>NC_090700.1:29550584-30800584 GCF_040954835.1 Lepisosteus oculatus
TTTCCCAGAACCCAACTGATCTACTACTATGTTTTTTGGACTTTTGGAGGAAACACTCAGAGCAAACACACACAAACATGTGGGGTGAACACAGAAAGCACACCAAGACCAGAAGTGAACCCAGGGCCTCAGCACTATAAGGCAGCAATGCGAACCACTGTGCCACTCTACAACCCTACACTCATACATTTTCTGTTTGTCAACCCTACAGTGCTTACTCCTATATGAGAACTGCCATTGCCTCAACCTGATTCTTGAAACTTTGAAATTACAACAAAAGTGGGTGCACAAAATTCCCCCCTCTTTGGTTATCCATTTTCCTCAGCTGTAAAGCTGGGAAGAAACCAAAGAGTTCACCAGCCAATGTCTCCTGTGTCTGGCAGGAACACTTTTATATGTCTATGAGTTGTAAAAGGCCTGTTTTCATTAGCTTCCACAAAGCAAGCTTTTAGCTCAGGGACTGGAAAGCAAACAGGTTTAGACTTGGAAGATAAATCCCCCTATACGATGAAAAACGACTGCACCAAAAATCTTTCGCAGCCTGAACTTAAATATTCCTGTGCTCCCGTTAAACACCTTATACTGTTTATATTAAGGAGCACAGTTTCTGAGGGTTTTATTTTTAGTAAATATGTAGATCACTTTTAAAACATTTTGTTGCTGTGTGTTTGAGTTAGTATCACAAGAATGCTCCCATCTGCTCTTCTTAGCAGAAGACACACAGAAAACAGGTACAGACTTAAAGAGTCAGTGAACTCATTACTGTACTCTACTATTTTAAACATCATTAACAAATCACAGAGTCTCTACTCCAGATCTCCTCAAAAGCAAAATGACTTAAGAAAAGGTGGGAGGGGTCATCTAAGTTGGCATCATCTGATGTCTTTAGAAATGTTAATTCCATACTGATCTGCTGCCCTAGATCAGTTTAACACCATCTCCAGCAGGCAGTGATCCGAGAAGGCCAGTCCAACCTACCAGGCTGTAGCCCTTGAGGACCAGAGCTGCCACACCACTTGCCACCTTTGCTTTTGCCCCATGAGCTGCTTGAGACTGTCTTTGCATCTGACACCTACCTTTCCTGTCACCTTACTGCCAAGTTACAGCTCTCATCCTGTCCCTGCACTGGTGAAAAAGGGCTCAACACATAGGATAGCATTCCACCTCTTAGGAATTCATTAGATTCATTACACCACTTTGCAATTCTACAAAGAATCTCTACCAGATCTTAACTGGTATAAGCAGGAATGTCTAGGCTCAATAAGCCAACAAATGGCACCAGCACACACACAGCAAACAGGCTAATTCTCCAGGATGGATGTCTACAAGGTGACCTACTGTACACATAGCTCATACATTAGAAGACTCCAGAAGACAGATAAAAGATCAGGCTGATGTCACCATAGTTGCGCTCCATCTTCCTGCACACACTGGCAGCATCCAATAATCAGAGCTCTCTTGTGGGCTTATATGATCTGGTCAGAGTGGTTGACGCGAAGAATCTCTTAAATCCACTGTTCATACGTGGAACTGTGAGCACTTAGGTTTGAACAGGGCATTTTTCAATTGGGAAAAACACTGAACAGCTTAGAAAACATCAACGTGCACGCACAAAAGCCAAAATAGTTTTGTTAGCTTCAGGACTCCTATAGTTTTGGCAAAGTTGCTCTTTTGCAAGGAAATTACTTTCTTAATCTCTGCGTGTAGAGGGCTTATAAATATTAAATACAGCAGCACAAGACTCAGGACAGGCACAGGAGAGAGGAGGGGCTCCTCATAAAGAAAATGAAGGGGCTGCCATCTCTGTCTACAGACAACATTTCAGACAAAATCACAACACTGTTCGTGGCAAGGCGCCAGGAAAAAAGGCTTTACACATAGTAACAAAATAACAAATACACTTCAGTCAGTTCTCTGTTGTATTCCAGGAAAGGAGCGCACATGAGTGCTATGTGCGAGCGTGCTGTGGGGGAGTAATTAGGAGCATGAGGTCTCATCACTTGTACAAAGTCACGTTTTTGGTCTCACAAAGACGTTCTCTCGCCAGGAGCTGGAACTAAGAAAGAGCTTTGAATCTGTCACAGCTGTTGAAATGAGAACCAGCTGAAAGATTAGAGCTGATCCCAGTCAAAGTCAAAACCTTTATGATGGACAGATGCCTGTGTCCACTTGGCCAACCTGATCTCTGTGCAGATTCTGAGCTCCTCAAGCATGTGCATCCTTCATCAGGAGGGGGCGCCGGTGTTGGTAAGTCGTTGCCCAGCCCTGGACAACCTAGACAGACATAAAGGGCATGTTAAAACACAGAACAAGCCCCCTTTTACAACTTTTATAAGAAAGGAAAAGTAAGAAGATTCTTGTAGCATAGACTTTTAAGCCTGTGTCTGGTACAGTATTACAATCTGCGGGTTCTTAGATAGCAGGGTTGTTATCTTGTTTTGAGTAACACAAAACTGAGAGATAAGAAGTTAAAATTATATGGGACTTAAGCAGTACAAATTGTTTCTGACTCTGCTGTCCATAAAAATGAAGACTAAGTGGGGCTTTTCCAGCTTTGTGCCTGCATCCATCAGCCTGCTGAATTCTAAGTGTTTTCCTACATCCTGTGCTCCACCATAAAAAAGGAGATGTTTAGATTTATGGACACATTTCCTCACCTCTTTCCCCCTTTTCCACCTGCTTCTTTATATTTAATTAAACTGTTTTATAATATTAGTTGACAATGTAAAAATATAAATACAGTAAAATTACATTTTACTCTGGACAATTACACAAATACAGTGGACTTCTTTTAATATTATGTGATCTGTTTATCTCTCATACAAGTAGCATAAGGTTTTTTTCTCTGTTTGTATGCTGGAAGGATAATAATAATAATAATAATAATAATAATAATAATAGCTTACACTTACATAGCACTTTTCTAGACACTCCACTCAAAGCACTATACAGGTAATGGGGACGCCCCTCCACCACCACCTGGATGATGCGACAGCAGCCATAGTGCGCCAGAACGCTCACCACACACCAGCTATCAGTGGGGAGGAGAGCAGAGTAATGTAGCCAATTCATTCTTAATGTACCGGCACCACAAATGAAGTTCCTTGTGAAAAAATAACTATCTTCAAAGTCTATGTCTAAATGGCCCAAGTCACATTAAACTACGATGACCATATCAACTCATGTTCACCGGACACTTTTCAGACTCTGCCTTTAAATTGAAAATCTTTAATGGGAATTGTTACACCCCAGTGTGTGGTTTGTGGGTTTTTGTTGTTATGTTCCACACTTCTGACTTTGATTGCTCTCCCTTCCCCATTGGCCCACCATTACACCACTGTTTCCATATGACATCATCTTCAATTAGCTTCTCGAGCAATCACAACTCATCTTATTCAGTATAAAACATGGAGGCCTTCAGAAGGAAGGGGCCTTTTGTTTGACTTTGGTCCTGCTTGGCTTTGGTTTTCACTTCGGCTTTGCTGGTTTGTTGCTTTGCTATGTGTGTATGTGTGTATGTGTGTATGTGTGTATGTGTGTATGTGTGTATGTGTGTATGTGTGTTTTCCTATAGCTTTGGCTTTGTTGTTTTGTTGGTTTCTGTTCGTCTCTTTGTACTTCTGTTTGTTTGTGTTATCCTTATTTTGCCATTACCTTGCCCAAACTTGTTATTGTATCAACCTTCGGTAGCCTGTTACTTGTCTACTCTCATTTGTATTCCTATTTCACTTGTGTATTTGTGTGAACTTTTGTGTATAGAGTTAGTTCAGGTTGTTGGGTACATTTTGCACACACGTAGTTGATTCGTGTATTAGTCACATTAGTTTAGTACGGGTGAGTGCCGTTTGTCTTGTGTGGTTTTGGGTAGTCAGTGGAGGTTAGCTAGGGTGTTGAAGACCCCGAAGACCGTGTGTTTCGGGTTTTCTTTTGTAGTCAGGTTAGCTTTCTCTCACTTTTTTTTTTAGCCAGCTCCATTTTGTTTGTTATTTTATTTTCTTTGGCGTCACTCTAGTTCCTTAGCCCTGTGTGTTATTGTGTCCAATTTTGAACCAGTCACTTATTCAACTTAAAATTGTCACTTTTGCACCAACCCTTGCTATCATGCTTCCAAGTCCCTCGCCAGAACCCACCTGCTTCCAAAAATTATCCTAAATGTTACACCCCTTTACCCCTAGACACTTGGGGTTGTAACAGGAATCAAATGGTATTTAAAATCTTTAATCTAATGGAAACTGTGACATACTTAATAGTGACCAATGTTACAGGGCTTCTGAAGATAGGTATTGAGCACTGATTTTCATTTCATCAGAGACATAGCTCTGACTTTACACTTTCAAGCCTTTCAATTTAAGGGTAACTTATAACCCACCTTGTCTGTCCCATACAGTCACACAGTATGGTCACGTTGTGCCATTAGGGGGAAACGAGATCTTAATTCCGAGACACGTAGTGATCAAGGGAAAGAGACATTCTGTGCATTTAATTACCACCAACTGAGTAAGGTTTCCAGTTTCATTCTTTTATTTTAATGAAAATAATAGTGAATGGTGCTGGTGTGACGAGCGGGGTTGAAGAGTGAGCAGCAGAAGCTCCGGAGTCGCTGGCTTTGGGTCAGGGCACTGCTGTGAGCTGACTGTGCCCAGGATGGACAGCTAGTGGCTGGGGGGGCATCTGGGCTGGCTGAGCACCACTGGGTAAAGTGGGCTCATGTCAGGCCAGGGGATCCTCGCCCACACAAAGGGGTGCCTGGGACTGGCCGGGCACCTGTTGGCTCTCTGCGTTGGCAGACGGAGCTCACCCAGGCAGTGTCTGCTCCGCAAGAATGGCATAAAAATGACAGATCGTTCTGAGAAGAGCCCATCTTTGGAGAAAAGGGGTGCAAGTGTCTCACCCCCCCCCCTGCTGGGCCCGTCCCACCAAGTTGACTGACACATGCCCTTTCTCAGCTGGCATTATGCAATAAAGAGAAAAACTGCCAGATTAACATTTAACATTTGGGCAGAGCGGTGGCTCTGTGGCTAAGGATCTACGTCTGTGACTGGAAGGTTGCCGGTTCAAATCCCGTGGCTGGCAGAGGAATCCTACTCCGTTGGGCCCCTGAGCAAGGCCCTTAACCCCAACTGCTCCAGGGGTGCTGTATAATGGTTGACCCTGAGCTCTGACCCCAGGCTTCTCTCCCTGTCTGTGTCTCCTTGGAGAAAAGCTGGGGTATGCGAAAAGACAAATTCCTAATGCAAGAAATTGTATAGGGCTAATAAAGAAATATTATTTATATTTTATAATAATGCTGCACCAGTATAAGTATAATCATATTAAATTGAAGCAGAGAAGACTTACAAACCAGCTGGGATTGCTTTGTACATAGAACTTGTACCATACAGCAAACTGAAACGTGATATACAGACATTTTTTGTCCTAACGCATCTCAAAATGCCTTGTCTATAAAGGTATTTCTTCGCTTTTCTTCAGGGTAACACCATAGCAACAGACATCACACGTTCCAATCTTTGAAGTCAGCATCCAAAGCTCTTTGATACTTCTGCTGCTGGCAAGAGAAGCTCTTCCTGCTTTTACATCCCTGCAGCTGCCACAAGGGAAATACCAGCTCAGACACAATTTACACCTCCTCCCGTCTCTCCAATCAACATTGCATTCATGTGCACTGAAATTATTAAGACTGTACAGTGTATGTACAGATTACTAGCATCCTTCTCAGCACCTGTGGGTTTCATGTAAACTAAAACAAATATCTGAAATTTGAAATGAGGAATTAAACAAAAACTGAAATTAGGAATTAAAAATGAATATTAATTCCTTAATCCACCCAAACTCTTGTTCCACTACAGGGTACGGGAGAGCCTGGAGCCTAGCAAGCAATGGGCTTAAGGCAGGTCAAACCTTGGATGGGACGCCAGTCTATTGCAGGGCACACACACACACACACTTACAGCAGTGCAATTTTCCCAGAAGTCAATTAACCATCCAGCGTGTCTTTGGACTGTGGGAGGAAACAGGAGCACCCAGAAGAAAACCACATGAATACTGTTAGATCATACAAACTCCACGCAGATAGCACTGCAGGACTTGAAGCCAGTGCCCCAGTGCTGGAAGACAGCAAGGCTAATCACTGGACGCCACTCTACCACCCTCATTCCTTAATCTATTTTTAATAAGCTTATTTTTTTACTGTAGAGAATTTCTTAAAATAAATTGTCTTAGAAAAAGCTAAGAGTAAGAAGGGCAATCAGAATAATTTGGTGTCTAATGCCATACACAGTTACGTTAAAGGAACTGAATCTCTTTCAAAGACTCTTTAGAACAGGCCCAGATGGGAATGACACTCTAAGACCATATATACCATATGCCAGCAGCCATTTCACCCTGCAACTCACAACTGGCAACCCACTGAAGCTCAGCAGGTGTGAGCCTGGTCAGTACCTGGATAAGAAACCTCCTGGGAAAAACTAAGGTTTCTGCTGGAAGAGGTGTTAATGGAGCCAGCAGGGGGCGCTCAACCTATGTGGTTGTAATGCCCCAGTATAATGACAGGGACACTATACTGTAAAAAGGCGCCGTCCTTTGGATGAGATGTAAAACCAAGGTCCTGACTCCCTGACTCCCTGTGGTCAAGAGTAGGGGGTGTAACCCTGGTGTCCTGGCCAAATTTCCCATTGGCCCTTACCATTCATGGCCTCCTAATAGTTCCCAACTATTTTGGGGCTTCATTAATTGGCTTCATTACTCTGTTCTCCTCCCCACTGATAGCTGATGTGTGGTGAGTGTTCTGGTGCATTATGGCTGCCGGTGCATCATCCAGGTGGGGCTGCACACTAGTGGTGATGCTGGGGAGTCCCCATTACCTGTAAAGTGCTTTGAGTGGAGTGTCCAGAAAAGCGCTATATAAGTGTAAGCAATTATTAATTATTATTTAGACATCCCCACAATGGGAGTAACTCCATTGGACACATGCCCACAGTGGGAGACTGTAATGCACATTTTTTTGTGCTGCTGCCAAAATCCATTTGCTTATATTTCAGGCAACACAACTGAATGAGAATGAGACAAATATGCCTGATATAGACAACTGAATTTGATTAACCTGTGATTAACAGGTTAGCTGTGCCAAAAATAGAAAACACAGTGCTCTTCCAATATCAGTGTTGGCAACCACAGGTCTACACAAAGCTTAGTTAATTCATTCCTTACACTTATATAGCTCTTTTCTGGACACTCCACTCAAACCACTTTACAGGTGATGGGGTCTCCCCTCCACCACCACCAATGTGCAGCTCCACCTGGATGCGATGGCAGCCATAGTGACCAGTACACTCACCACACATCAGCTATCAGTGGGGAGGAGAACAGAGTGATGAAGCCAGTTCAGAGATGGGGATTATTAGGAGGCCATGATTGGTAAGGGCCAATGGGAAATTTGGCCAGGACACCAGGATAACATCCTATTCTTTTAGAGAAACACCCTAGGATTTTTAATGACTTTTAGTGATGAGAAAGTCAAGCAACTGAATAAGGTAAAGCTGCAACAGATATGTGTCGAAGTCTTCCCCACTTTGAGTGTGGTGGTTTATTACAGTCCTGTTACTGCCTGGTCCAGTCTGCTCATTTTCAAATATAGCAGTGGCTGTTCACGCAGATGTCCTAAGTGGTAGAGAAAATGTCTCTCATCTATTACACATATGCAAAAAAAGCAAGAGGATGACCCTGCTTTATGAGAGATGCCAGACATGCAGTGAAGATTGTCTTATAATAATGCAGAATACTATACCTTCATCATGCAGCCCGAGTTCAGTGAAAGCAAAATGAATGTTACACGTCTCTGAGTTTCTTCTTGTTCCACACCACCACCTTGTGTCTAAGAAGCTGAACTGCAACTGCTTTCATTTCAGCAGTAACATGTACAGTACCTACTGCACCTAAACTACCTATAAAAGGTAGTCTGGCCAGTAAATTGTCCACTTTCAACCAAGACTGCTGCACATCAGGCAACTGTCGTTGTATACTACTTCATCTTGGCTTCCCTAAATGAACATTTCTCGCAGGAACTGAATTCAGAACAAAAGACTAGAGACATGTTTTCCATAGAGCGTTGAGTGCTGGAAACACCAAATTAACACACATGCCAGCTGCTGATATATCTGTTTTGAAAGGCATGCCTACTTAAAGACCCTAATGTTGCCATGCAAACCTCGGCAATCCTTAATGGCTTTTATTTCTTTTGCACCCTATGCTCAAAATAATGTTCAAAATAACGATTAAAAAATGGAGAGGTTTTAGTTCCGTTTCAATTATCCTGATAACCAAATTAGTAGTATCTTACATCAAACTGGGATTCACACAAAGGAGGCAGTCTATTCTCTCTAAGAGCTGTGCGGGCAGTTTTACCAAGACTCAAAGATATATCTGTTTTCCGGCCTGCTGAGTAAATTGAATCTGTGAGAAAAGCGCAAGTATCCACATCTTGGCCCTGATCCACTAATTCGGATGCTTGTTTTTCAGAACTGCTCTTGTTGCCGGGGCAACTTAAAAACTCAATGGTGAGCATTCAGATTCAATAAAGCCGTTTTTTGTTTTTAAAAAAAAGAATGCTTCAATCAATGGGCACAGCTCACGTTAAGGCATTTTCACACAGAAGCTCTTAATATGTGGTGAGAGCACGCTGTACGTCACACCACCCAGCAGAGGGCAAACTGGCTGTCTGGGGGAGTGTGCCTCCCCACAGGGACAAATAAACTAGGTTACTCATTTTGCTCCTTGCTTCTGGCTTTGTAAAAAAAGCGCTCCCACAAAAGTCCTCATATGAGGTGTTCAATAAGTGGTTAAATGGGTTTCCTGTTTTCAGACAAAGTCCAAGGATAAGAATGAGTTCAGTTCATCCAGCTTCTTCTATTTTTATTTCTTACAGAATCAGAAAGTGGTAGCCAATAGTAGTGTTACTACTTTCATTTTCCACCGAGTTATTTTTGTCTTTGTGTTTTAATGAGAGATTCTATTATATTGCTACATTTGCCGTCCTTCGGATGAGACGTAAAACCGAGGTCCTGACTCTCTGTGGTCATTAAAAATCCCAGGGTGTTTCTTAAAAAGAGTAGGAGTGTATCCTGGCCAAATTTCCCATTGGCCCTTACCAATCATGGCCTCCTTATGATCCCCAACTATGAATTGGCTTCATTACTCTGCTCTCCTCCCCACTGATAGCTGATGTGTGGTGAGCGTTCTGGCACATTATGGCTGCCATCGCATCATCCAGGTGGATGCTGCACATTGGTGGTGGTGGAGGGGAGTCCCCATTACCTGTAAAGCGCTTTGAGTGGAGTGTCCAGAAAAGCACTATATAAGTGTAAGCAATTAATTATTATTATTATTATTATTAATATTAATATTATTATTTAGAGGTGATTTTGAAAACGAGCACCACGTAATTCAGTTAAGATGCCCAGTTAAGACTCAGATTCAGTGTAACACTTGTTTCTTATTCCGATTTGTGCAGACAAAGTACTGCAACAAATGTGAATAATTCTTTTGAGGAGATATTCTCGGAATAAAGGAACAAATGAAATCTGTCCCTGGTTCATCTTCATGGCCAATAATCATTCATATTTCGTCACCTACAGTATGAAGCCGTCTTGTGAGTACAAACATTAGTAGTTAGGACTGACCTCTTTGCCAATAGTATTCTACAGTTTTAAAGGCACAGAGAGGACATAGAAAGAAACAGGTCAATTTTAGAAACAGCGGGCACCTTTGTGTCTTCATCCCTCCAGAGCATTTCCTGTTCGGCCTCGTTGAGCTCCTCCGACGGGTCGTAGGTGTAAACAGGGAGCAGCTGATGACGTAACCTGTCGATCCTAAAACACACAAGCACAAGACACGGTTCAGGGCTCAGATATTTAAAAACGAAGCTCTCAGGGATGGAAGCTGCTTCTCCTGAGTTGAAAACCACAGATGGTGGCACGAACTGGAGCCCTGGGTTCAATTCCTGGGGGAGCTACATGAATGTAATATTGTATATTCTCCCCATGTTTGTGTGGGAGAGCACCTACAGGTGCTCCAGTTTCCTACTGCAGTCCAAAGAAATGCTGGTAGATTAACTGGCTTCAGGAAAAACTGGCCCTGGAGTGAGTGTGTGCGTTTGTGTCTGCGTGTGGCCTGTGATAGACTTGCGTCCCGTTCAGGATGTGTCCTGCCCTGATCCTGTTGCTTGGTGGAAGTGGCTCAGGATCCCCTGCGACCCGGAATTGAATAAAGAGTTAAGAAAAGGGACAGATGAAAACCACAGGTGACAAGGAGAAGACATTAGTGCTGGTTCTTTACACACAGTACTTTGGCAATGGCCTTCTAAATTAGAAAGGTGCAATGAGCAGCTGAAGAGTAAGTAAAGTGGTATACGCACACAGCATTTCTAACCAGACCTTTCCCGCAAAATGGATCAGAATGAACAGTAGCATCCGAGAACAGAAGTGCTGCCTACACCTGCTGACGTGCAAGACCTGCTTCAGAGTTTCAGAAACGAATCTCTCACGTGACACCACACACCAGGTATCATGGAGTGGACGGGATTGCTTCTCTAGATTGCAGTCTGTTCAGAAACACATGCAGTCCTACGATTCATGGGTGTGTCGATACTGACAACTGGACAGAGAAAGACCCAACATGTCAGGAAAATGTTGTAGAGATTCCAAGGACAGAAGGTTTGTCCATGCGTCCATTTTTGTCATACTGTTGCAAAACTATGCACCCTGTTGGTCTTGTGCGCCACTTTGCTCAGACAGCTGACTTCAGGTGCTTTCCTTGCACTTTGCCACATGTTGCACTGGTGACTGACAGCAGCACTTTGCAGCCCAATCTGGTTAGATCTCAGAAGCTCAGCCAGGCTGGGCCTGGTCAGTGCTGGACTGGGAGACAGAGGACCACCACTGTTGCTGCTTTTAGCAGTGTTGGAAGACCAGGAAGGGGCGCTTTTCCTTGTGCGCCAGATTTTCCCAAACCTTGCCCCAGTATGGTGTACAGACCTTCAGATAGGACAATCCTTAAAGTATCCTTAGACACTTTATGAAAGACTTGGGAGTGTTAACACCAATGTCCAGGATAAATTCCACTCAGGGCGTACACAATCTGACCCACCTAAATTTCTACCTTAATTTGACTGCTGAAGTAATTTCTCACTCCCCCCTTTCATCTGCTGGAGCAGAATGGGTGCTGTGTGTCACCCAGGCAGGTGTTGCATTTCAGAGGTGGGTGAAGTGGGTCCAGTCCTGCAGCACCCTCCAAAGGTATAAGACCAGCAGTCAAAACTGTACTTATCAGTTTTAAATCAAGCATTTTGTGATCTATCCTTCTTATAATCACTTTATAATCCAATACAGGGTCAAAGGAGAGCTGGAGCCTATCCCAGCAAGCAATGAGCATAAGGCAGGATACACCCTGGACAAGATGCCAGTCCACTGCAGGAAACACAGAAACAAACACTCACACCAGGGGTAATTTTCCTAAAAGCTAATTAACCTACCAGTATATCTTTGGGCTGGAAAGCCATATGAACGCAGATACAACATACAAACTCCACACAGATATTACATCCAGAAATGAACCAAGGGCCCCAGCACTGCAAGGCAGCAATGCTAACCACAGTACAACTAAAATGAACATCACAATTTATGTTTTGATTTTGGGTAAATCCATGCAAATATTGTACTTGATCATATTATATGAAAAACGTTTGAAAAAAGCCTGTGTTCATCACAGTGATTTCAAGTGACCGCAAGTACTGGGGCACATTCACTTTAAGTATACAAGTAGATTTAGGATACAATGGTTATTTTACAGTATTTGTAGCAATATTTTGAATTTTGAAGCAATAACTGCATGTAGTCTGCGGCCCAGTGAGCTTGTCACAGTCTTTGTGTGATTATCTGAGATGCCTTCCCAAGCCTCAATTCAATTTGAGTCTGGAGATTGACTTGACAATTGTCAGTCTAAAACACTTTAATTAAATTGCTAAGCTGACAAGCCGCTGCACTACACAAACTGCATCAACCTGACTTACTGATGCCCACTGTTATTTGTGTCACTTCTCAATTAGACTCTCACGGTTTGTATTAGAGGACTGGTTTGTGGGTGAGTGTCTTTAACCCCATTCCCTCTACTTTCACAGCTGTCCATGGGATGGGGCAACTTCACTTGTCCGGCCTGTAAACAGATAATGTAATATACCAGCAGGGCCACCAGCTGGGTCAAGTCAGGGTAATAGACTCATCTGAGTCATCTATGTTTCCTGAAGCCTGGAAAACACAGGGTCAAACCCTGTCTATGCAACATGGGTGCTGTCAGTGGGGTTCAGCTGGGCAGCCACACCTTTCCACCCACAACTGGGGCACTTGCTTGTTTGTGTTGTAACCAGTAAGAGCTGTGTCAGTTTTCCCTCCAACACAGCAGCTCTGTGACAGTGTGAACAGAGGCCTGGCTTAGCATTGTGTGATTCACAGAATGGATTCTGTCCTGTCAGAGGCCTGTGTTCTCTTTGTGTCTTTTCACAATGTGAGGAATCAGGAATGCTTACCTTCTCTTTTTCTGGATGTACATCACCTGTAAAGAGAGTAAAAATGTAGATTGATTAGATATAGGTACGAGAAGCATTATTGTTCAAGCATTATTATCATCGCTTTATTTGATACAGGGCTGTGAGGGAGCAAGAGCCTATCCCAGCAAGCACTGGGCACAAGGGAGGACACACCCTGGAAGGGATGCCAGTCCATTGCAGGGCAGACAATGACACAGTCACACACACGCACACACACACATCCAAGGCCATTTATCTAAGAAGACAATTAACCTACCAGCTTGTATTTAGACTGTGGGAGGAAACCAGAGCACCCAGGGGAAACCCATGTGAACTTGGGGAGAACATACAAATTCCACACAGACAGCACCCCAGGAATTGAATACCCCAGCGCTGTGCTAAACAGCAAAAGTAACCACTGCGCTACAGTGCCACCTTCAACTTTATTTTAAGTGGAATGAAAGTTTCTTTAAATTAAAAATGGTACAATAAATTGATGAGGGAAGCAGAGTGCAGTCACCACTGTGGACCTGATGTTGTACCTTGAGTGAGGTAGTTCACCCCATTTTCTCCAGTAGAGACAGCTGTATAAATCTGAACCAGCACTGCTGGGGGGTTACTCTGTGATGGGCCAGTGTCCCATCCAGGGAAGAGTCACATGCACTCAGTCTACTTACTGCTACAGACACCTGATGAGTCACTGTGGCTCAGATACAGAAATTGCCTATCTACAGTTAAAAAGCCATCATCATTATACAGAAAGACGGGAGCCTCATAAAGCACAAGAACTTCAAAGATTAACCTGCAAACAACTATATAGAAACTGTTTATTTTTACAAAGCTTACAATCCAAACAGAAAGTAAAATTTAAAGAGAGTAAAAGGAAGGGAAACAATCATTCCCCCAGTGTAACTCAACACTCAGACTGAGGTTCTGTATTTTGTTTGAGGTCCTGTATTTGTACTTTTCTCCCCTAATAACAAAAGATACAAAGTACCGTCCACCTTCCCCAGAGAAGCAACAGCTACTCATCGAACAACGAGCTTGTTCTTAATTCAAGTGCGGCAAGATACTTATCACCTGATCTTGTAGTCTGATTTTTAGAAAAATTACATTAAAATTGAAAAGACTGTACTATAAAACAGAACAGGAAGTTTCTTAGCCAAGGGTACACTCCAAATTCTTCAGGCTCCAGTTTCTTTAAGTGAAGGAGTCTGTCAGCTCCACACTGTGCCCCAGCCCCCCCAGTAGCCTGTACAGGAGCAGAGCCTGAACACTAGAGCTGTTGATTAGATATCTGTAGCTTCTATTCTTCTCTTCCCTTACCGGTCTTTCTGTTTTCACGTCACACCCAGAAGCAGAACTGTGGTGCCCATTTCACTCTTCTCAGGAAGACCCAAAAGCCTTATTGACACTTTGCAAGTCAAGCCCTGACACACTTTAAACCTGGTGTGCCAGGAGCAGGTCTCAGAACACTTCAATACTTTTCACATGTGTTAGTTATAAGCAGAGTACCCTGTAAGTAGAGCATGGTAACGCCAAATACAGTACACCAATGCTAACAGGACCCCTCCCACCTACCCCAGCTGCGGCGACCCCAACGATGGTGATCAGGAAGAAAGGCACCAGGATGTAGCTGATCGCCGCGTCTCCGTTGACCGCAGGAGACGGCGGGCTGGTGGAGTTCATGATTGTCACGCTTCTCCTCCAGGTGGGGGCTGCCTCTGCTGTCCCGCTCTCCTCCCCCCCCCCCCTTGAGCTCAGAGCCTGGAAGGGTTAATGGGAGACCTCCTGTTTGTGCACACAGCGGGGCTGTCTCTGCGGCTGGGGTCCTCTCCTGGCACGGCCAGAGTCTTGAGACCAGAATTCTTCTGGTCTCATCCTCTGGGCTCATGTGATCGGCGCATGGCTCTCCCCGTCGCTAATCAGTGTGAAATCGTGCTGCCTCGGGGAAGCTGGGAGGAGGAACCACAACAGCAAGGATCTCAGTCTGTGGCTGACATAGGAGACTTGCTACTTCAAATACAACAATACAAAGGCAACTGTATTAAATGTGAAAGTCAGAGACACAATGCAAGCTTCCTGCTATTTAATTCAGCTTTATGCTGCTATTTTTCTTTTAAAAGAATAATTACTTCACACCCTGTGCACTCTTCTTATTTTTTCTTTTTCCTTGCTGTCCATCCCCGTTAATAATTATCTGCAGAAAATGTAACTCTAGCCACTCTAGAATAGTCTGACTATTCTGGCTGCGGAACTCCTTTACAAAGAGGGGACTTCAGAGCCGACGGTCAGGAAGTGTGACGGGGAGGGTGTCCGTCCATGAGACAGACAGGGATACCTTCCTGAGAACTTACAACTCGAGGAAGTAGAGCTCACAGCTCCAGTGGGTACGAGGGTATAGGCTCGGGAGTCCGCATTGGATGCTACAGACACTTTAGGGGACGTTTTGAAACAGCAGGTAAAAGGGACTTTAAGAGAATTGATTCATGCAAAATGCTATGATGCTATTTTCTCTCCATAAACGTCATAGTAATTATAAGGGTTTCACCGATATAGTACTTTCAATTATTGGACTTCGTGCCTTAATAACAGAGATACAAGTACAAAAACAGAGATAATAAAGATGAAAGGATACCATCGCGTCATTAACAAGGTATTCGTATTTTGTCATGCATAGACTCAAAAAGAATCATTCATTTGACATAATGAGCTATTTTTATTACATTTTTTACCGACTGCCAGTTCTGCAAAAACAGTATTGCGTCTGCGAACTGTCTGCTGTTTATCGTAGCACACGCACCGGCCATAGTGATAGAAACGATACTCACCTGCTCCCACCCAGACAGCCCGGCACAGCCTTGGTAACCAGGAAGCAAGAGTCTCGCCGTGATTGACAGCGAAGCGCCACGGTGGGTTAGTGACTGAATAGGGTGTGGGGGTGGAAATCGTTCAGCGTCGGCCAATGGATTTCCGTCACACGACGTGCAAGCCCAGCAGCGGGGAGCTGCGGACGTGCAGTATAGTCAGGTGCTTTCCTGTGCTACTCTTGGCGAGTGCTGTCACTCTACCAGCAGAGAGCAGCAGCGCCTTTCATTTTGTCCCCCTTTGTCATCCGTGAAGCGTTTCTAAAGGATACAACGGTGTGTAGGGTCAGCGTTTTTCTCCTGAACGTTAAAGGCAATTGCAATGCAAACACACACATGGCTTAAATTCAACTAAAGCATTACTCTTGAAGTACAACTGAATATACATCAATCTGCTATGACAATAATTGACGATAATGTCATTGTCACAAAGATGATCATGATAATTTACTAAAGAAATGTGGCGGAATCTTTATTCGATGCTCCTAGGAATTCTAACTTCAGAAATGGGCCCGCGAAAAACAAGAAATTCTCCTCAATATGTATTTCTTAGTTTACTATTTCCTTTAATGATAATACTCGATCAATTCTGGTACGCCTCAATCAGCTTAATGTTATGATTTTTAAATCTTTTCAAAGCTGGTACAAATAGGAACAGACCTAGACCCGTTCGAAATGGGAGTGCAGGGACAGTCAAGGAACGGGTTGTCCAAACTGAATACAGCCGTCTTTGCTAGAGCAGTATAAATGGAGTTAGTATTTTACAGTCATGTCGAGCTACTGTCGGAGACTAGGAACTAAGAATCCTTGTGTTGCCGTGCTCGAGTATGTTATGATCCAGACGAAAATGAGAAAGCAGGTTCCTCATATTTGCAGAACGGAACTTAACTAGTTTTTTTTTTAATTACTAGTTCTTAAGCGGACATACGGTACTCTATTTTAACAGCTAGACTTAAGCCGACCAAGTTTGTGTGAGTTACGCCTTCCCCACCGACTCGACTTGTAGATGGAGTCACTGTACAGGGGGATGAGCATCTTGTGTGAAATCGTGTGACGAAATCATGGCTAGTTCAAACAGTTCCATCTTGCCATCATTAATCTTTTAAGATTTGTCTTTTCAAGACCATGTCTCATCAAGATCAATGATATATGTACAGTCTTAATTTAACATGCCATTATTTTGTGTACTTTACCATTTGCAATATCTGTTTTCTGTTTATCATACATGTCTTGATATGTTCTTTTTTCTATTTTGTATATATATCATGTGTCTATTTCTTGTATTTTGTCAGTTGTGTCCTGTCCAGGGATTACGATGTAAATTAGGTTTGTAACTCTGGTCCATCTTGAGGCACTTGTGTGCTGTCACAGTTCAATAAACGAAAACTAAAACAGTTCTCGCTCACTTTGCTGCTGTGAACTTGTTAATGTCTCTGTCGTGTAGGAGGAATGTCTTATATTTCTTGGGGTCCAGTCCAGTAATAAATTGGTCCGGCAGCGATCTGTAGCACCTGCTATGTGTACTACAGTTCCTCTATTCTTCCCTGTACATTTTCTCCCTGACAGCAAACTCACTCTCGTGGGAACCGGTTCTGTTTCGGTGTCGTATCCAGTTCAGAAAACCCCTGGATATCTGTATCTGCTCCCGAAGGCGCACACTCTAGAATCAAAGTTGCATTGGATCTTCGATATTCAATTTCTAACATGCGTACCGAAACTCGTGCTAATTTCCCATATTTGTATACAAACCAAAATGTTTTGAAGTAACCACTTGGAACCTTATTTGTTTATATCTTTAAATATGAACCAATAATGAATATTTTCACTTAATTTGTTAGTTATTATGGGTATAATACAATATAGTAACAGTTATAATATTTTGAAATGGTCACTCCATACATGAATGTGTATAACCATGAATGGAATGTAATGTTAAAACTATAAAATGTTCAGAATAAGGAAGCTAAACGAGCATGTGCTATTCTAAATTCGGTTGCCTAGTAATTGAATACCTCTGGCACTTTGTTTTACAATTATACAGTTCTCATATGTTTTTCTCTTGTTGCAGTATTTGTTAAAAACATTCCAAATCGACAACCTTGCTGTTGTTTCTTATTTAAATTACTTCTTGCGTCAGCAGCAATTTCTAAATAAAACTGCATTCAATTCCAGAATGCACATTCTGTACAATAGTCCATTATATAAAAATAAAATTTGCAGACGAATTTCTCTGTAATCTTAATTTTGGCTAGTCTTGCGAGTCCTTAACCTGACATTTCTTCTCGGCCTAATTTGAAAACAAAAAGCAAAATAATTCTAAGCAATGAAAAGTGTTACATTGGAGCCGTGTAACGAAGACTCCCCTGAAACAAGATGTCCGTTGGTCATAAAAAAGTGGGCCGTTTGTAAATTACAGTAGTGAACTAGAGCTCTAACGACCGGCGGGTTGCGGGCTCAAGCCAGCGTTGTTGTAACCTTGAGCAATACTTCCATCAAACTGCTCGAGTTCGTGTTCAGTTGTAAAATTATATATTAGTGAAAATAAATGAATAATCAAAACAAGTCGCTTCATTGAGGAGTCATTGTTCCTCTAACAGTGTCGGCTCGAGCCTATCTCCCTCCAGCAGCACGCCGACCGTGTATGTGGCAGCCGTTGCCTTCTGTGTTCAGTATGTGTTATATTTCCCATTTCTTCTTTCACGCGTTTTCGCCTTTCCACTAAATTGCACAAAACAGCAACGCTGTCGGGTTTGTTTAACCCGACACGGTGTTAACTCGGGCTTTTATTTCGAGGCAGGAATGTATGTGAGGGGGAGGGTTGGCTGACAGGTGTCAATCAAACCCACAGCTCTGGAGAATCGCTGTTGACAGGTCTTGGCGTGCCGAGAGGCAGCCTTCAAAGGCACATTCGCAGTCACGCACAGTCACGATCCCGAGGAGGGGGGAAAGAAGAATCGGGAACAGCACCAGCAAGCGCCAGAATGAATCCCGCAGCGTCTCCTTCTTTCCAGGAATAATGATGCTCGGAAATGCTGTTCCCGTTTAGAATGGCTCCCCCCGCCGCCCCACCTCCTCCTGTCTGCCCTGGAAAACCCAGAAACGCCTCAGAGTAAACAGATGGTCCACTGTGAAATCACCAGGCAGTTCAGAGAAAATGATATTATACTAGGGGGTAGGGAGAAAGAGGGGAGGACAATCGGATCATGTGAGGCGGGGTAATTAATGAGAACTGCAGGCGGCTCGCACACAGCCAGGGGCAATGGAGAGATCCACACAGGGTGGGCAAGCAGACTGATGGGAAGTAGTCTACTGGATGTATGTTTGCATTTTTACCTATTTCCTGTTTTATACACTACTGCTTCCTGCAAAACCTGGCTCTCCAACTTCAACATCTTCTTGGGCTTCTTCTGCTTTGGGCTGATAAACTCACCGATCAGATTCCAAACCTCAGACGAGTATAGACACTATCAGGCTGTTCCTTGCTTTTCAGACATGTTCAACATGTTATTCGGGGTGAAAGGGTTCTTAATTTCTGCATGTTTAATATCAATATTGTCTTTTTTAAGACTAGTGAATGTCTAGCCTTGCATGATGCACAGAGGTCAAAGCTACCAGATACTGCTGTGTTTGTGCCTGCTCCATTTTATGCCAAGTGTTGTACCCAATATATATTAACTGCTTTACACCTACCGATTAGGCCCCCAACCAACCTTCAAGATGTCAGTACTTTTGTGTAAAGAAAGTGTAAAATGTTAAAGTCAGAGGTTCCCTGTTCTGGTTTCTTTCTGTCTGTTCTGAGTTGACTACCACCTCCTGCCAAGAAGACTGACAGTACATTCCTCTTTGTATGGGAAAATGATGGCAAAATGAGCTCTGACAGATTGGCAAATATGGTCATTCAATGAAACTGAAAAGACCTGTCAAAAAATGAGTTGCATGACTATTTTTCATCATTCCTCTGCTGGGTGTCTGTGAAAGGAAATTAACTGCACAGTGTGTCTTCCCTGTCAAGGGAGAGACCCACATGCGGACTATACTGTATTTAGACACATAGATATTTAATTTTTCTATTATGTTTGTATCTCACACTCCCACAATTTTGCTGTTAAGTCTGACCTTTGTTCTGAAATTCTGATGGAATATGAAAGCATACTATTGCTATCTGCTCCTCCTCCACTGCAGTGTGGTAAACAATTTGGAAGCCTGATAACCATTCTGCGGCAATCCCACATATTCAGCAATGCAGGAGTGAGATCTAGCCCATTAGACATGGTGATGTCATTAATGGGGCTAGAGAGCTTAGTGCATACAGAGGGAAAGTGGTTGTACAGTATGCCAAAGACCACGCTAGTATATCATAACAAATATAGTGCGGATCCTGGGGATGACATTGCAATTTCATCTGATTTTTTTAATTCTGTCTAAATAACTTTACAGCTATAAAGACAATTTAATTTAGGAGAGGTTCTGTTCTGCCTCTGAGGCTGCAGGGTGCAGAAGTGACATCCCTGTAAACTTCCTGTCTAAAAGTGACCAGAATTCCCTAGGGCTGAACACAGTGGCTAAGCACCTGAGGTGGGTGTGAGTGAGCCAGGGTGTCCTGGGGTTGCTGTGATGTCACTCCTCCTATCGGTGCTCAAACCATGCCAAGCTTTCAGAGTGTCAGATGAGAAGGGATTCTGACAGGTGGACTGATCAGAAGGGTACATGCACAAGTCCTGTACAGTACCGAGGATGAAGCCTAACCTGCGATGATTAGTAATTGGTTGTTCCAGTGGTTACCATTGCTGCTTTGCAGCACCCTGGAGCCCTGGGTTCAATTCTGGACCTAAGAGTTTGTATGTTCTCCCCGTGTTCATGTGGGTTTCCTCCAGTGCTACGGTTGCCTCCCACAGGCCAAAGACATACTGGTAGGATAATTGGCCCTGGTGTGAGTGTGTCTGTGCTTGTGTCTGTCTGCCCTGCAATGAACTAGTGTTGTAACCTGCTATGTGCCTGTTTGTAGCTGGGATAGGCTTCCCAAGACCCTGAATTGGATAAAACAGTTAGAAAATGGATGGATTTTCCACGATTCTCAATTCAATCAATTCAATGCATGATTTTGCAAATGTTATTGTTTTGTACCTAGTTGGGCTTTATGAGATAACAGTGGCATTAAACATTCAGAGACGTCAGGGTCAGTTCACTGTCCCAGAGTTTTGTGCTTTGTAAGTAAGTGATTTGGCAAATTCAAGCCATGGTTTAAAAGTACTGAGTTTATTTCAAAATTTTCTTTAAGAATGGCTAATTTAGGCTTTATTTTTCATCTGTTATAATTCCCGTGGCCCTGCTGTAAATTTCCAAAGAAATTGCAGGAAAACTCACCATGAAATGTTCTCTGTCGCTTTTATAGAAATCATCATGTCTCAAACGATCCTGCTTCTGAAATGCAAAGCACTTTTATCTCCTTCTTCGGTTCCGCCAATTCCAGGTAAAGCCCATTCTTCATTCTTTCCTAGCAAGGAAAATTCCTGTCATGTGTCTTACACAGAAACACAGTGGCGGATAACAGTGATATGGGAATGAATATTAATTAGCTCTCACCATTTCACGATGCTGAAAGGCTGTACCATCTAAAGAAAGTTCCAATTCCGCTTTGTGCCTATAAAGTTTTCAGCCTTGGACAAATGTTTTGTCCTGGATCGGGGACAAACATAACTGAAGTGAAACAGGTGTATATCTGTGTCTTCTTGATAGAGCCTGAAACATGGTCCCTGTAAGAGGATTACAATGGCTGCTCTAGAAACGGGCTTGAGTGTGACCTGGGAGGCCAGCCGTCACAGTGCAGGAGCTGAGCAGAGCCCAGATCCCCAGTATCGCATTAAGCTTTCTCAGAATCACTGGCAGAGACTGTATCCTCCTGCTGTCGAAAAGTCCACTTCACTTAATCAAGCTCACAATAATGACTTTGCAGGCACACGCAGTGTACCTGTCATCCAGTTGTGTCACCCTGGATGTTCAGTTCCTGGAGGATCATTGATTGATCACACCTTTGTCTCAACTCGTTCCTTATTTATTCATTGATCTAATTACCTACTTATGTGTAGCTTTCAAGCTACTGTTTTCCAGAATAAAGTGCATGCACCTCCCAAATCACCTGAAACAGTGTGAAAGTATGCCCTATCAGCAGATAACGGAATCAATTGGTTTATGTGCAAATAAAGACCCAATCTTCCTCCAGTGTCTGCACAATGACATCCCCCCAAATCACTTTCCACCCCATGTAGGATGTATTTGAATTAGAAAAATATACAGAAATGTGAAAAGGGGGCTTGTGGTCGGGGCGAAATTCATTTGTAAAAGTGATTCCTTCCGTTTCAAGGCAGAAGCTGAAAAGCAGTGCTTTTCTGTTCGCAGTCCAGTTGTAGCCAGCAGGTAGTCTTTACAGAAGGCTAATGGATTCCACACAGACAAGGCCTCAAGTGCTGTGTGCACCTCTAGGCCTGCAGACTGCTCAGCCACTGCGAATGGGCACCTTGTCTGCTTCAACAGCTATTCGTTGAAAAGCTGCAGCCCTCCCTGGCTTCCGATGAGCCTCGCTGATGACCTGCCTGATCAGGAGAAGAAGCACTGGTCAGACCCCTTGTGCTCAGGAGTTTGAGCCCCTGTGAGGCTAGCCAGTTACAGGCTAGTACATGTGAGCCGACATCATCTGTCCCGTCTTATTTTGCTCGTTGCCTTATTTGGACTGAATCTCCATCGGCTGACGCAGAGTTCATTGATACAAAACATACTGGCTTTTCTGCTTCATCGGTGCAGTTTGTGCAAGAGCCCTCAGCTTGCTAAACCTGTGTGCATCAGAGTTTGAGAATCCAGTCTCATGCCTTCCAGGGGTTCCAGTCTCTGCTAGTCTCTGCTCAGAAACCTGTTTAAGAGGTCAAATGTAAAATGCCATCACCTCTACATATAAGAATGAAAACAGGAGGCACTTTTTCACACAGAGGGTGATCTAAAACAGTCTACCTTACCATGTTACTCATAGAGACTCCCAGCATTTCAAGAAACCACTGGGGGACATCCATAGGTTATTAATCTATTAGCAATCAAACAGCTATGATGTGTCCAAATTCATCTTATTTGTCACCTTTCTTGCATATCTCCGGTTTCTGCTTTGCCCTTTAAGTAGTGCATTACCACCTGTCATAGCAGACTTGTGAAATCCCTTATGTCTTCCACAGTGAGTCTTGCTTTGAAAGATAAGCTGTGTGTTACTTCAGAATGCGAATCAAGTGGTCAGTGGGATGTGACAGTTTTCTGCAATGGCAGGATCTGTTCCCGTTTTCCTGTTTTGTTCGGTTCCGATTCCGAAGTGGCATCTTGAAAGATTCCAGCGCTCCGTCCTCTGAATATAAAAAGGGGGGGCTTGGTGGGAGGAGGGGGGTGGATGAGGAGCAGAAGGAAGGGCTGCCTTTTGAGAGATGCCATTCAGAAAGAAAAGGAGTTCAGTCTGTTGAAATGTTGGTCACGTGTCCCATGTAAGGATTCGTAAGCTGTCACCTGCTGTTTCAAAGTTCAACCATCCAGGCCTGTGGCTGGGTCCGTGGTTCCTAGTGGCCAGTGGTGCTGGGCTCCAGGCCAAACTTTCCATCTGATACCTACTGTAGCAGAGACAGCCAGGGCCCAAGCTAATTCCTGGAAATTACAGAGATTGTGCCCAAGAGAGCCAACAGAGATTACTGTACTTTCTTTAATCATTGAGTGCTGAGAATGTACAGTGCATGCAAGTATATAAGAGTAGTAATGCTAAAAAATCATCTTCATGACAGTCACAACTGAATATTTCAGTACCTGAATCAGCCTCATGGCATTTCTTTTTCTGACCAGTATTTTTATTGCATTTTACATCCACCAAAATACATGGTGCTTAGTCATTATGCAAAAAAGGTGGAAGGCCAGCTCTAACAGGTTTTCTTCTTGCCAACAGATTTAGGTCTAGGGTGTAGACAGGAAGCTCAAAGTCTCAAAGTAGTTCAGAAATGGTTGCCAAGCTTTAAAAAATGTAATGGTTGACCATCTAAGAGTGTATCTAATTTTCTCCAATTTAAGAAACTGCATAATTATTCACGACATTTCTTTATGCACAGGTTGGCAACTATAGATAACTCCATAATACATTTAGTAACATCCTTCCATTTTGTTATGTTAAAGTGTTCTAATACAATTCCCTAATTGAGAAATGGGCTTTCTGTAACATGCACAACTCACAAATACAAGTTGTATTTGTTGTACCAGTGTAACTGAACCCAGGACCCGGAGTTGTGAGACAGTATTTCTAAACATCATGCTGCCTGTTTCCACGTTGATATACTGAACTGGTATCGTCTTGTGAATCATTTTGTGTGTTTTGGCTTCCTACTGCAATCCTGTTTCTGTGTAATGTGAGAATCGGTTATTTCAGACCTTCGCTGTTCCTGAAACGCTTAACTAGAAGGTTGATTTATTTTTGTTTAAATATTTTGTCTGCCAGGATCTGGATTATTCAAGCAGGGTCAGGCTGAGCTCACTACAGCTGCTGCAGTAACTGAAGTGTAAAACCGACAACCGAAAACAGTCTTTGTGTCGAAAGTATTTGTGATAAACTGTTTCTTGGCTTTTATGTTTTTTTTAGTAGGATTCTTTTTTATCTAGGTTATTTGCTATCCTTTACACAAGACCTTTTTAAAAATAAAGTTGTCTTTATATTATGTGTTGCTGGGTCCTAAAAATGTCGGTATTATTAATACTTATCTTAAAATGGGGTATTTTTCCCTCGCCTAATAACAGGTGGAGGGAGAGAGAGGAGCAAATAAGATACTCCATTACAACCATTAATGGAGTCCATCTGGTTTAGGAACTGAAGAGATTCAAGCTACATTTAGTGAAAGGATCTATAGTTTTCTAGTTTTCATCCATCCATCCATTTTCTATCTTTTTCTTCCAATTCAGGATTGCTGGGGAGCCGGAGCCTATCCTGGTAAGAAAGAGGGGCAAAATAAGGCAGACGCTGGACACCAGTCCAGACACATAAATCACACCAGGCTGGTTTTCCCAAAGCCCAATTAACCAACCACTATGTTTTTGGATTCTAGGAGGAAACACACACAAACACAGGGAGAATATACAGACTCCACACATATGACACACAAGGACTGGAACTGAACCCACAGCCCCAACACTATAAGGAAGCAATGCAAACCACTGCACCACCGACTCCTCTGTGGCTTATTGAAGATAGATAGATCTTTATTGATCCCATGACGGAAATTGCAGTGCAACAGCAGCTTAACACAGTCAACACAGCACAGTGTAACAAAATTATACAATAATACAATACATACAATACAATCAGTACAGTCAGTGAGAGGTGCACTGAGAAGAGCTACTCACAGTCCAGAATATACAAACAACAAACCAGAACAGTACACAAAAGGTTGTATTGCACAATATAAATATAAATGCATTGCACAAGTCCCTGGCATATATTGCACAAAAACGGTTGTAAACTATATACTTATAGTATATTTGTGGAAATATTGAAGTTTCAAATCTGCCAGGCAGAGGAGTTTATTACTCTTGTTTATTTAGATGCATCTTTATCAGAGACCAGAGGTTGTCTCCTTTTAAGAATCAGCTCACAGGGCAGGTTCATCTGTGAAGGATTAGTGATTTTATGAACACTGCCCTGCTTTCTTTTATAAAGATTTATGTCCACTTCTGAGTGCATTATGTTCAGTGTTGGGGATCTGGTAGGTAAAGCCGAATGTAAAGTTTAGGCTCTTAATCACATTCCAGCTATACATAGTAGTTTTGTGGATACTGATTTGTGTATTTTGTGTCTTGTAGGTTTCTGTAGTAAGTGTTTGTCTTTAAGCGTACTAACTTCCAAACAGGCTAGATGGGCCTAATTTGTAACCTTTTTTACACTCCTATGTCCCTCAGCTATCACCCGTTTATTTTACCACCACCAAACTGTTAAAGAAAAATGAAAGATGCCTCATGGCCTTGTTTAGTGTTTCCTGTCCAGTGGGGCTGTTTTATCATTTAACTTTCACTATTTGCCTCTAACTGAGCTGGAGTCAGGATGACTAATATTTAACTACTATCTAACTTCTTTTGTCATTAACATCATATTTGTAAGACTCTCTAACAGTAAATAGACTCCCTATTTATAGCAATGTTTTAAATCATATTAGCATAAAATAAAATAAGCAGAAGTGTCGTGTATTAGAAGAACTTAATATCCAGGGCCACATGGTATTAATGTAAGATTCACAGAGTCTAAGGCACCTGAAGAATCAGAGTACACGTAGACCTTCCAGGATCTGGCTAGAAATGTTACAAACAACAGGAGACTAATCAGGCCACAAATCTCACCCAGCCATTCAGTAAAAAAAGACAGGATATCAGCAAATCAGCTTCAACAATATGTCTGGGCAGCTTGTCCACCACCCTTTGTGTCCTGACAGGAGGATTCCATCCAGATGTTTCTTGAAAGAAGAAAAAAGGATTATCAGTTTCAACAACATGTCTGCACAACTTGTTCCACACTCCCACGACCCTTTGCATAAAGACACACCTCCTGTTTTCATTGGTAATCATTTAAAGACTGCCTTGTTGTAATAAAAAATGTCAGCTGCCAGGCATGTTTATTCGGTATTTTCTGGGTTGGGGCTACCATGACTGTGATCAAGGTTATTAATATATGAGAAGTGAAAAACAGCTACAACACTGCATAGGAACAAGTAATAGGTTTATTCCAATTAATAGGAATAGGAATATTCCTATTCCTACTGAACTACTACAACATAGTTGCATAGTGATCAATCAGCACTCTGGGGGAAGAAATGAAAGAAACTGAAAGGCTTTTCTTAAATGTTTTTATTCAACATGGTAAGCTTGGCTTGCCAAGACAAATAATATTAGAAACAATTGTTTGGTCTCTTTTGGTTCTTTTGCAAACTTTCAACAATCTGCACAGGCAAACGAGGAAAATTGATTCTTAATTATAATGCATTTGTCTAATTGAAGAATCAGTGCATAACCTTTCCCCGGTCACTCATTTCTATCTCCTCCTAAAAATCTAAAATCAAATAATTACTTCATGCATATCTTTGCAAAGTTGACACATTACTGGTATATTTTCAGTGTTAAGATCTTAATTTAATAATATTAACATCACTTTATTAACCCTTTACAATTTCTTGCATTAGGAATTATCTTGTCACATACCCCAGCTTGCTCTCCATGAGACACACAGACAGGGAGAGAGCCTGGGGTCAGAGTGCAGGGTCAGCCATTGTATAGCACCCCTAGAACAGTTGGGGTTAAGGGCCTTGCTCAGGAGCCCAACAGAGTAGGATTCCTCTGCTAGCTGTGGGATTTGAATTGGCAACCTTCTAGCCACAGGCCCTTAGCCACAAAGCCACCGCTACACCCAATTAATTTGGGATAAAATGGATTAAAAGGATTTCATAACTTGGTCTTCCTTACTCCTGCCATGATCAGACATTTTACATTTCTGTTATTCTCTTCCTCATGAAAGGAAACAGGCAGTTGCGAGGCAGCAACAGGCTGATTTTTGCATGCCTGTCCATGATGCATAAAGCGTGTTGAGAAGTCTTGTGCTTGATTTACATGGCCATCCACCTGATGCAAAATTTGAGTTGTCTAAAACAATTGAGTTTCCACAAGTACAGTGAAGTGGACTGGTAAGGCAGCTGAGCGCAGGCACTGACAAAAGAAACTTGACATAAGAAAGATTAGAAATGACCGACCGTGCAGACTATTTGGCCAGCTTGGTGCTTTCTATCTAACTGATCCAAGGACC
Source organism: Lepisosteus oculatus (assembly GCF_040954835.1). Classification (NCBI taxonomy): domain Eukaryota; kingdom Metazoa; phylum Chordata; class Actinopteri; order Semionotiformes; family Lepisosteidae; genus Lepisosteus; species Lepisosteus oculatus. The sequence goes on from NC_090700.1 coordinate 29,577,871, forward strand.
TCATCCAGAAGCCTCTTGAAAGAAACCATGGTTCTGGTTTCAATAACATGACTGGGCAGCTTTTTCCAGACCCCCAATATCCTTTATGTAAAGAAATCCTTCCTGTTCTCATGTTTAAATCCACTTCAATGTGATTTCCACTTGGGAATTCTTGTGTTTCACTGTAATTAGTGAAGAAGCCTGTGAGTTTACTTTATCAACGTCCTTGAGGATTTTAAATACTTAGATCAAGTCCCTTCATTGGTTCCTCTGTACCCAGGTCTAACGCTGGCAAAGTTATGTTCCCATTTCATACTCACTTCACTTTCTAAAATATGCACCTTCTTGATTAGAGATCAAACATTTCCCGCTTCAAGGTAAAAAGACAAGTATTTCTTTGATTATATGTTGAAGCATGTGTTACCTTTTGGTGCTGACATGTAAATGACAGGTAATTTGAATTTCTAACCCATCCATCCATTTTCTAACCACTTTATCCAATTCAGGATTGCAGGGGAGCCTGAGCATAGTTCAGCAAGCAACAGGCACAAGGCAGGATACACCCTGGACAGGATGCCAGTCCACCACGGTGCACACAGACATAAACACACTCACTCAAGGGCTACTTTTCCCAGAAGCCAATTAACCTACCAGTGTCTCTTTGGATTCTTCTCTGTTTTTTTCATACATTTCATTGACCTGAAGGTGTGCTTACGAATCGGGTGTAAAATATGTATAGCAGAGGATGGTTTCGATCCATCGACCTCTGGGTTATGGGCCCACCACCCTTCCGCTGCACAATTCCGCTGACAGAAGGAGAGCTCTCGCCGGCAAATCACAGAGTGTTGAGCAAGGGAGCTGGAGGAGAGGATCCTGGCGGACCTCAGAGGGAGGATGAAGCGCAACATCGCCAAATTTGGCTTCTCCACAGCTAGGGAGAGTTGGAAAGGACTTGTGGCCCTGTACAGGGACTGAAGTGGGAATCCCTGTTCCCTGAGCTCCTGCTCTGCAGTTTCAGAGCCGGGACAGGGAAATGGACAAAAGCAATTGGTCCAATTGGATTCTTTCATTGTGCAAACCTGGCCCCATCGTCCACTTGCACTGATTGATAATGGGCAATCACCTCTTTCAGAAAGTTTTAATTTGATGACAGTTTGATGTTTTGCTGGAAAGCGTATGGATTGTGAGATGTTTTCTTTGAAATAAAGTTTATTTGGATAGAAGAAGAAGGCAGCATCACCCCCCAGGAGACGCAGGAGCACACGTGCGCTGGCGCTGCCCCTTCAACAAAGCAGTGTGGGGCAGAATGGACAACACTAGGCAACTCCTGGGAGTGGGAGCGGTGCTCAGTTACCAGTGCATCCTGCTGGGGGGCGGCTGGCACCCACTGGACTGGAGAAGGGGACACAGCACTTGCTTTGGCTGCTGGTGTCCCTAACAAAACAAGGCCTGTGGAACGCGAGGAACACTCTCATCTGGCACAACACAGAGTGGGGAGCGATGGAGCTGGAGGAGAGGATACTTGCGGACCTCAGACGGAGGATGAAGCGAGACGTCACCAAATTTGGCTTCTCCACAACAAGGGAGCGCTGGAAGGGACCGTGGGCCCTAAGGAGGAAAAACCTGTTCGTTTGAGCTTCTTCGGAGGTCTGGAGGACCGCAGTTTCGGAGCCGGGACAGGGAGATGGACAAAAGCTATTGGTAGGGCCTGGGGTGACTCTCATTGAGCAAATCCAGCCCCATCATCCACTTGCATTGATTGATAATGGACAATCACCTGATTGAGAAAGTCTTCAAATTGATGTCAGTTTTATAATTTGTTAGAGTGTGTATCTATTGTGAGATGTTTTCTTTGAAAGAAAGTTTATTTTGATAGGAAAAAAAATCCTTTGTACTGTGGGAGGTAGCCAGAGCACCCAGAGGAGTCGGGAGCACAAGCAAACTACAAGCAGAGAGCACCCCAGGTGCAATGCTGACCTCTGCACCACTGGGGGTGGCATGATGGAGTGGGTAAGACTGGACTCATAACCTAGAGGGTGTGGGTTCAGGTCCCTGCTGCAGACTCGTCTCATTCTTCTGACTTAACAGGCAGTTTGAGAAGCACTGAATTATGCCGAGACTCTGAGGAGGGGGACAAGCTGAACAAAGACCTTTCCAATTAGGGGAGGGAAATAAACGCCAAAATATCTGGCTATTCCCACATGACACACAATGGAAAAACGGTTGAAAATAGCTTCACGAATCCGGATTGATTAATCAACACTTTTGAGTGATGATGAAATTGATTACCTTGGTCACAGAGGAAAAGAGATTCTCGGTCTTCCTAATGAAACGCAGGGATTCGGGTAAACCAGTAATTTACATTAGTGAATGTAATCATATTTTTCATGACTGAAACACGTCTGCTGCACAAGAAAATGTTAGGGTTTTTTTTTGTTCAATTTGCCCCCTCTGAGTCAAATGATCGGTTTGGCGTCCTGTTCGAGTTTGGCTTGTGAGTGTGTAAAATCAGCGGGTGAACGAATCGCTGTGGATAAGGCCTTTCTTCCGCTATAGAGGCGTCAGCTCAACGTTTCCCTCGACGAGATGGAAATGACAGCAGGTCTGGCGAAGATCGATACCCGTAGAGCGCATTGCACAGCTCGCGGAGGAGAGCGGTACTGCAGGAGACGAACGGGCTACCGCCCCGAGACAAGAAAAGCAGGAGATATACTGTACCATCACCCTGAAGCTGGAATATTTTATTACTTCGTGATGCAGGTGATAAAAGAGGCCAGAAAAAGCTCTTTCAAAGCACTTTGGCCTCTGCTTTTACAGTCATTAAAACACGATTAGGACTCCGCCACCAGATTTGATCTGGATTCGGCTAGATCGCAAGGTTTGGCTCGTTTATAGCCAAATCCCATACTCATTTTTACCAAGGAGACAACCTGTAGTTAATCTGTACAGCTGTAACCCGACCTGCTGGCATTCTTGCAATTCATAGTCATTTGAAATGCAAAAGCGGTGGAATCCACTTCAGCTATTTTTCTAATCAGCCCTTTCTTTTATGGAGTTTGTATTCGTTTATTATTGTTATTTTGTTGAGCTGAGTAAGTACACATGATTAGAGTGGTGTACAGTAAGGAAAAAAAAAACCTTGGAGAACATAGCAGACATTCTTGCCAGTGGTGTCCTGAGGCAAAAGGCAATGACGTTCAACCTTAAAAAAAATCGACACCTTGCAGGAAAACGCACTCCTGGTTAGGATTAAAGCTAAAGTGCGTCACGCAGCTGTTTACTGATCCAGTAAAGCCTACCACACTCCTCGAAGCGGTTTTATTGCTAACTTCTTGGTGAAGAGACAAAAATTCCTGTTACAAACTGGCGCGTATCAACGCGTTACACAAACATGACGTCTGAGCATGATCCCAGGAATTGGAGAAGTACAGTGGTGTGATGATGATTTCTTATTTTTTTGCATGTTTGTCACACTGAAATGTTTCAGATCATCAAACAAATTGAAATATTAGACAAAGATAACACAAGTAAACACAAAATGCAGTTTTTAAATGAAGGTTTTTATTATTAAGGGGAAAAAAATCCAAACCCACATGGCCCTGTGTGAAAAAGTAATTGCCCCCTAAACCTAATAACTGGCTGGGCCACCCTTAGCAGCAACAACTGCAATCAATTGCTTGTGATAACTGGCAATGAGTCTTTTACAGTGCTGTGGAGGAATTTTGGCCAACTCATCTTTGCAGAATTGTTGTAATTCAGTCACATTGGAGGGTTTTCGAGCCTTAACCGCTTTTTTAAGGTCATGCCACAACATCTCAATCGGATTCAGGTCAGGACTTTGACTAGGCCACTCCAAAGCCTTCATTTTGTTTTTCTTAAGCCATTCAGAGGTGGACTTGCTGGTGTGTTTTGGATCATTGTCCTGCTGCAGAACCCAAGTGCGCTTCAGCTTGAGGTCACGAACAGATGGCCGGACATTCTCCTTCAGAATTTTTTCGTAGACAGCAGAATTCATGGTTCCATTTACCACAGCAAGTCTTCCAGGTCCTGAAGCAGCAAAACAGCCCCAGACCATCACACTACCACCACCATATTTTACTGTTGGTATGATGTTCCTTTTCTGAAATGCTGTGTTACTTTTACGCCAGATGTAATGGAACACACACCTTCCAAAAAGTTCAACTTTTGTCTCGCCAGTCCACAAAGTATTTTCCCAAAGGTCTTGGGGATCTTCAAGATGTTTTCTGGCAAAACTGAGACGAGCCTTTATGTTCTTTTTGCTCAGCAGTGGTTTTCATCTTGGAACTCTGCCATGCAGGCTATTTTTGCCCAGTCTCTTTCTTATAGTGGCGTCATGAACACTGACCTTAACTGAGAAAAGTGAAGCCTGCAGTTCTTTGGATGTTATTGTGGGGTTTTTGTGACCTCTTGGATGAATCGTCGCTGCACTCTTGGGGTAATTTTGGTCGGCCGGCCACTCCTGGGAAGGTTCACTACTGTTCCATGTTTTCGCCATTTGTGGATAATGGCTCTCACTGTGGTTCGCTGCAGTCCCAAAGCTATAGAAATGGCTTTGTAACCTTTTCCAGACTGATAAATCTCAATTACTCTGTTTCACATTTGTTCCTGAATTTCTTTGGATCACAGCATGATGTCTAGCTTTTGAGGATCTTTTGGTCTACTTCACTTTGTCAGGCAGGTCCTATTTAAGTGATGTCTTGATTGAGAACAGGTGTGGCAGTAATCAGGCCTGGGTGTGGCTAGAGAAATTGAATTCAGCTTTCCAAAGATGTGATAAACAACAGTTGATTTATGTTTTTACAGGGTGGGCAATCACTTTTTCTCACAGGGCCATGTAGGTTTGGATTTTTTTTCCCTTAATAATAAAAGCCTTCATTTAAAAACTGCATTTTGTGTTTACTTGTGTTATCTTTGTCTAATATTTCAATTTGTTTGATGATCTGAAACATTTCAGTGTGACAAACATGCAAGAAAATAAGAAATCAGGAAGGGGGCAAACACTTTTTCACACCACTGTAGTTCTTGCTTTGTCACAGACTGCTCTGTTAACTCAGAGATCACTTTATTGCCCATATACATTTTCTTGTATTAGGAATTTGTCTTTTTACATACCCTAACTTGCTCTCCATGAGAGGTACAGACAGGGAGAGAAGCTTCGGGTCAGAGTACAGGGTCAACCATTCATACAGCACCCATGGAGCAGTTGGGGTTAAGGGCCTTGCTCAGGAGCCCAACAGAGTAGGATTCCTCTGCCAGCCGCAGGATATGAAGCGGCAATCTTCCAGCCACAGGCACAGATCCTTAGCCACAGAGCCACCACATCGCCCTGCCCCACTGCACCCCTCTTGCTTTACTGCCAATCATTTGTGGTACGACTTTAAAAATGGAATGTCATCCTTGTAATCTTGAATACTTACAGTACAGTACTTTGCAAGCTTAAGGAGAGAGTGGTGAGTTTTGAGGGTGGCATAGTGGTGCACTGGTTAGTGTTGCTGCCTAACAGTGGTGGGGCCCTGGGAAGCTATCAGTATAGGATTCCTCCAGGTGCTCTGGTTTTCTTCCACAGTCCAAAGACATACTGGTAGTTGATTGGCTTCTGGGAAAACTGGTCCTGGCGTGAATGTGTGTCTTGTCTAATCTGCTGTCCTGTCAAGTGTGTACCCCACCTTGTGCTGTTGCTTGCTGGGATAGGCACTGTCTCTCCTGTGACCACTGGATTGGATAAAGTGGATTAAAAAATGGATGGATGGCAGTCAAGAGCTCAGCTGTAGTGAGCACCAGCACTGGGAACCCTTGCATTATAACATCAGCTCCCTGTATGTTTCTCAGAGACTACAGCTCAGCACTCATTGGGTGCTTTCTGTGTACAATGTACTGCTGTGTCAGCTGTAAGGTGACTCATCAGGCACCACAACCCTGTACACACTTATCTGGTATGTTCCTCAACATTCTCAGCATAACTCAAACATGCATCAGTGTGCTAACTCATCAGAGCTGTACAGAATGATTTTTCCATTACTGTATTCAGATTGTTTCTTTGTGCAGCTCAACTTAAACGCTAGAATAACTCTCCTAAAGAACTAATCTCTGATAGCCATTGTTTCAATTCGCAAGAGAGGATAGAAATTCATTTGAGCAGTCCCGTAGTTTCAGGTTTTTGGTTTCTAATCGCATACTGGATTGTTCTGAATTCAAGCAGTAGTTTTTACTTTTGTTGCCAGTTTAGAAACAACCTGTCAAGTAAGAAATTCACAGAGAACTCACAATTTAAATCTGGAAGAAATCTTCTTTACTTCTGATGAAGATCTCTTGCAGGGTGAAATGTTAATCACCGTTTGCATTAAATAAAGGCTGTTAATAAAGCTCAGACTTACTTTTCATTTATTTTGTACAGTTTAGTATATGGCTCTGGATATGTCTGTGTGATACAAGCAAGTGAGTATGAGAGCGACCATTCCTGATTTCATGCACTAAGTGTAGTTTGCTTCTCCTTCAAGCATTCACATAATTTATTAAAAACTAAAAGCAAAGCATTCTTTTATTTAGTCTTGTTTCTTCTTTCAAGGATTGACATCTCTGAGTGAGCTCAGCTTGAGTTGTTCTTTAATTTTTTTTTGTAACAACACACTCATGCAATTTTGTAAATTCCAGCAGTGGATGTGAAAATGAATCCTGGTCTTGGAGAGCTGGTGTGTCTGTGTAATTTCTAAGACTCTTCCGAGCACCAGAACCCAGAGAGCTGGAGAAAATTTTAAATTGGTTCCATTAAAACAATAACGAGACAAGTGAGCTTGTCAAGATCTCAGTTGGAAAGAAGACCTGCAGACACACAGGGTCTCCAGGACCAGAGTTGTCTATTCCAGACCTAAGAGCCTTTAGACTAGACATCTGACACATCAGTCAGTCTCCTATAGAGACACACCCGATCCACGAGCTAGAGTGCAGACAGAACATGGTGGCGGCTCTGAACTTTCAGCACTACAGAAATTCGCTGACATGCTTGACCTCGGTTGACCTTGCACGCCACATCTGTGAATATCTTGGAGGCTATCGCATGGCCATGACTTTGACTGGCACCAAGTCTGACACTGGCCTGCCAGTATCATTCCAATTATTCTCTGCATTGCAGGGAACAGACAGATGTCTTCTTACTGGCCTCCTGTTAATTTATCACAACAGGTTTCCTTCATTAGGGACCTATTTGTAAATGGGTTCTCCATTTCTCCACTGCATATCTTTTTACAGGCATCACCTCACAGAGCAGTAAGAAGCACAGTGGCGCACGGAATTGTTCAAACCAAAGCTACTGCACCCCAGACGCACTGTAAAATCTGTAAGGATTTCGAAGCGCTACTTATCTGTTTGTGATTGAACAAAGAACGACAGCCAGCAGAAACTAGAAGCCTTAGGCCACCGCAGGCCTGAAGTGAGTTTTTGTATGGTAGAGAGGGAGGAAGTTTGCTTCCTCGGGGGAAGACAAGAAGAACAGCACGGCACATAAAAGGGGAGGATCGAAATCTGCTATCTTCTGCAGCGCACTGCTGATGGCTTCGCGCTGTGCGGCAATGCAGAAAGCTGAAGGTCATTGGGAGGGAGGAGGGAGGTGATTGCAGCAGCCTCTAGGAATCCTCATTCCTGGAACACTGAGTCAGACGTGGACTCCAGCCCCTCCGTGCCCTGGAGCTCACATTTCCTCTCCTACAAGACTGGCACAGCTGCCACTTCCCTCTTCAGCCTGGGGAAAGGTAGCCCTCTTTCTCATTTTTCTTTCTTAAAGAAACACCCTCCCTTCCTCCCCCTCCTGTTTCTCAAACATGCTTTTCAGTCCTGACCAGAAAGTGATCCTAACTGGACACATGCATCCACAGAGACTCAGTCTTTGAGAAATCCCCTGACTGACACACGTGCACAGAAAGGTTTTGTAGCAGAGAATGGAGCAACCCAGGCTCGGCTGCTAACTCGTCTGCTGTTGCAGATGGTGGGGCTGATGTTTGGTCTACAAATCAAACAAACAAAAAAAAAGGCCTTTGTGAGAACACAGAGGCCACTGAGGTCTTTAGAGGAGTTTTGCAGTCTTTCATTGCATCAGACACCTTGATTTAATCCTGGTGTGTTAAGCCCAGAGCCAGAGCCAGACTTCGTACACTCCACAGTTCAGCATTGGCTGGGCTAGAGCTGGATCAGATCTGCCTTTATTTGTTAAATATAACTGTAATTGTTAGATTAATCTAAAGAGTTTTGACAGCATCCTTAGATAGCCAAGGCCTGAGGCTATATCAGTTTGAGCTTTAGTACAGCGATGTGGGTTTATTTACTCAGTCATGATTTATTTTCAAGTTAGTTTCAGATGTGTTTCCATCAGAGGATAAATGGAAAGCAAAAACTGCCCTGTGCATCAGTTTAATTTACCTAAAAGGTCACCGCTGCCAATCCATACCGACCCAGCCTTTCTGAGTGAGCTGAACATAACAATGAGAAAATTCCAACAATTAAACCATTTGTGGACAAAATAGAGAATAGGAAATGAAAATAAGCTTATGAAGAGAATAATAGTAATAATAACAATTGGAATCCCAGACATTCATTCAGAAGATTTTGCCTACATTGATGTTGGCTGCAGAATATTCATCCATCCATTTTCTAACCACTTCATGTAATTTAGGATCGGGAGGATCCCTGCTGCTATCCCAGCAAGCAACAGGCACAGAGCAGGATACACCCTGGACAGGTGAACACCAGCCCATCGCACAGCACACAGACACAAACCCGCTCACAAGGGCCATTTTTCCCAGAAGCCATTTAACCTACCAGTATTTTTTAGACTGTGAGAGGAAACTAGACACCTGGCGAAAACCCAAGCCAACACAGGGAGAACATACAAACTCCCTGCAGATAACACCCCAGGAGTTGAACCAGGGCCCCAGCACTGCAAGGCACTGTGCCACCATGTAGGCCCTCTGCATAATATGGCAAATTAAAAAAAGAAGTTGGAAATAAAGACCATGTTGACTAGACAGTGGAAACGCAGGATGTGTCAGTGCCTGAAGCAAACCTCACACTTTCCTGTGTTGCCAGACAGTTGAGGTACAGGGCAGGTAAAGGAGTGACACTGCCACCTTCCAGGCACTATGCAGTTATGAAAGATGCTACCTGATCCATTTTTCCTTGCTGTGACACATATGGAAAATCTGATTTGGGTGGAGGGTGGCTCTGTGGCTAAGGATCTGTGCCTGTGGGTGGAAAGTTGCCAGTTCAAATCCTGTGGCTGGCAGAGGAATCCTACTCCATTGGGCTCCTGAGCAAGGCTCTTAACCCCAGCTGCTCCAGGGGTGCTGTACAATGACTGACCCTGTGCTCTGACCCCAAGTTTTTCTCTGTCTGTGTATCTCATGGAGAGCAAGTTGGGGTATGCAAAAAGATGAATTCCTAATGCAAGAAATTGTATATGGCCAATAAAGTGATCTTAAGATCTTAAGATCCAGATCCTGATGTCATGGCTCTTTGCAAGAGTTGTTCATACATTTGACATTTTAGTGTATTAAATGGACGTGTGAACACAACAGGTGACTGTGGGTAAAGTACCTCAGAGGGCAGATAAGTGGACTGAATATGAAGTTTCAAAGGAACAAGTCTAAGAAAGTACTGGACAGCAAGCAGATGACTGGCCGAGCATGCAGAAGGGAAGTAAAAAAACTCCCATTGCATAGCCATTTGATTTGTTGAAGGTTTTACACACCGCAGGTTCTTGTGCATACCAGCAAACATGAAATACAGCAGATTCTGTCTACTTTTACTCGGAACCTTGTTTGCTTAGAGCTTTTTCAGATGATCTTACTGTATTGTTCTTATAATTTGTCTTTCAAACTGTGTTATGAATACGGATTCTGGATATGAATAAGTCTAGAAAAGAGAACAGCTGGAGTCCCAGGTTTAAGGGACAGATCTGCTCTGATAGTCTGAGAAGACTACAAGGTAACCTGATCTTGTATTGTAGTCCTCAAGGACATTGAAAATGTCAATCCATTGAGTATCTTTAGAATCAACAGTGACACACAAACCAGAGGACACAGGTGGAAACTATGTGGATGCGCATTAAATACTGAAAACATTAGTCACTTCTTTACACAAAGGGTTGTGGGAGTATGGAACAAACTACACAGCCATAATATCAAAACTGATGCCATTGCTTTTTGCACAAAATGGCTGAATGAGATCCTTAGATTAATTAGCACGTAAAAATCAAATGACCTAGATGTGCCGAATAGCCTCCTCTCGTTTACATTCTTAAAATAAGATGAGCATAAAACATTCAGGACCACATGCAACACTCAGCTGATCATAGACCTAAAAATAGTTGTTATTGCAGTTAATTACTATTTTACTGTGCTGCATCACAGACTTATAGCTAGGAAGCCTCATGTACAATAGTACTGTAAACCTGGTATAGCAGTAGAATCATATGCATGTTGGAAACAGCAGGATTGCTGGCTGCTTTGTCAGCTTTTTCTCAATCTGTCCTGCATATACCTCAAATCTGCAATAGCTCTGCTGTGCAGGCGAGGAACAGTTTATCTGTGCTGATCTTGGCATGGACTGGGCAAGTTCCTCGCTCATCAGGAAACAAGATGGACAGCAGCAGGTATCTATACTGAAACACAGACAGACATGTCTTTAAAGGAGCTTTTAAAAACCATTTGGCTTTCTTATAGTCTTAGGCTATTGACTGATTGTATAAGATACTTATCTTACAGAACACTAAAAATGTATCTTTGTTCCTCTGAGGTGTTTGGATCTTCTTATGAAATATGAAATTGTGCCAATCAGCTCTTTCCAGCTTAAGATCTTGGTGGCCTTAACAGTAGTGATGCAGATCTGTGGTTTCATCTCTTTTGTTAAAACGTCAAGTATGTCACTCCAAAAGCCTTCTGTCACACCATTTGTGCCTTTGCTACTTTTATAAATGAACTGCATAGATATCAAGGAAATTAGACCAATGATGTATTTATTTTCGAACCTTTTCAGTTTTTAGAGTGGAAGAGATGTGACTTGCTTTGTCCCACAAATCCAAATCAAGCTAGACATAGTGTTAAAAATGCAAAACATAAATTAGAAATTTATGTTTTGAAATTTATGAGCCACCTGAAGAAGGCTCCACGGCCGAAACGTTGTGTTCTCTTTCTTCTTTTTTTCAGCATGGAATAAACCTATTACTTGTTCCATAAATTAGAAATGTCTAGCTCCAGGTTTGTGGGTTGGGCTGTCCCATGACTACACTGATACTGCAACTAGATTACATATTCTTATCGAAGGACATACAGGTGAGAGTTTTATCAGGATATAACTTTATCTCCAATGTCTTATCAGTATTTTGCAGCCTAACCAAAATCTGAGGCACAAGATAATATGCCAGAAAATGATCCTTCATCTTTTCTTATAGCATGTTCCTTATTGCCATCGAGAAGGAGAAAGTATGGCTTCAATTTCCAAACAATGAAAATCTTTCATTAAGTCATCCGTCCACCCCTTTTCTCATAGCTTCATGCAATTTAGGGTCACTGGGGAGCCGGAGCCTATCCTGGCAAACATCAAGCACAAGGCAGGATACACTCTGGACAAGACGCCAAACACGCACACTCACACCGAGACCAATTAACACCTACCAGCATGTCTCTGGACTGGGGGAGGAAACCAGAGCACGAGGAGGAGACCCACGCAAAAAAAAGGGAGAACATACAAACTCCGCACAGATAGCACCCCCAGGAACTGAATCTAGTGTCCCCGTGCTGCAAGACCCCTGTTGGCCCAATTTGGATCTTATTCTTCAGGGATAGACTCTGGTGCCACAAGCCTTACCAGGATCAAGCAGCTTTCTCATGACACATGGACAGATGCAAACACTGCTTTATTGTTCTGTTCAAAACCAAGCTTCTTAAATGGATAGAGATATAGTGTTTTTTAGAATGAAATACAGACTGTGCTATATACTATTATATCGTATACAATTATCTTAGACAGTCGGGAGTTACTAGAGTATATGTATTCTGAACACAAGCAGTTCACTCAAAGCCATCATAAGGGTTTTCAATTTTTACAACACATTTGACTGCTAATACAGTTTTGTTTTGGACAGAAGAAACCAGGCATGTCATCTAGCATCTGTAATTCACATCGATCAGAATCTTCAATATTGTGATCACAGCAGCTGGAGGTGAACTGTCCAAGAGCACCCAATATGAAGTGATATCACAGCTGATCCGTCATGCTTCCCAATTAACTCTGATTGACTCAATACCAGGTGGTCCTTATCATCTGTATCTCTCTACATATCTGCTTTCTGCACTTCAAAACCTACTTTCAAAATATAGATCTCTCTGATGTAACTGTTACCAAAATGGATCAACTTTGCATGACAACACCAGAGAATTGTTTCTGTACAAAAGAGGGAAAAACGCTAGGTGAAGGGCAGAACAATGCAAAATGTCAGATTTCTGCACCACAGTGTGAGCTCAATTAAAATATATGAACCCATCTGTGTAAAAGCTCTGTGTCTGTTTTTACAATGCATTTCTTTCCCCAGATCTTTTTTTCTAAAGATTAATATAATGGACACTATTTTACAGGACACATGTAAGAATGGGATCTCATCTTCGGGGATCTGAGACATCAGGTGCGATACGCTCACACAGCTGGGAGAGCGCTATCCGGCCCTGTCACCAGAAATTCATTTGATTCATATCTTTTTCATACAGGTAAGATGAGGGCACATGTGTAAGTTGTTTTGTTTTCGGTGTCGAAAAAAAAAATTGGATGCCTTTTTTCTAAAAAACATGTTGTTGATGTTTTTAAATTAGACAGCTGGGATTTTTTCCCCTAATTATTTTACTGTTTGTGAGGACAGTTTACTTGGAAATGATCTAGTGTAACAGTGAGGGGAAACTGATAGAACAAGGTTTGTGCAGCACAGTTCCAGGGAACGGAGTTAATTATGCTTCTCAGAAAGGCATAAAAGATGGGCTAATTCCAACTCCTCCCCCCCAATCCACCACTGCCTCATGGGCTCTTCAAAGACCAGACGCAGCTTTTTTGTTTAATGACCTTCCTTTCCTAGAAAGCTTTGAGCTGCTGGCAGTTTGGAGCCAAAACGAGGGAGGGGAAGAGAGAGGGAGAGGGAGGCAGTGAGAGAAAGTCATGCAAAGTTAACAAAGCTCCTTGGCTGGTTTTTTGAAAATCCTGCTCTGACCGCTCGCCTCCTATCTCTTCCTCTCATGTATAAAAGTTGAAGATTTGTTTTTTCCTTTACTGCAGGGAGAGTAGGACTCTAAGTACTGATAAGTAGACCACCATTTAGACTCTCAAAGGTGCATTTTATAGGGGGGAAAGGGGATAAGCTTTGTTTTTTTTATACACAAGAAAAAGCATGTTTTAGTGTACAAAGAAAATTCTGCCATCCATTTTTTTACCACGTTGTCCAGTGCAAGGTCAAGGGGGAGCTAACGCCTATCCCAGCAAGCAACAACGCTGGCACAATGCAGGATACACCATGGACGAGGACGCCAGTCTATCACTGGGCACACACGGAAACAAATACACACATACAACAGGACCCAGGCTAACAAAGGTGCCACCATGCCACCCTACAAAAACAAGTCAATTCTTCTAAAGAAAAGGGACTAGCTTACATCTTCAATTGCTAAAGGTTACAGTATTCGCATGTGAAACTGAAATGCAATCACTTTGGCATGTAATGCACACTAATGTTGAAAGGCGTTTTCAGGTCCACGTTGATGCGTTCTAAACCTTGGTGAATGTAAGGGGTGAATGTTACAGTATGTTCAGGCAGGCTGCATCAGAATCTTGTGTCTTCAATTGGGCTTCCCCACTCTCTTGAATAACAAGAGTACCTCAGCACCAAAGGGCTATCCAGGCTCACCCCTGCCTCTTAGACATTTAAACCACACTATAATGTTCCCATCAGAGATGATTTCTGTGTAATAAAGCAAGCTTTCATATGAATGGTATCTAAGGTAATTTTAAGTACATTGCATCACTAAATAGTACTTTGGACCGCTAGTCCGAATGATTCTTACGGAGTACACATTTGATGACTTCTGAAATTATTTCTTTGCTATTGAGCCAATCGACAGACAACCATTTCTGTCACATTTTTCGATATCTCTATACATTAACAATCGAGGTACGATGAAATTAAGCACAGAGGAAAGTGTTGCACTATGGTCACTTGAAAGGGTCCTTCCTATATTAAAATAACTTAATTTTATGAGTGTTCTTCTAGGTTTAAGTAATCATCGTGTCAGAGTAGTCTTTTTATCCTGTTTTTTGGATTTCTTTCAAATGCACACTTTAAAGATGTTGGATCAGAGAAATGAATGAATCTATCATTTACTCTCAGTTTTGGTGGAAACAATCCTGACAATCTTTTTGGTTAAATATTGTATGCTGTGCTTAAGCACATATACTGTATTCCTTTGCTTCCATCTACAGAGATGCATTCTTTGTATATTACTAATTCATACCATGAAATGTTACAGTAGTCCTGCACAGCATTTTGCCACAGTGAAATGAACACACCCAAGTGCAGGCACAGGTTTACCCTGATCTCCCTACACTTCTGAAATCTGTGCAATAATTAGCAGGCTTGTGCATGAACGTCAGTGTCAGGCCATGCACAATAAACGTGGCCTTGCAGGTCCCTGGTGTTATGTTGTACACTTGTGATGCACATTTGAATCTGGAAGGGCTCAGTGAGTCCTGGCTCAATCACGCCACAATTGGCAAAGGTTTGCCTCTATTTTTCCCTTCTTCTGTATTTTTTTTTGTAAACAGACATAGGGAATGGAAAGGGGAAACGGGCTTCCATGGAGATTTATTTTAAACAAAGCATGTTTCTCTGTACAAAGCCCCCTGCCCCCCTCCCCCCGTGACCTGCCCCACTAGTCCAGGTGACATTAGTAGATATCCAATGACTTTTACAGTGTAAAGATGCACAGCTGCAAAACAGAATACGGCATTGTGCCTACTCTGACGCTTAGCAGTTCAAGAACTCATTTGGTTCCTTTTTCCTTCAAAAACGTCTTTGTGCCGGATGCAGGCTTGTATACTAAACTGAAGGCAGAGCCTGGCAGCGCTGGCCTTAAAAGGATTTTGCGATGCACAGTCCACCGAATGTCCACCCACACGTGCATTCCACCAGCGCGGAAAGCCAGCTGCATTCATCTGGGCTTCTCTTCTTTTTTTTTTTTTTGCTCCCTTTCTTCCAAGAGAAACTCAAAAATGGAATTCAATTATTTAGGAGTCTGCTCCGGCGTTCTTTTCCCAAATCCCTGGGGGCGACTGTGCATTTGAAGGATCTGTTGGTCAGTCAGCGCTGGCATTTTAGCACGATTGGGAAAAAAAACAAAACATGAAAGTGAGCCTGGAACACATTGGGCTTCTTTCTTCCAGTCGATGGAAAAGGCATAGAGAAGGTGTCTTTGAACTGCACCGTGTAACCTGACTGCCAAGTCCAATACTGAAAAGCAAACTCTTAATACAGAAATATTAAACTAAGATAATAACAATATTCAAAGACAGACTTATAGGTCCCTTAGGTACTTATAGGTCCTTTATTTACATTGTAATCTATCGAAGTAGATCCTGGTAAAGACAAGCTTAAGGATCATCTTCGAACTCTGTATGATAATAGCAGGAAATGGAATTCTAACATGCAATCTACGACTTGTACATGAAGCTGGCATCATACAACGGAGAATGTAGGATTACCTATGTAACCACTTTGTTCATCTCTTCTTTGTGTTCTTCCTTGCTTGCACTGCAGGCTCTAAGTGATAATCAGGCTCACTGCAGTGTGTTGGTAAAACTTTCATTGCTGGGTTTTGGTCTGGAGCAAACAATCTGTGGACAGTTTTGAGGAAAACAAAAACCCAGAAAAAAACTGATGTCTGCTTCTTGAACTTGATGAAAGGTTTCGACGAAAAACACCCGGTAATCTGACCTGAAGAAAAGTCCAGAAAGTATGAGAACCGTTGTCCTAGATTGTCACAGGAACTCCAGTCTGCTACCTGCTCCTTTCCCACAGCACTTAATTGTGAAGAGGTTGGCGCCGGTGGATTTCGGCCTGTGATACAGTTCTCTGGCATAAAGGACCACTCCACTGGTCATTTTCAGGAATGGAACTGGGATTTTAGTTTACGAAAGCGTACACATAACCCCAGTGACTTCCAGTCAGGTAATTGTAAAACTTGTAGAAAAATCTTCTTCTATGTCAAATAAAAGAGACTAGCAATGGACTAATACAACTGATCGATTTGCCGCACGGCAGTCTGGTAACCACTTGGGCTGGGGCCTTTTTAAAACCATGTTGATTTAAAAAAAACACACTTAAGAGTTCATAATGAAGACCCTGCCTCTGCTATAGTAAAAAAGGGTATTCTTGCAAGTAATCCTTCAGCCTCCGAGGAAGAGGCAAGTCTGTGCCGTTGGGTGACCTCTGGTTGATCACTATTCTACACAGGTGCTGGAGACTGGGGGGGGCCTTATACAGGGGCCTGGTCAGGATGAGCTGGAGAGTGGTCTCTGGAGGAGAGGGGTGTGTTGAAGACTTTGTCTCAGATTTGGGTTCACTCCCAGACCGGGTACCTTGTTGGCAGCTGAGGGCGTAGTGCTGGACCAGGTCCACGACCCCGCTAAACTGCCTCAGCCTGGGCCGGGTCAGAACAAGGGAGTCAAAGCCGAAGGCCCCCCCGGAGTGCTCGATGCGCAGGTGGGTGGGCCCGAGGCTGGTCTTCACAGACAGGGTGAGAAGGTAGCCCGGGTTCGAGCTGTCTCTTAACAGGAAGGTGCCCTCCAGCGCATCGTTCAACACCTGCTTGGCTTGAGCCGCCGTGAGGGAACCCCAGTACCAGCCTGAAGATGAGAGAAGCGGAAACGTTGAAGTAGGACATCAAATGTGGAAGATCTGGAGGGATCTAAAAGGATCTAATGAAGCACAATGTTATTTCAGGTGGAGACTTAGTTTAGTTATGGGAGCTGGAGGTCACTGACAACAGATGCTTTGGTGGAAGGTGGGCTCTCCTACTCCTTTCTAGAGAAATACAGCAACTTGGCTAAACTGAAGCTGAAAGTAACGTGTAAAAAGTGTATTTTCTGTTTTTATTATACTCGGGAGGAGATAATTCGCTTAAAGCACGAATCGAAAATATAGTGTGTATATAAGTATGTATACTTTGATACAGTTTCCGTGGTGCTACGTGGTACATCTTAACATATACTGTATATATCTGCGCCACCGTTAAAGAATGTATTAATAATATCAACATAATATTTTTTTAATGTGCAAACAATTCTGTATTGTTCTAGGATACTATTAATCTAGATTACAACGACAGAGAATAGTTCAGTAAACCCACACACCAATCTGAATTGAATAACCCCATGCAAAAAATAAAACACGGGCGCGTTTGATAACTCATCAGCTCTTAATTAAACCCCAGAGGTCGGAAAAAGCAAGCAAATAAAAACTAATTTAGTTCCAACTCCGCCCGAACCCAACAGATCAGGTATCTGTGAATGTGTTCGGTTTTTAAATGAGTTTTCTGAAGCAACATTGTTTAATATACTATAGGCATTTTATTAAAATAAATCTTAATCTGTATGATCGTTTCATAGGCTATATGTACTTTAAAAAAAAGTATAGTTTGTAGAAGCTAGCTAACAACAGAAGTTATTGCCACCGGTGTACGCATGCTCCAAACAAGACTACCGTTTAACTGCAAACCCAAAACACAGAGGTTAAAGGGCTGTCCGTCCATCTGTTTGTTGAAGATAAAAACAACCAAAAACTAACCAGACTCGTGGAGGTGAGACATGGCGTTCTCCACTCGAGTGAGCTCCTCTGTGGTTTCTCCCCGCTGTTGTTCGGATACCGAGTCCTTTAAACGGACGGGGATGAGCGATTTCTCCGGCAGCAGGCTGGGCACGATCATACGGTTCGCCTTCCCAGAGTCAACGGTGGGCTTAAGCGGGAGCCGAAGAGAGGTGGTGGTGGTGACCGCTCTCTCTCCCGCGGCCCACGGCGTCTCTGTGTCAGCCTCTGGAGTCTGCGAAACGCACTGTGTGTGCCCCATCCAAAATCTAAAAAAACAGGGAATTTACAGTTGAATTGCAAAGCTGAAAGTACATGCAAAACATGAATCAAGGAAGCTTTATTCTACAGTATTAGACTTGCAAATTTAATCAAACATGGACATATGAAAATCAAGATAAAAACTCACTACCTGATTAAAAATTAATGTATATACAGAAAGGACATTTTCGTTTTTTTGATCAGAATTCACACGACAATAACATTACATTTTTAACTGGCATTGCTGACCATATATGTAATGTGAAAACTTCAACTCTCAATTGCCTATTCATATTATGCACACATCTTCAGTTTTAGTTAAAAACATTTTTTTGCGTTTTGTAATATCTGCAATCAGCGTTTTATGAAGAAAAATGCAGGCATTCTAAAACTACGGCGTAAGAAGTTTTCCTACCAATAAACATAGTAGATTTACAACCCGTTAATTTTAAGATTTATTTTTACGATTATTTGCTTAATTTCATATTCAACAAAAGGTCTTAAAAGTAAAAAAAGAGTCATATCATGATCTTTATAACCGTAATTAGGTTGATCATTGACTGCTCAGAACAATAAGCAGTAATTAAACCACGGATATTTTAACCGAGGTCTTATAAGGTAATACCCCTTTCTGAGCTTCTCTGCCATTAGGAACATCATGCGGAAAAAATGACCGCAAACAATAGCGATCTTTTCACTAAGATATCAAGAATCATTTCGTAATATTCATTTTTTGTCTGATCTCCGTGAAAGGAAAGCGATGCAAAAGAATCGTATCGCAAAAGAAACACACAAGTAAATTAACAGCTAATTGATTTTCAAAACATGGTTTTCAAAAAACGAGGTCTTCTCAAATGACCTAATTTTCCATCTGAAAAATAAACACCTGATTAATTAACGATTCTATAGTGCGATTATGGTATACAGTACGTGTAAGCGACAGATTATTAATAATGTAATCGTGGTGTTTTCGTAAAATATTAATTTGAATTGTATTTCCTTTCCGATTGTAGCATTTGAATTTTGTCGTTTTAAAATTCAACGGGCTTATTAGTTAAAATAAAAAATGACCTATATTTTAATGCAGCTGATAAAGTAGTATTTTCCAAAAATAACCGACATTCTAAACAGCAAGCATACTTCTGGATAAGCGCCCCTTTGTTGAGCTCTTTCACAGTGAGCTATGATATTTTATTATATTACAGTAATATGTGATTATCATGCACTTTCACGTGAGGTTTCCTCTGTATCCGTCAGAGATTAATATTAAACACATTTTATATCATTGCTAATTGGTCGGTTAAATATCGACATGTCTACAAATTGTCGAGCGAACTGCAGCTGTGATCTTCGTTTATCGTCTTTAAAGAGCTGAAACGCACAAAAACTGAGGACGACGAACTCACCTCGCTCGGTTCACAGCCAGCAGAAACCAATGGGCTCTGGATCGGAACCCTGCAGTACCGTAGTCTCCAGTGCCTACTCTTCAGCTTGTCCCAGTTACACCTTAAAACGGCTGGGTTAACCCCTTCCACTCGGAGAACGAGTGAAGACCGAAGCGAAAGGCTAAAAGTTAGTGTA
This sequence comes from Lepisosteus oculatus, assembly GCF_040954835.1. Lineage (NCBI taxonomy): Eukaryota > Metazoa > Chordata > Actinopteri > Semionotiformes > Lepisosteidae > Lepisosteus > Lepisosteus oculatus. The sequence goes on from NC_090700.1 coordinate 29,597,594, forward strand.
GTTCTTAAGGAACTGCGACCGTTTCATTTATTCCCAAATCATAACTGATATCGAGTCTTGACTCGCTGCTTACCCACTATTTAAAACAAAAATCAGTTTCCGACTAGTAGCATAAACAGCGTATCGGCCAGTCTGACAGTGTTACATCGAAATAAGCGCACTTTCTGTGAAAGCAAAGGAAAAGCAGGTTGGCAGCTCTCGTGTGTTGGATTCTGACTTGACACCTCTTCAGAGCATTTCTTTCACCGAGATTTCATTGTATTGCTCCAGTGATACGTCCTATTTGTAACCGTTTCTTTGTCTTTACAATCCCGTATATTCTTTCTGCGCTGAAGGCTGATCCTCGGCGGTGTGGGAATCAGAGATTTTCTGCGCTTCGTATTTTTCCCTATAAACCAGCGCTCCTCTTTCCAGGAACATTCCCAGAAAGGCGAGTCACGTGTGCACAGATGCGTTCTGGCGGAACTCCGCCAATCGGCAGCCGAGACGATGAGGTCATCGAGTGCATTTTTTTATCGCTATACAGTTCGGATGGAAAAAGCCTTGTACCTCTTTTCTGGTTCTTCTTAGAATAAAACTCATCCTGGGCTATACTCCAGCAAAACACGAGGTCATGGCATGTTTCTACAAGATATATTGTTTCCAGTAAGCCTCTCTATATAACCTTGAATCCATCTCACCTTTTGTACGGTTTCCACCAGATGGTTTATTTTCACTACAGACACAAAAAGGATCTATGCATACAAGAAAATCGAAAAATTGTGGCAGATATGCACACAAACTCACATTGTATGATCCGAATACTGTTACGCTACTATATATAGAAACCTAAACGAACAACGTCATCGAGGCTGAATTGATCACTATTCTTAAACCGAGCAATCATTTTCAGCCAAACACAAAGCTGTTAATTTTCAACAGAATTTTCAAAAGAGGCTAAAAAAGAACTGCGTCGCAGAGCAGTTTCCAAAACCCGTTTCAAACTTTTAAGATTTTTAGAGGATTATAGAAAACGTGCCACTATCAACTTTGTTGAACAGTATGATGACAGTTTGATAGATATTGCTTACGTAAGTCACGTTTCAGAACTTTTTTTTACTGTTTTGAAAAACGTTAACCATATAAACGATTGACAATTAATATCTATCATACATGAATTCAAATACAATCTTGAATGTGATATAGCTGTATTTTTTATTGCATACTATTTAGCGGCCTAATAGTGTATATAGGAAGATCTACATTTTGCTTTGTCTGGAACCAGCAGCTTGTAATTGACTAATTACTATAATTAATTAATACTGCATTTTATAACGTTGATGAATGCCCGCATCAGACTGAATCAAAAACAGAAAAATATTTTTCTACGGTAAACGTAACAAAACATTTAGCGCTTCCTCAATACCGAGAACCTCTCAAAAACACTTATAAAATGCTTCTTTTTCAAAACAACGTCCATCATTCTCACAAATGTATGCTGCATAATAAAAATGTTGTGCTAATGATATGCCGAAGAGCGAAAACGTCCAGGTTGAAGATTTACACATAGTACTGGGAAGTAACAGTACCAATAAACAGTCCCCTGCTTACTTGTTTTATCCCTGGTGTCAATCTTCAAACATCAGGTTTGTACCCTCAATTTGCAAAAGTGCAGTTTTCAGAAGTCTAATATTCCCCCCCGAGAACGTGTCGGTTTCGTTTGAAGAGATGGCGAACTGCGCCCCCGTGCGGTTGCATCAATCACACGACGAAGGCCCAACGCCAAATACCTCCCACCAAGAAAAAAACACCCTTGCAAATCTCGATTGTGCGGGCTTCACAAGACCATATATCAAGAGCGCAGTTTTCAGATAACCCCGATCCTTCTCTTCCGAATTGCCCGTTGTCGTTTTTTGTACCCAATACCGCAAAAATCGGAGATTCACAGAAGCCCAAAAGAGAACGCATTTGTCCGAGGAGAAATGGAAATCGAGTATTACTAGAGTAATTGATATCGACTCAAGTACGCCAAAATGTATACAGGTGTATAGCTTCACAGTGAATACAATGGGATTTATTTATTTCAGTAGTAATTTACAAACACAGAACAACATTATTTTATTTCGGATAAGTATAGCTCCAGAACACCGTTTTTTTGTATCGCATAGGTAATGATGTGCAAATAAAAGCTACAGACGTGCTTGGTTCGCAGATGTTGTCTGATTTTTACAGGAAACCTTGGGGTTGCTGCCGAGACGGTGCCCTCATCTTCAAATGGACAATTTTATACAATGTGATAAATCTAGTGACTTCATCCCCCACTGCAAACAAGAGAATAGACTAAACATTAATTATAATACCTACGGGAATTATATTAAATAAACGTGAATTGCCTAGACCAATTTTCCTCGTAAATTATGTGTCGCAGTCATAAATCACATAAAAGCCACATTGCCTCACGACCGCCAGCATCTTGTAAACTCGCAACAAAGAAACTTGCGTAGCCCTTTGCTTTTGTATGGCAAGGTTTACGAACTTTACGCAAGCAGTCATCCACATAGACTCGTCTAGTCCTGTTGCTTAACCGGCGTCATAAACGTAGTGGGCTGCTGCGTTGTTACGTTAGATCAGAGCGGAATTCGCGAAACGGATTAGGGAGAGTTTTCAGCGCTTGTGCGAGTGGTGAAGGGAAGGTTACGCGGTTTGCGCAGTGTTCTAATAATGGCGTCTGTGCCGAAGATGCGATCTGGTCTGAGAAAATGAAGCGGAGGAGAAGTTGTTTTTATTAATCAAAAGCCGGGGTTTCCTTCAGTGGGCTTTACGTCGAACGCAACGACGTTTCCAAGAGGTTCGGGTTTAAGTTTCGGTCTGTGGAGCCCCGAAATGATGAAGCTTAAGTCGAACCAGACCCGGACCTACGATGGGGATGGCTACAAAAAGCGGGCCGCCTGCCTGTGCTTCAGGAGCGAGAGCGAAGAGGAGGTAAGGCCGAGGATGCGGGGGTGTCGGGGGGGTGGGACTGGGCCTTGGGTGGGTGAGTGAGCACAGCGAGCCGAGGGCCCTGGGAATCGGGGAGAGAAAGACGGAGAGAAAGTGATTAGTAGAAAAGAGAGAAGTAAAGGGTGACGGGGGCTAACTAACAGCATGGGGAGGGAGGACAAGATCAAAACGCGGGGTCGAGAAGCCCAGGCAGCGCGTTAGAAAGGCACAGGTTGGGAAGGGGGGCAAGGGTATTCGATAGCCTCTGGTGTTTTGGCCCAGGTACAGGGGGCAGTATGTGCTTCTTGTATTCCAGACTGTCATCGCGCTGCACGGCTCCTTTTTAACTGCAATACCAAAGCCGACACTCAGTGCGCCTGCAAATACTAGTTCTTTGCATGTTGAGCGTCCAGAGCTCTTTGCAGGGCAGCTGTGTACCGCCTGTCTGGAGACGCAAGGCAGTCTGCAGCGACTGGGCGTGAGGCTCGCTTGTGCCCAGTTCTGTTCAGTGAAGGGGGAAAAAAAAGGAAGTGACTTGTTAAAGAAGTGTTTCACCAAACCCGTGAAATATTTCAGCCTCCGCGTATTCCTGGTACTCCGGGCGAGCCGGCACTGCCATTGTTTTCTGAAAACCCGAAAAGACATCAGAAAATAAAAATAGGATTTAGAGAGACGTTGGCAGGAGGGCACTGATGGAGCGCCAACAGACCACATACCAGTGCCTACATTTCAGCAGTGGGTCCATGCATGACGAGCGCTAAGGTGTGCTGGGGAAATGTAGTTCCGTTTCAAACCTCAGCCAAAAAGAATAAGGAATGTGAGTAAATAAGGGCTCTAGCTTTACAGACAAAAGGCTGAACATGAATTTGAGGGGAAAGAAGAGGAATATGTTCATGTTGGGGCTCACATTATTTCTCAAGTATCCATGATCAGACTCTGGGACAAAGGTCAAGGTTTGCCAGCTAAGGTGTAATCTTATCTGGGACAGGTTATGTGTTCTTCCAGTTCGTGTTCTGTAAGGAAATAGCGGGCTTCCGGGCAGTGTTATCTATATTGACTGTAATCGGGGGCATCCAAGGGGTTCTCGCATTTGAAATGTCCCTTTGCTTTGCTATTCATTTAAAAATATACAGTGCAAAATAGATGTTTGCAAAATATCTGCTTGTTTCAGCATTTAACACTTAGTTTGATGAAATGTAGATCTAAACACGATTAAACCGAATCCAGCTTTGTTAGTACTCCCCGCGAAGGAGTACCAACGTTTCATCCAAATCAGGGTCACGGGGGAGCTGGAGTCTATCCTGGCAAGCAGCAGGCACAAGGCAGGGTACACCCTGGGCACAACAGCACATCACAGGACACAACAACAGACACAAACATGCTCACACACACCAGAGCCAGTTTCCCCAGAAGCCAAATTAACTTACCAGCACATCTTCGGACTGTTGGAGGAAACCCATGAGAATTGAACCCAGGGCCCCAGCACTCTGAGGCTGCACCATGCGAGTATTCACTCCCCTAAACTTAATTATCAAGGCCATCTTTGTAAATGACACAAAAATGTCTGAAAACATTAACTTGAACTTGAACTTTATTGCCATATGTAACCGGTACTGGTACAATGGAATTCTTACTCACAGAAAGTCTCTCGATTGTAAAACAAGTGTAAAAAACAAAACAAAGTGCAAACAGTGCATCAAGACAATGTACAAACCAACAATAGACAATGTGCAAGTAAACATGCAGACAGTTTGAATGTAAACAATACAGACGTGTACACAATGACTGGAGACGTACAATAAATAAATTACAATGAGGTAGATGGTGATGGTGTAGGTGTGGTCCGAGGGGGATGGCTAAATGTGTTCGCCAGTCTCACTGCTTGTGGATAGAAGCTATGATTGGTATGTCCTAGGAGTATGTTAGAGCAGGGCTGTTTACCCTGGTGTCCTGGTATCAATCCACTCTGGGCTCGCTCACTCGGGTCTTGCTAAAGTTCCCCTTCTGTTCATGTAAGTCGTGTCTCCCCTCTGCAGCTGATCTGAGGATCTGGGGCTGCACTTCAGTAGTGGATACCACGGGGGGCCCCCCTCTTGTGTGTGAAGTGCTTTGGGGTCTTTTGAGATGAAACGTGCTACACAAATACTAGCAATTTGAAAAAGCAGTTTTTAGATCAGATGCCGACCCTTACTCCAGCTCTGTGGATCAGAGTTCAGCCATGGTAAGTTAAACCCAGCAGTGACGGACATTGCCTTACTCATGACGTGCTTGAAGTAAAACATCTCCGGGTGTGAGGTGACTGAGTATTTAGGCTGTGTGGGAAGGGTGTGGAGTACCTCTTTCTGTCCCATTGAGGGTGGCTAAGGGGAATGTCTGTATTGCAGGTGTTGCTGGTGAGTAGCAGCCGGCATCCGGATAAGTGGATTGTTCCCGGAGGAGGGATGGAGCCAGAAGAAGAGCCCAGCGTAGCCGCTGTGCGGGAAGTGTGTGAGGAGGTATGGACCTGTGATTTCCGTGCGGTTTCATAAAGCACTCATTTGTTTTCACAGCCGTGTGCCATTCTTAAAAAAAACAACAAAACAAAGTATTGCCTACGTGCGACAGGAGGTGCCTTGTTTTCTTAAAAACTGGACTTTGAAAGCATTTGCCTTTTTGTTTGTCTGGCTTTCCTTGTTTTCGTCCACACATGCTAAAATAAAACCTCTGCCACCAGCCTGATGAGATGTCAGCGACGGCCTGTTTATGTATGTTTAGGAAGTAAAACCTTAATATGGTTGTCGTGGAGAAGTGTCTCAGACTCCCCTCCTGGAGGGCCTGTTGTCTTCGGGTTCTTGTTCCAACCTGAGCAGTCAGACTATTGACCTTCTTATTTTCTAAATTAGACACAGACAAGATTTTCTCTTGAGGTCTTTTACAGTTCATTGCACAAGGCACTCAATTAGAGGTGCGGCTGCCTATAAATCACCTGGTTGGAGTGTTACAATTATACAGTCAATTATGTAGTTTGACCAACTATGTATTGTATGTTGGCAACAAAACCACAAGACACAGGGCCCCCCAGGAACTGCGGTTGAGAGCCCCATGCTTGAGCTTCCCTTCTGTTCGTTCGTAATCAGTCTGAAAAGGAGAAGGAGCTTAACAATGAGAAACCTGAGTACAGTAAGTGAAAATATGTTACAGAAACTGCCACAAAGTACCACAGAAAATCAGAGAGATACTGTGGAATAGACATGAAACATATTTCACAGAAAACATAACTCATGTAACCTACTTACACTTGTTTAGATGAATAAGGCATTTAAATCTATACTCAGGTGATGGTTCTTAAAAATTAAACAGTGTGTCCCAGTGCACAATGCCAGACACTGTAGTTTGTCTCTTGATAATGGGGGGGTTTACTGAAGCCAAAACCTGAATGCCCTCCCACATCTAGGCAAGTAATCGAACCTTATGTTCAAGTCAGCCTCATATAGAACATCTTCATTCCTGCAGGCGGGGGTTCAGTAGGGATAGGTGTTTGAATGAATTAGAGCATTGTTATTGGATGGCTCCAGTCCAGTAGCCCTATCTGTGCCGGCTTGCAAAATTCACAAAAACAAGCCTGTTTCTTTAACTGTGCCTAGCTTTGAGAATTTCTGTTTCTACACGAAATCATCTCCCTATTCAGTGTAGTGTGAACAGGCCTGAAGGGCCCAGAGTAGACCGGAAAGTACAGGCTACAGGTTTGGAATCAAGCCACTAGCGTAGTGGAGATGCTACAACAGATTGGAGAGTCTGAATGAGGGTTGAGTAATTCTCTTCCTGGAGGGCCAGTATGTCTGCGGGTTTTTGTTCCAATTCAGCGCTAACCAAGCCAAACTATCAGGTGACTGGCGTAACTGGACCCATTTCGCAACTTCTCCCAACTCTTCAGGTGCTGCTGCTTTATCTTGAAAACCTGCCAAACCACTTCTGCACCCCAGAACCGAGATTGGACACCCCGGATCTAAATGTATTCAGAAGGCAGACTCTTCTCATTACAAAATGACGTGCATACATATGTTTTTAAGCTAGTGTTTCATTCAAAACTGCAATTTTCTCAAATTGAAGACTTATAAGGGTAGGATACAGTAAATGTCAGCAAAAACTATGAGTGTTGAGCCAAAACTAATGAGTATTTAGACCCATGGACTCAGTATTTGTTGGAAACACCTTTGACAGCAGTTACAATTGTAAGTTTTTTGGGCAACATTGCACACCAGCTTGGTGCAGTTGTTGCCCAGAATACTTGTCAGACTAGCTCATGCTCTCTCAAACTGCTTGGTAATTCCTTTTAGATATTAATTTTTAAGTCATTCCACAGATGATGGGTAGGATTCAAATCGGGTTTTTGCCCGGGGTAAGACCCACTTTCTGATTCCCAAGTTGCTCAGGTGTAGCTTTGGTGTCGTGTTTTGGATCACTGTCCCCGCTAAAAGGTGAATTTTTGTCACGGTTTTAGGTCTGAAGCAATTTTCTCTCTAAGATTTACCATTACTGTGGTGTATTTATGTTCCCATCAGTCTTGACGAGCTTCCCAGTCTCTGCTGGCAAGAAGCAGAGCTGTACCATAATGCTGCCACCATCCTGCTTCACACTGTGGATGGTGTTGACTGAGTGATGCACTGTGTTGGGTGTTGTGTCAGATGTAAACTTTGCGATTTGACCAGGAGGTACATATTTTGTCTTGTCTGCCCAAAAACCCTTTTCTTACTTATTTGCAGTATTGCTAACTTACTTTGTTGCAAACTCTGTACATGATTTGAGATGGGTTTTTTTTTCAGTTCCTTACAAGCTCCCCAAAGTAGAGTGACCCAGAGATTTTTACACTTTTACACCCATCTGAGCCACTGAACCTTGCAACTCTTTCGAAAGTTTGCAGCCGTTAAAAGGTTTCCCCCTTACCCGGCTGCTCAGTCTGGAGAAACAGCCTGACTGACTAGGCAGCGAGTGGGTGCCTTCTGCTTCTTAAGGACTGACTTCATTGAATATTTCTTTCCACATGGGGTCTTGAAATGGTTTTAGGCTGGTTGATTTGAAAGCTCCTTTGCTTACAGTTCCTAACCTGACTGAGGGACCTTGCAGAGAAAGGTGTATTCTGGATTCGTGTGATTCTGAACCACTATTATTGCTTACGGAGGCCTAAATTAATTTAGGTTTGCCACAGAAAAGGTAGTCTTGACTGTGCTGTTTCCTTTCTTATTCAGTTTTTTTGCTTTCAATGTGTAGAATAGGTTGTAAATAAAACACGTATTAATGGCTAATTCAAAGTGTCATAATTGCAAGCTTAAAAGCAACAAAGAATGGAAACTGTGCAAAGGGCTAAATACTTTGCAAGTGACTGTAGCTTATAGCCCTGGGGCCAGTGCATGTGCCCAGTAAAGTACATTCTGGTAACTTGTTGTGCATGAACTAATTACACAAGAATTCCTCATTTTACAAAGCAGCTTTCCCTTTGCAGAACGGTTCCAAAGTGTGTTTTTTTTTTTCATTCCAAGCCAGAGTCTCTTTTTTTTTACATCCGGACAACGCCGGTTACTGTGTGCCTCTGTGTAATTTAAAACGTGTCACTTTATTCGAACTCTTCTAATTTGACCCTAAAGGTAGAGATCTATTGATCTAGGTTAAGTCTACATACAGAGTATTTAAAGTTCTTGGGTAACATTTTTTTCAGCTTTTTCAATTTGCACTGCTGATGAATGCGTTTTAAAGTAAAAAAAAAAATGTTTTTCAATCTGTTACCTTTATGGAACTTTCATGGAGGCATTGAAGCACGTAGTGTATTTGGGATCTGTCTGGGCATGGTTGCTTTTTTTATTGTCTGTCTGATCAGATCATGACTGTCTATATTGTACTCTCAGAGGATGGTACAGTAATAAGGTTATTAAATAGTTGCACTGAGACAACTCTGGGACATATTTAGCAATAGATGAAATCTTTACAGCGTGTGGGAAAACCTAGATGTGCCTGTTCAGATTTTTCAAGTATCCCCACCATTACAAAGCAGGTTTTGAGCGTTTCCTAATTTTATTGTACCCTTGTTTTCAAGTCGCGTTCCTCAGGCTTTTCTGACTAGATGTCTTTCCGTTTGAAAGTGTGATCACGTTTTAAGTACGAGAATATATTCACTGACTGAATTTTGAAAACCTCCACCTTTTCACTGTGGTGAAGGATTGTGCATTTCGATGTTTCCTTGCTCCAACAAATGCCATAATGCCAACAAAAAAACAACAACTTGTGGATACGTTTTTTTAACTTCTAGTGCTGGTGAAGCATGAGTAGACCTGCAGGGAAGAGCACGGAATGCAATATCATGATCAGCACCTCCTCCATCTGGCTCAGGCTGGTGTGCTCAAGAGCAAAACCAGTATGTACTAGAAAATGACAGTGGCTTGGGTACACTTGAGAAATTCACGTGCATTATGTAGCACGTATGGCAATATTTCTTACCTTTTGAGTTGTGTTTGTCCTTTTGACATTTTTTTTTTGTTTTTGGTTTTTTTTTGGCAATGCCTTTAAAAGACCCCCACACGAACAAAAACACCAGCTGAGAACCACTACTTTGATGTCAACCTGCAGTTGCATCGCTAATCTTTTTTTTACTACTTTTTCCCAGATAGGTGCTTTGAGCAACAGACGGAACGCACACCCTGCATTCCCAAAAATTCCAGCTTGACACCTGGTCAATAAAGTGGGCCTGCGTGTCTTCCTGCTGCAGCTCGTGAGAGAAATTGTGTATATACAGGGCCATGCTGTGAAGATGTTATAGCTGAGACACGACTTGGTCCCAAATGCAGCTGTATCTGATAATTCAGTTTCATGTAGAGCCTGACGCAGACGTATACAAGGTAGATTTTAATGTGACAAAAGTCTGGTATAGCCAGACACCTCCATTTGGAGACATTTGTTTTAATGTGGCTGGGATCTATACCAGATACATAGTATCAGATACTAAGATACTGTTATAAAGATTGCAAAAGTCTGAGGGAGACTTCAGTATTGTTCTTTTCTCTTCAGCGGTGTACTTAGATTCACTAATATCTTTGCACCCCCGAACAGAAGACAGTCTTCTTTTGTTATAAGTGGTTGACATAAATGTGTAAGTGGAATTGGTGCACTTTATGTTCTCCTTTTACTTGGAAAGCTATGCCGACATATTTAACAAGCAAGTAAGCTAAGTAGACTCATAAGGCAGCGCAGTCACCCTCCAGTCATAGAGCTTTAATAGTTGGATAACACATTGGGCTGTCATCACTCTAAGACGACTTCTGACCAAAGTCTGGAACACATTGTAAAATTGAGGCACTTGAAATTTCAAGGAAATTAGTGAATCCTGAAATTACAGTGAAGAAAAACTACTCTTTGGTTCTTTCCATTACCTTCTCTGTGCATGCTGTTTACAAGTTTTGGAAGAGTTCTAAATATCTATTCATCCATTTTCTCACTGCTTCTTTCAGTTCAGGGTGGACTGTGCAAAGCAACCAGAGCACCCAGGGGGAACCCACACGAACGTGGGGAGAACATACAAACTCCACACAGACACCACCCCAGATCTGGAAGTGAACCCAGGCCCCAGTGCTGGAAGGCAGCAATGCTGACCACTGTGCTGTCCCAACCTTGAATATATTACTGTAAATGTCAAACCTTACTATTCTTATTTATGATCTGGTCAGTACAAATGCCCGTTTCCCCATCTGAAATTTGAGAACACTGGCTCCTCAGTCCCTCAGTATCCCTGAAGGACTGCAACAGCCATTCCCTGTGGTGTTGACTTCACAGGGATCATAATTATATGAGGTTATAATGTGTAATTCTAGTCAATAGTGGTCTGCAGGGTGCCTGGTGAGTCCCAAGAGCAGAAAAAAGGTTCATTGCTTGGATCACATTTCACCAAAACACAGTAACCTGTAAACAGCTGCAGGCCTAGACTCAAGTTACAGAATAGCACTAAGGGTCTAAAGGGTGCTAAACTGAAATTTACCACTGCCTTTTTACAGTACATACTGACTGCGGCCTGGATGACCACAAGCCATTCACTCAGAAGCTACAATTTGGGCTGTGTTGTTGGATCTTTTTGTTCAGTTCTGTTGTCCTATAAAAGCACCATTGAAGTTCAGACGCACATCTTATGTAATGTCCTGTTCTCCTTTTTTAATCCGTCTCAGTCTCAATGCCAGTGCACACAAGTGTTTCATACAGGAACAGCACCTCAAGCCACTTATGTGCAAAGCTCCACTTCCTGTTCCTTGAAATGGGTCCAAGATGAGGGTTTCGGAAACAGTGCACACTGAAGGATAGTAGCCCACATAATAGCAGAACCACACATTTCATCTCAATTTGGCTTGTTTAGGGATTTATTAGTCAGAATATTTTTTTCTGGTTTTTTTTTGCACCAGGGTAGAACTGTTTTGATGAGGTTAAAGTTCTAGGCGCCATACAGTACTTACGTGCTGAAAAAGATGTCTTTTCCAGTTGTGGTAAAAGTACTATCGTCTGTTAGTCGGATCTTTGATTTTATCTACCAGTTTAAACATTTCTAATGGAGTGAGAGAAGATTGATCAGTGATGGCACAATGAAAAGGAATAGAAGAGGAATGTGCAGCAAGAAAGTCCCGTTTAGCTCAAAGAAAAATAGTATTCAGACTTTTAGTCTGATTAGCGTCCTGACAGGGAAGTTGACTCCCCTTCCAGTGTGTTATGTCACAAAGTTCACAATCATATCAGGAGCAACAGAGAAACTGGAAGGTTCACGATGAAAGGTGTCCACAGCCGGAAAAGGACCTAAAACCGCGACTGACTAATCACTCCAAAGCCTGGTTGAAATATTCTCCATAGCCCAAGTAGATTCAAAATGGAAGCAGTAAGAAAAACAATCAAATTTGCCATCATCAGTTCAGATGATTTTTTACTACATTGAAAATAGTTATTATTTCAGTGTAAGTACCAGAACAGACGTGCTCACACATCTTTACTAAAGTGGATTACTTAAGTGCATGAAGGCTCCTGCTGCCAATAAATACTACTATAGCAACCTGTCCTACTGTTAGCCTGCAGACTTCTCCACACACTGTGAGACACTATTTGGATTAGTGTGCTCTGCAGGAGGTAACAGAAAATCCTAATATAATGTGACTGCGAAGCAGAGAAGGAACTGTTAGAAGATAAAGTGACAGCTAATACATCCATCTGTTATCGTAATTTTGTTTATTCCTGATAAGGGTCATGATAACCTGGAGGAAGCATATGACAGCTAAATGCATGTATGAACACATACATGTGCACATGGGCAGCACATGCAGTATCCTCACATAAGGTGTCACCATCCAGAATAAATCCCAAGACCCGAGAGTACCTGACATTTTCTTTGGGTCCTTTACTAAAAGTTGGTGCCTTGTTTGATCTGTGTCAGTGTTTTTGTGTTTAGGTTTTTGCTTTTATTCTATTAAAAGAAGTTAGTGAAAAATCATTTATAAATGATGCCATGTTAGTGTAAGACTTTAATTTGTATTTAGAGAAAAGTGATTCAAATATAACACCCCAGATAATATATATATGGTAACGTGGTCCTTCCTGTATGCGATGATTTCACTCTGAGGTGATGGATGTGTTTGAGAAAAAACATGATTGCAGTAACAGCCGTTGGTGAACATGCTGAATTTAGATGTGCGATTGAGAACTTCATCATTTAATAACTACTCCAACACCAATTTACCAAGTCTTCTTAGGAATATGAGTTGTATATTTTCAGTCTTGATGAATGCGAGTTCAGTGCTGATTTAAACAAATTGAAAATGGGCTGTTTTTATTGGTGACCTCTTCCTGCTGTGTAAGAGTCCTGGTAGTTAGTGAGTAGGGTACAGGGAGGTTGACCCAAAAAATGTTTTTAAAACTACACTGAGTTTGAGATATAATAAAAGGCGCCTTGGGAAAATATGGATGAAATTGTGGTGTTGAACTATGCAACATAAAGATGGACTATAAAAAATGTTCAGTTCAGCAGATGGACATTGCTTTATGCCCAAATTCATAGTTTCATCCACAGAAAACGTCTGTTGCACCATTTGCCAAAAAAGGATTGTAAAAGAACTATGTCCTTTTAGCTTAGTAGAATGTAGAGGATTTTGAGCAGATAATAGACATGTTGTGCAAACTGTGTAGAATATTTTTGTGTGGCATTAGATTTAAGTACTCTAGCATTAATGAGGGGCAGAGCAGTGGCACTGTGGCTAAGGATCTGTGCCTGTGGCTGGAAGGTTGCTGGTTCAAATCCCGCAGCCGGCAGAGGAATCCTATTCCGTTGAGCCCCTGAGCAAGGCCCTTAACCCCAGCTGCTCCAGGGGCGCTGAACAATGGCTGACCCTGCGCTCTGACCCCAAGCTTCTCTCTGTCTGCGTGGCTCATGGAGAGCAAGCTGGGGTATGTGAAAAATACAAATTCCTAATGCAAGAAATTGTATATGGCCAATAAAGTGATCTTATCTTATCTAATCAAAATTCTCATCCCAAGTTTAAATCGGATCCCAAGTCTCATGAGAAAAGTAGAATTGAGATTGTGTTAGGCAGAAGTACTTCATTCACAAACTGATGAGTCCCCCAATTTTCAGCCTTCTGTGATCTGAAGAAAGATGATCTGGTATGCTTTCAGGTGTCTCCCCTTTGAGTTTCTAGGTTGCCCCATCTTCATTTAGATGCAGTGATAGCGGTACGATCCCTGTTAGCCGGTACAGATGGCTGCCTGCTGGAGAGTTTAGCCCGCGTACATGCTGGTCGATATCACTGCCAGGACACGCAGGAGGAGGAAAAGCAAAAGAGGAGCCACACTCATTGTGTATACCCAGGCCGTCTCTTTCTCCCTGCCCCTCTCCTTTCCTTTTCGGAGGATTTGATCTTCTCCACCTCCGATGCGGAATGAATCGTTTTCCATGCGCTTTGCTCCAAGCGAGACACGCGCTCCCCCTTCAGGGCTCCTTTTAGACTGCAGGCTCCCGTGGGACCGGGAGACGGCGGGATCAGAGGAGACACTGCCACTAACCAGCCTCCTCCGTCCACCCTCCTGTCCGGCTGTTGCTGCCTTCCTGGTGGAGCAGGAGGGGGAAGGCCAGGAGATGGCGAGACCGGTGGGCGGTTTGCTGGGAAATGGAGGGGGGAGGGGGGTGGCTGTTGAGTACACATTTATTATTAGACTGAAATGTGAACCTAAAGAGGGTGGCACTGCAGTGACGCCAGGCTGAACTAATCTTGGCGTCTTCTCCCCCCTTTATGTCTCCTGGGTCCCCAGAAGGCCCATCTGTGCTGGCGGGCGGTATCATCTGTACTGGGCTTTGGGGAAAGAAACGCATTTAGTACGTGTAAAGGGCACTTCGTAAACTTGCAAAAAAAAAACAACTGACGAGATCTGAACAAGGTCTTTTTAATTTTTAATCTGTGTTAATATTTCTCCGGAAAGGACTGTGATGCGGCATGGAGAAAGGCAGTGACAAGAATCGGTTTCAGATGAGCCAAGTGAGAGTTTGTTCAATGCAGAGTCTCTGTTTTTGACTCGTTTGTCGGCTCCTCTTCAGGCAGCTGTGTGGAGGGAGACTGGCTGCTGAAAGAAGAGTACGATCCTTTCTGAGAGGGTAGCATTTTCTTTCGGCGTTTGCGATGTACGGGAGGTGGCCGTTGCCTGCTGTAATGAAACTGTTCTTTCATCAAGTGACTGGGGTTTTTTTTTTCCCATTTGAAATAAAAAAAATGAAACTTTAGATTGATGTGTTTTTCCAGATGCCATTTTTTAACGCATGTCCACTCAGGGCAGGGATTAGCAGGCAATGTGCTAGCAGGTGTAGGGCTTTGTGCTACTGCCCATAGCTTGGTTATATGAATTTGGTGTATGAAATGTTAGCAGGTCTCATTGTAAGTGCTACATCATTTCAATGCTGAATGTGTATAAAATGGTGATCCTACATAATGGCAAGGATGCAGAATGCTATCTGTGGAATACCTAAACACCTGCTTTTCTCACCCCTTTGTTGGCTTGATTCTCTCCCCGCGGCACTGCAGCTATACTCCGCAAAGACGCGCAGCCTAGCAGCTGGTCCCTTTGTAGGAAAAGCCTTGGGATTCTTAGAAATCGCACTTAGTGTAGCCCGTGCTAGTTTCCATGGCAACACTCCTCTTGTTCTGTCCTCCATCGTACAAGGCAGTGAGCGTGCTCCATAGGTGGCGCTGGATAGTCTGGCAGCTGAAGGCCGCACTGTGGATTGCACTGTCTGTGCACATACGGTACCATAAGCTTTAGAATGGCTCCTTTTTTCCAAATGAAAAGGTTTTATTCCAGGAATACATGTGGAACAAATGAGCACTGCACTACACTGTTCTGCAGTCACCCCAGCATGAATGACGTTTGAAAGCAACAAAGTCAGTAGACAAAGTGCAGCAGGTTTAAACCTTGTTTTCATTCAAACCAGTGGAGACTGTGAGACTTTTAGGCATCTGTTTTTCCCTAAGGCTTCTTGTTTAAAAGGAGGTTCAAAAGCATCTCTTGAAATTCCTGAGGATCTACTTCGAATGGCTCTAATTTTTTTTTTCCCCTTGATTTCACAGGCTGGCGTCAAAGGGACGTTAGGACGATTAGTAGGAACTTTCGAGGTGAGTTGAGTTTTTTTCCCCGTTGTTCACCACCTTTGCCATATGTGCCTAAAGATGTCTTCGGAGGAATAGCACCAGACCTTTGCGGCGTGCCAGTGTGAGGCCACCGAGTAAACATTCCTGAGCAGCTTGGTCAGGAAAGGTCCTGGATCACGTGCAAGTGAGCTCTGCTGTTCAGGCGTTGCGGGTTTGAATCTGGATCATGTCAGGCGTTGATGGAATTGTCAGGCAGCGAGGCACAGCTGGCACAGTGCCCCCTGGAGAGGGTAGGAGTCAGTTGGAGGCCTCTTGTGGTTTTCCAGCCAATAGTAGGTCCTGCTACTTCCTGGGCACTTGCCAACTTGCAGAGACATCACTGAGAGATGCACCGAGCTCCTCTGTAAGGCACTGTAGAGCTCACTGCCCATTAGACAGATTAATGGCTCAAGGGGGGAGGAGGCCCAGACGAGCATTGCCCTTCCTCATCCTCCTCATGCAGGACACGATGTGTTTCTGTGAGCCTAAAGAAACGGTTAGCGATTCCCGATTAAGTATAAGAAGCAAATGGGGAAAAAAGGCTCATGGATCTCAAGAGATTTTGAGTTCTGGATGTATAAGCATATCCTAAAAATCACTGGTAGTACTGTTTTTGTAGTTGCAGAATAGGATACATTTTTTTTTAGATCTGAACTGCAGTTAGAGTTCATTTTTGTGGCCCCAGGCCTGATGGTTTTAATCTTTTGTGGTACAATTAGGTTCACTGAAGACCTACAGCTTTTTCATCTTGTGCATCAGATACTGAATCAGGGGGGGAGTGCAGGTGCTCTTGGAGGGCCAGGCCGATGAACTGCTTGGGGAGTCCCCACCCGCAGATGGCAAATGTCATAGCCCAGACTCAACCCAAAGGTCTCCGTGCTCTGGATATTCATGATGCTCCTTTCTTACATCCATATGGGCTCAGCCAAGAACAGGGAATGCAGGGAATTAAGTACCATAGTGCTGATTTCCAAATGAACGGTGTCCAGAGCCTTTCACAATTACATAACTGTTGGTTTTTAATGCCTGTACCCATAACAAACAGCAATTCAAGAGCAGCCGCTGCCTCAACCAGTCAATAAAATTCAGTGTTCTTTCCAGGCCCATAATGACTTTTTTGGCTTCTTTGCAAAATTTCTTCTAGCAAGAATGCGGTAGAGGTCATAATCCCTTGCTATTTCCATAGTGCTTTTCATTCCAGTGGATCCCAGATCCCTGGGATTAGAACCCATGTTCTGACAAACAGCAACATTCGATTTTTACTAACCAAGTAGTCAGTACCTTGGCTTGACATGGATACCACTTTCCATGGTTCCCCATAAAGGGGCTTTGGTTTAGAAATGTTGGTCTAGGCCCTAGGGAAAGGTGCCACCTAGTGGTGCACCAATAACAGTAACAACCTCATTGTCCCTGTACATTATCCATCCCAGTACTGATGAGTCTCCATTTCACTTAGATTTAGAGAAGTATTGAGATCAGGCTGCTAAGTACTAATACTGATGTCTGTTGTAAATCATCAGTACAAAGCAAATTGAAATCAAATGTTTAGCATTTTTTAAAAGTCAAAAGTTTGAATGTATTGAAATTTCACGCTAAGCTTATCGTCGAATGTCTACAAAAAAAGTAGCATTTTTTTCTTTAAAAAGTGCTTTATGTATTCACAGGTATTGACAGTCTGTATTTATAATGGAACAGTGAAACAACTGGGTCTGTCTGGGTCTTCTGGGGGCTCTGAAGGGTGATTTGACAGGGCTGTCTTAATACTCATCGATTACTCATTATGTAGCTCTCTTTCTTTATACTGATACAGATTATTACCAGTTTAAGTGCTAGAGGGAGAACTGGAACCTTCACCTGTTAAATAGATTGATAAATAGGGAAGTGTGGCTAACAAGATATTGACGTATTTTGTGCAGCAGTTAATTGTTCTTTAATTCGTTCTAGAATCGAGACAGGAAGCACAGAACATATGTCTATGTTCTTATTGTAACAGAGGTCCTGGAAGACTGGGAGGACTCTGTCAATATTGGTAAGTCTCATACTCGTGGCTTCAGAGATTTAAGTGTAAAGAAACACTGAAAAATCGCAAAAATACTAAATGCTATAACCTTTGGAACAAGTATAAGAAGTTAGATGTGCATGGAATAAGACCTCTCTGCCCCACACAATTGTCGTATTTTAACATTTTAAACATTTAAACATTTTTGGCTTTTGAACAAAACTCAAGAAGGCTCCCCAATCCAAATGCAGAATTAGATTGTAGTCTCTAATTTTAGTACACAATAGTGCTGCTAATTCTAAACAATTAAAAAGCAGCGTTTTCGGAGCAGATCCAGTGAATGTTGTCGCTGCACTTTTGTGCCTGGGGAAATGTTCTGGGGACAAACTGGTCTTAGCACGCAAGTTGGAAAACCTATGGTTTAGGGAATTCTCGGAGAAAGCAGCTTAATTGAAGTGTATTTGTTGTCTGTTATTGCAATGTGATGCCAGTTAATAAGATCTAGCAGCTGAAAGGAAGCCTGAGTAATGGACACTAATTTAAAGATGACTCTTTGCCTCCTCTTCTCTTGACAGGGAGAAAAAGGGAATGGTTTAAAATAGACGATGCCATAAAAGTGCTGCAGTGTCATAAGCCCGTGCAGGCCTCCTACTTTGAAGCGTTGCAGCAGGGCTGCCTGACGAGTAACGGGACGCCTGTGGTAGCCACCATAGCCGGAGACCTCTCTCCTACCTTCAACATCAACCAGAGCTCAGTCTCCGGTATCAGATAACTAACGCACAACGTGGATATCCCCGAAACTTTCTCTTTATTTCTCTCTCTTTCTTACTCGTTCCTCATTTTTTTTTAAACAAAAAAAAACGGTTTGCCTTGCCACCCTCTAACGCCAGCAGTGATTGGCACAGACTTGACAAAAGTTGAGCGATGGTTATAAAACACTTTGTAAATGTAAAGTTTTTTTTCTTTATATTGATAATTGCATGAAACACCCTCCCTGTTCCTTTCCTTGTCCTAAACATGCGGTTTATTGAATGCAAGAGCTACTTTTTACTGTTGTGATGTAAAGTATATACATAGTGCTTAAGGTTAAGGCTTTCAAGGGTCTTTTTAATTTTCTTTTTTATTCCAACCCTGATATGACGTAGTTTCATTGTCTGATTGGATGGGTGAGTGAGTAGTGGCTTTGTTTTGCATGTACTATTGAGCCCCTTGGCTTTTAGTTGTCTTACAGTTTGGGTGAGTTAATCTGAAACAGTGAATTGTTTTTGGGTTCACTATTTTTGGGGGAGGTTTGGGTAGGAGTCTGATCTGATCTGTAAACTCAGCAGGTTACATTTTAGAGTTTAAAATCCTGCTTGCCTGACTGTGCTTCACGTAGCTGTAATATTGTTTCCAGCGCGAATTTATGGTGAGTGGGCTGAGCCTGTGATATTGTTCAGTCAGTTTTGTTTCAGTCCCTCCAAACTCGACAGGATATCTCAGGACAACAACAGGGGAGCCAAAGTCAAGTCTTCTAAGGCCAGAGTTCTGCCTTATGAGTTGTGCTCCAATATGACACTGTAGTGACCTAATATAATTGTTATAGGTTTTAATGTGGTTGATGATTTAAGGATGCACTAAATTTAAAGTTTAGGGCCTGTAGTATATGTAATGGCATTGGGTTAAGATGCCATTAAGGAAAAAAAATAACCCCCAATTAGAACAAAAGACCTCTTTATTAATATGAGTGCTTTGCTTTGCAATAGATCCAGAAGACCCATAAGCCTCAGAGGAACAGTGTCTGGCAAGAGCTTCATGGAGGAAACATTTGAAGAAACAAAATTTGGTGGGGGAGTAGTCTTGTTGGGGTCTTTAAGCAGGTGAGCTAGAATGATTGACTGGCATTTTCAGTTTCTTACAATTCTAGACTGGAAAAGTAGTGGAGGTGTGTCAGCTTAGTTTTGTTCTATTAGTGTCAGCACATTTAACCTCTGAAACAATTCTGTTGCAAAAGACAATTTCTAGCGATTAGACTGCAAGTAAGTCTCTGTCCTAATACACACTATCACTGTAACGTGTAATGTGTTAGTGTCAGTTATCCTTATATCAGTCCACTATTACAGGACCATTCACACAATAAGATTTACTTTTGGCCACTGACTGCTGCACCTTGCTGGTTGCAGAAGCATGGTTACTGAGGTTCTGTCTTTGTGCATTTTGGCTGACCTGCCTGAAATCATTTGGGTTTGGAAGGGGATGTAGCTGTATCTTCTTCGCCACAAAAAAGGAAGAGGTTGAGCCGTTCATCTGGCTTTCATTAGCTTATACCAGCGCTGACCAAGTTGGATCTTTTGTGCTTTTCCCTTCAGCTAATTTGCTTTTTTCACAAATGTTTACTGTCGTCTTCATAAAGTTTTATGTTACCCTTCAGATTAACACTGGACTTTGTAGATAAGGATTTTTTTTGGAAGGCACTTTCTAGGTCTTAACAGTGTTTCTTTTTATTTTTTTTTCTGTTCTTGTAAATTTTGTTTAGCGTTTCCTTACTTGTTGGAATATTGAAACTGCATCCCTTCCAAGAACTTCATCACTTGCTTGACATCAAAACCATTAATAAAAAAAAGATGTTTCTAACAAGATATGGAACAAATAAAACTTGTACAGTCAAAACCTTATTTTTTAACTTGTAAAAAAATAATGCTTTTTAAACATAAGATTTTCCTTTTCTTCAAAAACGTCTGGCAAAACCGATTTAAGCCAAATTGCATTATCTGCCTTTGTTGTGGTAGGGGCAAGCAGCAATTGGCTCGATACTGTGAAAATAATGGAGCAGCCGTGGAAAAGAAGCTAGACGTTTTAATGTAAATTATCAGTTTAGTTCTGTATAGATGAAAAGTTAAAGACGTAATACTTTTTTTTTATTGTTTGACACATCGGTAGATTGTACTTTTAGATAGGACGTAGTTATTGCTGTAAGATCTGATACTACAGGGTTACCATGGCAGGTGGCAAACCTGCAGAGCACAAAACTGTGTGGACAAATCTTATACAGGCGTAACAAAAACAGAAGACGGAGGGTGGGGTGAAGGGAGCTTATTAAAACGGAGCATCAAGAGTGTCCCCAAGCCCTGGTTTGGTTTTTACTCATCCTGGTTCTTCAGACTTGTGGAGCAGAACCCGTGTACCCTGCATGACCAGCATACTCTACCCCATACTACAGACCGTGCTGAAAAAGACCTGGGAAGACAGAAAAGAAGTAGATTGCTTTCATGGAATTCGGCAGTCCTAGTTGATCACTGCTGAAATGTAATTTCTTTCTGAACGAGGCCTGCTTTGTTGTGGATATTATTGGCTGGAAAGGCACGAAAATAGAAAAAACCAAATCCAAACCTATTTCTGTCTGCTTCCCCTTTTTAGGTAATCGAGGGAATGCCTGTTCTGACCTTAATCCCCGTCTTTTTCAGCTATCCTGATCTTGATTGGCAGTCCAAGCCCACTGTTCCTCTCTGACCTTTCCATTTTAACTAGGAAGCAGCAGACCGATTTGCTTTTGCTTTAAAAGTAAACCTTCATTTAGCTCCATTGTAGAGCTGGTTAGGTGCAGAGCCTAACTACAGCTGTGATGGGGGTGGGGGATGAAGTTATTCATTCATGATCAGTTTGGGTACATGAGTTCCCATTCACATACTTCTGTCCCTGGTATAGGTAGCCTCACTTGCATGCATTTTCTTCACAGCCCAGATGCGTTTCCCTCAGATCTCCTCTTGCTGTCACATCGTGTGCACTGGAGATAACGTTTGTGCACAGCACACTTTCTGCTGGTTGTGATTGTAATTTGCTTTTTGGAAACGAGGGGGAAAGAAGAGAAATGGAGCAGTTATCTTTGGTGTAAATGTTAGGCTACTAGAACTGCTTTTCTAATATTTTTATAGCCATTCTGAATCATTCTGCAAATTTAGGTAATATTGTTTTTCAGGCCCAAACACGTGTTGGTGCAATATTATGGCTGTCTTCATGCTGGGTGTATTATGAAGGAACTCGGTTTGGTTTTGAGAATATACGGTATATAGTTCCACAGGGCTCATGTCTCCCGTTTTCTTGTCAATAGGCATGTGAACGGAGGCCAGACGAGATTCGGTTTAATTCAAACTGTTTAATTATTTTTTTTAATACGACAGCATAATACCTGTGAATAAACCAAGCCAAATTTAGGCAAGTGCTGATTGTTGTTTTAATATTGTGAAGGGCTTTCTGGAGTGGCATTGTCCCGGTTTAGTCGGCGTAGTGCGTTGGCATAGTGCTGCACATCTTGCCCCGTTTGTCTCCAAGGCCAGTCCAAGCTTGTACTTGTACACTCCCCCACTATAGGGACCCACATTGGAAAGCCACCTTTCCAGTGGCTGTTGAATTCGAAGGAAGGTCAAGTGTGCATTGCTGGGTACAGGGCTTACTTGTTTTTTTCTGGGCGGGGGAGGGTGGATTTAATGGTTTGCATGCAGGATCACTTGGTAGGTTTGCTGCAGATTTATCCAAGCAGAAGTAGAAGTAATCGCTGAACCTTTTGCAGCAGGATATTTTAAGTTTTTGATAGAACCATTCTCCCCCCTGTTTATTAATGAATTTGAGAGTTTTTGGACAAACCTTATAGTCCGTGTGTGGACTGTTGTGTAGGTTCACTAGCCCCATTAGCAGCTCAGAAACTGTATGCACTGAAGACAGAAGGAAGCTGTACGTTGCTCCATGGCAGACATTATGCCTTTCCCATCGTACTGTTGGTGCCATTAGGTTCATTTAATTCAAATGCCAAACGAAGAAGAGGTAGTGATGGACAGTTGTTTTGTGGAGCAGTGCTCCATATCATGTGAGGTTAACATATGACCCATTGTGCTATAGTCCATGTGCCTGGTCAGGGAGAAGGCGGTGATCAATAAAAGAGCCTCTCGCATGTTTAAGGGCTGAAGCTGAATAGTTTAGCGAAGGACCTGATGGCATACGTGTCTGACATCATGATCACTCTGTATTTCTCCCTCAGAAGCCCTGAGTAAGGCCACATGCGGGGGGATCTTTACTATATAGTGACTTCTATATGACATGGAATGAGCTTTGGTAACCTATTGGACACAAACCTTCTTTTGTATAAACCAAGAAGACACTGAGGCAGGCACAACACCACAAACCCCAGGTCTGTAGTAGCTCTGTACTGTACAGACCTACACAAGTGAAACTTAACTGAGAAAATATCAATTTTCCGTGAGTGGTTAATGGAAAGATGAATGTGGTGAAGTTAATGATACATTAGCTGGATCATGTCACCTAGTTTAAGCACTGCCTTCCTTTAAGTAGATTAAACTGCTGGGCACTGGGATTTGTTTTGTGTCTCACAAAGAGTTTTCTTTTTCAGTAATGACTGTTCAGTTGCCTGTGGGGAGGGCTTAATCCAGCTGTGAAAAGAATGAATAGTATAACTATTTGTACTGTATAGTTCAAACATCAAATGTGTTTTTTGTTTGGTGGTTGACTCTGCCTTGGTAAGCATGGTTATAGAATCCAGGTCTTTGTGCTGGACTTTGGCCGATCTAATGCTGGAGCTGTAACTTTTTTTCTTTGTCTTTTTAACATGTAACTCATTTAATTATAGAATCTGAAGCCCCATTTGCTGGATAGGTTTGAAACGACAAAAAAGACTTCTAACATTTAATTGTAGTTCAGTAAGAATGACCACTTGTACTTCTGATACCCCTTTCTTCTCTTATGGATTGTGCACAATGTGTGCTGCTGAGCTCATAAGATTTGTATTTGTCTGTTAGAGCAAACAACGATGTACTGGTGCTGTCCCTCTGTGAGTCATTTAGTGGCGAGACAACGGCTTTTCTTTTTCATTTTTCGTTTTTTTTTTAAATAACTGCCATCCACTTGTACAAAGTTGGGGGAATCAAAAATGGGGTGTGATGAAGGCTCATCTCAAAATAAAATGAACTTGCATACTTCCTATTTGAGTTCATCTTCCTACCCAGAACCAACACAAAGGTACGCTTTCAAGAGCACATGCAGTCTTTCAGCTCTGGAAGGCCGTGTGAGTGAGAGAGATCTGTAGCCCAAAGATCGAGTTAACTTAGCCTCTGTTCCATCTGCTGCACTACAATATTGGTACTGTAAGGCGTAAACTGTGGAACAGATGTCTCATTACAATCAGCATGACCATTTGTAACCCATTTATCGGTACTCTCTGTTGACCACAGTGCAGAAAATAAAATTATTATTATTATGAAAATAAAACCTCGACGACCTGTTTTGTCATGAAATTCTCGACCGCTTTTAGCACCATTACGTTTCTTGTAAGGCAGATTCCCCCAATTTTGCAACAAGTGCCGTTGTCCCTTGAAAAGTAGCCTTTGGGGTGAAGGAAGTATTGTTCTGCATACGTAAATGATTAAGATGTATTTGCATAAAAGTGTGCACCCAAGGCGCCTCGCTTGTGCTGCTTATGTCTCTTCAAAGCAGATGCGGTGGGATTCATATTGATATTGGATTAAAAAAGCGAGGTATATTCTATTTGTTTGCCATTCACAGTGAATAAAGTAAGATAATCCCCAGCCTCCCAGTTTGCACTACCCCCTACATGGTAACTGTGACTTTTCACAATTCCTACGAGAAGTACATCACTGGAATTTTTTTTTTCCTTTTATTTTATTTTGAATTGGGGATTATGGAATTTAGAAGTACGTGAGGAGACTGAAGATTGTAATATTAATGTGCCAACAAATAAACACCAGTATTCATGAATAGAGTCTTGTCTTTTTATGTGGGGAATCAGGATTGTGGATTTGATTCACCTGAAAATGGGGTCCAGGGAAATGTCTGCTAATGACTTTAGTGTTTCAGTATGCTGGTACACCAGAGCGTAAGAGTATATGAGGCACTGATCAAATTAATTCAGGTGACTTCTTCGAATCCTAACAGTAAAGCATGGATTTGTAGACACAAGTGAAAATAGAGGTAATCCATATGCAAGAGAGTAGGAAGTCCTACTTTACACAAAGGGTGGTGGGTGTCAGGAAAGGGTGTTGTTGCCAGGTTGTTAAAGCTGATTTAATCATATTTTGCAAGAAAATGATGGTTAAGATCTTTGGTTTATTTAAGAACTGTGTTATTAGAAAGCAAGATGGCCCACATAGACCTCTCTCATTTCTATTGTTTCTTATGTTCTTAAAGAGCATTCAAGTCCACTAGATCTAAACCTTGGCTTTTGATATTATGTTTGATATTTGGCCCTTGGAGGTCCGGCAACTTTTAAAAGCAGAATCCAAAGTTACCATTTCATAGTAAGAGCGGTCCTGGTCTTGGAGGAACATGGTTTTCTGAATTATGATTGATTTCAGTTTACTGTTTGGGGTGTATTTGCAAACTTGCTTTAAACTCTTTAAAAGCCCCAATGGGATTTTTAATTGATAGCACTCGAGTTTCAAAACTGAAATATAACCAACTGATCCTTTGCAAAAAGAAAAAAGGTTCAGCGTGCGGAATTTCACATGCAGTGTCTCTACTGCTTTCCTGTTCATCAGCTGATCAGCTACAAAGACCTGTTTAGCCAGAAATTACAGGAAGTTGAGGAAATGTGTAAAGTTCTGAAATTTTTTGGAATCGGTATTCTTGAAGTAGAGCTTTTTTGATACTTGGACTGTGCATATACATGAAAACTCTACAAGCAAACGGATCAGTTAAGTTATAAATTAGCTCTGCAGATTTAGAGATCAGCTGGAATGACAAGCAGAAGGTACTGTTCCTCCAAGACCTAGGTTGAGAACCACTGGCATAGACTACACTTAAGATATGGAGTAGTTATTGGAGAGAAGTATTTCAGTTAGATCTGCACTCCATCCACTGTCAGTGTTTTCCTTTGACATGAATGCTAGGAAAAGTGCTAACCTTTATTGTCTAACAAGGTGTTTAAGGTTTGCCACAATTTCTGACTTGTCTTCATAAAGGGAGTCAGGGTTACTCTTATATCACTAATTAAATGGTGTAAACAAGAGCGATAAGGTGTACTTCAAATGAGTGGGGTAAAACAAATGTTTTATGACATGTAATGCCTTGTGTGTTTAATGGTGTGGTAGGATGGACAAGCTAAGGAAAAACCTTAACTTGTCTTTGCTATAACCTACTTTTTCCTCACATCTGATGTATTTCAAGTAAACAATTGATTACATGTTAAAAGATAAATAATTCCCATAAAGTTACCAACAAGGGGGCATTTGGCCCATCTAGCACACTTGGGGCACTATACTGGGGCATTAGGACCCACATGGACTGCAGGGTGAATACCCCCTGCTGGCCCCAGCAGGGGCTACACTACTTACAATACTTTACTTTACTGTAAACAGGCGCTGTCCTTTGGATGAGACGTAAAACCGAGGTCCTGACTCTCATTGGTCATTAAAAATCCCAGGGTGTTTCACGAAAAGAGTAGGGGTGTAACTCTGGTGTTTTGGCCAAATTTCATATTGGTCCTTACCAATCATGGCCTCCTTATAATCCCCGTCTATGAATTGGCTTCATTACTCTGCTCTCCTCCCCACTGATGATGATAGCTGATGTGTGGTGAGCGTTCTGGTGCATTATGGCTGCCATTGCATCATCTGAGTGGATGCTGCACATTGGTGGTGGTGGAGGGGAGTCCCCATTACCTGTAAAGCACTTTGAGTGGAGTGTCCAGAAAAGCACTATATAAGTGTAATCAATTATTATTTTAAGTGTCTCTTTATTCATCTCCTACATATGTAGTGGTAGCCCTGCTCCATCTGCTGGTCAACAAAAGGAACTACAGTTCTGGGACAGAAGTGGCAGTAAGATGCAACTGGTTTCACTACCGAATTCTCAAGCTGTACTCAATTTTGGTCATTCCTACTCCACACTCCTCATTCATCAGTGTACAACAACACATCAGTGTTCAACAAGTGGAGAGCTCTGACAGTGCTCCTGCTGTTAGAACTGTGCTTTCAGGATGGGGGTACAGGAGAAAGAACTGAACAGTTTTAGTACATTTCTTTAAATAACTGGATTGCAATCTCTCAAGCCAACAGCCAAGAAGGGCACATCTCACAGTACTTGCTTTAAGAGCACTGCACCCCCTTCCTCTACCTCCTGTGTGTTCTCTCCAACTTTGCTTGCATTTGGATGGTGCTGCTCATCCCTAGCACAGAAGACAGCACCCACTACCTTCACCAGTGCAGTGCTGGTCAAAAAGCAAGGACAGAGTGGAGTTTAACTGGGGTCAACACTCATTCTTAAAGCCAATAACAGGCACTCTCACAACAAAGTAGTTAACGTCTCATCTGAAGGACAGCACCCTCCTGCTGTACAATGCCCCTATGCTAGGAATTTGGAACTTCTGGTCTAAAACAAAGAGCCCCACCTACTTACCCACCAACACCACTGTCTGCCCAACTGCTCCTCTATCTCAAAACACTCATCATGGGGAGAACATGAGACATTACCCTACACACCTCCCAACTACCCCATTACAAAACAAAAAACAGTATAGGAAAGGCTCAATGCTCACTCGGAAGGATGGCTCTGTACAACCATTACCCAGTACTGCTTCATCCTGGTTTCTGTACACAGGCTGGAACTGCTGCAACCATCAGGTCTGGAGAGGAATTACTAGTCGGTATTTGTGACTTCAAAAAACATTTCCCATTACTTTATATCAGCCAAGTAAATTGATGGCACTCCGATTTAGAAAATGGTATTTACGTAATTCCTGATGTCTTGTAGACAGTGAATTTTCATAACAAGCAACGCAGTACACCACACATTCTACACTAGGTCTCCCCACAACTGCCTTCCAAATCAAACAAGCATTTTTAAATATCGATAAACTCAGGTTCATAGAGGAAAGGCAGAGCCATAATCTTAATCTTCACTTTATTAGCCATATACAATTTCTTGCATTAGGAATTAGCCTTTTTGAATACCCTAGCTCGCTCTCCATGAGACACAGACACACAGACAAGGAAGCGCAGGGTCAGCCATTGTACAGCACCCCTGGAGCAGTTGGGGTTAAGAGCCTCGCTCAGGGGCCCTACGGAGTAGGATTCCTCTGCCAGCCGCGGGATTTGAACCAGCAACTTTCCAGCCACAGGCGCAGATCCTTAACCACAGTGGGCTCCGCCCCATGTATAAAAAAAAAATACGTGAACCACAAAGAGCTGAGTTTTTCAAAACTTTATTGTACAGAAAATGAGTGCGCAATTACTGAGGGGCCTGTCCTCGTCCACGGCCGAATCCACCTCTCTGCAAGTAGGAGGAAAAAGGCAATTAGTCACATCCTCAGCAACAGCACCTTAGGCAAAGGACACACAACACCTGGCTCCAGATGTAGCCAAGGACTGCAAACCATGAACAGCTTCACCAGTGCTTAAGACACTGACTTGCCCTCCCTGTTGTAGAAAAAAGCAACCACATTCCCTCCCTGCCCCCTGTATTTCTCAGAACTACAGTGAAAGAAAAAGCCCAATCTGACCCGGACTCCCGTGCCGTGCTGATAGAAGAAGATTAAGCACACTTACAAACTGGAATTCTGTAGCTGCTCCAGCACCAGCCTCTGCCTTCTTGTCAGCACCAGCTGCAGGTGGAAACAAGTCAGGTTTCAGGGGACAATACTGACACCAGATCTTCCATTCGTAGATAATGATTCAGATTTTCACATTTTAAACAAAGTCTTCTTTCTTTTGCTTATTTCTGCATTTGGGTAAAACATGAAAACTGGAACTGTGACTGTTCTTGAAACATGCACGTGTCTGGGATTCAGATCAAGATGATTAAGAAATTGGGTATTCATGGGTTTTACTTCTCCCAGTTTAACGTGTTCGTAAAGTTTAGTTTTTTTCCATGTGCAATTAATTTTGCAAATCGGCTACTAAATCCAAGTGTACTAGAACAGGGAAGTGACAATAAAGGATTTAATCCTTGTAATGCATTTAAACTGGTTTTAAAGATAAACAATTTGGTCATTTTGTATATTAATTAGAAACTATGCTTAATAAACAACAGTTCAGTTAAATGTACATATACATTCACTTTGCTAAAGATATCCAGTTTGTCAATTAAGGACTATTTCACCAAGTAAATACATAGTAGAGCTTCAAAAAACTGCATTACATTCCAAAGAATAATTATGTGTATTCTTCATGTAAATGAAATAGTAATGGGCAATACATACCCTCATTACATAAGAAAAATCTGGCATTTTATTTACCAGCCAAGTTCACGCCTACCAGTTCAAGTCTAGTTAAACCAGCAGACTTTTTCTGAATGCTTTTAGGTCATGCATCTGACCGAATAATCTGCTAAAACTTTATATGACAAAGGCATTTACCCAGATGTCTTTATTCTACCCTAATCTTCCAGTTTTGGAAAAAAGCACTGGAAGCACTTGCCCAAAGTTATAAAGGTGCTCATGTTTAAGTGAACCCAGTTATTTGACCCTAGATGGAGCCTTTGGGGGCCAAGAACCCAGGTTATGAAATCTGTAGAGCAGGGCTGTCCAACCTTAGTTCCAGGGAGCCCCAGTCCAGCAGGGTATATAGGTCACCATTAATTAAATCACTGAAGACTCAGAACAATTTTATGATGATCAATTTAGGAAATTTGTTAAAGTAATTCAGAGATCATCTGGGATCTAATTCTGATGACTCTTCAGCCCTCAAGAGCCAGAGTTACACAGGTAGTTACTTGACCTGTAATTTGCAGGTATTCCTTTTCAAATGAATGTTTCAAGCGAAACAGTGGGGTTTCCCGAAGACTGCACTATAAACAAAACCATTTCATGTCCTTTGCAGTTTTCTCTCCCTCCAGCCGAGAATCGGAAGCTGTGAGCGCTAAGCCATACCCACACTGTGCTGCCCACTTCCGATCTGGCCAGTCTTGCTGTACCTCACCCAGGTGGTCCTTTTTTAAAGGATGCGACCCCAATTATAGAACTTTTAACTGGGGTCCCATCTTGGAACTGGCCACTTAATCCGGATGGGCTGCATCAGTGAGCAACCAGCCTCTTAAACCAAACCTAAAGACTTTAACAAAGGCGTGCAAGGTGAAGGCCAGTCCAGCTATCAGCCCAGTACTCACGGGGTGCTGCCGAGCGCCTGTACGTGTCCCTGTCAGCCTCCCCACGGGCCAGGCGAGCGGGCCTCTCCCCTTCCAGACCTGCCAGGAGAGAACACGAATCCTCAGCACTTTCAGCCTCAAGGCATCATTCCCCATCCAGGCAACAAAGGTAAAATTTTAAGACTCACAAAAGACATTTCTGCAGCTTTGACTATTTTACTTCTCATCCTACAGCTATTTCACCATACATGTAATCTTATTTGAATTCCCCAATCTTAAAAATACAAACTACTATCTACGAACTACACTGTTATACAATTCAAACCATCCAAACCCACCCCCGGCTTAACTGTTTCTTAAATCTAATAATGACCCAGCCTCAAACCCCCTGCTTCCAGAGTTCAACCTTCCCGGTAACGAGCATCTTTACTGGTTGGACCAACTGGGAGGCTGCAAGTGTGATCTGTACTGGAGGCGTCAGGTCCATTAGGCAGAACTGGCATGTATTTGAACAAGTCCAACACATACAGAGCAGCAGAAATTCCCCAAACGTCCGAGATCGTAAAGATGTCCCACTCCTAAATGTGCCTGACATCGCTTTGCCTTGGCAGTAGACAGAGTAATACAAACTCACCAGGCCTCTAGGTGTTGGGTTTTAAGAGTGGTCCAAAGTCCTGGGTAAGGCCTCCTTTGCAAAGCAACCTCCTGCCCTCCCAGGAGCTAATGCCCCATTCCGAGACAACAATGCCTACCTTTGGGGCGCGGCCTGGCGGTCTCGGGGCGCGTCTGGCGGCGCAGGGTGGCAGGAACAATTTCGGGTGGCAGGTGCAGGAAGTCCCTCAGGTACTGGATCCCCTCATTGGTCAGGTACCAGTAGAAGTGGCGCCAGGCAAACTGCTCCTTCACATACCCGCAGGATTTCAGCGACTGCATTGGGGGGGGGGGGGGACAGAGAGAACTAAGAAGTGGGCACTTCAGTGTAATAGGTCACTTTTCCTAATTAAAACTGTATGACAGCACGGCTAAAAACTATGACTCTACTTAAGCCTGAGTGAGGCTCAGCTGCCTGTACGGACATCCCCACCACAATTATTCAGCCACTCAAAGATGAGGGTCAGAACGGCAGTGACGAGCAGCACTGGGGACTGAAGCCTCTCAAGGACTCTATAGATCAATCAACCTCTTGTTTCACGGAAGAAATCTTAATCTGGCAAGGGAGCCAAAGGACTTCTTCAGATGCAGATTTCATGTTTATTTTTTTTTTACCGACTGCATAACGAAATATCTAAACTAGAATCAACAACTTCCCTACATCCCCTTTATCTCCTACTGAACTGCGTGTAGAAAAAGGCAGCTGCAACCCTGGTTCTGCAGAGCCCCAGTCCTAAGTCACCATTGAATCTCCAGAACAAGGGCCACAGTTCTCTTCGTGAACAATTACCTGCTTGATTCTTTGCTAGATTCCCCCATCTTTAGAAACAGATGACCCAAGACTAATTGGATCAGGGCTCTTTGAGAACAAGGATGGACACTCCCCAATTTAAACAATTTTTGCGACTCAAACATCCCTATTAAGAAATTCAATCCTCAGATTCAAAAGCATTTTTCACAGTGTAATTTCAACGGACAATACAAACCCAAAGGCACAGAGCCGCAACTACAAAAATATTACCAACAAGAGGCCGTCTACAAATGCAGCCCATTCGGTAGCTGGCTGGATGCAGATCTCATCCAGGCACTTCTTCAATGAAGCCAGAGTTTCAGCTTCAACATGGCTGGGCTATTTGTTCCATACTCCCACCACCCTTTGTGTAAAGACGTGCTTCCTCTTC
Source organism: Lepisosteus oculatus (assembly GCF_040954835.1). NCBI lineage: Eukaryota > Metazoa > Chordata > Actinopteri > Semionotiformes > Lepisosteidae > Lepisosteus > Lepisosteus oculatus. Next base: position 29,629,129 of record NC_090700.1, read on the forward strand.
ACATAAATCCATTAACTGTAATCCAATGTGCTACCTCTACAGCACCCATATAAATGACTGCAAACACATGCAACCAGACTTACTACATTTCACCAACCAGGCCCTGCCTGCCTGAACACCAGCAGGACCTCACACCATGCTCCTATAACAGAGGCCCGTTTAAAACCAGAGGACCATGTCCTCAGCACAGTCGCCCGGAGGCCAGCCTCACCTGCATGGCCTTCATGACGTGGAGGTTGGGCACGTTCTTGTCAGCCAGCTCGGGGTGCTTGGCCAGGTGCACGTCCTTCTTGGCCACCATAACGCCCTCCTTGAAGAGGAGCTCGTAGATGGCAATGCGGTTCTTCTTGGGCATCAACATCTGCAGGGCACAGAAGAGCACAGGCCGGTGACTTTACCGCAGTGAGCTCACTTCAAGCCAGTTTGCAATGGTAACGGATTTAAGAGCTCTCACGTATTTTACGACCCATTTACCCTGCAACCGTTTCGCCGAATGTGTGACAAAGTGATCAGTGTTAAAGTGACAATTAAAACACTTGTCTAACAAAGCGAAAACTATCGCAAAAGTGGCCGGTTTTCGCCAAAGGCTTCAGCATCTCCTGCTGCGTGGAAAGACCTTATGCATTCTCCAAGAACTCCCTCCATAAGTACAGAAGAAACAGAAGAGGCTACATCAACACTGAAATGGATTCCCAACAAGCAGTTCAACACGCCTGTGCAGGCCTAGGTTTATGATCTAGAAGAGTAAAGCTACAAAACACTCCCAATGTGTAATGTATAAGCAATAGGCGAATTTTAATCAACTCCCGAGTAGGTAAGGAAACCGTATGGCATTTCTGAGGCTTTTAACACGATCAATCACGGGTTCTTCCAGGACCAGCATCCAACAACAGCAGTTTAAGCTTTGAGAAAGCCAATCGGGCCACAGAACGTAACCTGAATATTAGTTCTGATGCTGTGATTACTAAACCCCCCGCTCCTTGCAGAGAAAAGCTCTACTATTTCACGCACCGGGTATCAAATCGCTACGGCCATTGACCATTTATGACCTTTTTCTTTTCAACATTCAACCTACTGTGCATGAGAGAGGCCTACTGCCTGGAAACCGACATCACCCGAGCGTTTTAACAACCATCTGGAAACATGAAGGCATTTTTTGAGAAATAATCAAATAGACACATCTGTGAAAGGCAACAGGGGGCTTCAACGACACTACAAATGATGATTTCGTTACGATGGTGAAGATATAAGGCAGATAATCCAGCGAGATCAGTCGCCTACCTCTGCAGCTTGCTATGAGATCGGAGCCGGAAAGGAAGGAGCATGCGCACAGCGCATATTTATACAACGGGAAGTGGCGTCTGCCGTAAGGACCGGGAGAATGCTGCCGCTCGTGCATAGGGGGCGCCATGTTGTACGGAATAGCGAACGAGGTCTATATTTATCGCAATTTAGTCAAGATTACACACCATGCAGAGATATAAAAAGAGCAATCAAACACGTACAAACAACAATCTGCATCGATTAAAACCAGTTGAATAAAAATCTATCTGATGGAAGTAAAATACATAATCCAGGGAGTAGAAAAGCAAATAACTGTTCCAAGGAATATCTGTAACAACAAAAGTGCTGGAGATTTCAGGGAGCCTACTGTAGCATAAGAATAAGTAGCTCATCTAAACGGGCATGTTGTGTAAGACAAAGGCTTCAGCTTTGTGGGCCGCTGGAAAGTTTTCCATGGAAAAGGACCATTAGGACAGATGTAGAAGATTTAATCTAAATGACAAGGGCCCTAGCTGTTGCGGTACAAGCATTCCCAATGAAATCCAGCAACATTTAAACTAGAAGCAGGGGGGTGGAGCCAATGAAAGTCCATGAGGAAGGTACACGGAGATCAAAGACCTAAGGAGAACCAAAGGGAGAACTGAACAAAGAACCAAGTCATACAGTACTTCTACCCGAGTACTTAGAATGCTTTCTGTTATGCTTAACATCTAAATGCTCTGATGCTTAGTGTTAGAAACAAACTAGATGAAACACAAGCTGCCGCATTAGCAGGTAATCACGATGTAATTGAAAACACAGAAATATGGCTAACTGAGAGTGATGGAGGAGGGCCAGCAGCCATATCACCTTGCAACTCACAACTGGCAACCCACTGAAACTAATCAGGTGTGAGCCTGGTCAGTACCTGGATGGGAGACCTCCTGGGAAAAACTAAGGTTGCTGCTGGAAGAGGTGTTAGTGGGGCCACCAGGGGTTGTTCACCCTGCAGTCCAGGTGTGTCCTAATGCCCCAGTATAGTGACAGGGACACTATACTGTAAATAAGCGCCGTCCTTCAGATGAGACGTAAAACTGAGGTCCTGACTCTCTGTGGTCATTAAAAATCCCAGGGTGTTTCTCGAAAAGAGTAGGGGTGTAACCCCGGCGTCTTGGCCAAATTTCCCATGCCTCCTAATAATCCCCCTCTACGAATTGGCTACATTACTTTGTTCTCCTCCCCCCCCCCCCCACTCCGACGGCAGGCAGAGCGACGCACCGGTTGGAGTATTCTTGGTCGCAGTTAATGGCAACGTCAGCTCAAAGACTTGGTTCAAACCCAAATGGAGATGGGCGTGCCGACAAGCGGACCCTGCTGATGCGGGATTAATGCTAGGAAAGAGAGAGAGAGTGATGGAGGAGAATGCAGTATCATCCGATACACTCTATTCCAGGAAAGAGAAGAGAGCACAAGGTGTAGATTTATATATTTCGAAAAGACTGCTTAGGCTCAGAAATTTAAGCCAGTGGAAACAAGAGTCTCTGAATCGTGTGGGTCAGACTTCTAAAAATCATTCCAAAGGAGTTTGCTATAGGCTGCCAAAAGCAGATGTTGATTGCAGTTTGACACTCTATAAACAAATGAGGAATTTTAGTGCAAAAGATGAAGTCGTTTTTTTACGGATATATAGGACAGACTATAGGAAAAAGAACTATAGGCATGTCAGCAGCAGAAATTGAATTGTGCACGTTTAATGATGTTTCTTAATCAGCTTGACAAAACACCTACAGAGGACAATGCTTGTACATATCTGGTAACGACAGACAGAAGCAAACAGGTTGAGAGAACCATATGGGACCTCTGATCATGATATGGTGTACTTTGAACTATATTTTGGAACTGTGACAGGGATAAAGAGAGATAAACAGGAGATAGGACAGGTAATGAAATCACTGGGAAACAGTTGGCTACAGTATAAACTGATTTGAAGCACAGAACAAATTTATCCCAAAAGTGGGTAAACCAAGCTACAAAATGTGTCTCAAATAGTTCAAAAAATGTAAGAGAAAAGAAAGAGTCTTATAAAATGAAAAGGAGTACAATAAATTGCAAGCACACAAAAGGAAGGCCAAGAAAGGAATTGAAATGAATATTGCAGTGGAAGCTAAAATTAAAATATAAACATTTCCTTTCATTGCTACAACAGTAAAACAACTGTCAAGGGTGAAGTAAGATATATTTGGACCAAAAATGGAAACATCTACAATACAAAGGGAATGGCTGATGTCTTAAATGTGTTTCACTGAGGGGCCCACTAAGGAATAAAGTCAACAATATACCTTAGGCAGCCAAAAGACAAGCTTCTGTATTAAATAATAAAAGATCAGAAAAGGCAAACATATTCTGGGCACAAAAAAACACTCAGGATATAAAGTATTCCTGACAGGGCCTGATGATTAACAAACTAACAATTGTTCTCAAGGAATCTAGAGACGTTACTCACGAGACTTTAAGGCTACAGACGCTAAAGACAGGGGTGATAGCCATGGACAGAACACTGCTAATGTAGTGCTCATCCATAAGAAGGCTGAGAAAACGGAATCAATATCTTTCTAAATTTGACTTCTATTAATCTAAGATAATGTAAACAGTTAACATGAACTGAGAAAAGTTAGGTCTTGCCTAACTTAAGACAGAGCATGTGATATGGCATATTTAGATTTTCTTTTGATAAAAGTCCTCATAATGTATATGGGGGTGTACAGATTTAGAATTTGTTAATTGTTTGATATACTGTATACTGTATATAGATTCCAGTATAGTTAATAAACAAATCCTATTTGCAAATCAAATTAGGAGGTTTAGCAAGCACAGCAGAAGCAATTAAAGACATTCAAATATATTTAGATACAATTCAAGAGTGGAGTAACGCCTGGCAGATGATGTTTAAAGTAGACAAGAGCAGGTTTTGCAAGCAGGTAGCAAAACATAAACTATAAGTACAAAACGGGAAATGTATTAAAAAAGACTCCAGTGTTTATGTTGGCACACATTCTAGACAATGTGGGGAAGCAATAAGCAGACAAAAATTAGAATTTATAGATATAATGAAGAATTAAAAATGTAGAATGTTAGAGAGAGAGAGCATAATTTGTCATATGAACATTGTACATTGGGATTCTTGTTCAAGATGTTCTCTTGCACAGTACAATAAAAAAACACTTTCACACAATGTGCACACACACGTTTCAAACCAGTTAATAAGAAAAAATGATAGCAGTACAATAAAGCACATCAACATACAACTGGAAGGACAGAACGACCAACACACAGGACGATAGATACATGGTGGCCAAGAGGAGGTGCACAGTGAGGAGGTGCGTTGAATTCTGAATTTCAAAGGATGTTGTGTTAAAAACGTATGACATAAATAAGGCAATTGTGCAATTGTGGTCTTCTCATTATAGATATAATACTGCAGATCCAGAATCAGTCAGAGCTGAGCATCCAGATACTGTACATTCTGGGGCTTTAAGGAAATTCCTACACTTGACAAGGCCAGGAGGAACAGAATCTCTTTAGTCTTGAACAGAGAGGACTGCGAGGGGCCCTGATATAGTGATTGAAAATCTTCAAAAGCCCTGACAAAGTCAGGCCAGCAGATTTCTTCAGAATGAAAAGTGAAACATAAACCGGAGGACACAAGTGGAAACTACATCAAAGGGTTGTGGGAGTGTGGAACAAGCAATCCAGCCATGTTGTCAAAGCCAGCAGCCTCAATGTAGAATGAGATCCTAGATTCATAAGTTACTTGGATCAGTTAATTACCAGCTATCAAACAGGCTAGATGGGCTGAATGACCTCCTGAATTGAATTTCAACTAATTTATAGCCATCCATGTTGGAATTTCAACTAAACAGTGCAGTTTTGTATGGTGTGTAAAATTATCTTTGAAAGTTTGTAAATTACATGTTAACCTGTCAGTAGTGTAAAACTACAGCACAGGCCTTTACACTGTTATTGGGTTTAGATTTTCCATAAAGTATTAAAAACTATTACATGTATTTGTTTACTTTTTTAAATCAATAAACGTGGGTACAAAATGCAGAGATTCAAAATAAAAAAGCACCACAAGTAAAAACACCTTTGGACAATTTTAAGCAACGGGTGTGAACTTTGCTAAAATAATTTTGTCAACATTTCTGTTAAGTACTGTACGTAGGCAGTTGGAAAGTTATTTCAACTCGAACCGCTAGAGGTCAGCATACGAGAGTATTTGGACACGCTGCTGACGAAAACGTAGGGTCACCGGGTTCTTGTATCATTCACGCATTTAACATAATAACGTTTTTGAGCTTAATTGGTGAAAGTTATGTTCTGATTTAGATGCTTCTCAATGATTTAAAAACCTGAAAAGAGGTTTATACTCATTTGTCAATTGAAAAACTATTTTATCCAGCTCGGGTGACCTGCTGGTGTAGAATCACTTACAGTAGGATCTGTGCCTCAGCCAGAACCGGTTAAATCAGCGGTTTGAGGAGACACAATAAAAAAACAGCTGTCTTGTCCTCGCCAGCAGATGACATACTGTAGCCATGGGTGTCCACCACCAGGCTTGCCCAACCCTGCTATATTCCTTGAGGGGGACACAGGGGAGAGCTAGTCTGATAGTCCCAGCTTTCCCACTCTGTTCTTCATTTGTGCTCAGAAAAAAACACTGACGTGCAGTGTGTCCCACTGTAGAAGATAGTGCAAAATTCCCAGAATACTAATTCTGACACAGAGGTGATGCCTGGAAGAATAACAGACTCTCACATTGAGGAGACATGTAATGCTGGAAGTGATTTCTGCAATGTTAGAACTAGATTCTGTACTGCCGCACAGGTGTCAGTACATGATGACATGTGTGGATTTGGATATTAAGTCTTTCACTTGTAAATATCTACGTGAAAAGTTAGCAACAATACAATTCTGCTTTTATACAATACAGGGAAGTGTGAGATGTATTTCAATGTGCAGGTAAAATCTTTACTTTAACTGCCCAAAGCTCAGCAACCAGCCACCCCTGATAGTGCAGTATCAGGGCTGTGCCAGCGCAGGTCTCTGCTCTGTAATCAGCACTGCTCAGTAATTAGTCCTTTCCAACAGCTGCAAGCTTCCCAGCCTGGTGTGAGCCAGTGTGTCCATGTGCATTCCAACACCCTGGCACTTACAAAGAAAAAACCTACAAGGTGATAACTTTACTTGGCCATTGCACCTGAAGAGAACCCCTGAAAGGATCAGATGAAGCAAGACCATCAACAACATTTGAATAAAAACGGTCATTCTGAGTGCTGCCTGCATGCAGGGGTTAGCATTGTTGTGTTGGGGCCTTTGGTTCAATTCCAGACCTGAGGTGCTATCTGTATGGAGTTTGTATGTTCTCCATGTGTTCACAGGGGTTTCCTCCAGGTGTTCCGGTTTCCTCCCACAGTCCAAAGACATCCAGGTAGGTTACTTATTTTCTGGGAAACTTGGCCCTAGTATCTGTGTTTGTGTCTGTATGTACCATGTGATAGACTGCTGTCCCATCCAGGGAGTATCCTGCCTTGCATCTGTTGCTTGATGGGATAGGTCTGGGTTTCTGTGCCACTGAAATGGATGAAGTCATTAGAAGATGGATGGATGATAAGGTTTTCAATTATGTCAAAGCTATGTCAGTCTTCAAGAAAGGGGAAAATTCAACTGAAGAAACTACTCAGGGATCTGCTGTACATTCCAGGCGAAATCAGCATAAAATTCCTCCCGGTCCGTCTAATTCCTCTAGATGAAGAGGTTCTCTCAGAATCCCCATGTGGGTTCAGACACTCGGGAAGCACAGCCAACAGGATTTTTGAAGTCTTTCAGTTACAGGAAAAATGTAGAAAAAGAGACCAACCCTTCTGCTGCTTCTTTATTTTCGCAAAAGGGTTTTTGACTCTGAATGGTGAGGCACTCAAAAAGATCCTCCTGATGAATGGTGCTCCTCATGATAATATACGTGCAGTGGTCCTCAACTATTCATTCAGGATTCATTAAAGAGCCTTTTGAAATCCAGACAGGAGTTAAACAAGGGTTTCTCACCTCCCCAAGCTAGTATCCAATATTTCTGAGCAGCATGCTCATTGGATTGCATGCAAGCTCCCTCCTGGGGGGTTCAGATGACTTGCTGAATACACAGCAAATTACTCAAACTTCAAGTCCAGTCCAAAACTAAAACCACCCTCACTTTTGTCACCAAACATCAGTATGATGCTGCACTATGGGCCTTCTCAGAAACATATCAACACCTACTGTAAGTGCAAATACATTTACTGAGGTGCATGAGAAGATGGGACTTAGACTTAACATTCAGGAGTCCACTGTCTGCCAACACCGAAGCTAAAGGGAAGGTTTACTGCACAGTCATCTTTCCTTCATCGCTGTACAAGACTCAGACATACAGGACACACTTAAAAGGACTGGAGTTGTATCACCTAAGTTGTTGGCAGAAGATCTTACAAGTGGGAGGACAGACACGCCAACACCAGTATTGTTTCCTAAGCAGGAACCCCAGCACTGAAGCTGTGATCATCCCCCATGAGCTCCATTGAGTGGGTCATGTCACCCAGATGTAAGACAGCAAGCTTGTAAAAGGTTCTCAAGGTTAAGCCAAGACAATTGCTGCAGAGGAGGACAGAAGAAGGATGTCAGAGTTATGGTAGAGGCAGATGTGAAGAAATGCAATGCCTGTGTCAGCTGGGGGAGATCATGGCCCGTGACTGAGCCAAATGTAGGAGGAATATCTCCGAAAGAGCCCGATACTTTGAGAATCAAAGGGATGAGAATGAGGAAGCACATATATGGAGGAGAGCTCACAGTGACAGTTTCTAAGCACTGTGAGATGTTTTAAATAAGGAAATGTGGATCTTATTTTGTGTAGATTATGATGTATGTTGTATCGATTACATATTCATCTAGGTATGCTATTAATTTTCCCGTTTTTACTGTACTGTGCTTTGACATTATTTCTTATGAAAGGTGCTTTAGTATAGTAGATACAAAGAGGAATTATATCTAATTATTTGTGTACATTATAAACATGTTTACTAGTACATGTTCAAATACATGCCAAACCAGTCATTGCATCATGGGCCTGTTCTGATGGACAGTCAAAAGCGACCTACATTCATCTGTATATTCAATTTATACCTGCTGTACTACAATCAGGCTTGTAAATAGTTGTTTAAAACCCTGTAATAAAGGCTCATTGAAACTAGCTCATATCTGACCGGCAGGCTTTTCTGGAGCTTGATCACAACGCATGTGGTGACCAGAGAGTTAAAGAACACCACAGGACAGACAGCAGCCCCCTTTGATTACAATGGGCTTTTTGCAGCTGCTGCCCTAACGTTCTTTGACAGAAATAGAAAAGGCTTTTTTATTTTGCACTGGCACTCTCCAGGCAGCCATGACATCAAGCTAGCTGCTCCAAAGAACAATCATTTCGGAGCACTTAGAACACAGCGTGTGGGGTCTGGGATGCCTGATGGGTAATTTAAGCACAGCCTCCTCGTGCATCTGACAAGGAAAGTACACTAGCATTTAGCTCCTTCGCCTTTATACAATCTGCAAATATGCAAAGCTCTAAAAAGACCTGCTAAAAAGTTGACAACGCCAAGATTTGAAAGAAATAGCCCTCCGAATTTAACCCTGGCATGAGACCCTGATTACTGTATTTGAGAGAAATAGGGTTTTCCTTCAACATGCTCAGAGACTTGCACAATTTTAAAATGCTCTGTGTAGCATTTGGGGTGCACAGTGGCACGGAGGTGAATGCTTCTGTATCAGTGCTTGGTTCCTGGGTGTGATTCTAACCTGCAGTGTCTTCTGTGTGGAGTTTGCATGTTCCCCTCCCACTCACCCACAAGGTCTTTTTCTGGGCACGCCAAGACATACTGGCTATCCTTCCTTTCTCTGTGGCCGTTGTAAAGGGTTTTGGAAAGAGAAATTCCCTTTCTTTGTGGAATTTCTAGCATTCATACACCTCCTGCAGTAGGAATCCCCGATTCTGTTCCTGCATGGCCAGTTCCTGGTTTTTCTTCCAACCGACCTCTCAGCTTGTCTAGTTGTTTATTTAATTGGATAACTGTGGGACTTCAAAACAGACTACAAGGTTTTTCATAAGCAGCTATCCTCTTAATTTTGTAAAGTTGTAAGCACTTTTTAAGTAATCAAAAGCAAAATTTCTTGAGAAAAATATATATGTAGAAATAAGAAAATAATGAAGTTGTTTTATTTGATTAATTACCAAGCTTGGAACAAAAACCAGTGAGTTTAAAATACCTGTCTGACAGGGTTAAGTAAAGGAATACACGTAACATGCTAGTTTCCCTTATCTTCAGAATCCATCCACCTGACAAAAGTAAAAATGTCGGGAAAGAAAATGGTCCCTATAGTTTAGGAACACGGCAGTTTAAAATAATCCAGCATAAATATGCTGTGTGTAAACTTCTGTTATAACAATGATGCTCACATTAATTTTGTCAATAATCAACAAATATATTTATTTTCTGTTTATGGATTGAAAAGCTTACACCGACAGTAGTACCTTAGATAATGGAGGGCTAACAATGGAGTAATTAACACTGAATTTAAAATTAAAAGTAATATGTATTACAAAGTAATATAATGACCGTTATGGTCTGACCAGACGACAATAGAAGCCATTTTATTATCATACAGTTATTAAGTGGTATTAAATAAAGTCTCAAGAGGAGCTTTCTAGAAGGTTTCATGAGAGACAGAGACCCAGATGAAAGCAGCACGTTGCGGTTGTTTATAGCGTAGCTGATGACAATAAGAAAGAAACCCTAAGCTGTTGTTACATAATTATTCAGAAGCGTAACCTCTTTAACATGCAGAAGGATGAGTAGTTAGCAGACAGCATTTCGTAATGATAGTAAAGTGCGGCGTATAAAAATATGTATCTGAGATGATCTGACAGAAAAACATAACATACTGTCTATATTTCAACAATGAAGGCTTATGTAAGTTATTAACACTTTCTGCTTCAAACTGCATTGTTCTAACCTTGTATCGGGCACACGTTGATCACAATGTACAGCGAATTACTGTATGTATACCAATATTGCAGGCAATAACCTTTTCTGATTGTAAATAATGATTAACAATAATCCCTGATATTGAATCTGCATTACAGCGACTGTATATCAAATTAATTCTGTGGGCTCCCATTCTCCTGCTGCTACTTTTATTATCAACACCCACATTTACTAATAACCGTTCTAATAATATTAATAACACTATACAGTACTAGATTACATCGTGTACATATCCGCACATCAATTTTTCATTTCTCTGTTTTCCTTCCTCGTGAAAAGCGGCTCCTTCCATGGCTGTAGCTCATCCTGTCGGTTATTAATATGTAACAGCAGGTCTTCCAGTAGGACCGGCCCCTGTCTATTTGTGTATGCGTGATACTCTCAGCCCACTCGCGCAGCGCGTTCCTCGCCAGCAGCGGATGCAGAGAGGCGCTTGCAAACACAGGGTCACCTTCTGTCACTGCTACGAGAGAGACAAGCCCCCAACGGCTCCCGGTCCGGCTGGATTACCCCAAACAGTAAGTCGGTGATGCAGTATTGACAGGAAAACGTCTGTATTAAACAGCATTTCAGTCTACATCGTTCATAAACCACCGCTCAGTGCTTAAGACGATACGATGCAGCATTACTGTAGTTCGCCTGCTGGTTTGTGTTTCGTCTGTATTGTTCGTTCAATTCGAGTAAAAAGGCTTGGTCTCCGCTTCCTTATTGCATGGCATCTCAGTCAATATGTTTGAATAATAAGGGTCCTCATTGCTCAGTATCCCGTTAGTTTTGGGGGTTGGTGTATACGGTCGATTGATGGTGACTTAACCTTGTGGTTTGCCACGCGAGCCTTTCCTTGTTGTTGTTTCCCTGCTGGAGGTACAAATCGGAGAATTTCGCGTCGGTCGGTTTTTTTTGCGTACGTGAAGCGTATTTCTTTTGCCATCAATTATGGCGATTTATGTTTTTACAATAAGGGAACTAGTGAAGGGATTTTTATCGTAATACGTTAAAGATATTTCGGTCATTGCTGTATATGACGTGATAAACATTGAAACAGTATGTGCAGGTCTTGCATAGTGGAGAAACGAATTTGGAGGAAACTTGTGATGAGGCTATACCCCAAACGTTGTGTTGACTGTGCGCCATACTTTACGTGTTAAAGGAGTCAATAATTTTTAAAAACCAACTTGAAGATGTATTTCCGCAGTAGGATTTCACGGCACCCAAATCATGACAGAAGACAGCAGTCCGGTGAAATGACGTGCGTTTCAATCCTGTGATTACAGCAGGGTGCCGAGAACCGGGGCGCCGGGCAGGGAGCGTTCCGACAGCCCCGTGTTGAGATAGCGAGATAAACAAACCCGTTGTGCAGGCGGAGGAATAACCTCCTCCACCTTTAGTTCACCTGCAGCAAGTACAGGGTGATACCACAGGGTCATTTAATCTGTCCGAGTCGGTTTCACATCGTCAGGGGTAATTTTTAAATGTTTTTACACAGTGTACTCGTGCGACGAAATCATGCAAGACATCTAATACCTAAACTGAAACAGGACGTTATTTTAACTCTCAAAATGTCGAGTAACATGAACATAATGTACAGTTTATGTATTATGTATAAATTACTGTTAATGAATTGGGTCTGTGGTGTTTATGTTGTAATACAAAACATACTAATTTAACGCTCATTAGACCAGTAAATAAAGGCTATTGTCTGAATTAAAATTCGAACTCTAATCAAAGTATAGAAAGGGAGATTGAGTTATGCACAAGGTGTTGACACCGATTAGGTGTTGGTATTTTTTCTGCTTTATTGTATTTACTTATCTGTCTGACCACAGCCAGCAATTGCAAGCCAGCAGCAAGATGATGCCCCAAATAGTTTTTGTATTCAGCCTATCGTGTTTTTCCTGGGGCGATCCAGTGTATCGCGTACATCCAGTACATGAGAGGCTCAGAAGATCTCAGGAGAGCGGTAACGGGTGACGTCATCACGATGCTGTGGTGAATGGCAATTCGCGTGCAGGAAGCCCTCATGACAATCCAAAACACAGCTCACTTAAGGTCTTTTTCTATGAATGATCTTACTGTTGTAATATGGAATTCCAAGTGCAAATTGATTATTTTTACAGCATGAAACGTTGAAATAACAGTCGTTATTGTAGTTTAAAAAATAATGCTAATTGTACTTTTAAGATTATCATAATACCCTACTGCACTATCTTGTACTGACTTTTATTTGTTCTAAACAGGAGGAGTACAGCAGTAATTCTCTTAAATATATTGTTCAAACTTTTAAAATATATTTATTTCAAAACAATACATAGGGGTAGCATTACTGCCTCGCAGCACTGGGTCCCTGGGTTCAGTTCTAGACCTGGGGTGCTATCTGAGTGGAGTTTGTATGTTCTCCCTGGGTTCACATTTTTTCTGCATCCTCCTGTTTCTTCCCACAGTCCAAAGACATACTGGTAGGTTGATTTGCTTCTGGAAAAATTGGCCCTGGTGTGAATGTGTGAGTTTGTGTCTGTGTGTGCCCTGTGATGGACTGGTATCCTGTCCAGGGTGTACCCTGCCTGCACCCATTGCTTGCTGGGATAGGCTCCAGCTGCCCCATGGCCCTAAATTAACAGAAGCGGATAGAAAATGGATGGATATATGGGTAGCATTGAATCCACAGTTCCAGATTCCTAAATATAGTTTTTGAGAGGTTGGGTGTTTTACAACCCCTCTCTCTCTGTGACTGTGAAACAGCCTTCCTAACACTGAGACTCTCAATCTGTTATCACTTTTTAAATTGTCTTCTTAAAAGAGTTTTTTATAAAGAGTCATTTTACAATATCTGAGTAAAGAGTGGTAGGCTATTTGTCCTTGATTTTTGCTGATATTTTTATTTCTGTGGTGTGCTTTGAGATGTGATGTAAGAATAGGATATTTGACTAAGAACGTCTACTGATGCCATCCAGATGTTTGGATTTTGGGGGTTTAAGTCTTCAGAGAGAAACATGAGTCTATTAGGGTGATACGTGCAGTGGAACAGGCAGTGAAACAGGTTAAAAAATGGAGAAAGTCCTCGCGGAGATTGTGCTCTAGATTGGATCAGTTCAATTCCAGAGCCAGAACGATCGGAAGAAAATTAATCATGTTACATAACACGAGGTCGCCCAGAGGGAGGGAGCATTAATCAGCACAAAAAAGGCAAGAAAGATAGGGCTTTATTTAAAATGTGACACTTCCATCACAATCTTACCGGATCTCAGAAGAGCATTTCGCTCTTTAATCTCTGTGGCATCTGAATGTAAAAGTCCTCTGTCATATGTTCAAGGACCTAGGCTGTTTGGACTTAATGGATGATTGTGTGTATCAGCACTTTAGCTCCTGTTTGTTGAACTGGCAAATACAATTACTTTCTCATTGATTGGTCCTAGTTTTGTACCAAAGACCATACATTTGTCTTAGCTGTACATTTGTGCTGATAAACCCAGTTTTCAACCAGACTTCGGACATTTTCTTCAGTCCTTTGAAGTGAGTAGCCCAAGAAAGGATCTTCTTGGAGACTGGCGCCCAGTCTTATTTTATAAAATACCTGGAAGTCAAGAAGGCTTAGACCTATATGAGGCAACAAAGAAAAAAAACTGTAATCCTGCTCCATCACGAGTTCTGTATTGCCTAAGAGCACACGAGGTCCTCAAATATAAAAATAAATTCTAGGAAGTTGTGTTTTGAAATATGGATATTCCAACCTGAAGAAGGGGGAGCAATGTGTCTTTAACACAAGAGTTATGGAGCAAGCAACACAATGTTGAAGAAACTGGGCTATATACACAAATGGTGAAATGGTTCACTGCAGGCAAACAAGAGAAATTGCTGAGGATTTTTTTTTTTAATTTGGAGGGCCACTGCGATGTACAGTGTTTCTCTTAGGATCTGTCCGAGGTCCTGAATCTGTTCCCTCAGTGAGGGCTGCTGTGTGGGAACTTTGCTGCACTGGAAAAACTCTGGAGGGCTGGGAGGGGGAGTAATCCAATTACAAGAGATAAAAAGACGCTGTCGTGCTGCTAAACTTCATTTTGCAGACTCCTCCTTGACAGCTTTGACCTCTGCAGCGCAGGCAGTGTCCCTGTAGCACTGCTTTGTCTTTACAAGTTCTTGATCTCAAAGCTGGCACTGAAGTAGGTGTTTTACTGTGAAAGACGTTAATAGAGGTGGTTGTCAGTTTCCGATGCCTTTAGCCAGGGCTCTCCAGAGTTGGCATTCCCTGAGTGTGACCTCCCAGTGTCACAAACTGTGGCAAACATTGAGTCAGCACCTATCTAGATCTTACCTTTTCATGCTAAGCTTTTCATTTTAGAATGCTTCCAGTATATTATCTACTGGTGACCCCCAGTGTAGGTGTAATTGCTGTATCTTAATCGGATACATATATAATCTAAATCAGAGTGAATGGGAAGGTCTGGATGAGAGCTGGGAATCTTCACATGCGCCAGATTTGTAGTTACAGTACCAGACTGACTGGCCCTAGTTTTGCTGAAATGCAGATTGTCTTTTAATGTCATATCATAAGCCAAAAAAAAGGGTAATTCTGTATGCTGAGTGTCATTCCACCCATCCATTATCTGAGAGCTGCTTGTTCTTGGTAAGGGCTTCAGTATCCTGGAGCCTCTTCTAGAAGAACAGGGTCCACGGCAGGACTACACTCTGGATAGGATGCCAGTTTGGCACAGAGCAGACCTGGAAGTACCCCGTGACAACTCGGAGATGCCCATTAACGTAGCCAGCAATGCAAATGAGGGAGAACATGCAAACTCCACACAGAAGGCACCCCAACCCTAGATCAATCCCAGGACCGAAGAACTATGAGACTTCAGCTCTAGCTGTGACACCACTATGCCGCCCATGAATGTCCGATGGAAAGGTCTAGCAGATTTCTGAACATAATCAAAATGCATTTAATAGTTATGCAGTAGAGTGAAATATATGAGACAGTATCATATTGCATAAATCCTGAGTTTCAGTATGATTTTTATAGAAGATCAATTGAAAAATGTGCTGATTATCCAGTAGGCCATCGAAGACAACACTGCAAGCAAAGCATGCCAAAATACTTTTAGCCAGGGTTTGGCCTCTCTGTGTCCGCATGGAAGATTGACTCTGAAATGATCTACAACCTCCTCTCAAGAAGTGTTTTTCATAGTAGTCAGTCCACGTGTTAAATGACATTCTAAAAAGCCACAAGGAGAGGATTGCAAAGAACATGCACAATAGCATCTGCAGAAAGGCTACGAGCTGAATGACAGGAATCTGCGAATGAGACGAAAGCTGCTCTTTAAGACAGGAGGCAATCAAGAGAGATGGCTGAAAGAATGACTGAGGGTGGTAGGCAGCTGTTCATAGCTGTTTAAATCATCAATAAGAGTAACGAGCAGTGCGTTCGACATTAGCTTCCCACTTAATTATGCATCCTTTCTTTAAGAATAATGGCATGACTAAACAGGGCTTCCTTTCATTAGTCTCAAAGGAACGCCTCATAACTGAAATGTTGCTTCCTATTCTAACCCTTGTTGCCAAATGCAAATTGGTAGTCAGGTTCAAGACGGAAGAATGGTATTTGAACAGGTTAGTAGCTGTTTGCACACAGCTAGGTGTGCAGAATCTTGTGTGGAAAAATGCACAACTGTTCGTAATGTTCCAAGCCAGTGGAGAGAACACTGCGTTGACAGTAAAGCGAGCTAACTAAGGACATGCACTGTGAACTCTGGTCATGTAGGAAAAAGTGCTTATTCCACTGAATATTTTATTAGTGATGGGGGGGAATGGTGGTGCAGTGCTTATCATTGCTGCCTGCTTGGGCCCTGGGTTCAGTTCCTGAAGTGGGGTGCTATCTGCATGGAGTTTGCATGTTCTCTCCGCGTTTGCATTGATTTCCTCCAGGTGCTCCAGTTTCCTCCCACAGTCCAAAGACATACACGGAAGTTGATTATTTTCTGGGAAACTTGTCCCTAGTATCTGTGTTTGTGTCTGTATGTACCATGTGATAGACTGCTGTCCTGCCTTGCATCTGTTGCTTGATGGGATAGGTCTGGGTTTCTGTGCCCCTGAAAGAGATGAAGTCATTAGAAGATGGATGGATGATAAGGTTTTCAATTATGTCAAAGTTATGTCAGTCTTCAAGAAAGGGGAAAATTCAACTGAAGAAACTACTCAGGGATCTGCTGTACATTCCAGGCTGGCCGTGGTGTGAGTGTGTGTGTCTCACCTGGATGAACTGGTGTCCCATCTAGGTGTTTGTAAGAATAGGTTCCCCCATGACACTGAATTAGATGAAGTGGTTAGAAATTTGATGGATATATGGCACGCTCAATTAGCTGTATTTCTACCTCTGGAAGAACTGACATATGATCCCTATTCAAGAGCTGAGCACGTTTGGGAGATCTGGACACCCCTTTTGATTTAGTCACCTTTCTTAATTCAGTCAATATTGTTTTCTTTCTTTCTAGTATAATTTTGGTAATGGAGGGCTGTGCAATTGTGTCCCTATATACCATAACACATTACTATTTAGTTTATTTCCTTTTGTATCAATGGATGATGATGTGATTTTATTCTGAATGATGGGTATGCTGTAAACGGACTACTTATTGTTACTGTTACTGTTGAAAGCAAATTACAAAGAACATTATAAAATGTGGACAAAAGAAAATTGATGGATGAACGGACTAGGGAGGAATACATTGGTAATGGGCTGCCTCCTATTCAAAACCCCTCCGAAATAAGATGTTAGAAATCTCACTTATAAAATCTCAAATGCCATTCAGTCTGTCTCTAATCACACAAGCTATCCCTGTGAAATCCATCTGGACCAGTCTCACTGAGTCGGTTTATTTCTTACATTTTTATCATTTCTGTTAGCATTTGGTATGCAAATACAGCAGCAGTGCTTTTAAAATACGGCTGGCTTTGTTTATCTTCGTGATGCAACACCCGCCGCACTTTCTCCAGTGAAGGTTTATGGCGAAAAATTGGTCTTTTATTTGCAGCTTGTGTTCTTGATGGTCTTTCTTCAGCTTTTTCGTTGGCAGAACAAAGAGACTGGAGTTTGTGATCCAGCACGCGTAACGCACTTGTCATGTTGCCACTGTCTTCATACAGTCCTTGAAGTCGCAGTTGAAAGGGTGGTGGGTGGTGATCTGCTGGATGACTGCAGCGAAGGGAATGGAAAACACTCGCACACGCAGCATAATGCAAACCGAACTTATAATCCACGTCATGTTGACAAATTTGCCTTGGTTTCACAATTAACAGCTTTAGATCAATAAGCACAGCAATTGACTGAATTGTCATCCAGTCATGCAGATTTGCCAAGTATTTCTTTATTATATGCTGCCCCCTGTTGACATTTTTATGTCAGGGGAAGAAAAAGGACATGCAGACAGGTTCCTGCCACCCGCCCAGCCATTCAGCTGTTGACATGCTGCATGAAGGAACGGGCTTACTTTCACTGTCTACCCTGCGAAGCTGTCTGACCACCACACACATTTCTGGGGCTCAGCTCGTGCCCAGATATCGCAAATATCAAATACTTTTTTTGTGAGATTGCCCGTTTCAGGCTGGAAAAGCAATTAGGAGAAGCTAAGTTCTTTATGCGTTGCTCCTTTTCCCTGAAGGAGCTTGAAAAAGGCAAAACTGCCGCTTTTCAGAAAATGGCCGCCATTGTTTGGAATGGTGTTGACCCCAGCCCTGAGGTGTGCAATATTTTATGGGTAAGCAAATAGGGTCAGTTCTTCTAAATATCATGCTACACTTTAGGTGTTTTTTAGTATGGTATTAGAACAGGCTAGATTTTGAAGCTGTGTGTTTGTAAGCTGAGGGTTGGCATTGTGGTGCAGTGGTTAGCATTGCTACCTTACAGTGCTGTGACCCTGGGTTCAATTCTTGACGTGGGGTGCTGTCTGCATGGAATTTTTCATGTACTCCCTGTGTTTGCATTGATTTTCTCTGGGGGCTCCAGTTTCCTCACACTTCTGTCACGAACACGGACTGAGATCCATGTCAGATCTTGTAGAAGACCCTATGCGATGCGGTAAGAGCTGGAAAAACAGGAGGCGTGGTAAAAGGGAACACACAGGGGTTTAATAGTGCACAAAATAATAGTGACAATCCGTGAGACAGTGAACGGGGAAGACAGAACGGCATCAAAATCCAAACGGGTCCAAGGGCAGGTCTGGGTACAGTCCGAGAGTCCATCAGCGAGAAATCCATCCTGGGACGCGACAAGGTTAAACTCTCTGGGAGGGGGGAACACACGGAGAGACAAAACATGGAGGTCCAAGGGTGATGGGGCGAGATCCTCCAGACCCCGGGCTCAGGAAGCGGGAGGTGTCGGGAATGAGGCCTATGCCCTCAGGAGACAGACGTAGGGTTTCCTGGTGCTAGGTGGGCCTCGCGACATCTTTACCCTAATGATGAGCACCGAGTACTGGAAGAGCTGGTCTTTAAATAATAAAGCTAAGAGGGTACACCTGGGGAGCTTAACAATCACAAGGACAATAATGGGAGCAGTGGAGCGCACTCTAGGGAGGGATGTCGGGCGTGACAACTTCAAAGTCATACTGGTAGATTATTTGGCCTCTGGGAAAAGTGTACCTGGTGTAAGTGTGTGTGAGTCAAAGTTTGTGTCTGCCCTGTAATGAACTCGTGTTCTATCCAGGGTGTACCCTGCCTTGTGCCCATTGCTTGCTGGGATAGGCTCCAGTTCCTCAGTGACCCCGAATTCGATGAAACGGTTAGAAAATGGAATGATGGATTTATAGCCTGACTTGTGTCAGGAGTTGTAGTACAGTGTGTTTGAAAAGACTCACAAAGAGAAGCTTTTTGGCGAGGTATTCAATGGATTGATGTTTTATCCAGTGCTGTCTTGTCGCATTAAGAAAAAAATAAGAAGAGCTATTTTGTAGTGCTTCACCTGAAAACAGAACTCATAGACTGCCAACTACTGGTCTTGAGCAAGACTACAATTTACAGATCTGGAATCATGTTCTGCTGTTTTCTGATTGCTCCTGCCACTGGAGCCACTTTGAGCAGTAATTTCTCAGTCACATCTTTCAATTAAAAGAGTGCATTGTCCATTAATGTGTTGATTGCTTTTAAATTTCTCTGGGGATGCTGGTTTCAGCTCATTGAGAACAGCTGATTTCAACGTGCCAGGGGCTGGGTTTACCCTGTTGTCCTTAGTGGCAGTCTGCTGAACCCGTTTTGATTGTTCCAAAGAGAATTAGAAAGTGAGAGAAGAAAAGAAGCACCTTTCATTATTCATTTGTTGAACTTATACTTCCAAACTGAAATGCACAAGCCACCCCTGTGATTATCCTTGTCATCTAGAATGTACAGTATGTTCGTTTCTCTTTTTCTCAAAAACAAAAGGTTCTGTTTTTTTTGTTTTTTTCGTAATTAATGAAGCCCATGTGTTATTTACACATATTTTCCTCTGGTAATTGAGAAATGGGAGTGGGATGGGAGAGACTGAAGACAAGTATAGTTTTAATGAGGACTGGCTATCCTCTTTCTATGTGGTGAAACCAGAATGGAAACAGCAGAGCAACTGTGCTGTTGGCCATAAACCAGGCAATTCTGCGTGGGCTTTAAACAGTAGCATGCAGTAGCTCTTGAACGTGTGCCCACTTCAGAGAAAAAGGGACACAGCCTGGATTTGAACCTGTGGTCTCCCGACGAGATGACATGACTTCACAGACATGAGCCTTACTTGGTTTCAGCTGTGGCGTTCACGCCTGGTATGGATTTCAGATAACAGTCACAAGAAGGCATTTATTCTAAATTCAGCTGTCTCCTTAAAGATATTTGCTGTGAAAACAAAATAACAGTATGATTGCATTTTAGTGAGCTCTTTGCTAAGACAAATATTTTTTTCATCCCTCTTATAGATAGATGGAATAATTAAATGGTGTCAGGTGATGTTGCTGCGAATACGTCTTAACCAAGCCTGGGGTATTTGAATCCCAATTGCAATTGTAAACAGACAGCACTGCAGCAGCTGTCAGCTCATTGCCCATGGGAGCAGGTTTGTGATTCATGATGATCAAAATTAGAAATGTTGGAAATTTCTTTACTGTATGATGGTGGGAATCTTCTAGCAGTAGTGAATGCTTTTCAGCTTTTGAGGAATCCTAGTTATCCTGGTTTTGACTTACAGTACATGTGCTAGTGCAGTACGTTCGGATTTGCTCCAGGCAGTTTCCAGTGTGACATCACTTTCAATAACTACTAATCCAATCCAGGGTCAAGGTGGCCAGGAGCCTATCCCAGGACGTATTGGCAAAAGGCAGGGAAGATGTCAGTCCCACGCAGGGCACACATGGACACAAACACACACTCGTACCAGGACCAGTTTTCCCAGAAACCAATCAACCTACTAGTATGTTTTTGGATTGTGGGAGAAAACTGGAGGACCAGGAGGAAACGCCTGTGAACACAGGAAGACCATGCAAACTCCACACAGGTAGTACCCCAGAATTTGGGCCCAGGGCCTCAGAGTTGCAAGGCAACAGTGCTAACCACTGTGCCACCCATGTGTAGCGTAGCCGAGAGCAAATGTTCAAGAAACAAGCACACCTTCAAAAATGAAGCCAAAAACGAGGACAGTTGAGTTCAGCAGCTTGGTGTCCCTCAGCCTAACCTTCATTCAGTGAGTCTGCAAAACCTTCTGTGCTTGGTAAGGCAACACAAGACCAGGCAACCGGAACTCTGCTTGCTATATAAAGCATCACCTGTCAAACCCCCATTCCCCATCCCCTGCCTCAGCTGAGCAGTGAAACCCAAGGAGACACTGCCCTTTAAAAGAGCCCCACCAATTAAAACAGAGGTACTAAAAGGCCATCTCTCTCTGTCTCTCAAGCTATCGAGTTCATATTGATTTACGGACGGTCAGGAGTTACTGAAACGGCTGTAATCGGAACCCATGAAAGGCAGCTAATGAGAGTATTGAGGAAAGCCAATATTGTCCGCAGTAAAGGTGCCATATCCCTGTTGTCATCAGTTGTGCAGAACTGCTGACTCACAGGTTGCCCAGCTTTCGAGTGTTTTCAGAAGGCATGTGGCATAGGAGTGGGTTTGTGACTTAATGAGGGATTAGGGATTTGTGCCACCCAAGAGAGAGAGACAAGGGCTTCTAGTGACAGAACCTGTAACCAATTATTTCTGTTTGGACAAATTTAGCCCTTTCCCAGGTTTTGAAGAAAATGCATCAATTTCTCAAGCAGTGTAGCTGAGCAGGATGATTATAGATGCTGATGAACCAAGTGCTGGCAAAATATGATTATTAGATTTTGTTTAATTGTGGCATTTTGTTATTTGGAGTGTACATCTTTTTGTTGTTGTTTTCACTTCACTATGATGTATTTCTGTGCTAGGAGGTCTGAGCCTCAGTGGTTGTCTTCAGTTTTCTTCTGTTTAGTGAGTGGAAATTGTGTTCAGTTCTACAGCTTGTGTGGTGACTGCCAGTGCAGTTCTCCTACCAGATATACTGTAAGTGAGCTTACTCAGTATTCAAGCAGTCCACTCATTTCTTGCTCCTTTGCACCTATCTTGTCTTATGGATTGCTGAAAAAGTCCATATTAAAGATGGAGTTTGTCTCAATTGCCTTTTACAGCCTTTTAATTTTTTATTTATTGCATTTTCTGTTATCATCGACATTGCTCATCAATGCTGCTGCTTAGATATCACCCAAAATATTCCTGCTCCAATAAGAATTTGTCTTGAGCAATTCCAGGAATTTCGGTACACAGTGCTTCAGCCACGTGCTCTGGATGCCCCCATCTTATTTCCATTCTGGCCTTGGGATGACGTGGAAGAGTTTTACAACAGCGGTCAGTGGAGGAGTTGGCCTGGGTGTTGCTGCTGAGGAGGGTTAATTCACCCGGGTGGGCGTGTCCTGCATTCAGTAGAATGGGTGTGTCTGAGAGCTCAGCCAATCAGAACGAAGATGCGGCTGACACAGGGGCTGCTCATTGTGTAACGTCTGCCAGATACTGTACGGTTAAGAGTAACAGTAGCTGAGGGGTTAACACCTGCAGGCTGCAATTTGTGGTTGAGGCCTGGGCCCTGGAGGTTTCTTGGCTAGCCTCTAGCAACAGCCTGTTAACATCTGATAGGTGCTGGGGGCTGCGAGAATAGTCTGTTTATTAGAGCTGGTGCTGGAGAGAGGGAGTGATAGTCTCAAGAGGATAAGACAGGGCCTGACAGATTGTGAGAAGCCCTGGGGAGCTGGTGGTGGTACCCAGTCAGGAGAGAGGAGATGGGGGTGGGGGGCAGGGATTGTGGATCTAGATAAGGAGCTGGAGCCCAGCTGGGAATTAGGTGTTTAAAAGCCCGGGAAATCGTACTGATCTTGCCTTTGATTATTTTCTATTGTGACAGCCTGATGGAAGGAAAAGATTGCTGCTGCTATTTTGTACCGGATAATTTTTTTTCCTGCTGTTGTTCAATTCAATGTTAAGAAGCAGAAATTCTGTTGTTGCCATCGTTTCTCTAATCCGTCTGTTCATATGTCCATCTAATCTATCTGTGATGCTTGCAAGTGTGAGGTGAAGACTGAAAAGCTCAGAGAGTCACTCCGTGTAACAGTGGGGTTTTCTGCTTTGTTAGATGGAGATTTACTAAAATACCGACATAATTTTAATCAGAAATCTCCAAAATAGCAACACATATATTCTTAAGTTATGTGCCTGCCAACAAAAAAAACGTTTTTAATAATGGAGTTGGCTGGAACTTAAAGGTAACCGAATGTGGCGCTGTGCTCATAAATCAGATTATTGGAAGACCACTGAGTGGGTCTGGTTGGCAGGTCACCTGAGAGACCACCGAGTGGGAAGAGGTCGGTAAGTCACCTCAAGTTCCCTTTTGCTCTCCTACGTTTCTGTCCATATTTCCCATGTACAGTAGGTCTCCTCTCCTTTCCCACAATGCTTAAGTTTGAATTTGGATGTTCAAAGAATTGTCTACAACATGAAAATGAGCAACGTTTATGTCTTTTGTTTTCACAAGGGTGACAGGGTTTTGATCTGGTCTGTCGCTTATTCAGTCTAAGCCCACTGTTCACAGCAGGACTGACAAAATGTCTCTCTTCCCTTTGGAGAGGAACACTCACTACCACATTGATGGAACAGGAAAAGCAATAGTTTGGGTGCTTTCAGCCCACCTCATAATCAAAACTGTCAAGCTGCCTGCCTGCAAACATACAGCTGTTCTGTTCTACCAAGAGAAGCTCAAGAACAGAAGGCATTTCTGCACAGGATAATTCAGCGACTACACACACCAGCACAGATGACTCTGCATTAAAAGTTGCTGTAGTGACAAAAAGGTCCCATCGTACACAATTGCACCCTTCTTAATGTTTCTACGGTTTTTACATGTGATGTAGAGGTGAACAAAGCTGAAAAACGAAGCATGTCACTGGATCTTTTACATAAAAATCTGAAAGGGTTTGTATGGCAGCATAGATTGGCTCACCCCGGGTCAGTTTTAAACCATGTATTTTGCAGGGCTTGCATGCTTTTTAGAAACAGTTGTATCAGTGGTACAGCTGGTGACTGTGTTTGTGCCACATGCTGGTTAATGCTGGTTTATACATAATCACAGGAACAGAGCTGTGTGCCCACTCATCTGGATTGGAGTGGGCAGGGTGTGTAGGAGCATTCAGTTCAATTCAATTGAACTCTACGGCCATGTTCAAACAGAGGGTTCACTTAACAGGGAAAATGGCAGGGAGCTGACAGAAATAATCATTCGGCCTGGGAAATAACTTGTGGAAGTCACACAGAACAAAAAAAACAACAGATTTACTGTGGTGTTTAAAAATAAAACAAGCATCAGGAAAAAAGGTGAATTCAGCTCATGTTTTTGCAGGGCAGAATGATGAAACAGCTGCATGTTGGCCTTTTGTAATTTTCTTTCATGGCTGAACTGCACTGAAGGAGTATAAAAATGTTAATCTGACAAATATTGTTGTACTGTCATGTCAGATTAATCATTTAAATTTTTATTTTCTTTTGAGAGAGCTCTTAATTTTTAGTTTAAATAAACCTAGCTGATGATGATGATTATTATGATTTATAATAATATTAATAATAATTGCTAATACTTATATAGTGCTTTTCTGGACACTCCACTCAAAGTGCTTTACAGGTAATGGGGACTCCCCTCCACCACTAACAATGTGCAGTCCAACCTGGATGATGCGATGGCAGCCATAGTGCACCAGTACACTCACCACACATCAGCTATTAATGAGGAGGAGAGCAGAGTGATGAAGCCAGTTCATAGATGGGGATTATTAGGAGGCCATGATTGCTAAGGGCCAATGGGAAGTTTGGCCAGGAGGTTACACCCCTACTCTTTTCGAGAAATGCCCTGGGATTTTTAATTACCACAGAGAGTCAGGACCTCGGTTTTACGTCTCAACCGAAGGACAGCACCTGTTTACAGTACAGTGTCCCCGTCACTATACTGGGGTATTAGGACCCACATGGACCACAGGGTGAGCACCCCGTGCTGGCCCCACTAACACCTCTTCCAGCAGCAACCTTAGTTTTTCCCAGGAGGTCTCTCATCCAGGTACTGACAAGGCTCACACCTGCTTAGCTTCAGTGGGTTGCCAGTTGTGAGTTGCAGAGTGATATGGCTTTTACACCATTTGGCAAAAAATACTTGATTATTTTTTGTTAAAATGGATTTTAGTTTGGTCCACACTCTGATTGATACTGTAATGAACAGCATGAAGAAAATATATGTTTGCATTAATAAACAATGTGATATATGGGATCTTTAATGGCCAAGCAGTAAGAACCTTGCTATCATGTCTCTTCCAAAGGCACCTATTGCATTAGCACCCCCAGTCACACTACTGGCATCCAAGTTCTGGTCCAGATGTATGAGCTCCACCTTTTGACCACCAACACCACTGACAGATGCAATTTGGTGTTCCTCATCTTCCATCTCAGTACCAGGCTCAGCTCTCCTAAGCTTCTGGGATCAGAAGGTCAGATAAACATAAATATAAACATGTCTAAACCCACAGCACACACCATGTACACCATGTGTACACCATGTACACACCATGTTTATAACCACAGTACCCACCGTGTCTATAACCTTAGTATACAGCATGTCTAGAACCACAGTACACACCGTGTCTTTAACCTTAGTATACAGAATGTGTAGAACCACAGTACATACCATGTCTAAAACCACAGTACACACCGTATCTATAACCTTAGTATACAGCATGTCTAGAACCACAGTACACACTGTGTCTATAACCACAGTATGCACCATATCTAGAACCACATTACACACCGTGTTTATAACCACAGTACACACTGTGTCTATAACCACAGTACACACTGTGTCTATAACCACAGTACACACCGTGTCTATGACCATAGTGCACATCATGCCTGTGACCTCAGTCTACATTGTGTCTATAACCATGCCTATGATCTTGGTGCACTCACCCATCCCAACTTGGTCTCTACAGCTTTCACTCTCTCCCTTGTGAGCAGCTCTCAGTCTTCCACCTGCAATGTGGTAGGTCTCAGATTGGAGCTCTTTCTCCATGAAGCCTGTGTTTCCTGTTTATTTCAGATCACGTGTGATCACTGCCGCTGTACTGGTCAGATGATGGTGGGTGTAAGGTCATCCCCACAGGCTCCTGGAGCAAAATCCACCATCTGGTCCTCTCCTACTGCTCTGCCAAAACATGCAAAGAAGTTTGTCTAACAAAATGGCTTACAGTTTTAGAAGAGCAGACTATAAAGGAATTAGATAGAATTTAACAAAAGTATAAGGGTATGGGAGGCTTGGTGGCACAGTGGTTATCATTACTGCCTCACAGCAATGGGCCTTGGGGTTGCATCTGTATGAACTTTGTATGTTCTCCCTGTGTTCTCATGGGCTTGCTCCTGATGCTCCGGTTTCTTCCTGCTGTCCAAAGACATGTTGGCAGGTTAATTGACTTCTGGGAAAAGTGGCCCAGGTGTGTCTGTGTATACCCTGGGATGGAGTGGTATCCTGGCCAGGATGTATCTTGTCTTACGCCCGTTGCTTGCCAGGATAGGCGTACAACCCTGAACTGGATGAAGTAGTTAGAAAATGGATGAATTGAATGGGACAGGGTAGATACAGAGTCAGTAGAAACAATTCAAGATGTTCAGCTTGAATCAGAGGACAGATTGATCCCGTGTGCTCTAAAAGGAAGTGCTCCAAAAAAGAAATGTGAAGAAAATGCAGTTACTGGAACAATTAAAGGAAAACCCTCCAGTTAAGGAAAACACAATGAAGTACAGGTAAAAAAAAGATATCAGATGTGGAGAAGGAACATAATATTGCTGTTGAAGCTGAAATAAATTGTATATTATTTCAGCACCAGACAATAAATGGGCAATAACGGAAGACATAAAATGGCTCAGAGCTCTGTAGATGATGAAAGGGAAATGGCAGGTGTATAAACTAATATTTGTTTCCCGGTGCTGTTTACTACAGAAGAAATCAGTGATGTGGCCCTTGTCAGAGGCTGGAGAAAGAAAAGTCTATATTAGCCTTACGGATAGGCAGACATTACATTAAATCTCCAAGGTCTGATGGTGCTTCACTGGCTACACTGGGGAGAATGAGGGGTGTTATTTATAGATAGCTTTTATCAGTCACTCAGTACAGGGGTAACACACTGAGAAAAAATGCTAATGTAGCCCACCATCCACAGAAGGAAGCCAAAACACAGCAAATATTTATAGATCAGTGAGTCATATGTCTATTACTTGTAAGGTATGGACATTTACGTGCAAACAGGATTCTAGGGAATTGTCAAGAATGATTTAATAAAAGTAGGCCTTCCTTTGCTAATTTGTTAGTGTTCTTTGAACAAGGAATGGCAGTAATGGGGTATAAACACATGATATGATGTGGTGTGTTTTCAGAAGCCTTTTTGTACATTTCCATGCAATTAATTATTAATTCTGAAATTCTGAGACATAGGCATCCACATTTGTTTTGGGAACAGTGTAGTACAGAGAACGCAGAGAGTGCAGATAATGGGGTGAACACTGAGATGTATCCAGAAAAACCTGAAAATGAGTGGATATGGCTACTTCCCGTGTATGGATTGGCAACGGACAGGGTATCTTAAACATATGCTTGTGTGAAAACCCATCGATCATTTTCTCCTTCCATGTCAGAAAAAAAATCAGAAAGAGTAAATGTTGCAGAGTGAAAAAGAAAGCTGTTGTGAAAGATAAACCAAAACAGTGGATTTTTCTTTCAGATGGCTTGGAAGAAAACACTTAAGAGTTGGTATTTTATTTGACAGTACACAAACCTCTTCACCCCTTGGGTCTATGTGAGTCGGTAGTTTGTAAAACAGGGCCTGTCAGGCATGGTTACAGGAGAGAACCCCCAACAAAACGCCCCACAGTACAACTCTGAGAAAAACGGGTGGGTGTGCTGTTTAGTTCTGAGCGTAATTTTGTAATCATAGGCCTGGACAGGCAAACACCCAAGTTTTTCTTTCCTTCTGCTTTCTGAGCTTGTTTGTGTGTTTGCCATCTGAAGCACTGAAGTGTGTCCCAGGCTCCTGTGTTTGGCTCTGGAATGCAGATGCTGGCAGAGAATGGTGTCACATTAGGATGAGGGCTCTCTATCTGAATACCTCTCAGAGGGGCACCCAGGGAGAGTGTCTGGGCTGTGAGAAATCTCCTTGTGTGCTGTTTGCCAGTCATCAATCAGAGAGCCATCCAGGGGCTCGCTGGCATGGGCAAGATCAGGTGGAGCCCTGCCATTTTATATTGAGCAGCATATTAAGAGCAACACAATAATCCATATATCCTTCATTTTCTAACTGCTTTATCTGGCACAGTGTCGGGAGAGAGCCGGAGCCTGTCCCCGGTAAGCGATGGGCGCAAGGCAGAGTACACAGGATGCCAGTCAGTTGCAGGACACATACGAATACAGACACACATACACAGCCAGCCACACCAGGGCCACTTTTCACAGAAGCCAGTTAACTTACCAGACTGTTTTTAGGCTGTGGGAGGAAATCAGAGTGCTCAGGGAAAACCCACGCATACAAATTCCATGCATATAGCACCCCAGGGGCAGAATTGAAGCCAGCGCCCCAGGCACTGCAAGGTAGCAGAGCTAGCCACTGTGCCACTATGCCATAGAAAGAATAATAGTTGACTTAAAAACTCCATGTACTTGTACGCCTCTCTTCAACCCATGTTGCTTTACTCATAGGAGGGGCAACACACATCCACCACTGAGGTACAGTCCAGTGCCCGTCTGTACGGCTGCCCCAATACTCAACAAATCAAGTGGAGGAATGAGAAAATACTCCCAGACAGCAGCTAATTCCAGCAGACCAATTTCTCAGACCAGTTACTAAATCTAGGTGACAAAATAAATTAATTGACGGTATAGAGTTTTTCTTTAAACATTCGAATTAAGCACAAAATCGTGAACTTTGTGAAAGAAGTGTAAGTCACCATGTTGTCCCAAACCTTGGGACACAGCCCTTTCCTGCCCTCTAGTCACTGTAATGACTAGTATAATGTGAAGTATGAGCGAATAAATACAGGCTCTGCATTAGATATTTCACCCCAGAAATGTTCCAACGTGATCTGCATACAGACTTAGAAAGTAAGTAGTATTTGTCGACAAAACCGTCTCCGAATATTTCTATTGGATTAAAACTTAATAAAAGAGTTGTATTCGCAAGCCTGCTTGTTTACAGTGCGATAAGGCTGCCTTATGTCTTCAGACGTCTTGTTGCCTTGTTTTGAATCGCAGAATATGGTGCTGTGCACAACCTGGAAGTTTAGTCTATTTTATGATGTAAATTGGAGGTTTTAGAAGTTTCTGTTTACATTTTACTTTTATTGTGGTTTGAAATGCACCGATCAATGCTGATTCTTTCAAACCTCAAAATATAAAAATAGTGTTCCCCTTTAAAGAGGTGCGATTAGGAGAGTTCTTCAGATTTTTGTAGAACGTTTCGTGCTATTTACATATAGGAGGGGACCAGCCTTATCTACCGCTAAAGTGCACCCTCTACCTGGGTGACTTGTTGTGAGCCAGCAGCCCCCTACACAGCAGATTAGGTAGCGGTCTGAGGAGCTGTTGCACCTACTAAATTAAGGGGGACCATTAGGGGTGGCAATTGTGCAAACTCAGAGTGGAATTTAGCCAGGATACAAGGGCCAGTCCCTTGCTCAGCTCCATGGGATAGTTAATTTAATGACTAAATACTTGGCCGCAATACTGAGGCAGTGGTCCCCCAAGTTGACTTCTAATAGCAACTGCTTCTCCTTAGAAGTCTCCTGTTTGAGTATTGACCAGGTCAAGACTTGCTTACCTCTATCAGCAACTTAGTTCCCGGAAAGGACTTTTTTTTCTGGTTCCTTTCCACCTCGAACTCTCGATTTACATCGTTTGACTCCACTAAACGCACATCATTTATCATTCTTTCATAGTCTTTTAGAGTTGGCGACTGAAAATATGTATCCGGTTGAAAGAACTGGCCTGCGTTCGTACTACAAAAGATTTGTGAATACATTTTCAAATTTTGCCTGTGAGTGTGGCACTGTATGTCACGTGCGGCAAGTCTTGTAGGAATTGCTGATACCACAAGCATGAAAGTACTCTGGGAGAACTGGGTTCTCTTACTATATTTAAGGGAGATCAGTTCAACATGGAAGAACCCTGTAGCTGACAATGTAATGCCATGAAAACTGTAGAGGAATTAAGAATTCTTTATGTCACGGGGGATATAAAAAAAGTAGGTATTCACTCTTGTGGTCTTGGGAAGGTAGCTCTCTGTTAGGCAGATGCAGGAAACCTCAAAAGAATGTCACCTTTGATTAAGGCTCAATTGCATGAGGAATTCATGGAAGGATGAACATGGTCTTTTCTTCTTGGCCTTGGAGAATGTTTGCAAATGATAACGTAAAGCTCAGCTGTTCTTTCTGCATTACGATGAGATTTACTGCAGACTGGGTACCCATTTCATAATCTGTGCCCACAGAAGCTCCAGCAGTAATATAAGAATAATTGAACTACATTATTGCAACACAGCAGTGCCTTGTGACGTATAGACCCAGTCTTGCAGTGACCAGTTCACTGGTTTATTTTGAGCACAGATTGACATTTGCTGATGTGTTTCTCTTCTGGTGTTTAAATGTTTTCTGGCAGTGCCGTGGTGTTAATCTTATGGCTCAAGAATGCCATGTTTGTCTTATGGTCACAAAGCAGTGAAAGTCAGCTTTAAAGTCAGCTGGTCATGTTGGGGGCTTTTCCAGCTGCCTGATTTGAATAAGAGATGGTTTCATAATGGAGACTGAACTGCATCAGTGACTTGTAAGCTTTTGTTGTTGGAATAAGAGGTTATATTTCTTTCCATTCCTTTAATTTTTTCCACTGTCAGAATATACAACAGATTTTTGTCTTGTGATACTTTGATGCACATTCAGATGATATTAGTGAATTCATTTTAATATGTTTTCTGCTTGTTTTTAAATTAAATAACCCTGAACTTTATTTTAATATTTGCAATAGTGTAATTTTTAAACACCTTTCTGTTTTCCTTATTTGGAGAAAATATGGGAAAAATTGTTACATTTCCAGTCATTCTGGGAGTTTTATAGCCCTCAGTTTGCAAGTGTACATTTTCAATCATCTCTGTTGCTCACCACTTGCTCACTATTTTGACCTTTGATGATACAGTGTGATGATTTTTAAGCACAGTGAAGAGGAACTAACACCACACCTCCACGTCCTCATCATGCATGACTGGAGTGAAGAGGTAACTCAACTCTGAATGATTTCAAGGGTGCTATAAGTGTGACAGCCTTCAAAAAGGGGAAAATCCAACTGAAGAAACTACTCAGGGGATCCTTCTGCTGTACATCCTAGGCAAAAGCTTGAAACAAATCTCCCAAGACTGTCTCATTCCTCTTGTTGAAGAGCTTCTCTCAGAATCCCCATGTGGGTTCAGATACTCAGGAAGCACAGCCAACGGGATTTTTACAGTCTGTCAATTACAGGAAAAACATTGTGAACAGCACAGCGTGGTTGCTCGGTGATTAGCATTGCTGCCTAACAGTCCTGGGTCTGTGGGTTTAATTCTGACTGGGGGGTCCTATCTGTGTGTACAGTAGTTTGTATGTTTTCCACCTTGTGTGCGTCCTGTCCAGGGTGTACCCTGCCTTCTGCCTGTTACTTGTCAGGGTAGACTCTAGCTCCACCACGACCCAAAATTGGAAGAATTAGAAAATGGATGTATATATGGTAGGAACAACACCAACCCTTCTGCTACTTCTTTAATTTCCCAAACGTGTTTGACTCTGAATTGTGAGGCACTCTGGAAGATCTTCATGATGAATGGTGCTCCTTGTGATAATATACGTGCAGTAGACCTCAAGAATTCATTCAGGATTCATGAAAGAGCTTTTTGAAATCAAGACAGGAGTTAAACAAGGGTTTTCACCTCCCCAACCCAGTTTTCAAACTTTCTGAGCACCATGCTCCATTTGATAACATATAAGCTTTCTACTGGTGTTCGGATGATTTTCTGGATGAGCAGTACAGTATGTTAGTTAATCTTAAACGAAGCTAGTCCCTAAAACCACCCTGACTTCAGTTACCACACTCCAGTACGATACCTTGACAGAAACATATCCACACACAAGTGCCATCTTGTTTACTGAGGTGTATGAGTAGATGGGACTTAAACGTAACATTCTATAGAGCAAAGTCCTCTATCTGCAAGATCCAAATGATTGAGGATTCGTGATGCGAGTCTGGAGAATGTAGCCTACTACTCGAAAATGTTTTTGGTTGATATATTTGGGTGCCAGAGTTAGCAGGTGTTTGAGGATCATAACATTCACACTGAAGCTAAACTGAAAGACATGCAGAGCACACTTAAGTGTCGTATCAACTAAGTTGTTAGCAGACGATCTTATAAGTGGGAGGACAGACACATCAACAGCAGTATTCTTTCCTACCCCCAGCACTCCATTGGGTAAGTCGTGTCATCCAGATGTTAGCTTAACCAAGGATTGTTTCAAAGATATGGGGAAAGCAAAGATGAACGATGTACAGTAACAGTGATATAAACTCCTGGGAGATTATGGCCCCCGACTGAACCAGGTGACAGGGGAACATTAAGGAAGAAACCCAGAAATAGGAATCCAAATGAGGAAGAGAAGTGAGAGTTGGAGAGACATTGCGCAGTTCCTTCTGAGATAACACTTGCTCCACCTAACACACCATGTCTATCCTGTACTGAACTTGTCAGTTATCGTCTGGCTCATGGAATGGAAAGTCATCCCTGGCCTGTGAGGGATAACCAGTGAATGAAAGATGACGACAGCGTGCCTTCCTCTGAATCATGCGTTGCCAAGCTACCTAACTTTTCTCACACTGGGAGCCCCGTGGTGCTTGCAGGAATGTTAGCTGATCTTACTCACTTTTGACACTTCAAGGTCACTGTAAGGTGCCTGGCACACTGCATGGAAAGCACTAACCTGCAGTGAGTTTGCAAGTTTACCGTTTCAGCCAATTGGAAACACTTGCTTTCTTTTTTTGTTTCTTTCTAATGGAATATTTAAAGGAAGCCTTATTTCTGGACCAAACTGTTGCTGTTGTAGCTTTGAAAACACCAACAAATTGGTCCGGAAATAAGACTTCTCAGCTTCATTAAAAGCCTTTGAAAGCTGTTGTTTGTGCAGTGTTGCTGCAGTGTTGTTGCCATTGTTGCGGCAGTGTGTCGATAAACTCTGGCCCAGAATTAAAGCCAATGGTCACACACAACAAAAATGTAATAGTGTCTGCCTCAAAAAATGAAACAAACAGGAAGCACTGATGGCATAAACTTCCCCTCACAGGACTAGCTTGCTCTTTCATGAAGCATCTGCCTAATCTTGCTTGGTCTCATGGGGAAATGCCGTACGAACTCGGGCCTCATCAGTGACACGCTATGCATTCATTAGAATGTGATTAAAATTTGCTGTTGCAAATCCCAACTTAGTCATGAAAACTATTGATCTGAACATGCGTCATCAGACATCCAGGGACAAGTGGGTTTCAAGATGGTGTTCTGCTCTTTTAGCTTGCTGCCACAGAAGAGAAGATTAGAGGAGAAGTTCTCCCAGTGTGGTCACATGTCTGGAAGTTCTTACCCCTGTTGATTTATCATAGTGACCTGGACAGTGATAGGTAGCAGAGAGCCAGCAAAGCCTCACTTTCGCTTAGATTTGGAAATACAGATGACTAATATGATTTTAGTGCGTCCTCTGATGAGTCTGTCATCTAAAGAGGGATGTGGAATACCCCTTGTTACTTTCAGCTGGAAAAGCCATTGAAATGGGAACTCGATGTCACAGCTTTCCAGCAGCCATGCTGTTAAAGCTCAACAGGACTTGAAGGATTCTCTGAACAGGTGTGCGATATAAGCTCTCTTGTTGAAAGAAGGCTTTCCTTCCACTTTTCCTTTGATGTCCCTTCTTAAAAGTTTGACTGTGCCCTTTTGTACTATGTTTACTTAACATTCTCTCCCAGGAAGAACAAAATGCTATCAAAGCTGACCTTCTCCTGATGTCCAGACAGGACATTTCTGGAAGAATTGCAGTGACAGCTTGGCACCTATCAGAAAAGCTATTTCCTGCTTTCCTTTTCTTCAATTATCTTTTTTTAGAATCATGTCTAAATATCATGCCAAGTGTTGAAGCTGTATTAAGTATAATCATTTCTGATTAGCGTTAAGAGTATTTGAGTATTTCCAAATATGGAAATTTCCAATTTTCTGTTCTGCCCTGGCAGATCACACTTAACATTAACCTTAAAATGTTTGCCTTCCGTCACTGAAAGTATTTATGAAGGTGACTTGACCTTAAGTACCTGGCCCTGTGACATTCAAACCAAAGTTTTGAATTCTGACGATTGTGGCTTCAGCAATATCCTGTAGTTATTTGGCAATGTCTACAAACATTAAAAACACATTATTTCCTCAGAAAATGTGGTTTTATAATAGCACATCACGCATATATACAGTAGCAGACACAAGTCTTCACACTCTTTGTCTGAAGCCGTCTGAAGCATTAATTATTCATTAATTTGTTGAACTGAGTTATCAGGTGATTAATTTTTCAATAGTTCTGTTGCCAAATAAATAGAGGGTTTTGACCCATCTGGTGCTTGACAGAGCTGAGTGGCTGTGCTCAGAGTGTTCTGCTCATAACACCTGGACATGGCCAGAAATAGTCATTTAGACAATTAATTATGTTGTCAAGCACCTGCAGAGAATGAAGGCTTAATTTTTGAGACTTCGTTTTAAATAAGAATAAAAAAGTTGAGAACTTTGGGATTCTGTTTTTGGTATGATCATAAATAAGTAGTAACCGCTCAGTAATTACAGAGTGCTTTCACTCTAATGGAGTCTTATCAGTGTAGTGTAGCTGTATGTCTCATTCTTTTATTCAAAATTTAAATTGACATCTCTGTGTATACTTACTGTACTTATATATACAGTACTTTAATAATTGGTAAAGATATATTGGATATAAACACATTCATAATTAATTATTAAATCATTCATAATTGTGTAAGGAGATATACTGAATATAGAAAGTCTCCACACTCTTTCCATAGACACATTTTGTGGCCTTACAGCCTAAAATCAAGATACATTAAATCAGAACATCATTTACCTTTATTTACACATCTGCACATGACCGCTAAGTGAAAAACAAATGCTCAAAATTGGGATGGATAAGTGTGCACACCCCTGAGTTAGTCCTTGATTGAAGCACCTTTTACTTGAATTATAGACATACCTCTGTTTGGATAGGTCTGAAACAATATAGCTAACCTAGGTTGGGCGATGTCTGCCCATTCCTCCTCACAGAACTGTCTGAGCTAGCCATCTAGCCTGATTGGTAGTTAAACGTAAATCAATCTCTTTCAAGCCATTTCTTGAAAGAAGTTGGGTATCAGCTTCAACAATTTGGCTGGGTAGCATGTTGCCTTTCCCCCACAACACTTTGTGTAAAGCATTGGAACGTTAGACAAGAGTACAAATACAATAGCTGTCTGTGGTAGGATCTCAGGGTGGCGTTCATTCTACAGTGGGCGGAATCTGAAGATGATGTTGATACTTCAAGCTTGTTCAAGAGGGGGATGAAAACACAGTTTTTGACAGATTAAAGAAGCGAAGGAGGAGACATGGCAATAGCTATGTTTTAGTAATTAGATGGTGGTAAACTTATAATTAAAAACAGGACTGGGAGAACGGCTAGTTTAAGTGCAAAACACCCTTCCATCCATTTTGTAACTGCTTTATCCAATACAGGGTTCTGGGGGAGCTGAACGATAGCCAGGGTACACCCATCATCATCATCTTCCTTCTCCTCCATGCCCTTCTTAGTGGTTGCCTTGGGGTATGCCCCCAACAGTCCCAACATGTATTTGGACTGTGGTAGGAAATCCATACAAACTCTGCACAGGTAGCACCCCGGAATTGAACACAGGGCCCCAGCACAGTGAGTCATTAATGCTAACCACTGCGTCACCATGCCACCTAAGCAGCCTCATTTTAAAATAAAGATCTGGTGCAATTTAATGTTTAGTTTCTACATTCGCTTTGTGAAGTACAGTCTGAGTCTGTGTTGTTATATTGTGCATTGGGAGTCCCAGGATTCAGCCTATCATTGTCATTCATTCTGAAGGCAAACCTGGGGTTTTAGTGGAGTAATACTGCTTACTGTCCATTTTCTGTCTTCTTAAGGGCAGAAGTAGTCATTTTTCTCTTTCAGGGCTTCTTGATCCCCTGTAAACTGAAGCGCTCAAAAGGTACAACGTCTGTGAAAATGTAATGAATCTAGTGAGAAGACGGGGAGCGTGTTTGCCCACACCTGTACACAGATCCGCATGTGGAGACACACACACTGTCGCTGCAGTGACTCGGCCTCCTCTGCAGTGTTTCTTTCCCAGCCCCTCCGTGTTCTTCACAAGACGGCGTGAGGCGAGGTGATTGGCTGCTGAAAATGTCTCGTTAATCTCCGGGGCCGGTCTTTGCCCTGCTAATCTCGCGTCCTTGGACAGGAGGCTGGGAGAGAGGGTGGGGGGGGGGGGGGGGAGAGAAGGGACCGAGACCGGAGAGGAATACACGAAGGAGTGCAGGGAGGCGAGTCAGTGAGAGGGAGAGACCAAAGTCACAAAGAACAGAGCAACTCAGAGCAACATAAGCACAGTGGATCGAATTGGACCTTGAGAGGCCGAGGTGCGGGAGCACTTTGCACCCCTTGTTCGCTATAAACTCTGCTTTCGTGTGCCATCTGCTGAGGTGGGTGCTTTATCTGAAAGGCATTCTTACTGCCTGGGTAATGGAATTCAACCCAGACCTGAAAGATCCAGATTTCAGTGGGATTTTTGCCAGTTGGATTCTTTCTCTTGTCATTTTTATAGCATCTTCTGGTTTCCTGATTCGACAGCATGTCTCAGCCAGAAAGGTCAATGTGCAATACTGGTTCTTAATCTCTAAACTTTACTGTCTTTTGATTTTTTTAATCACTTAAGCGTAAATGTCATGTCAAAAGAAATGTGCTTTCTTAGGTAATAGATCTTTAGCATTGTTGATGTGCAACTCTCATAAGATGAAGAAAATTCTAGGCACTTCAAAAGAGTTTTGTTGTTGATGTTATTCAGCTAAATCTTGTATAAATTTGGTTAGATCTGACACTTTCTTTTCATTGCTTTCTAACATCTGTCTCCCTGTCTTGGACGGTTTCCTTCTTCAAATCCAGTGGGACATTTCTCACATGAAGCCATGTCACATGGTGCATGATGTGAACCCTGCTGTTGTAACATAAAGCCAAGGAAAGTATTGTGAATGCTGCCCCCAGATTGTGTTGAAATGTGTGTGAAGTGACAGGGACCCCTGTTAGTCTTCTCGGGTTAGAAGAAAACCTGAGTCTTGAAAACGGGTCAGATTCCCATGGTGGACAACACGATCCCCTCGGCTTGTGTCGTGTTTCAGATCCCATGACTCGTTCTGTGTTTCATTGGCCGGGCCTCACCCTGCTGCTGTGTGTTTGGACTGCTGTGCTCTCACCTGAGATTATGTGCAGGATAGGAAATGTTTCAGAGAGTTCGCATTTCTGCTGCTGATGTTAGGAAGTGCTTTGCTTTCTCTACATATGAAAATCAAATATAAAAAAGCAGAGTTTGTGTATTAGGAGGTTTGTAGACTGACAGGCTCTCAGTAAGCTAACTGCTATCTGTGTATGTGGAGCAGAAACTTGATCCGCCCTCTGGGCTTTAACCGGGCGATGAGACGTTCTGTGTCATCTTGTCCCATAATTGCAAATCCTGCTATTCTATAAGTAAATCTCCATTCATCCAGTATTGGTCAGCCATCTATCTTCATGGTGTGAGTTACAGTAGGCCAGAGCCTATAGCGGCAGTGAGCACCCAACTGCTCTCTCCTCCTGGACTGGGTGCTGATGCATTGCAGACCCATGGAAAAAGAAGTTATTTAGAATAGTTGATTAAACTTAGCTATAATGTCTTTGGGATTTGGAAGGAATCAGAAGCACCTGGCAAATACCCCCCCAAAACATGGGTGAACATTCAGACTCTATATAGATGGATGCCTAGTGGTAGAATCAGTCCCAGGATCCTGGAGCTGTGAGACTTTAGTAGACTTTAGTCACTGCATGACCCCTAATACTGCAAAGATGCAAATGTCAATTAGTGCGTTGTAAATACTAAAGCAATGTCTGTATTCTCTTCTGTGTCAGAGATCATTTCAGAGAGCAAATGGACTCAATGGCTCATTCATTTACATCCTGAAACTAGAGTCTATAAAGGTGTTCCAATCAGAGTTATAAAAATACCTCCAGAGTCCCAGGAGCTGAAGGACTTTACTGCATTTTTGTATAAAAACAGAAACAGAAATCAAAACTACACATGAAGCATTTTACTGTGATTGACTTTGACTGACGTCACATCTTTAGAGCAAGCACTGTTTGTTGATTGTTTCATTTCTGTTTTACTGCTAAAAAATGATTTATTATGGTAAATGTTAACAAAATACAGCTTAGAAATTGTTACATGGTCTCCATTTTTATTTAAAAGCAGTCATACATCTAAAACAGTTCTTTGAAAGACAAGAGTTCAACTGAAGTTCTCTGAAAAATGGTCTACTGTATATCTGCAAGGGTGTGTTTCTACAGTATATGAATTTATTAATATGCAGTCATCTATGTAGGCATTTATATTGGCAGTAATATACTTCAATTTGTAAGCAATCACTGGCATTTGGAATTGTTGTAAAGGTCAAGGAGGAACAGAACATCCAAATTGAAAACTCAAAGGCTTCTGGGTAGCCTTTGGCTGCACACTTTGTAAGCTGTGATCACAATTTCCCCAGCAGTGGCGCACAGCTGGTCAGGTGCTTCTGTGAGGTAGAGCAGGCCGGGGGAGTCGTGAGCTTGCAGCGATGTTTCTGAGAGAAACACTGCCCGTCCAGTCAGTGCTGTCACAGTGAGGCCTGTGGCAGGTGACTGAGACTGGGGTGTCAGAGGACTATGGGTGCAAGGTCTCCCTCTGCTTCCAGTGGGGCTCCAATTTCGCACCAGTGATTTGGGTAAATTCCAGATCCCCATTTATAAATTGGATGGGTATTAAACAGAATAATTGACCATTCCCAAGTTAAAATTTAAACAGGGTTTGTGTGTATCAAAAATAAACTGTGTATTTTACAAATGTAGGTATATGGACCTTTAGAAGAATTAAAACATTACTGCATGTACCTCCAAGCAAATTTAGAATATGTAATCACATAACAGCTGCTGTTTATTTATACTACAGCTGAATTATGATTATAAAGACCTCTCTAACTCTGAATGCTATTGCCAGCTAATGACTGATGGCCTGAAAAGATTCCAGGTGTTTATACAGTAGTTACTCCATTTCCATGTCTCTGGGCTCTCCGTGCTGCACTTAGGAAACCCTGAGGCGAGGCTTAATTCAGCCCTGAACCTTGTCTGTGAATAAGAACCCACTTTCCCCTAATAGATGGAGACAAACAGGAATGCAGAAGCCAACTGCCCATTTTTGTTTGCCTTCTCTCCAGGTGACAGCTTCAAGCAGCAGGGTTTCGTGAAGAAGAGCGCCTCCTGGGGTTGATGGAAGCCTGACGTTCCCACGGTGAGAAGGTAGAGCCCAGTTAACAAAGCGAGGGGGTTGGGGGTAGGGGTCTCCTGTGCACCCGGGCTTTGGCAGCATAATGTGGTGCCAGTCTGTCACCCCCATTGGTTCGAAAGCACTCTACAGAGAAGCGCTCTGCATTATAAATACTTAATGAGACAAATGTTCCTTTTATGATAATTAAGTACTCCTCAGCTGCATTGTAAATATTCAATAAGGGATCCCAGGCATGGTTTGCTCAGGGAATTTCCTCACCAGCTGCCCTGCTGTGGAGGGACTGAGAACAGGACACAGAGGGAAAGAGGAAGAACTTGTTTGAAAGAGTAAGGCTGGACGGCTGGGCAGAGATTCGCTGAGAGCCTCCAGTCAAATGCTTTGTGTCCATCTGCTCCTGATGGGAAAACATTGCTTTCTGATTGATCTCTGCCAATCATAGTGCATGGCCTAGGGTTGACAAACAAGGGATCTTTCCATCCTGGTCCGTGGTACAGTATGACCAGCTTCTTGATTATGCGAATGACATCTCCTGTTAATTACTTGAACCGTGAATGTGTTGGTGGTGCCAGGCCCTCCGGCGGAGTGGATTGGAAAATCCTGATGCCATAATGTGGGTTTCAAGGCTATACACGTCCATGAGCATGCGCTGGTGTAAGTGGGCCTCTTCCTCATTGGAATATGTTTCTGAAGTGAGAGAATTCCAGATCCAACAACACAGAGGGAGAGATCAAAGCCAACAATCTTCATCATGTCCAGGCAGGACTTTATCCTCTCTTTTATCAGCATGGCCAGACTCAGAGGTTTATTCCAATCCTGTTCTTTTTTTCTGGTCCCTCCAGAGGGATCAGTTGTTGCCTATTGACAGAGAGGAGCTAGGAGAGGTGGATGTGCACGTCCTTAACGCCAGAAAACGCCAGAGATTCAGGAAAAGCTTACACCCCTCTGCAGCTAATGTGACAGAGTTTTGTTAGATGCTTGGCTCCTTAACTTCTTAACAATGTTATCTTCACAAATGCTGAGAACCAGTAGGAGGGTGAGGACTGGGAACAGGGGTTCTGGATTCTTGGTTGAGGTAGATGGTGGCATTTTGGGTAAGAGGTGGACCGTTTCGTAACATAGCCCCTGTGGTTTGCAGTGTCCCTCAAGGGATCTGTTTCTTTAAGAAGCTCTGACCAGCACACATCTCATCCAGCACATACCTGTGTTTACTGGTACTCACCAGGAGCAGAGCTCCACTGCACATGGCCTGAGGGAGAAGGAGCTGCTTTCTCTGAGAGGCGTGCACTGAAAACTCGGCATTAGTTTATTCCACCCGCTCGTTGCTGTGGTTTCGTGTGTCCAATGTGTTGCGCTGATAGTGTGAAGGTGCCCGTGGGGCTGCCATCCTCAAGGGCACACAGAGGGGAGTACTGGTGTAACCACATACTGTAACACTCAGTAGGCCAGCTCCTCCCTCCTGTGTTGCTTCCCAGTTGAAAGTTTTCTGAATGGACAATTGTTGAGTGACTTTGCTACTGCCGTGTGTCTGTGAAAGCATTTTCAAAACACTTTTGCAAAGGGGAATGTTCTAAGTACAGTAAAAGGACAGTTTACAGTATGAGCCAGATGAAAGTGTATTTGATTAATTAATGCATTTCACCTCTGATTGCATCAGGAAAGAAAGCTGTAAATACAGGACTCAAAC
This sequence comes from Lepisosteus oculatus, assembly GCF_040954835.1. Classification (NCBI taxonomy): domain Eukaryota; kingdom Metazoa; phylum Chordata; class Actinopteri; order Semionotiformes; family Lepisosteidae; genus Lepisosteus; species Lepisosteus oculatus. The sequence continues at coordinate 29,670,452 of NC_090700.1, forward strand.
CCTCCTGAATTGCCACTGTTTGACCAAAGCATGATGCTGACAACATCTTCAACTATACTGATTGCAATAGGAGAGTTGTCATTCAGTATGTGATTTCTGGGTCACAAACGCAGAAGACTCAATGCACAAAACCACGCCAATTGCTTTTTTATTTTGGGACATGCACAAACATCTCAGGCCAAAGTTTTTTTTGTTACTTGAGTATTTTAGTCATGCATTTAATGAGTACTCCTGGGCACTGTCACAGAAAAACAAAAACAAAAAAATGTCTCACGCCTGCTATGGAAGGGCATGGGATTCTGATGAACGCTTGTTGATAGCTTTCCTGCTTTTAATGAACAGTTGTGGGCAGGAAGCAATTTTAAGAGGCTGACTAATGCTGTTTTTTATGGTTGTATTATAGAAAAAAACAACAAGACTCCTATTACGTTGCAGTTGGATCCATTTTGGGTTTCACAAGCTTCTGCCTCTTATGTATGTCAGCTCCAGATGCTGGACATTTCACTTTTGTTACTCAAAATCATTTTTTTTTTTTTATTGACTGGCTAATGCAAATTGTACAAAATTGTTGCCTTTTTGCCCCCTCAGTACCATTTGTGGGCCTTTAGCTCATTAAACCCAGAATGCATTAGACCCAGTGGGTGTCATCTGAAGCAGTATGTTGGCAAATGATAAAAATTAAATAAACTCCAGCCCTTCAGGAGACTTTTTCAGGTTCAAAGTATGGATATGAATATTTATATGCACACATTTCAATATTTGGATGTGCTGTGAGAATGGCTGGGTTATCACAAGATGTAATTACCGTAGGTGGACTAACAGAGAATTTTAAAGGGGCACAGACCTGCTCCCTGCTGGTCTCCCCTGCTGAAGGCAAGGGTGATTGTGGGTGTTTCTGGGAAATTGTTTCAGTAAGAGCAGGCAACAGTTGATTCCTGTTCCTCCAGCCCTGCCCATCAGTCCTGTTAGTGCAACAACCATTGCTTTCCCCACCTCAAACTGACAGCGTGTCTGTCACCACCAGCTGTCACCACCAGCCTGGGTTATATAATCACTGCTGCACGCTGTCCAGGACTCTTTGTGAGTGGGTCTCTGCGTGTGTGGGTATGTGTGTGCACTCTTAAACATCTGGAGGCCTGGCCAGATGTAACGTTTCACCCAAGCTTTCTATCTCAGCACCAAAGATTGCCTTTGGAAAGGCTAAGTTAGTATCAGTCTAGAAGGGACACCTTTGGCTCTTGTGTCCGGTTTTCTTTCATATTTTTTGGAAACAGCACTTTAAAAAATGCTGAGTCCCTAGCATAAAGTCTATATACTTTTATACCTGTAATATCTTTGAAAATCTACTGATGTAATAAGGCACTGTGTATTACAGATACTTTCCAAGCTTCTCACAGTAGTTGAAGTAGTGGTGTAGTAAATTGTTGTGAATGATCTTAAGGAGGGGTCTGTGACCTGTGTCATGATATACAGGCAGGATGGATAAAGTAACTGGGAATCCCAGCCCTGTTCTTTAGAATAAACCTTTTCCATTTAGTCTTTGTTTTTCAGTGTGTAGAATTAAAATGAGAATGAGAATGAGAACAGTACTGCAAAGACACCCAATATTGCTTACTTCCTGTCCACTGCAGGAAGTCTTTCTCCTCTCTACAGTTTTATTGAATCATCTGACCAACATGCTTTGGTTTGGTGATTATGGCCCTTTGAGTCTGGAACATTGTGGTGCCAGTTGAGAAACATCAGTTTAAAAGATATTGTTTTTTTGGTAGTTAAGACTTTATGGCTTTCTGGGGGAGCTGGTTTCTCTTGGCATTTTGGTATCTCTGTAGCCCGGGGAACCTGGTTTTCATTAAACTAACCTTAAGTCCCCTAATTGAATCTTTTTGATTTATAATATTAGGAATTCTTCCAAAATGCTACATACAGTACCATCATTTTACTCAAAATAATCTATGAATGTCAGCTTTTCTACATACAACAGCATAAGCATTGCCCCCTATATCGCAAGTGATTTAATTCACTACAACATAATAAAGTAATAAACTAAAAAAAAACATTGGTGATCAGTATTGTGTTCCATTTCAATAGGGAATAGCTTCATTTCAGAGCCAGTGTGCTGGCATTTAAGTCTGAAACTGTATGAGTACCTGACTAACACTGGGTCTGAATGTGAAGGAATCAGGGGAGATGCTTATGAATCAACAGTGAACGTGCTTCATCTCCTGTAGCAAAGAGACTTCCTCCAGTCAATTAAGATTCTTACATAGCACGTAGATTACAAATCATAACTTTGCAACAGTGGGGATGTGTCATGCTAATATGGCAGCTGTCAGCTCCAGAATCTCCAGTGAATAGCACTCTTTACCTCACTTCCATAGGAGACCTGCAATAATAATATGAGCACCCCCCCCCCCCCCCCGCTGATATTCTAGAACTGTCCTGACCCGTTATTAATGTCTGTTTGTTTAAAAATGGGTTTTGAGTCTGTGGCATTATACACAAGGTAGTGGGGCCTACCAAGTGGCTCAGCTGATAAAGGCGCTCTCCTCAGCACAGCTTGAGCACTACGTACGTTCATGGGTTCGAGCCTGGGTCTTGTGACTAGCTGACTGAGAATGGCGTCTCCTCTGACGCCCGGTGGACTGCAGAGAGAGTCCGCTCGGCTCTGGCCTGTGAGTGTAGCGTCCCTGCGCTTGTTTACCAGGTGCCATTCAGACGGATTGCGTCAGTCAAGCACAGAGCCGGGAGAGGGAGAGGCGGCGCTCCAAGTGTTGCTACGGCAACCAGTTTAATGGTGGGTGAGAGCACTGGGGCAGAGCGGTGTGTACTGTATGTGTGTCCGAAAACATCAACGCAGAGAGATGAAAATTGAACCAATGAGTTGGAGAGGCTTAAGGATGAAATTAGAGGCTCTATAGTTCAGAGGAGGAAAGAAAAAGGAAAAATACAAAAATGCTCACAATGTTTAATGCCATGTTAGTAACATGGCTGCACATGAGACACTATAGATGTTCAATGAGGGGTGACTGATGGACATACTTTAAACTAACGTCAACATTTGCTTAACTGGGATTCACCGTAAATATTGGTTTGCTGCCTCCATTCAGTTTCTCCTACAATTTGTGCCCATTCCCTTAGTATTTGCAAACATTTTCCTTCACAACCTCTCAGAAGAGTGAATCACCAAAGATTAAAATAAAGAGATTTTCTGAAACAGCGCAGTGGCAGAAAACATTATTCACGGTTGCAATGAATACATCAGCAGATGTCTGCTTTCAGAAATATTTCCCCTCTGAGGTTTGATGTTAAATAAAATGTAAGTTTTTCTTCTGTGTTTGTTAATTTGGAGTCCTACAACCCAGTTAGTGCTAGTTTGAGTGTTGGACATGTCACATTCCGGGATTCTCAAAGTGGTAGGATGAGCATTAGCTGGCCAGAACTTATCCAGCTCTCCTGTGACTTGTCAGGCACCTGCAGTGGATACAAGCAGAAATCAGAGACGTTCCACTGCTTCAGTTGGCACTGACATGGCACTGTATGGCACTGCATGTGGGTGTGTCAGAGAGTTGTGTCTACACAGTGTGTCTTTGGACACACAGCTTTGACAGGTGGGTGTGTCAGATGGTTGCTTCTACACAGTGTGTCTTTGGACACACAGCTCTGACAGGTGGGTGTGTCAGAGGGTTGCTTCTACACAGTGTGTCTTTGGACACACAGCTCTGATGGGTGGGTGTGTCACATGCACGAGTTTACACAGTGTGTAGCAGGCGTATCCCAGGAGTGTGCCTTAGACACACAGCTCTGACAGCTGGGTGTGTCAGAGGGATATGTCTACGTAGTGTGTCCATCATCACGTGGCTGTGAAAAGTGGGCATATCAGGGTGTTTCTCAGGGTCCTGGTTCTGTGTGGTATGGGAGTCACAGTTAAATGAAGCTGAGTTTTAAACAATTTGTTTTTTAAACAAAGTAATTCTGAAGTTTTAGAAAAAAAATGAATTTGGAAGAGTGAAATTGTTTTATTGGGGATAAATGCATTTCTTAATAAACCATTTGAAACTAACCGTGAAACAAAATCCCTTGTAACTGGTTAAACCCGGGCAGACAAAGGTCTTTTTAAATTAAATATGAAATTACTTACAAAATTATGAATCAACAATGTATATTTGTAAAAAGATGTTTAAAAAATGAAAGTCTCTCTCTCTCTGTAATGTTGTAGCAATGAGGATGCAGTAGTTAATTAGGGCTCATATTAAATGTAATTCCGATGTTGTTTTGATTTTCTATGTGCCCCCACCTTTTCTTTTTTGTACCTTGTGTTTCTATTGTAGGGCTTTTTTCATGAATATGAAAAGATGATATTCTAAGTCTCACTATAATATCATTGCAATAAAGGATGAAAAACAGTACCCAGTTCTAAAAATCTTTGCTGAAGCACCACGTAAAACCCACTGTCGATTATCCTCAGGCCTTTTGGGTTAGTTGTGTTGAAAGGAATCATCAAAGGAACCTCCTTTGATGATTGAGTCAGCAGTGCCTTCAGCCACATGCTCTGTATATGAAGACTGTATATTGTTTTCACAGTACATTAGATTGTCTTCAGTATAACTGAATTTCCCATCGAGCTGTGTCATAGAGCTCTCCATTCCCACAAACTCACAAACTCTTAGTTTAAGACCAGAAGCTGTGTCACCACACTGTCTAAACTCGGCTGTAATTGGCACAGGGGTCTATTTCACTGATATAACTGTGTTAAGCCAGTCGAAGGCATCGGGTAATTACATTGACTGCGGTTTGTCCTTTCTCTTCTGGAGAGCTATTTCCCTTCCTCCTTACTAGGACTGACATTTCAGCACAGTGTGTGGTTTATACCTACATTTTACCATTGCAGCTATTAAAGAAGGATTTGTGTTTTTTTTAGATGCTGTTAATATCGCTGAATCTCCTTCTGAGAAACAAGATCTTGTATGTTGAAAGAAGATAATTGCTTATTCTGCTGTTATAATCAAAAGGCAGTTTAACCTCAGTGAATTCTGTAAGTCGGGTTGCCATGAACACATTTCCTGTTAATCTGGAAATTGCCACTTGACTAATCTAAAACTTAGAAAACACAGTGAACATGCAGCTGAACAATAACCTCTTACATTTATCTGAGCGTGAGATTTCTGTTGTTTATATTACCTACATTACAAGACGCTGAAAGACTCAGTATTCTACCTAACATGAATATGAATTGTCAAGGTGCATAATAGTGTGTAGTGCTGCTGCCACACAGCTCTAGGGCGCTGAGTGTGATTCCAGCCCGGGTAACCTTCTATGTGGAGTCTGCATGTTTCCCATGATTGCATGGGTTTTCACTGGGTGCTCTCTCTTCCCTCTGCAGCCCAAAGGCATGTTGTCTTAACTGACGTGTCCAAAATGTTCTCGGTACACCTGCCTCACCTTCTCCCTTTATTGTATCCAAAGATCATTGAAAATTGGCAAATTTTCAGAAATGAGGCATTACATAATGGAACACCTAGGTCTGTGTCATGTCAGCCATTAAGGCAAAAGAAGTGCCCTTGAGATCATGATAAGTATGGTTTGGAATGCGTAGTACTTTCCTTGCCCAACATTGCTGAGCTTCTGAGATGTTAGAAGCAAGGCTGAGTTCTCAGTCACTAAAGTGATGAACTGTGGCCTGCACTAACTGCCAGGACACAACATTCGCTGTATTTCTGAGAGTCTGGGATTCTGCCAGAAGGTGTTTTGAAGGAGGCGGTTATGTCACAAGCCATTGTTCTGCTGTGGCCGATCCAGCTCAGCTTGGTGATGTTGTGTGAGTACACACAGGAGGCCCTGCCGAAACAATATACTGTAGTTCCCATTCAGTGGTATAAGTGCCAGATCTCACCCAGAACTCGTGTTATAATGACAGGTTTTGGTCTGAGGGTGAACAGCTCGAGTCTCTTCCGCTGGATCAATTCCATCATCTTCTGTAGTGCATGTGTCCTAAAACTCGGATCGGATGTACAGAAAGATGAGACTGTGCTCTACCAGGTCCGCACCACATGCTTCTGTAGCAGAAAGGGCAAAGTTGGAATAATTAATGATCAAGTAATAGCTTTATTCCATGCTGAAAAAAAGAAGAAAGAAAACACAACGTTTCAGCCGTGGAGCCTTCTTCAGGTGTGAGGTTAATAATTAATGATCAATTGATCATTATGATCATCATGGTCATAATTAATGATCGATGACTTTCCACTTGTTTTATCAAAGCCCATATAGTATAAAAAGTATGGAGGTTGATCTTGAGAATGAAGAACCAAGGTACTGTGCTGAAATCCACAGACATTTGTGCTCAGAGGAACACAGATTTAAACAAACTCTTGTGAGGTGTTATGTGAGCTTCCTAACACATAATAGACTAATTAACATAAATTCATAAAATCCAGTAGAAATCCTAAACTAAAACCAGTGTTATGGTCGCTGGCTCTTTAGGGTTTGTGACTGCGGTCAATAAAAACACGAGTCCAGACACGTGTGCCATGACAGCTGCTGAGAGCAGCACACAGAGATGCAGACCACGAGTGAACACCTGAATGCACGGAGTCAGCCTAGCCCGTGTCCATGAGTAATCGAATATAGCGGATCAGTGCCTTCTCATCAAAGCCACGATCCTGTTCCCATTCACTGACCCAGCAGGGGAGCAGGGGAGAGCAGCAGCCACAGTCCTCTCTGTAACCATGAGTGTTGACTCCCCTCCATCTGTACCCACACGGCCGCCCTCCCACGCACGAGCTCACACGTATGTACAGACGGCACCGAAATGCTGGACGCGACGCCTGCTCGCCCACCCACTCTCTCACTACCTCTCCAGCAGAACAGGGCTCCAGCAGGAGTGCAGTGTGGGAGCCGCAGTTAAACACTCGGCCGGCCGGCGCCTTCTGTGTCAAAGAGGCGGCCTGGAAGACAGCTTCGTACACAAAATTCAAGTATTAGATTTTTCCGCAAATCGGGATAAGAGAAAAGGCTGTTTTGTTAAGGATCAGGATCTGTTATCCACAAGTGTTCCAGGAACTGGAGACAGTAGACTAGAATAATAAGCAAAACCGGCAATGCGACAGAAAGGCTTTCCCCTGCCACTGTCTTCCTACACTGGGCTTGAACCTGCCCCTCCAGTCATGACCAGTGGTCAGCCCTTGAGCTGGGGGGAACTGTTTGTAATGAACCAGCGGAGGTTAATTCCACACTGAAATCCAGAAAGAAGAAAAAAAGGTGAAGGTATTCAAAGAAAAGCTTTACGGATGAAACATTGTGTTTTTATTACCTTTCTACCTTTCAGTGTTTTTATATTGGCTGTATTTGCAACCTATCTCCCAGCCTGAGATGTTAAACAGGATCAGAATGGCCCGATTCCCCAACAGGGGAGGGCAGTGATGTGTAGACCTGGATTCCTGAACTATTCCCACTCCAAGAAGCAAGGGTGTGCTTTGTTTGGGGTGCCTGTTGAACAGGAATAGCCTTTCACATGAAGACAGTTTAAGAATGTAAATTCTTTATAAGGATTTTGATCTGAAGTTTTGAAGACAGAAGGGGGGACTAACCTTAAAGATTACTGAATAGCAGCACTGCCACTAGTTCAACTACACAACATATGAGATGAAGAATTGATTCAATTGAAACTACAGGAAGGAATACGGGTGGGATGTTTTGTAATTGCCTTAACTGAAATGTATCAGGACCATCCCTGATCATAGCCTGCTTTAAGTGGCTAGACCTTCAGTTTAATGGGTCATACCAAAGATGATTTGTCCGACTGCGAAATTTCCTGTGTCATGTCTGGGCACGGGTAACACAGTGGCACAGTGTTAACATTGCAGCCTCGTACGTTCTCCCCGTGATCGTGTGGGTTTCTCTGTGGTGCTCTGGTTTCCTTCCATAATCCAAAAGCATACTGGTACTGTAGGTTAATTGGCTTTGGGGAAAACTGGCCCTGATGTGAGTGCACCTCTGTGTTTGCCTGTGTAATAGACTGGCGTTCTGTCCAGGGTGTATCATGTCTTGTACCTATTGCCACCCTATATTGGATACCTTGCTTAGAAAATGGGTGGATGGTTAGGTGGATGTCTGGACACTGTTTTGACATTTCTGGTCCTGCGAGAAGGGCGCCCCCTATAGATCTACCAGCAGCACCTCTCAGCACAGCCTGTTTGACAGCACTACACTGACCAGTCCCAGCTCCCCCTTCTTCTTCCTCCTGTCACGCCCTCTGCAGCTAGAGGGCGCTCCTTCTCTGTCCTGTCCCTAGTTTCCTGCCTGCTGTCCTTCCGGTCCCTCTCTGTCCCTTGGGCTATATATTTCCGGGTCTTGCACTCTGCCCTCGCTCAGCATTGACGTTCGGATGTCCTGAGACCCGCCTAGCACCATGTCGCCCCACGTCCTCTGCCTGAGGGCATAGGTCTCTATACGGAATTCCTGAACTCTTTGCACTAACGAGCCCGGGCCTTTTTCCCGTTCCGCCGCTACGCATATGGGTCTTTTTCCGCTCTCCTGCTCTGCACAGTTAGTCCCTTTGGACGTCTGTGACACCTGCGGGGTGAGATGAGAAATGGCCACAGATCGACTGCTGTAGCTGTTGTTATTGGATGAGCCCTCTGAGAGGCTTGCTGCTCATTTCTATGCTTTACCATTTAATTACTGTGTCTTTTCTTCCCAGCTCTCTGTCCCATCAATTTGTACCGGATCAGCGAAAAATTATGCAGCGCTCATCTCCCAACCACAAGAGCTCCTGGATAATAATGGAGTTTTCGGCGTCGAAGGGGGCTAGTTAAGACTGCGGACTGGGCTAATTTTTTCATCATTCAAGCCAGTGGCAGCTAGCTACAGTAGCTCCTCCCCAGTGACTCTTGCGTCACTGTTGCCAGACTAATTGCTGTCTCCGTACATCCTATTTGCCTGTCATTGTGAGATTCAAAGGAATCTTACAGTGCTGGACATTTGTAGTTATCATTCCTAAATGTTGAATAATGACAGAGACTGCTAATCCACGTTGTAAACTCTGTATAATGGTTAATTATGGCATTTTTTTAATGAGCTGAGAGGATGTGATTTTTAAGGAGGGCCACATTTTTAAGGAGGATAAATCACATTTATCCACGATTTTGTGCAGCTGGTGTGCTCTCCCTGTGTTTGCATGGGATTTCATAGGGTATTCAGGTGCCACACCTCTGTAAAACATGTACAGTATATCTGGTTTGATTGGTTACTTGAAATTTTCCATTCTAGGGAATCAATACCTGCCAGCTTTGCATGAGTGCTGTATTCTCCTGTAGTCTAGCCACATGTTTTACCAACATGAAATTAAAAACAAGTACGGTATGCCAGGATGAACACTAAGTTAACAAGTAGTGAAAATTACTTTGCATCTAAAAAAATAGGTATTAAACACATTGTTGTAGCAAAATTGTGACAATCACTTGATTGTATAACAAGGGGTGATGTACAGTATATAGTTTTTGTTTATTTTCAGCATTAAGTGAGATATCCCAATAAGCGTATTTTTAACAGAACAGAAATTGATATAAGATACAGTGATTACAACCCTGATCATTTAAATAATTCTGATTAATGTTGCTAATAAACAAGAAGGCAAGCAGCAAGTTTGTCTAAATTGGTATCAATTTAATACAGAATGACTGCTAATCACATTTTAAAGGGAGATATGTATTTGTGAAATAAGCACCAAAAATAATACTATGTAATGGCTGTGCCTAGTATTTAGATAATTTATGGCAAGTATGGCCCTCTTGAAGTCCATGTCAGTCAAATCCAGCTACCATAGAAATTGATGTAGTCATCCCTGGTCTAGATACTTGTTAGAGTCAGGATGTAGTTATTGGGACTATCTATTAGGAGGCAGAGAGAAATGTCATTTTATTAGATGAGTGCAAGGGTTTGCATGCAGGTAACAAAGTCATAAACGATTATAATACTCTGGGAAACAGTGAGCTAGAGGAGGCTACATATACTGTAAAAATGCGTCATACCAAACATGATTTGTCCTACTGCAAATTTTCCCATGTCATGTCTGGGCACGGGTGGCACAGCGGCACTCTGGCTCCGTGTTCAATTACGTGTGGAGTTTGTATGTTCTCCCTGCATGCAACTTTGGTCATGGATGCTTGCTGCTCTGGAATCAGTCCAGAGACGTTCAAGCCAATACATCCCGGTGCTTAAAAGAGTGTCCCTCAATGACAGGCTGGAGGAACTGAAGCTTTTTAGCCTTGAACAGAGAAGACTATGAAAGGGACCTGTTACAAGAATTCAAAATCCATGTCACACAAGTGAAAATTACTTGGAAGAGCTTTTAAAACTGAGAAGAGGAGGCACTTCTTTACTCATAGAGTTGGTGAAGGATTTTTTTATTTAAAAAAAATCTATAGTACAAGCTACTTCTTTCAACAAACAGCTGGATGAGATCTTTGGAGGACTAACTACCAAACTGGCTAAGTGGGACAAATGGGCTCCTGTTCTTAGTCACCTTTCTAACGTCTTTAATTTTTATGAAAAACCAGTTCATTCATGAACTACAGTCGCTCTGGTATACAGTATGAGTACTGCTGTCAGATAATGAGTCATCCCACTGGCTTGATATCAGTAGTATTCCTACAGTTTACCATCCTCTGTCGTCCCTGCCTCCCCTCTCTCATTTAAACAGGACGAGAGAAGGCCACTTTCTAGAACATAACCAGTAAGCCTCCTGATGTCTTCCCAGCATGACTAGTGCGGGCTTGAGCTGCAGCAGGCAGGGATTCAAGAAGAATGACTAGCCCTGATTGTGAATCGCTGTGGACGAGAAAGTGAGTTCCTTTGGAAACATGAAACATTTTGGTTGTGAAATCCGGTTCGCCAAAGGTGCTTAAACATTTCACAGTTAGGCATGTATAGCAGGGACGTACACTATGTCGTGTGGTCCTGTGTTTTATGGCCTTTACTGAGAAGGCCAGTGTTTTGAGGTGGGTAGGAAAGCGGTGATATCAAGCATCTGCTGTGAAGGAGGATGCTTCTCACACGAAGCTCTGTGGAGACGCTCTCCTCTGACAGACATGTCAGTTTAGATTTAGCTCACTAGTTCCATGCCAGTGAGCAACACAAACAGCCCTCAGCATTGCAAATTAGACAAATAAACAGTACAAGATACTCTCTTGGCCTTTTCTGCATTTTATATATTTATTTTTTGCATTTATTTCTACCGGTAGGCTGAAATGAATTTTCAAGGAGTTCTACTGTCTCGGTGGTCTAGAACATAGAGCATTCAACCCTGTGAAGAATCAGCAGTTTTAGTGGAACTTTTAACCTATCCTATTACAGTAAGCCTTCTGTCCCACAGTTTCTACAGTTTCTACAGCTACAGTTTCACCAAAAGCTTTGTCTTTTGATTCTTTTCCTGGAAACTGCACCTCCACCCAAGTGCAAGCCCTGCTCACATGCAGTACTGTCTCGTTGGCAAGCCCAGAAGCTCACTGGAGCTCTTCTGGAGATCCAGGCCTGAATCAGGCTTGTGTTCTGCTAGCTCAAATTCTTATCCTCCTCCCAGTTACAACTACTGAGCACAAGTGGCTTCCTCTGGTCCTTCAGATCTGAGCAACTAGCTCAACTGGAGCCCAAGGCCCTTCGGTGCAATCCGGAATTCTGACCAGTATCCTAAATGATCCCAGGTTTGATCACTTCCATGTAATTTGTTTCCTTCTGGAACAAGGACAGGAAACTCTGGAACAAGCAAGGCCGAATGGTCTTCTGGTTTTGATGTTACTCTGATCTTAGTTTTTTAATTGAGTTGATAATACGATACATTATGATAGGATACACTTTATTTAAAAAAAGGATCTCCTAAACCTCTCTGTGGTGCATTGGGGGCTAAAAGGTGACCCCTGAATAGGCTTTTTTGATCCTAAATCCCAAGTGTGGCCTTCCTCAGGATCCACTTTTGTACTGTGGCCTCCACAGACTCCTGTGTGTCCCACAAGTGGTACCCTCCTTCTTAATAAACCTGTTGAACTGGATAATGTAACAAGTCACTACACCTATTTCTTTACATGTTGATAAGATGCTAATTTGATTTAAAAAACTATAGAATTCTGGGCACTCCAGCACTTGGGTGCTCCTCCTTGTTTGATATTTTTTCTATTAAACCTTGTAGCGTCTCAACTGTCTGTTCATCTATCTTTTTGATTGTCTTCATGGAAGACAGTGATAGCTTAGCCTTTCTTGCATTTGTATAGGTTTTCAGGAGGGGATGCACTTTCCTCACTGAAGTGCAGGGCCCACCTGAGTGTTGTGTGGCATCATTCTGCTCCACTACATCAGCAGATCAGGCAGAGAAGTGAGAAGCTCCACCAGTTCCATCGATGAAGAACTGTAGGACACTGGTATTTTGCCAGGAATGTCCAGTGCACACCACAGTGGGGTCCTTAATGAACTCGTTAATGAGTTCTTAAGGTATTGTTCTTAATGAAAACAGCACGTCTGGCAGCACACTGTCCACAAGCAGCACACTGGGGCATTGGTTTGAAAATTCTGGTACTAGACTAGCTGGTCCATTGACACATCTTACAGCAGCAATCTTGTTTTCTGTGGAGGTTTCCCACCCCAGTCCTGACCCAGCCCAGCCTTGTTGACCTTCCTCGATCACATAAAATCACATCACATGGTGGGAAGGCTGCTGTCATCAGCTGTAGACTGGCACGAGTTACACCTCATCGTACCCTGTATAAGTAGTCAGTATTTGACTGTTGATTTGCTTAATTGTTTGTTTAATTGGTTTGAGCATCAAACAAATGGCTTCTTGAATGCAAAAGCAAATTGGTCAGATTGTTAAAATTGACCTATATCTAGCCTATCTACTTATCTTCAGCAGGATCTTACTCACAGTCAATTTTTACTCCCACCACTACTCTGCACTCACCAGTAGGATACCTTCTGGTTTCTTTAAATTAGCATTGGGAAAACTTTGCCCTTCCTGATTTACATTTTACACTCTCCAGACACCTATGATATCTCTTGCTTTTAATGGCTAGGACACTGCTTCATGAATTTACCTCCAGTGTCTGTTTTTCAGGGAGTGCTGGCTACAAATGAATAACTCAGGCGTCCTTAAGTAGGGTTTTCAGAGTCCAGGCCTCCTGAGAAGAAACTCCCATTTCGGTTCTGTCCTGGCACTGAGTATTCCTGTGCTGGAGCAGATGAGGGTTGGGGAGCTGTGCTCTGTGGTGATGCTGCTGAAGGAGGTGTTGAGACTGTGTTCTCTTTACAGCCCAGTGGGGTCAGTTTCAGCAGGCAGCTTGTGTGTTTGACAAATCTCAGTTCAGCAAGAGGAGATTTACAGAGACTGTTCTTAAAAGGAGTCTGCCCCCAGCGCAGTATCTGTTTTTCAAGGCTTTTCCACACCTGCATCATAAATATCAGACACCTACTGTATATAAAAAGCTGCATCTGATCTTGTTACATACACAAGGATGATTCAACTAGAACTGTTGCTTCTGCTTGGCACATTGCTCTATACCTGCACATTTCTTACTAGTATTATGAAAATGCTTTTAAAATTTTTATAGGAATTCAGTTCTTTACTTGTTTGGCATAATTAGTTTGCTTCAGTTTGGACTTTGCGGTTTCTATATGTCTTTTTGTTTCTAAAAAATTAGAACTGTCAGTAATTTCAGCATAAGCACCTGTCATGTCTTAGCTGACAGCAACGACCCAAGAGGGAAGAGTGAGGAAGTGCAGACAGGCTCCTCTGCTCATGCGTTGCTCACTTGCTACGCCCTTCATCTTTTGGCACACTGACGCCCCACTGGGTAGGTCCAGGACAACAGACACACCAACACGCAGCTGGAAGGTGGAGAAAAAACACGCGCTTTATTTAAATAAAACCCACCAAAACAAAAGGCTAATTGTTTTGAGCTCTTGACTAACTTCTTCGTGTCCCACACTTTCATAGCGGGGTGGCAAAGCCCCTGATGAAAACAAACAACTCACAAAAACTTCAGTCTTACCTGGAGACTCTTACGAAAATGAAGTCTTTACGTCAAGTCTTGAAGTTATCCCACAGATAGCAGATATCAACTCATTCCCCGCCCTTTATCGGGAATGTGATCCAAACAAAGGCTGCAATTGTGTCTGAACCTGTTGCCCACTTACAGTGCCTCTACAGCAAACGCAGACAGGTACTAAGCCTACTGAAGGAATGCAGTCCCTCTCGAATGACACAGCAAGCCTGCGGGCACCCAGGATGTGGCACAGGGTGGAGATCATTGGTGTGCTGAGAGCTGAGAGAGCCTAGGTTGACCAATCCCAGTCCAGCCCTCTTGTGTGCCACACTTAGGGAGTCCCAGTCACAGTAAGTGTCCCTCTTAAAGCAGGTGGAGCTGCACAGCAGTGATGTTTGAAGGCTTAACATCACTGAGCTTCTGTTCTGTGACGCTCTGATGCAAACCAATTTTAAAGGCCCTTTTACTGGGAGATGTCACTACATTGGTTATACTGTGGTAATCTCCCATTTACTGTGCCCAGGGCCTCTTTTGTTTCTAGTTGTTGTATTGTTGTGCACAAAAAAAGATAGAAATACGTTCTTTTTTTTGTTAAAAAATAATTTGTTAAAATACCGTTTTTTTTTGATTGCCTCATTTTCAATTGATGCATATTTGCTTTTGTTTTGATTTTATGAGGACGCAAATGTTAGCTTGGACTAAAGTCTCTCACACTGAAAGCGAGATAGCAAGAAAATACCACCTCAGCTCTGCAAATGAGAGCAGGTGATGCCGTTTAGTTTGGACTGTTTTCTTGCAGTAAAGGTGAAAAAGAAAAAGAGGTGAATTCATGAGGTATTTGATTGGATTCATTGATTTTCAGATTACATTTTATAGTATATCCTGTAGCGATTTCAGATTTTTTGGATTTTCTGAGCTAGTCTCTGGGAATTCTGTCTCACCCTTAAGGGCTCAGGTGAGCAGTCAGGTTGTGGAAGGGCTGAATACTTCACTTCCTCTCCTCCATACAGTAAGTAGAGTCAGAGTGAGGAGCTGCAAAGCAGCATGGGCAGCAGGTCTTGTTCCCTAGTGACGCCGTGCAACAGAGGTGTGGAAGGGCGTGCTTGGCCAAGTGCAAGGCATTCACAAGGTTCATGACGACCTTTTTCCCAGTGTTTCGAAACTTACAAATTCTAATCACACTTCTCTGTCTAGATTGTCCAACTGCAGGTTGAGCCGCAGCCCCCAAATAAATGAAAAATAAAACAGGTTTTTATACTGCACAAGGGGGTTTCTGGATGTAAAGTAACTGCAGTGCAGTAACGTTGTTCAAAACAGCAATGACAATGTTTACTTTGTTTTGAGAGATGAGAATTTTATTGCACTGTGATTGCATTTCTGTGTGTCTAAGTCTTTTTGTCTTTTGGCTGTTAGAGGCTGCAAGATGAATATCAATGATCAGCCTGCCACGAGCACACTTAAAGGTGCAAAAGTTTAAAGAGCTTAAACATTTTTTATTTTTCTGTTGCTTTTCATCAGCAGTACTCCACAGTCCATCTTTAATTTAATTAAATTTAACAATCCCGCTGGAACAAAGTGAGTTATTTTTTATTTTTGCACACCCTTTCTGCAGTGTTCTGTAACGAACAGTTCTTTCCGGACCCTATGCGGACGAAACAATCTGAAGAAGTGGGGAAACAATGGGAAAAAGTAATGCAGGGATACGGGGATGAAAACAGGGGGGCATGTCCAAAGTGCGCTGGTGCACGGGGGAGGTGTGGCCAAGGCAAACAATCCAAAAGTAATCCATAGAGGGAATCCAAAAACGCAAGAAAGTCCGTAGCCAGGTGATCCATCCAAACAAGGAATTAAAAACACAAACCGGGTCGGAACTGGCAGACAAGGAACAGGAACAGAGGTTAAAACCTTAACGGGACCAGGTGCTTCCAGGTCCTGGACTCGCACGGTGCGGAAACCAGATGCAGAGCCAGGATGAACGTCAGCGCCTGGCTTTTAAGGAGGTGGGCTGGGAACAGGGATCAGGTGCACAGAATTAAGTCTGAAGTGAAAGGGCTGGAGCACCCTTAAGGAGGAGGGACTAAAATCGTGACATGTTCCTTGAAGTAAAACCATACTTCAAGGTCGTTCAGTGGTTCCAGACTTAGAGCCTGTCACTTCCATTTTAATCTTCTTACAATAATAGGTTTATGTTTGTTTTCTAGTGCTCAATACTCACTGAGCACCGCACTTCAATAGCCAGTGGCGAGTAGAGAACAGTCCAACACAATTCAGTGCCTTTAAGAAAGCAACCATGGTCCAAGATCACATGCAGATGTAGTAATGCTGGCCTTGTTTTCTGATTTGTTTCTCATTGTGTGATGTTCTTTTGATTTGTTCAGGTTTATCAGAATACCTTCCTCTGGACACAACATTACTGGTGAAAAACACGCCTGCTCCTGACAGGCTTAGTCCATAGTATTGCATGTTTGGAGTAGAGGTTCAGCCGTATTTGTGTCAGCCAAGATACACTCAGCATGTAGCACATGTGTGACTGGGTCCCTGTGCGGTTGGGTACCTGTGTGACCGGATGCATATTTGGTTGGGTACCTGTGTGTATGGGTCCCTTTGTTTGCGCACCTGTGCGACTGGGCACCTGTGTGGCTTGGTCCCTGTGTGACTGGGCACCTGTGTGACTGGACACCTGTGCCACTGGTCACCTGTGTGATTGGGCACCTGTCTTGGTTAGTCCCTGTGTGACTGGACACCTGTGTGACTGGGCAGCCTGTGTGATTGGGCACCTGTCTGGCTTAGTCCCTGTGTGACTGGACACCTGTATGACTGGGCAGCCTTTGTGATTTGGCACCTTTGTGGCTTGGTCCCTGTGTGACTGGGCACCTGTGTGATTGGATACCTGTGTGACTGGAGACTTGTGTGACTGGGCACCTGTGTGATTGGATACCTGTGTGACTGGGCAGCCTGTCTGACTGGGCTCCTGTGTAAATGGGCACCTGTGTGACTGGGCTGTTTGTGTGACTGGGCAGCCTGTGTGATTGAGTATACTGCGTGTGGATACCTGTGAACTTGCAATCCTTACAAAGAGCCTCTAAGCTCCTGCAAGCCTATGGCTACTGTCCTGCAAAGCACCATGGGCCTAACAGCAGGAAGCTCTGATGGAAATATGTTTCAGGGGAAATGGTCACAGGCCTCAACCCCTTTGGAGGTTTCAGGCTCTAAAGCCGAGCTGATTAACCAACAGTTCCAAATTTGGGAAAAGAAAATATTCACCCAAAAATGGGTGAAAGATGAGTGTCCAGCAATCAGCATGCCCTCACCACCTGTTCCATCACTCACCATCACTTACCTGTCCCTGGCCTTCGGGTTAGACTGTAATTCCAACAGGCGGATGCTCTTCCAAAGCCTTTGCAGCACTGCAGTAGAACCAGGCGTGACTATAACACGTATTACAAACAAATTGTATTACAGCAACCAATTAAAAAAATATCTAATGAATCAGATGAATAAATAAAAAAGTCTGGTATCCTACGGATTTGGACTGTGATTAAAAATACAGTGGTGTATTTAGTTTACTGGGACATGTATTTTATAGGCGTGGTCAGGTAATGAACCTGACAAAACCATACATATGTTTTGAAATAAAGAATGGATAATAGGATGAATGAATATACTGTACAGGGTGATGAGGGGCAGGGCAGGGAGAGCTCATGAAGGGAGAGAGGGATAAGATCATTTAATTGGCCTTATACAGTTTTTTGTATTAAGAATTTGTCTTTTCATATACCCCAACTTGCTCTCCATGAGACACAGACACAGAGAGAAACATGGGGTCAGAGCGCAGGGTCAGCCATTTATATGGCACCCCTGGAGTCATTGGGGTTAAGGGCCTTGCTCAGGGGCCCAAGAGAGTAGGATTCCTCTGCCGACCACAGAATTCAAACCAACAACCTTCCAGCTCCAGGCGCAGATCCTTAGCCACAGAGCCACTGCGCCCTCCCTGAAGGCTGGGTGGGTGAAATAGTTGAGAATTTGGTGGGTGTGAAATGAATGCAGAAAAGGGGAAGAGAAGAGAGGGATCGTGATTGTGTGGCAGGATTCAAGGGAAGCCATTGTCCAGCTCCTGATGGACAGGTGTGGCTGCCTAAAATCTTAAAATACCTGAATATATCTGAGAAATAGCTCCTCATTTGCGAAAGCTGCAGTCATGAGGTTTGTGCAGCCCGGGGAGTGTTGTGATGCCGGTAGCCGATGGCTGATTTCAGATCTGACTTATCTCTGCTGTATCAGCTGTTCCCCCAGACCTTGCTGTCTTCTGTTTTTGTCTATTTACAAAAGGTCATTCCCAGCAGCTATCCGGAAATCGATTCAGGCAGGAACTGGCCTGAGTCTCAGGGTGGTCTGTTCATAAATTCCAGACAGTAACACAGACATCTGCTGCTGTGGACTAACCTGTTATCTCTGACGAAACCGGAAATTGAAGGTTGCAGAGAAATTAACAGTAGAATGCCAAATTCTTGCTGTTATGTAAGGAGAAAACTACAGTATGTGCTTCTCAATAAAGGAGATTCATTTTAAATTCTTAGACAGTCCCTTTTCTGGAATAACCATAATTGTATAAAGTGTACACTATATGTCAGTATATGATGTAACCTTATGCATAATGTACGATAGGATATAAATTAAAAATAAAATATTAGTTTACGTACCCTATAAGAAATCACATATGCCTTTTTACGAGCCCTCTTATTCTGAGATTTTGCTTATACGAGCAATTGCAATTAATCCCCAAATTTTCGAATAACAAACACATAACTCAATATTATGACCAAGGTTATGAGCAAGATCTAACTTCTCTGCCTGACGCTCCTCAGTTCCCAAGTCGGAACACTTGTGTGTGAAGGCAATCAACTCCTAAGTGTGTTAGTGTTGTTACTGTTACTGTTCATCAGTGCTTTTGTTTGTGAACATTGCATCGAATACGGCCAATGTAGCACAAACATTTGTCAGACTCCAACTGTTGAATCTGTACTTGGTGGTGCTATGTTGAAAACAGACATCCAATTTTGTAACAAATGGCAAAACCGTTATTGGAGTGGATTGAAGATCAGATCAGTGCTAAGACGTTACGTTTTCTTCTCATACAGCAGAAGGCTACCTGGTTGTTTAACGATTTGAAGAAAAAGACCACCGAGGATGGTAACGAGACACAAAGGACTGATTATTGTTTACAATAACTGGAATGTATGATAATTAGCTGTTTGTCCTTGTTTACACGAGTATAATTATTTACAGCACCTAATAACAAACATTTAGGGTAGGCTAAGTTTATTTCCTAATTTTCAAAGGTTTGAAGACTTTTACATTAAATTATTAATGTCTAAATAAAACAATGCAAAATACAGTATGATAATTACAGTATCACTGATTTGGGAAAAGAAGTTGTCTCTGTCTCTTACAAATACAGTAGAAGGTTAAAAAACAGTATATAATTAATTGAATTTGTGCTTGTAAATGTTGTGGGGTGTATTTTGAGCATTAACAG
This sequence comes from Lepisosteus oculatus, assembly GCF_040954835.1. Classification (NCBI taxonomy): domain Eukaryota; kingdom Metazoa; phylum Chordata; class Actinopteri; order Semionotiformes; family Lepisosteidae; genus Lepisosteus; species Lepisosteus oculatus. The sequence continues at coordinate 29,690,012 of NC_090700.1, forward strand.
GTGAAAATGGGTGAAAGTTTTGGACTTGGGAACACATAATACTTTTCCCCATATAAACAAATGTTTTATTAATCTGGTGTGATTTTTAACAGGCATGAGAACATGAAGTGACCAAGACTAAAAACTGAACTAGATTACAAATATTGTATTTCTTTGATATTTGAGTAAAAAGCTACATGGGCTCGGGATCTTTAGAGCAAATTAGAAGCTAAAAATCAAAGACCATACATCCTTACGATTCTGACTGATTGGCACTGATATACTGTACTTTATAGCACTTATTGATATTGCAAGTAATTGCCGATGTTCTGTACAACCAGAGTAAGATTGGCAGGAAACTATTAGTCCAAATCATGTTTATTTACAGAATTTTATGTATTGTTCAGAGTAGAAAATAAATAGGCAGCACTGATTTGGAATAGAACCATTTTGGACTGGTTAATTATAATTACATATCTTTGTGAAAACCAAACCAATTACAGTGTGCCCACCAGTACTGTGAGGACTTGAGTGGTTGGAGCCGGAACTAGGCTCATCGGAAACGAGCTTGTGAGGATGGAGGCCCCTCTGTTGGATCATGGGAGGTTGCTATGGTCCAGTTGGAAATGAGCGCAGTGGAATTTTACAGCCTCTCCCTGCCTGCCTTCGCTGTTTGACATTGGGATTATCAATCACCGAGGTGCTCTCTCTGTGCCATCCCTGACAGCCAATGCATTTGCAGAGCGTCCCAAACAAGATCCCTCTTCTCCTTCTCCTCTCGCTACTCCCCCACACACACCTCTCTCTCCTGCCTGGCCTGCTCAATGGTACTCATCCAGGTGCTGGAATCAAATCGCCGGCCTCCTTCTCTTCCACGCTACCGAGAAACCTCTGTGTTGCCAAGTGTGAGAGAGGTCATTTTGCTGTGAGACTGCTGCTGTGATCTAACCTTGTTGAACTCTGAACGGCAGCGCAGACTTGCTGGATCGTGTGACTTGCTCTTTGGCTCGGGGGAGTTGTTTGTCTGCTGCTGTGCACTGTGGTGTTTTTTTGGGGGTGGGAAGAGGGTTCTGGGAGATTGGGCACATCGAAAAGCTGTAAACAAAATCACACGTGTAATACTAGTGCATCACATCTTAGGATAATCCTTTTTTTCTCTTCTTACAAAGCTGAATCTCAGTAAGTTTTGTGAAGTGTATTTTAAGTGGGGAACCATCGTCATAGATGGACAGAGGTTCCTCCTGAAAATTCTGGGTTTACTGGGCAGAAGGCAGACCATCTGCATAGTCTGTCCTGTGGTCCCAGTCACACTCGAGACCACAGAGAGTCTGAGGATTATACACTAGCTGTTAACATCATTGAGCATGTGTGGGACCTGTTCAGCTCATCACAATAATAACATAACATCACTTTGTTAGCCCTGTACAATTTCTTGCATTAGGAATTCATCTTTTTGCATACCCCAGCTTGCTCTCCATGAGACACATACAGGGAGAGAAGCTCGGGGTCAGAGTGCAGTGTTAGCCATTGTACAGCGCCCCTGGTTAAGGGCCTTGCTCAGGGGCCAAATGGAGTAGGATTACTCTGCCAGCTGCAGGATTTGAACCAGCAACCTTCCAGTCACAGGCACAGATCCTTAGCCACACAGCCACCACTCCACCCCTAATAATCTCACTTCCTGTGACATTTAAAGATTCTGTGCCCAGAATGATCTGCAGTAGCAGAAATGCACTTGGCCGGTGGTTCACACAATGTGCAAGTATGCTGATCCTGACAATGGATGATGTCAGATCACCAATTAATTGCCACAACTATACTTGGTTCTTTTCAAACCTAATTTTAATGTATTTTTAATGTATTGTAATGTGTCACAGTTCAGTAGTTAATTGTAACCCAGGATCTCTGAGATTAATTTACCATAAATCATTTAAAATTAAGCCTTAAAAATCTTTTTGCGGGCCTGGCTGTATCAAAAGTTATGCAAAAGAAATTTGCACTGTCACTAGAATCACTAGTGACTAGATTAATAATGTTCCCAGGAATTGTGTGATGGATATATTGGGTAATAAGTGTTAGTTATGTCCAGTATTGTAGTGCAAATAATTACAATTAATTAAGTCTTGACACATTTTTTAGCACAAGTGATGTCCAAAAATTAGATTAAAATCCCCACTAGTTGGGTGATATTGAATAGGTTGTGTGGCTTCTGTAATGTTCTGGGTTTGGTGGTTTCATAAACATATCCCCCGTAGGTTAGACTGTCCTCTGTACTAAAAAAGCTAAAAGATGACGAACTTTAGTTGCATTTCTCATCTGGAGATTCATATGAATGATAAGTATGGTACAGTATTCCTTTTATTTTTGGCTAATACATTGATGACGTTTAAAACACAAAATACTTTGTGTTCAGCTCAGTGATATTCAGTGACTATGTTTTGAGACACATTTACTTCTTTTTTTTGCAGGGTATTTGGTTGCGTATCCCTAAGAGGCAATATCAGCATGATTTCTCTGACCAATCAAGCTCACCAAACGATTTGTTGAATCGTTTCAGTGCTCAGCCACCTTGATTTCTTGCCGTATCTCGGGGCACTCTGCATTTTCTTCTTCAGCATGTACAATGCATTCTCGGTTGGGTTTAAATGTGGAAACTGGCTTGGCCACTTTAAGATCTTCTACCTTTTTTTTCCCTGACGAACCCCTTGAATGAACTGGCCATATGTTTGGGACCATTGTCAAGCTGCACGGTGAAGCACTGCCGATAAAAATGGAAGCATTTTCTTCTACTTGGGCAGATAAAATTAATTTGGAAATGTCAGAATTTTGTTGTCAATAAAGATAAGGGAGCCAGTTCCAGAGGTGGCCATGCATGTCCAGGCCAGGCCAGGCCATGCATCACCGCTGATGTGGTAAGAGCATCTGCAGTTCTTTACTTTCTCCACACTTTAGCCTTCCCATCACTTTAAGTTTAATTTTGGTCTCTCCTATTCTTAAAACTTTGTCCCAAAGTTCTTTGGTTGCTTAGTTTATTCATCTGCTTTTAGTAGATATCTATGTGTCTCTGGGCAGATTCTGAAGCATGCTGTTGGTAATGTCTCGCTTGGGCATGGACTGTATAGACTCACAAACTGGCTCACCTGTCTTCAATGATTGTTGACGTCAGAATGACAATGACAGTGAATTCTGAATTGTACAGAGACCTTTTTGTTTTTCTATACCACCTGATCACATGAGCTGCTGTTTCTTCTTCCGCAAATGTTCGGCCTGATGCACAGTTCAGCCACCTGGTTTCCACTCTCATATCGTTTTCTATCTAATCATCCCACTAATTATTCTAGGCACTTTCAAGACCTCCTTGCCCTGCAGCGATATGGAGAATTAACATAAAACAGCCTAGTTTTGCGTAGGCCACAGTGACAGTCCCCTTCCTGTAGTAGCCGAGCATAGGGACTATTTGCATATTAATCTCCTTATTTAACTTAAATAACCCTTTTTAATCCTTTGTACCTGAAACAGGTTTAAGACTTGCATGCCTATAACTTTCTCGTCCCTTATAAGTAGTAGCCATTGAACTTTCCAGGACTCGGAAGTTCCATTTGGACTCGCTCTACGATATTCATTACCTTATCGGTGTACTGACATGTCAATAACCTAATAACTTAAAGTCTTGATGTGAGTCTCATAACCATCTGTCACACCACAAAACTGTACAAATGAAGAATTTCACTGAAAGAATTTACTAACCCACAGACTCACTGTATTAATTACTTCATGACTAAAAATGTCCGGTCCCCACTGGGGTTGCAGCAGAAAGTTGCCCCCTTACAGGGTTGATCTTCCGCTCTCTCAGAAGTCTCCCCATGAGGTTCTGTTTCTCACTGTCACACGTGAGAAAACCTGAGCCAAACCTGAGCAGACCTCAGTCGTGCACTCCCTGAACCTTATATAAGAAAGACCAGTTGTCAACAGGTGAATATTATCCCTAATAACCTTGTGCGTATTCAGATATTGCATTTTTCCCTTTTTTGGAGAGTCTTGACAGCACCCCTGGTGACCTAACTGTCATGATCGTAAACTCCTCCTCTTAAGGACGCTCCAGCCCTTCCTTGTTTTTCACTCATCTCCTGCACCTGCTCCCTGTTCCAGCCCCCATTATAAGCCAGATGCCCACTCGTTTCCGGGCTCTGCTCTGGTTCCCGCTTCTAGGTCGCCTGGTCTCGTCAAGGTTTTAGTTCCTGTTCCTGTTCCTGTTCCCATTCCCGTGCCGGTCCCGACTCGGTTCTTGTTTTTATCTCGTCTGTCTTGAATGGATCGCCTGGCTTTGGACTTCTGCCCCATTTTGGATTCCCCTTTTGGACTCAGCTCTGGATTGTTTGCCTCAGCCACACCTCCCCCAAACACCAGCGCACCATGGACACGCCCCCTGTTTTTCATGTTCATTCCTGACGCCCGCATTCCTTTTCCCCCTTGTTTTCCTCACGACGGATTGTGTCGTCTGCATAGGGTTTGGAAATGTGTGACACATTAAAATGCTAAACGACACATGCAAATACGGCACCTTAACCCCAACTTTTAAAAACAGAATCAGCAGTGTTTTGGGTTCTGTTCTTGGTAATCCAGAAATACATGCGTCTGTGTCTGCCGTTTCCTTCTGGGGCATCAGCGTGGTGAGAAACAAGATTTGCTCATCACAGCTGAAAAGCATTTTGCTGGAAATCTCAATTGAATTCTGAAATGCTTCTGACTTGTGGCTGTGCACCGTGGTGGTTTGGAAATGAGCTGCAGTGATTGTCTCTGTGTTTGCCCTCGTTTTGCACATTAGCCATCTTGACGTGAGTGCAGGTGACGCAGGAGACAGTAATGTGCTCTGTTTTTCTTTACCAAGACACCAACGTCTAATTTCCAATGAAACTCTCTCATATTTCCCTCATATTGCAGCACAGGCCTAGTCTTTTCCCCTCTGTGAGTCAATCGAACAAAAAAGAAAATTACAGCATGTCTACCCACAAGAAAGCTTGCCTTAATTAATTTAGCAAAGAGATTTTTAATTTTTTTCTCCTGTTTTGATCGTTGTTGCGTTTTCCTGTGGTTTTAAATTGAACATGCCTATACGGTGCTTTACCAACCTCACCACAGCAATACTCTGGCATGCAATTGTAAAGATATACTGTATATCATTGCATACACAAGCACTGCCACAATCCGGTTTAGTAAAGCACAGCAATGCCAGGCCGAAGACATAGAAACCCCGAGCAAAACTATAGAGAAACTACTGTACAGGCAGAAGAATCCCAGGGTGCATTTATCATTGGAACCTTAAGGTTTTACTTGAGGAGAGGTTTGTGTAAAAGCTTTCAAGGTTTAGAAATTTGATTTTTATTCATGTATGAAAAAACTATGAAACAATAGGGCTGGAGGGACTACTGTATATACTATGTATTCATGACATTCAAAAACAAAATGATGTTGCAGCTCTCAGAATAGGATTTCCAGATCTGCCTTGACTAGAAGCGATCACAGGCTCTCTGTGCTCTTTGAGGACCCCAGATCTCCTGCTACCCTAGTTCACATCGGTCACTAGCACGAGACCACTTAGGCTGATGGTGGAATAGTTAATATATTTTCAGTAATCTTACAGAGAGCTTTGTTGAGATAACAAAAGCAAGAGATGACCCAGTATCTCTGCAGGTCTAGGGTTCGAGCCCAGAGGTTGAATCTCCACCCCACCATAGAGACTTTCCCGGATTTCGGCAGCCCTGCACCTCACAGTTCGCTTGTTAACAAGTGAGCCATTGTGAGTAAACAGGGGCACCATGACTCAGTCACAACCCGGCATGAATATTCACGCCAGGAGGCAGCTGTGTTTACAATACATTTATGTCACAATAGGAAGCATGAATGGGCCTGTGTCCTTAAAAACACAAACTCTCCTGGAGTTACACATTACTATTATTTATACATTAATTCAGAAGACAGGTGTACAGCGCGTTAAACACACACTGGAGGAACCTCTCTCTGAACTGACACGGACAGCCAGCCTGACTCACAGGAATGTTGTTAGGAACAACACAGGGGTCATGTCAGATTCCTGATCACACCATGTAAGAGGGATTCAAGGCTCATTTCAAAACTGTTCTTGATAATGTTTGGTTAAGGGACAGTGAAAAGCAGCTTAATTTTTGTTTTCAGATACTAATCTCTTTACAGCCACAATCGTAGAGAGTGCAACTGCAAGCACAACAATGGCAAAATCATATTACCGTAATAATCCATCTATCCTTTATCAGAAAAGCCCTCTATCCTGTTAAAGGATAAAAAACACAAACATGGGGAAAACATGCAAACTCCGCACAGAAGGTGCCCCAGATCATAACTGGTCCCAGGACCAGTGAGCAGCAGCACTAACCGCCAGAATGTTAAAGTGCTTGTACCATCTATTAGACAAATGTGTACGGGTACTGAGACTGAGCACCACATCAAAAGCAAAAGGTTAACCTCCAAACCATTCAAAAATGTCCAACCCATGGCCTTTTCTAAATTTTCCTTTGGAAAAAAAGGACGAGGCTGCTACCAAAGAGTAAGTTGCCAGGGTTGGAAGTATTTTGTTAGGTCAGAGTGAAAATTAAATCAGAACAAACAAGACAGATCTGTATTGCATAATTCTGGGCTATTCCTAGAGATTGACAGCTTTATTTGTGCAACAGCGGAGCCTTCCTGAAGACCTGTCTATGTGTTTGTAGTTTCAGAGAGGTTGGTGTCCCCCTGTGGTTCCCTCAGTACCTTCACTTCTTGTTGTCTGTGTCAACAAAGCTCTTTAAAGCCATGAGTGCTTCAATTGCTCTTTAAAGTCAACAATTAACCTCTGGGAATTGATAAGCGACAGTTTATAGAGAGGGAGTCTTCTCTTGTATTGGCTGGAAAAGACAAAAAATAATTTAATATCCTCCTGTCAGCTCATCAGGAGTCCACAGAGTGTCTGTTTTCATGCAGAGAAATGGAGCCTTCTTTTGCTACCTTTCTCATTCGGTGCAGTCCCATCCTGGCATTCTGGCACGTGGCTTCCTAAACCGCGCAGTGTTTTGAAGAGGGTTTGGAGGGTTGGGAGGGCTGGGGATCAGGCTAATCACAGGAGATCTTCAAGACACCCACAGTGTCTTCGTTCTCAACCTTTTCCCCCCTCTCCTGTCTCACCAAGCACAAGGAGACTCCTGGTGGCCGAACCATTGTATCCAGGAAAACAGTCCCACCCCCTCCTTTTCTCTGCCGTTGGGTGATTAAATGAGTAACTGGAGCACCCCCTTTCTCTCCCTCTTCCTCCTGTTTTGTCACAGCCCCCACCCCTGCTCGCCTCCTGTAGTGTTGCTTGTGGTTGTTGTGTGGCCCAAGCGTTGCTGTTCTCCCTTGCTCCCTTGTTCCCAGTGCCCAGCAGTCCTGATGTCTCTCCGCCTTCCAGCTTCAGCTGTTTGCCCTCGAGCAATAGCTTACAGACAGGGGCTCCCGCATTGTCAGTTCTTACAGCCTGGCAAGCAAAGGGTTAAACACCCTTCTTCTTGTCCAGTATAGCGCTCCTGCCATCGCCTGTGCAATCCCAAACGCCCTGTTTGCTGTACTGCTCCCTCGCCTTTCCCAACAACACCCCCTCCCCTTCCCTCTCGCTCTGCATAAACCATTCAAGTGGAACATTATAGGATTATCCTGGAGCCATTGACAAACACTCATGCGCACACGCACACGCACACACACTGCACTGGGCTGGAGAATTTAGAATCCCAACAACAATAACAATAACCCAGATGCGGGCACAACAATAAGACGTCAAACGTACATGCTACGCAAAAACGGTCTGTGCTGTACGAAAGGGAACAACAGCAGTTCTGAGCTGATGTAGCCTCGCAGACTCGACAGCCTTACGGATGACCCTGGGTAAGCGAATCTTTGCTGCTGAGCAATTATTGCAGAAGATCCCCCTGATAACTGCCTAGGTCTGAATGCATCTTCATCTGCTTGTGTCTCCTTTGCTGGTGGACTACCAACTCTCGCAACGTGATTGCAGTTCTTTCATTCTCTGTTTGCATAATAGCCACATGAGTTAGTGTCATTATGCAACAGAAAAAATAATCTGCTTGTGTAATATTAGAGGTATGTATCTAAAAATAGGTTGGAGGGGTAGATGGGATGGACATGCTCTTATATTATAGTTTTATATGTTATTTGTATTTTGTAGATTATGTAGATTATAGCATGGAGGCAGATGAGGATTACTGGTGAAACACAGCCACAGCCAGGTGTCTGTGCTGGAATTCAATGAGGTGAACTAGGAGATGTTGTTCTGAAATTCAATGAGTCAGACACTGAGATGTTGTGGAATTCAATTAGTCGGACACTGAGATGTTATTCAGGAATTCTGCGAGACAGACACTGAGATGTTCTGGAATTCAGTGAGTCGGACACTGAGATGTTGTTCTGGAATTCAGTCAGTTGGACAGTGAGATGTTGTTCTGGGATTCAGTCTATTGGACACTGAGATGTTGTTCTGGAATTCAGTGAGTCAGACACTGAGATGTTGTTCTGGAATTCAGAGAATTCAGTGTTCTGGAATTCAGTGAGTCGGACACTAAGATGGTGCTCTGGAATTCAGTCAGTCGGACACAAAGATGTTGTTCTGGGATTCAGTGAGTCAGACACTGAGATGCTTCAGAATTCTCAGGATGGATTTGTGCAGCATTTGGTCTTTTTCTCCTCACTTTTATTTGAGCCTGATGTGTGCCGGTGTTCAACATTATTGAATGAATGGTTGCCTAGTGTGATCAATACCAAATGACCTGTGGAGGTCAGGAAGATTCAAATCGAACAATTATCTGGGGATCTAACAGAGTACTCTCTGTCAGTTATATTTAATTTCTCTTTCACTGCTTACCTTTCAGATCTTTCACATGGATTGTACTGCTCTAGTTTCTCCTATGGGATGAGAAAAGTTAATGAGCAGAGCAAACCATTCAGCCCATTAGTGTTTGTCATTTACCTGTACACAAATTGATTTATAGCAGCATTTAGCCTTGACGTTGTTCAGCTATGAAGCAGAACCTCGTCCACGAAACCTATGTTAACTCTCCCCAATTTGACCATACCAGTTCAAAAATGAACCATGTCCCACTGATGATGATCTCCAGTACTGCATGTGATATGCATGTTAAGCCAACTGGCCTATGAGTAATTAAACCATTCTGTTCTCCTCTTTTCTGTGTTGGATTTTTTTATTAATCTTCAAATCTTCTGGAGTTTCCCCTGTTTTCTGCTTGTTCTTCTTTTGGTTTGTACATGACCTCACTGATCTCTTTAACACAAAATTTGCATACTGTTTCTACTGCACCGTCAGGACCAGTTGACTGATTTGTTGTTGGTATTCTTTAATTTGCCTAACTACTTGGTTTCTGCTTTTCTAAAGTTTTCTGTGCTTACCTGTATACTGTCTGTACACATGCAGAAAGCCAAGCTGCTAGGTGCCTTCTCTATTTGTGTTTTCTGTTGTCATTCATATTACAGTATCTCTGTTCTAGCCTGTCTGCTTTATAAGGATGTGGCACTGTACAAGGGTGTCTCTTTCTTCTCGGATTGCTATACACCAGCCTAGCCATGATATCCAACATAAATACAGGTACAGAAACTGTACCTCTGATGGTCATAAAATTAAACAGGGAGCCAATAGGTGTACAAACCTCAGAATACTATTCATTTTATGCTGTATTCTGACTTCTTTTTACACAGCAGTCTAGTGTCATGATGGTTGCCTCTGTTTCCCAAGCAACACACAGACAGACAGAGGGGAGGATAGAAGAGAAAGGCTTTTGTCAGCTGTTGTTATGAATTTAGATCTTTCAGATGTTGGAGGGGCGTTCACGTATTCTAACTCTATGACTTGAGTCTGCCTGATCTGTCTCAAGAAAATGATCATGTAGATTTTCCAATCCACTCCAGTTGAGAATTTAGCATTGAAAAATAGCTCCACGGCAGAGTTAGGATCTCGGTTTTACACTTCATCCTAAAGGCGGCACATTGTGTGTTTCATAATTAAAGGGATCGTTGTAACAATATATGTACTGGCTGCACTAAAATATTGCAATGGAGTGGATTGATGGGGCCTTAAGTTGAGTAACAATTTCCTAAACCTTTGTCTCCGTGATCTACTATCAGTTGAGAGTTCAATATTCTGTCCATTGTTTTTGAGAGATTTGCCTATTGTTAGAAGCACACTTACTGTACTGCCAGTGGCTTGAGTTGACCCAAATAGTCTAGTCTACGGCTCCCCCACTCCCCCTCTGTCGTTTTTAACTGGCCTGCACGTAGTTGCAAAATAAGTTCGCAATTGTTTCCAATCTTAACCCACTGATTTGATTTGCCAGATGGCAAACACCGCAAGTAATGTGCTCCTTGCATGAACCGACTGTGGCTTCTGCTTAAACAAGTTCATCTCGGGAAAATCTTTCTCGTCTTTCCACATGACTTCACGCGGGTTTGGTGAGCCGTTATTTCAGAGGGGCGGTCCACAGGCAGTCAGGCAGCGCGGCAGACGAGAGGAGGTGTCAGAAAAGAGGTGTGTCAACTGACAGCAGCAGTGAGGCCTTTTCCATCTCAGGACATCAAGCAGAAAGATTTTTCCTGGAACAAAAATCAGACAGTGGGAGAATGAATGATGTTCATTTCGGCTTCAGAGATCTTTGCTGATTGTTAAAGACAATGTTGCCATTATTTTGTTGCAGGGTGGGGTTGATTGCTTCATAAATATGCAAAGCTCAGGTATAGGATCCTTCAGGTATTGCTTAAAGAATTCTAAAAATTCAGCAGCTGAATCCCATCTCTGGAGGTGTCCCCAGTGTGAATAAGTGTGAATAAGAGCAAATAACATGTCACCCTGGTCGGCGCCATCTTGCTACTTAAGATAATATATATAAGGTCAGATAGTTTTATCCTCCACCCCCAAAAGTCACATTCTTTCAGTTAAGTTTCATGCTTGCCCCTGCTGCTGCTCTGCAGGGTGAGCTAGCATTGATATGGCAGATAGCCACTGCTTCAACCACATGTCACTCAGCGCTGGTTGCCATTGACAGGAGACCTGGATCACCCGCAGGCCCAGGGATAATAATAATAATAATTAATTTTTATTAATAATTCCTTACACTTACTGTATATAACGCTTGAAACTCCACTCAAAGTGCTTTACAAGTGATGCGGACTCCCCTCCACCAACACCAATATGCAGCTGCACCTGGATGATGCAACCGCAGCTAAAGTGTCCCAGTACGCCACCCACACACCAGCTATCAGCGGGGAGGAGAACAGAGTGATGGAGCCAGTTCAGAGATGGGGATTATTAGGAGGCCATGCTCAGTAAAGCATAGGGGGAAATTTGGCCATAATATCATTGGTAACACCCCTACTGTTTTCGAAGAGCACCCTATGATTTTTAATGACTACAGAGAGTTAGGAGCTCGGTTTTACATTTCGTCCTAAAGGTGGCACATTTTTTGCAATACTGTGCCTCCATCACTGTAACAGGGCATGATGGATCCACAGACTACAGGGTGAGCAACCCCTATTGCCTATTGGCACCAGTAGCACCTCTTCTAGCTGAAGCCTTAGCTTTCCCAGGAGGTCTCTTGTCCATGTACTGTCCAGGCTCACACCTACTGAGCTTCAGTGGATTATCAATTGTAACTTGAAGGGGGATATACTGTAGCTGCTGGCAAGGAATATTTAAGGGCTACTCTGAGATTGCTCTGGGAAGGTGAATCCTCTCAACGGTGTTTATTTCAGTTTGGACCCTGGCTTGCTTTGTCCTTGTTTTCCAGATAATCTCTTTATGCTTCTCTGCTGTGTCTTCCAGGCTTTGAACGGCCACCTGCTCAAGAATAAAGTTGAAATTCACTTCAGAAGGATTTACCAGTTTAAGGCACCAGCTCGCCACATACTCAGACAGTTGTAGCCTGCATCCCCAAAAGCTACATTTTTTCAGCTCCATTACCACTTCCATTTTGTTTAAGAGATCTAAAGAGAAATGTAAAGCCAGCCAAAAGTAATGTTCTTGTCTGTATTCATTACACAAATGTGGAAGGACACGATTACCACAGTCAAAGGAATATGAATTCTTTCAAACTCAGAAACCTTAATCTGTCTGGATTAAGAGAATTCTAGGAGTTTAGGGACAAATTCCTGTGTTTTTCAATACAACATTTCTGCTTTCAGAAATATATTTCACCCCACTTGCATTGTTTTGTGACATGTCAGGCTTTCTTAAGCTAGTGTATTTTGCCACAGATCAAGCTTGTACTCTGTTTGCTGACATCCTGCCAGTTGTCTGGAGCTGTCTTGTATTTACAGCCAAATTTTTTGTTTTTTGTGAAAACATTGCTTTGACTGATCCCGTAAAACCTGTGTTACACCTGTACCTTCCAATTCCTTCTCCTGCTGCACAAATGGAACAGGTGGCGCAGAAGGTTAAATTGAACCATGTGCTGCAGTGCACTTCTTTAACAGCTAACCGCAATGCCTCAGAACTCAATGCACTTCTGCACAATGGACGTCTGGCATAGTCTACCATGTTATTTTTCAGGACTACATATTTATTGTTCAGTTGTTATTATTAAGTATGTGTGTAAGTACTGTCTTCATTGAGTGGTGTTGTCTGTCGTATTGTGTCGTCTGCTGTACTGTTTATGTCCCGAGAGATCGGCACAAATAAGTATTCCAATGTACGTGTACTGTACATATAGGAATAAACTCCTCTACCTACCCTAAACCTACAGTTTGCCAAAGCAAGAATGAAGGAGCTCTGTGAGAGCCAGACAGATAGTGTACCTGAAGCAAAGGTTCCTGGGTATCAAAACATGACCAGGAGTCAGAGACCAGGTCAGAGAAGCTGGAAGATTACCTTAAGAAATATAGTTTTAGCAGGGATTCATGTGAACTAGAAATCTATGGAAATATTCGGTATTTGTCATGCTGTGGTTGTGGTACAGTACGTGTTGTAAAACTGTCAGGTTTGGAGGTAGTTTGCTGAGCAGTAATCTCTGCTGGTAAATCTTAGGGGTTTAAGCAAGCTAAGGCTGCCTTAACGCCAGCCGAGTACTGAAGACTGAGATAGCAGTGGTATACGTAACGAACATCCCCAGGTAGTTGTTCGACTTACACGATTGCATTCTCTTAAAAATGCTGCATAAAACAAAAACACATAGGTTAAAAACTCATTACCTATAAGAATACATGTCAATAGGGGGTATTCTACTCTGAAATAGAGGGTTGAACTCCCATCTTAAATCAATTACAGATTTATTCAAGTCATTTTAATCTGTTAACGTTGTTAATGTTTATTGTTTTCATGTAAATAAGGGAAGGCTGTTGTTTCTGCTGGGTGGTGAACAGTGTGGAAAATGGAGGTGTCAGACGCGTCCAGACTGAGCAAATATCTTTGGTCCTTTTACCTTGTGAAACTTCTAAATGATAATGCCATTTACTTCCATGTTTCATAATTACATTTCCAATCATTTTCCTTAATTCTTTATTGTAGAATGCTTGTTTAAATTGAATGTAAGGTTTATGAATTTGGTATTTTTTAAAAATACAATACAAATTTTTGCCTCAAGGTTTTTTTTCATAAAGTAGCTTACTGTAAGTTTTATTGAATTTCTTTCAGATTTTCTGCAACATAAGCATAAGGTACAGGCTAAGACAATAAAGAGATGTTAGAGAGATGTTCAGAAAGCGAGAGAGATGATGGGAGATGGCCAGAGCCTGGAAGAACACAAGACAAAGACTCCCCAGCTTCCTCTGTGTCACCTACGTGACTGCATCCATCCCAGCATGCACCTGGTATATTGTCTGAAACACTCTGTCAGATTACCTGTTGCTGACCACGCCAAAGCATGTTAAATAGGCAACTAATGTGTCCTAAACTGAGAAGTGGTATGTATTCTTGTGATGCATTAAACCAAATGTACGCACATTAAGAGCATAGAATTACTGAACTACTTGTAAGAGGAAACCAAATACATAGGTGGAAAGCAATATTCACTTACTCCTAGATACTGAGATAACCGTCCCTCTGTCCAGCACCCGTGACACCCCTCAGTATACCCAAAGTAGTATTTTCTACATACATCCTTCCCTTTCTTCCACAGGTCCCCGAGTCCCACAGACCTATTAGCCAGCTCCACCTGTTATTATGGAGAACTACCTCTGGAGCTCTTACTCTCCTTTCTCTCGTATCAGATCTTAGACACATAATGGACTGAAACCCTTTTCCTCCTGGCTGCTCTTCAACATCTTTCAGTTAGCTCAGAGGAGTGGCCAGTTCCACATAATATCCTATCTGCTCTATTCCCAATCCCCCTGAGTGCCAGTTTTTCAATCACTCTTTGTATGCCACGATTCTTCTGTGTTGTTTTTGTAGTAACGACAAGAAGTGTCTTTGCTTTCTTTTTTTCTGTCTTTTCCCTGTCCGGCTCTTGTTTTGTTTTGTATCCCTGGTACTTGGGAATTGTGGGTGGGGCAATGGTGTGCAATTTGTAAATAAAATAATTGTAAAAGACTAATTTTGAATAGTGGGGGGTTAAAACGATATGAAAAATTGTATTTGCCTTTGTGTTCCATCAGTAAATTTTTGAAAAATGCTTGAAGATGAGTGATAATGCCATTAGGAAGCTTACAGGTCACAGAACTAAGAAAAAGTAATATTCACAATTGCTTAAACTAAACACAGCAGCGCACAGTTACAAAGGTCTGTTTTGATCAACTGGCAAGTGAAATTATGTTGTACAAGTGTAGCCATTCTCTAACTTTGCTTTGAATGAATATGACCATATTAAATATCAATATCAATATCTGAGAAATATGATACAGCACTTATACAAAATGTAATGTATAAATATACATGGAAGGGTAGAACCCAACTCTTCAGAGAGCAAGTAAAATTACTTAGTGTACTTTGCAGTACATTTGCTCTCCAGTGTGGCAAGAATGTCATGAAAAATGTATTCCTTCTGTTCATTCAACAATTGATTCAGAAAGAAAGGCTCGCACTGTGCCACTCTCTCTTTTAGGATAAAAACTGAATATTGTCTGTTTAGTTTGTGCTGCAATAGTTTAGGAATTCCATTGAGTCTTAAATGTCAATGATGTTGATAACGGCAAGAGTCTGCTGGCTTTTCTTGGGCTGACATTTGCTCGTGAGACTAACTAATCACTTATGTTCTATATTAATCCCTGAGCAACAGCGAGCAGAGGTGGTAATAAAAAGCGCTCCAACTAAACGCAGATACTCAGTAATGACAACCCATTAATCAAGAGACGCACAGAAAGTTCTGGGCGAAAAACCACTGAACCCTGAAACACCTCCTCTCTCCAGTATTGCTGAGTCTGATTCAAGGGTCCTTTCAGCTTCACATGGTGACTATGACTAAGTGACACTGCAAAGGCTCAGCAGGGCACATTGCATGAAAATCTAAGTTACATCATCTCAGTGCAGACTGTGAGGTCACTCAGCATCTTTAATTACTCAATTTACTAGAATATCTTAACTACTACTTGTAAGGAAGAGTAAACATACAACTGATTCCATGCACAAATACATACAGTTTAATCGGCAATGTTTATTACACAATTTAAATCAGTGATTGAGAGGAGCCGTGACTTAATTAGCAAATTGCAGTTCTCTCAAACACCCATTTGATCTGTGAGACATCAGCTGGTGAGTGAGGTGCTGGTGCAGGAGTTGTAGGGAGAGAAAAGGAGAGTTTAGAATTGGAAATTCAGGGCTGTGGGGGAGCTGGAGCCTATCCTGGCAAGCAGTGGACACAAGGCAGGGTACACCCTGGACAGGATGCCAGTCCATCGCAGGGCACACACAGACACAGACACACACACATGAAGGGCCGTTTGTCCTAGAAGCAGCATGTCTTTTGACTGTGGGGGAAACTGGAGCACGAAGAGGAATCCCATTCAAAGATGGGGAGAACATACAAACTCCACACAGACAGCATTCCAGGTCTGGAACTGAACCCATTACCCCAGCACTACCCCAACAATGTTTACCACTGCGCCACCATGCCACCCCTTAAAAGTACATTTCACGAAGTTCAAATTAACTTGATTCAAATTTGAAAGTAAAATTCCAGTTCTTTTACTGGGAATGCACATTGAATAGTCAATGAAGGCTTAATAGCTGAACTCCAACTGTACCACCCATGATATTAGTGTGCCCTTTCACAAATTTTCCATTGCAAAATGTGAAATGTGAGGTGTAAATATACTATGATATACGGTACTGTAATTACGGTATTGTAGTACTCAATAATACAGCCATCACTGGTGTAGGCGACAGTGGTTATCTGTCAACAGTTTATGCCACTATATTAAATACTGTACAGTTCAGTAGTTCAGGTGGTGTTCTACTAGTTTCCTTAGCAGCGAGTTGCCAAAATATGTGTTGGCAACAGTTTTTATTTTGGAACAGTCATATTACAGGTATATGTTTTCATAGTCTGTTTTTCAGCCCATCTAGTACTGCATATTAAGCTGCAGCTTTTACATCTGTAGTGCACGATAACCAGTCAGCTGTACAGGTATAATCATTTTGAGCTGCAGTGACAGAAATTGAATAGAATTGCTGTTCATTGCATGCATATTTCTTGTTAATTTGAGATGACTTGAAGATGCGGTGGTCAACTACTAGGGCTAGTATTGTTTTCGCCTCCACACTGATAGCTGGTGTGTGGTGAGCGTTCTGGGGCACTATGGCTGCCGTCGCATCATCCAGGTGGGGCTTCACATTGGTGGTGGAGGGGATCTCCATTACCTGTAAAGCGCTTTGAGTGGAATGTCCAGAAAAGTGCTATACAAGTGTAAGCAATTATTATTATAGTACAATACACTAGTACATTGATTACTGCAATGCCCTTCTCGCTCATGGTTTATCCAGAATTTGGCAGCCAGAATCCTGACTTGGTCACGTGAAATTTAAAGCATTACTCCTATGAGGATTTTAAGTCTAATTCAAAATCCTCATGCTCACCTAGGCTCTACATGGCTTGAGACCTCAGTACTTATCTGACTTATTATCTACTCTCCACCTTGCAACCTTTGTTCATCTGACTCTGGTCTTGTACTATGTATGTCCCCCATGCTCATGTACATTTTATGGGTGACAGGGCTTTCTCTTGATATGCCCCCATTCAGTCTCCAGTCACCTAGGTGTGTTTAAATCGAGACTCTACATTTGTCTGATCAGAAAGGCCTTTAGTTAATTAGTGACAGTGTCCATTTTCTAATGACCATGTACTCTATCTTCTGCTGTACTTCTAATCACTTGTCTTTCTTATACAGTATGTTTATATTGTAATTTGTCTCCTTTGTTCTTTTAACACCTACTTTAAAGCACTTTGAGATATAGCTTTTAAAGTTGCTAGGTAAAATGTATTTACTGTAATAAGTAAATTATTATTATGTTGTTGTTGTTTTTGTTAATAATAATAATAATAATTAATAATAATAATTGCTTACACTTATATAGCGCTTTTCTGGACACTCCAGTCAAAGCGCTTTACAGGTAATGGGGACTCCCCTCCACCACCACCAATGTGCAGCATCCACCTGGATGATGCGACGGCAGCCATAGTGCGCCAGAACGCTCACCACACACCAGCTATTGGTGAGGAGGATAGCAGAGTAATGTAGCCAGTTCATAGAGGGGGATTATTAAGAGGCCATGATTGGTAAGGGCAAATGGGAAATTTGGGGTTACTCCCAGGGCGTTTCTCTTTTCGAGAAACGCCCTGGGATTTTTAATGAGCGCAGAGAGTCAGGACCTCGGTTTTACTTCTCATCCGAAGGACGGCGCCTTGTGACGACACAGTATAGTGTCCCCATCACTACACTGGGGCATTAGGACCCACATAGACCGCAGGGTGAGCGCCCCCTGCTGGCCCCACTAACACCTCTTCCAGCAGCATCCTTAGTTTTTCCCCAGGAGGTTGTTGTTGTAGTGGTGATAGTAACCAATTAACCACAGGTAGAGTGAAGGCACCATGACCTGTAATATACCTTATTTAAGGCCTGCTAAATAACTCTGGGCAACATATTGCTAGGGTGGTAGGGTGGTTTGAGCTGCTGCCTCATAGCTCTTGAGTTACCATGCTGGTTTCCTCATACAATACAAAGGCATGTTGTTCAGGTTTGGAAGTGTTTCCCAATTGCGCACTGTGAGAATGTGTGCAGCCCACATCCAGGTCTGGCTCAGTGCAACAGTCTAAGGATAAAGAGGATAAATAATGAATATATTGAATATAAGAGTTTCACATTTGGAAGTGGAGCTGATCATCAGTTACGACTCAGTTATTTTGAATATATCTAGTATAGCAGATTTCAGTGTTGTCTCTTAAACGTTTTCACAGCAGTCATGTGTTTTTCTGTGTATCTTTCCTGTGACGGATTGGAAATCCCTCTTGGGTGTATCCTTGCCAGCAGAGACTCTAACTTCCCTGTGACCCTGAATTAGAAGAAGTGGTTAAGAACAATAATGCCCTTTTGTGTTTTCTGTTATTAACATTCTCAGATGTAATATGTCCAAATTGCCTTCAGGTTTATTTCTGTTGCAATATTAGCTAGTAAGATCACTTGTTAAAAATGTTTAAAAAGAGGATTCCAGTTTGCAGAGAAATTGGACAACTACTGATTGGAGAGTAAAGGAGTGATTTGCATTTACCTTTACAGATCTCTAAACTCAGAGCAGCACTGTGGCCTCTGAGCTCTGGGGGTCTGCTTCAATTTTGGACAAGAGTCTGTTCTGTGGGTTTCCTTTGGGAATTCTGGATTCCTTCCACACTCCAAAGACTTACCAACAAGCTGATCGGCTGTGCTAAACTGTTCATTCTGTGAGGAGCAGGAATGGAGTTCATTTCTCTTCAATCCTCTCCCTCTGGAGTAGTTCTGCTACAGAGCCAACAATCACATACAGTAGGTGAGATAAGAGTCAAATGAAGGACTCATAAACCGCTAAATTGCAAATATATTTGCATGGGCTTCATGTGTCTTGCTTATACAGTTTGACAGTTCAGTTAGAGGACTGCCTGGGATTTGTAATATAGCTCCAAGCTTCTGGGTGTTGGAAAACAGGACAAGGTGTTGATGTTGGAGCTTTTACACCTTAGGGTAGGTGGAAAAAGATTTGACCTTGATTGAATCGCAGCAAACTGGAACTGTTGAGCTTTTGGTGATGAGTCACTGTCACGATGTTTTCACTAAGAAGATTCTAGGAAAGCAGCAACTAATAGGATTTTACAGCATGTGGACCTGAGGTATTTATCAAGGAAAAATATATTTTTCTTCATTTATGTATAATCTGGAGGCATTGCTAATGAGCAGTTTTACTAGTCAAGAACATGGTAGCAGAAGGCATTAGTCACAAAGGCAGGATGGATTATGATTCAATTAAAGGGCATTACAAGAATAGAACTGTACTGCCAATTCTATGAGAAAAAAATTAGAAGGGATAGGAGAGAAATCAATGACAAATTGACATAGTTTCAGCTGCAAATGATCCTTATAGAGGTTTGAAAGAAAGCCAGACTCGACAAGTTTGGCAGCCGGGTTTTACAAACCAGGTGAGTACTTTAGCACTCAGTGTGTGAATCTGAGAGTCTGAAGCAGTGTCATCTCATGGGTACAGTACATCTGTTCAGGCTCAGTAACCTCAATAGAAGAAATGAGGGTAATTATTCAAATATGTAAGCTCTGTTTATTGATGATTGTTGTTTATGTTAATTTCGCTCCCCCCAATTGTAGCATCCCATTCACAGCCGGCTAACAACACAGGGCTAATTTAAAATGAATGAAAGAAGAAGATGAACATGACACATTATTAGATAATATATCATAAGATATTTTATTAAGTAAGGTATCATAATATATGTGTGACACAGTGAAGTAGTCGTTAGCATCTCTACCTTGCAGTGCTTGGCCATGGGTTCAATTCCTGGGCTACTATCTGAGGGAAATTTGTATGTTCTTTCCATGTTCACAGGGTTTCCACTCCAGATTCATACCACAGTCCAAAGACATACTGGTAGATTAATTGGCTTTTGGGGAAAATTGGCCCTGGTGTGAGTGTGTCTGTGTGTGCTCTGCAATGGACTAGTGTCCTCTACAGGGTGTATTCTGGCTTGCACCTGTTGTATGCTGTGCTAGGCTTCAGCTCCTCCACAAACCTATATTGGATAAAAGCAGTGAGAAGATGGATGTATACTAATATACTGTATGTGCAAAACATATTTTAGAAAACAGAGAGCTATACAATTAATGTCAGCCTTGTTGAAAATACAGAGTGTGATGCGAATGAGCTATGTGATCAGAAGTATTCTGGAACAGATTGAACAGTGCCACGGTTTCTTTGATGCCTCATTTTAAAAAGGGAAACGTTTAATGTGGGAACAGTTTTCAGTTTTCACTGTCAGACTCTGTACACGACTACAGATTTCTATTGCATCCCTGTCTGTTTCATAAAATATTTAAAATATTATTTTTATCCAACTCACAATATGCCGGATAAATACTGAACCCCAGAAAGTGATTCAAGGAGGTGCTTTTACCTGATAATATGAGTGAGATTATAAGAAAGACCTACAGTATAAACTTTTAATGTCAGATTTACTGTAGATAATGTTAAGAGCAATTTGTAATCTGGAGTCCTGGGTAAAATCTGTATTGCATAAAAGCAGAATACAGGTACTCAGGCCAGCAGAGACCTTACATGTAGAGGCTGCAGTGGGTTTGCTCAAGTGGATTTGTAGTTGAGATGGAAGAGCTAGGTCGGGTATCACAAGTGTTAGGTCGAGAGTATCCAAAACGAGAGGCGAGACGCAGTCGAAGCAGGAGAAAAAAACAAGGTCGGGTAGCCAGAAGTCAGGACGAGAGTGGTAAACGCGCACAAGAGAAAGCCAGTTAATGGGGAAGAGCGTGAGGAATGACAACTGATTAATTAGTGCGCGGGTGTTGATGGTGAGACGTGCTCGTAGGAATGCAGTTCGTGACACCTGGAAGGTAAGCTTCTCTAATGGCACTTTTATGACAGACGGATTTTGGCCATTAACATGACATGCTGCGAAAGCATGCATTTCGGCTTCCAACTGAGACCCTCGCAGTGTGCCACTAAATGTTCAGGCACAGGAGAGACACTGGAAGGTCATTACACTGCTAGGCACCTACTTTGGTAACCCACTGATAACCCACTCCTCCCAGTGGGACAATGTCCTTGTAAAGTTGTGGCTTTTGAGGGCTTAGTGCTCAGAAAGTGATTATATTCCATTGTTACATGGAGCACGGGAAACTTGTAGATGAATCAGGATAAAGTAATGCCAGATTATTGTAATGAGACGAGCATGACTCATTAGAACCCTCATGTATTTACTATCATACCTGCATTTTTTTTTATCAAATAGGTATTGAAGTATCTAAAAGCAATACTCAAAGTGCTGAAGGCTAGACACACATTCAGGAATTATTTGCACTGGTATGTGAACCAGGGATTAATGTTACAAAAATAATGACAATGTAACCAAAGCTTTAATGGAAGGATACTTAAACTTAACAATACTTTGATAGGCAGGAATAGGTGAAACAGACACAATGCAGCTATAAGGTAAAGAGAAAAGTGCTCTTAGCAGGAAGAGAAGAGGAAGTTGTGGGAATGCTGGGAGACACATAGTGGGCAGGACGAATGAACCTGTATTGACAAAATAGAGAGTACAGAAAGGAGTACAGGAGGCCCAACAGGCATTGGAAAGGACGCCCCCTGGTGGTCCTCTGCAGGCTGTGAACCAGAGGTTGAGACATCCTTTCTTCTTGTAGATCTCAGACTCCGAAGGTTGCATCTATCTACAATATGTAAGGAAGAGTAACTTAAGAAACATACATATTTATTAATAAGCCACCATTAAGTAAATTATATTGGTGCAAAGAGCTATGGGGCTGGATGGAGTAACAGATATGGCTTCTGCATTTTAAGAGTCTAACCTTGAAGACTGGTGAGTAAATTCTGTACATCCAAAGTGAGGACTGAGGGTTGATACCTTAATTACAGGAGCAGATCTAGTGCAGTGTACTGTATGTTTGGAAGAGTAATATTTTACTGAAAGGTCTTACCTCTGAGTTTTGGACAATTAAATCCAGTACAGAGGTAAGGCTTTATTGATGATGAGAGCTTTGAAGAGTCACTAGAGTAGCAGTAGCTGGTGTTTGTAATCCAAAGTCCAACTCAATCGATTGCAGAGAGAGTGGATGGCTTGTTGCACATTTGCCAACATAGGGAATAAGGTGGCAGGCTCAGAATTTAGCAGTATGACGAACAGGAGGAAAATGATAGTGGGTTTAGACAGCACAGCACTGCTGAAACAACTGCAGTGCAGTGACTAATATGGAAGGCAAGGTCAGCAAAAACTCATTGCTGAAAGAGTCAGGTTGGAGCAGCAGTGGCAGAGGGAATCATGCATTGATGTTAGTGTGATGGATGCTGGGAACAAATGCTGTAGTGTCTTGTATTTGTACCATGGTGAGCCAACGAGTGGTTGGAAGTGGATTTCATTGTTCTTCTGAACTTCCCTATTGAACTCCAGTAAGAAATATATTTTCACAGCTCTTCAATTACGCATATAGAAATACCTTTGTAGTATTTCAGTGCTTATCTACTAATATGTCACGGGGAGTATTTGCTTCCTGAAAGTGACTGAACAAGTCAGATTATGGCATAATATTACAGTCATGGCAGACGTCAGACTATAAGGCATCATTCCAGATTTTACTGTATATGATGTATCACAAATCTTCTGCATATTTAGGGACTGTACAGATTATTTGTGATACATCATATACAGCAACATCCAAGAGCAATCCTATTTTCGTTAGGATTCACATGGACTGGAGGCATTTTGATTGCCTCTTGTGTACTTGATGTCTCCCAATCCAGAAATGGCTTCAAAATGACTTCTTATATGTTGTTTCTACTGCTGATTAAGTGGTACACTGATGAAAGAAAGGGTAACCATTTTTTATCAGTGTAACCCTGATACATCCCAGATTAAGTCACCTGTGAACCACTGAAATGCCAAAGAAAGATGTGTGCTGCCAGTACCTACAGTACATAAGCACGGGTTGATAATGACACCTTTTTATAGGAGTCCTGACAGCCCATACTTTTTACTGAGTTTGACAATAGCTGCCCCATCCAGGAGCAATCAAAGTTTCAGATAGTCTGGTAAATACTCAGTGCACTCTCTATACGTGCTGTAGTCATTATCCATCCATCTATTTTCTAACCAGAACCAGAGCCTATCCCAGCAAGCAACAGGCACAAGGCAGGGTACAATCTGGACAGGATGTCAGTCCATCAGAGTGTACCTACAGACACAATCACACACTCACTAACACCAGAACCAGTTTTCCCAGAAGCTTATTAACCTACAGAACCAGCATGTCTTTGGACTGTAGGGGGAAACTTGAGCACCTGGAGGTTTTAGTACCCCAGGCACAGCAGTGAACTCAGACTCACAGCATTGCAAAGGCAGCACCACCACGCCACCCTGTTGTCATTGTCATTGAAGTGTATTGAGGCCCCTCAAGAATTACATGAGAAGCGCCAAAATAAAAACATTGATTTCTTTTTCTTTCAAACCAGCACACATGCATGAGCAAATTAACACCTAAAAAATTACAGCAATACTGACCTTCCTTTACATTCCCATGCAAGGATATAACATACTGTAGTTGCAAGTGTTATCAGTGGTTGTCGTATATTGTAATACAGGTGCAGGCAGCAAGAGACCAACTCTTTCATATCAAGTCAAATTCAGTGTTTAAGTTTGGGCATATGGGAAACGCAGACACAATAAATCCATAAATCTAGTGCAGATATGTTCTTCACAAAGCTTATAGTCAACAATGTGATTTGACATTCCTGACATCTTTTGTGGTTTCTGCTGTAGAAAACTGTAAAGTGCTCTGGAGCAAAGTGTTGCAAAGGGCATCATACTAAATAGAATCATTGGTTTCCCCATGATTTTATCTTTATGGGCAGCTCCATGCTTTACCACTCTTTAACCTTGATTTCACTGGTCAGGAATGAAAGACAGCGTTAGAAAGGCAGGAAAAGTCTTGTTCCTGATTTAACTGTGCTCTTCTGAAATTCAGAATTGAGTAGAAACTCATCTGATGATGAAAGGAGTTGATCGAATAAGTTTTGAAGATGAGGGAGAGCACCTAAAGGTGTCATATTCACGCCTTTAGAGAAACAGCTGCACTGAGTACGGTGCATTGGGGAGAGGTTTCCCACTGTGCAGAAACCATTTTCTTGGTGAAAGCGATGGTCAAAATCAATACAATAGCACCTCACCCCTTAGTGGTAGCATGAAGGAGTAGTCAGGGCACTGGATTCGGATATGAGATACTGTGGGTTCAAATCCCATCTAGCATAATGCTGTTGCATCTGATCTTGCACTCTGAGTACTTCAGTACAAATGCCCTGAGGTGTGAACTTTGGATAAAAGCATTATTGAAGTAAATCAATGGTCATAATAGATTCTCTTTGATAAATAGAAGTAGAGAATTTACTAGTTTTAAATAGTAGAATTGACTATTTATTAGTCGTTTACTGTAGATGAAGTAAGGAATCACACATTTCCAGCCCTAAGTGTTGTGTTGGCAGCAGTATGCCTGATCTCCTGTCACTTTTTGTATCCTTCAGACACAAAAGGTGTTGTGAGTGACTTGGGAACAATGCAATCAATAATGTATTTCACAGTTACAAGCACAAGTCTTTGAATTGTAAGTATTACCCCAGATATTGTCCTGTGGTGTAACCCCTATTTCTCTTTCCCATTCTTTCTGGCTCTCAGCGCATGAAGATCCCAGCCCTAGTGCAGACACTTCCAACTTCCAGCTGCCTCTCCCAAATCCAGGAAAATGTCTGGCTCCTACGATGAATCTGCTAGTATTGAAGAGACCACGGACAGCTTTTGGGAGGTACAAGTGCTGTCCTCTCTTTCTCTCTTTATGGAACAAATTGTTTTGCTCATAGCTTTTCTTCAGTTAAATGTTAATACTTCTGAACATCAAAACAGTGTTTGGAATCACAGCCCCAGTACCCCAGTTCAAGAACAATAGCAGTATTGTATTCTGTGAAATTAGAAAAGTTTACAAAACCACAAGTCACCCCTTGCAAATGAATACTCCTATAGCCAGCCATTTTCTAATAGCCCAGGTGGGGAGCTGCGTCAGCATGCGTAGGCTGCAAAGGAACAAGTAATAAGTTTATTCCATGCTGAAAAGAGAAGAAAGAAAACACTACGTTTCGGTCGTGGAGCCTTCTTCAGGTGTGTGTAATAGCTTCATTCAATTCAGGGTTGTGGGGGAGATGGAGTCTATCCCAGCTAGCAGTGGGCACAGGTGAGATAGTGTACATCCAGGAGGGGACACCAGTTCATCAAAAGGCACACAGAAACAGACTCACACCAAAGTACTGTATGTCTTTGGATAATGGAGGAATACAGAGCACCCAGCAGAAACCCACACAAACATGGGGAGAACATACAAACTCCCTGCAGACAGCACCCCATGTCTGGAGCTGAACCCAGGGCCCCACTCCTGCAAAGCAGCCATTGTAATCACTGTGCCACCCTGCTACCCTGGGCTCTAAAGTCTCTATTTGTCACATCTCTACGGGACTGTCCCGTTGTTGTTTTTTTAATGTTGTGGCTACACAGGCTGCACTAAAATGGCTACGTATGAATGAGGAAATCTTTTAGTCTGACTACATACACTGAGCACTTCAAGTTTCTAGCATCTATACATACTGTAGGTTGCACACTATGTTTCACTATGTTTCAGAAGCTTCAAAACACTTCAGAACAAGGTGTCGGCTGAAACCAAACAGAAATTTAACAGAGAGGCAGCAAGAGGAACACGTACAACAGCAGAACTTACAATAGATCAGAAATCTAAAAACACACACTTACATCTTCAGATTAGAGGCAGTGGCTACTAAAAGATCCAGAGTGAAGATGTAAGAACAGAATAATCAACAGAAAAGCAGTTGAGCACACTGTAGATAATAGTACATCCACTGTCACTGCAGCAATGGTGTTTTAGTCTGTTGTTTCTGGGCTCCTGGTTAAAACCTGTTTTGAGCAGTTTGTGTAGCCAGGCTCCTCCACCATTCAACAGGTTTGATTGGAGATTTGCACGTTGTTCCACAAGCCAAAGACTCTGCTCATTGAGAACACAGCACCCAGCCTGTGGGCGGGAGGCTTCGACTACAGTGGAGAGACTCCCTGTGATAGGCAGTGGAGGAGTCTGCAGTGCGGTCCGGCCTGGGTCGAACACAGGCAGAGAGGCAAGGTTTCGTGCCATAGGGTTTCAGTTCGGTTCACACGATCCTAAGAGGTATAATATTAACTAGTAGATAATCTGGATATACTGTACTGTAGGGACTCCTGGCTTTAGAAATGTATTAAAGAATTTATGGCCATTTTAAAAAAAGAAAGTAATTCAGTTCTTTAAATAGTCAAAGTGGCTCATTCTTATACCAGAGACCTAGTCTAAAACCTGGATAATGATCAGAAGGAGGATGGACTTCTCTAACACTGTAGGTTAACAGGTGTCCAGCCACGGAGTCACCAGTATTTGGTCACCTCTGGATGGAGGTGTCTGAGAGTAGATTATCTGGGGTTATTCTGAACAGCTATGGTCAGCTGTGGTTATAATGGACAGCTGTGGCCAGCTGCGATTATTCAGGACAACTGTGGTCTGCTGTGGTTACCCTGGATTTCATCTGAGCAGCCAGCGCTCTGTCCTGGTTTGATAAAAAACCGTTAGCATTTCATGAAAACCTCCTGCCTTGGAGCTGCCGGGAGAAGAAGCCCGTCACAACGCAGAGCGGGCAAGCAGCAGTTTGAAGCGCTGTGATTCGGAGAGACTCCTGAGGTCAGAGCTGCACCCCTGGTGGTGACCCCAGTCCTGCTGCTTGTGGCATCTGTCTACAGACTCGGTGCTGTGCTCAGCAGCTCTGTCTCCCTTAATCCCATCAGCTCCCATCTGCAGGGGGCGTGAGGGGGGGTTGCTGTTTGGGCCTCATCAAAACAATGTAGATTACAGACTTGACAGGATTCCCCCCCAGCCAGGGCTATTGCATAACTTCACATGTACAGCCACATGAGCCCCTCCTCTCTCCCAGCATTCACCCACGCCCCTGCAGGCTTAGAGGATGGGCTAAAGACCCACCAACATAATCTTAAGGTGGAACAGGAAGATGAATGCCACAACAATGGGACTGATTATACTAGACACTAGAGACATTCTTAAAATGGAACAGGACAGATACACTGTAGCTATTTCTTCTGTGATCCTGACTGCGTCATCTGTGTCAGTATCAGTATTGTGATAACGATTGCCATTTGTAAAGACAGCAATGGGAGCATCATTTCAAGGGGTGCAGTGTGTATGGTTCAAAAATTAATTAATCAAGAAAATAATTTAACAGCTTAAAAAATATAAGAAAGGTTGAAAAAAACAGAATTTTCTCACATTAGCTTGTTGCTAATTGATATACGTAGGTAATTGATAACTAAATGAGATGGATATGAGGACAGCATGGCTAGGCAGCTTGTCTCAGACATGCATTAACCAAAAAGGTGTCTCATATTCACCTTGTGAATTTCTTGATTTCCATGAGGTAGTCTGTCCAATTTGGGATTTTTAACACTTAATGTTATGACTCTTTACAATTTCAATCCTGTTTAGAAGTTATATTCTTTTAAGCTGTGCATGAAACCCTAATCTTGGAGTCTGTGAAGGGTATGTGTTAGACTCTTCCCTGGGGTTGTGACACCCAATAGTGTGAGTGTGTGAAGGATCTGTGTTAAACTTTTGTCTGTGGTTATGAGACTCACTAGTTTGAAATGTGTAAAGGGTGTGTGTCAGCCTCATTCTGGGGTTGTGAGACTCACTAGTGTGAAGTGTGTGAAGGGTATGTCAGGCCTCTGTCTGGGTTTGTGAGACCCACTAGTGTGAAATGTGTAAAGGGTGTGTCAGACCTCTCTGGGGTTGTGAGACTCCCTAGTGTGACTTGTGTAAAGCGTGTGTCAGGCCTCTCTCTGGGGTTGTGAGACTCACTAGTGTGAAGTGTGTGAAGGGTGTGTCAGCCTCTCTCTGGAGATGTGAGACTCAATAGTGTGAAGTATGTGAAGGGTGTGTGTCAGGCCTTTGTCTGGGTTTGTGAGACCCACTAGTGTGAAGTGTTTAAAGGGTGTGTGTCAGCATCATTCTGGGGTTGTGGGACTCACTAGTGTGAAGTGTATGAACGGTGTGTGTCAGCCTCATTCTGGGGTTGTGAGACTCACTAGTGTGAAATGTGTGAAGGGTCTGTGTTAGGCTTCTCTCTGTGGTTGTGAGACTCACTAGTCTGAAGTGTGTAAAGGATGTATCAGACCTCTCTCTGGGGTTGTGAGAGTCACTAGTGTGACGTGTGTTAAGGGTGTGTGTCAGGCCTCTGTCTGGGGGTGAGGTCAAGGCACTGAGCATCTGCGTAATTTTCTGTCAGGTGGGGAACTACAAGCGTGCGGTGAAGAGGATCGATGATGGCCACCGGCTCTGTAACGACCTGATGAACTGTGTCCAGGAGCGTGCCAAGATCGAGAAAGGCTACGCACAGCAGCTCACCGATTGGTCCAAGAGATGGAAACAGCTGGTTGAGAAAGGTAGTAAGGGACTGGGGGGCAGGTAATAGTGTATAGTATAGTGTGAACTATAAATGTAGTTGTCAAGAAACTAAGACTGGAAAGGAGACTTCCTAGGACTCGGTTAATTCACCCAGAAGCATTTTATTACAATTCAGTAGGATGAATCTGAGTTCAATAAACTTTTAACATATTTCATTGGTCATAATATTGTTTAATAAAACAGATGTAGTTCATGTTTTTTAGCATTTCATTTTCGAAAAAAAATGAATATACGCCTACAGAAATCTGAATAACAATTGGGTTTGTCTATTGGAACAGAGAACTAAATGATTAAGTATTTATACTAAGCTTAAGTATTCAGTATGGATACCTTTTTGCTTCATGTAGGTTACTGATCAGTCTGTTCTGTTCCCTTGTGATAAAGCCCTGTAACAACTTAAGGTGTTCTATATGACTGTCAATTGCTAAATTGCACAAATAACCTAAATTTAAGATCAAATTTGTCATCAAAGCCCTCAATCTGTCCTCTGTTCATTACTCCTACCTGGCTAGTCTGAATTTCATTGTCCCAGTATTAGTGAGAAGGGCCTCAGTTTAAGGTCTTATGGTTTTCAAGAATCTAAAACACTATAATATAAAACAAATGTCTTTTGAGGTCTTAACAGGAGTTTTTTTTCCTGCATTTCAGAGCTCTTCTTCAGGTGGGGACTTCGGAGTTCCTCATACTCATCGTCTCTCTGTCTGTGTGTCTGACTCAGGGCCTCAGTACGGCACTCTGGAGCGGGCCTGGCTGGCCATAATGACGGAGGCGGACAAGGTGAGTGAGCTTCACCAGGACGTGAAGAATGGACTCCTCTCTGAGGACTTGGAGAAGGTGAAGAACTGGCAGAAGGACTCTTACCACAAGCAGATCATGGGCGGCTTCAAGGAGACCAAAGAGGCTGAAGACGGCTTCAGGAAAGCACAGAAGCCCTGGGCCAAGAAACTCAAAGAGGTGAGGGCAGGTGCTCAGCCTGCAGATGCTCAGATCTCAGAAAAGAGGCCTTCTCCACTTCGCCACATCTTAGTTTCCACCAGATCCTCTCTTTGCAACTCACCTGTAATGAACTGAGGGAGTTGTGTAAATAAAGTTAGTTAAGCAAGGGGATTATGAAGTAAAGACTCCATTAGGATTGAAATTGGAATTGGAATCTAGAATGTGTCATTAGCTGGCTCTCTCCAGGAAGCAAAAGGCTGGTACTGTGCCACTGAAGTAGTTTATGTTCATTAGGAGCCAAGGAATTCTCAGCTCTCCATTCCACAGCAATTCCAAATGCAGCAAATGTTCAGTCATCCTAGACACATTGTGTGTGAAGAGAAGAAGATGACTGGGCAGCCTATATATCAGAGGAAATCTTTATGTGCTCTTCTCATCTTCATGTCTTGAGTTCCATGGGTCGCAGCATTGAGCCAGGTCGACAGCTAGTGATTGGTGGCTATAAACTGAAAGAAAAATTAAAGAGAGTGCAGAGTTTGGGACTGGCAGAGAGAGCTGTGTTCATCCAGAAACATCTCACTGAGTTTTTAGCACAAAATTTGTGGAGGTGGAGTACATGTGGAGCAAATTTTGCTCTTGGGGGGAAAGAGCTTTGGGGGGCAGGAGGTGAGTGCTGTACAGATCAGGCAACAAGTTAATGAGTTAGAGGAGGCTTTATATACAGCTGCCTAGGGCTAGAAGGGCCTACCATTGGAGAGTAATGCAGTTTTCCTAAAGATTAGACACTCACGCTGATAGATACTGTTCATAATGCCTGTGGGCCCTTAACCTGATTAGAGATCACCCAGAGTGGAATGCAATGGATGAGTCAATATCTATACAGCACAGCTGTACTTGATGATTGAACAAGATGTGAAGCAAAGCCCAGCTGGACCTGGAGAACTGTGTGAGCTGAGTCTTACATTGCTGGTTTTGATTTGTTGTGGAGATCTAAAGTGTTTTGGCCAAGCAGTAGCCTGAGGTCAATAGAGGCAATGGGTTGAGTAAAATTTAATGATGATGGGTTATTGAGTCCCCAAAGGCTCATCCAGTGAGGACCCTCCAGTCCTGACATTACTGATTCTGTAATGAGCTGTCAGGACTGAGATTTCCGTACTGGCTGCTGAGTGTTGCTAGGATTGGGTCAACCCAGTGGACTTTTTCCACATCCACAATGAAACTTGAACGAGAGGGCTCAATTGGAAGCTACATGAAAGTGAATTGTAATCTAAGGATCGAAGACACTTCTTAAGGAATGTTGTGGGAGAGAACCAGCTAACCAGCTAACGAGACGGTTCTTAATATTACTGTAATAGAAAGGCTACACTGCCATCTTATTCAGAAACCACAAAGCTGACTGGAAAAGGGAGACATAACTTATTTTTGGTAATCAAACAGTAATTTCCACATTTGTATGACTAGATAAAAATGAAGATAGTCAAAAGTTGGAAATTTCACTGCTATGTTCTTGAAGCCAAACCCTGGTTTCTTTCAGGGAAAGCCAATAAAGGATCCCCTGATCGATCCGGTACCATCTACCGAACAGGTTACACAGGCCAGATGGTTTCCTCTCGTTTTGTCTTATGTGTTCATCTCCGCTCTCCCCCTTGCTCTATTCTGTCCGTCGATGACACGGTTCTTATGTCGTGTTGTCCCACTCAGCTGGAGACAGCCAAGAAGGTTTACCACATGGCCTGCAAGGAGGAGAAGCTGGCCGCCGCCCGCGAGGCCAACAGCAAGGCAGAGGCCTCGGTCACTGCGGACCAGCAGAAGAAGCTGCACGAGAAGCTGGACAAGTGCAAGCAGGATGTCCAGAAGGTGAGCAGAGGACGTGGCTGTGTGAGCGCAGGCCGGACACTACCCCACACTGTAGGAGCAGTGGTTTGTCAGCAGCTGTTTATTATTCAGTGAAGAGAACAAATCAGCCAATAATCTTCCTTTCTCTGAAGGAGGGGGGGCTCACAAGCCCTTTCTTAATTCATCTAAAAGTCTGATTAACGCGCAAAATATTCAAAACATTTCACAGCTGCTATAACGTATAAGATCACATTATTGGCCATGTACAATTTCTTGTATTAGGAATTTTGTCTTTTCACATACCTCAACTTGCTGTTCATGAGACACACAGACCAGGACAGAAGCTTGGGTTCAGAGCCCAGGGTCAGCCATTTATACGGCACCCCTGGAGCAGTTGGGATCAAGGGCCATGCTCAGGGGCCCAACAGAGTAGGATTCCTCTACCGGCCGCAGGACATGAATCGGCAACCTTCCAGCCACAGGCACACATCCTTAGCCACAGAGCCACCACACATTATCAAGTAGATAATGTACTTATCTGCAGCTGATTCAGTCATGGTTGTTTGACAAGTGGGAGGTTTGCAGTAGTTAGAAAAGGACATTAAGGTTTTACAACCCTGCCGCATATGATAAAAATGAATAAGCTTAAGCACATACTTACCTATACATGTCTGTTATTATCATATACAATAAGCGTGCTTACAGACAGAGACTATTAATTAAAGAAGCTCCTAACTGGAAAGAAGTTTCCTTTCTTGAATTGTTCCTCAGCATTGTGCCTCAGTGCACCTGAGTGTATTGTTAGCACTTCTTATACCAAAAAACATTCAAAACGCCCTTTGAGATGAGAAGGGCTTTGAAGTAAAATGCACTTTATTTAAAGAGCTCAGACAGAGTAAAGAAAAGAAAAACAAGTCAGTCGCACAGGCAGGTGGTGTCACGGACGTCCAAAGGGACTAACCGTGGGGAGCAGGAGAGCAGAAAAAGACCCATATGCGTAGTGGCGAGACGGGAAAAATTAGTGCAAAGAGTTCAGGAATGCCGTATAGAAACCTATGCCCTCAGGGAGCGGACGTGGGGCGCCCTGGTGCTAGGCGGGTCTCAGGACATCCGAACAACAATGCTGAGCGAGGACAGAGTGCAAGACCCAGAAATATATAGCCCAAGGAAGAGAGGGACAGGAAGGACAGCAGACCAGAAACTAGGGACAGGACAGAGAAGGAGCGCCCTCTGGCTGCAGAGGGCGTGACAGGTGGAAGTCCACAGCTAGCATATAGCTTGTGTGCCATTTTCCAGATGAATGCATTTGGAAAAGACCTGTTAACCAGAAACATTTTTTGAACTGTTACATGAGCACTACTGTATGTGAGCAACCTAACACACAATGAAGAGCTGTAGACATTTCTTTATATCTGTTAATATCTGAGATCTGGTGCATCTTATTGCATACAATGAAACAGACACATACCACGTACTTACAGTAAGTTCAGCCAGAAGTTGTGCTGTCATGCTGTCAGAAAATCTTTAAGTTGGGCCAAAAGCAGAAAGCCTTGCTGACCTCTGGGAAATGAGTTTGACACCACTGCTTTCAAACAATTATTTGCTTTCATCTTTTTGAGGAAAAGATTCACTTTAAAAGGAAATGTTATTACAGGTTAATAAAGTACAGATATTGTACAATAAAGCTTCACATAAAGATGTTAACCTTATTTCCAGACCCCATACGCTCTTTTCCAATATTGTAATCAGAAACAAATCTAAGGGACAAAAGGTTATCTTATGCAAATGCTCACTCTATTGTTGGACTCATGTTTCGACTCATTTGAGTTATTTCTCCGCCATTTCTGACTCTTTAGGAAGAAGTCTGAGAGGGTTTCTCCTCATAAAGATATTTCATTAGCTAATTGCTGCATGACAGACATTGCTCCCCTGGGCCTGTCACCATGTAATCAAACTGTTGTCCTTGGCCTAGTTATTGAGAAAGAAATCTCGGCCTAATGCGGTCCCTGCAAAGGTTGAACACTGTAGGACCAATTCATTAACTTTAAACCGTGCGGCTGTAAGTCAGGACTCTTTAATCATTCCCTTTCTCCATGCATTTTTAATAACTGACATTTGTACAGCAGCCTGCACTATTTGTCTTCCAGGACATGGGAATGTTGCATTATTTCACTGGTCAGACTCTGTGTGCAGAACGTTTAGTAGTTTCATCAATTTTTAAGGACTAAAAAAATTACCTACCTCTCAGTTTATTGGCTTGTTAAGAGATGGTAGTGTTGTGTGTTTTATTTTTGTTAACATATTGGATTTCAACTTTACGTTATGCAGAAATTCAAATGCAAAAGAAGAACAGACCCATTGAGACATCACCAAGTTCTTAATATTACTGTAATAGAGGGGCTACACTGCCATCTTTTTCAGAAACCACAAAGCTGACTTTTCACTGGAAAAGGGAGACATAACTTAGTTTTGGTAATCAAACAGTAATTTCCACTTCTGCATGACTAGATAAAAATGAAGATAGTTAAAAGTTGGAAATTTCGCTGTGGTTAATTGTTGTGTTGCTAACGTTAGGTGCATTGCTCAAGCACATGATGTCACTTCCTGCAATGCGTATGCAGGACAGTAGATCACAATGCATTTTAGAAATGTAGTACAGGTATCAGGACAGTCAGGTCTTCAATCTTTATCTTTCAACTTCAGCAGATCCCCAGCTGCTCATTTTTTTGGGGGGGAGGGAGGGGCAGTAACTGGGTATAATGGGATTGCTATCGGCTTTTCTGCTACATACCTGTAGGATATTTGCTCCACATTGATTTTAAAATATGCCTGGGAGCACTACACTGGAATGGTGTGCTGTGCTTGTGACTGTGTCATGGTGCTGTGTTCCAGGCCAGGGAGAAGTACGAGAAGGCGCTGGACGAGCTGAACAAGTGCACACCCCAGTACATGGAGAACATGGAGCAGGTGTTCGACCAGTGTCAGCAGTTTGAGGAGAAGAGGCTGTGCTTCCTCAAGGAGGTACTGCTTGACATTAAGCGCCACCTCAACCTCACTGAGAACCAAAGGTGAGCTGCTGCCCTCCTGTCCCATAACGTCCCGTTGTTGTCTTTGAGATAGACTTCCACTTCGGTCAGGGAATTGTGGGTAAGGTTCTGAAATAGCATGTGGTGCAAAATGCGATATCAGGTGGCTCAAGGAGTATACAGTTTGCTGTGTTTCTTTTGTGTGTGGGTAGTTCTTAATTTACAATCTCTGAATTTGCAAGTTTTTGATTTAACGTTCATTATCACAGCAAAGCCTTTGTGCATGTCCAGCAAAAGGCAACTGGATGGAGTGTTTGAGACTATATACAGGATACATTCACCCATCTCCCATCGTCTTCTCCTTATTAAATAACTTTATTACGTGTCTTTGTTATATTCCCTTGACATTTTACATAAAATAGATTAGCATTAAACAAATTCCATTCCATTTCAAAATCCATTCATTTTCTAAACTGCTTTATCCAGAACAGGGTAGTGGGGGAGCCAGAACCTATCCTGGCACACATAGACAATCACACATTCACACCAGTCAATTTTCTCAATTAACCTGCCAGTATGGTTTTGGATTGTGGGAAGAAAGCAAGGAAACCAGAGCACCCAGATGTAACCCACATGAGCACAGGGAGAACATACAGCAATTCCAGACACTCCAGGAATCGAACCCAGGGCACGAACTGCAAGGCAGCAATGCAAAACACTGCACTACTGTGCCACCCCCTTAACAACCATTTACTTCTCAAATGACTTTTAATACAACATCATACATCTTTAACATAAACATCTAACATGAATAAGTCATTTTAATCTGGGAGTTCAGGCCTGTGGTTGAAAATGGACCCAGAACACACACCCACCATTCACATACGTTCTAATAGGGAACATGTTTTTGTTTTAGTCATTTCAAGAATGTGTCTGACATGAAAAATTATAACCTCTATTTTGTTAAGATTTTCAACTCGTCAGTATATTTTAACAGCGTCGATTCCTGTTTTCCACATGGAGGAAACGTGTTTGGATTCTCAGAGCTGTCAGAACAAACAGAGAAGGGGCCATTCAGAAATGTGCATGGAAGATGTTTACACTGGCAACCACTGTGTCTCCTAAACTTTTATTCCTGTCATGAGACAACTCTGGGATTGTCTGCCAACCTATTGTTGTTCAACCCTAGCCTTGACACCACATGCCTGTAGTGTTACAGATTTAAAGTAGTTAATAGTGGGGGGTGATCTTTATTAGCTTGTACTTGTACAAACATGACCCATCATAAGCCTCTGGTCTCCTTGTATGGATCATTGAGATGTGATCATTTTTTTAAATATTTAAGGGGCTCTTGAGGGGTTCCACTAGTAAAAGCATTTGTTGGCCACAGTCTTGATGCCCAGCCCTTGCTGAGTCAAGTCTGCACTAGACTTGACTTGAATAACCCAGAGTACCCAGGATTCCCCAGCCAATGTGCGCTGAAGTCAGTCAGGGAATTCTCTAGTTGCCAAGCAACAGCGGCAGCAGTGCAGTGCCCTTGGACGGGCAGTGTTGTCAGGGGGAGAAATGGTGATGTTTTGTTCTCGTTCACATTTAAGAGAGCAACTTTGTCACCAGAAAAAAACAAACACAATCACGGGGTGCCTCCAGAGTGGCTCAACTGGTAAAGTGATTGCCTCTTCTTAATTTATGCTCAAGGAACATGGATTCGAATTTGAGATTGTGCTACATTTACAAAAAAATAAATACAGTATGAGAAAACGTGGACATTCACATTTTACAGCAAAGCTGTGCTTTGCTTCAGAAAATATTGAAGTATTCCTGTAAAGGGAGCTCCAGCAGAGTAGGTGTCAAATTCTGGGACACATGACATTCCTGATGAAAGAAGGTAGAGTAGCAATACAAAATTGAAAACCGCATGCGAATTTGGAAAGGAATTTACTGCACCTCCGAGAAACATATCCCCTATGGCATGTAAGCGCTGTTGAGGTACATTGGCAGATTGATAGGAAGTATCAGACACAAAGCAATCATGTTTTTAAGCTCTTCAAAGTAATCTGGATGGTGTGTAGGCGCAGGTAGCTGCTGTGTGTCAGATGGGCCATGATTCAGCCTAGCCCAGCACTATTAAATCATGAGTTATGCTTATACAGAGGTTTGTGGGAAGCAGCATTAATACATACACACACAGCCATCCAAGAGCACCTCCTCTAAGAGAATCTACGGACATTCAGTACTTCCAGAGTGAATGCTTAGTGGGCACTGCTCTGACCCCTGTCTCCGTTGTAACCTAATCACACACACAAACACACAGTGCATACTGAATACAGCTGAAGGGGCCAGAACACAGCATAGAGTATTTCTTCTGCAACACTTAACCTTAGGACTTAGGACAGAAAGCTCTCCTCATAGAAAGTACTGTAGAGTTCTAAATTGACTCCCTGCAAGGCCAGTTCTCAACACAGCACAACATAGTAAAAATACAAAGGGCTGTACAGACTGCTTTCAAGTCAAATCTTGTAATCTTCTAATCTTTTTTAATTGTTTTTAATTGTGATGGAAATGATTATGTTTGTTAAAGTTGATTAAGACAAGTCATATAGCTTCAGAAGAGAGCCCTCTGCAAAAATCCCCTTCTGTTCATAGGGGATTAGTTAGTAATAGCAGTGTCTGTTAGTGGGCCTGTGCTGACTGAGTCTCTATTTTTGTCTTTGTGTTAACATGAACTCCTTCCTGCCCTTAGCTATGCCAATGTGTACTGGGAGCTGGAGAACACCATCCGCACTGGAGACGCTCAGGAGGATCTGAAGTGGTTCAGCAACAACCATGGCCCCGGCATGCCCATGAACTGGCCCCAGTTTGAGGTACACCCCTCACGCTGTGTCCCACAGAACAGAACTGGGAAAAAGCCTGTAAAAAACAGTTTGAAATCGTGAAATCAGATTACAAAACAGTCATGGTGAAACCACTAGAATTGAACAAGTAAATCAACAAAAAATTGATTTTTTAAAAAGTAATTTTCTCTATATCATTGAGCTATTTGAACAGGAAAAAAATGTTTTAGAAGAAAAGTCTGTGAGATCATCCAACGTTCATCCAACATCTAAGTTGTGTAGTTTGCCCTGTAAGGCAAATCAAAGCTGACTTCTGAATGCTGTCGGCATTTGACAGGCCGTTTTGTCATTCCAGAATACAGCTGACCTGCCACCAGGGGATGCCAAAGGCCCTCTAACAATTGTAAACGGGCATACTTGGTGGTAATTAGTTCATTATTAGATTATTGATGACAAATCTAGATTTTTGATTAGTGGTGTCTAGAGTATAAAAAGGGCCTGTAGTGTTAATAGTTGTTGAGTTTGGTAGGAGTTACTTAAAACCTCCTGGAGCATTATCCAGCAGCCATATCACCCTGCAACTCACAACTGGCAACCCACTGAAGCTCAGCAGGTGTGAGCCTGGTCAGTACCTGGATGGGAGACCTCTGGGGAAAAACTAAGGTTGCTGCTGAAAGAGGTGTTAGTGGGACCAGCAGGGGGTGCTCATTGGTCCATGTGGGTCCTAATGCCCCAGTATAGTGATGGGGACACTATACTGCTGTCCTTCAATGTAAAACTGAGGTCCTGACTCTCTGTGGTCATTAAAGATCCCAAGGTGTTTCTTGAAAAGTAGGGGTGTAACCCCAGTGTCCTGGCCAAAGTTCCCATTGGCCCTTACCAATCTTGGCCTCCTAATAATCCCCCTCTATGAGTTGGCTTCATTACTCTGTTTTCCTCCCCACTGATAGCTGATGTGTGGTGAGCGTTCTGGTGGGGCTGCACATTGGTGGTGGTGGAGTGGATCTCCATTACCCGTAAAGCGCTTTGAGTGAAGTGTCCAGAAAAGCGCTACATAAATAAAAGCAATTATTATTATTATTACTGTACCAGGGAGGGCAGCCGGGTCAGCCCGGGACTGTCCAGCTTGAGACTGACATTGACTGACCAGTTAGACACAATGATCCTCCTCTCTCAGAGGTAATTCCTGGCTCCAGTTTAGGACAGACGTCTGTCTGATTACTGTCTGCTCCTGTGGCTATATCCAAGCATCAGATACATCAGACTGGTTAAGCAATGGAGTGTCCTTTTTATGGAATAGTTTTCTGCAAAGCCTGAGCACCTCTCTCAACTATACTGGCTACATCCAGGGGTTGTCAGAAGACAGCTCCCCTTCAGCTTTCCAGAGGCAGAGTAGTTTCTTTCAGGGTGAACTAATTTGTCAGACTTTGAATTTGTCAGTTCTGATCCATTTAACCTGTCATTTGACCACTTTCCTTCCTCACCTGGGAAAAATATTGAAATTATGACAACTAGATTCAATGAGATCCAAAGGAAAGCAGCCAGGCTAATGTTCAGTCTCCTCCTTCAAGATCTGACAAGGAAATATCACTGTACAGTAGCTGTGTTTCAGTCTATACCAGAAAACCATGTTGATCCTTAAATGGATTTTGTTGCCTTTTTGTATGTGTGTGACTTATGCGGGACTCCCAGATAGACTTCCTGTCTTTGGGTGTGTCGTCATTCACAAGGTGGGACATTCATTACTGTTGGTTCTATATGATTTCCATCCCCACCCAGACTGATGATATCGGATTTTATGCAGATAACAGCCAGGGAATTAATTGCACTCTCTTGTTGTACTTGCACAACAAATAAGATGGTTATATGTGAGATAAGACCCTTGTCCCATCTAGTTAGCAGTAGCTTAATAATCTGAGGATCTTATGCAGCTTTTTAGTGAATATTGTCTGTGAATCAGTGTCAACCACATGGTAGGACAGTTTGTTCCAGACACCCACCACCCTTTGTGTAGGAAAGCGCCTCCTTTGCTCCCTCTTAAACATACTTCCTCTGGTTGTGTCCTTGTGTTTTTGTTTTCAATTCTGATACAAAGTAATCTATTGGTTTTCTTGTGTCAGTTCCTTTCAGGACTTTGAATACTCATATTAATTCCTCTTGCAATCTCTTCTGTTCAATCTCACATTTTACCAGATATCAAATCAAATACAAAACAGGTCACAGATTTTCTCAGATGCTAAAGACTTGGGTGGAATCATACCTTTCTGTAAACTAGTAAACTTGAATACTTTGACAAGGGATGAACAGTCCTGAAGTAGGCCAGTATTATTTATCAGCTGATAAATTAAATTTGCCTGAAAAACCTGCAGGACTCCTGCCTTCAAGATTGCCTTTGTCCTACTCTGGCCTCTTGTTAGAGTACTCTTTCTTGGGGTCCTTGCCTGTTGGGGTCCTGATTGAGGAAGAGAAACACACGGGGTTCACGATTCACCCCTTCTCTGCTCATGTAGGTCAGCTGTAGTAGGCGCATGAGGACTGACAAGGATTGTCTTGGTTTTTTCCCTGCAGGAGTACAACCCTGACCTGACCCACACCATCACTAAAAGAGATAAGGTTAAAAAACCGAATGAAGGAGTGACCTTGACTAATGTCACCCCTGGAGTGGAGCATGTGGCACAGGCTGGTG
The DNA here is from genome assembly GCF_040954835.1 of Lepisosteus oculatus. Classification (NCBI taxonomy): domain Eukaryota; kingdom Metazoa; phylum Chordata; class Actinopteri; order Semionotiformes; family Lepisosteidae; genus Lepisosteus; species Lepisosteus oculatus. The sequence goes on from NC_090700.1 coordinate 29,730,118, forward strand.
ACAGGGGCAGGTAAGTGATGGCCTTATGAAAATGGTCATACCATTGCAGTGAGAGGGAAGGGAGGGAGTTATAAGACAAAGTTTAGAATGAATGGCAAAGAAGTGTCTAGAGCACAAAAAAACTATGTCGCCGCTACATGCTCTGCATAGCAGCCATATCACCCTGCAGCTCATACATGACAACTCACTGAAGCAATTCACATCTGACAACCCACTGAAGCTCAGCAGGTATGAGCCTGGTCAGTACCTGGATGGGAGACTGGCACACTATGGCTGCTGTCACATCATCCAGGTGGGGCTGCACACTGGTGGTGGTGGAGGGGAGTCCCCATTACCTGTGAAGCATTTTGAGTGGAGTGTCCAGAAAAGTGCTATATAAGTGTAAGAAATTATTACATTCAGCCAATGGTACAGAAATTAATCTACAGTCGCTCAGAATGTTAAAATGTTCCCATAATTGTATTTTCACAGTTTTGAGTTCAACTGGTTGAATTTTAAAAACTGATAATAAACATAAAATGACACAAGAAAAGTTACAAATGAGAGGAGACCCTCAGCCTGTTTGGTTGTTTGGTTGCCTGGATCATTGGCATCACTGATCTGAGAATCCTATTCCCTCAACTCTTAGGATACGACACATTTAGCACCAGCTACCTGGCTATGGAGATAGAGACTTTTACCCCTCTGTGTAAAGTAAGGTCTCCTGGCTTGTGACCTGAGTATTGAGGCTGACTTTGAAGATGTGGCTTATATGGACTTGCTCAATACCTTTTGGGATTTTCAAAATCAAGTCTGAATCAAGTCCCAATGTTCTTAAGGTTTTACTTTAGTTAAGGTCCCAAGGTAAATAACTGTAGTTAATATGTTTGGTAGGAGTTACTTTATGGTTGGAGGCTTCTCAAGAGAAGCTTCTTGAGAGCTTTAAGTATTGCAGCTTTTCCTTCTGATCAGGTGTTCTGTTTGCTCTCTGTTCTGTATTGCTTCTAGTTCAGGGGAGCCCAAATCCAGTCATTGAGGGCCACCGTCCGGCAGGTGTAATTGGTCTCTGTAAATCTCCAGCTTCTTAAGAACATGGAAGGGCTTCAACTTTTTCAATTAAGCAAATCATGAGTTTGATTAGGTAATTAAGGGCTTGGGTAGGAAGAAAACCCAAAACCTAGTGGCCCTCCTGGACTAGAGTTGTGTCCCCATGCTCAAGACCCATTCAGTGTGATATTGTGATATTTAGGGTCCTTATTGAGTTTGGTTTCCTGTGTCTCCCAGTCTGTGCCAGTGCTGGTTGCTGGCGCTCTGACCCTTTGTCCTGTCTGCCTCTCTCCAGCGTGAGCAGCTACGACAAGAACCAGACCTACTCGGCTGAGTGGTCCGATGAGGAGCCCGCCAACCCCTTCACTGGCAACGAGACCAACGGGGGCGCCAACCCCTTCGAGGAGGAGTCGGCCAACAAAGGGGTGCGCGTGCGGGCGCTGTACGACTACGACGGGCAGGAGCAGGACGAGCTGAGCTTCAAAGCTGGTATGGGCCAGGGCTCGCAGTCCAGAACCGAACACAGCTATTGACTTTCTTCTGAGGTTTCTGACACCAGTGCATCTGTTTTCGAACTACCTTATTAGATTCAGGGTCGTGGGGGAGCAGCCTATCCCAGCAATCAATGGGTACAAGTGGGGTTACACCCTGGACAGGATGGCAGTCCATCGCTGGGCAGACACAGACACAAACAAACACACTCACACCATGACCAATTTTCCCAGAAGGCAATTAACCTACCTGTATGTCTTTGGACTGTGGGAGGAAACTCATGGGAAGAGCATTCAAACTCCACGGAGACAGCAACCAGGAATTAAACTCGGGACTCAAGTGCCATGAGGCAGCAACGTTAACCACAGCACCACAGTGGAATTCAACAGAGCTGTAAATAAGCAATTACAAACCCAGGCTCTTACCTGAAAAGAGAATGCTTTCTCATACCCCAATAAAATCTTACATCAGGTGCTGGATTAATAGCTTGTGATTGGTGGGATACTGTTTAGAGCTAGGCCTACTTTTGATTTAGTCTTCATTTTAGCATGGTTCGTTCTGAGTCAAGTTTTCTCAAGAGCTACTTTCATTACCAGCCAGTGTGGTGATAAAGTGTGATGAGGTCCCGGAGTCAAATATAGGCTGTTGAACTGTATGTGTCGAGTTGCAAGTTCTCCCCATGCCTGCATGTTTTTTTTTCTCAAAGTGATCTTGTTTTCTCCTGCTTCCCAGGGACACATATGAAAGCTGGGCTTCACAGCTCATTACTCTGCCCTATCAAGGGTGACTCGGATGTTACTAAAATATATGAGTATTAATAGGTGTGATGTTTTTATTTTTTATTTTTTTACAGCCTTTGGGTCTGAGCAAGCTATGTTCTGAATAACAAAATCCAAATTTGTATATATTTAAAATATTGTAATTTGTAGAGATCTATGTAGATCTCTAGTGCAAGAACCCTGTAGCTGAGAGACAGTAGTGCTATCCACCCTGCTGCCTGTACAGTATCTTATTCCAGGAGGTAACAAAAGAGTTTCGTGCTTCTGGGAGTTATTCTGTGTACAGTTAGTGCTGGCTGTGTAATGACAGAGAAACAGAACCAAATGCGCTCAAAAGGGCTGAGTGGTTTTCTCTCAGTTGTAGCCTTTCTGAGACAGGCAGGGTAGCCAGGATTCTAATGGATGGTACAGTATCAGTCAGGAATTGAACTCACTTTAAAAATGAGAATACAGCCAGCAGCAATCCCATCATCCTCCACACAGCTCTCAGCCTGCAGGGACAAACCCTCGCTATGGTTAGTCACTTTTGAGTGGGCTCGTTACCAATTATGACATTTATTACACACACCTGCTACAATTTAACTCAATTGATGACAATTATCTTAGTGTCACTAAGGTACTATTAAGATCTCTGGTTCTAAAATGGGTGTCAGCATTCATTCTTTGGAAAGATGTGATCAATTAGCATATTGACTCATTACACTGTGATCAAAGGATGACGCGTCTCTTGTAAGCCACAGAACAACACAAGCCCTTGCTGCTGTATTGAAAGCGCTTGAGGCTCACTGAAATGACAGGCTGTCACTGTGGCAGGAGTCAATGGAAATGAGCAAGGATGTGGATACCCAGTGCAACGTGGCTAAAACCCTCATTATTCCAGCTTTTAATGCTTTTGTTAGTATAATGTATTTAATGGAACAAGCAAAGGTTTATTCCATGCTGAAAAGAGCAGAACGGAAACACGTTTTCGGCTGTGGAGCCTTCTTCGGGTGTGAACTGCATTGTGACATACGAAGAAGGCTCCACAGCCGAAATGTTGTGTTTCGGTTTTTCTCTTTTCACCATTGAATAAACCTTTAATTGTTCCTTTGCAGCCTACGCATGCTGACGCAGCTACCTACTTGAACTACTTAATGTATTTAATAACTAGTCATTTGACAGATCCTTTTATCTAAAACTAGGCAGCACAGACTAAGGACTTAATTGTTGCTGCCAAATTTCTTGTAATAGGATATTGTTTCCTGGTTTTATTTCTACCTAAACTCTTACTTACCTAATTGACTTCTTTATTTGCTACTGTATATTTGACAAGTTGAAGGCTTTTCTTTTTTTAAAGTGGAGCTTTAAAGCAAATTTTTAACACCTGCTGAACAGAGACCCTTGAAGATTGGCATTGGTCTCCCCAGGTTTAAAATCGTATCTGAAAAGACAGAGCAAAAGGGCGTTAAGCATCCTGCTCAGAGCAGCTTAGAATGAGAGGGTTTGATCCAGTAACCTCCTGAAAATATATTCTCCCTTCTAGGCACTAGACCACCTAGACTCCAGTAATCTGCAACTGGCAATAATTGTATAATGAGGGTGTTGTCAGTTCTCAGTACTGTGACAGTCAGAAGCAGAAAGGTTATTTTAACTAAGGCAGGGTTTCCCAATCCCAGTACTGGAGGCTGCTGGGTATTAAAGAAAATAACAGAATTTGACTCTATTCAAAAGATTGGGATTTTATTGACTTACTAAAGGCAAACGCAATCTACAACATTTTCAAGAGCCTCAAAACATTCAAACAGTTCAATTCCAGACCTGAGGTCTGCATGGAGCTGTATGTTCTCCCTATGTTGTGTGGGTTTCCTCTGGGTGCTCTGGTTTCCTCCCACAGTTTGAAAACATGCTGGTAGGTTAATCGGTGGACATGTCTGTCTGTGCTCTGCGATGGAGTGACGTCCCATCCAGGATATATCCTGTCTCGTGGCCAATGCTTACTAGGATAGGCTCCGGCTCCCCCACAACTTGAACTTGAACTTGAACTTTATTGCCATATGTAACTGGTACTGGTCTGGTCTCGATTGTAAAACAAGTGTAAAAAACAAAACAAAGTGCAAAGTGCAAACTTGTATATCAAGACAATATACAATCAAACAGTAGACAATGTACAAGTAAACATGTAGACAGTTTGAATGTAAACAATACAGACATGTAAACTGGAGATGGAGATGTGCAATAAATAGGAAATCATAAAGAGGTAGATGGTGATGGTGTAGGTGTGGTCCGAGGGGGATGGCTAAATGTGTTCGCCAATCTCACTGCTTGTGGATAGAAGCTACTGAAGAATCTAGTGGTAAGTGTCCGTATGCTCTTATATCTCTTGCTCATGCCCGGGGTGGTGACTGTCCTCTGTGATGGCCAGAATTCTACCACGGCAGCGGTCAGAGCTGTTTAATCTCGGTGAGACCGCAGCCGATGATCTTCTGGGCCATATTGACCATTCTCTGCAGTGCCTTTCTTTCTCGCGAAGGGGTGTTGCTAAACCACACAGTGATCCCGTTGGTGAGGATGCTCTCGATGGTGCAGTGGTAGAAGTTCACCAACAATGTATTGGCATCCCCCATCGCTTGAGGCACCTCAAGAAATAAAGGCGCTGCTGAGCCTTCTTCATGATAGAGTCAGTGTTCACAGTCCAGGTTAGATCTTTAGAGATGTGAATTCCCAAAAACCTAAAGCTGGTGGCTGTTTCCACTTCCGTTCTACAATACTGAGTGGGCTGTGAGCATGTGGCCTGTGTCTCCGAAAGTCCACTATTAGCTCTTTCATTTTCTTTATGTTCAAGTCCAGGTTATTGCTATGACAGCACCTAAGTACTGTAGCTGTACGACCTCATGATCTACTACAATCCTGTAGTACATCAAGATTAAAAACACCCAAATGTTTCATGCGCGCCAGGATCTTAAACAGAGATAAAATGACTCTCAATGGAGTTATACTGTAGACTAATAGAACATTGTCTTTTTTGTAAAGGTGACAGAGATGACCCTCCAAATGTTTTGCAAAATGAAGTTTCTTTAATATTCTTCACAAAGTGAAGTTTGTATTAACTGTTGTAAAATAATTATGCTTATTTTCATATCCTGATTAATAGCACAGGATTTGTGCAGCAGCTTCAATAATCTGTATTACTTTTTGTGTAGTTTTTTACAAAACATTAATATATATTTTAAAAAGAAATTTAGAATGACAAGATGAGGTGAAACTCTAGGCATTTCCCTGCTTAAAGCAGACATAGATACCTTAGCTAAGGCAGGGATAGACTTAGTCAGATATTTTGCCTATGCATCAATAATGCTAGAATTGTTTTAAAACCATTGAATTAGACCACCATTTATTAGTTTCTTTTACTGTGTATTTTAATCAATAGACCATATTGACTTGTACACAATAAGGACCAAAGATACAATAGCTGCCATCTGTACTGTGCTACCACAAAAATTAGAAATTACAGCTAATAATGTGTCAGTTACCCTGCAAGTATATTACAGCTGCAGCACACAGGGTCCTCTTGAGAGACTGGCCTCGTCTGTAGAGATATGGGCTCACCCAGTGGTTTTCTCAGGAGATAATAAATATGTGGGCTGACTCTTGGGTTCAGTGGCATTTTGTGTCCTGAATCATTCATCCATTGGGAATATTTTTTAACCACTGCCTATCAACCCTTTAGGCTGTCTAAATGAATACATTAGTTAGGTCTGCTGTTGCCTTCAGTGACTCACCAGAGGCATTTGTACCTACATTAATGCCATTTTTACGGTCATTTACATCGGCCTTCTTCCCTGTAGTACTGCGTATTGAGGTTCAGTCTGCTCTTTGTAGTCCTATGGAACATCCATCCATTTTTGAGCTGCTTTACCCAATTCAGGGTCGCAGGGGAGCTGGAGCATTTCCCAGCAAGCAGCAGGTACAAGGATGGGACACCAGTCAGTTGCTAGACACACCCAGACACAGACACACACATTCAAACTAGGGCCAATTTTCCCAGAAGCCAGTGTGTCTTTGGACTGTGGGAGTAACCCAAGGACCCCAGAAGACCCACACATGAAGATGGGGAGAACATACAAACTTCACGCAGATAGCACCCCAGGAATTGAACTGAGAACCCCAGTGCTGGGAGGCAGCAATGCTAATCAGTGCGACATCATGCCAGCCCTTATGGAACATTCCTTTCTCGAATTCTTTGGTTGGGCTATCCACCAGGTGTTACGGTCACAATAGAGGCTCACTGTAACATTGTTTGTCTGTTTTCTTCTTTGCAGGGGATGAGCTGACCAAACTGGAAGACGAGGACGAACAGGGCTGGTGTAAAGGTCGTCTAGACAACGGCCAGCTCGGCTTGTACCCAGCCAATTATGTGGAGTCCATATAAAAACCTGATCAGAGGACGCCCAATCGGAGGCAGCTCAGACTGTACCGTCCAATCGTACCGCAGATAGCCAGAGACTTCAGAGCATCTCTTCCCTTGTCAGACTGACAAACCAAGCAGTCTTAACAAAACACAACCTTAGTCATTTAAAAGAAGACTACGTATTTATCCACTGTGGAGGAGGGGGATTTAAAAGAACAAAAGAGAACCATATATATATAAATACCATCCTAAATGCAAGTGCAGGGAATCGTTTTGCATTTTTGTGTAGCTGTGTTCAATATGAATTTCGTGCAGCTGATATGACATTTGTGTAGCGGTTTGTTCTCCTATACAATATGAGTATTATGTAGTCGATGACACTTGTGTAGCCAGAATGAGCTATGCAATGTGCATTGTGTATTTTTGATGACATTTTGTGTAGCAGTCTTGATGCTATGCGTAACACAGTCCTCATTCTTGCATTGGTAATCTGTTGTGTAGCGATGAAATGCTATACAATGTTTTCTTCTGTGGTTTGGTTACATTCCTGTTAGCGGTATGTGATATACAATGTGTTGTTTTTTTTTTTCTTGTGTTTAATTCCGGTTCGGTAGCAGCATGTGCTACATGATACTCATTCTGTGCATTTCAAGAACTTTATCTCAAGCAGCATTTACACAGCACACACAAAACAGTGTCGGGCATCCCTGAGGCCACACTGCTGAACAGTAATTCACTGCTGCATTGTAGTACCTGGAAATACCCTTTCAATTTCTGTTGAGCTATTGGGAGAACATTTCTCCAACACAGCGCACAGGGGATCCCAGTTGTTTTCTTTCTTCATCCTTTTTTATATGCTGTATATGTGCTTGGCTTTTTTTTCCAGTTTTTAGTTGCTGTGTTTTTATTTTCAAGTGAACGCTTGAGATCATTCTTTAAATGGTTTAATGTTAAGGGAGAGGTGCCGTAAGAGAAGAATTTGGGTTCTTTTCAATCTTTGGTGATTTTTTTTTCATAGCAGCTGTCTTAGAGTAAGGTTCCAGCTGATTTATTGATGAATTGTCACCCGCTGGTTGGGGGTTGGGGGAGACTTTGTTTCAGAGTTGGAATAGTCTCTGGCTTTGAAAGCCTCGTGAGGGGCTGAAGCCACAAATTCAGCATGCTGAGAGTCAGGCTGTTCTTGGCACCCTGCAGGCTGTGACTCCTGGTCCGCCGGAGAGGCACGGCCGAGCTGTGTTTCTCTTTCATTGTTCAACACCAGCGTTTAGTCCATCACTTTAACAGAAAGCATAACTCCATGACTCTGTTGTCATTCTGTTCTTTTAAATAGAAGATAGAACCCCCTTCCCCCTTCCCCTGCCTGCAGGCTTTTGTGCATTGATTTAACAAAAAGGCTTTGATTTGATCTCCTGGGTGCGTTTTTACCCTTTAATTTGTTAACATGGAAATTCTGTTCTTTCCTGTAAGTGGTCCTGTTCCCTTCCAGGCTGCTGGGGGCTCCTGCGTGTTGCTCACTTGAGTAAAACGTGCTCGTCCTCTTCAGATGGAGGTGCCAGAATTAAACCGAAATCTCTTTTGAACAGAAATCATGACGAATTTGTGTTAAACCACAGACTACTAAATAACCGACCCCCTTACAAAACAATGTCCCATCCATTTGCAGTAGGATAGGACAAGTAGCAGTCCTTCTTGCACGAGCTCAGATTGTACCTCTCAGACATGAACACACGGGAACACAATGTCCTCACACTGTCTTCCACTTAGACGCCGATCAAAAAGGGAAAGAACTGCAATTTTTTAAATAGTACGCACGCACAAAAAAAGGGTAAGTAGCAAGAAATAGAATAACACATAACAGCCTAAGCAAAACTGAGCCAAAGAGAGACTTTAACAGCCCACAAACCACCTGCCCTTGCAGCACTCCTAACACCTCTTAACCATGGCTGACAGAAGACTGAGTCCCCCAGAATACTCTGTGGAATGCTGAGACTGGAACTCTCTGTGACTTTTAAAGCAAGCAAACTGTACTCCATTCTTTGTGCTGCAGGATGCATCCCGTTTAATTAAATACAGTTCCTTGCTGGGTGCGAGAATCAAAGTTGTTCGAAGGCACAGGATTTTGTCTGATCTGCAATTGCTCTTTTACTGTTTTGCTTTTTACCTTTGCAACCAGCACAGCTGGTAGCTGCTGAATGTGTCTAAGAGGGTTGTCAAAAACTGATCCATCTATAAGCATATAAGCATACTGTAACTTCTAACTCATTTCCCCAATGCACAATTATATCTTTTAAATCAATACCTCTCTTCTTAACCTAACTTCAGTACTGTATTGAATGTTCTTTTATTTTTTTTTGTGACGGATTTATGGCTCAGAGCGCATTTCAGATCTCCCATGAAGTCCTCTTGTAGTTCTGGTGAGTAAATCCTACCAGCTTTTAATTATCAGGGGAAAAAAAATCTCAAAATCCAAAATATTTGCAGAGAAGCGTGTATTTCGAAATTCAGACTTATTCTGTTGTTCATCTGCATATGAAGGCACTTACAAAAGAAGTTTCCTGTCACTATGAAACTTTGCTCACTCACAAAGCTGTATTACAAGCTGTACCATATAACCTTTTTTGTCAAAAAATCTGAAAATATACTATAAGATGCTTTTCTTCAACTTTACAATATATAGTACTACAGGACTCTAAACTGCATGGTTCAATAATGTGAATAAGGATTATGTACTGTATGGGTTCGATACCTCTTATTCCTATACGTTGGCACAGCTTAATAATTACTTTCTACTTGAGCTCATTTAACTCTAGCTGACGAGTAGTGAGAGTGGATCATTATAATTGGATAATAACACAAGGATGAAACTCAAGTTCTAAAAAACGGAAATTGTTCAGAATTGTTTTTGTACTTAGTCCTTTCTCATTGTAATTTATTTCTATTTTTTTAGTTGGTTTCTACCTGAGCTTTTGTGTCTTTTTTAAGTAGTTCATCTTGAGGTGTCCAGTTTTTCTCCAAAGGCAGAAATTATTTTACAGATGTAAAACTGAAAACAATGTGCTCGTATTTGAACAATAAGCCTTTACCAGCATAAATGAGAAGATCCAACTTTAATACAAGACACAGAGCAAAATGTTCCCTCTTGCGCAGTTTAATTTAAATGTTTAATACCTCTGCTGTTTGTTAATTTCTTACAAATGGCATTGGAGGTTTCAGACCAGATTCTCCTATGATTTCACAGGTATGAAATAAAATGCAGTACTTTTAATATTGGTCATTTTTAAGATATGGAAAAAGACCAAACCTCATAATTGTTGTGCCTGTTATAACTGTTTTTGGTTAAATGCAGTTGCTAGATTGTGTCAGAAGGCTATAAGACTTGAAGTAACAGTACTGAATTAACACCCCATAGATTCAAGTCTGAGTTTCAGTATTACTGGCCCACAATATTCACGTTGGATAAGATATTTTGATACCAAAGTAGTTTGTTTTACTTAAACATTCACAACAGATTTTCAACTTATAATCGCTATTTAATAATAATAATGTCTTTTAATACTTATAACCCCTGTTAGTTTATTTGAATGTACTTTGCTAGATTTGCATGTAGAAATTTTGGCTCTATCTGTCTCAGCATATCTGCATGTGAAGAAAATAATACAGCTTCCAGGTTTTAACTGCCCATTAAGAGGCACATCCTTCCTGACTGTAGCCTTGAGATGTGGTTCACAGTCTTCCCCCAGTGTCACAGAGAAACTAGTTACGTGTAAAACGTGAATGTAAAGTGATTCTATTTTTCTGTAACTGTAACTGAGTACTGTATAATAGTCACTCCCACAGTACTCTCTGTATATCTGCATTCACAGTACAGGGTTGGACACCATTGTAACCTGAATGCTGAAACTGTAGAGATTATAAAAAACAACAGACTCCTTTCTTGGTGTCAGTAACAATTAGTTCCACGATGTCTTTTTGCAGCAAGTGTTATGGTTTGGCACTGCTGAAAAGGAGGAAATCTATGATCTGAGCCCTCGTTTCGCCCAGATTTCTCATGACACCAGCCCGTACATACGTCTTAGTTCCCACTTTGAGTCCGGCCTAACAAACTCAGTGCACTTCAAAGGGTCCTGCTCTCCAATACACACAGACAGAACCGGAATCTGGGATCAGAACCTGGGAAGAAAGGAATAACGCAGTGTTCTTAATGTCTATGTCGGTTCTGCGTACTTTTAAAAAAACGTGATTGTTTCATCGGCAAAATGCGCGCAAATATATGATCAAGTGAACAGATTAAAAACAGAAGTCTTTACTTGAATATACATATGCTGTATGAAATAAATCAGGAGAAAAACAAAACAGTAGGTTCCATAGTGTATTTATTTTTAATTTGTTTCAAATGCAATTGTGAACCTATAAGGGCAAGCGATGGTCTCACGCTTTCTCAGATTTGTATATGATGATGTAATTTAAAGAATATATTATATTGTAACTGTACAACTGTGGGGGATATCACAAAACCTTGACAGAAGTGAAGCGTCAAAGAGAGATGTATATGTAAATGCTTTTTTAATTTTGGTGTTTCTTTGTTTTTTGGGGGGGGGGGGGGGGCAATGTTGTGAAAATCTATTTTAGCAGTCTAGAACCTGTATGTATGTTTAGATTTAGTGCTGTAATCTTGAAACTTCCCAGCTGGTGTAGTGCCTGTTCATCTTACGGTTAGAAGATCAATACGTTGGAAAAAAAACTACGAATAATGGATTAAATTATAACGAATAAAACTGGATGAAAGTTGTCGTGACGATGTCAAAGCAATATTGGTCTGAAAGAAAAAAATGGTTTGTGGTGAAGACGAATGTTGTGTGGGTCTTCTTTATTTCCGGGTTGTGAGCGTGGCGCTTCAGTGGGAAGCTCACACCCATTCAGCAAGGGAGTGTCTGGCGACAATGCCGAATTGTTGTAAATGCACTGCACCACTTTCCACATTTCACTAGGCCTGCTGTCTTACTGGACCTTCTCCCAATACAGGGTCACGGGAGAGCTGGAGCCTATCCCAGCAAGCACTGGGTAAAGACAGGATACACCCCGAACAAAACACCAGTCCATCACGCGGCAGACAGACACACACACTGACACCAGGGCCCCTTTTCCCAGAAACCAGTTAACCTACCAGTGTGTCGTTGTAGTGGGGGAGCAAACCAGTTCAAACATGGGGAGAACATACAAACTCCACACAGATAGTACCCCTGGTTCCTAATCAAACACAACACTGCAAGGCATCAATGATAACAACTGCTCCACTGTGCTGCCTATGTTTCATGTAATAATTCTTTATCAACAGTTTCCTCAAAGACATGACGGGTAGATAAGTGTTCATAATGGCCATGGTCTACTGGAATGGTGATTACAATAATGTGTGTCTTACCTGGGCGTGGGGTAAGATCTTTAAATAGGGAAAATAGATGAACAGCCATAAGGCGAAAACAGTGCTATTTATTTTACAGTGTGACAAAATAAAAAACTATATTGGAGCTTTAACCGTACTTCAATGATTCTCTCGCTATACGTAGCAAGGCAGGAAAGCTGCTTCCTGGGCATAAAAACCTCAGGTACTCTCCCATTCCATTCCAAAAACAACTTTCAATAATATTCATGTTCCTCCCCAAGAAAAAGCACATTCATAGGCTCGTTGGTCAGTTATTTTTCACTCCCTTCATCCTCTGGTGCAGCATAACAGAACGCTCCCTTTCCAGTAAGCAGAGGGCTCTGGAACCCTGAAAGGCTCAGCTTCTGGGTTTTAACTGTAACTTGTCCGATTGTCTTCCCCCAGTGGATGAGGTGACTAACGACGGCGGATTATTTCCCAGTGCTCACTGGGTGATATGGTGAATTGCCATCTTGTCTCCACCTACTGCTCTCTTATGGAAGGAAATCCCAATGGTCAACCTCAGCTGGTGATATGAACCAAGCCTCTGTAAACAATGTCTAAACCCGAGCCTAACCTGTGCTTTTACTGGCTGAGGTGCCTGGGAGACCCCATGACACAGTGCCATAGACAGTACCTCTGTACATCACATAGCTCACCGTTTTATTATGAAAGATACATTTCTGATCTCAGTTCTGATGGCCGACAAAGATTTTAGGGAGAAGAGAAGCAGGTGTTCACCTTGTTCAGGTTAACTGAGAATTTGAAGCTCATCTGTCATACTCACTCTAGGACATGTGTCCTGTCACCCATGGCAACCAACAATCCTGATTGTACTTACTACTGCCATCTGCCTGCTCACTCCACCTTGCACCCGGGTTCACCACAGCTGGTCAGAGCAATACAAGTTATATCATCATTCTACATTTCTTAAATGTGGATAAAGCTCACAGCTCTCTGGCTGTATAAGGCTTAGCAGTTTAATGATTTTGACCTTTGTTGAGGAGGGAGGATCTCTCAATGTTTTGTGTAGTGTCATCATTTGAAGATTCAGGTACAGCTATTTGTGTTTCTCCTCACAGAGGTACCGTTATTGACTGGCCTGTATTTTATTGTTTTCCAGCATGATGGCATCAGAACACTCTCTGTGCAGCACAGAAAGTCAGGTGAACGTTGAGATAATTAACCAGTTTGGACTAACCCCACACGTCCAAATGCTATATAGAATTTGTGGGCCAAAACTTTATGAGGGTGGCAGAGTTTTTTGCATTGCTGCCTCTGTGTGGCTTTTGTCTGTTTTCTCTGTTTACATGTGGGTTTCCTATCACATTCCAAAGACATACTGGTAGGTTAATATTTCTTCTAGGAAAACTGACCTAGTGTAAGTAGGTGCGTTTTCGTGCGTCTGCCCTGCGATGGAGGTTGCACTTACAGTGTTCCTCAAGTAGAGGGCAGTGTTGGTCTGTTAAGATGGTAAACTGTCGGACGGAAAGTAAGGAAATTGTACGATTTAACGTAACACATGCCCATAGGAATCCCGCACCCTCCGTATGTCCCCCCAAGTGCAGTTCGCCCTTTCCCAGGTACGCGACACAGTTCATCAAAATAAATAGAATATTTGGTACAGTTGCTATGCATTTTATTATTATTTAGTCTACAAATAGTATGTTTATTTCTAAATGTTTAGGTAAAACAAAACCCTCTTTGTTGCGTCGTTTTTTTACCTAAAAGTAACTTAGTAATCTTTTCATTATCGAATACAGAACGTTAAATAATTACTGCGCTAATATTTGATTCTGATAATCTCTACATTAATAAACGAAGTCCTTTTTCAATCCCACTCGGTACAGTATTACTGGAGTGACCAAAGAACACACAGTCCTAAAGTTAAACTCGCACCGCAGTTATTATACTTACACAATTATACTGTACTTGTTTAGAGAGGTTTACCTCTAAAAGATGTATATGAATTAATGAGGACTGTGTTAAATTTCACCTCTTTCACCATAGAATATTACAGTGGTTCTCACACCTGCAGATTTGTATTTCACATTAGTTTAACTAATGGAAGCCTCAATAGCTTGCTTAATTGGGACATTTGCAATCTCTTATCTATTCAAACGTTTTGGATTTTATTTTATTTTTGAAGTGCAGCCATTGAAAAGTACCACCACTAAAATGTTCATGAACTAAAAACAGTCAAACATGTCAAATTAATCCTGTTATTAAATAAATTTAGGGTTCAAGCATGTGACTGAGAGAGCTGTCCAGGAACAAAAACTAGCAGGCTAGGAGTAGTATTTGGAGGTCTCCAGGACTGGGTGCCATGCCCCAAAGGTACAGTACAGTATATACAGTGTTATGTATTGATTGCCTTGCGATGGACTGGCGTCCTGTCCAGGGTGTGTCATGCCTTGTGCCTATTGCTTACCGGATAGACTCTGGTCACGCTGTGTCCCTGAATTGGATAAAGCAGTTTAGAACATGAATGGATGTTATATAGTATTTGTGTATGATAATGCCATCTTGCAGGCTCCTTCACCTTAGTTTTGAACTCAAAAGTCCTTTTGTAGAGAAAAGGACCTTGAACCTCTGTTCCACGTGTTTGTGTGCTTGTGGAGCTGGTCCTCCTCAATGTGACAAGAGGAGCTCTCCCTGCTCCTGCTGGGATTCAGTACTGGTCTCTCGCAGGCTCGGAGCACCCACAGCGCTGCTCCCTAGATAGCAGATAGTTCCGTTGTGCTGGAAGACCAGTCTCCAGCTGTGGCAGTCTGACACTTCTTCGATTTCAGAGGGGGGCAACGTCCCTCCTGTCACTGGCTCAGTCCATGTGTACATCAGGGACCCCCCCCCAATCCTGTATCCGCAGGGCCTCAGTCACCTGGACTTGTAAGAAGCCAAACCAGGGCATTATTTGCTTAATTGGACCAACTTACCAACTTCTCCCAGCTCTACAAGTGCTTCTGCTTTAAAGACACCCAGAAAGCCTGTAGACAGATCGACCCTCCAGGACTGTATTTGCCAGAGGCAGTAAAGAACTGCCGGGATACTTCATAACTGTCAAAAACTTCATAAATATAGGTAGTTAGGTTGTACAGCCTATTGATTTACACCTCTGTGTTCTGAATACGCAATGAGACTTGGAGAAAGTGGGATGATTTCATATTTTTAATATTTTGGGACTCCTTCCACCATCCCTTGCTCATGGGTCATTGCAGTTTAAAGAGAAAATGCATCATCCTTATGGCATAAAAGCAGACTAGTTAAATCACTCTGTCACGTGAGGCCAGTTAGGTTTCTTTTGCACTTACTCTAATTCTGTGTAGGTGATGATGATGATGATTATAGTCACTTTGGACAGAGATATTATGATTATAGGTGCATGGGTCAATGTTAGACTCAATAAGCCCATCTCTCTTACAGCCCCTGCCACTGTCATCCAGACCTTCAAGTATGTAATCAACGCTTAGCTACAGGCTAAACGTAACATCACAAACTGTTCCACACTGCCCAGCACATGTTGGGACATAGTGAGGTGTTGCAAAATTGTAGTTTGCTGTCGAAGTTTAAAATGTTGTTGAAATTTGTTAATAAATCCTTTGGAGCTTCAAACAAATGGAACAGAAGTGAAAGCCTTTATAATCTATATATCATATAATCTATATATCATATAATCTATATATATATAATCTATATATCACAGAGGCATCTAGCTAGTGAGTGAGTCTCCCTGCCACCTGCTCAAGTACCCACTACCGAGCATCTCCATCTCAGTGTAGTCCTGTTATTATACTATAACAAACGCTCCGGGCAGTGTGGGTAATGACAGGCTGGAGATGACTTTACAGCCTTGCTGACAGTTTTATTGCCCTTTTCATTACAGTGGGGCCTGCCACTCATGGAACAGGGAGACAGCTGGTAAGGCAGAGCAAGTGCAGGCAGCCACTGGACACTGAGGAGGGATTCATGTTGTTTGTTATAACTCATTACATTAAGTTTGTGAATACTGTTGTTTGTTTTAGTTGACCAATGTTATTTTAATTTAATCAAACCAAATGCATTATTATTTTAATTATCATAAGGGAAAGTTACATACCATATGTCTTTTAACCATGCATACTACTGTATATACTGTAGTACATTATGCAACAGTATAGGGATGGACTTAGTTGTATGTAAACTAGGCTAATTGCAAAGGTTCTCTGCACTGACACCTGTCAAGACTTTACTGTATATTGCAGACTTACAAAATATACATGCATGTTGTATGACAGTCTCCCATATAACCATTTCTGAATGGTTTCACCTCTGTGTTAAACATTCGTTCATTCTAGCAAGCAGTGAAGAAAATATTTAATTAATGTAAGTTGTGAAGTGCCCGTGTTGATATCTGTGTGAGTCCTAGACTCTTATAATAAGCCAAGCATTGTTCATTGGCAGGCCCCTGAACTCTTGATAAGTTAGTTTTATGTGTGGTAGACATGGCTTCTGAATATGTTACATGGATGCAAAGTAAATATACAAAGCATTACTACTTTTGAGGGTGCTAATAAGTTAGCAGTTAACTCTCAGTGGATTGTTCTGTGTAATGGCTGGGTCAGTTTATTGAGTAACAAACACAAGACACAGAGGTTACTTAGGCAGCAGACCTTCATTCAAAATATTTTTTTCTTCCAGAAATACAATTAAAATCCTTCATGGTTTTTACAGTATAACTTTTCTTTTGTAAAAAAAAGACAAATCTTGAAATGAGAAGTCAAACTCTGGAAAAAAAAGTATCCAGAAAAATTCTCAAAAATATAGAACGTATTCTGAAGTAAAGGCAGAAAATCCATAATTTTGAAATTATGGAGGTGGGAGGGGTAATTGGACAGCAGGTCATCTCCTCCCAAATTATCTCAAGTCCCCAAAAATGGGTATATTACTCCTGCTTACACACAAAAAGGTAAGGATATTGAACAACAAATGATTTCAGGCGAGATCTGTGGAAAGCTGGACAGAACCCATAGCAAGAGGGCCAAGTGGTGTTTCCTTGGAAACCCAAACTATGTGAGAGATGTCATGACCTACGGGTATCCAGTTGTCCTGTTGTGATTGTGTACGGTGTCTTTTCATTGAGATAATCTGGAAACACTTTTGCCTTGCCTTAGAGTCCTGTTTAAGGAACACCATCTGTGCCGTTTAGGGGAAATAAATTAGACTATGCTGAGACAATTTGTCATTGTTAGAGCATCGACATGAGACTCACACAGGTGAAGAACAGCCAAACAATGTGAACTGAACCTTGGTTACCTTCAGATCCTTATTTTCTTAAGTTACATACATCTGAACGACCAACATTTTAATCAAAGATGTTTGGTGATGTGTTCCAATTTAAAATGATCCCTGTATTTTTTGAGCATGGTGCTGGTGTTATCAATTATAGGAAATGGCCTGCAGCTCACAAGACGGGGTTTAAGTGAAAATAAAAGTGAGTGCCAAAAGATTGCATTGTAATAATCACGTGTAATACAAAATAAACAGAAAAGGGAGAAAAAACAGTATTTGTGAATACCTTTGGAGTACACAGGTTTCCCAAACACAGGTATAATCACTGAACCAAGGAAAGTTCCCATCAGATGTGTGAGGCAGGAAGTTTTGAGAGTTTACTTTCTAATGACAGAGGTTAAAAGGTGTTTAAATTTCTGGGCAGAAAGCCAATCTCTCACAGCCTTGTTGTAGCATAGCAGCTAGACTCAAGCACAACAAGAGAAAAATTATTTAAAAAAAAAACAGGGTGCAAACTACTGATCCTAGCGATAAAGTTTGACACTGACTAAAATGTCGATGATAAAGATCACTTCTATCAAACAAAGAATTCTATTTCCAAAAACCCCCCACCCACCATCCGCCGATAGAGGCCGACTCAGTCAAAAAGTTTGGTCTTTTTTTCTGTCTGGGAACCATGCGATAAAGACTGTTGAAATGCCCTGAAAACAGTCATCTCTGTGAAGGCAGGAGACATACAGTGGGTTTCGTTTTCACATTTGTATAAGGTGTGAGCTGGTCAAAGTTTGCTCTGTGAAATCATATCGGCTTTAAATGGGGAAAATTTAAATTTCAGTCCCCAACCCCAGGACAGATAAGCCAGTGTCTCAATTGTTTTAAAAAAACATGGTTACCATGAGATGGCTGATGCACGTTTTCTCACTGTCAAGGAAAGCTTTAAGGTTCCTTTCAAGTCTTGAAATTTGTAGACCCTGTTCCACAATTTGTCTTCACCACTAACTCTGTGCATCATGGTGCTTTTTCCAAAATTATACTACATGTCAATACCAGTCCTTCCTGCTACTGCACCCTCTAATTTCTGTTTCATCTCTGACCCTATTGGCTTCATTGAACTAATTATTGGGATAAGAAGTCAAATCATCAATTTATCAAGTCTTAACAAGTGGCTAATTGAGTACAACCTGTGAGGTCTACTGAGTGGCCATTCCTGCTCTTTGTTCAGTTCTGCTGACATAGTGTGGCCATGTGATTTTTGGTCCATGTGCCATGTTTTAAATATGCGTTTTGCATTTTACTAGCTAATCTTGAACCTTCATGGGTTCAATTTCTGACTGGTTTGCTTTCTGTGTGGAGTTTGCATGTTGCATGTTGTCCCTGTTTTTCTACGGATTTTCTGTGGGTGTTCTGGTTTCTGCCCAGCTTCCAAAGACGTGCTGGCTAAATTTATTAGTGTTTCTAACCTGTCCTGGGTATAGTCCTGCCCTGTGCCCTGTGTTTCCAGGACTGGCCCCAGGTTATCATGACACTTGCCAGGGATATGTAGCTTTCTGGTAATGGAAAGGTGAAAGAATTCTCAACTCCTAATGAGCTGCTTGTGCCCAATCCACAAATGGAATTAATTGGTAGGTCAGCTATTTGACTTGCCCACTTTTAGGCTATTGCTGGCAGTGCTGTGGATACAAGATTTTAGGTTTCCATTTGTCTAGTCGGGAAAAGCTGACTGGCTCTAACACCAATTTTCAGATGCTTGCCACTGAAGTTCCCCCACGAAATAATCTCAGTGCACAGAACTCGAGGGTTTCCTAAAACCAGTCTTTAAAAAAACATCAAGAATGGTGAATCGCTCCTTCAAAACAAAGTCTATTTTTCTTTACAGAGCCCTGTATGGTTCTGTAAACCACAAGAAAAAAGCTCCCCCCCCCCTTCCCATAAACATCTGAGTCTGAAAATCTCTTGACTCACTATACCGGCTACAAACAAATTAGTTCCTCGAAAAGAAGTTAAATATGAAAGAGCAGGCAGAATGTGCGAATGCAAAGGCAGTTGAAGACGGATGAAGCCACTGAGTTTTCCCCCTCTGTCTTCGGGGTTTCCTTCATGTCTCATCTCATGTTCTTCACGCCTCTGGTGCAAGGCCAGTCTTCATCTGAGAGGAGGCGACAAACTTCATCCTTACAGCAGTTCACAATGGCACGGGTGGAATAGGGATACGTTCGGCACATCACCTTCAATTTCGGAAGCCGGCGTCCCTCAGTATCGGCAACAGAACAGTTCGGCAGGAGAGAGTGGCCAGCGAGGCGAGGCTCAGTCAGGTGCCCGCCGCCTGCTGGCTCCTTCTCTCGGGCCCTTGCGGTTCATACCGGGTGGACAAACTGGTACACCAGTCTCTGGGAGATATCTGGCTTGCGGATGATGCCCTTCTTGTAGTACTGGCGAATGGAGCGGCTCAGTTTGTCATAGTTCATGGCTGGGCGGTTCTTCCGAATGCCCCAGAGCCGCGCCACGTGAGCTGAGTCCTCAATTTTGAAAATCCCTGAAAAATGTAATCCACCAATTAGGCCTCAGAAAGTGCACGCAAAGGATAGGTTACAGCAAACTCTGCAGCCATGCAGTTTCTCTTCCCACTGTGATCTTTGTGACACACTTTCTAAAGGTAGCCTGCTCCAGCTCAGTTCTGCATGAGTGAAGTATTGTTTGCTTAATCAGCTCAGGTGAATTTGGATTTTGGTCTGTATTCACTGACCATCTGAAGTTCCAAAGGAAGCCTATGGGACCGTTGATCTTTAGGACCCGAGATACACAGCCTTGACCTCATGTACAGATGTACAGGAAGCAGACAAGCTCTGGTAGGATTGACTGCCTGTTCTCATCTCAGACGTTCTTACAGTGGTGTATTCAGTGATGACCAATGTCTTTGGTGTGTCATTGTGGAGTTGGGTCAGAACAAGATGGCGGTGCAGCAGGGCTAGGTGCCAGTCAGGAAAGACAACCTTCATTCTTATAGTCTGAAACATTGCAAGACTTCAGTCCAGTAACATCTGCATATACTTAGCTAGGGCTTAGTTCCACTGAACCAACAGCAGAAGATCATGTATTGATTTTAGTAACTGGAAGTGTGTAGAAAATGCCCTGAAGTGTAAATTATGAGTTATAACAAAGATTTGCAAAGAGATTAGAAGGGACAGTAGAGGGATGCTGGAAAAGATCAAATGACATGGACTATCTATTATTTGTCCTAATAAGCACACCAGTCAAGCTCTGTGGCATAATTGAATCCTTAATTGGACTCAAAATGTGCTAATTGACCTTGTTTTCAGTTCTGTTCAGGATCTCAGAAAACCATTAATTTATGTACAGATGGGGGACAGGGAACTGGAATTATAGAGCTTGGTTTGAGCAAACAATACTTCTTTGATCTGGCTAAAGCCAGTGTACAGGAAGTTCCATCCTCTGCCTGACCCTCACCTTTCTCCTTATTGAGCCAGCGGATACAACGGCCATAACTGTGTGGCTTCAGCAGCAGCTCCTTCAAGAACTGCCACAAGTGGATTGGCTGTCCCGAACAGGAAGAGTCCGCCTCCGTTGCCGACCAAATGTCATCACTTCCTGGAAACCAGAGACCAGAGACCAAGGGTGAGTTACAATGGAAGCAATCTCTCAATTCAGCCAAAATGCCAGACCTCTAGAGTTTCATTGCTTCTGTTCTAAAAAAACATTTTTGACTGTCTGTTCCCCCACTTTGTTGTTCGTTTTAATATTACAGATGAAAGAATTTAAGACAGTATTCAAAGCAACATCTAATGAATACATTTTCTAATCGTAATATATTCGTTTTTGGTATTATGCCTACAGCAAATGAAATGAATAAAATGAAAATTCACCCATTTTATTTCTATTTCCTTCTTAGTTTCAGCTTCTTTTGCTTCAGGTTATTCCTTTGTTGACCAGTTGTGGGAAATCATTTATTTAAAAAAAAACAACATAATAATATTGGTATACTGTAGCTAC
This sequence comes from Lepisosteus oculatus, assembly GCF_040954835.1. Classification (NCBI taxonomy): domain Eukaryota; kingdom Metazoa; phylum Chordata; class Actinopteri; order Semionotiformes; family Lepisosteidae; genus Lepisosteus; species Lepisosteus oculatus. The sequence goes on from NC_090700.1 coordinate 29,751,497, forward strand.
AGACAACTGGTGCCTCGCCCATGCAATTTCCACACCTGTCTGAGTCACAGAACTCTTGACTCAGATCTTCAGCTCACAGTAGATCAAAAGCGGTAACTACTCCCAGGAAATGGCTGGATGAGTTACCTGGATACATTTGCTACTAAACCCCTAATTAGCTGGATGGGTAAAAGGCCTTCTGGCCGTTTGCAGTCCTTCTTGAGTTACTGGTGGCACAGAGCTTCAGTGGGATCTGTTTCCGTTTTGTGGAAGGTTTGTGGAAGAAGAAAGAGCTGGAAAGGACGGTGGAATTTACCAGAAAATTTGCTGTCTCGGGGAGAACATTCTTCCTTCATCCATGCGGCTGTAGGAGGAGGCAAGAACAGAAAGTGGTCAGGGATGACAAGGTCATGTAGATCACAGCGCACAGCGGGACACAGTCCACAGTGAGGTGAATTGCATCCTGCTGCATAAAAATGAAGAAAGCTAATGGAGAAATAATGCCTCTCTGATGAAGTATCAACCCCAAGCCTCTCTGCCTGATCAGAAACTACAGTATATGTGCAAATGCAACAGTTTTTTTCCGTATAAGTGAATCTGTGAAGGGGTGCGTTTAATACTTCAGAATTAAAAGATCTATTCTTTGCACTTTCAGGAGTTAGCACCAATGACTTTGTCTTGAATATTGTCCAGCGACTGCTGCTCAGTAAGACATCACGCAAGAGTAAATTCTGATAGCAGGGCATCAGATGTACATGCAAAGTGTCAGTGTTTTAAATGTCATTTTTTCAGGCTGGTGAGGGTTAGGGGAGAATAACATGCTCGTCTGAGAATTAGGCCGTGTGCCATGTGACATTGTTGTACGTTGCCATAGAAAAGCGTGATCGGCCATCTTGGGATTCCCAGTTCATCCTGCATGGCAGACAGCTAGATTATGACATAACGCCTCCTCTCCCACCGCCACCCAGCCTCAGTGTGGTGCAGGCCCAGGCGTACCTGACTTCCAGATGTCCAGGTGGGCGTACAGCACGTCCCCACACAGCGGAGACCTCTGTCGGAACTCCTCCTCGCTCATGGTGCACAGGTCCTTCCCGTTCAGCTCGTGGAAGGCCTTCCCCACCTGGGGCAGCCGGTACAGGTGCTCCGTCCACAGCACCCACTTCTGGACGTTCCCCGGGTTCCACTCCATGGGGTCTGCGGAGAGCACAGACAGCCATCGTCATGAGGCAGGTTCCTTTCGGATCCTTTTATTTTTTTTTGTAAATAATACAACTAAACTTCTCAAAAATGTGCAGTGCAGTATATACAAACTCTGCACGCAGTGCTCTAATACACGGCTGCTGGTTTTGGTTCAGGCCAAGCTCTCAGTTACACAATTGAACCATTAACAGGCTTCAACAGGGTTCATTTGAACTGTGTTTTTAGCTCTTAAACATATCAAACTTCACCTTTTAACTATTGCATTTCATCCGTTTTTCATCCAATTCAGGGTTGTAGCAGAGCCAGAGCTACACCCTGATTGGGACACCAGTCCATCACAGTACAGACCAACACAAACACAGACACGCACATGAAACGGGGGACAACATACAGACTCCACTCAGATAGCTCCGCAGGTCTAGAATTGAACCCAGGGCCCCAGAGCTGCAAGACATCAGTACTAACCTCTCCTCCACCATGCTTCCCTATTGCAGCTTATGATTAACAAAATCTCAAACCATTTAGAAATTTTTGTTTCCAAGAGCTTGGAAGTTGAATTAAGGCTTCCATCAGGTAATTAAACCCAGGTGGAATGAAAACCAGCAGGTCCAGGACCAAGACTGGAACCCCTGATCAACTCTTATTCAGACGCAAACACCTTTGTTTCAATTACCAAAGTGCAGATAATTTCAGTGCCCATTATCTTTCTGTTGTAGAATTCGCAGTAGTAGTGGTGAGCCTATTTTTATGAGCCTGTATCAGGTAATGGAGTTACATAAAGTTTTATTTTGCCTTGATTTTATTCACACAGGCCCACACATGAAGTTACATTCAATGTTATATTATTAATTGTGCCATGTTATTAAATATCATATTAGGTAGACTATAGCACGTTTCTGTTGTGCTTTGTCAGGAACATAACCTTATAGCTCTACAAAGTCTAATGTTGATCAAACTGCTGTGCACAGGGAGTGTAATTGTAATGATGAATCTGATGTAGCTTATTCACATTTCTCTGGGAGACCTGTTCCAGGGCATTTTGCAACCCAGTGTGAACACATGTGAAAGTCAACAGAGAGATTTGCACAGGGTGGAGTGATCTGCCCCATTCTGATGTTCACTGCCCATAAAATACAGTGCTGCACCTGACTGCCTGTGAAGGGGGCTTAGCTGGACGTCATCAGAGCTGTACAAAAAACATGGAAAAGGCAAACAAATGGCCAAAGTGTGGCCTCAGAAACACCCCGTCCTCAGTGTTTGCGCTGTTACATTTAACCATGTGTTTTTGGAGCACGGGATAATTTTTTGTGGAGAATTTTGTGCGTTTTAGAAGGCAAACATTAAGACTTGGCACGCCCTCAGACTTTCGGAAAAGTCAGATTCCCATGGCGGCACAGCAGCCTTTAAGTGAGGTGACTTAGCTAATGTTTTTTTTTTACAGCATGGAAGAATAGTGTATCAACGGGAGCTTGGGAAAATCCAGGTTTGCTGAAAAACAAAGCGGAGATTAATACTGTATGTGTTACTTGTCTGAGCTTCAGTGAGAACTGGAATTGGGTGCAATTGCAATTAGTTACAATGCAGCCATGAATTAAGGAGGATTATGAGTTTCAACAAAGTGTTCAAGAATGCACTTTGCATTGTACTTTGTACAGTTATCCGTCAGTAACGGTTATCCTTCAGTTCTTATGGAAGATCGTGTTCTAGTCCTAGATACAGCCAGGGGATGGCTTTCTTTTCTGTTATCTTGTAGGTTGGCACAGGCATCCAAACCAGGTGTATATTTTTTACTAGTTACCTTAATCTGACATAACCTTAAACTAACAGATCGGTTAAATTAATGCATAGTTGCCAAAGCATTTTTACTTTCAAAGTGCTGCTGTCTATTTTATATAGGCCTTTGTTTAATATATAAAACACCTATAAGGATGTTGCAAAGTACTGCACTGTCTGCTTGGTCAGGAGAATTCTCTACGCCAAAACATTTCAGCTACTGCCTAGATCGGCAGTGCAGAACTCCCAGATTCCAATTGGAGTTTGACTGTGATTGACTGCGAGAATCTGGCACTGTGGAGCGGTGGCTCTGTGGCTAAGGATCTGCGCCTATGGCTAGAAGGTTGCCGGTTCAAATCCTGGCAGAGGAATCCTACTCCGTTGGGCCCCTGAGTAGGCCCTTAACCCCAACTGCTCCAGGGGCGCCTTATAAATGGGTGACCCTGCACTCCGACCCCAAGCTTCTCTCCCTGTCTGTGTGTCTTATGGAGAACAAGTTGGGGCATGTGAAAAGACAAATTCCTAATACAAGAAATTATATTGGGCTAATAAAGTGATCATATCTGTTGTTTCTTTCTGCTGGACAAGGCCTCCGTGACAGATTGGTCACTCACCAGGAGTGATGTTGAGCAGCTTGCAGGCCGTCTCGATGTCCTTCAGGACCTCCCCCACCACCATGCTCTGCACCTGCTCCAGGGAGCGCTCCTCCATCTGGCAGTCCAGCTCGGGAGACACGCCCAGGCCCGGGCTGTCGATGACGGGGCATTGCTCGGGCTCCTTCCGGGCGTCCGGCCTGGGGCCGACGTGGGCTCCCTCGGGGACCTTGAGCAGCCAGGCCGAGTCCTCGGTGAAGAGCATGTCGAAGCAGGAGAAGTAGACTCCCGACAGGCTGCGCTCGGGACACAGCAGGTCACGGGGAGGCTTGGTGTCCTCCAGGTCCCAGGTTTTCAGCTCGTGGTCCTCCCGCTCCAGGATGGTCAGGGAGCTCTCCGTGAAGCTGGCTCGGCTGGGGTGCAGGGTGCTCGTGGTCAGACCGGCATCTGAAGTCCCCATGGTCTCTGCCATGCTGCAGGGATTCAGAACTGACCATTAGGGAAAGAGGCTCCACTGCTCTCCTAAGAAGGCAGTGATCCAGACATAAGCCTGGTAGCAAAGGACAGTTGTTGTTTCCCACAGGTAGGGGAAGCCTGAAACTTTATTTCTATTCCAAACCAGGCAGTACTATTGTATTCAATACTCCCAAATACCATAATAGAAACTTCATGTACAGTAGACTGGGTTCTGGACCAATTAGGAAGATTACTAAATGTTTTTTCAGTAAACACACAGGGCACAGTTTGTACAAGAATAAAGAAATCCACTCTTTGGTCAGCGTTACCATTTCTTTATTGTGCTGCACTTTAAACGGCTGCTCTTTCTCTTTCAAAATGGACAAGTCGCCTCCTGATCTCGGAAGAGGAGGTTAGTGTGTTATCTTAGGAAAATGAGACGGGATTTACCAGGCTTAAAGCTTGTCTAAACGACAGATTTCATCATTCTTACGCTGTATGAACTCTTAAAACAGAACAAAAAATACAAAAATTCTCTCATGCCAGCTTATTTAATACAAGTACTGAAGTCTAAGAGATTTCATGACTAAGTTCTTAAATCAATATTGACTTACACATCGTAAGGTCTTTCAGTTAATTCACCTATTGAATCCTACTAATACGGATTACAGTTTGAGCAGAGGTTTTCTGCCCGTTTCGTGTACTGCATGAATCGAAATGGATCCATACTGGAATATGTAAACATTGGAAATATTAAAGCAAAGGTGCTGCTCATTGAGTGTTCCAAGTGCGTAAATGGTAAAGCAAATTCAATTTCTATTTATTCAAAGGCTAATATGGTAAAACAAGCATTCAAAAAAGGATTAAAGTAAAGCTCACAGAAGAAATGCGAATCAGCTTACCTGGAAAACCTCAATACTCATCATTAAGATTTTTAATCCATAAATTAGTAACCACATTACAAAATCCTCTGACACCTTTTACAAATATGAAGAACAAGAACTCAAGAAGTCAAGAACTTAGTAAAATACCACCCTGCATAAAACTGTGTCATTGAAAGATGCTCAATTTTTCTTCGACCTGCTAAAAGTAAATTTGCTGAACAGTGTTATGGTTGTCAAAGACTTATGGAAAAGAAAACTATCTTTACCTCTTTTGGAATAAACGTCTTTCAAGACGTTTGCATCCAGTTCAATCGCAACAAACCATTAGTAAGTAGACATTCACTGATTTTTCAAGTTTCGAAACAGCTGGGTTTTGTGAGCTCTGTATTCGCTTTACTCCTGGTGTAGATGACAAGGGCAAGCCTGATCTCTGCATCTTTTTATTGACACTGTTTTCCAGGGGGGTGGGTTTTTATTTCGGTCTCAGTCCAAAACAATGAGAGATGAGCAAAAAAAAGTATTTCAAGGAAGTCACTGGGTTTTTCTCATAAGTAATGGAGTTAAAGGGATTTGACTGAATCATTTACTTGCGGGTCACCACTTGCCTACAGGCCTCAACGTGGGGCTGAGGGAGCCCCGTCCAGCCTTGGGCTGCAGTTACGTCCAGGTTTCACACTTTTTTCTTGTCCCTGACCCTGCTGTCTGTGAGCTTTCCAGACGGCTGGAGTCGGTTTTCTTAATAAAACCAAACAAAAAGGCCAAATCCGTTTCTACTTCTTGGGCAGGACGCTTTGAAAATGAGACCTGACAGCGATGTCATTCCTTTCCCTCGGCTACTCTAGGCTGCCAGATACATCGGCTTTGTTAGGGAAGGGAGCAGCTGTGGTCAACTGCAGGTACCATAGCAATTTCAATTCCTCCTGAAGGAGTCCTCACAGGCCAGACCAGCACTTTATTAGCGGCTGTTTTTGTTTCTCGCAGTGCTAGAGTGAGAGCTTCATTACTTCCAACCTCAGTTCAGAAAAATAAGACGTTTCTTTTGCGCACACTGGTTGGTTAAGCATCCTCTGCAGGTGGGCCTGGCTTTGAGTCTCAGGCTACACCGCAAGCTGTTAATCTCTCTCATTTTCCGCCTTTATTGAGGCCAGTAGAGAGGAGAGATTCTACAGCCTGAACTGCCTTTTGCCCAGGAAAAAACAGGTGAGCATGTGGAGGTATTTTAGGTTTTAGATTGTTTTATCCTAAGAGAAAGTTGTTTGAAGGCACTGTAAGAAGTCTACGCTGAATCTTGGCCCTCAGGCTGGGCCATGCTTAGACAACCTTTCAGCGCAGCCACACTGTATATTAAGAAGTATGTAAAGATTGAGATGCATATTTTCACAGTAATATTCAAATTTGAGCTGTCAAATGCCCAATTCCCACTTTTGAGTTTAGAATATTTTTTTATGTTGCTTGTGAAGAATAATTGTCGAAGTTAGAAAACTTGGAATTTGGAAAGCCAGCTTTGAAATTGAAATCAGTTCAGCTCTACAATATATCCGTTTGGGCTACGAAAACAATTGTAGCCCAAACTGTCACAAAAATAACTACATCTAACAAAATATCAATCCCTGTATCTTACATTCATGCCTTGCAAAGAATTGTGCATTGTTTCAGTTTTTTACAATAAGAGTGTTGGGTTTTACACATCCATCTCTCCTGCTTTCAATACTGAGCACAAATTCTTAAAATTATGATGTTTTTTCTCCGGCCTTGTCCCCGTTCCTAGGACTGCTTGAGACATACTGTACAAGACTTCATGCAACATGACAGCAGAGTGGAAAAATCTTTTCCCCAGCATCTGGACAAGAGAACGCGATAGTCAGGGCCTGATTTTAAACAGTTCTTGTTGTTCTGTTTATTTTTGCACAAGTGAGCAGGTCGGCAGGGTTCCAATCACCTTGCAGCCCATGTGAGTTGGCACTGGACAGGGCTACGAAAGAAACTCTGAAGCCACTCCCGGAGGTAACCCCAGACGAAGACGAAGCTATCCCTTCTGAAGAAGCTCCTTGCTCATCTAAGTTCCTTCCTTGCTTTCCCTGTCAATTTCTCCTTTCATCCCTCCCCCCCATCAGAAAGTCTCAGACCTGCTCTTTTCTATTTACCAGGAGGCAGCCCGCAGGGCACAGCAATCCCAGCATGCACGCCGTGTGCCCTGTCTGTCTTGCGACAGCTTGTGTTAAGCCCATTAGGCCAGCAAATGTAGTTGTTTTCTTTCTTGTGAGGGGAAGAATGAGTGGAAAAAAAGAATCTTAGGCTCTCCAGGGAAAGGATTAAGCCCTTGACTGATCTGTAAATGAGTTTGGTTAAGAACTTCCAATATTCATTTCAGGGAATTAGGGTTTGGTCCATTTCCTTGGGAATCAGCCTCAGATCTTTCAAATAGGATCCAAAGCTCATACAGATAGCCTGCCTGGGAAACTGAATCCTACTGGCCAGGCCCCTTTTTTAACCACTGTGTGGACTTCTCAGTCTTCAATTTGAAAATCATGCCATGCAATTTAAAGTCAATTTTAAAAGAACTTTCACGTATGCTTTGTACGCTTTGACAGTTAAGACCCCTTCCTATCAGGTTCATTAGGGAATGATAGATCTTTCAGGCTTACAGCTGAAGTCTCATTAGTTTTGTTTAGAGTCATTAATTTGCCATTATATTCTAGCTCTCTCTTCTGTGGACTAGAATTTCTAGACTGACCCTTTATGATGACCGAGGACATTGTCCTATACAGTAGGTGATACTTTTCTTCAGATGAAGAAAACGGTGGTGCAAAGTACTTGATCATTACATCCCCTGACACTATTCATAAGAGTAGAGGAGTCAACTCCAGTGTCCTAGCTAAACTACTCTCTAAGCCTGAACAGTCTGGTCTCCCTTAAGTTCCTTTTATTACAGCTGATGAAGCTGTTTCTCTCTCCTCCTCCTCCTCTATGTCGTGGAGCTGCTGTACCTCACCCAGGCTATTGCTTCAAGGGTTGATGCATATGGGTGGTTATATATATATAATATATATAAATATATAAATATTTATATATATATAAATCCCTTTGGGGTCTTTTGGAATAAAAAAGAGCTATATAAATTGAATTGTTTTTCTTATTTTTTCAGTCGGCTAAACTATGTGTTGTTTAGATCTAAAGATAATCCACAGTTTTCTTGAAATAAAATGTATTGAGGCCCTTTAGAGACATTGATTCATGCTCTATGTCTCCATTTTTTCAAACAGGGCTGGTTAAGAAAGGGGCTGGAACAGTCAATTGAAAACACTACAAAGCACCTGAAGCTGACTTTGTGAGCACTGTCTCAGAGACAGCCCTGTGAGTCTCATTACAGCACCAGCTGGATTTGCAGGACAGTGTGTGTACAGAGCTACGTATATGGACACAGTGCAGTCCAGTGGTTAGGACTGAGGGCTCACTATGTGCGGACCTGGAGTTCAAACCCTAGCTCTGCAGCTGACGCACTGGATCTCAGTGGTCCTCCTTTGAACAAGGGGCCAGAGACGGAAGCTGAGCAGCACGTTCTTATAGGATATACTGTAGTTCACCCCCTTGGTCTCATGGAATCTGCAGAAATGGAGGGAATGGAAATGGGGATGTGGGTTCTGACAGAAATGGGGGTGTGAAAATGGGGGTGCGCATTCTGCAAGAAAAGGGAGAGCCTTCCTTACTGGCCCACAACCGCCCTGCCTGGGAAAGAGCAGTTATAGTTAGGACCACAGACCTCTTCCCTCCCCAGCCTTTCGTCAGCAAGCTCACCCCACAGGTGTCTAGCAGAGTCTAGCACTGCAGTATACTAGATCTAGGCCCACACTGGCTGTGTAAGTACCTCTCACTTTTACCTTCCAGCAGGAGGTCAGAAAGCAAGTGAACTTGACTCCTGAGCAGCCCGGCTCACTTCACAACCTTGTTTAACATCTCCCACACCGACACACACCTTTCCTCCCTAGTCACTTTCTATGCAAACAATTACAAGCCTGGAAAGAGATATGTGTGGTACAGAGCACCCCCACCACCTCTTTGACTCCTCCTATTTCTAAAATACATTTTTTTTTACTCTTGATTTTGGACTTAGCTTGTGTGTACAATGGGGTGGGGCTGTTTGCATTGGACCTGCGTGGAGCTCCATGTGCCCTTCGCAGTGTTGACAGAGAAGTTTTCAGGATAAGTCACAATACTTCTCACAGGGGTGAACTGTGCCGCTGTTGTGTGTATTGAGATGGAAAGTGAAGAAACAGTTATGCCCGTTTCGAAATGCTGCACCAAAACACCTGTGCATTACTGCGGTATTCATGCTTTAGCCAGGACCCTTGAAAACACTAGACTCACAAGTGTGATAAGCCTCAGGGGGGAACTGCAGGCCTTGGAAGGAGATGGCAGGAATATTGATTTGAATTACCTACAGCAGCCAGGGAGTGCCAGAGATGGGGCAAAGCTGGCCTCGCAGCCCTTCACCACCTGGGAGAGCTGTGCTTTGCCCCACCAGTGATCCCCTTTTACTAATCAAACATTTTTACAATTGGTCTGGGGACTTATGATTGACCCTGAATTTGAATCTCATTTCTGTTACTGCATTTCCAATGTGTGAAAAGAGGTCGTGGCACTGAGGTTTGCTTTATAATTGTTCACCTGAAGGTGCACGGGAATTCTTTCTTTTTTTCTTTTCTTTTCCTATGCTTTCCCAAAGCCTCTGTGTGTTCCACTACTGTTCCACTGCTTCCCAGGCCTTGCCTCCAGCCGATTGTTTTTCCCAGTGTATGCTGGGGGAAGAGTTAAGGACTATTCGTTTCACGTCTGTCAACAGTGTCAGGAGGAGACAGTTTACAAACTGGATGCCAGCTAGATTCAGGATGACCGTTCAGGCATTCCAAATCAGGTTATGGAATTGAAAATATGATTGAGGGTCTTTGAATGTCAGAATAAATAATATATATATATAAAAATATTAGCATAGGTCCTGGAAAGCTAACATTTCTTGGAGGTTTATCAATGAGTATTGCTATCAATATGAACAGCTGCCTTGGAAAATATTGTTAGCAGTTTTTCTGGATCTTGTCGAAGCAGTACATTCTGGTCCTAGAACACAGCAGGCAGGCATGTGAAAGGCAAACCTCATCGAGTCAGATTTTGCTTCATACTCTGTCCCATTCCCAAAGCCTACATAGTGACTGAGGATTGTTTTAATTGGGCAGCAGCCAGGGCTGTTTTTTCTGACATAGAGAAAGTGATCTCAGGAAAGAAATAATCTTTAGTCTTTATTAAACAGTTTTTGAACCAGCTGCTTGACAGAGACCTATTGTACTATGTACAACCTTTTGCATCCAGTAGTTAAGAAATGCTTAGGTCTGTCCGACAATACTCAGAAGTAGGCAGAAATACTAAAAAGAGAATTGTATACTATAGTTTTGTGACATGAAGCGATATGGATACTTCAGTTCGGAGTGTTAGGAACTTGAAACACAAAAATATATAGTTTTGTTTGAATCAGAGGGTGGAGATTTGGAAAGGTGTGCTGGTATTGTTCCAGCTGTTTTTCATCACAGACAGAAATGCGTAACTGAGCCGCGCTTTAAAATCAGGCCGCAAAACGATAAGCTGAACATTATCAGTGCTCCGGCCTTCAGAACACAACAAGGCCTAAAGGTATGAATGAGAAATAAAAGTTTAGAAGAGGAGCAGGCTGTTATGGGAAGGAAAGGTCAAATTGTAATTGCAGACCATGATAAAAGAACAAATGACAAGGAAGTGGGCTTGAAAAACAGAGAAGAGAATTTAATGTGGCTGAATAAATACTGAAATATTCCCACTCCTGGTTTTCGGGGATTAAACCAGAGTACAATGCCTGGACGCAATAAGTCAGAAAGTAAAGGAAAGGTCCAGGAGGGGTCACAGCATTGACAGAAAGGTCAAAAGGCCAAAACTGGATTTCCATCCATCTGTGTGCTAGAGTAGGCGATGGAGTTGGACGATTTGAGAATGAAGTATGCTGCCGTGGCTGCAGAAACAGTCAGAGACGTGAGCACGAGTTGTACTCATTGGCCATGCCTGTTTCTGTTTCATTGCACTGCAGTCTCTACACTCTACAGTATATCAGGAATGCACATTGGGCATCAAAAATCAATTTATTTAGCAGACCCTTTTATTCAAAGTGATTTGCCTATTTATACAGCTGGGTGTTTTACAGAAATACCTTACTCAAGGGTGCAATAGCAGTGTCCCACTGTATATTTAAAGCTCCAGTCATCCAGTTACAAGTCCACAGCCCTGACCTCTCCTCCTTACTGCTGTCCCAGCAATGAACTGATGGATTGGACAGTCCTAGAAGGCATTTCATTTTTTTATTAAGGAAGATGAGCTACCCAGTAACTAGCTGGCTTTTGAGAGATCAGGTGCAAGTAGGGAGCTATGTCAGTGAGTGTGGGCTGCAAAGGAACAAGTAAAGGTTAATTCCACACTGAAAAGCAGAAAAAAACACAACATTTCAACTGCTGAGTTTCTTAAAGGACCAGTGCTGTTGGATACCTTTAGTCTAGAGGACAGATATAACCAGGTTTTATACAGCCAAGGTTTATATTAGTAGTCACACTTCACTTGAATGTGATTTTGATTAAGTTTAAAGGTGCTACAGTATATGAATTGGAATATTATTATGCAGCAATCAGAACACATGACTATTGTTTCAAAAAAACATATCAAGTAAATATGTATTAAGAATAAAATATGAATCTTGTCACAGCAGAGTTCATAGATCTAGACTTGAGGATAAGGTTAGGGTTGGGGCCAATGTGAATAAAACTTTTCTCATAGTGTCCTGTTTTGTTCACGTTTTTGGTGTGCAGGTGTTCATATTTTCCAGACAATCCAGGTTAGGAAAAATAATATAATTGTTGATCCCATATTATCAGTGCATCCATGGCAAAAGGGGTTATATCATTGTTATATCAGTGACATATGAAGTTATTCAGTAAACAAATGTGGAAAAGGATTTGAAATGAGGAAGCATATTGGTATATGGTATATTCAGTATGTAGTACTTCACCGATGGGTTTCAGTAACTTGTGTAGTGCTAATCCGCACTCCCCCTATGTGCACACTAGGTATAAAATGTCTTGTCAGAAAATGTTGCTGCCTCTACTAGTTAATAAAACACGTAATACAAGGCGGTTACTAGAGGAAATCCTTAGACAACATAAAACAGCAAGTAAAAAGCAAAAAAGAAACATAGCTGAAAGGAATTGTTCTTTTTATTGATCTCTGAAAATGTGTATCTTCTGTCTTGTGTTATCCTTGCGTTCAGTTGTAAATCTTGTAAATCTGTCAACGCAAGGATTAAGTTTTGGCTTTCTGTTAACAAACCTGTTTGCTCACAGTAATAGTTTCAGTGTGGTTGAATTCCATCATGAATACTTGCACTGCTGTAAATTGGCAGCTTCCTGTCAGGGTATATAGTAATTATACTTTGTGGTACTACGTTAAATTCATACAAGATACTACAAGAGGTACGATATACTAATGTAGCAGTATTAATTCCAGGAAAAATCACACTTATTCTTTGTATTCTTTTTGACCATTCTGATACTGGAACCATCACACACAATGGTCATTGGGTCCTACTCTCACCCCCTCCTCCTCTTATTCAAGAGAAGCGGCTGCTCTTGTCCGTGTCTTTCAGGTTCCTGCAAGTCTGGGCTTGCTCCCCAGTGATAAATATCTCCAGCAACTGGCACCTCAGTTAAATTTTGACCCCAAACGTGCGTCTGTGTCTGGTCAGCCAGGTGGTGGCAAAGCAGCTCCACACATTGTCAGGAAAGTGTATTATTTAAAGAGTATGCTTGCTCACTGTTGGCACATTTCTGCCTGTGAGGATTCCTGCATCTTTTTTTTTCTGCACTTGGACAAATTCTCGGGTTCTTAGCAGTCATTTTGTTTTTTCTTCCTACTTTTTCCTGTGTTGAAGTGATTCCAAATGGCTTTTTCTCTCATCTTCAGAAATGGGCTTCACTGAGGATTGGACAATGCTGAGAGCGATCTACAGAAGAGCTCCCCAGACCATTAGATGTATTTTTAAAAACACATTGAGGTGGAGCAGTGGTTACTGCTCTGAACCTCTGACAAGGCTATGGGTTTGCAATGCACACACTACTATCGTATCCTTGAGCCGAAGAGCTCTTTCACGCTGACAGGGATCAGCACAGTTAGAATTTGCATTCATGGAGACAAGAATGTGTGATAGACACGAGTCTCAGTCTGGACAGGGTGAAGTTTTTGTACTTATACAGCCAACTGCACCTGCACCAAGTGATATAGGACTATGGTTTGATAATAGTTACAATTTACTGTATTGAATACTACATTAGATTGGCAAATTATTTCTATGTGATTAAAAGTTACCTATACATTTAATGCAGAATTTTGAAACCATAAACTAATCTATCTAATCTAATGCATTCTACACTTCAACGCTCAGATTATATTTTTAATGGCTGTAATTTTGTGACCAGATTGTCAAGGACAAAACAAATCTTACGTAGAACTTTTATTAAAGACTGACATTCTTTTGAAAATCAGTAACTCTTTGGAAATTCTAATGGGCTTGAGTCCATTTCTGATTTTTCTCCTGGAAACTATTCCCTGTGGCTCAATCTAAGGTACCTACAGAACAGCTGGCGGAATGAGTGGAAAAATTATTGAGTAATATTAACAAAACTGTTGTATGCTGCCGTTAGGTGACAGTTTGACCTACAACCAAGGAAGGGTTAATGTGATCCACCTTTGACATGTAACTCTGGCTCAACAGGTTTAGATTTTAATCTTGCATTTAGAAAATAATTAAAGATGGTATTAATTTTAAACATATGCTTGTGTGGCAGAAGATTCATATAACACTACGGAAACCATACCGAACTCCATATCTATGAACCACTTACATTTGTAATGAACTTGCAGAATCAGACCAACATCGGTCGTACACTCTCCAAAACAAAAATGCTTTCAGTGTGGAGTTTTGATGAGGGAGTCAGCTCAGACAGGTTGAAGGACAATTTGTGTTTTCAAAAACCCTGCTTTAGTGGCTGCTTGCTACAGAGATGTTTTATATCACCTGGAGATGACTGAACCAGGTCGTGTCATTGCTGCTCGTGGGTGTGACGGTCAGTACTACTGACTCGTACTGTAGCTCTCAAGTCGTGGGTTTGATTCCAGACTTGGGTGCCTTCTGTGTGGATTTTTGCATGTTCTCCCTAGATCTTCAGCTCCTCTCTCGCCACCCATGTGCAATAGATTAATTGGCGTGTCCAAATTGTTCTTAGGAGTGTGTACCCTGCGGAAAAAAACCTCTCCCAGCTTGTGAGCTAGTCTACTGGGACAGGTCCCTGGTTGCCACTATCCTTAACAGAAGAAATTGATTTTCTGATGAAAGTGGTTTGGCTTCACGAAAGAACTACATAATTGTTACAATTTAAGAAATTTCAGTGCTGTCTTTCTAGTCTTCAAGAAACCTAGTCTTCAAACACAGCTTGTTAACCAATGTGGTCAGGACTGACACCACATCACTGCACAACAGGTCTGAAGATTCGTCTTACTTACGAGTTGCTCTTCAAGCCAGAAAAACGCATTAGGGGTGTAATTGTGTGGTGAGAGGAGGTGTCATAATTGAAGAGTAAAAACACTGGGAAAACAGAAGATTTCTTAAGTGAAAAGATTTTGACTTATTTAAGGCACAGGCAGTTGGACCACTCAGTGAGGAGCTGGGCAACATTGGTTATCTGTTGTAGAAAAAAACTTTTAATTCTCAAACTGGGAATCTGTGCAAAAAGCTTTAAGAATTTCAATTGCAATGTCACGGACTGGAATGTTTAGGACTGTTTATTACAGTTGTCAGTTTATCTTTCTGCATTAAAGAACCTGTCTCTATCCAGACAATTATATATCCTTTTATGAAAATGATTCTTACAGAAGGTGTGATATGTTTTTTGATATCTGATTAATGATCCTCATACTGATTATTGGTCATGCTTATGGTGAAATAGGTATATTTCATCGTATGAAGAGTATGCAATGATAATGATGTGTATGATTTAAGGTAGCAGATTCTATATATACTGTAGATATCTGAGTGTGCTTTCTTGTTTTACATTTTCCATTATTTAACAGTTACTGTACAAGGCACAGCAATGAAAATCCAACGTCAGTTCCTCAGATTGTTAGAACCCAATGTCCTTTTGTAAAACACTGTTTTTAGGCTACATTACAGAACGATTTTTTAAATATGCTAAGGAATTTTCTAGAAAACAAATGTAATGTTAATGAAAGCACTGTACTCGAGTCTCCCAAAGGCTTGATTGCCGTTCTCAAGAATTACTTGCAAACTCTCAAGTGCTTCGAAATTGTGATCTAGAGCACAAAGTGATGCAAAAGCAACTTGGTACATTGAAATTCAGGCGGAAAGATTTAAGTCTGTTTATGCAAGGCCACTGCCTTTATGATGCCCACTTTGATGTGATCATGAGGTGTCACATTGTTGCAAAGGCTTTAACCTTAATTGTACTCAAATTCAACATGTTTTTTTTGCAGGAGAAAACTTCCTCTCCTCTGCCTGTTCTCGCCTGCGTCACTGGACGCGAAACGTCAGTTCCCCAGCGGTGGCTGATAAGGTCTGTTTGCAGATGGTGGAAGAGCCCTGCGAGCTGTTACGCACACACACGTGTGGAAACAGCTGCACTGTGGGACCGGGGGATCCACCCTCTGGCTGGAAAGACCATCAGGAACACCTGACGATTCACAAGGAGCTGGGCTCCCTGGTGAATCAACCTCTGCACACAAAGCACCCCCAGCAGGCTGGCTTTCTTACTGCAGAGCAAAATGAGCTCCACTTCCTTCTGTCTCCAAACTGAGTTGCAACTCAGAAAGTGGGCTTAACCCAATAAAATATGAAATATTCAATTGACCACCCTTCTCAGGTGGTTAAGTGGAACCACAAGTTCATAACTTCTAACTTTAATCCTAATTCCCCATAACAAAACTGTATACATATTTTTAGATGTAATATTTCAAAGTCTTTAGCTTTTTATTGAATTCAGTGACACACTTAACAGGATACTTAGCAAGGCTCTAGTGTGGATACATCTCCAGAGAGTGTCCAATTCGTAAACTGCATTTAACCAGATAAATGATCTATTCCTCTTTTCTGGATTTGTTTCATCTCTGCCTGGAGCTGCATCTCTGCTGATCTAGTTGCTTTTTTGGTGAAGTGGGAAACAATTGTTCTGAAGGTGATTGCATTTGTTTTTAGGCTTTTGTTTTTCCTGTAAATCATGCAAACATTAAACTCTATAAAAGACCGATATACTGTACTGGTGTGTATTCAACAACCTCTATGTGTAGCAATTCTATCCTGATCAGAATATCAAAAAATAAGATGCATGTACAGTATAATAGGATATATTTAGGATCTAACAGGACAATAAACTGAAGTTCCAAACTTTATATAGCCAGGTCTAGGCTTGCATATGAAGGGTGAAAGATTGATGGATGGATAATCTCTCAGTTAAATTGGATTCCAAAGTGAAATTGGCACTCATTTGGGCAGGATAAGAGTTTTTAAATCTTTGTGATTAGTGCAATCCTTCAGCTCTAGGTTGCATTAGGGACTGGCTTAACTGCTTTGACTCAACTTTGAAGGACAGCTCCCAGACAAAGATTTAGGAGGGCTAGAGGCTTTATTGGAGAAAGCAGAAAAACCACACAATTATATGTTACTAAACCATAAAATTGTGTACTCCTCTACCTTTTCAAAACTGTAGAGGACTACACAGCGGCACGCTGTTAAAACCACAGAAGAAACTATTTTGCTCAGACTGAGACGTCACAAAACCGTTTTTTGGTTTTGCTTCATTAAGAAAAGATATGGCTGAGATCAAGCCTAAAATATAGTGTGTGGTGCTCATTGTGTCATTGTCATTACAGATCCATTATAATAAATAAATTAGTTCTTATTATAAGCACAACGCAAAATTAGGTTTAGGGCAGAAAGACTTGGTTTAGTCCAAGATATTCTGATACAGGGATGTTTTGGCAACAATCAACATGTTATCAAACAGTACTTGTTCATTTCTGCTAGGAGACTTACAGTATGATATAATGCACATAAGGGCATATTTTAGACTCATGATGGTAAAAAAAAGTTGCATAGTGCAAAAAAGCAAAAAAAAGGGTACAGTGGCATAGTGTCATTGTAAATGTATAGTAGTGATATAACATAGTACAGAAGATATTACTAGTCCACAATGTGTATGGCAACTATGTTCCTGAGTTGGTTTTCAGTCTACCTGCCATTTCTTTAAATAGTGTAATGTCACTGTATCACAGAGCCTAATTGTTTCAATTATACAGATTATTCCTTTCAATTCAGCTTGATAAAAATGTGAAGACAAGTTATTATATACAGTTTGTATGGTCTTGCAAAACCTGACCAAAAGGTACAATAGGACCCAGTTATAGTTTATGATTTTTAGCAAAACCTTTCCTCCCATGCCCTCAACAGGAGTGCATATTCCACATGTGTGAAACAGAATCTCAGACAGCGCTTCTCAAATTCATGAACTTCACAGATGGTGCACAGTTGGATTGGAAGAGACAATAAACAGCACAAATATTCAGAAAGTGGTATGAAACATACTAAGCAAAATGTGGGAATAAATTCTAATTTACATGTTTGTGTGTTTAGAGAAAATTATAAAAAAAAAATTCCCTGAGGGAAATTGCATTTCTTATTCATGGGTTTCCCCATTCTTACTATTTTTCTTTCAAAAGAAGCCTCTAGTGTTTCAGTGTCACCTGCTTCGACAGGAACTAATTAGAGCAAAGTAGAAAGGTACTGTTGAATGTTTGTCCTTGGTTTCAAACACTTTCAAAATGAAAAGCGGAAAAGTTGGTTACAGACTTGTTTCTTCTCATTTACAGTACGTGTTCAACTCCTGTGTCCCGGAGTCATGTGAATGCAATGCAGGCTCACTGGTTTGCTCATAGAGTTAGGTCATCCAGTAAGTCATTAGGGATATAATTTAATTCCCTTAAAGTGCTCCCATTTCCAAGTGAACCTGATCACTTTGACACTTTTGGCCAATTAATCTTGTTTTGTAAAGCATGTTAGTAATGTCACCCCTATAAACAGACTGTGTATAAAGAAACAGTGCTCTTTCTTACCATGCAACGGGAAGAGCTTCGCAGATCAGTCGCTCTTGGGGAGCTGAAGTCCTCTGTCTCTTTCAATTTGCAGAAACGGGATGCTCTTGCCTCCAGTCCAGAAATGGTCCAGTCAATGGCTTGACTGCTCTGACAGCCCTCTACCCGGAGTCTCAAAAAAAAAGCATCCAAACACAGCAGAGAGCGCCTGAGGTCTCGCACGCAGGTGATGGGAGGGGAACAGGTGTGCTGGACGGATCAGAACGCGTCAGTGGCCCAGTTCGGTCTTCTCCTGGTTCGGGGGGGGGGGATCGTATACATTCGGCTTCCTCTTACAGCTTACAGTGCTCCCCTTACTGTGAGCAGCTCCTGGCCTGGAGTGCGAGGCAAAGGCAGGCAGCTCTACAGGTTAGGTCTAAGAAGGGGCATGCCTGTGAGTGCGTGGGCGAGCTGGCGGGCTGGTGGGCGAGTTCCAGTCAGCTAGCCCCGTCTCCCATCGGCCAGTGTGCCTGAGAGTGAAGCAATGCCTGCTCCATGGACTCAGCTCCTATTTATAGAGAGACCTTATTTACCTGAGTAAACAGCCTGTGTGTGCCTACCTCAGTCGGAGGTATTTAAATATCTCGGAGAGGGCTCTCTTTCCCCCTTAAGGAAGAAACGAAACTTTTGTTTCCTTCTTATTATTTAACCCTTTGTTGGCCACAGCTGCAGGCTGGGAGAGTGAGGGGAGGAGGGCTCTGTGTGCTGAGAAATGAGTTCACAAGCTGCTGGGAATAGATGGCTCAGATGGAAGTTTCCTCCCTGGTTCACAAGGGCACTGCTGCTGCAGCTTGGTTATTTTTCTGAGCTCATCTCTCCCATTCCCCCCTTCTCGTTTCTGCTTCATATTACAATCGCTATTACAATTCTCAGATTACAAGATTACAAGATTTAGGGGTCTGCAGAACTCAGGCTCAGGAGTAAAATAATGGCTATCCAATTCGATTGATGTTATTTTCCCACAAGAGGTGTAGCTTTGATTCTCGGCTGAGTAGTTGTCAAATTTACAGCTTGGCACGCACTGGAAAAATAAAATTTCCTAAAATATCTCCTAATATCTGTTTGGTCCTACATGCTAGAAGGCAAAACAGAAGTATTCACCCACAATTTGTAATGCCCTGTAATAGGATGTGGAGTTATTTAAACACAAAGGCTTTTTGCTAACTGACTCTTTTGTAAATATGATTATATTTTCTGGTCTGCGGGATAGAGATCTTGAGTGTACTACATAATTTGAATAGTTTTAAATAGTTTTTTAACATGTTTTGTCAGCCTTTTTATTTCTGAAAGGGTGTGTTACTATTATTGAGGCTTAAATTGTTTTAAATATATAACTTATAAAGGAATGTTAAGAGATGGTGTGGTCAGTAAAAAAACGTAATCGCACATGCATTGTGATTGTGGATCTAGAATTCCACTACATTGTTTACCAATGTGAAATGACGTGTACGTAACACAATGCCAAGCATAAAATGGAGTAAATACAGCTTAGCAGATAGTATGGCCTTGTACATCACACAGATGCACATGAATAGATTCAATAGTGGGTTTAGACAGATGGAGCAAAAACTGAACAGTTGTGTTTGGCATTGTAATGTAGCAGAGTTGTTTCATATGTACTGTATATTTTTTAAATATGCCCTTCTAAATACCTAGGTAAAATCACAGTAAGGTGTAGTAAAATACAGCAAGATCAGCGCAAAAGTGTGAAAACATGGTAAGATCATGGATAGGTGATCTGTGGGAAATCTGTTCAAAGTGTATAGGAAATCTGCAAAAATCCTGGGCAGATTCATAATAAAATAAGAAGAGTAAAGAGTTAACTGCTCTGAGAATCTGATATAGCTGTTTCTTGAAATAAAAACATTAGCATTAGCAGAGTATTAGCAGCAGCTGCATGGCAGTGAAGCTTCTAGAACTCCACAGTCCTTTCTGTAAAGGGCTGCTCTCAGTTTCAGACGCACTTCCATTTACTTTCCAATTTGTCCTCTGCCTCCTGTCGCACTGCTCATTCTGAAAAGTAATCCACTGGGTACACTGTGTCAGGGCCTTTGAGGGCCTTTTTGAATACTTGTATCGGGTCCCCTCATAGTCTTCTGTGTTCAAGTACAAAAACGGTTAATTTCCTTCAGATTGTCAGTGTTGGACTCTCAGTTCAGACTAAAGAGACTCCGTTTCTTCAGTCTGTCAGTTTGGGACACTCCCTTAAGCCCCAGAATGTATCTGGTTGCAATCTAGACTGACTCCAGAGCAGCGATATCTTTTTATAATGTGGTGATAGAAAATGTAGAATTATATTGTAAATGAGATCTTACTAGTGCAGTGTACAATTTCAACATCCCTTGATATAAACTGCACATTTAATAAGAACACAAGATTCACCATGGTACAGTAGAGGTCTGTTATCACCATTTCTCAGCCCCTATTCTACAATCGGTTTTATAGAAGGGTATGAAGGATATTCTTGACTACATATTTAACAATCATATGAATCAATTAAAAGATGTTAATTTTAAGTTTTCTGCAGGAGCCAGTTTTGTGTTGTGCACTGCACTGAGCCTTGTTCCTTAAATGGTGGTGTTCACATCAACTCGATGTTATGCCAACTAAAATACAGTGCACTCTAGAAGAATGTGGACAGTGATGTCTAAACTGGAATTTTCATTATAAACCCTAGCAGTCATTTATCACGAAAAAATATAACTGGTAAGTACGACTTTTATTTATATATATAATTTTTCCTTAATTTGATTTAGTTCAGTTCAATCATCTTTGGTCAATGAAAATGATATTCTGAAGGAGAAAATGTATAGCAATAATTGGCTGACTGGAGTTTATTTATGACAGTCAGCTGTTAATTGGTGGATAATTAGGAACTCACAAAGGAGCTGTGAACCTGACTGCCAGCTTGACTTTACTTTGGCTTCAGCGATTAGCTACAGAGTCTGTAGTCACAACTTAATAATAATTTAAAAAAATAACCAAAGAGCTTTCTCTTAAAAGCTGGCAATTATGAAGCGGGGAGAAAACAGAACTAAGTCTGAACCACGACACAGACATTGGCCAAACAAAAAACAAGAATTTGAAACTTTCCAAAGACAAAACGAAACCACGGCTATTATTACTATATACCGAAAGGACTGAGTCAGCCAAGGAAAACATCTGCAGACGATGACAGATAAACTAGCAGAGCTGTCAAGGAAAACAAGAAAACCTCTGTCAGTGAAATCTGCAACAGTCTCTGGAGTGAATGGGTGAAAGTGTCAGAACCCACAGTTCACAGAAGACTTAGCAGATTTACAAAGGCTGCACTGCAAGATGTAGACCTTTCATCAGCTCCAGGAACAGAAGAGGCAGACTGGACATTGTTCAGAAGGAAAACAAAGAGCTGGGAGAGTTCTGGAACAATGTTGTAGGGTCAGATAAGATCGAGATAAACCTCTACCGAAGTGATGGAAGATTTACAGTACAGTGAAATAAAACTGCAAATACTTTACAGGACCCCATCTGTAAAGCATGGTGGAGGCAGTGTCATGGCTCTGGAACTGATCTTTATTGATGATACACTATAAGTAATGAAGGCAGCAGCAAAATGAATTTGGTAGTTTGCTGAAATATTTTGTAGAAGAAACTGCTGCCATACTCATGGGACAAAAAGGAAGAAAATGTGAATGTGGAATACCTAAAATTAGCCAAGATTTCAATCAAATGGAGCAGACATGCAGAAAAAATAAAGTCAGAATGCTCCATGATCAAGAATAGGCCAATTATCAATGTGACTGCAGCAAACTCTCTCAAATGGTTATACACAAAGGATTTGGGGAGCTCAACATCTCTTGGGCATCGTGCAGCTATTGGCTCAATAGGATATGCAACTAAATATTTCACTCTATGAACTTAACTTAATTTGAGTGTCCCCCAAAACTTTGGCTTGAGCTCAAAGTATGCTTTTGTTCCAATTTGTATACTTGTAATTAACCAAAATAAAAGGTATATAATATTTAGAATTCATATAAATCTCACGATCTTTTCAAAGATGATATTTTCAGATTTTCAAGTCAGCAGAAGGAGAGTACAACACATGTAGCACCATGAGCCCTTTTCTACAGCACCTCTACACAAGACGTTGTGTTTCTTTTCTTCTCTTTTCAGCATGGAATAAACCTTTACTTGTTCCCTTGAAGCCTAGGCATGCTGACGCAGCTCCCCACTTGAACCTGTTCTTAAGCAGACTCTACTGTAAATCTATCAGGATGCTAAATAAGAAGTTATTATTTGTTCTGTAGTACATTAGTAGCTGTGATTTGTGGTAAAAGTAGCATCATTACATTCTCATAATGACCATGGCTACTGTACATAGTAGACAGTGCTCCTGAGATTTTCCAGTTTTTGTTATTGTTATTCCCTGATTAAACTGAAATTGGTTAAATGTTGTTTGCTATTCATTTGAAAAGCAGTATATTCATCTTGTGTTTGCCATACAATAGAAAACGTTTTCTTCTCTTTGCCTTCTACTGGAGTGACAGGAGTTAAATATTATCATGGAACAGGTGATTACTATGATGACAAATCAGGGTGTGTGCTGCAGGAATTGTGAACTATCTGACACAGAAGAGGGAAAGACCAGTTTTGAAGCTCAAGTTCCAAGCAATTACGTTGTATTTTGGCCCTAATGTAGAAAGTAATATGCAAATGTCCCCATGAACTTGTGCTCCTACTGTTATTTGTGCTTTGTTACCCTGATTGAATCACACTGAATATCTGCACACTAGTCCTGTCAGTGATCAGACCCCATGGTCACTGGGATTAATCTAGAAATCCGTCATAATCTGTGCAATTTAGGGCTGTACGTCTTAATCAATACAAGATAAAGGAAATTAAAATTAAAATGTCACTCATTTAATGTGTGAAGCTTATGCCATATATGTCTTAATTGATTTGTGTTTACCAATTAAGGGCAATACAAAGTCTTGCAAAGGAAGAGAGCAAACACGGCAATACAGCGACCGAATAATTACAGACGACAAATAGCGATACAATGATATTTACACAGTGCCTGGATATTTCGTCTCTGGATGTGTTTATATATACAATGTATCCATATAATAAATACGCTAAGATTAGATTCAAACGATTCTGATAAATAACTTTGCCACCGACGCACTGTAGAACAAGTACCAAACAGCTATATCACCACACATTGCAGTTAATTAAAACCCCCTAAATTGCTATGTATTCATATATTAAAGCTTGCTTTTATTGAGAGTTATATTTGATTATCACATTTCAGGGCTACACAGTTGTGCAGTGGTTATCATTGTTGCCTTGCAGTGCTGGGACCTGGGTTCAATTAGTGGGGACTCACTGCACGGAGTTTCTGTATTCTCACTGTGTTTCCATGGTTTCCTTCTGGTGCTCTAGTTTCTTCCTACAGTCCAAAGATGTACTGGTACTGTTGGTGAATTGGCTTCTGGGAAAACTGGCCCTGTTGTGAACGTGTGTGTGTGTGTCAGCCCTGTGATGGACTGGTGTCTCATCCAGGGAATATCCTGCCTTGTTCCTGTTGCTTGCTGGGCTCTGGCTCCCCTGTGACCCTGACTTGAATGGAGCTCTTAGAAACTAGATAGATTTCAGCATTTCAGTTTTAACTACACTTTCAAATGAAATCCATTTTCCTGAATTAATGTGCACCTTCAAGACCCCTGGGGACAACGTACATACTGTGTACAGTAATTAAGCTACACTATCCAGTGTGCCTGTGGTGTGATGTTAACTTAATGAGTTAATCTCCTGCAGTGTAGTAGGTCAAGGAAGAAAGCAGTTTTACTTTTTCAAGAGAGAATGAATTCCTGCTGCCAGCTTTTACATCTTTTATGTTTCATTGCATTAGGAATATGATCTCCCGAGTCTGAGGAGTTTTTTCTCCGTTATTCAGAAATACACATTCACTTTAAATATCATTTGCATGATGTGACTGTAACTCTGATTGCAGCGCAACCTCCAAATTTGCTAAACAAATGTGTGGAAAGGAGCGGGTACGTGAGTGATTTTGGCTTGCGCTTGGAAAGCAAGCTTTTTGTGTGTGTGTGAACCACATTTCAAAGCTTCTGAAACAATTGCTCATGTAGACCCGATGAGATTAGGTCCGGGAAAAGCTTGCAAAGGTTTGGTACTGATATATTGATAGAGCTGACAAGGTTGCCAACGGAGTATTTTGTAAGCAACCTTTTGATGACGGGAGAGAGAGATATGTAGGGCGGTGTGATCTAACACAGTTAGTTTTCCCATAATTTGGACTAAGATTTTAAAGGGTTTTGGAGTGCCAAACATGGAGAGACCCAGAGTGGAGATATGCCAGGGGAACGAGTTAATGTTCAACTGCGTTTGATTTGGAACTGAAAGCATTCCTGTCAACAGGTCTTAGCTGCACCTTGGCTAAGCAAGGGTGCCAGCCAGCTCCACTGTACCAGATCACCAAGCAGGGTTTGGGCTCCTAGTTTTATTACCTGGAAAAAATGGTCTTTCTTTCATCGCTCTGATACAGGTGACTGTTTTCTTGGATGAAGTATATTTTCTTAACAATTAATCATTCCATTTGTTTCCATTTGAGCATATACTGTAACAGGGAAAAACAGGGAGAGAGAGGATTACACCCACATTAGAAAGTCGTGTAAACATAGTTATCAGCTCCAAGTGAACTTTGCTGAAATTGGTCAAATGGAAAATCAAATTTTAAGTTGTAATTTTCATCTTAAAATAAGCTTTTTAGCTATAAGAACATTTTGGTCTTCTTAAGCTGAGACCACCTCCAAAGGAGGTATGCACAAGACTCCGAAGGTGTTTGATTAAGTTAAACATCACTTTATTAACCCTATACAATTTCTTGCATTAGGAATTTGTCTTTTTGCATACCCCAGCTTACTCTCCATGAGACACACAGGTAGAGAGAGAACCTGGGGTCAGAGCACAGGGTCAGCCATTGTACAGCCCCCCTGGAGCAGTTGGGGTTAAGAGCCTTGCTCAGGGGCCCAACAGCATAGGATTCCTCTGCCAGCTGCGGGATTTGAACAACCTTTCAGTCACAAGCACAGATCCTTAGCCACATAGCCACCACTCTGCCCAGGATGGTGAGTATAGGGCTATGGTAATGCACCGAATGCTTAACACAGTGTTTGTGTGAATATTTAAATCTCCACTTTCAAGCTGTGTGCCTGAGCATCCACGTCAGGCCATGTGTGATGCTGCTGTGTTTGGGATTGCCCCCATTTTGTGCCTGCTGTTGTGACACATTCATAGATCTGTGCCAAGGCTGCTTAGTTATAATATGACAAGGCTCAGTATTATTAGTATTAGCATTTACTCCTCATTCAGCCTTTGTCAGGGTTTTAACTGCATAATGTGTGATAAATCATCTTCATAGGATTAAACTCATTGTAAACTATGAACCAAAGCCTTCTGCACACAGAGGTGCTACTGTGTTCACACCCTTTTTTACGTCAGAAGCAGTTTGTTCTGTGAGCCCAATGCACTACCCATGTTGAAAGCATCCCTTTGGCTCTGTAGAATTAGAAAAGGAAAGCTAACCCTATCTTGCACCCTCTAGACCCGGTTTATTCACCCTTGGCACAATGGTCACTAATTGCGCTTTGAAATTAATTCACTCCCAGTTTTCCGTGCAGTGCTAAGCAGACGTCCCTCCATGTGCTTTCACTCCAGCTCAAAGTGTGGCCAGCTCTTAATCCAGGCAGCGACACGGGAAGTGTTATCAGGGTCCTGCCCCTCCTGGTCAGGAAGAATGTAA
The DNA here is from genome assembly GCF_040954835.1 of Lepisosteus oculatus. Taxonomy (NCBI): domain Eukaryota; kingdom Metazoa; phylum Chordata; class Actinopteri; order Semionotiformes; family Lepisosteidae; genus Lepisosteus; species Lepisosteus oculatus. The sequence continues at coordinate 29,777,440 of NC_090700.1, forward strand.
TGTGTGCTTCCGTAATATTTCCCCGATGAACAAGCGTCTGACTTTACAGGAGACGCTTCTCTGTTACAGGAGATGCTTCTCTGTTTCGCATGCCTGGGGACTAGACTTTTACCACAAGGCAGGCATTGTTTGCTCAGGTAAAGTACTGGGTCAACACAGACCCACCAGTGCAAGCTGTTAGAGATTGCTGTCGCTCTGGCAGCACTGAGGACAGCAGTTGCACTCCTCCTTGTTATGTTTTTTTGACAGCCTGACTAGATTGTGAAAACTGTCTGCAGCCAGTATTCCATCCCTTTAACACACCCAGAGCAAAGTCATTTTTCCTTTTGGGTATACAGTATGTGTATATGTGTCAGGACTGCGCACTGAAATTGTATCATTTGAATTGCCTTTTTTTTCTGAAGAACAGCAATAATGCAATTAGCTATGTGATCTTTCCGGTTTGTTTCCTTGCACACAGAAAGGAATTATTCTTATTCATTTTCTTAGCAGACACCTTTATCCAGTGCGCCTTCCAAAATACACACTAACACCTAAAGGGAATACACAACGCGCTTTATCACAGTGGGGGAGCAGGAGCCTTACCTAGCAAGCTCAAATACAGTCAAACAGAAAAAATATGTACAAGTACAAATGACAAGAAAAAAAAAACAAATTGTGAGATAAGCACATGTTGGAAGTTCAGGTCCCCTTTTCAGGCCATAAAGGCCCATGGGGAATGGGGGGCAAGGGCTACCATGTTTCTCAACCATCCAACACTGGAGGTGATGTGGTCAGCATCATGCTCCATCTGGCCTATTACCCCCAGAAGGATTAACCCCTGGTACTCATTTGGAAAGCAGGCTGAGAGTACCTAGAAGGAATTAGAGCAAGCTATATCATTTGCCCCTACCTGGGATTGAACCCAGGACCTAGACACCCTTGAAGTCCTCAGAAGTTCAAAGCAGAGTGAAAACAATGCCTTTGAGCAGTGAGCCGTGTGCAGGTGAAGAGTCGTTCATTGCAGTAAAGCAGTAATGCCATGGACGAGTGCAGCGGAATGCTGAAGGTCCTAAGACTCCCAGCTACACACAGCTCTCTGTAATCATATAAAAATCACTGGCTTGATCTGTGGTTCTGCTCTCAAAGCAATAAAATATTCCACCACATCTTGCAAAAACATCCCCAGTATAAACTGTTCACTGTGCAGAAAATGCTGTATATTTGAGTAGGATAAGTAGGTGCTGAGCAGGTTAAAGGTTTGTAAACAAACTGGGAGCCCTTTTGAATGGGCTGTTAATACACTGTACATCTATAGGGGTGAGCTGACGCAACAATGAAAGTATCTTCTACTGAACAACAGCAGCAGAATCTGTAAATTGGTACCCATGGATTTGACCCGATCATTAATGATATCACTTCCTGTTTTTTCCATGTTTACTTGGATGTTGTGGCGCAGAAATGTAAATTAGTGGCTGTTGAAGTGTGCAGCGTAGCGCTTTCGCACACATTGCTCTGGAAAGGAATTAACAGTGGTTAACGGATCATACTCGTAGGCCTCTAGCAACAAAGTTGTTCTCTTCAAGCACATGTGAAGCCAAACAGCCAAAAAACAAAGCAAGAAACTGAAAGAAACCAGTGAATGCAGGTGACCTGAAGTGATCCTTTGTAAGGCCTTCCAAACCAGAAATGTGCAGAATTTCAAATGTAATTTTTACATTAACTTCCAGGTGCAGGTGTGTGAGGGTGGGAGTGTGGGCGATTAAGACTATGATACAAGTTAATGGCAAATTCAGTTAAAGATCTATGTTTTGTTTGTAGTGCACATGGCTTGCAGGCATACCCGTCTCTCCAGGACAACGATATGATGCAGTCAATTTTAATCACTATTTGTTCTGTGTAAGCCAGGAACCCATGACACAGGAGAATTTGCATGCACAAAAGTTCAAGCTCATTTCAATATTTGCCCACAGTTCTGTGTCTTTAGCTCTGTAATTATAAAATAACAGTAATTCAGGACACATCTTGAAGTTATCACCTTACCTTACAAATTCTGGCATAAAAATTTGTTCCTAGCTAACAAAGGAATCATTCAGGTGGTAATGTGATTCATGGATTAATTTTAGAAGTGTTGAAAAAGGAGTGGCTCCCTGTGTTAACCCTTCCACTCTCAGCTTGGTTGTTAACAGGTGGTCACAAATGGGTTGCCATGATCTGGTATGTGAAAATTTGAATTCCTGACATACAGTATTTTCTCCAGTGGTTGCAGGCTCAGATCTAGACTGTGCAACTGCATAGTTCTGGAGACCCCACTGACATCTGACCCTGGCTGGACATGGTATTTAGTGTGGAATAGGCTGCTTACAGTTTCTGGTCTTCTCACCTATTGACGCCTATACAGTAGGTGACATCAGATCTTCTGATTGGCCCTTACGCCTAGGTGATTCCTTAGTACACAGCACTCTTAAAATCCTCAGAATGTCAGGTGGGAGTTATATTAGTTTGGTAACATGAAAAAGAAAATCCTTCTCTTATGAACAGTGCCATGGGATATTTAATGAACATACTAGTCTGACCTCTTTTTAATGTCTCATTCAAAGAACGTCTTGCAGCTCAGTAAAAACAAAATCTGGTCCATGGGGGAAGAGTACCATTTACAACAACATGGTTTTCCTTAGCAGTCTCCCATCCCATTACTGACCAGACCCAGCCTTGCTTAGTTTCAGACTACAGGGTGATACTGCTGCTGCCTGAGAAGGAGGGATGAAGTATCTGGTTATGGCTTTCCTGAGCATCTGTGTAAAAGCATCCCAATAACCCCTCTCTCCTCTCAGAAAACTCAGTGCTACAGATTTCATTGCAGGGCAAAAAAGTTACAGACAAGAGAAGTATTTATTTGTGCTAATTTTGTTATTTCCTGTCTTTGTCACTGTTTTTGTTTGTTTTAGCAGTGTGTCCCCTGAGAAGATACTTTTAAAGGCAATGTACAATAAGATTTATTATTATATAAGGTCTTACCAAAACACTTTTAACGTGCCATCCCTTTGCTTGAATTCTACACTCTTCACAACATACCTTAACATTTTGTTGACCTTTTTTGCAGTTTCACTGTGTTATACAGGTGTTTTGTTAACTACTCAACAAAACTACCTGAAACCATTTAAAAAACTGCTCCCTTATGTTAAGTGCCACCCATTTTGTGCTGTGTATCCTAGTCGTACTTACTGCGATTACAGTGTACCACGGCAGGTGTTTGCTCAGTTCTGGATAGTGTAATGGCACATTATGGGTTAACACGTCTCTTCTTCATATACAGTAGATCACCACAGCACATTGGTTCTCTTGCACTCATTAGCCAAAGTGTTTTGAAACGCAACCAAACAGTGTCTAGCAGCTGTTTGAATAGGAGTTGGGCTGGATATGGCCAGGTTCTGACCCAGATCCCGTCCTGTTTGTCTAGCCTAGAGGGATAGCCTTCAGCAGAGGCTGTGTGTGGATTTTCAAGGTGAGTCTTCTGGCCAGATGTGATATTGTGTCAAATATTCCCTGGACTGTCAGCACACTGGCTACCTCAAGACTGCAAGACTATTAATTTTATCTTGGATTCCTAATATTTTGCCATTGTTTTACATTCAGACTTTTTCATTTTTGTTAGCTTTAGCCTCCCTGTGGATACACACAATGTACACATGCCCATATGTACAATATACAGGTATGTAGGGATTCTGGTTTTCGTTAGTTTTTCATCATATAATAACAGTCTAAGCTCAGTATAAACTAGTTTTTAATTTGTTAAATATTATCAGTTAAAACCACAAAAATGTTCATTACAAAACAAGGTTGCTCTTTAGCTTGTGGCTTGGTTAATCTTCTGTTTGAAATACTGTTTTCAGTATTTGTGTTTTTTGGGGGGAATTTTGAGTGTTTTCTGTCATTGGTAGATCTTGTTGAACATGATAAAGTCTTTATGTTGTGTTGTATAAAATACTCTTTTTCAGATCGTGTCATTTCAGTCCTGTAAACGTCACAGATTATACTAACAATTCAATGTCTTGGAAAGCACAAAAAAAGATATAAAGTCTAAAATACAATTTCTGATTATTTAAAAGTTTTCTAGCCAGGATAAGTGGCTTTTTGACAAGGGAGATAATGGAAGGTTTTTTACACTCTAGGATTTGCATGAACATTCCCTGGAGGCTAGGTTGGGCTTTATGCTCTTTGGTTGCAGAAATTAGTTTGTTTTGGCTTTTTAATAACTTTGACAAGAGTCAATTTGGTTTAGAAGTTTTCAGATGAACAGATAAGCACAATCTGCCACAATGCTTGATTCATTCCTCTCCAGCAAACTGCACAACAGATCAGTAAAAGAAGAATAACTGTCATCTAAATTGCCCATTTCTTCCTCCACTATAAGAAAACTTGGCAGTGTGGTCACCTGGCACTTGCTGGAATTACAGTATTAAACCCACAGACTAACTGCTATGTGTTCCAGGTTTTTGTTGCTAATGAGCAAACAAAGAGAGTTACATGCATGAAAGAGTTTGATAATGTGGGAGAAAGTTGATTGTACTGGGGCCCCTCAGCACCCCAAGCATTCACTACAATTGCACATTAAACTCTATGGCCCAGTGCTGCCAGGCTTAGGGTTAGAGTTAGTCAGCCAGGTGTCTCTCTGCTATAAGGGACACAAGGACTCCTGGTACCTCCTGGGCACCTGCAGGCTTACAGTGATGTCAGTGAGGGTCACGTCACTGCTCGGTGCTGTCCCTCCAAAGGTAAGGGCCTGAAGAGTGGGCAGATCCGAGGGGGCCTGTCCCCAAGCAGCACAGGAGTCGTCACTGTGAGCTGAGACAAGAGGAAACAACAGGCAGTTTCAAACTGCTTCTATCGGTATAAAAAATTAAGCGGACAAAAATTGATGAAATGACACCTAGTCCACGCTGCTCAGTTGTGGTGATGCTCTGTACAAACTGTAGCTCTCCAGTCAAGACATTTGCAGTTTCAAGAATTAACTGCGCCCCCCAAAAGACAAACTGGAAAAACAAGACTTTTCCAGTTGTACCTGCAGATCATGCAATGGGTTCCAGCTTCTCGACAGTTCTGCACAGATTCTGTACTGCACATTCGCCTGACATTCCAACTACCATACATTGCAATTCATTAGCCAAATCTCTCAACCAACAAATATAATTTGCTTTATGAGGAATAATAATAATAATTGCTTACACTTATATAGCGTTTTTCTGGGCACTCTCATTAGTCATTAGTCATTAGATGTTAGTTAGGTGGCATGGTGGCACAGTGGTTAGCATTGCTGCCTTGCAGCTTTGGGATTACTGAATCCTGGGTGCTATCTGTGTGGGGTTTGCACGCTCTCCTCATGTTTGTGTGGATTTTTCCTCGGGTGCTCCGGTTTCCTCCCACTGTCCAAAGACACAATGGAAGGTTAAATGGCTTCTGAGGAATTTGTTCCCAGTTTGAGTATGTGTGTCTGTTGTGCGATGGACTGGCGTCTTGTCCATGGTGTACCCTGCCTTGCACCTGTTCCTTGCTGGGATAGGCTCCGCAGGGACACTGTATTGAAAGAAGTGGTTAGAGAATGGATGAATGAGTGGATAGATGTTAGTCAGGTTCTTTGAAAACCATCAGTGCAAACAGCGATGGAATGAACCCTGTTCAGGAGACAAGCTCAGTACACCTGGCTTCTCTATCTTTAGTCCTGCACATGATCACCAGGGGTTGCAGAATCGCTGCTGCGTTTGATATCCTATAGGAGACACAGTTAATTTTGCAAGAGAGTAGCAGGCGGGTGTGAGCCTAAGGAATCCAGTTCAAGAGCCTCTCACCATTCCAGAGCACCCATCAGTGGAGGACAATCCAAGCAGGAGAATCTCCATGAGTCCATAAGTCTAAGAGGTGAAGTCTTCATAAAAAGAAAGCCCATACCCTTGTGCTCCTCTGTGTACTATAAGCCTCAGAATCTGGATACAAGGAACAAGACATCTCTGCTGATGGAGCAATTGCCCTTACACCTCCAACAAGGAAATTCCATCTTTAATGGAGAATACTGAAAAGGAAGACATAACCAGTCTTTGCTTTTTTGTTGCTACAGTAATGGTTGTTAGAATTGCAGTTTATTACAGTTATTACAGTCATTTACCATACTGACTGAAAGGAAGTCAAGTAATAATGGTATGGGCTCTCATTATAGGAACACATAGAGGTTAAATTCCACACAGGAAAGTAGGAAGACAGAATTGGGGAAATTGGGAATTGGTAAGAATTGTCATTGGAGAAAAACATGCGTGATATTTTTATACTAGGTACTGTAGATCACAAACATTAAGATCACACTATTGCTTCCTTCCTATATACAAGATTCTAGAATGATACTAGGTACTACATAGTAGGTTACAACTATTATAAACATTATTCCCTTAGCTTTAATAAAATATCACAAAGGATCGTTACTTTCAAAAGCCAGGAACTGCCACAGTATGCGTACAATATATGGCTTGAATGATCAGCCATATATTGTACATTACACAATTGAAACAATCTTTAATTGTATATCCTTACATTTTGTATGCCTTTTTATTACTTCTCCACATTGCCAGGAGATGATGTATCAACATAAATACTTTTTTTAAGTCTTTTTCACAAGTAACTTCTTCTATCTCAGTGTTTCCAGATTGTATAGTTTGTTTTTGCTACCTGCTACCTACACTTGTCTACATTAATCTGCCCAGTCTTTTTTTTTTACTGCTTCTACAGTGTTGGCTATTTCCTCTAATTTGATATTGTGCGCAAACTTGCCTAGTTTATCAACTTTACAAGAATACATGTGTTACTTGATCAAATTTGGTAGATCAGTGGTCCCAGTACAGATCCCTGTGGTACACCACCAATATTTTAGTATTCACCCCTGTCTTTTGCCTGTTTTCTATTTATTAACAAATTCTCATACCAAACATGCACATCTCCCTAAATGCCTACAGCCTAATCTTTTATGAGGATCTGTCTCAAATTAATTCTGAAAATATACTGTTCAAAAAGTAGTAGTGTCAATGACTTCTGAATAATATCTTGTTTCCTTCAGTACAGTTGGTTAGATAGCATCAGCCCCTGGGGATTTATTATTCTTGAGTGCTTCTAGTACCTGAAATAATCTCTTCTCTGTTAATAGTATTTAACAAAATTGTCCTTCCCATGCCTGAGGCATGTTGTTAATTTTTTCTGTAGTGAAATATTCATCTAGTACCTCAGCTATTTCCTTTACCATTTTTTATTTATTTTCTTTCTTATCAGTTGTTTTGCAGTACTGATATTATTTTAACCTCCTCTGCCTTTTCTAATATCTTTTTTACCTTTGTTTTCAATTCATTGTACCCGTTTTCTTTAACTGGATACTGTTGTTTTTATCATTTTAGAGAACTCTTTCTTTATCCTTATATTTTTCCTAATTGAACCACATAGGATACTGTTTTTAAGCTTTTCATGTGCTAAGTCCTGAGATAAATGTATTCTGCGCTTCAAGCAGAATATTGTAACAAATATGGCCAACATACAGGTTGTACAAGCCAGTTTCAGCTTGGTGACAGCACTGCCCTCTACTCCTCTACACATAACAGGGAGGTTGACTGCCCAGGCTAAGGAAGGCCTTCTTTAGCTCAGCCAGCAATATCCCTGTTGAATGACACTGGAGATCCGGGTTTGATCCTGAGGCAGGGTATGAACTGGGGCAGGAGTGCCAAGAGCAGGAACCATAGGAACCCGAATTCGCTACAATATGTTTAAATTGTAGCCCTCCATTCTTCAGTGATTTTATACCTATCTACTATTCCAGTTTACTTTTCTTAAACTCTGTCTCATGCTTCAAAGGTCTTCTGTTCTGAGATAATGAACTTTTGTCTTGGACTCAATCTAAGCAGTTCAAGTTAACTTTGCTGGCTACAATAACTGCTATATGACATACAGTACAAATTTTTACCAAAGGAAGAAATGGACTTCACTGGCTTAGTTGTTCTCCCTCAAAGAATTTCTGGGTTAGGCTCTGGGTTGTGTGATGCTTACTAAGAATAAGCAGAGTTCTGATAATGAGTAGTTCACTTGCAGCTTTCATATCTGAATGAAACACTTTATTAAACCAAAGAGTAAAGTGCACATTTGTCCTTTTGCTTTGAATGACATTTTTCTTTGCATTTTTGGCATCTGTATTTCATTTTAATTTTCATAGAGCTGAGTCATGAGATCACACAAATGGTCCATGTCTTGTGGGATTGGACCAGTTTCCCTTCGCATGTTGTGCTAATTTAGCTCAGTTCCACTACAGTTCCCCATAGTTTTTTCTGTTACTGTACCAGGATGATACTGAGTAATGTTGATGAAGAAGTCTGGTAAATGGCAAGGCAGGCTGTCAAACACATCTTGGCAGTGTTAGCACTGAACAGTGTAGAATTTTCAACTGAGATTTTAACAACCACTTGGGAGATGGTCAACCTTAACATCTCATAACTCTGCTTGCATATGAGCCTGGTTTGTAATGGTGGGCCTCTTGGCGTCTCTCCTTCTACCCCATCATCTCCCTTCAGCTGCTCCTTGGCTCTTGCTTTAGCAAGTGGGGGGCTGTCTAGCTCCCCTGTCCGTACAGCCAGGCTGGGATTAAGGTGGAGACGAAAATCAGTGCTTCCTGCAAACCAGTAACATTTTCCAAAGGTTGAATGACTGCAATGCAGGAAGAAACGGGGTGAAATTACTATCATAAACCATGAAGGCTTTTCAAGGGCCTTTTACAGCAACATTCCTCTTACAAAACAAATGTCACCTCTGAGAATGTAAATCTCACTCCTGCACGTGAGTTTTATGCTTTGGCAGCAAGTGTTAGGCTCTTGCTATGCTGTTTCAAAAGTTCCAAAGACCGAAGACTCACATTTTTCTTTTATTCTGTTTTTCCAACATCGTTTCCATTCATTATTCAGTTTGAGAGCGACTGCACCAAGAATCCAGATATGCTTTAAAGTAACACTCGGCTTCCCAGAGGGTTCAACCCCTGTCTTCACCCCTATAGATGACAGATATTAGAGGAAATACTGTAAGAGTGCCAGGATCTGTTAACAAGAAACGGCCCATTTCTCTCTATTCTCATAGCTGGTAGTTCCAATCTGGAACTCCAATCTGGTGGTTCCAATCTTGGAATGGCTTCCTTGTGGTAATAGTTGAAAGGCTTTTCCCTGGTCAATAAATTGACAACAGATCATTAACTTTGTGTAAGGTTAATTATTAAAACACAAACTTTCTCTTATAAAGAATGCTATTATTAATCTTACTTCCTTGTAGAATAATGTTACTTTTAGTTTAAAATAGCACCGGGTCCAGTATATGTAGCAAAAACTTCCAGACCTGCTGTGCTATCTACTAGGAATTTGTATGTTTTCCACATGCTTTCCTCTGAGTGCTCCAGTTTCCTCCTACAGTCCAAAGACATGCTGGTAGGTTAACTGGCTTCTGGGAAAATTGGCCCTGGTGTTCCATCCAGGGTGCCCCCTGGCTTGAGCCCATTGCTTGCCAGGACTGGCTTCAGTTCCCCTGCAACCCTGAATGTGACAAAGAGGTTTAGAAAATGGATAAATGGAATTAGCGAAAGACCTGTAATCTGCATCTTTCTATATTGATTGTTAAAAATATATGTATTTCCTGTGCTTGCTATCCTGGCTGTAGTTTGTCTGTGTTGTATGCAAGTATCCTGTAATTGTACAGATATAAAGAAAAGTGTGATTGAATATGATTCTTATATATTTACATGTGTGTCTCAGCTATTCTCATGTTGCTTCAGTTCCGCTGAAGGTGTAGTTCAATAAAGATAAGGTAAAGGTCCACACCAGAACCACGGCAGCTCACTGGGCCAGAACTCTTCCTGGTTTCTGTAGCAGTAAGTGGACTAAGGGCATGTGGCTCTTCCTTGATCTTCATCTGCTCCTGTAAGGTTTCACTCTGTTGATCTGGCTTTCTGTTGGACCATGTGGTGGTGCGTCTAACATGGTCCAGGTTGATCTCTCTGACTTGGAGTCCCTGATACTCTGAAAAAGTAGAGTCATTCTCAAAACTCTGTTGATCATATCAGGTTGTTAATGCTGACAGGTCACAAAAGTCAGTTAGTATATACACAAGTGCCAAGGCAGCAGACGTCTGATCACAAAAATCTTCGAAAACCTGCACCATTCAGCCCCAGGAAGCTTCTAAAATTATACGTTTTGGCCACCAATCATTGGACAGAACATCTCAAGTGAAGTAGACAATGCTTTGCATTGCTTAAGGCAGGGTGTCCAATTCCAGTCCTGGGGGGCTGGTGTGTCAACAGGATTTTATGCCAACTCAGTTTATGAAGACCCCAGTCACAGTAGTGGCTTAATTGGTCCAAATTAACAGCTTCTTCCAGCTTTTCAGTTACAGGTGCTTTAAAGTGACCTTAAAAAACCTGCAGACACATCAGCCCTCCAGGACCAGGATTGTACTGCCCTGGCTTAAGGACATGCACACGCTTTAATGAAAGTAAAATGACAGGTAATTTTACTTTTTCTTGTTACGCTTGTTTGCAAAGTACATATGGCCTGAAGTTCTAACTTGCAGTGCCTGCCTTCAGGATAAGCATTAAGTTGCTAAAGCAAATGGAGGTGAGTACAAAGGGAAATTCAGCATTGCAGGAGCTCTTTGATGTCATGACAAAAGCAGGCAGACATTGTTCGGAGCAGCCTGGGAGTGTTTCCTCCACAGGAGGGTGGAGATGTACCAGTTAGGCAACCGTGGATCTTCAGTTCCGTTGCTGCAAGTCTTTGTTCCAGCTCAACCTTAATTACTCTACGGATCTTCCGCACCAGAGTCAACAGGGTTTCTTTTCAGTACCTAGAGTTTTGGTAGGACCAAAGACTTTTAATGACCGGAGGAGGTGCCTAAAGATGATGTACGAATAACCTCAAAGAAGAATTATATCTGATCCGGTAACTCCCTTCTAGTGATATAACTCTACTGTATATAGTATATTATATATATATAATATATACTACTAGTATATAATTAGTAGTATTAAATACTACTAATTCTAAAATTATTTTATGGTGCCTTTAAAAGTACCTTCTCAAAGCACTTTAAATCTGACATGACATCTGGCAGAAATTATTCATAGCCAACTGTGATCAAAATTCTGTCCACAGCCAGGCCAAGAATGTACTGTAGCAGTTGCTGTGTCCCCACTGGATATCTGGCGGGCAGACACATTGGACTGGGAGAGTGACTGGGAGTGGAACAGCATGTTGCCTTGGTAACTTGGGATGCAGGCTAAAAGCAGTGAGCAGCATAGCACCTGAAATCCCCCACTAATAGAGAGAAACATTTGAGGATTTTTTTTTCCTAAGAAAGTACACCCGAATACTTGAAACATGTTGCTCTCGTGATGTGTGCCTCTGGAAAATAAAGGCTATAGATTTGGATATTGACTAAATGTTCTTCACATCATTTCGATTACATGATCATTAATGACAGACTGAGATACACTTGAGCTTCTTCAACTGTTGCATAAGCACTTACTGTAGTCACCTCTTCAGTGACAGAAATGATGGAAAACCCCACTTACCAAGAAAGCAAGGCCTTTGTGCTGACTGTATTTTGGAGCCTGCAGGCTCACTGCCTGGAGTGTTCACAGCTGCCAATCTCCAACTTGTCAAGACAATACAGCAAAATGCAGTCCTTCAACGGCAGGCCACGATCTGGGTGATGAATCGTCACCAAGATATGAGGCTGCCCAAGTGGGATGCTCTGTGCAGGAATGTGTCATTGGTAAAGAGCTCTGGTTGTAGTGGTGCCAGGGGTGGCCGCCACCAATCTGCATCTATCACACTAGACCGTCTCTGTTGATCAGTTCTGTTGATAACAAATGCTAATCACCTAGGACCTGCCATGACTTACCAATAACATGTCCGTTCTTCTCCTATGGACCTTTTTGTCTTTTGTCTTTTCCCTAGCCATTATGTCAGTTTGTTTCACTTGTATGGGATGTTTATTGTGCATTACATTTTACTGTCACCACAGACTGAAACAATCACATATCGATGGGGAACTGTTTTCTGTCATGAAACGTTGTTCTCTGTCTTTGCTATTTTAAATGCAACACGCACTTATGACATCCCGATGAAGTCAGAGCAACTAAAAAAAAAACACTTTTCACAAGGGGTAATGTGTTGAAAACTGGATAGAGGGTTCTAGCCAGAATCAGTAGTTTTAATTCAGGTAAATGTTATCATAAATTATCTCTATGCTTACTGACCTTTTAAAATCTGTGAAAGCTGAGTTGCCTGGGTGATGTGTGAATTAAAATATGATTACGTGCTAGGATCACTGAGACAATAGCATCTACTCTCTCTCTATGAGTCCTCCTAGTGTCCACTGAGGGTACACCACGGACAGTGAAGACTGGACAATAACATCACACTGACTTACATTCTCCCCACTGCCTTGCCTGAAACAAACTAAACTGTTGTTCCCCTTTGGCAGATCAGCTGTGCCTTGTGTAGGCTGCGTACAGTAGCCTTGACTATACATGAAGGGACACCGGGCTGGTTGTGTTTGTGCAGGTTTGAATAAAACAAATGCTGTAGAATGGGGAACCTATTGCTTCCTATTCACTTTCCCAATTTTAATTTGAATGGCTGTGTCACCCCAAGGCTGGGTTATTGCAGGTTATAAACAGGTTGCTACTTGTCTTCTTGAGTCAAATTACTCATCTGTATTATCTTTTCCTAAAAGTCTTTGCAATTACTATTTTAGAATTCTTCACCAAAGTGATGAAATCAGGTAACACCTTCAGACTCCTGACATTCCTACTTTATATGGAGTTTATAACAAAAGTTCGGGAGGGATGATAACAACCAAGTTCAATCAGACTCAGCTGTCAGTAATTAGCAATCGCTCCTGACAATTCTTTCCTTTCCCAAACACTATAAATACCTATGAGATCTCTATCTCTCTCTCTCTTGCATGTCTCTTGCATCCCACCTCCACCTCTGCAGCTACCCCTTGGTCACCCTGCATGGGGGTCCTGGCCTCCTTGTCCAATGGCAGGGAGACAAGCCCTCAGCCAAGCGGGTTAAGCCAAATTTTCGCTCCATGACACTTTCATCCTGGGTGTTGTTATTCCTAGTGAACTAAACATGTGAATGAGTTCACTGGTATTCAGAAAATACCAATAAACGCATTCAGGAATACCAGCTCGCGATATTAAACCCACTGCTTGTCTGCTAGACCCCATCCTAACCTTCTTACTTCATTCGATTTTCCGACTCTCTGTCCACTCACGAAGCCACCATCATCCTTCAGCTGTGGATTGTGTCCTCAGAACATAAGACTGCTGCTGGTTCACCGGAGCTGAAAACATTCATCCAAGCCACTGACAAACTATCAAATACATTTTGGACATGTTGAGACACAACATTTAAATATGCATGTCTTGTTAAACTTTCATCAGGCTTTAGACTGCTTTGTAGCACCAAAACAGAGCATGACATGTTTAATCTTTTAATCTTTTAATGGTTTCAGACTGTCTCTATTTCTGTTCCGCTGGACCCCTTTGATGCTGTGAACCTCGTTACTACCCTGAAGAATGTACTAGGTTTTCTGATACTGCCCTCACTTGTTTTAGCTGTTCCTTACTTGAGAGAAACCAATCTGTCCCTGCGGATGATCCCAGGCTTGCAATAGGACTGATACCCCCTGATCCGACATACTTGGGTCTCTCCTTTTTGCCATATATAGAATTCATTTTCTCTTCATTTTCTAACCACTTTATCCAATTCGGGGTCGCAGGAGAGCTGGAGCCTATGCTGGCAAGCAACCAGTGCAAGGTGTGATACACCCAGGATGGAACTCTGGTCCATCCCGGGGGAGACAGATACAAACACAGACGCACACACTCACACCGGGGCCAATTTTCTCAGAAGTCAATTAACCTCCCAGTATGTCTTTGGACTGTGGGGGGAAACTGGAGCACCTGGATGAAACCCACGTGAACATGGAGAAAACAGACAAATCTGTACGGCGGCAGCGATGGGAGGGGGAGCAGTGGCTCTGTGGCTAAGGATCTGCGCCTGTGGCTGGAAGGTTACCAGTTCAAATGCCGCGGCCACCAGAGGAATCCTACTCCATTGGGCCCCTGAGCAAGGCCCTTAACCCCACCTGCTCCAGGGGTGCTGTATAAATGGTTGACCCTGCGCTCTGACCCTAATCGTCTCTCTCCCTGCCCGTGTGTCTCATGGAAAGCAAGCTGAGGTATGTGAAAAGATGAATTCCTAGTGCAAGAAATTGTATATGGCTAATAAAGTGATCTTTTCTTATCTAATGCAAACAACTCTGCCACCCTCACAAAATAATTTTCCCAAACCTTCTATATCGCTGTCGGATGTGTGGAGTTAGGCCAAACAGGTTCTTATTTTCAATGTTCACCTGTCTTTCTGTGCCATGCAGAAAATGTTCTGATGCCATCGTGCTGGAAAACAAGAAAATACAGGCCAACAAATAACAGTACCACTGTTGTTCCAGATGTTGCTGCTCATTTTTGTACCTCTTTGCAAATTCTAATGCAGCCTTTCTGTTTTTACTGCTGATGGATGGTTTGCATCTTGTGGTGTAGCACTTGTAATTCTCCTGTCATAGTTTTCTGCAACTAGTGAAAGTGAATTGAGATTCTGAAGATTCTCTGCTGTTTTTGGGTTTTGCTTCTGCTCCAGTGGTTTTTCTGTCATAATCTGCTGTCACCATCCTCTGATGACCTGGTCTTGGATGATTTCTTACTCCTCCTTTCTCAAGACATTTCACATTGTTCATTTTGTAATGCCCAATCTCTGTGCAATGGTAAGCAACCAGTGCAAGGCGGAATATATGCCTGGCTATGGCAGGGCAGACTATGGACTCACACAGACTCACACACATTCACACCAGAGTCAATTTTCCCAGAAGCCAGTTAACCTGCCAGTATGTCTTTGGACTATGGGGGAATACCAGAGCACCTAGAAAAAAACTCAAGAACACAGGGAGAACATATGAACTCCATGCTGATAGTACTGCAGATCCAGAATTGAGCCCAGGATCCCAGTGCTGCAAGGCAGCAATTCTAAGCACTGTGCCACCCTGTATATAATTTCTCTTGTTTTAAATGTTTCAGCCTCATGGTGTGAATTTCCACCTTTACACTGATAATGACCAGGAAGTGGCAGCTGCCTTCATGCTTCTAATTATAAAGCTGGTGTTAAGCTTTAGATGCACTGAATTATTTTTGCAACTGAACATGAATACGTCTGTGGTCATTGAACCTGGTTCTCTGCATTGGCAGCAAAAATGAAGTTGTCTAATTAAAGGTTTGAAGGTGTCCAAAGCAGACCAATTACAGTTTGATGTAACTTGTGAGTGATGGAAAAGTGTTTTTCCATAGCTGTCCATCCTAACCACAATTTGAGCATTTTAGACTTCTCTGTGATCTAGCAATTTCCAAATTCACATGACACACAGTAAATTGTAGGAACTGCACTTTATCAAGTTCTATCTAAGGATTTTTGAGGTAGTTACAATTACAACCTAAAGTATGTTGTTTTTATGAACTGTAGTTAGAGCACTTTTATTTTAAAATCAGCTGTTAGAGAGCTCAAAGGTGTTAGAATGTGAAGTTATGATATATGATGTCAGTTTTGTAAGGTTGTCATGTTGCAAATTATTCTACTGATTTAGATGTATGAAAAATAACTGTGTTCTGAGCATCTGTCAGACTGGGAAAAACTCAAATTCAGATGTTTCCACAATTACCAAGGATATCCACCAAGCAATCCCTGCAAGTCTGAAAGCTATTTGTTAATTACTTTAATCGCTGCCTTGTGTTGTAAAACATGCACAAACACGACACTGTAGTGATGTTATACAGTTTTGGTATTACTGTATCCTGTGTCCTGGGTATGGAAATCAACCTTCTTTGTGAACATCTGTATCAGGCCACTTCATTATGGCCAAGGCCAAGATACCAGATACTACTGAATGACTGCCTCCTCTATTTTTGTCTGTACGTGTGAAGTATTACTTCTGTATCTTAGTTGCAGGTTCATTTTTTAAAAGCTTCTGCCCCTTTGTGACTATCTGAAAGTTGCACAAAGCTTCTGAATACATTTTTTCAGTAAAATGAGAGTTCTGAAGCTGTGGGCTCTCAAAATTTCCACCAGTAAAGGGCTTAAGCTGGTGTACAGGCTGAGCTCTCTGGTGTGTGTGTGACATGATTTCTCATGAGTTCGTGGCAATGAAAAAGTCCATGCTTAACCTAAAGGCTCACCAGATCACAGCCTTTTACAGCTTCTGTACTGTTAAGCAGCCTTGGAATAGATGATACTTTCTTGCATGTGACACTATCACAGGGTTACCCCCATCATGTCAATATTGTCAATATTGCTTAATGTACTGGAGCAATTGGGGTAAAGTTGATCAACGATAGAACCACAATGTCTACAGCTGGATCTTGAAGCTAGAACCTTGAACCAATTAAGAGTCCTAAGTGCAGATCAGTGCTTTCCCCAAGGCACAATACTCAATACCTTTCTAAAACACACATTTTACAAAGCATACTAATTAGCTTTTGCAAAAATGCATTTACTTTTGTTGTATAATCACATTTCCTCAGGTGTGGAAAGGTATTATTGGAACGTTCACACTCTTCAAAAGCACAGATATGGATGAAAATCAATCCCATCATTTGGCAATAAACTTTGTCTCCTGGTGAGAGTTTCTGCTTTCCTAGCCCATGGCATGGTGACAATTAGGGAGAACTCCAGTTCCCTTGTGCTGACACAGACACTCACTGGTTGTAGTTGTGACCCCTGGAGAAATCTTATAAATGGTCATGGAAAGTTCCTACAGTATAGAACATGAAACTGTAAGGGAATATCATCACAGTCCTTTCAATGGAAGTCAAAGGCTGTGACTGCTGTTTGGCTTCTCTCAAAGTAATGCTCTTCGTTTTCCATGATTTTGTCATTTCCATGATTTCATCATTTTCACGACAAAACCTTCTGTCGTTATAGTCAAGTCTGGGACATTTCGACCGGACTGTAGGTTTTGGGAACCGCGGAACACGTTAAAAAGAAAACCTGCTGCCAGAACCACGTTATTGGCAACTCCTCGCTGCTGTCACACCTAACAATTTATTACCATCTCAACAGTGCGGTTACCGCTTTTCCCACAGATGTACCAAAGCAGACGCCTACAGTCAAAAGATTCTAAAATATTAAAGTGTAAATGCTCTGAATTTTCTGAAAAGCGCTCCGTTATTTTTATAAATAAGAACGACCGCTGGTCGAGAAGAATGTATACAGTGAAGAATTTATACACTGATTTAAAACATTTTGCTATATGAGCATTATTAAATTATTATCCCCGGAAGATGGCTATGGTTGCGAAAGCCGTAGGGAGCCAAACACTAGATATTATAGCCGGTAAATTTAAAACTACCGACTCTTTATTCAGAAAAATGAGAGTTGAGCGACAGCAGCAGCACGCATACAACCTGCAGATCTACCGGTTTTGGGGTTTTGAGGGTTGACCAGCCACCTGCTGGCGGGAGCACAGTTGGGGGTGCGACTCCTGAGTATTTTCTGATCTTGAAAACCCGCACAAGGCAAAACGTGTCACCTGCACTTGAAGTACAAGCTAAAAGTAATGAAATCCTGAAACTCTTGATGGTTTATTTGAAAGCTAAACTTTCTCTGCAAAAAGGCAAACTGCCCGCCGGTAAGTAATGGCAGCGCGGTATTCTCCCTGCACTGCCGACTTTATACAGCAGTTTTCAGGAAACTATTGCAGTGACTACATTGTTACAAATGCTGCACGTTATCTTCGCTTGTAGGTTAACTTGCCATCAAGAGGTAATTTTATTATGAAGGTAGTTCATATTGGTTTAATATTTTAGTTTCCCCTGATCGACGGAGTTCATCATGCAGTGTAATGTTTTCTACCGCGACTATAGTGCCACCTGTTTTTTTTAATATGGAAGGTTTTCATTTTTTTCTGACTCGGGTTTTACTGCTGCGTAATATTCCATCTAGCTCGAGATTAGCCACAAGGTTTACGAAACGATGCAGGAAACGATTGGAAAATGAACTCAAGGTGAATCCCCCTCTATCCCCTAAAAAAATATATTTACCTACAGATATCACAGTTTACATCTCCCGTTTCCTTCTTTGTTCGCAAAGTAAAAACCAATAAAACTAAGAGGACGTGCGTTGACTCAGTGCCAAAAAAAAAAACATGCCCAGCTTTTATGGACAACAAGTATTACATTATTTTACTCCGAAAACCGTTGGACGTAAAATTGAAATGTTTTTTTTTTTCAGTATATGAATTAATTAATTTGACTGGTGTATTACATAAGTAGTTTTCCAAACTAACTTGCACAGAACAACATTTTGTATCTACATTTTTGCTCCAGATTAGTATAGAGGCTAGTGCTGCTAAGATTTGAACTCACAAGCCTCCAGGCATTCATCTCCAAAGCATGATCTCCCGGTACAGTATGTCCACATGGAGAGCAACTTTTCACCAGATATCCTTTAAATCGGAAGCACTTGTGAGTTTTGGTCAATAAAGTAAGTTAATTGGTTCAATTGGTTATGTGAGGAATAGCAAGTCCTTTAGAGCATTAGGACACCGGCATTTTCATTTCTAACATCTCTAAGAGGGGTGGCAGGGTGGTGCAGTGGATAATATTGCCTCCAGCACCGGGGACCTGGGTTTAATTCTGAACTATCTGTGTGGAGTTTGCATGTTCCCGTTGGTTGTGTGGGTTTCCTCCAGATGCTCTGGTTTCCTCCCAAAGGAAGTTTGTTTGCTGGCATAGCGACCTGAAACTGGCTGCTGAAATGAAGAGAGAATTTTTTAAAGGGTCATTTGTATTCAGTCATCTTTTTACTGCTTTGTTCTGCTTGCCTTACTGTGTTTTTTTTACCCAATTTCAGATCCCTGATTTAAAAAATCCAGAAGTACAGAAGTATTTTTTGTCCTAAAGTGACCCGGTTGAAATCATTTTTCACTCTTCTTGTTGATCTGCTGTTGTGTGTCACCAGGTGGGTGGGTTTTTCATTTTTTCAGTGAAAAACATACATATTGAGAGAGTGAAGTGAAAGTTGTCAATTTTTTCTGTACTATTGACATTTCTATTTTGGATAAAAAAATAAATGTTTGGCACAGGGTGTCTGCTTTTATTTCTCTATATGTTTGTGCATTCATGTTAAACCGTGTGAGAACAAAAATGTTTTCAATTTCAATACATTTAATCCCACCCCCAAATTCAAGTCAGCATAAGTATTGGGGCAAATGTATTTAAAGTAAATTAATCTGGGGTAAAAAGTTTGTACTATATTTGGTTACATACCCCTTACTGCTTCAATTTTGCGACTCATCAACATCAGCGAACTCTGAACTGATACGTTCTTTTGAGATGCTTTGCTGAGCCTTCATTTCAGCCACAGGCAGTTGTTACTTGGTTGCGGGTTTTCAGATTGAGTTTCCTCTTCACAAAGTCAAATACAGCTCGAAAGGTTTCAAATCTGGAGACTGACTTGGCCAGTTCAAATGTTTCCACATCTTTATCCCAAAGAACTCCTTGGTTAAGTGTGCAGTGCGTTATGGGACATTGTCTTAATCTAGGGTGAATTGCTGCCCAGTGAGTCTGGGCATGATGTTTCATGATGGCAGACAAGATGTCTCGGTCCACTTCAGAATTCATTCTGCTGCTGCCATCATCAGTTGAATCATCGATAAAGACCAGTGAGCCAGTTTCGGAGGCGGCCATGCATTCACAAGCCATGACACTACCTCTGCCACACTTCACAGATGAGGTGGTGTGATAAGGATCAGTTGCAGTTTCTCTTTGTTCACCTTGATACAGGTTTATCTTTGTCTTGTCTGTCCACAAATCTTTGTTTCAGGACGGTTGTGGCTCATCTTTGTCCTTTTTTTTTGTGTGGGCGCAAATTCTAGTCCAGCCTTTCTGTTTTTACTGCTGATGGAAGGTTTGCATCTTGCGGTGTAGCACTTGTAATTCTTCTGTCATAGTTTTCTGCGTACAATGATTTGAGATACTTTTATCTCTGCGTTCTGAAGATTGTCTGCTGTTTTAGCGTGTGTCTTCACAGCTCCATTGATTTTTCTATGGTCATCTGCTGTCACCTTCTTTGGATGACTCAGTCTTGACAGATTCCTTACTGCTCCTTTCTAAAGACATTCCATATTGTTGATTTTGTGATGCCCGATCTCTCTGCAGTGGTCCTAATTGGAATTTTCTTTGCTCTTATCTTCACAGTTGCTTGCTGTTCCATCATCGTCTCTAGTCTTCTCTCTAGTCTTCATCTGGCTTGATGCCTTCTAACTCAAGAGACAGACCTAAAAAGTCAACTTCAAGACTGTACATTCACAGCTCTTTTATTATATTTTTTTACAATTAATGCAACACCTGAGCAATTAATAACATCTGTCACCTGTTCGTCTTTATTAATACTTACGCTTAGCTGAATGGGAGATTGAACACAACACATTTGACATTGTTCTAACATGGTTAAACGTGTATGTAAATTAATACCCAGAAATAAAGGCTGAAATGTACAGTTTTGCCTCATCCTCATCTTTTCAGTTCATCTAACTTCATTTGCACGCAGCAAAAATAACACATTTCACTTCACTGTCCCAAAACATATGCTTTTCACTGTAAAAGTTAATTGGTTTTAGATCCATAAGGAATGAAAAGATGTGTAAATGCATTTTATTTTATTTTACCCCATACAGTACATGTGTGCATCAGTATATGGATATATACTGTATCTATGTAGTACACATGCTGAGTTTAATGAATACTGAGTATTTTTGTAAAAACAGCATCTAAAATGAATGAGTCAATTAGCTAACACTTCATTCGTCATGGATCATTGTAAACTTTCACTGCATACCTACGGTAGAATAACAAGGATTACAGAAGAAGAGCATACAGGGTGTAGGGTGGTGTGGTTAAATACCCTAGAGAGGTAACAGCTGGGTAGCTAACAGCTAGAAATCTATCTTTTTATCCCTTAAAAACAATCTACTTCAAGACCTTTTTAGACTAACATCCTGCATTTGTGAATGGTTTGGAACCTTTGTTGCTTTGCAGTTCGTGTGACAGGAGCTGCATACTGTAGACCCCTCAGAAATGAAGGAAGTGATGCTGTGAAATAGCCACTGTCTTCAGGTGATTCAGGTCTCTCTCAGTTGAGCTTGTAAATGAAGGGAAATGTGCTAGCCCGATGTGTTGACAGCCCACCCTCTTTAATGCACATTACAGACAAATTAACGACCCTTTAGCGAAGCCCCACCGGCATCAGTAATCATTTCAAACAGTGGGGGCAAATGTGTGGGAGGTCTCTCAATAACAAAGGCAACAACATCAAGTGAGCTTAATAGTGCAGTGGAAAAACTGACAGTGTTTTAAAACTTGTATAGATTTTTTGGAAAAACGATGAATTGACAATCATTTCTGGCACCACTAAATAGTGAGAAGTACTGTATTTGCTTACTACACAGCTATCGTGCACACACCCTATTCTATTTAACGATGATTCACTAGTCAAGTAAAATTGTCTGATTTTACAACACTGCCATTCTCTTCAGCCACAGCTAAACAAAGTTGGTGTTTTTGTGTGCTCTCTTTTGTGCACAGCTTTTTGCCACTTAATAGCAGCATGGTCCTGTATATCATGTGGAGCCATTGTCTGTTTTCCTTACAGGTTGTCCACAGAAGTATACAGTTACTGGTTAAATATTTTGGCTGTAGCCTTTTAGAGCAATAAAACACACTTAAGGTGTACAGTATGTTGGCTCAGCAATTTCGTTAAACGATGCAGCCTCCCAGTTTTATGAATGAAGCCTTTCACCTGATGAATGATTATTGGTCAGGCTAAGATGTGTTGCCTACATTTTTTCATAAAAGTAGTCAGTGCGAACACAGGATTCAACTAGGGTACAACTCCAAGCAGATAATGGAGCAGACAAAAACACCTGTATCTTGTAGCTTGACCAGGGTCTGAAAAAATAGGTGAAAGGCCAATACTTAGATGTTATATAATAGTAATGTTATTACCAATACAATACTAGGAAGCATTGCAGGCCATTGACTGTGAAGACTTTGCCTTTTCATCCATCTCTGTAATTCATACTCAATATTGAGCAAAAAGGTCATGGTGGCACCAGAGCCTCACTTGAGATGGGATTTCCTGCTTCCTTCTTCCAAGAGTAACCGATCAAGCCTATCCTGTATTTTTCTGGGAGGCAGGAAAATAAAAGCACCTGAAGAACACCCATGCGACAACAAGCTGCACACGCAGTCTCCACACAGACAGGAGCCCACAGCAAGATTCAAAGCCCGGCTCCTGGAGCTGTGAGGCAACACAGCTAATCACTATGCAGGTGTACTGCCCATTCCTTTAAATACAGTGCCTTGCGAAAGTATTCGGCCCCCTTGAACTTTTCAACCTTTTGCCACATTTCAGGCTTCAAACATAAAGATATAAATTTTTTATTTTATGTGAAGAATCACCAACAAGTGGGACACAATTGTGAAGTGGAACGAAATCTATTGGATTTTTGAAACTTTTTTAACTAATAAAAAAATGAAAAGTGGGGCGTGCAAAATTATTCGGCCCCTTTACTTTCAGTGCAGCAAACTCACTCCAGAAGTTCAGCGAGGATCTCTGAATGATCCAATGTTGTCCTAAATGACTGATGGTGATAAATAGAATCCACCTGTGTGTAATCAAGTCTCTGTATAAATGCACCTGCTCTGTGATAGTCTCAAGGTTCTGTTGAAAGCGCAGAGAGCATCATGAAGACCAAGGAACACACCAGGCAGGTCCGTAATACTGTTGTGGAGAAGTTTAAAGCCGGATTTGGATACAAAAAGATTTCCCAAGCTTCAAACATCCCAAGGAGCACTGTGCAAGCGATCATCTTGAAATGGAAGGAGTATCAGACCACTGCAAATCTACCAAGACCTGGCCGTCCCTCTAAACTTTCAGCTCAGACAAGGAGAAGACTGATCAGAGATGCAGCCAAGAGGCCCATGATCACTCTGGATGAACTGCAGAGAACTACAGCTGAGGTGGGAGAGTCTGTCCATAGGACAACAATCAGTCTTACACTGCACAAATCTGGCCTTTATGGAAGAGTGGCAAGAAGAAAGCCATTTCTCAAAGATATCCATAAAAAGTCTCGTCTAAAGTTTGCCACAAGCCACCTGGGAGACACCCCAAACATGTGGAAGAAGGTGCTCTGGTCAGATGAAACCAAAATCGAACTTTTTGGCCACAATGCAAAACGATATGTTTGGCGTAAAAGCAACACAGCTCATCACCCTCAACACACCATCCCCACTGTCAAACATGGTGGTGGCAGCATCATGGTTTGGGCCTGCTTTTCTTCAGCAGGGACAGGGAAGATGGTTAAAATTGAGGGGAAGATGGATGCAGCCAATTACAGGACCATTCTGGATGAAAACCTGTTGGAGTCTGCAAAAGACCTGAAACTGGGACGGAGATTTATCTTCCAACAAGACAATGATCCCAAACATACAGCAAAATCTACAAAGGAATGGTTCACAAATAAACGTATCCAGGTGTTTGAATGGCCAAGTCAAAGTCCAGACCTGAATCCAATCGAGAATCTGTGGAAAGAGCTGAAAACTGCTGTTCACAAACGCTCTCCATCCAACCTCACTGAGCTCGAGCTGTTTTGCAAGGAAGAATGGGCAAGAATTTCAGTCTCTCGATGTGCAAAACTGATAGAGACATACCCCAAGCGACTTGCAGCTGTAATCGCAGCAAAAGGTGGCTCTACAAAGTATTAACGCAAGGGGGCCGAATAATTTTGCACGCCCCACTTTTCATTTTTTTTATTAGTTAAAAAAGTTTCAAAAATCCAATAGATTTCGTTCCACTTCACAATTGTGTCCCACTTGTTGGTGATTCTTCACATAAAATAAAAAATTTATATCTTTATGTTTGAAGCCTGAAATGTGGCAAAAGGTTGAAAAGTTCAAGGGGGCCGAATACTTTCGCAAGGCACTGTATGAAATCAAATCATTAAAAATATCATTGAAGCATCTTGATTTGATTCATTTAGAAAGGTGAAACTTCTCAACATCTCATTAGCACATCACCTTTAGTAACTGCTAATTGAACAACCACACCCAGGACAGGACGCCAGTCCACACACTCACACCAGGGCCAGTTTTCCCAGAAGCCAGTTAACCTTCAATATTTCTTTGTACTGTATTTACCAATATTTTTTTTTTCTTTGGGAGGAAACCAAAGCTCTCAGAGGAAACTTATGCTAACATGGGGAGCACATACAATCTCCACCCAGAAATTGAACCCAGGGCCCCAGCACTGCAAGGCAGCAATGTTGACCATTATTCCACTGTGCCACTCTATACTTAACATGTTGGCCTGTATTAGTATGAGGTCTTCATTTGGATTCCCAGTATTCCTAAGCAAGGCCCTTCTCTTCACCTGACTGCAGAAAACACTTTAAGATAATGGATACCATGAAGAGGAAGCTTTATAACATGCAGCCTGATTGATTGCAAGCTGTGGTAGAGTCCTGTTGTTGTTTTAAGCTCCCATTGAGAAATTTGTTTGCAGATTCTAGTGGGAATTTGACTCTAGGGATTTTTTTTTATACAGAACCTTTGTGAATCCTCAAAAGGGACTTGTGTGATGCCGCTGAGGTCTCAAGAAATATTGGAGATGCAGGTTGATCACTCCCCATATTGCCCATGCTGCATTTGGTACATAAATAATGTGCTTGTCTAAGATTTTGCACAAGATAACTTTCTGAGGAATGCAAGTTTATTAAAGATAGACCATCTCTGTTTGGCTTACTGGCACTGTATCTGATTGTCAGGCTCTGTTTACCAAGGAATCATTTCCTCAATTTGTTTAACAGCTGTGGAGTGAGCTCAGGAGTCAGCCCGGGCGCAGACACAGTGCCCTAGACGCCATCAGGTCCCCACCCCCTCCGTCCTTCGTCAGATGTCGCATGCCATAGCCCATCTGTGACCCCACGATGATTTGGCTCTGCTGACGCCCTATAGAGACACGATCCGGCTTGAATTCAAGATCTGCATGCTCAAAGGTTCCCAGACGGCCACAGGGGTCACAAGGCCACAGAGCCCTGCCTGACCTCAAACCTACCCACCCCAGGAACCAGGGTCTCAGTCAGATAATGTTTGGTAACATACTAGTTTGGCTCAATGGCCTACTCTCATTTGCAACCTTTCTTACACTATACTACTCCATACTATTATAAGATCACTTTATTGGCCAAATACAATTTCTTGTATTGGGAATTTGTCTTTTCATATACTCCAACTTGCTCTCCATGAGACACACAGACAGGGAGAGAGGCTTGGGTTCAGAGCCCAGTGTCAGCCATTTATACAGCGCCCCTGGAGCAGTTGGGGTTAAGGGCCTTGCTCAGGGGCCCAACGGAGTAGCATTCCTCTGCCAGCTGAGGGATATGAACCAGCAACCTTCCAGCCACAGGCCTAGATCCTTAGCCACAGAGTCACCACACCACCATTTATACACTAAACTGTACTACAATACACTATATTTTACTACACTGTACTCCACTGCACTAAACTATAGTACTCTACACCACACTATGCCCTATTACACTAAACTATACTACACTATGCTGCACTATATCACACTACACTATAATACACCAAATTGTGCTCCATTACAATATTGTACACCATGGGTGTCTAATCCTGGTCCTGACAGTCTTGTGTCTCTGCAGGTTTGTAGGTCTCTTTAAAACAGCAGCAGTTCAGTGAAGTCAGTAACAAGTTGGTATATCTCAATCTGAGCTGGAATGAAAGTCCACAGACATATTGGCCCTCCAGGACCAGGATAGGACACCATATACTATAAATTTTAATGACTCTGAAACATGCACAAATAATTCAAGTGCAGCCCATTGATCTGTGCCTGAATCCTGCGGGATGGTGATTACTAATCCTGCTATGCCACACATGATGTGTGCTAGGGAGTGCCAAGGTTAGCCAAAAGAGAGGCAGTTAGAACTGCCTCACAATGCTAGAATTAGAAAACACAGTGCAGTCTGCATCCATACCCAGGCTCAGTCCTAAACTTTGCAGTGTGCATGTTTTTTTTAAAGAAAGGATCAGTTATAAATCATCCATATTAGTTATATAGCTGACACTGTATGTGGAGATACATGACAAAAAGCAAATTGTGAGGTGCAGTAAAACATCATTTGAAGTAACATCTAAATTTGAAAAGGATGAAAAAATAATATTTAAATTAATTAAATCTGTTCCTTGAAAAAAGTGATGATATTGACTTCCACAACATGTTTAGCTAGCCTTGTTTCATACACCCACAACCTTCTGTGTAAAGAAGTACCTTCTGTTCTCAGATTTAATTGTAGTCTCCGTTTCTGTTTATTGGTTCATTTTGTCCTGCTAATTCTGAAGATCTCCACTTGACTCAGTTGGACTTTGTAAGTGCCCTTGGGGGTTTGGAATACTTAAGTCCAGTCTCCTCTCAGTTGTCTGTGCTCAAGGCTGAATGTTGGGGGAGCTCACAGATATTGTTTTGTCTGGAATTGTTCCTAGTATGAGTACTAGTAGGAATAAAGCATGCCAGGTCTTGAAGATGTGGTGAGTAACAGGTCACGCTTGTACTATCAGTCACATTTTTACAGTCTTGCCTGCAGAAATGATTGTGAAAAAATTGTGTTTCAACCCTGTTCCACTAATGCTGTTAGCACAAAAAGGTGACTACTTTTATTCTTTCTGTAATTTCGGCTCCAGCGATTAATCTGAATTATGTTCTGAAAGGCTGATAGTGAGGAAAATACCCTGGAGCCTTTATTTACCCCAGCCTCCAACCTGGCTTTTCTTGCAGTTAGACACACAAAAAACCAGTTTGAGGTCAAACACTGATACAATTAAAACAAACTCCTCCAAAGTGGGGGCAGTAATCGAGCTGGGAGGTGGGGGTGATTTACATTGCTCAAATTACATCTCTGAAGGAAAATTATAGCTGTCTGGTTTGGTGGTGACAGGATCACATAAGCAGTACACTTCTCTGATAGATTTTCATTCATTCCTTTGTAGAGATCAAGGTATCTAAACACTTTAAAGGAGGTCTCAAATATGTCTGTTACAGAAGTTCTTCAAAGTGCAGAGCAGTGAAAAGGTTTTCCCAAAGCGCTTCTCTTTTATACACTCTGGCGAGGAGTAGTCAACCTCTTACATTTTCTTAGAAAGAGTAAAACATTGCGTGAGAAAAAGGGCACATTTGGAGCATATTTTAAATGTGAGCACACAACGTATGTTTTTGAACCCTAGAAAAGCAAACATGCAGCCGTTACACATTCTTCAGAGTCCTAATCAGTTCAAAAAGAGGCTCTTCTTTCCTGCTGTCATACTCCAGATGGCCTGCTTTTCAAAAACAGAGAAAAATTGTACCTGTACACCTTCCAGGTCTATGCTCATATTTATGAAGCTCTTTATATTAAAGATAGACACCTCAAGACAGTATACATACTGGGCAGAGTTCAATTCCAGCAGCAGCTCTCAGTGAAGCTTGATAAACGGCTCATTTTTGTGTTTAAGTGTCATTATAATTGTTTATAAAGACATGTACACTAAAGAGGAGATTACATTATGTAATCAGTATGACCCATTGCAGCTGCTAAAAGGTAAAGGTTATTTCTTCAGTGAATGTGAGGTATAATTTGTAGGAAAATCAGAAGCCTGAGAGTGCCAGAAGAGGGCCTTCCTAAGAAGGTGGGAAAAACAGAAAAAGATTGCCCACACACTTTTGTATACAGTTGTATAATAATACCATAATTCAGGCGAGGAGCTGCGTCAGCATGCGTAGTCTGCAAATGAACAAGTAATAGGTTTATTCCATGCTGAAAAGAGAAGAGAGAAAACAACGTTTCAGCTGTTAAGACTTCTTCAGATGTGAGCCTGAAGAAGACTTCACAGCCGAAACGTTGTGTTTCTTTTCTTTTCAGCATTGAATAAACCTATTACCTGTTCCTAATAATACCATAATTCAATAAAACCAAACTTAAGGGTTGGTATCTTCAAGCTTAAACTGTTTGATTTAAGAATAATATATTAAATACATAGAAGAGAGGTTACTGACTAATTTAGCATGTAGTGTCTTTCTGTATAATGGTAAACCTACTCAGATATTAGACATGAGATTTTGTCTACAATGGTGTACATCTACACAAGGAGCTAGAGTATATGGGTGTACACACATCATCCTTTCATGTTGAGTATTGCTGTATAGCCTTTATGCACTTAGGCCAAGCTACTGGAATGGTTTTATTAATTTTTTCTTCATTGCGACTGCCAATGTAGCTCAGGATCCATTCCTGCCTCAAGGGTGTTCATTTTACTTTTTTGACAGGGCTCTCTGCACATACACTTAAGAAGACGTGTTATTTTTAAGCCCGGCATAAAAAGCCTTGATCCAAATTTTTTCAAGTGCAAGGACACTGTAAATCTAAAGTTCTTGCTGGGCTTTCAGGCTCTGCATGCTGTTAATAAAGTAATATTAGTTCTGGTTTCTCCACACACAGATTGCGGGTTATAGAATACCAGTTGGGCTCACAGGTAAATGTCTTGTATCTTCACGTATGTACTGTAGATACAGCTATAGGGATAAATATTGCAACTTTGTAACTTAAGATGTACTGACATCTTATTTATCACTTACCCTGGGGTGCATTCACACTAAGTGTGGAATGGGAGGTATCATTACAGAAAAGGAATATATTAAAAAGAAATATTCATTACTTGTACACAAACCAAAGCTTTTGCATGCAGCTGTATGAATACTGCACGAAATGAGCTATATCCATTTCCTCTTGACCATCTGGTACCATCAGGACTGGTTTGAGGATCTTTTCTTAGATTACTGGAAAGAGAAATACATAAAAAATAATTTATTTAAAATAGTTACAGATATTATTTCAGTTTTATTTTTGTATTTGTGGTGTGTGCATTCAGTATCTGACGGGGGCTCTGTCTGACACATTCATTGCTTCTGAAGTCAAATATTAAATGAAATAATAATATATTTGACAAAGTTTCTAAAAAAAACTGAAAACTATAATTCAAGCTGTGGAAAACCACAGTAAACAGACCAAAACCATGGTCTCATTACAGAAACAAACAGAAAAACTCCAAAAATCTTGTTATTAACAGAAATATTAATGGTACAGTTTCATAAAGTGAATGGCTGTATAGATGTGTGTTCTGATCTCTTCAGGGCTCAGTGTAGCAGTGTGTGAGTGTGTGTGTTGATCTGGGCTCAGTGTAGCAGTGTGTGAGTGTGTGTGTTGATCTGGGCTCAGTGTAGCAGTGTGTGAGTGTGTGTGCTGATCTGGGGTCAGTGTAGCAGTGTGTGAGTGTGTGTGCTGATCGGGGATCAGTGTAGCAGTGTGTGAGTGTGTGTGGTGATCGGGGCACAGTGTAGCAGTGTGTGAGTGTGTGTGCTGATCTGGGCTCAGTGTAGCAGTGTGTGAGTGTGTGTGGTGATC
Organism: Lepisosteus oculatus; assembly: GCF_040954835.1. Taxonomy (NCBI): domain Eukaryota; kingdom Metazoa; phylum Chordata; class Actinopteri; order Semionotiformes; family Lepisosteidae; genus Lepisosteus; species Lepisosteus oculatus. Next base: position 29,807,110 of record NC_090700.1, read on the forward strand.
GGGGCTCAGTGTAGCAGTGTGTGAGTGTGTGTGGTGATCGGGGGTCAGTGTAGCAGTGTGTGAGTGTGTGTGGTGATTGGGGGTCAGTGTAGCAGTGTGTGAGTGTGTGTACTGATCTGGGCTCAGTGTAACAGTGTGTGTGCTGATCTGGGCTCAGTGTAGCAGTGTGTGAGTGTGTGTGCTGATCTGGGCTCAGTGTAGCAGTGTGTGAGTGTGTGTGCTGATCTGGGCTAAGTGTAGCAGTGTGTGAGTGTGTGTGGTGATTGGGGGTCAGTGTAGCAGTGTGTGAGTGTGTGTACTGATCTGGGCTCAGTGTAACAGTGTGTGTGCTGATCTGGGCTCAGTGTAGCAGTGTGTGAGTGTGTGTGCTGATCTGGGCTCAGTGTAACAGTGTGTGAGTGTGTGTGCTGATCTGGGCTCAGTGTAGCAGTGTGTGAGTGTGTGTGGTGATCGGGGGTCAGTGTAGCAGTGTGTGAGTGTGTGTACTGATCTGGGCTCAGTGTAGCAGTGTGTGAGTGTGTGTGCTGGTCTGGGGTCAGTGTGAGTGTTTGCACATGTATGTTTCCATTATTTTATGAGTTAGACACAAGTGCAGCCCACACCCTTGAGTGTGATTTCCCCATCATTCTGAAAACACAATCTTAATTTGCTTTACGTCCTTCTGCCTCCGTCAGCCATATGGCCCTACAGGGCTGCCCTCCCTGTCTTCCTGCTGTTCTGTGGGAGGGGTGCACTGAGAGCTTTCCAGTCCTTGATAAGGAATCTGTTGACATCTCCTACTTTCTATTGGAGGAGAGAGAAAAACCTGGGCAGGGTAGGACACAGCATTCCTGATCTGGATTGTGCTGCTCGGGTTCCTGGAAACCAGTGTTTTTCTTCTCCACATGCTGCTGTTTAAACTAATGTGCTTGGAGTTTTTTTCCTTCCATGACTTCTTGTGTGCTTATTCCTTTCAAGGTGTCTTCGCTCTTTTACAGTGGTGACAGGGTACAGGGCCATGACTGGCTGACCTTTGACCTTTGACCTTTCGGAAACCATCTGATTCTTGTCACCCCTCCTTTACCATGCCATGTTCTGTCATGTCCTTCAGTGTTTGACAGTAAATCAGTGCCAATTCTGAAACACAAAATCCAAACAAAAATCCAACAAACAATTCTGTATTTTTTTGAAGGTTTCTCTGACTTAATAAAACACATTGTGAGACAAGTTTTTAGGTTGTTAAATATGCAAAGAAATATAAGTATGTAATAACTTAACATAGTAACACATAACTATAATTCTGTGCTTTACTGTTTTGCTTAAATTTATGATTGCCAGTCCTTTTTGTTATAACCACCTAAGCTGGTTTTGCCAACTGTGTGTTTTTCACGTCTCAACTCTACAAACCCTACGGCTGCACGCAGGGAGAATGAGGAAGTATAGGCACACTCTTCTGACCTGCCCACATTCAAGCCAATCGTATTTTAAAATATCACAGGCAGCCCGACCCCCTTATGGATATTCAGTGTTGATTGGAGGAGACACTTGTCCCTACAGCATCACCTTCTGAAAAGCCACCAGGATGCTATAGACGTTGCTAAGAACTGAGAGAGTGGACTAATTCTCTCCTGCCCTCTGTGATGCTGTCAATTGTGTTCCATCACCTGGGAAATCGTGGTCTCTGTCCTGTAGGCACATGACCCAAGCTCAAACCCCTGATCATAGAGCTCAACCTACTACCAGAGCACCTTTACTTGCTAAGCCAATAAAGGGATATCCTGCTATATCTTTCAATACCTTACTAGTTACGTGCTGGCTCTTAAATGATCCATATAAGAAGAATAGGTGAACACCCTTGGAGTTGTTAGACCTCTTTCTCAGTAAACCACACAACACTGGTAAATCAAGCTAGATATTTCTTTATTGCAGTGAAGAAAGGAGGACAGATGAAGAACAGATTAGCCTTGTCTTTCACTCACTTTTCCATGGCCAGCAACAGACTTTGATTTTTGGAGAAAGAGCAAAATGTCCATACAAAAACATACATTTTTATGATTGGTCAGTAACGATTTGTTACCATATAAGGTAAACGAGGTCAGAAAGTAAGATGGTTGGGAAAATAACCAAGACCCTAATTAGCTAAGACCCTGGTTCCCTTTCATGTTGCCAAATCACGCATAAGATACTGTACATGAGTTACTGTATACCTCCACACGAAAGACCTTAGAGAAACTTAGGCCAGAGGGAATGCACAAAACAGCAGAATAGTTCTTGAGGGCTTAATTGTTCATTATTCATAACAGACATAGATTCCTTCAAAGTATTGAAGTCCAGAGCTGCCCAGTTCTGATAAAAATAGACATATTGTTCAGCTTTGACTTGCTGAATTAAACAAAAAAATCAATTTTTCATCAATTCAGCAAGCTTCCATCAATTCTTCAAAAATTGATGATTTGAGAAGAGATCAGGATTGTCTTCCCACCCAATTTCTAATTTCTCATGTGATACTTCCTTTTTCCTTTGATTTTTCTTCTAGGGACAATTTTAATAATTCGTGTTTGCAAATAAGCAGAAACTAATAGTGGCGATCCAGACCGTGTCACATAGTAGAGAGGCCAGTGAGTCTCAGTTCAGCACTGAGCAGCATTAGGATTGCATGCAGAAGTCTTCATCACTTTCATTTCATTTCCTCTCTCTTTGGTTCCTCTGGTGTTTTTATTCCTCAGTTTTCACCAGGCGTGGAGGGATACAAGATGTTACAGTGCAGCTCTGTGAAGTTTTGAGAAAAACGGTACAAACGTATTGTTTCCTACTGTGCTCAAAACACAAGCACTCCCAAGGCTAATTTATACACCCAAACATCCTTTTGGGTTACCACAACACAAAATCTGTTTACGTGCAGAATGTAAAAGGACAAGCATGGTGTAAGCATATTTCAAACACTCACAGAATGTTGCTCTCCGTTTTCAGTGACTCAGAGATGTCACACGTAATCTTTCTGATTATAAACTGCCTCAAGAGGTATCCATTCCCTTCTCTCAGACATGAACAGCACTCTACAACTTTAGAACAAAGCTTTTCAAACAGATTCAACTCAACATCATTCATCAGGTTAAGTCAACTCTTCCCGTGCTCAATAAATGCTCAAATGAGGCAGTATAGTGAAGATGCAACCAAGTCACTGTTGTGTATCATGGTCAGTTATGAATGATCACTTGATAAGATCGCCATCACTAAACATTTAATTGCTATTCAAAATCTGCTTTCTTTATTTTTCTATAAAATCGCATGCATGGATAGCTTTTTTCTCACGCTCAGTATATAGATATGGATTGACAGATCTATACTTGATACATCTTATTATGTTGCTAGTCCTATGGGTTACCTTCAGCCATTACAACTGAAGACGCAGTTGTACAACGCATCAAACTTGCGTCTGGGCAGAGGCAACATTGACAGTGACCTATTTCTGGACTGAACACATCTACACATCTACTGCTACATCTGTTCTTTTTCTTTTCCCGTTTACAACCGTTTTTTATATATATGCCAGGGACCCGTGCAATACATTTATATTTATATTTATATTTATATTTATATTTATATCTATATTTACATATATACATTAATATGTGTAATATGATTTTTCTGTGTATTGTTCTGTTCTGGTTTGTTCTTCGTGTGTCCTGGACTGTAAGTAACTCTTTTAGTGCACCCCTCACTGTACTGATTGTATTGTATGTATTGTATTATTCTAATTGTATCATTCGTTACACTGTGGCTGTGTTGTCTGTGTTAAGCTGGTGTTGCACTGCAATTTCCCTCACGGGATCAATAAAGTATCTATCTATCTATTACAGTACAGAAAAATGTCATCATATTCAGGTGCAAGATTATATAATTAACTGATTTTCAAGGGGTCTTCCCTTATGGCTTTGAGACATGGGAGCCAGAATGGAAACATTTCCTTGAGTGATTTGGATACGCAGCAGAGAAAACCCAAGTTTTCCTCATGGCTGATCGCAGTCACACAACATGAACGCCGGTCCAGGACCGCTGGTCACAAGCTTCTCCCACTGCAACGAGGTGGCAGTTTCTCAGCGCGCCTCAGGCCATGCTAGGCAGAAAAATACCTTTCTTTCACAGCTTGCAAGAAAGGAAAATGAATTACAGTGTCAATTTACACTACAATTATCACAATGGGGGAGTATGTTCAGAAATGGTTAATTTGTCTGGATGGTGTGTTTGATCCCTCATAGGCCTCACAGAGAGCGAGCATTGAGGAAGTATAAGTAATGCAGTAATGAGAAGTAATTTTATCTGTTTTGAACAACCGTCCTTTTTCTTATCTCATTTCTAACCTGACATGTAGCTCTGACTTGATATTGATGTTTCAACTAGAGGCTGTAAGCACCAAAATCTGAAAAATGATTCAACTTTGGAATATAATATGTGAAGAGAAGGATTCATTCTGGATAATCCTGTTCAGTCTGACATGTTGACTTTACACACCAACACTTTCTGTGCTAACAGACACAAGCTGACCCCACGCAAGAGTGATCAAAGGGCACAATTTGTTTCACGAGTCAGCTGTATGCCAATACTGTGGGGCAGCTGAGAACATAAGAAGAGTTACAAATAAAAGATGGATTCAGTTCATCAAGCCCGTTTTGTAGCTCATAGCTAATTGATCCAGGTATAACTTGATAGAAGACACGGTGTTGCCTTCAACATGGTTGAGTAGTTATTTGAAACAGAAGACAGAAGATTGCAACTTCATGGTTTTGATGTTACATGTATAGAATGCATGGCCAGGTATTTCTGCAAATGTCTGAGAGATATGTTTCATACTCCACAGCACTTCACATAAAAAAGTGCTATTCTTTTTTTCATTGAACCTTCTCAGTAGTTTCCACGTGTGGCCGCTAGTTCACGTCTGACAGTTAATAACGAAGTTGTGGAAAATGTCCTCTCTTACTAAGAACTGAAGGTCCAACCTTGTAAATTTTTTCCCTCAGGATTCTGATTAAATTACACACAGGACATTACTGGTTTGGCGTCGTATTCAGATAGCTTACTGTTTTGAACAGGATGCGAAACCAGTAATGTCCTTGGCAGGTGCATTTGATCAGAGATGTGACAGTCTTTGTAAAATCTCCATTGCTCACATGGTTTCAGAAACAGGGAGAGCATGTTGCAATTTCTTGTTAGCACATTGTGGCTTCATTGTCCTGCATTATGTCCAGAGTTAGATCCCATCAGGCATTGCTGTTGTCCATTGTTGAGTCAGTGAGTAAAAATTCCTGTGATGATGTGATCTGCAGCTCCAAACCAAATTTTAGTGTACTGTATGTACAGTAGATCATTTTGCCTCTAATCATTGTGGAAGGCTTTCTCCTTTTTAAACATACATACAGTAACTGAACCAGGCAAGTAGTATAATCTTCTCCCCCGATGTGTTCTAAAACACCAGGCGCACCAGTGTGGAATATTCCATTTGTGTGATTAAAAAGTCAGTTTTTTCCTAGGTGTATGTAGTGTAGTTTCCCATTTTCTGACAGTATCTGTCACAACAAGATGGAAAAACTGTTTTCGGCATTGTAGATAACTTGTGAAAGATTGATTCTTCTGCCTGTAACCCCAATCGACAGCCTCTGGCCTCAACATAATTGACAAGTCAACAACTCACAACATCCTGAATCCTAGTGTCAGAGCTGGATGGAGGGAAGCAGACATACATGGCTGGGCTGCTTATCTGATCAATCTCCAGCTTTCATTCAACAGAGGAGCTGCCTCAGGGGATCTGTCACTCGAATCCACAGGTTAAGGTGTCATGTACTGTATATGTTAACTACTTATTTTACACCCGAACGGGTGGATTTACAACCCCCCTTGCAATTCGGAAGTGTCTTACCAGTGAAAAGGAAAAGACACACTTTTATAAGGTTTTCGGCTTGGCTACATGCATTTGAGTGTTCCAGGAGGTTAACATGGAGCCCCATGTCTGTGAAGTTGGTAAATGTGAAATGATTTGGGTTTCGGGGACCCCAGTGTAAGGAACAAATGCTGTGATTATTTGGGGTCACCTCAAAACACTGACCCCTCCAGAGGAGAGATTCCAATATGGTTGTGCTTTTCTTGCATGATGATAAGAGTCACAGGAAGGAAGGCAGCTGCAGAGAGATGAGGGGCTGTGGAGGACACTCCTTGCTCCTCTGTGCTCTTTGCTAAAGTCTTTTGAATATGCAAACTGAATGGGCAACAAGAAAGGGCTGCAATTAGGATTTAGATATGGGTTTGTCAAAATGACAGAGTTCTGCAGTACAAGAATATTAGTCGGGAAGAATGACTGCAGGTGTCAGAAGATATTCATCTCTTCCTCCTTTGTAGAAGGCCATGGCTTGTGAACTTTTCAGAGTAGATGCAACACAGGATTCAAGTGACTGAAACACACTGTTCTTAGAGGGAGCTGAGAACAACACACGCATAAACTTTGTGCAGAGCAAAGGACATCAGATCAGTGAACTGTGATACAGGCCCTGATGCACTGGACTATCTTTCACGCTGTGGACACAGGCACTGTGGCAAAGTTTAGCAATTTCCTTCTCATCAAGAAATGTCATTTAACACTTTAGAAGGGGGGGGCACAACAGTGGCTCATATAACTACTGTATATAACCCCTGAGGTCCAGAGAGAAGCAGCCAGGTACATTTATAGGGCTCAAAGAAATGTCCTACACTGACAGGCTAAAGGAAATGGATTTCTTTAGTCTTCAACTGAGAAGACAATGAGGGAGCTGAAGCATTCAAAATCCTCAATGGCATTAACAACATTAACCCAATGACTTTCAGCATGAACTCTGTGGCGTCTTTAAAATCAACAGAGGAATACAAACAATAGGACAGAGTTTGAGACCAAGGAGAATGGCTTGTAGAATAGAGAACACAGGGTTCTGCTTTACAATAAAGGTGGTCGGAGTGTGGAACAAGCTGCTGTTGAAACCGATACACTTGTTTCTTTCCAGCCACTACTGTAAAAGATATCCCAAAAGACAACACTTGTTTTAAAACATGAATTGGTGTCTCGAGGAATGGAATGTTTCCACAGTACTGCAATGCAGAAAAAAAGCATGATCTCTTTTTACATTTATAAATTGACTTCCCATTCTTGCCTTGTTAAGGCTGGGCTGTGGTTACCCCCCAAAAAATCTAAAAAATTATCATAAAGTGCAGGTGGGGAAACTTAAGCCACTTAATCGATCATTCCTGATCCCAGAGTGCCTGGAGGTTTTTTAAGGTCTCCAGTTGAAGCATCTAAAGAGTTGGGAGAAGCTGTTAAACTGGTCCAGAAAAAGCCAAAGACACACATGTCCTCCAGGACCAGGACTGGACAGCCATAACCTACTGCAGTGGTTCCCAGTCCTGGTCCTGGTGACCCACACACAGCATCTTGACTTTTCATGCAGTTGACACCAATATGTCCCGTAGAAGCAAAAGATAGCGTTACAGTACATACACGCTGAGGAAGGTTGATTCTTAGAACTGTTTGTTTTGCAGGTTACGAAGGTAAATATCACTAAATTAAAAAGGAAACTCCCAATTGAGTCTCCAGCACTCCGAGGCACACAAGTGGCAGTTTTTGTTTGAACAGAGTCACAGAAGATAAAACAAAGTGTAAACAGCTCTGTGCTTTGTGTGCTCAAGGGCACCTGCTTGTAGGGAAGTGAGATGCAAAACAGTCCGAGTGAAATAAAAGAGAAGACAAAAGGACAGAGCCACAGGGTTTGGCACTGAGTTTCTGTTTGGTTTTGGCGTATCCTTTCTCCATCTCGCCTGCATGGCATGCCATCCACCTGCAATTATGGTTGGGGACCTGCAGAGCCCAGGGCAGAACACTGCAAGCTCACAGCTCCCCCGCACAGATCGCTACTGCCTGGCCTACCAAGAGCTGCCTGGCCCTCCACACTCCCATGATGCTCAGTCCTTCACGCTAAGTCCAATGAGGGATTCTCATAGCTACAGTATGGGTCGGACCTGCACTGTGTGGATGCCAGACCTCAGCCTCAACACACTTTCCAAAAAAAGAAGACTTCTGCATCCTGAGTGACCCTAGCTTTCAGATGAAGTTGGACAATACAAGCTGAGGAACCTCCATCAAGAATCCATACTGTTGTCATAGAGCAGCTGCTTGTGGACGAGAGACGTGAGAAAAATAACAGTACTGTGTAAGTGGCCCAATTCCCCACTCAAATTACCTGTCAAAGCAGAAGCACGAGTTGTTTGGCTCCACTTTCTGTATGGGGGATGTTGTCTAATCAAGCTCAGCGGACAGTATGAGTCAGCAGATTTTATGCAAATTTTCAAACTATCCCAGAACAAAAACTAGTAAGAAGAAGTAAAGGCCAGTTTACAGCACAGTTGGCAGACCTGTAAACACAGAAATGGCAAAGTATCTATCAGCTATCACCCAATCTGCTCATAATTTTCCTATTACCATCTGTAAACATAAAGTACAGCCTCTATGCTATTTTTATCATGTAGATAAGAGATAATTATGACACACTTATTGATGACAAAATCACACAAAGGTGTGATATGGCTTTATCTTGTTTGTAATTGCTATACATACTGTACACATTTCCCTGTAGTTCTGCACTTGTTTTTAATTATTGGTACATACTGGGATACCTGTTAATTGACATCTTGAATACTGTGAGAGTAAAATAATCCTAAGATCACAGCAGTGTGAGAGCAATCAATGTCCAAGCATTCTCTTTTTTGGGGCAATCTTTAGAGCTAGATCTGTTAACTTAGAGAGCGATCAGCGATTACGCTTACAATTCCCCTTTCTTCGCAAACAGTCTGTCTCTCATATTTAAGCCTCATATCGCCAGGTGAAAAGTTCAGTTGAGCTCGGCTTGCAGTGATGATACCAGCAACTGGCATTTTCAAGCAGAGTGACAGTCAGCAGAAACCATAAGCTGTGCATTAGTGATGCTCGGTGTGAGGGTAACTGCCAGTCGTTTTCCACAGCAGACCCTGAGCGGAGTACTATCCATCCTTAATACTGCTCCCATTTCTTTACCTCTCAGCAGCGTGGGAACAAACCTTGTTCAGTAGTAAGGGTGGCCAAGGATGAAGCAACTTCTTCATAACACTCTGCCTGAGGTTGTCTGCAAAGAAAATGGATCATAATTATTATGAAATGTTTGGATTGTGACAAAGATTTTTGATGGCAATCGAATGTGCAGAGATGACTTCCTGCTCACCTCATTCCAGGGCTCAACGAACATCTTGAAACTGTGTTATGTCAGGTGTGGTGTACTCGCCCCGATGATGAATCGGTTCTTGTAATCTTCCGTTGACCATTTGCATCATTTTCTGCCACATGGGCATCTCACATTTCTGCCTTTTACACTGCCTTTGTCTGAAATGTAATTCTTTTGAAGGAAGATCTGTAATGAGTTCTTCTGTTGCTTATTTTGGTTTATTACCAAAATAAATGAAATTTGATCAGAGATCACTTTACAGTTTTGTTTTTTTTCCTCTTGTTCTTTCTGGGTTCCATTGTCACCCACGGGGCACTTACTGTATCTGAGCTATTCCCATTGAGAACAATTAGAGCTGGAAAGAGAGTCAGGCAGGTTGGCAGAGTCCTGTCTTCGTCTGGCCCCTGGGTCAGATGTACCTGCCAATCCACCGCACTGTGAATGTATGCTTACACTGGAAGGCAGGCCATGTTGAGACATGGACATTAGCTTCACTGAAGCAATGAAACTCTGCAACCACAATTAGTTCACTGTCCTTGTGTGTCATTCCACACAGAAATTAAACTGCCTTCAGCTATAATTCAAATTAACTGACTGGATAAAAGCAGTGAGCAATGCTTCATACAAAGGATTTGAGGGCACCATTTCAACAGCAATTAAAATAATTTAAATGTAAAAAGAGAAGTATGATCAAATATTACCAAGTTCCGCAGTAGGTAATCTCCATCAGTGTTTTTTGAGGTATTCACCGTATAGTATTCAGTTATAGCCAGGAGGGTTATTATAATATAAACTTAATTTTATTAATTAATGTTTAATTTGGCTAGGGCCTGATACAGAATTCCATGGGAAAAAAACAGATAATTCTGCTGCTCATTATAATACAGTATGTCAGAGTTCTGTCTGACAGTAAGGTTTTTAACTGAGATTCTTTTAGCATGGCTACAATATCACTAGATTGTAGCTACAATGTAAAGTTCTTGTATTTTGAAGTATTCATGCTGATTTGTTTCCGTCTCTACATGTATGCAGTATTTTTGCAATTCCTCCATAGATTACCTAGTTTGCACATTACATTGCTGTCGGATTTACTACTATTTGTACTGTGCTTTACTGTACTTTCCTGCACTGAATCATGCTTCTAAAAAGCTTTGTTACTCTTTACTCTGCTTTTACCATTGGATACCCAAGTCCTAAACTGTTCATTCAAGACACAGTTTCCCCTAAGGCGCTTATTTGTTTAAGAATTAATTCAGTACTTTTCTTTTTTCAGCAAGACAGTTAGACCTGCTAGGTAGATAAATAATGGAACACTCCTTTTTTTAGTTGAGGTTTTCTTGCCTGTGTTTCAGCCCCCATGTGATCTGAGTTCAAGCAATATGTTTCGGAAAATCATCATGATTAATGGAAGGAGATGCACCAAAAACAAAGTCAGACCCTCACACCTGGGAAACATCTTGGAATTAGAAATGGTAGACAAATGTGGAATGTACTTGTAAAAAAATACATTCCTTTTCCAAATTCTGCAATGTTGTTGTTCACAAAGTCAAATTACTGAAATAGGTCTGTATCACTGAAATAAGACCTGGCTATTAAGTGACCCAAGCTGAGCCCTGTAGTGCAGTCTTCACCCACACAAGTAAGAGTCACCAGGAAGCTCCAGGTGGAGCATCACCAGGCCTGTGATGGGAGGGCTGGAGTCACTAATTGCCACTTGGGCTTGCAGTAATGTCAGCAAGAGTATCTCTGTCTTCACTAGAATGCCTGAGCTCAGACCAGCTCCAGGAACGGTCTTTCAGTGTAAACTTCTGACTGCGGCGCTCAACGAACACCCATGAATCAGCCAGCACATTCTTCCTTTGCTCAGCTTCTCACACTGCAACCAAGGATGCCCAGGAGACATTCGCTCTACCCCCACGTATCTGCAATGCTTAAATAACAAAATTTCCCAGGATCCAGCCAGGTCCATCCTGCCTAGTGGACCTCTGCCCCCTAATTAGAAAGGCCTTCACACCTCCAGCTGTTGGATGGGAAAATGCCACATTGGCAGGCTGCACCCTCCAGGAAGTGGAAGAGGTCCTGATGGGCTTCCAAGCTTCCCTGCAGTCCCCCCAGGCCAATGGTTGAACATACAACCTAACACTAATGTTCTCCAGATCATCCAGCAACATCACACCTTCCACTTCTCCCCTGGGGTCCACAAGAGCAGAGGATAACTAGCAGTTCCCCACTATGGTGTGAAATCCCCACGTGAACACCAGGCATTGTGGACATCTGTCTTTCCAAGGACATGTTCCTCTTGGTATCTCCTGATCCTTCAAAGTGAGTGTGATCCAGTCTATTCTAGATCCATTCTTGATTTAAGGGCCCGAACACATTCCACAAAAGGATGTCCTTCTGCAGGAGTTAGGATTTAGCAAAAAAATTGTCTGCCAGCTCCATAAGGGGCCCAGCACTGTGTTGTGTCGGACATGCAGTTTTAATTCCCCTTCGACAACATGGCTTCCCTAGAGTACTGGTTGTCAGTAAAATGAAAGGAAATGTTGTTGTCTTTCTCCACACCTCTGCTTCCCGGTAGAAATATGAAATCTATTACCTTTTTGGTTGGTAGTCCCAAGTAAGAATGGCAGTTGATACTGTGTCAGTTAGCCACAGGGGAGCTCTATAGGTAGCTTTCATAAGACGTTTTCAGAATAGGCCCATCAATAAGGCTGTTCTCCTCTAATACTTGTCATTCTCATTCAGGAAACCAGGGTTTTGGGAAATAACACCAGTTCTTAAGCTCGTTCCCATTCAGGAAACCAGGGTTTCGTAATTATCACTTAGTGTGCTATTGCTTAGGAAGTCATCAGCAGCTGCTATGAAAGCAACATTAAAGTGTTATGCTGCAGCCGCTGGTTGCCAGGGGCAACAGCAAGACACGAGTCAGTCCGGACCTGGGCAGGACAGGGTCCTCCCTCTTTAAGTGGTGGTCTCTGGAAAGCCCCCGAGGATGAAAGAGGTATCGGGGGTGGAAAGCCCGGATCAGTCAAGGGCAATTCCGATGCCAGGCAGGAAGCCAAGTTCACTCTTCGGGTCTTCTTCCAATGGATCAAATACTGCATACTGGTTTGGACCAGTTTAGTTCGTATGTTTGTGTGGGTTTTAACAAGGGTGCGTGGAACGCTGAGGATAATTTTTGCCCAGGGGAGTGTGGAAGGGCTCACTAGTAAGTGACAGCATTCACGTGTTCCAGGATTTTATATGGAACAATGTAACAAGCAGCCAGCTTACAGGAGGTCAGTCTGAATCAAAGGTGTCTTGTCGAAAGCCAGACTCTCTGCCCTAGATGGAGAGGTAGAGCATGTTGTCAACGATGGTTGGCTGCCTTCTCTTGTCGCAGGTTTGCCTTCCAAAGAGCCCGGCCCTTGTCTGGGTCTGTCCGAAGACCAGAGTGTGACAGGATATGTCCTGTCTCGGATTTGTGAAAGTAATTTTTCTCATTTTGCATAGAGGAAGTTTTCCTGAAGGTGTTGGAAAACCTGCCAGACATGTTTATTGTGTGAGGAATTTCGAGAGAAGATCAAAATATCATAGAGATGAGCCACCACAAACTTCTCTAGAATATTATTATTATCATTAAATAATTTTTTGGAAAATGGCTGGGATATTACATAACCCAAATGGCGTGATTAAATATTCATAGGGCCCTGGATGGGTGTGTAAGAAAACCGGCTCAGGGACGCCAAATATGTAATCATTCATAGCCAAATTAAGTGTAATGTAGTGGCTCTCTGAAGGCACCAGTTCTGTAGGGTTTGGGCATTTACTGAGACAATTATTAATTGTAGCAGTAAATCACAAAGTTGATTCTATTGATGGCTTTAGAATCCAACCATGCGACATAACTCAAACAACGCACACACACAGGTACTAATACATGAGGATACATTTATTAATACATAGAATATGCATGTAAACCTAACAGATCTTATCGAGAGGGTTATCAGAATACAAAAGGTATATATTCAGTCAGTTACAAAGTGTTACACATATCAAGAGGACATACATTCAGTATATCATTCATTAAGACCATTTCGTAAATGAACTTGGTTATAACTTCTACATTAGATACTCAAAACAAGTACATAACTCTTAGGAATTAAATTGATATCAACTGGTTGGGATAACAATTGAATTTGCGAGCTGTAATGCATTGAAGTTGAATACTCATCCAATTTCTGGGGATTCAGATCTTCTGCGGGCACAAAGAAACAGTTGCAGGCTGTTGCTGTCCAATCCGTGCTCTCTGGCTCCGTGCCAGGCTGTGCTGTGCGGCTTGCGACGGTGCGCTGCTGATGCTCACTGTTGGCTTTAACTAGCAAAGTTTGTGCACAGGAGAAAAGATGACTGTGGGTCCCAGCAAGTCAGGAAGAGGACCGGTTCGTTCCTGATGAAGAGCTAGTTCTGAATAGTGATTCAGCTGTCCACAGTTCCGACCTGTTCACGAGGCCTGCTGCTGGTTACTCTCTGGCAACCTCCACTCTAGACCCTTAGAACAAAGGAAAGTTCTGGCACTCGGACACACTGGCTGTTCTGTGGTTGTCCGGGCTGAGTCTCAGGATGGTCAGGAGGCGCGCTGCGAGAATGTCCTGCCCTTGGGAGCCTTCTGCTCCTGGGCCGTCCTGCCCTGGAGTTCTCCTTTGAATTCCCTTTAGAACAGTCCACAGAATCCTCTCCAGAATCTTACTGAATCTCCGTGTTGCCTGTTTTTACCTGGAGGAACTTCACCTCGTTGATTGGCTGAAAGTTCCATGGGCATCAGAGTCCCACGTGGGTTACTCGGCCCTACCAGTCCCTGATTGGTTGATTAAGGTGAGATATGATTCTCTTACTCCTGACACTTAGGAATGCAGTCCAGATGTCCATCTGGCACTCCCTAGACAGATAGGCGCCAATGGATGACCATTGATCATTATAGCCAGGCCTAGCTAAGTGCATCCCCCTTTGGGAGCTTGTTCCTTATCAGAGGAAACCTTAAATCAGCCTGCATGAATAGTTTCTCTGTGGCTGCACCACAGAGATGAACAGAGAAATGAGGCCTAATTTGGGAAAGCTCAGAAACACTTAATTCTGCCTTATTAATAAGCCTCGCCGCTACAGATGTTAAAGGCAGTCTTCCACTCCACTTTATTTATGTCACGGAAGCCGAATCCCACTCCCATGGAGTGTGTTGTTAAAGACCCTATGCGTGACGGTATATTCCGGAAGTGTCTGAAGAAGCACATCAGGGAGGATACGGCAAGGTCAGGTCGGGTCAACAGACAGGGGGCGGTGACAGTGGTGATCCTGTGCAAGGGGAAAGGCCGAGGCGACAAATCCAATAAAGTCCAAAGGGGTAGTTAGAGCACAGTCCAATGTCCCATGCCGGGAGGCCCATCTGAGACGAAAACAGTTAAAAACAGGAAACGGGGAGCTAGGAGCACGGAAGGTTAAAACCATGAAGGGGCTAGGTGCTCCGAGCCCTGGACTCGGAGGTCAGGACGCAGTGGTAAAGCCTATGCCCTTGGGCTACTCCCCAGCCTGGTAATAGGCGGGCTTTCGGGTGTCCGTCTTCCAAAGCTGAGGCCGGAACAGCAGAGACACCGGGCTTAAATAAGACACAGGGGATGAGACACAGCTGAAACTATTAAACTAAGAACAATACAGAAAAAGATAAGAGTGCCCTCTAGTAAAGGGATGATGACCCAAGTAAGCTGTGCAGGGGCGAAGACCTCCATCATTTTTGACACAACAACAAAAACGGCTCCAGCAGCTGATGAAGAGGGTCGGATGAAGCCTGTTCTGAAGTTTTTTCCGATGTTGTCCTTCATGGCTTTGGATTCCAGGGGCAAGAGTGCAAATAGTCAGCTTCTAGGGGGCATTGTATGAGACAGGAGATCAATGGGCCAATCATATTCACGGAGTGGTGGAATAGTTAGAGCTTTTTTGAAAAAACACATTGGCGAAGTCTTGGAAGGGTTTAGGCAGGCTGGATAGGTCTGGTACCAGAGCTTCTATTCAAGGTCCGGATGGCAAGCAGTTTCTCTGGTGAGTTGTTCCCCAGGGAGCTGGTTGCCAGATAGACCAGTCAAGTCCAGGGATTATGTTTCTGTAACCCTGGAAATCCGGGGATGAGTGTACAGTGTGGAGATCTGATCCACAATAGTTCAATCAATGGTTTTGATATGCATTACTTCCACAATTATTGTGAGTGGTTTTGTTTCCCTGTTCCTATCAGGTATCCATCTATGACTTGAATCAGCAGGGCTGGAGAACAGGGTTTAAGGAGTATTTGCAGTTCTCGCGCTGTTGATATGTCTAGGAAATTCCCTGCTGCACCCGAGTCAACGAAGGCCTCTGCTTGCCATTCTCCTTTTCTCCACTGGAGTCTGGTTGGGAGTGTGAGTCTGTTGGAGTTGAAAGGAGATTTAGTTGCCCCTCTCAGTACACACTCCTCTTCGTCTGCTGGCCGGATATGTTTCCTGGATGGGTAGGACAGGTCGATGGCCTCTTTCCCCATAGTAAGCCCAGAGGCCTTGCCGTTCAGGCCCACTCCTCTCTTCAGGAGACAGGCTGGTTGTCCTGAGCTGCATCGGTTCGTCGGTTGTTGATTGGTCTGGTCCTGAGTTGCTCTGGGATCAGTTGGTGGGTGAAGGGAAGGATTTTGAAGCCGGGATTTTTTTCTCCCAAGTGGAACCCACAGCACTTCTCGTGGCGACTTATCGTAGTGAAGTATCCAGACGAATTTCCAGGGTTATCAACTCTTCTTGAGTCCTAGGAACCTCGAGTCCAGCCATTAAGTCTTTCATTTTGTAAGACAATCCTGTGTGAAATACCGCACATAGAGCCTTCTCTCCCCACCCACTCTCTATAGCAAGTTTTAAGCGAATGGCATATGAATGAGCAGGTCCAGAGCCTTGCTTTGGCAGCAGTAACTGGTGTACAAACTCAGCTTCTCTTCCAGGTGTGTCAACCGTAAAGCGAGAGCAATTGCTACAAGAAAGGATCACCTGTCTCAGGAGTGCTGATGCCCAGGTAATGGCTTCTCCCATTAACAGTAAGATTATATAGGGTGCTTTGGATTCACACAATGTCACATTGGGCAAGCAAAAGGGGGTGGGGGGGGTAGATAATAATTAGCACTTTAACTCTGCTTAAAACTCTGCATATTGCTAGGTATTTTCTCACTTCTCTGCTCTTAATCATCTCCCACCGCTCTCGTCATCACTCTGCTCCCTCCTCTCTCTTCATCCTGCGGTCTCCCGCCGGTCACTCTTCCCTTCTGCTCATTCTCCTCTCTTGCGTCACCTTGTGGTGGAACCACACACCTGGACTCTTCAGTACTGCCCCATCTCTGACCACCTTCCTAAAAAACCCACCTCTTAACACTGCAGTTGTAAATTCTCTGAGGGCTGTAATGGCACTATCTTGTATTGTTTATTGCTTTATATACAGTCGAATTCTAACATTTTGGTATATCACTGCACACTGTGTAACTTCCATACTGATAATTATTTACATTTATGCAAAGGTTTTGAACACCCCAGCTAAAAAAATCTGTGTTAGAAAAATATTACCGAATGTTGCAAGGTTTATGTATAAAATTCTCTTTGTGTGCTTCTGGAATAAGAGAGGTTTTTTTAAAAATAGATGTCTTAGTTTTCCGATGAGCCACCCAATGCAAATACTAAAGATGTTTCTGTCCACCTAGAAAATGCAGTGTCTCAACTTGAGACACTCCGGCTCTCTCCAGCTTTTCCGTAGCTTTTGGCTCTTCCAGAAACAGCCGGATTCCTGCATTGTTCTCCTGCAGAACTGCCACTCCGTCACAGACAGAAGTAAGAGCAATTAAGTCAAAGTAGTTTGTTAAGTCATTCCAAGTTGAGGAAAAAGGCAAACCAGAAGACCCTAAAACTCTCCTCGGCCAGGAGTAGGAAATGCTGATCTAATCAATTCTAGTTTGTTTTATCCTTTTTGAATGAATGTGCAAAGTGTCCTGGTGTTGTATAAACACTGGATCATTTTGGCTTCATGTCTGAGTGCTGTACCCATAGGTGGCCATGAGCTACACATCCTGTACTACCCACACCAGTAATCCTCTTGAGTGTGTGGCATGCAGTAACAAAGCATTAAGAACAGGGGCTTCCTTCACAGTATTCAGGATAGCTGTAGAGCATCAGCGCGAGCGAGTCTTGCACGGGGTCACAGAGTGCCCTGTGCCCGTTGAGAGGGCTGGGTGAAAACACAGACCACGGTTTTCTGAAGTGACAGTTGGGCTGCAAAAATAAAAGAAAACAAGTCTGGCCACATGACGTGAACCAAAACAATCTTCAGAACAAGATGTTGCTTGAAAATTGCCTTTATGTGATGATGACTAAGATAATTTAGCCTGATTACCGACTACTGGCAAAGTGCCTGCCCTGTTCATTCGTATCCTGCAGGTGGTTTCATCTTCTCTTTTGTATTGATTAATCGTTTTCTTAACCTTTTTTTTGGATCTCTCTCCTGCTTCTTTCCCAACACACAAACCGAGGTTTAACTGTTTAAGCAAACGAGCTGAATGAGTTTTACCTGAGGTTTGAGACACAAGGCTTCTCTGGTGCATGTGACAGTATATTAGATACTGCTGACAGCAGTGCTGGTAGGCTTGTAATAAGTCCACAGATGACCACACAATCTTTCAAGCACATATGTGCGAAAAAACAACAGGCCCCGATGGCATCACTGCCTCTCTTTTAAAAAATGTTGCTGAGTAATTATCACCAGCACGGTGTCCTATCTTTCAGAAGTCAGTTGACTCTCACTCTGTTCCGCTGTGGAAAAAAGCAATAACCTTTCCAATACCCCAAAAGCCCTGTCCCTCAGTTAACAATGACTACAGGCCGGTAGCACTGACGTCTGTTGTGATTAAATGCTTTGAGAGGATTATGGTATCCGTGCTGTGCTCAGAAGTGAACACTGTACTGGATCCATTTCAGTTTGCATATAAACACCGGCAGGACACCGATGATGCAATTAACAGCATTATGCATCTTGTTCTAAAACACCTAGAGGACCCCAATGCCTATGCTCGGATGCTGGACTTCAGCTCTGCATTTAATATGCTGCAGCCCCATCTATTGATAAGGAAGTTGAAGCAAATGTCCATTAACCTTAACATTATAAGATGGTACCATTCATTTTTAACAAATCATACAGAGTATGTCAGGGTCAACAAAACTCTTTCCAAGTCACGATTTATTAGCACAGGTGCCCCTCAGGGCTGTGTGAGCTCTCCAGTTCTCTTCACACTTTATACAAATGATTGTACAAGCAGTCGTTAAAGCAACTTCATTTTCAAATTTCTCAGATGCATTAAGCCAAGAACAGATACAGCTGTTCTTGGCTTAATGCATAGAGTTAGCAGCTCATCTGTATACATGTCAGAAACCCAAAGGTTTGTGCAGTGGTGTGACAACAATAGCCTAATTCTGAATGTTAAAAAAACTAAAGAAATAGTTTTTGATCCCAGAGCAGTTGGTGATCACTCACATGTAGTAATCCACAACGAACTTATCACTCAGGTTGATTCATAGAAGTACTTAGGTGTACACATAGACAGTAACCTGTGCTGGAGTACTCATGTTGAGAGTGTTTGCTCCAAAGTTCAGCAGCACTTATGTTTCCTGCAAAGACTAAGAGTGTCTGGGGTTCGACAGGAAGTAATGCTACTCTTTTACCATGGTGTAATCGAGAGCATTATCAGATATGGTATTACAGTGTGGTTTGGTAATCTATCAGTTCATTTAAAATCGCATCTAGACAGCTTTGAAGGTCATGGGGGTGAAACAGCACCCCTCCCTGCAGACAATCTTTGAAAAATCCATAATCAAACAGGCAGGAAAAATTATATCAGATCCTTTCCACATCCTCAACTCTGAATATCAATTTCTTCCTACTGACAAATGTTTTTTGGATAAACACAATTTTGACTCTTACAACCCACTTGAGTGCAATATGTTTTGTGATGTGTTATAAATGTTACATGTTTTACATGTGTTATACTGTACATGTGCAATAGAGTGATGTGCAATGTTTTTCTTATTTTTTGTAATAGAATCATGTACAATGTTTTTTTTTTTATTTGCATTCTATTTAAATGTACAGGAGTGCTGTGTGTCCATATACAATTTCCCTCAGGGGACAATAAAATCTTATCTTATCTTAAAAAAATAAACTTCTCACACAAGCCATTTGGAACTGTAATAGAATTTGTTGTACTTTTTTAAACGTATCTTTCTCCAATACCACACTGGAGAATGGCAAAGGTGATCTGAGTTCATTGAAATTAGTGATTCCAAGTTCAGGAAGGTCAAAACTACAGAATAGCTGGGGATTCGGGAATATAATGATTGAAAAAATATAATTTAATGAAAAAAGCAGGAAAGGTTTCAAACGAAAGCAGGTCATTTGGTCCCAAAATCATATACAGAAAGTATTTGAAAGAACTCCGTGGTAATTTCTCTCACAAGATGTTTCTCCTCACAATTTCCGCTTGTGATTCCTCAATCATACCTTAAGATCCCTTCCCCTCAGATAGCTCAGTGTGACTGTTGACATGCTGTAACTGCTGTTGCTGGCTTCATTCAAATTTTGAGCCTGTTCAAAAGGCTGAGATTTCGGACTTGTAAGAAATAAAAGATGTAGCGAATCGTTGATGGCCTGATCCTGCTTTCTCACTGCTAACATACTGTATTCCAGCTGTCAACAGTGGGGCTGGCCTTCATTTCGTACTATGGCCATTCTGCACTAGTGTTACCACCGAACCAAACATCCGAAGTTTAACGTGCCTTTGTTTGGCCTTTTTGTGTTAATCCTGCACTCACAATGGCCCTTTTAAAGGGGCTTTATCTCTTTGTCAAATCTGGCTTAACGCAGTTGCCACGGAAACACTGTCCTTTTCTCAAATGATCAAATCAGATGTACATAATGACCCAAAGGCCAAAGAAACTGGTTGAGGATGGATAATGAGGAGAGAATTAAGGACTGAAATCCTTTTTTGCTGTCCCCTTTCAGACACGTACGTAAAGGTTATTGGCTACACGACCTGGGACCAGTGGTGAATTCAGGCACCGTGATACAGAGCTAATACTGTAAAAGTGAGAGGAGGCGCAGCCCTAGAGGCTGCCTGGGAAGGGGTAAGGATGATGTTCTAAGTCCCTGGCAATGGCTCTGTGCCTTTTCTCAGATCAGCAGCATGGGAGGCTTTGATAACATAACATGACAGGGTACAGAGGAGACTGTTTGGTTATTTTTATGTGATTTGGGCTGTAAAAACTATTGCTAAATGAGCAGCCTGAGGACCTTTCCAGTGCTGGAATGAGCACAAGTCCAGCTGTCACTCTTTTCTCCCCACAAAAGCTCTTCCTCTCTAACGCTGAACTCGGCAGCATAAGCGACAGCACACACAAACCTGTGACGCACACATACTGTCCCTTCCTGAGGCTGCATGACGTGTGCCCGCTGACTGCAGTCATTGCAGGGCCATCCCACAGAAAGGGCAGAAAGTGAAATACATCATGATAAAGAAGAAAAGGAGAAACATATCAAATAAAAAGTAAAAAAAAAAACAAGAACATAAAGGAAAAACTGTAAGACAATTGGACACAGGCCCTAGTAAAAAGGTGAATGTCATTGAGAGCTTGTCTTGAGCTATAACCTCTTGCCAGGCTAGAATGCTCTGGACATGGACACCCCAGATAGTGAGTGACAGGGCTTTGAAGCCTCCAAGACACCAATAACTCCAAGGCATTGTTCTGTTAGTGCGTGGAGCACATTGGTTGCTTTCTGTGTTTTTTTCTTCATATTCACTGACTTGAATTCACTTGATCTTCACTTACCTTCACATTCCATTGAATTCATGTGCTCAGCTGAGCTCAGTTCGGCTTAATCAACTCACTCTCTTAAAAGGTGTTTACGCAACAATCGAAATTGCTCAGGTGTATCATGTTTAGTCATGAATGATTAGTCAGTATAATGGAAAAACATTTAATGAATACCCAAAACCACATCACTTTATTTTCTAAAAACATACATGCATAAATATCTAAATGTGTATGTGGATTTGCTTTAAAATACTGTTTTATTGATGAGTATATACCTGCTTCTTTAGTGATCGTAGTTATCTCATTTGCTTAAAATAAGGAGCATTAACATCTGATTGTGAAACTAAAAATGAGTAGCATTTTAAAACAAACATACTGGGCTGTTGAAAACACTGATAACCACAGTACACAAAGGCCCCATCAGGTTAAGTATATGTAAACTCAAATGCCAGGAAATTCTCTGTTACAGCCGGAAAAGGTATTGCTTTTTAACACTACTGTAAAAGCAGTCGATAATAGCTGTAGTTAAACTGTAGATAGTGTAAATAAAAATTTGCTGGAGTTTAACCACGTCGGCTAGCCTCATCATCGACAGAAAAGGGAAAATTGACCTTCAGAAGCTGGTGCGTAGCTCATTTCCCTCCCCTGTTACACAGGCCCCGTTCGTTGTGCTTGTCCTTTCCATATTGTGCCATGATAAATCGCTTCTGTAGCCATTTGTAACACTTCTGTGGAATAAATTAGTCACAAATGAATTATTAATTACCTTAAATGAACCCCTGAGAGCACTACTACTTTCTTCAATTAGACTTTTTAAATTTTCAGATACTGGTGTTAAGACACTAATAAAGTCTTAACTTTAAAACTAGCTATTTAAGGGCTAAAGGCAATTGTGTAGGTCTGGTTGGACAAAGAAGGAATTAGAAAAGTCAACACAGTGGAGTTTTTCAAACTCAACAGTATAACAAAGACCCCAATTTAAGAGCTTTCCTACTGTTCAGGACTGAAACAAGGAGAGTTTTTAGTAACTAAAGTAGTTGGTGTCTGGAGCTAAATATCCAACCACATTGTTTTCACTGATGCCTGGGTGTCTCCCTTAAAGATGAGATTCTCGTATTAATAAGAGACTGGAAGCCTAGAGACAGATAGAGTAGCTTACTCTCTCACTTGTGTGTATTTCATTTTAAGCTAAGTACCGCAATGAGAAACATCGTTTCCCCTGGTGCTCTGAAAGACTGATTAACTTCAGTTAACTCTGAAAGACTGATTTGAGGGGCAAGAGCAACACACAATGAGTGAAAATCAGTAGAGACTCGCAGAGGTTTCCAAGTTTAGGCTATGACATTTAATTTACATGTCACAGTGTTTATTCTGCTTATTGTGTGATGAAGTACTAGGACAAATATTTGCCCATGCAGGGCTGCTCACCACATTCACACAGTTTTTTATATTTAAATCGCTGCTGAAGCTGCACTTTCATTTCTGTCCTCAAAGCCGTACATGGGAATTGGGAGCGAATTGCAGGTGCAGAGTTTTCATCGTTTCATCGATCCTTTTCATGTGGGAAAGGGTGGCGTTTGGAGTCCTGCCAGCGCCGCTGTGATCATTCCTCCGAGATGACAGACGCACGGGTGCAACAACGTGCATCCTGTGATTAATGTGGAGGAAAAAACAGAAGTCTGCCTAGACCCCCCACCAGAGTCTGTCACCGTCAAGCCATAACATGGATGTCTTTGCAATTTTCTTGATGATACACATTTAGTAAATTCCGTCTGTGGAGGAACCATGCACAGCACTGCACTGTGTCCTAAAGGTGTCTCTGTGTGCATAATAAAAAGGTAGCAAAATGTGTACACAGTAGTTGGACTTGTTAAAGTTCGGGTCTGTGGCACTGAATCCAATTCCTGTTACAGAACGCATTCCAGGAGCCACCTCCCAGCTAGTCTTGTCTGGGGGCTGTGGAGAGCAGTGAGAACTGTGTTGGCTTTTTTTGCTTTCTTTGGAGAGTTGACGCGTTGGACAGAAGTGAACATTCCTACACAGTCAGCCACCCAGTGCTGAAGATTGCACCTTCATATCAAAGACAGAGCAGGTAACATCACTCTGCAGCTGCATTGCTAATCAAGGGCCAGTTTAACCAGTGTTGCATGGTTTCAGAACAAACAGGTGTGGTCTCTTAGAGTGGGTTTCTGTGTACTGGCATGCAGTACTGAGCAAACATCTCCAGGGTTCCCAATTATATCAGTAAGGTTAATTACAGTAGGAGTGAACTATACATTTCGTTATACAACAGTATTGATTCCTTGATTCTTAATTCCTCGCTTTTGAGCTGTGCTGTGGCTGTGTAGTCACTTGAAGGATCCGACTAGTAGACAATATCCGACAGTGTACGAGGTACAGTAACACTGACCGAACAGGGACCAGGAGATTGTTTTGTGCATGGAGCTCAGCGGCAGAGGCAATCAGATGTCTAGGCAATGAAGACGAAGGCATCAATTCTTCATTTGTCTCACAGATGGGATGGAAACTGCAGGTGCACTGTTCTGTCTGCTTAATCAGATCAGGAGAAAAAAGCCTTAAACGTGGGGAACGTTTAAAGGAAAAACTAGGGGGAAAGTAATTTTTAATAGTGTTATGCAACTTGCCAAAGTCTCTTTTGAGGTAAATTCTAGCCAATGATTGCTCTTGAAAAATCAATAGTGGGAATAGCTGCTTTATTTTTTTGTTCCTTTTTTCCTTTCCTTTTAATCCTTCGGAAGGATTAAAATACCTCTAAACTCACAAAGGAACTGAACATCAGGAGCCAGGTCGGAAGATAAAAGTAGGTCTCCCACATTGTGCGCTTTGATAACGCCCGATGAAAGAGCACAGCAACCTGAAAGGTTGAGGTGACCAGTAAGAGAGCTGTTCCAACAGCTAGAATGTTTACAGCTCAGTGAGGCCGAGTAGTTTCAGAATGATGGGAATCAGCCCCTGTGATACCAGGAGTGCCACCCGTTTCTCCTGCTTTGCCACGGAAGAAAAGCCAGCTGAGAGAAATTTTATGACAGCAGTGGGGGACTTTGAGCCCTCTGAAGTCTTTCACATGCGACACCTCCGGTCCTGAAAGAGCCATCCGACAGACTAATGAGCCTGATAAGATGTGAATGTACACAGCAGTGTGCGCTGTAGTTCTTGTGCCGTTAAACCTGGGCCTTGTTGCACGTGACCTGCAGAAATACATGGAAACAGAAGGAGTTCCCCATATTTTCTAAAAACATCAGTACAATGCACACAGGCTGGCAAAATTAAAGTGCCGCTTTGACAGTCCTACTCAATAAGTTAGTTGGCCTCTTTGGTGTAAGGACAATGACAGCGTCACCTGCCTAAGATTACTGGAGCCAAGGGGTTCTGGTGGTTAAAGTAAAGTGCTCAACACCAATCAGAAGCTCCTGATCCAAACAGGATCCGGCACCGCCTTCCAGCATGACACCTCAGACCAGGTACTGATCCTGCTTCTCCTGCACGACGAGACAGAGCTCATCCAGAACCAGGCGCTGTTGATCCAGCCTCTGTGAAAAAACTTTAGATCCAAAAACGTGCCGGGGAGGCGCTAACAGTAGAGAATCAAAGTGAAATGAAAAGCAGTATGAACTTATACAATGCAGCAAAAGAAAACCAGAGCTCTGCAGTGTCAGAACCAATTTTTTCACACCATTGTGCTGCGGCGCAGGACTGCTGCCATTCGGGACTGGAACACAGTGCCCGTGGTCACAGAAACACCCTGCCTTCACCCATTGTGAGCTGCTCTGCTTCATCAGGCTGGCAGTAGCACTGTGAGCAAGCGGCCCATGCAGACCTTGCCTCAGAGTGCCCTCACTTCTTTTATTTGGAAAGTTCCTTCACTCCCTCTTTTCACAAGCTGCTGTGAAAAGCCAGGGTTTGTGTTCAGGCTGTTCTCTGATTTTGTTCTTGCAGGAAACTGTCCTGCTTTCAGATCGGAGCACTGTGCTGCCCTAAATCCTGGACCCCATCTGGCTTTAAATTTCAGAGGGAGACTCCAAGAAGATTTCATTTCTAGAGAGTACTTACAGTACAGGACATGCACTCTTTGTGTGGGGTTATACTCCATTGATATTATATATGAACTCTTTCACTTCTAGATCTTTGTTTTTGTCCCAAGAACAAATCTAGCGTGAACGCTTCAAAATGTGCTGTTCATTTACAGGTTGGAGAAAGAGATGGAGAAAACATTTGTATTGTGTTGCATTGATCAGCAAAGCAGTCCTAATTGCAATCCTGTGTCTGAGAGCAAATGTACGCAGGGAGAAAGAGTCAAGCGTCACCAAGCCTCCGTAAACAGGAGGATTAGAAACAGATCTCCCCTTTTTTTTTCTTTGTCCTGTGTCTGAGGGTTCCAGATTAGAGCCTCCTGTCTGAGCTGAGTGCTAAGATACTATCAAGAGCTTCAGGATGAAGAGTCCATAATGGGCTCTGTTGGGTCTAGTTTGGACAGAGATTGTCAGCTCAGCAGCTTATGGAAAATGGAGCATTAAGTGATTTTCACTTCCCCAGCTCCCCTTTCTTTTCACTTTCTGTCTCGTTGTCTTTATTTGCCAGCTGCGCTCTTGATTACTTTCATCTGCTTTCTGAATGTTTGCGCAAAGGTTTTTAAGAGATTACGAAAGCAGAGACAGGCCAGGCCAACGCAGTAATGCCCTTGGCTCGGGATAATCTGGTCCAAATCGCTTCAAACAAAGTGATCTGCCCTTCTCCCATATAGGCATTCAGACCCTGTGTTTGCAACAACGCTAGAATCCTCTATTCTGAGTATCTAATATTCCAGTTTTAGCAGCTAAATGGAACCATTAGCTGTGCTTACAGAACAGCAGTGCAAACTGTGCTAAATCTTCAAACAAATATGAAAAAGTATCTAATGATGTTGTGAAAATGTATAACGAAATTGAATTATAATCAAATGTGTGTTTAAAAACACAACATCATGCAATGACGGAATGCCTTTATCAGACTTGCTTTCCAATGCCTTAGAACCACTGAAAAGTTCAAACATGTACAGCAAATCAAGCATGAGATGTTGTAGGGTATCAAAAACAGAGATTTCTAAGCTTTTATTTTTCTCTATCCCAGGATCATTTTGGAAGGTTGGCTCAGGGGGAGTAAAAATGCGAAAGAACAAAGTTTTCAGAGAAATGAAATGTTGACGTTTAGCGTCTCCGTAGTTTGAAAAGATGACACATTTCCCGCTCCACTGAGAATCATTCTGGCCCACAGGTAGCTGCAGACTTTGAGCTTATTTGGGGGAAGGATATTATTCAAAGGGCTCTTGTCCTTGCCTGTGTCTGATCCAGTATTGCCCTCGTTATGTCTTTTTCCTAAAGGTTAAACTGTAAACAAGAACCTGACATTTTGACTGTTCATTGTTAATTCACCTCCTTTCAAAATATGTAAGAAGAATAAATAAGATAAAAAAATATTAAGGTTACAATGGACCTAAATTTAATTCAATTCAAGCTTTATTGTCCCCTGGAGGAAAAGTGATTTATGGCACAATCCAATACAACGATAGGCTAAGGAAAACAATGATTGCCACCAATACAACACCAAGACAAACACAATCTCTCATCCAAAGGGCATTGGTATCCTACAGCACAGTGTTCCTGGTCAACTTATTGGTTGGGAAATTCTGGTCCAGGTGAAAGAGTGCCATCTATTATTCCACATCAGCAGCCTGGTTTTGGAAACAATCCAAAGACGAGCTCTGGACAGACCTGTCAGAGCAGCCTCTGGGGCTCTCCTGTCTTGAGACAAAGTTCTCCCGCCCAGTGTGGATGGAAACAACAGGGGGGTTGAGTTAACTCTCCAGATGGCGTGGGTTCTTCAATTTAAATGACAGAAGATACTATAGGATAACACGGTGGTACAGTGTTTAGTGTTGCTCCCTTACAGCACTGAGGCCCTGGGTTCAATTCTGGACCTGGGGTACTGTTTGCATGGAGTTTGCATGTTCTCTCTGCATTCACCTAGGTTTCCTTCCACAGTCCAAAAACATACTAGTAGGTTAACTGCCTTCTGCCTATTGCCTGACAGGACTGGCTCTAGTTCCCCTGTGACCCTGCATTGGAAGATGTGCCGGATGGTTGGAATACACTGTAGTCTGTGTGAGGCTGGTTTCTAACCTGTTTGTTTTGTTTTGTCTCTACAGTTTAATAGTTTGACTTTATATATCCCAGAGTCATGTTTGAATATTTTAATCTTAACAAATAAAAGTGACTTAAAGAGGAACTGCAATGCTCTTTTTACATTTCGGAGTTGGAAAGAATCAGCACTGACCACAATGAAAGTAAAATGTACACAGCAACTTGAAAAACCTCCAAGTACCACTTACTTGTTAACTCTGCATGCAGAGGAACATTTCTGCAGTGATATGTCTGCTGCACAACCTGTATTTATTTGCTCGTACATGACATTAGATTAGTCATTACAGCGACTGGTGACTACTCAGCAGAAGGACTGCTTCACGGCAGAGTTGGTGGGGACTCTCACTCTCACCCATGAGCAGACCAGGTGTTTGTGACAACATGGCGACTTACAGTACTTTCACAAAGTTCAGAATTTGGTGCTTAATCCAAAATTTTTCAGTTTTCTCTATACCGTAATGAATTTAATTTGTTTCAGGTTGGGACTGCAGTTCCCCTATAACAAATTGACACAGAGATTTGGAAATGCTGGATTGAAAATTCCTCTCGGGTGATAATCTTTGACAAGACTGTCCAAGAGAGCTAAGCAACAGGGTGGAAATTGTGGAGCCAGAAACAACTTTCCATTGATACATATGGCCAGATTAACCTTTTTTTTTTCATTCCGCTGACAGGAGGCTTGAGTTCTGGAGGTGCTCAGATGAAGAGAATCCAGCTATACATGTTTGTTCAAATTATTACACTTGTAGCTCAAAACAAACTGACACTGGTAAGATTTTGTGTAGTAAAGGTCGTGTTCACACGCAAAGACCCTATGGAAATATTAACAGCTGGTTCTGGGTTCTTAAAACTAACTGAACCCTCCCTGCCTCTCCCTTGCAGCCCCCCCCCCCCCCCCCCCCCCCAGGGCTTTGGAGTTCAGCCAGGCGCCTCCCCCTCCCACAAGCAGCCTCACCCCCCAAGCCTGTTTTTAAACACAAAACCCTTTCACACATGAACCAGCGACTTCCCAGTTCTGTCGCCCCCAGTGGAAGTTATGTAATTGCACCTGGGACATCTGGTTGCGTTACCACGAGAGAGGCGCCGGTGTCACTTCACAAGCCTTCGGGTACTTCATCTCGTACAAACTTCTCCCACAGTCCAAAGACATACTGGCTTCTGGGAAAAATGGCCCTGGTGTGAGCGTGTGCATGTCTGCTGTCTGTCCTTTGATGGACTGGTGTCCCATCCAGGGTATATCCTGCCTCATGACCACTATTTGTTAGGAAAGACTCCAGCTTCCTCTTAACTAAATTGATTAAAAGATTTAAAAAAGGATGAATCAATTAATCAACAGTCCACATTACACAAAACACTAATAGTAGATCTGTCCACAGGCGTCCACCTGGGCATTCTGTTCACTGGTGACTTAGGACAAGTGCAGTCTCAAACTGATACTATCCGGGGTATAGAGCCCCTGTGCTGCAAATAGGCCTTATTACAAGTTGTGCTAGCCTGGAAGCCCTATTTACATGTGTTGACATTTGAACATAATTACCTCTGTTTTACAGTTTTGCACTGGTAAAGTAGTACTTTAGAATAGCACCTCAAAGTGCTGCACAAGAAAGGCAAAAATGAAAGAACGCCAAAGCAGTTTAATTCAAAGGTGCAACAGAACATATGAATATATGATAGCTGGCAAAAGCTCTTGTGTGGACCACTCTGTTTCAGGGGATGAATAACAGTGCCACGATTTCCCATTTAAGAGTAGTTGTAGAGAAAGCTTTTGGGGTAGGTTGTTGAAATAATTTAAATATTTAGCTTTTGAATCTATCCTAGAACAAAAGATAGTGGTATAATAAATGTTTAGGACACTTAGAAACAACCATTACTGACAAAATAACAACAGATTAGTGAAATATTAGTAATAAAATAATGTTCTTTTCAGTGTTCTTTTTGTAACAGGGTGCCAATAGTAATGTATACAAATCCACATATATTTGTACACAGTGCACAGTGCAAAATAATTCATCCCCTTCCGATAATGTCCCATTTTTGGGAATTACAAATTGTGCATATACTGTTTTGAAGTGTTCAGTATGTATCATCTGTAATGCCCTACCTGACCGAGAGACCTTGAGGAGAAAGGTGTATGTAGTTTGAAATCATGTGAACCACCATTACAGCACAGATAGAAGTCACTCAAGTTATTGTGTGACGGGTTGAAGTAATTTTTTTGCACCCCAATTAAATTAGATTTATCATAGCAAAGGCGGTGAATACGTGCGCAAGGAACATGTTTAGTTTTTGAGTTCTTTGCAGCTTGTGCTGACATTTAAATACTTTCACCCATAAAAAGCCCTCAGTTTGCACATTCTGGATTTGCCTAAAAATATATCTCTTTAGTTCAACACAACGAGACATCACTGGAAGGGAGTGGAAACCAGGCGGCTTTTTTTTTCCCCCGCAACATGCCTGTCTGTGTCTGCCATTTTGTCTGGGTAGGTTCTCATGAAATCTAGAAAAACATTAGTCTTGGGCTGTAGCAGAACAAGTAACATGTCCCATCAGGTGACAGTAAAAGTGCTCCATCTGCCACAAAGAAGACCTGACTATCAGTTGACTCTTCTCACGTTGGAACATGACTGCTTTTGAGGCCTGACAATGATCCTGGCAGGTGCCAAGAGCCAGTTCAAGAGATATGCAAAATTCCCATTCACTGCTTTGTCACCACTCCTATGCTCCAAGGACACTATAAGCACAGGATTTCTCAGCCTTTCATTCCCACGGAGACACCTATCAGTCAGCAGAGCTATCAGCTTCAGGGAGCTTTCCCTGCATAGGGAACAGAGGGATATCAGGTTTGTTAAAGTAACCGACTCATTTACGGATCCATTAACATTGTGGGTTAACAGAGCGCTCCAACATTCCTCTAGCCATCCATCTATCTTTCTGTACATATCTGTGTTTTTTTGCAGGAACCAGGAAGGTTTGTTTCAGTTATTTCCTGGCAGTGCTCTGAGTCAGAGTGATGAGCTCCCAGCTAACTCATCAAGTAGGCTGGCTCTGTGTTGGGGCTGAGCCTTTACCAACCTGGAGGTGGTGGCGGATAGGAGAATGCTGACCAAGCTCACAGCCATCATGAACAACACCTCTCATCTGCTACATGGGAATGTTATTAGACAGCAGAGCACTTTTAGCAACAGCCTGCTCCAGCTATGGTGTTCAAGGGAACGTGTCCACAGGTCCTTCCTCCCAGCAGTTGCCAGGGTGCATAACGGTGCCCTAGGCTAGGCCTGCTAGCCCTTCATCTGCTCATCTATGGACAACATGTTGCACTATTGTACTTTTTGGACACTCCATCTGTATATACCTACAGTATGCACATTTTGCACATATTTTATTGTTTTACAGTGACTATGAGCATATTTTGCACATACCTAACTTTGTATTTATTTTACAGTATATTTATTTTGTGCTACTGTACGTATTTTAATTTTTCATCCATTCTGATGTCTGTGTTTGCTTGTCTTGGGCTGGGCTGCTGTAACACCTCAATTTCCCTTCGGGATCAATAAAGTCTTTATCTATCTATCTAATACACACAGAAATATCAGGTCGGCATTCAAAGTGAAAGCCAGAACCTGTGTTCAGATTGACCAGATTCAGAAGATCCTCTTCAGCCTCGAGCGATTGAGATTACAAGGGCATTTCTAGTCCTGAAAGTTATTGGTGTCAACATCCAGTTGACTATTGGAGGATCAACAACAAAAACGTACATGGGAACACAAGTGGAAATAGAAAATAGGAAGCACTGCTTACTCAAAGGGTAGTAGATAAGATCCACAGATTAATAAAATACTAAATACAGATAATAAAATAATAAAATACTAGCGACTGGAATGGCCTTTTCTTATTAGTAACCTGTGTTCTTTTGTCTTGCACAATGGCCAGCATGAATATGACTCATAATTGACAGGAAAATAAGAAAATTAATTGGTAAGTATGGAAGATCAGTTTTGAAGAGATTTTTAAGAGCTAGTATCCTTTATTTTAGGTATCTTCAGACAGGGGTTTAAAGCAGCATCTGGATTTACAAAAAGCTATAACAAGGCTATGAAGGACTTCATGTTCGTGTCCTGCACACAACATATTACAGAGCCCATGTGGGGCGCTTTAACGGCTGCTCCACCCACTTTGGCCTTGCGCACGCAAGGCAGGCTGGGAACAGCCCCTGAGGGCTGGGACTTGGGGGAACCTGACTGTATATAAGGGGGAGGGGGACTGTGAGGCGGCCTCTTCCCTCCCGTGTCTGTGTTACTGTAGGTACAGCTCTGTAACGCCTGTCCCTGTGTGTGTACTGTATCTTTTCCCAGTTCTGGTTAATAAATGTGTTGTTTAACCCCTTTTCCTGAGTCCTACGCCTGCTCCATTCCGTGCCAAACTCTGCGGTCATACAGTATATACAGTATATTGCTTCACACAACATGATGTAATAAACCTCTATCTTATTAATATGAATTTAATTTGCAAATGTAACCCATTTATTCAAAACATGTGAGTGCTTAGCTCACCCTTTAAAATTCAGGCCACGCCTGCCCCTTCGTTTTCATAGGCAAACACTGAGATGAAGTGATATGAGAAAGATTTAATTTTAAGATAAATCCACAGGTTCACACACATGGAATAAATATGGCAAGTTATATATCAGGTGAACATGGAGTCATGTGGTGACCTGAAAGTGCCTATAGCTGTGATAATATCGATTGGAAGAGTGCTGAATTTCTGTAGGATCACGATCAGGATCAGACAGTGCTGAGTTAGGGACCCACACATTTTTCAGCTGCTGGTTTTAATTACAGCTGAACTTTTTACTTAAGTATTCAGTCCTGTAATGGCAGGAAATTTAAATATCAAGGTAGGCTTCCCTTTGTGTAGTGCAGGGGTGACAGACTCAGTGGAGCAGACAGCAGACACCAGGCCCAGGAATACGTCTGACACGCCTGGTCTAGTGCAGGAGTGTCAGTGGAGCAGACAGCAGACACCAGGCCCAGGAATACGTCTGACACGCCTGGTCTAGTGAAGGAGTGTCAGTGGAGCAGACAGCAGACACCAGGCCCAGGAATACGTCTGACACTCCTCGTGTAGTGTAACTAAAGTTTTCTATTTATCATCTTTGATGCTTAGTGACCTCCCATGAATTTATTTCTCGAGGAACAGAAAAAAAATCAAAGCGTACTGTGGAGTGAATGTTTGGCTTAACCTGCTTGGCTGAGGGCCGACCTCCTGGCCATAGGACGAGGAGGCCAGGCCCCCCCTGTGAGGAAACCAAGAGGTGGAGTTGGGGTGGAGGTGGGATGCAGAAGTTGCACGCGAGGGAGAGAGATATCACATTTTATATTTATAGCGTTCGGTGTAGGAAGGACGAAGGGAGTGATTGCTAATCACTGACTGCTGGGAATGATTGAGCGTGGTTGTTGTCATCCCTCCCGAACTGTGGCTGAAAAGATGATCGACATATTTGTATTCTCTCGAATTGACTACTGCAATGCTCTACTTCCTGGGGTATCTAAATCTACTCTGAACAAACTGCAGTATGTCCAAAATTCAGCAGCCAGAATCCTGACCAGGTCTAGTGCAAGTGTTGACATTACTCCTGTCCTGGAGTCCTTGCACTGGCTTCTGGTCAAATTCCACATAGACTTTAAAATCCTCATGCTCACCTATAAGGCTTTACATGGCTTGGCACCTCAATACCTGTCTGAACGTTTATCGCCCTACTCCCCACCTCGCAACCTCCGCTTTTCAAATTCTGCCCTCCTTACTGTCCCCCAAGCCCGTCTACATTGTATGGGCGACAGGGCCTTCTCCTGCTATGCCCCCAAGCTCTGAAACTCTTTGCGAAAGGATATCCGAGAGTCACCTTCTCTAAACTCCTTCAAATCCAGACTCAAAACCTTCTTTTTCAGAAAAGCCTTTACTTAACTGGTTCCATTCTTCACCCCTCTGCTCTTCTTAGTACCACCTTCTCCTCTATTGTTATTGTTGTAATTGTAATTGTGTCTTATCTTGTAAATCTTCTTATTTATTGTTGTAGTCCTCTTATTTATTGTTATTGTCATCCTGTAAAGCACTTTGAGAAGCCACCTTTAAAGGCGCTATATAAAATAAAGTTTATTATTATTATTATTAATAATAATAATAATAATAAGTAAGCCTTGTTCAGATATTTAAGGACTGACACAGTTTTAAAAGTACAATCCAAAAGTTCGTTTTAAAGGATTAAGGATTGAAACTAGCAAAGGTTTGGAAAGAAAACCAGAAGACACATTGATATCTCAGGATCAGGACTGGGAAACACTGGCTGAGTGGATTTTGTCCTGTTGTCGTTCACACCGACACCTGTTGAAAACAAGGCTGTCTGGTCCTGATTTTAGTCCTGCTCCTGGAGGGCCAGTGTCTCTGCAGGTTTTCCTGGTCTCTTCAAAGCAGAAGCACCTGAAGAGCTGAGAAAAGCTGTTAAAGTAGTCCAGTTAAGACAGTAACCAGCTGGTTTATTTTGTTATGACCTGAGGAATGAAAACCCAGAGACACGGCCCTCCAGGACCAAGACTGGACAACCCTGAGCAGCACAGAGCAAGAGAAAAACTATAGTATCAGCTGGGTCTGGTTAAACCCTCTGACAAGCTAATTGGGTGATTAACAGACAGGTAGGTGTGGGAAGCCATTTTGTCAGGGACACAGGAGCTTCGAATGTTAGTGTTTGCTGTGTGCGTGATCCAGGCTGTATCTAAACAAACAGGTGAAAATGGGATAAAACAGAACAGCGCTGACGTGTGTGAGATTTAAAGGCAAAGGAAAAGGAAGGTTCTCACAGGCCTGCAGATGAGTCATTTGTTTATATTCCTCAGAACTGGAGTGGCATTGGCGCATGTTTGTTTGATTTGGAAACCCAGGGCTGCTCATTGGGACTAACACAGAAGATTTTTTTTTCTCTTGTAATGCATTAATCATTTTCACCTGCTTGTTCAGTCCCCCCTAGAGCTTTGTGCAGTTATATGGTTATTTGTTTTGTTTATATTACTTTGTGTGATGTGGAAACCTCAAATTGTTTATGCGCTAGAGCATGTTGTCATAGTTTATACACCCGACATCCAGTTTTCAGTAGTGTGTACCCAGAAAAAGCTTACTGTTATCCAAGTTTTTTTTTTTCTGTGTGAACTTTTCTGCTGGTGCCACTAACACCACCAATACCTTCCCAGGAGGTCTCCTGTCTGGGTACTAACCAGGCTTAACCCTGCTTACTGTAGCTTCAGTGAATAGCCAGTTGAGAGCTGCAGGGTGATATAGCTGCTGGCTTGTAAGTGTGTTAATTAGATAAACATTTCTGTTAACAATTACAGTATAATGCACAAACTAATAAATCAGTTATTGCATAAACCACCTAACTGATAACTCATAGCTGAGACCATATATGCCAGGGACTCCTGGGATACCAGCCAGATACCGTCTTATGAGACACTAGAATATAGCTTTCAAAACAGCTGCAATTGCATTTTAGAAGTCCTTCAAAATTGCAGTTAGAACTCTGCAAAAGTAACATAAAATACTGAAGAAAACATATTCTTTACTAACATATGAATACCCAAGCTTTCCCAGGGAGAAGTCTTCGGCCCTCTAACAGCATGATCATGTGAGTTACCTCTGTACCGAACCCGACACATTTGTCATAGACTTCAAGTGAATATTCTCCCAGGGCAATTGCTCCTGTTTTTTCAGTAGAAATTGTTTTTTCAATAACCGTAAGGCAAAAAGCTTAATGGTGCATATTTGGGGAACAATGAGGATACAAAATGAAGCAGATGTGAACTCTGAATCCACAATGTTTGAGAATGTTCCTGTCATGGTGATGAAGAAGAAAAGTGCACCTTCCCCTCTCATTGCTACCCTTCATATCACAACTTAACTTCAGAGGCTGGTGTTGTGGAAAGACACAACTAGACTGTAAAAAAGTCAAGTCCGCCACCCCCAAATGCATTGCAGGTGCTTGACAATCAAGTGCCACAAGTAGAATGGATAACAAAGACTAAACAGGTGGAAGAGTTCAACAGCTTTTGACAAGTGCCCGAGAGAGGCTAAGATCTGAGTCAGTGCAGGAGTGGTTCATCTTGTGGTATGTCCACGTAGAGGACAGATTAAAAAATTACTTATTACATTTTATTTCAGACTGGTTAATCCCAATTTTGTCTTGCTGCCAAATCAAACATGTTTTACACGGCCCTTTCTAATAAAAGCTGGCGTTTAAGGAACTGTCAGCACTGATATTAGACCTGTACCGTTGGTTCTCTTTAATGCAGATGTTGATGTTTAAAGGGGTTAACCCTGTATGACAGTTGTTTTAAAAGACATAGCTGGCACATAAATATTCATGACCACACATAACATTCATCAGAGCAGAGGTCAGAGCCTGTGTTGGGCTTAGGTTAAGGTCATCATGAATATTAAAGCACCTATTGCAGCTTTAGGAAAAAATGATTTTATAAAATTGTCAAGGTTATTATAGTCTACAGTATATAACCTCCACAAAGGCGCTGTGCTGGATGAATAAGGTCATATTCCAATCAGGTGATGCCACTTAAGCAATGCAGGTGTAGTAGCAAGTGATGGAAAGATCAAGACGCAGAGCAGAGGCCTTGGTTATAAGTGTCTTAAGCCTCTGGAGAGGCTAAGGGTTGGGGATGGACTCCAGTGCTGCATCCAGCTGTTTAATTGCTCTATTGATCCTGCTGACTATCAATTTAATAACAATAAGGAGCTGGCTATAGCAAACTTTGCTAATGGAGTTCATTGTAGGGGCTGTGGACTGAGTAGCCCTGGCCCAGTGCTTTAATTAAAGGCCCATTGATGTTTTCTAGGAGCTTGAATTTAAGCCAAGTGTGTGCTCCGAACTTTCCAAGACCCGAGAAGGATATGGACCACGTCCAGATGAGCCAGTCGGAGAACTGAAAGCTCAAAGTGAAATAAACGCTCTTTCAACAGTGGGGTAGCCAGGATTGTATATTTGGGGTGGCAGGGACACCTATGGGGGTGGCATTTTTAAATGATAGTTTGCCTCCTAAAATAGGATGTACTACACTTCTTCTCGGCACCAGCCACTCTGGTAAGCCCTGCGTTACACACAAGCTAAAGCCAACATCCTGGGCAGCTTTCACTGAGCTGCATGATCAGTCCACCGGTCCGACACCGACTATCTACAATACAGGCTACATGGACGCTCTTAAAATGTTTAAGACGCGTTATAATTGTTTCCTACATTTACCTTGGATTTTGCTGGTTAAATTGAGACAATAAGGTATTTTAGGTTACACCTAAAATGGGGTGGCATCTGGAGTGGCAAGTGCCACCCTGTGCCCCTCTCTCTGGCTACGCCCCTGCCCTGCAATGGCTGGGACACTGGCTTGCAGTCGCTTGGCTTGGCATTGGAGTTTCTCACCTATCCCCAGTGAGCTGTCACAGGAGGCTGTCGGGTCAGTGCAGTTCATCTCTTTTCTTGGAAACCACTGATTTTCATAACCGTTCCTCCTCTTTCTGACGCTTGGCTTGTACTTTCCTTTCTGTGTACTCTTCCTGTTTGTATTTAATTCAATATGCTTTCAGGTGTGCGTTTGGAGACGCTAGGTCGGCACCTGTCCATATTTGAATAGATTTCTTGGATCATCTTCTTGCTCTGCTGTGTCAACACAGTGGGAAAATCAGAGGCCGACATGGCAGGCTTTCTGGAAACAGGTTTCCTCTGTGGCTCGACTGATTTGCAGGGGTTCATGTGCAGCAGCTTTTTATGGAAGCATGCCCAGTGCATTGAAACCCCAGAGAAGAGGACTTAAACAAACCCAGGGTTATTGGCATGAATGGAAAAAAATGAAAAAATATTAAAGGTTTTGAAGCTAATATTCAAATCTTAAACGTTAATCCAGCAGACTATTTCAAGAAAGACCCTGACAGTATGACAAAAGGACACTATTGAAAAGTGTATTTTGGTCTGAAAACAGGAGGCATATCATTACACTAGGTAGCAACTTGAAGTAGATTCAATGGAGTTCTTTAGGACAACATTGTTTTTATTTTCGAACTCCAACTTTTTACACCATACACCACCTTTTTACACCACCTTAAAAGGCAGCCACCTACTGTACACGTTAAAAAACAGAAAACAATTAACTAGTTCAAATTCAACCTGTGATGAGGCCTATTCAGGGTTCAGTTGTTTAATTGAGTGTTCATCTGGAAGAGAAACCTACTTAAAAAAAAACATCTGGGTGAGCTGTTAGTAACAAAACAAGCACGATAAGCTGAAAAAAACTATTTGCTTTCTTAAAATACTGAAATGTATCTACACAGCTGCAGCATGTGAACTGCTGCTGTCACAAACTTTCTCTCTCGTATGTAGAGATTTTATGAACATCTCTGACCTCTGGTGTGTTTATTCTGAAATCATGAGGCCTGCTATAATTGCACACAGAAATGGCCACAACTCATTGTGTGGGCCATTAAGGTAATTGTATGCACCTGAATTGTTTTCCACAGTATAGGGTTTGAATATTTGTGCATTAAAGGCAGTTCTATTTTTATTACATATGATCTATTTTTTTTTGCTTTGAATGTGTGCAGTAGGTTGTAGATAATATAATTACTTCAAAGTACGAATATGAAAACTTTACGCAGTTCTGCATATTTTTGCAAGGTTCTATATATACATCAGAAGAACCACATATGGGTGTTGAACTACTGCAATGCAGTCCCTCACGTAGATCACAGTGATGGAAAGGTCACTGCTTAGCTCATGATGGGAATGTAAGTATTTAATTGCTTCAAAAACTAAGAAGAGGTTCTAATTCAGTAACCTGTTTAGATTAAGGGCACTAGCAACTATAATAACATGAGAACACAGGACAAGTTACACAGGTTTTGCGTCCAAGACACACAAAATTGTCTGACGCCTGGAGCAGGTGAATTCAAGTCGTTGATTGCAGGCTGCGTGGTCTCCTCTAATTATATTACTTTTACAGGAAAGTGCTTAAGTGATAAAGATGCCTTCTCAACTCATCAGATTAAAAAAAAGGTATTTAACTTGTGCAACAGATCTGCCAGTACATTTCAATTGTGTAATACAGAAAGAAGGTTGTTTCAGGGCATATCAGAAGATATGTGCTCTTAATGTCATAAACTGTTTAAGCCTTTATGGTTATACATATAATCGAAACTTGCTCAATAAAAAAACTGGTCTAATAAGATGAGAGCTCACGGAAAGCAAGATAGAAAATCCTAGTCTTTGAAAGCAAGCCGAAATCCCCAAACTTGTTCTTCCTTCTGAAAATTACAGAGAAAATCAGAGAGAAATTCCTGATGCTAGCATGGCATCCACACAGCTGCGTTTGGAAAGCAGCACACAGTTGCAAGTGGCTCATTTCTTAAACTTATGCCCCACTAAAATTGGAGCCTGTGGGGCTAAGGCTCAGCACTTTCTTTTGGGCCTGCTGTCGCATGCACCTCACATTTGTAAATATTCTCATGATCTGCACTGTGTTCCAGCCGTACATATGTGCACATATCCCAACGTGAGTCCAGCAGTGTATTTGTGTTGAAGACTCAGCCCCCAGTGTTTTGGAGCAACTAAGTCATATCAAACATGAAAAACAGCCCAGCTTTGCTTACCTGGATACCCACAAATCATGGTACAGTAATGGCGAATGCCCCTTGTGCGTCTATACCCGCCCATGATAAAGCTCATGATAAAGTTGCAATTATCGAGGAGGGCTTAAGAATAGGTGAACCTGATAAGAATGTGCAACACTGAAACATTATAGCTGTGATCCACACATTTGGCACTGCTTGGCAACAAATGAAACCTCAGGTAAAGTATACTCAAGAATAAAAGCACGCAAGTAGGTTTCTTTCAGTGTTAATTTAATCATACAAATGTTCATTTTTTTTACATACAGAAAAAAAGAAGCTTTCGTTTCTTTGACATTTTTTCTTAAATGTGCTATCAGACTCGGACTTCAGAGTCGCCCCCGCCTGCCATGCCAACCCTGCGCAAAAACTCACCAAAAAAAAAAAACAACACCATCGGGCAAGGACTCAAACTCACAATCGCACAAAGAAGAAGAAGAGTAGAAATCCAGCCCAGGAAAGAGAGAGAGAAAAAGGAAAGAACAAAACGAACAGTGTATACTTTTTGGGATGAGGTGGCTTGCGGTATCAGCTCTTGTGAAAACAAACAGCCAGCGGCAGAGCTGAGTGTGATGGATTGCCGTAATAACGAAATGAAAGGTAAACAAGAAACAGGTGTAGTCTGCCCTGAGTGACGGTAGTTTGGGCTGCAAGTCGAAGCTGAATGCGGAAATTACATGTGATGACTGCTTGATCAAGGACCACTTTGGTTTACAGAGCTTCGGTGTCAAATACAACTTTCAGACTGGAGAAGGGGGGAGCAATAGTCCGGAGAGCAGGATCGGCAATGGTGAGAGGTTAGCTCACAGTGGAAGACTGGATGAGGATCTATTTGGAAAACCCTCACGGGTTATTAAATGGTTTGTTCCTGGTGTGAAGGCGTGCACAATCGGCTAACTGCTGCACCGTACTGCAAAAGAAACAAATTGTGACATCTTTTGCTATCCGATATGGCTTCAGAACATTTCAAATCTGGGGAGACACAAGCGATCTCCTTTCCAGCAGATAAGGCTTCACGATGGGAGAGCTACAAAAGCACATTTCTGCATGCTGACGTTTGGCTGGCTTGTCTTCTCTCCTGCTTTGAC
Organism: Lepisosteus oculatus; assembly: GCF_040954835.1. NCBI lineage: Eukaryota > Metazoa > Chordata > Actinopteri > Semionotiformes > Lepisosteidae > Lepisosteus > Lepisosteus oculatus. The sequence continues at coordinate 29,847,237 of NC_090700.1, forward strand.
ACCCCTTGCGGTGTTCTGAGGCAGGATTGCAATTTGTGCACCATAAAAAAAACATTTTCCTTGCAGTATAGCGGTGCTTATTATGTGTGCAGGAGGCTCATACAGTTATGTGGAAAGGAGTCTGATAGCTGCCCAAATAATCTGTGTGATGCCCTTTCTGAATACGAAGATAACCGATCTTCCAGATAGTATCATGCTAAGCGAGTGGCTTTCTCTTCACAGTACTTTACAAGGAAAAAAAAACAGGTTTGCAGCCTGTAGTGTCAGTTCAGGAGGTGAAGCTTGATTTTTTGTTTCACATGGTCACCTCCATACTCAAAGTGAGAGTGTCAGTTCCCCAGCGTCGGCAGGAAGGCTTGCCTTTGTGGACTCAGGTGTTGCTTAGGGAATCAGAAAAGAACAGGGGGAAGTTGCCCACCTGAAACCATGAGGCAGGAACTAGAGCCTACCACACTGACCCCACTTGATGACGGCAGACATTAAAACAGCAGTGGTTCTCGCAAAGACTGCTTTTGGGCTGCTAAGGTTTTCTGAATCCTCACCCCTGAGATGGCTAAAAAAAAAAACACTCTCCGACGAGTGTAATGTAAAACTCCTCGTGCTGGACTCGCTGCAGGGGCTGTTCCCCAAGAGTGTAACGACAGTCCCGCACTCAGAAAAAGCACGCTCCTTCTAAAAACATCAGCGATATATATTCTCTGGCTTCTGCAGTAGCACCAACTTGAACGAAGAGGCGTGATTATGGATTTGTACTTTACTTCCCTCTGCTGGAGTACTGTGGTTCTGCGCCTCCGTCACAACCCATTTTAAGGCATTTCAATCTAATGGCAGTGCTCATATCGCTGACTTGTGACTCTCTTGAGTGATCCCAAAAATCAGACTGAACTGAACTTTTGTACATCACTGTCAAATGTGAAAAACTGAATGAAAAGGCAGTGTAGAACAGAAGCTAGGAGAGGGAACTGGATTTGAAAATACCAAAATCGTTTCATTTTTCTCCTCTGGGAATCACCCCCCCTCCAAAACAACTTCTTTCATATGATGAAAAATGAATACACCAAAAGCTGGAAAAACAAACCTACCCAAAAAGTATACACCATGAGCTTATCACTAAAAGAAAATGTATAGGAACAAGTCAATAAATTTAAACATTTGCTCAAAACCTACAATCGCTCAATAAATGGCTTTTCCCCTCTTTTCTCTCTTGCGTGTCACACACTCACCCACACTTCCACTCACTCTCGCTCTCTACTTAATTATCTGTGATGACAACTAAAAAAACGTGTCTCTCATCTTGTTTTAAAAGACGTATAGCACTCCTTTTTTAATTTAGCATTCATACATGCATACGCTGGGCTTTGTCGATGTCTGCTGTATTATTTACCAGGAACGGAACAAACGATGCGGCCTCGTCTTCGGTTTGTCTTTTGGGTTGCTGTGGAGAGGAGAGGGGCCTGCCAAGTGTCAGTAAGAGATCTCTACACCCCCAGCCTCCCCCACGTGGGGAATATCCAGTGCCACTGCACAGTGATTCCCGGGTTTTAAGACTGTCCAAAAGGATAGGGGCCGTGGATACCCTGGGAAAACAGAAGGACAGAGTGAGTTATTTCTGGGGATCCCAGACACCATTATCTGCACAGATCTCTGCAAAGATCATCCTCAGAATAGTCGCTGTTTTTGCTCCCTTCGCAGTCTTGCTGTAGGAGGTTTGGATTTTGCACTTTATACCACTCAGATTTGGAGTCGCCAATGGCGTCTGTACATGTCAGCTTGGAGACCACGAGGAGGGGAGGATGAGCTCCACTGACCTGCAGGAGGGGTCACAGTAGCTGCCCGTTCGTTAAGAGCTGAGACACCCTGCCCGGCTACCCCAGGCAGCACTCTGCCAGCTGTGCACTGTCGCCGGGACAACTGCAGTCCCAGGGACTGACAGCTGCGTGTTAACGTGGCCCAGACCAGTGTGGGCCCTGGTCATGGCATGTCCATTAACCTTTCGGTTCGCAAAACAATGTACTGTCGTAAGCCGACGCTCCGGCTTGAGTAGGGCAGACACGGGGCTTCTGTAACGTACGAAGGAGATCGAAGGCATCCGTCTATATTAGCTTTAAAAACTCTAGCACATTATTTGCAGAAAAAACAAGATTAATGAAAATGATTCAAAGAGGTCTGTATATATCTCAAGCAAATTGACATACATACAAGGTTTGTGTTTACGATTTAGATAAGGCTGAAGTCTTGGACTTGCTCCCCTCAGAAAAAGAATTCCAATCTCTACAGCTGTTGACAGTTTTTCAGTTTCAGAAGCCCATTTCATCCACCTATTGGGAAGCTGCCTTCCAACACAGGACTAAGAATTGGGCTAGTGGATGACTGGCATTTTGATTTAATCTGTACTTTAGTATTGCATTAAGACTTGCTAAAATGTTTATCACACACAAAGTGGCTGCTGTAGTCATTTTAGTCTTAGATGCTTTGAATCTTTAAACCAGAAAAAAAAGTTAGAATGTTATAATCAGCGTATGTTTTTCTTCTACTTGTGTTTTCCATGTCCCCACGCACGTACTCTCAAATAGTTTGCAAGCATGCCCCTCTGCCCCTTTGATCATGTCCAGTGTCAGGCCCCCCATTTTGAGACATGCCACAGACAACGCAGCATGTTCCTGGGGTTCAGCCCCTCGGTCTCTCTACAACAGCGCTGAGTGCCTGCGGGGGTCGCTGTGTTAGCTTGAGAGCCATTCGTCCATTTTCTAACTGCTTCATCCAAACCAGGGTCCCAGGAGAACTGGAGCCTATCCCAGCAAGCAACAGGCACAAGGCAGGATACACTCTGGATGGGATGCCAGTCCATCACACACTCACACCTGGGCCAATTTTCCCAGCAGCCTATTAACCTACCAGACTCTGGGAGAAAATCCATGTTAAATCCATGAAAATTCATGGGGAGAACATACAAACTCCATGCAGACAGGTCTGGAATTGAACCCAGGGCCCCAGTGCTGCAAGGCAGCAATGCTAACCACTGTGATACCGTGCCACCCGTGCAGTGCCAGGCAAACTGCAGCTTGAAGAATGCCAGGCTCAGCTGCGTACCGATATGACTCAGATCTCGAACCCGTGCCAAACCCGTGCCAAGAATCTGCTACAAACCAGCCGCCACATGGTTTGGTACCTACCATCATCATGTACTTAAAACCTCCTCTAGTTCGTCTGCTCTCCAAGTGGAACAATTCCTCCCGCCTACATTTACCTTAAGGCCCTCTCTCTTTTTAAGTGCTTCAAATTCATGCACAGGTGCTTGCAAAACCCTTTAGGTTATCTTTTTTTTTAAAAAATGACTCAAAATAACTTTGATAAATGATAAAAATCACAAAGGAGGTCAGAGTTTTTCCAAATAAATGTAACACACATTTATCACTGTTTGCATTTGGCTGAGAAACGGATAAAATCGAAGGGAAGCTCACTCATAGTTATTTTCTTAGAGCCGCAAGACCATGACTAGAGATTTTTGCTTCCCAGAAGGTGTGTATTTGGATAAGTGGGCCAACTAGCGAGCAGACAATCTGCCATTGGTTTGCTCCCCTCGTGTAATTTCAAAGCAAATCACAGAATGTCCTAGGACGGAGATGAAAGAGCTCTATTTCAAAACTCCTAAAGTAAGTTTTACGTATTGAAGATTGAGCAACACTACAGCTGAAAGTATAACTATTTACACACTTGACCCTGTAGATCCCTACACCTGTTAACAGAAAGCAGCTTTCCTTCTAAAACTGCACCAAACTGGAGCACAGGGCACAAGGCAGGACTACCGGCTAGATGCCAGTCAATCACAGGGCACGCACAACCTAGAGGTCTCAATCTGGCATGTCTGTGGAAAGTGGGAAGAATGTAGTGCCCAGTGGAAACCCATGCAACCACATGGAGAGCAAGCAAACTCCATCTGGGAAAAATTTAAGTTTGCTTTTCACTGTGACTATCTAAATTTGGAATTTGTAACATTACAAGAGTTATTTCACTGCACACGCAAACAATATTTCAATTAAAATACAATGCTAATTAATTACTGGATTTAAGAACACAAATGTTACAAACGAGGACTCCATTTAGCCCATCTACCTCATTTGGTAGCTGTTAATTGATTTTATCCAGCCACTTCTTGAAAAATAAACAGGGTGAAGGCTTCAATAGCATGGTCCATGCTTGTTCCATACTCCCACCGCCCTTTGTGTAAAGATGTGCTTCCTGTTCTCAGTTTTAAATGCAATTCCAGGTCATTTCCACTTGAGCCCTGTGGTTTGCATTTCACTGTTTATTCAGTAGACATCCGCTGGGTTGACTCTGTCAATGCTTTGGAGGACTTTGAATACCTTAGTTCCCTCTTCTCCGTTCAAGACTGAAGACTTCAGTTCTCTAAGCCTCTCAGCGCAAGACATTCCACTGAGAAACCAAATACGGGGCTTTTTTCTAGATTAATTCCAGAGCTGCAATATCTTTCTATAACGTGATGACCAAAACTGTAGACAATATTCTCAGTGAGGTTTTATGATGCAGAAGCTCAACAGCAAAAACAAAGCTCAAGCCTGGTTTTAAAAGAAAATGTCTATAAAATAGGTTTCATTCACATTTCCAATAAAAAAGCAGAAGAAAATCTGTTGCACAACAGGTTTGGTTTTTGGCAAGGAACACAATTGGCCCATTTCTAAATTGGGTTGCACAAGTGTAGCAAACATCAGACTACATTAATGGGTTTGATATGAGACTGGAAAGCGATAACACACACAAGAACAGCCCCCACACCCTTTGGAAGTTCCTAATAACGCAACAGCCATCCTTTGACTTTTACATTTTCCTTGGGCAATGGGCCTGTGTCACCAACAGTACCTTAAGCAATAAGGGATTGCAGGAAACAGGTTTTTTTGGGGATGATCAAACATTGAGGTTCTGGAGGTGTTTGAGATGAATGCTTTAAAAGTGGTAATGAGGACTGTTCAGTTTTATTTGAAGTCTTTAAGATGGGGCAGTTCGGCTGGCAGAGATTAACAGGAGGAGTCTGTTGCAAGGACGTGTATAGAAGTCATATTGTTCCACAAAGAATTCTCAATGCCCTGTTCTGATCTAAGCATTGTTTCAAACAAAGCAAAGGCCAGCTGAAATAAGAGGAAATAAAACTACAGTTGAGACTCAAACTAGAAGGCATTTCTTTATAAAAGACGTCTGTGAGGTCAAACTCTGGGTCTTCTAACAATTACCCACATGAAATCAAATGAGCAAGACAGATCCTCTTTTATGTATGATGTTTCTCTCCTATAAATGTATTTTTCAAGCCCAATATAAACCTTTTCACTGATTTATTAACAGGGGCAAAACAAAACTTGGCATTTGGATCTCCCTGACTTGCAAGGTTGTGCTGCTATTCAAGGAAATACCTCCTTTCTGGGTTTGCAAGACACAAAAAAAGAATTATGGCACCCTTTTCTCCTTTGGATTATATGATTATATGATTATCTGCTGTGCCAGGATACAAGAAATGCTATGTGAAACATGGATTTCACATTTGCTGTTTCATCTGGAAAAGCCTTAGTGTCTAACCCAGTTTTGCAGACAGACTTTGATGCCACATAGAAAATAAATTTCAGACTCTGGAACAGTATTGGCCCTAGATTATCTGGTCTAAATGAACAATATATTGTCCAAGATTAGCACAAATCAGTGTCTATGACACAACTGCATAGAGTTCGACCATATTAATACAAGTACACTCTCAAGCATCGCAGGGCTGCAGGGGTACCAGGCTTTGTAGGATGCTGCTGGCTCAAGCGAAAATGGTGACACCCCAATTCAGTCTTAATTTGACAAGCTCATTTCTGTAGACATGCTGATGTTGGTCACAGGAGCAATGTCTCCCAACACAAGTGATTTCTTGCAGTGCTGTGATTGGCGAATGGTGGTGCTGGGGGCTGGTATAGTCTCAAGTTGCACACAAACACTACACATCCTTGCTGCTCTTCTGCATCGGCTGAACAAATCGCTCTCACAAGGTGACGTACTTTCTATAGCGAGCATTCTCCTTTTTTGTCAATTGTCATTTCTCATGCACACACGGTATTTCTGTCTGGTTTAATGGAAAATGTGTACCATCACTAATTGTTTTAGCTTATCATCCCTCCTTATCATTCGCACATTGCGTAACTATATAGATGTTGTATTTATATTTAAATGCCGTATTGGTCTATTAAAGGGCATCAATAGGAATCTGTCACAAAATAAAGATCGCGGATTCCAAAATCAAAATTTAGGTGCAGACAAAATTTACTGGCAGAAAAAAAAGTCCATATTCTTTTCTCCAAGGCAGAATTAGGAAACAGACATGATCTTGGACCACATCCTGGTTTCATAACTCCCTTAAATAAGGGACACACTATGAAGTGACAGATGTGTAGAATTTCAGCAGTGGACCCATGCCTGCTGGAGCACACTGGATGGTGTATTAATTGGCTCAAATGCTTTGAACCATTGAATAAGCATATTAAATCTATAGTAGTGTACAAATCGAACTGAAAAGTTATTCTGATTTGCAGTACAAATCAAACCATATACTGACCCATCTCAATTACTTGAGTAATACTGTTTGTTACATTAAGAGTACTTGGATCTTTCAAGTTACTAAACGTCTTGCAGGAATACTATTTAATTGGTAATGTTACTTAAAGTAACGAGAGGGACTGGTGCAGGTGATGGGGTGATGAGAAACATGGTCTTGAAGGATCATGGAGCCTTCTTGGAGAATTCATGCCGAAGTAATCACATTGCAATAGTGAAATCACAAAAGCTGTGACCCTACAACACAATAATCTTTCTAAAACCTTGTTCATGTTCCAAGCTGTAAATACCAGCCGTCTGAATGAGCCCCTGTGTCAGGTCCTGCATGGCTGATAATGTCAAAGGTAGCAGGTGTTTGTGGCTGCTCAGTTTTGTGACTTGTGTTGTGCCGCCCTTGTACTGATCTTTATATCACGGCTGACTGGTTTAACAGAGCAAGGCTCTCTACTTCACAGCCTCCCCCTGGAGGCCACAAGGGAAACAACTAGCCTGTGTCAGGCCTGTACGTACCTGGCTGTAAGTCACTACTGATAGGTTGTTTTGGAGACCGTTTGGTGCTATATTTACAGAGTTGTGTGACAGTCCATTTTGATCCTGCTGGATTCGGTCTGGTGTTGCCTCCCAGGGGCCCCCCGGGTCCTTGAGGCTGTTGTCCTCGTCGCTGGAGGGGTGCTTGTTCTTCTGCGGCGAGGCGAAGGGGTTGAAGTTGCCCTCCACGCTGCGGTGCGGTTGGGTGTTGAACTCGGTCTCGAAGGAGGACAGCTGCTGTGTGACGCCCAGGAGCCCGCCCACCTCCACACTCAAGATCACCCAGATCACATCTGACCGAGAGAGAGAGAGACAGAGAGACCTTTCAGACACGGCGTGACCTCGAGCTGCGGACAGCTCGACTTCACATCACCTGACTCATCCTGAGGAGCTGAAGTGGTGACAGGATCGGTACAGCGAATTATGTGCTGGTTTGACTGAGGGGCTACACTGGTAGGACGGGGGAGTTTTATAGCTGCCTGCCCCTGCATGAGGCAATCGGAAACGCAGACCGAGCTCTCCGGTCGGAACTACCACTCTGATTCGCCCTCCCATCCTGGCTAACATCGCGCAGGAGGTTTCACTCTCACCCCCAGGTGAGGGTAAAAAAATGCACCACACATCAGCTTCCTCGCACAGTTAGAAATGCTCACAGTTAGAGGAATCAAATCAAGGTTTAACTAGGAAACAATCTGTTTTCCTCCCTTCAAGTGCATAAGATTGAGAGAGGGTGCTCCAAGTGTATTACCCACACGCACAAAATACATGCAGACCAGACTGTGTACATCTGCCAGGAGTATTCCGTTTCTATTGAAAGGCTATTTGGCAGCTGCTCAGGGTGCTGTGCCCTTGTGTATGAGCTGTGTTGCTCCACAGCTGCCCCTGGGTAGGTGAGGTGGTGTTGCCAAACATGACGGGACACTCAGGGCTGTCAGTACTGCACTCCAGCGATACTGAAGGGACTGAAATTTGTAGAACCGCATGTATTAATAAAGAATGAAAATGCAGCTCTGATTGATATTAATATCGATGTGCTAATTGATTACTGATGGTTTTTGCTATCATTATATCACTTTTATATCCTGCAATATGCCTGTCCTTCTTTTGTAGTGCTTCTGTATAAGCTTCAAAACTTGTAACTTATGGGGAAGTTACGCTGATTATACCCATTCCTGTGAGAAAGTCTAGAAGATATGAAGCTGACCTTGATTCCTTGATTAATGGAAATTGGGGGATGGTTGTATCAAAAGATATAGATAAGGGCTGGAAGACACTGGCCTCACTAAAACCTCAAGGAGGGGGGCTGCTACCCACAGAAGTTAAAGTAAGGTACACCAGATCTATGGATCCATTATAACTTTATTATTTGACCATAAGTTCTGGTGATGAAGATGAGGAAAACTACAGAAGTATTATGGGATGTAGTCTGGTGTAATCTAGGAGGATAAGTGAGATGGCTCAATGAAAATCACTGTACTTCACAAGTTACAGCTAGAAAGTTGCAGATGGGCAATAGTTTGCCAGCCAGCCCCCACTGGAAAGTATATTTAATGCCAGACGGTTATTCCTATTCTTTGAGATTTCTGTGGCTTCTGGTCAATGTCCCCTTGGGCACACTGTGAATAAAGTAAGCAGATTCTCCTCACTACTGTCTCTGGTCTGATTCATCCATGGGGCTGTCCTGACTGCTTGCCTCCAATCCTAACAATCTAATTCATGAAATATGTTAACTTTGAGCCGCAGACACTGAGTAGTGAGGGGCACGGAGGTAGTGCTTAGCATTGCTGCCTTGCAGTGCTGGAACCCTGGGTTCAAAAGCCTGGGGTGCCGTCTGCATGAAGTTTGTCTGTTCTCCCTGTGTTCATGACGGTTTCCCCTGGATGTTCTGGTTTACTCCCACAGTCCACAGACATACAAGTAGGTTAACTGGCTTATAGGAGAATTGGCCCTGGGAGTGAGGGTGGTAAGCGTCTGCAGTTGTGTCTTAGGGGTGCTTTCGTGAAGGACTGTACCCTGCTTTGTGCCCGCTGCTTGCCAGGATAGGCTCTGGCTCTTTCAGGACGCTGAACTGGATGCAGAAGTTAGAAAATGGATTGAAACAAGAGTAAAACAGAGGAACACTGAAGGTTATGAATGAGAGGAGGCCATTTGGTCCATCAAGCATGTTTGATAGCAGTTAACTGATCCAAGGATCTCATCCAGCTACTTCTTCAAAAGGAAGCCTGGGTATTGGCTTTAACACGGCAGGGCAAGCTCTCACCGCCAAGAAGCGCCTCTTGTTCTGTTCTTAGTCTATTTATATATTGATTCTGCTTGACTTCTTTCTGGTTTGTGTGTGAACTTTGCCCAAGGCACTTCTTAAAAACAGCGTGGCCTTGAGCAAAAGCTAGGCTTCCTTACATTACTGAGGGATTAGATGTGTGGAAGAAAAAAAACTGAAATGAAATTCATGCTCAGATGAGAACCCAATGAGTGCAATGCCACCTAGTGGTGAAGCTATCAAAAGGGGCTAAATAACCTGTTGGCTTCTGAGGCATTGGTGTTGTTCTTGTAATACTAACATTACAGCCTGTTTTACAGTTATGGCTTTACCATATGATCAAACACTTTCATTACAAATGACAGCATTATAACAAGCTATTAATGCCATTTGGATGATGTGATAGCAGCCATAATGCACCAGTACACTCACCACACACCAGCTATTAGTGGGGAGAACAGAGTAATGAAGCCGGTCCAGAGATGGGGATTATTAGGAGGCCATGACTGGTAAGGGCCAATGGGAAATTTGGCCAGGACATCGAGGTTACAACCCTACTCTTTTCGAAAAACACTCTGGGATCTTTAATGACCACAGAGAGTCAGGACCTCGGTTTTATGTCTCACCCGAAGGATGGCACCTTTTTACAGTACAGTGTCCCCATCACTATACTGGGGCATTAGTACCCACATAGACTGCAGGGTGAGCGTCCCCTGATGGCCCCACTAACACCTCTTCCGGCTGCAACCTTCGTTTTTCCCAGGAGGTCTCCCATCCAGGTACAGACCAGGCTCACACCTACTGAACTTCAGTGGGTTGTGAGCTGCAGGGTAATATGGCTGCTGCCAAAGAAGTCTTAAGCTTCACAAGGGATGTCCATCCATTAACTGCTTCATCCAATTCAGGGTCACAAAGGAACCAGAGCCTATTCCAGCAAACAACGGGAGCAAGGCAGGGTACACCCTGGACAAGATGCCAGTAGATCACAGGGCTCACAAAGACTGAAACACTGACACTCCCTGCATGCCATACGAGTTGTGCGTGTTCTGCCCCCTGGAAGCTGTGAAAAGCCTCCTGCGCTGGCTTGCCCTGCAGCAAGTTCCCACCCAGGCCCTCATACTGCAGGGAGATGAGCTCCAGAGACTTATCCACTGAAGGGCACTCCAGAAACCAGTATCTGTAGTGCCAGCATGTCATACTACCAATATGTCTTTGGATTGTGGGAAGAAACTGGAGCACTTGAAGGAAAGCCCAAGCTGTTGCAAGTCCTGGGTTCAATTCCTGGGATCCTACCTGTATGGAGATTGGATGTTCTCCCCTTGTTCTCGTAGGTTTTCACTGCATGCTCCAGTTTCCTCCCATGGTCAAAAGACAAGCTTATTTGGTGCACAGATTCGTACAATGAACTGGAGGTCATCATCTCATCTTCAACAAATCTGAATATGATCTCTCATCCAAGCCATGCAGCCAAGTCCACTTGCTCTGGGCTCTTACTGGGGAGTTCGTCATGAGCAAGCCACTTGTCGGACTAAAGCAAGGCAGCCTGCTTTCACTTGTGGGTACAGATCACAACATGGTTCAAAGAGGACCACAGGCGTCTTTCTTGTAGATGAGCTGTCAAGTGAGTCTCAGGGTCTGACCTACCCCCGTAGAAGAGTCCCGTAGCCGTGCACATCCTCCACTGGCCCTGGTACATGCCGGGCGCTGCCGGGCTCCGCATCTGCACGCTGACGTCCGTCACTTCCTGGGGGTCTAGGGACCGGACCATCACCATGTTCACATGGCCAAACTGGTCGCCTCCCACGTACTTCAAGCTCACGCCGGGGGGCCAGGATTCCGTCCCTGAAACGCAGACAGGCGGCCCTGTCAATCGCGACTCCACAGCAACCAGCAGGCCTGTAACATGGTGCCATGGCACCGTCTCACCCGTTAGCTGTGCTCAAAGCAGGAGATCATCATGTGGCACCGCTATGAGGATACCGTTAATGCTGATGGGCAAAAAGAAGTCAGACAGTAATTTGCTTGAGCCTTGAAATTGCTTGAAACTGGTTCACAAAGTGTACAAATGCAGTCTACATGTGCTTGCTATTAGCGCTGTGTTTAGGCTGGTCCACTGCAAAGGTGTTGAGCATAGAAGGGTAGGCAGTACACCCAGGTGCGAGCAGTTCAGCTCCAATGATCTTAGTAAGACCTAACCAAGTTTCAAACCAGCACATTGTGAAATATTAAACTTCCCTATTGTGTTTTCCCCAAACTTTGGACATGCTTTTCAAAGACCATAATAGTAAGATCCAGGGTGTTCAGGGGGCTTTGATGCGATTCAGACACCAAACAAATGCTCACTCAAATGCATATTGACCTTAACAATCCAGAGATCACAGCCTGGGTCATGTGTAACTAGCTGACTAAGACTAGGATTCCCCCAAGCAAAATGGATGGGAATATAACAAGAAAAAATTTGTTCAGATGAAGAAAGAAGTTCAATATTGGCAATGACAGTTTTTGAAAAGACACTAACAAAATATGTTTTTAAATTAGCCAATGGCTGACTTTCCAGCAGCAATTCTCTTTTGCGGGCTATATTCTGCAATGTTATTGCAATCAGCCCTGCTTTGATCGACACAGCTCTTTGGTTTTTACTGTGAAAAACAGTTTGAAAGGGACATGTCTTCTAACACGTTGCTGCTTTTGGACTTGACTGAGCTCTGCTGTACTCTCCTGTAAAGACCGAAGTCCTCTAGTTCATGAGTCGTTGATGCCTCCATCACGATAAGAACGAGACGGTGAATTTACTCGTCAGTAATTCAAGCTGAGGCCCTGTTATATCGAAAGCGCAAGTTTTAGTATCTGTCAGCGCTGTGTACTAAGCGCACGCAATCGCTGGAGATATCGGGACAAAGGCAGCCAGCCTAGTTCTGTACTCCACAGAAGATTGTGTTAGTAAACGGGAAACCAAATCTGCCACATGACCAAAAATAAGAAAGCCCTATCTAATGAATGCACCCCTGTTGCTTAGTATCACATTATAAACCAGTATGATCCACCTTCAGCCAACACGCTTAGCTGAGGAAGAGCACAGACCTGTGTTCTGTATCCTCCAGGTTTTTGTGAATTGTGTGTCAGGGGGCACTGACTCTCCCTCTCCGATTGTCACGTCTTCGACAAATGACATTGATGGTGCGTTGATGTTGGGGCTCTCAAAGTCGTAGTACGCCCCGATGGCTGCCTGCAGGTTCCTGAAAGGAAAAAGGGGACAAAGCAGTTGAGTCACTATATCAATCTAACGTAACAGAGTGAAAACAAGATTTCCACTGCACAGCGGATAGATCCAATCCAGGTTTTGTGACTTGCGACCTGCAAATTAAGCCTGTGTTAGCAGTAGAAATATGTATTAACTGCATATCTAAATAAGTCTTCCCAAAGCTGCTGGGAGGAAATACAAGGCAAAAAATGAGTGTGCCACGGCATTTTTGAAGACAGAAGTAAAAAAAAAACAACAAAGAGAAATGTATTTGAATTAGTACTGAAACCAAACCAGGGGTGGCACAGTGTTTAGAATTACAGGCTTGCAGTGCTGGGGCCTGGGTTCAAGTCCGGACCTGGGGTGTTATCTGTGTGGAGTTTGTATGTTCTGCCCACGTTTGTGTGGGTTTCCTCCGGATGCTCCACTTTCTTCCTGCAGTCCAGAGACATACAGCTAGATTAATTGTCTTCTGGGAAAATTGGCCCTGATGTGAGTGTGTGTGTGTGTGTTGGTATTTGTGTCTGTTGTTCTGTCCTGTGATATGGTCAGAATGGTGTACACCCTATGGCCAAGGGTGTATCCTGCCTTGTGCCCACTGCTTGCTGGGATAGGCTCTGGCTTCCCCACAACCCTGAATTGGAAGAAACGGTTAGATAAAAGATGGATGAATGAGACCAAACCATAGCATTTTTTTAAATCAAGGACAAATAGTCTCCAAGAACAGCAGGGTCAAAATCAGAGCTGCACTTTCAGGATTTCCTGCCTACATTTTACAGCCCTTTGCACCAATACAAGTACAGATTTTTCATTCAAAGTGATTGGTAATTTTTATTAACTAGAGGAAGGCTATGTGAAAATTCAATTCAGACATGTTCATCTTAAAATGTAAAAGGCCTGGAAACCTAGCCCTAAATTACTCCACCACTAAACGCTACTGCCCCATGAATATTCAGTATCCTTTGAAGGGGTGTAATTGTAAACGGAGTATATGTTTCTGACACTTAACAAATCTGGAGATCGAGTCAACTTGTGTGCAAATGTACATAGCAAGAAAATGGAATCTTGACACACTCGCACAATAACTGGTTCAATTCAAGCATGGAGTACTGAGCTGATATTCAAACCTGAAGAGATATACAGGACCAGGGTTAGACAGCATTTTAAATAGAAACCCAGTACCTGGTACAGGATTATAAACAAGAGCCTGCAGCCCTTGAGTCCTGAAATGGTTCCAGCGTCTACAGTCATGTGAAAAAGAAAGTACATCCTCTTTCAATTCAATGGTTTTACATATCATAAATAACAATCGTCTGGTCCTCACTAACTTCTATAATTAGACAAATCTAGCCTCGAATAACAGACAACACATAACAGATTTCGCTATGTCATTATCTATTCAACAAAAAGTAAGCCAAAATGCAGAAATCATGTGGGAAGAATTAAGCACACCCTTACTGCTTCCTTCGGAATGAAGAAGGTAATTAGCAGCCAGGTGCTGCTAATCAAATGCACTTGATTAGTTGATCATCAGGAAGTGTGACCACCTTCAAGGGAAGGGTTATAAGCCCATTTCCAAACAATTTGAAATCCATCATTCTACAGTGAGGATTAGTTACAAATGGAGAACATTCAAGACAGTTGACAATCTTCCCAGGAGTGGGCGTCCCAGCAGATTCACCCCAAGGTCAGACCATATAATGCTCAGAGAAACCGCACAGAACCCAAGAGCTACATCTAGGGACCGACGGGCCTCGGTTCAATGTTAAAGTTCATGACAGTACGATCAGAAAAAGACTGAACAAGTATGGCTTTCATGGAAGGGTAGCCAAAAAGAACATGGCAGCACGGCTTAGGTTTGCAGAGCTGCATTTGAACAAACCTCAATATGACAACCATTTCTGGAACAAAATGTCTTTTGGACAGACGAGACCAAAGTGTAGATTTTTGGTCATTATGCACAACGCCATGTTTATCACCACAAACACCTCATACCACCCGTCAAGCACGGTGGTGGAGGGGTGATGATTTGGGCTTGTTTTGCAGCCACAGGACCTGGGCACCTTGCAGTCATCAAGTCGACCATGAACTCCTCTTTATACCAAAGTACTCTAGAGACAAACGTGAGGCCATCTGTCCGACAGCGACAGCTTGGCCGAAATTGGCTCATTCAGCAGGACAATGATCCCAAGCACACTAGCAAATCTACCATTGAATGGTTGAAAAGGAAAAGAATCAAGATGTTGGAATGCCCAAGTCAAAGTCCAGACCTCAGCCCCATTGAGATGCTGCGGCGGGACCTTAACAGAGCTGTGCATAAACGAAAGCCCTCAAACATCAATGAACAGAAGCAATGTCGCAAAGAAGAGTGGGTCAAAATTCCTCTAAAATGATGTGAGAGACTGATAAACTCATACAGAAAACGATTTCTTCAAGTTAATGCTGCTAAAGGCGGTTCTACAAGCTACTGAATCAGGGGGTGTACTTAGTTTTTCACACACGGCTTCTGCATGTTGGCTTATTTTTAAATAAATAATGACACAGTGGAATCCGTTATGTGTTGTTTGTCACCTGGGGTTAGATTGACCTAATTTTGGGACCTGGTAAGGACCAGCTGATTTTTTGTTATGTCCTGATATATAAAATCATAGAATTGAAAGAGGGTGTACTTTCTTTTTCACATGACTATATCTCCTCATGAGCAGTGTTTACTTAGACTACACCCACTTGATTCGGAACTTGAGTTTTTTCCGACTCGAAGTCTCTGGCACTTGACGACTCCCACACCCACTGGGATGAGAACGAGACAGGCAGACATGCTCCTCCAACACGCCCACCGGCAGAGTCACTTGTCATTTGACATGCTGAAGGAGTCGTTGCACCATCGGCTGAAGCCATGACGCATCTGCTGCCTGTGTCACTGCAAGCCGTAGGCATCTCCGTCAATCCGAAAGCCGAAAGAGAACTGGCCCACTAATCCCAGCCCTGTTGTGTGGGAACACTCCTATACTTAAGGTTCTCTGGGGTCCATGGGTGTAAAGTGCTCTATAAAAGTGCCAGTAGAATCATATAAAAGTTCATGAGGAATTCAGCCAGGGCACCAGATTAAGCACCCCAGCATGTTAAAGTATCAATTTCTTTGCTCGGGAAAAAAACATATCTGTTAAAAACCCAACAGGGAGGAGCAGGAAGAATACGTTTTATTATGATGCGATGTGTGAAAACTGTGAGATGACAGGATGTTGCGAGAGAGCTCCCTTGTTTGGGTAGCATGTTTTTCAGGTCCAGGGGGTCATCTGGCTTTTTTCTGAGCACAACCTCATAAAAGAAAAGACAAGCTAGAATAGATTTTAAAAACTTTTCCACCCCTTAATAACTAAAATGACCAAAACCCAAATTTCCACTGACCACTACCATATCCTCTGAATGTCTTTCATGTGTTTTTGGCGGCCTCTAGTGGTTGGCGTTGGGTTATAGTCCTTCCATGGGACAGCCGTGTGAAAGAAGCAGCTGAGAGTTGTCAGCCGTGAATCCAGAGTTAGTATCCAACCAGCTCTAGTATTTTACCGATCTCAAAAACTAGATAAGAAGTGTGGTGGAAGTTAGTAAAAGAAAACCTTCAGTGGACATCACCTGCTGCTGGCCAAGAGCGCAGGTGTCCGTCAAAGAAATCTGGGCGTCCTAGACACAGTGTTTCTGTGAGGCGATGCATTTGTATTTTGGGGTTCGTAAAAAATGCATTATGATGAAAAATGACACCAGTGAAACTCATGGACAATGCAGTGTGACTGGTTCCTGAAAATACACACAGAGAATGTACGGTCCTGCCTTGTCATATTTTGAGGATTATCCATTAAACTTTAACCCTAGTCTGTATAGAACACATTGTACAAGTAGAGAGAGTGTGTTTGTTTGGAAGGGGGAGGCGTCTCAGCTATAGCCACTGGTTCAGAGAGTAATCCTGTATAGGCAAAGCTTTTCTGTTTTCTGTGGTCGATGGAATTTTACAAGCAAAGGTGCAAAGTACTCTCATTCTGTGATCTTTCATATGCTGGCAAACTGCAGCTGTAGGCTGTCTCATCTGACAAAACAAACCTCAGGGGCCGCAAAGCCTACATTTTCTGGTCAAATCTCTTACCTTGGGAGGGACAGATCTGTAACTCAATAGACATGGACTTCTATGATTGGAAACACATCTGTTTTTTCCATTGTCAGTAAAACTTTCGAACAGAATCTAAAAATGCTGAGCAACACTCCAAAACACTCCATATTAGAACAGATCTGGATTTTAAATCACAAGACAAAACGGTGCTCCCAGAAGTTCTTCTATACCTGCAGCTTCATGTTTTAGAAGCTCAGTAATGATTAAATTGCAAGAGGCAGTTTTATCAAATAAAGAGAGCCTTCAGAGTTTCTTTTTTCCCCCACATTTCTAGGCTGGTGTCTGGGCTAGCATTTCCAGAACCGTACTTGTGAATACACACTGATGTTTCAAACTTATTTTGCGCAAATAAAAAGCAAAGCAAAGTGATTTTTTTTCCGGTACTGGTACCATGAAAGCAGAGTAGAAAATGAATTCAGCACAGTCTCTTCTTTACAAGCCTTTCACCTGATCCAGCTAGATCTCTTTAGTTCTGCAAAGCTGGACCTGGACAGTACTGGGATGGGAGACCTACTAAGAAAACCAGGTTGCTGTTAAAAAGTGCTGGTGGACCAGTAGGTGCTCTTCCTGCTGAACATGAATTTCCAAACCAGTGGTCCAGTATGGAGGCAGGGAACACCTTGCTGTAGGACATACTGCCGTTTGGCTGAGATGTTAGGTCCTACAGCTCTACGTGTTTGGAAACTAAGACCAAATGGCTAGCAGCCATATCACCCTGCAACTCGCACCTTGCAGCCTTATGAAGGTTTTCACACCTCCTGGGAAAAACTAAGGTTGCTGCTGGAAGAGGTATTAGTGGGGCCAATAGGGGGCACTCGCCCTGCAGTCTCTGTGGGTCCTAATACCCCAGTAAAGTGACAGGAACACTATTCTGTAGAAAGGCACTGTCCTTTGGATGAGACATAAAACTGAGGCCCTAATTAAAATTCCAGGGTCTTAGGGGTGTTACCCGGCTTCCTAGCCAAATTTCCCATTGGCCTTTACCAATCACGGCTTCCTAACAATCCCCATTTATGAATAACAACTCTGTTCTCCTCCCCACTGATAGCTGGTGTGTAGTGACCCTACTGGTGCCCTACGGCTACTGTTGCATCATCCAGGTGGAGTCCCCATTACCTGTAAAATGCTTTGAGTGGAGTGTCCAGAAAAGCACTGTATAAGTGTAAGCAATTATTATTATTATAATTAAATAAAAATAATTTCGAACTTCTTCCTTAATTGAGTTAGTGAAGTAACTTATCCTATCTCCAGCGGAGGGGAGCTCCTGGTGCAGAATGACTGCCACAAGTCACCCAGATGGGGGCTGCTCTTCACTCATGGACGAAGAGTCCCCTTCTGTCTTTAAAGTGCTGCAAATGTGCTGCAAAAGCCCCCTTTATATGAATAAAAACACCAAGCAGGGCGTCAACAGCTTAACCAGTTACCTCTCTGATGTTCTTCTGCTACAGGCAGATAAGGACTCCAGAACCCGCCCAGCACCAGGACAATCTGATTGTCACCCCTTCACATTTCACAGGGGTGCTACACTGCATGATGTACTGCTATTCAGGCAGTGTACATGAACGTGCCCTTTTCTGTGGCAAATGGAGATTAGTTCAGGAACACAAAATTACTTTGACCAGTCACACAATTAGTTGAGCGGAGTCTGGCGGGGTGACACTGCCTAAATCAGGCTGCCTCTGCAACGCAAGCAGCCAGGGAAGGTGGAAACTGGTCAGGGATGCCACTGCGAGCCCATTGTTGACTGTGAACTTTGAGCTAGCTGGTATGTTTTTTTTTTGCAAACATTTAAATGACAGTGCAAATATGACAAAAGGTTTTGTGGGGAGATGACTGAACTGGAACTTGAAATGCAGAGTGTTAGATCCAGCACAAACCCAACAAACTCAGTCAACACTGTCCCTCCTCGCAGGCAGGTTGGTGGCGGCATTATGTTATGAGGCTGCTTCTCACGGGGAAGCCTGTCAAGGCTAGAGGGGGAAATGGGTGGAGAAAAGTCAAAGCAAATGTTAAACAAAAAAACCTGCTTCACTCTGCTCAAGACCTAAAGGCAGAACAAAAAGTCACCTTTCAGCAGGACAAGGGTTCAGAGTTACCTTGGAGTAGTTTAAGAATAAGAAAGCAAATGTCCTGAGAGAGGCCAGTCTGCATTCTTTCCAGGTCACACCTGTATTAGATTTACACTGAAAACAAACTGGAACAGAATCCACTCTGACTGGAACAGGACCCCAGCTTCTGAGACAATAAGAGTTTGAATTCTGGAATATATACTGTAGCACTTACACCACAAAACATTAACCAGGATACATCCTCCTAGGCTCCGAGTCTGAATCAGCTGCGGTAGAATAAACTCATAGCTACATAGTCCTTTGCTGTAAAACTTGCCTAACAAAACCAATAGCATTGGGCAGCCAGGACACTTCAGAGGCACCAGTATATTCTGAAAGAGTACCTGGTTAACCATTTAGTGAAGCAAACGTCTAGGTAAACGTGTTTACTACAGTGATAAACGTTCTGTGTCCAAAGCATTTCAACAGTATATTGAAAGACGTCTTGTCAATTGCCTCTTCTCTGGGAGGGGAGTCTGGTGGTCCTCACTGTGGGCTGAGGGATGCACAGGGAGAAACGCATGCTCGGTAAGTGTGTGCGCGGGGGGAGGGTGTCTGTGTGTGCACCAGAATTAGCATGATGCACACTGCAGGTTCGAAGGACAGAAACTAACTGAGAATCCTTCCTTTTTCTAAGCATCGTGCTGGCTCCTAGCTGAGTGGAAATGCCAACACTGTCTTCAGCCAGCAGGAGGCGCTATTCATCCTCTTCATGCCTGTATCAAGGATATCCAGCACAGCTTTTCTGCCCGCCATATGCACCATTAATCACGGTGCCTGTGGTGGAGTCTCCGACACAGCTGTCTTCTCACTGCACCAGTCCCCCGCTGTGGCACACAGCAGACTCCGGACCAGTGAAGAGAAAACCACAAGCAATGCCTGTCACAAACATTAGGCTGTCTCTAAGATAGCGGTTAGGAGTGTTAATTATAATAATTAATAATTGCTTACACTTATATAGCGCTTTTCTGGACACTCCACTCAAAGCGCTTTACAGGTAATGGGGACTCCCCTCCACCACCACCAGTGTGCAGCCCCACCTGGATGATGCGACAGCAGCCATAGTGCGCCAGAACGCTCACCACACATCAGCTATCAGTGGGGAGGAGAGCAGAGTGATGAAGCCAATTCATAGAGGGGGATTATTAGGAGGCCATGATTGGTAAGGGCCAATAGGAAATTTGGCCAGGATGCCGGGGTTACACCCCTACTCTTTTCGAGAAACACCCTGGGATTTTTAATGACCACAGAGAGTCAGGACCTCGGTTTTATGTCTCGTCCGAAGGACAACGCCTGTTTATAGTATAGTGTCCCCGTCACTATACTGGGGCATTAGGACCCACATGGACTGCAGGGTGGCCGCCCCCTGCTGGCCCCACTAACTGCAACCTTAGTTTTTCCCAGGAGGTCTCCCATCCAGGTACTGACCAGGCTCACCCCTGCTGAGCTTCAGCGGGCTGCCAGTTGTGAGTTGCAGCGTGATATGGCTGCTGGATTCACAGACAATGGTGGCGCGAATTAGAACCTTGTAGTAAATATTAAGGAGGATCAAGGTAAGGCTTTACTCCATGCTGAAAAGAGAAGAAAAGAAACACAGTGTTTCGGCTGTGGAGCCTTCTTCGAGTGTGAGAAAGAGAGGGAGGTCAGCTTTCACTCACCCGAGGTCAGTCTCTCTCTCACACCCGAAGCAGGCTCCACAGCCAAATCGTTGTGTTTCCTTTCTTCTCTTTTCAGCATGGAGTAAACCTTTACTCAATCCTTTGAAGCCCACGCCTGCTGACGCAGCTCCCTGCCTGAACGACTAAGGGGGATTACTGAGTTCAATGGTGTTGTGCGAATTTACTTTGAAGGAAGATTACCTCAACCATAATTTGAGGTAATTTGGGATTTGAGCTCAAGTTCCTGTAAGTGAAGAAGTACCTGTTGCCTTAGTCCAAGTGCCTTTAACATCACAAATACCTCTTTTTTGGGCAGCCCTAAATCGTCGGTACTGCGAAGTGTGGCAGCCAAGAAATTCAGAACCGGCTCTAATCTAAAACCTTCAGCAGTGCCGTGGCGACTGAAGTTGCACTGATGGTCAGGGTGGGAGAAAAAATAGTCGACCCTGCCGATTTGAAAAAGTAATAATCAGCGTAATAATGCGACTGGGATGGATCTTTTACCCCAAAAAAAGTTCCGTAAAAACTGGAAATGTCGAAACGGCCCATCATGTGAAATCATGCAAACTAAACTAGCTGACTTGAGCTACTCTTCCCTGCTCTGTTCTGATACAATTTCGACAGAGGCTCTGAAAACGCGCCGAGAGGAGTGCTGACAATCGGAAAGCCTGGAGCTAGTCGTCTCAGGAAAGGTGAAAGGTGACGGGCCAGACTTGGAGCGGCGCTAATTTTAGCCGGCGTTGTTGCGCCGCGAGCCCCACGTGACCAGTGATTGTCGGGCCGGTCTCGCCCGTGAAATGAGATCATTTACTCGCCGCAGCCCGTTTCCACCGATACTGTGAACATGACTCACGACTCCAGAGTTGTTGTTGTTATTCTTTTGTAAAGACCGGGCTACGTTCATCACCAACGATCTGAAACTTTGCTGGAAAAATCCAAACACCTCGCAAGCTAATGCGATGATGCAATGATACTACTAGCCCCGACCCCCGCAGGAGGTCGCGCATTTTATCGTGCTGCTCCGATTTTGTGAAATCGATTCCGAGACCTCAACACACACGCACGCTCAGATCTCGTTTTTAAACACGACATCGGATGGCGATTCATCGCCTTTGTACTCCAAATGCAACGACAGCCCGTTCGGGACTATTTTGTTCTGGGGCGCTTACAACATTGAATTTGTATCGATCAGTTCAGTAGTTGCCCTTACCTAATGCCACACTGCTGGTACAGTTCACAGAATGGCCCTCATTTACTTACTATAAAATCCTTCTGTACTACGGGCATGCATTTTAACCTTACGGATGTGGTTACGAGATAGAGACCGAAAGAGAAACTAAAGCAATAGCCCGTGAACGTGTGAGCAATCACACGCAGTGTAACTCTGTCCCTAGACTTCGGGATTGCTAGATGTCGAGGGGTTGGAGTGTTTGATCTTTTTGTCTCAGTCAGAAATGCGCCGCACGGTACAGAAACCTCTGCGAGGCTCCATTATTTACGTCAGTGCGGACTCGCTGCCCTCAATGAAGGGGCTGGAAGTGTAACAGTTACTCTCTCAGACGCGCACCGACAGGCTGCTACTACTGCCGCTACCAGTCATTCCACAACTCGGCGAGGGAAGACAAGACTTCGCGAACTGGGAGTCCCTTTTTCACAGCCCCGAACACTTTAAAATCGCCGCATTTTCTCCGCACACAACATGGCACGTATCCCCCCCCCCCCTTGTTTTCACAAACAGATCGAAACTTCCTGCACTTTCCTTTTCGGTCAGGGCTGTCTGTAAAATCGCCAACAGCCTGATGGAAACAACGCAGAAAGACAACATCAGACGGGCAGCTGTGGCGAAACACAACCGCGTCACTCTCAGCTGGGCTAACACACACACACATAACACAACTCCGTCCTCCCCTTTAACGGCGAAGGCCCCGTGCATCCCCGGACTCACCAGTTGGTCATATCCAGGAAGAAGGCGCAGCCGGCCGGGTTCAGCTGGAACCCAAGAAGCCTTTGGAACTCGGAGATCAGGACGTCCTTGTCGGTGGTGCCCATGCAGCTGAATTTCTGCATGAGCTCCGGGTCCAGGTCCATGTCCATGCCCTCCATGGCGGGTGTCCCGGGGCGGCAGCGGGGGTTTCTCTCCTAATTTAGTCCGAGGCCTCAGCCAGTCATAACAACCAACCCAACAACAAGCTCACTGCGCATGGCTGGGGCGAGCTCTGGGAAGACGCCGACGTCACACTACGGAGACGTTGGCCACAGCGGTTTGAGGTCGTCACGGCGGCTTTTACGTCATCTGTTGCTACTCGAGATGCACGAAGATCTCCCATGTCTTTGATGTCATTCGGATTTCTCCTTGGGAGCTTTGAAAGCGAGACAAATAATCCTCCGTTTTTGCTTTTCATTTAGCTATATTTCCGTCTTTTCTGTTTGGAGGTCCTTCATCCCAGAAATCCTTCTCAACACAAAATCAAATTATAGTACTGAGAATTGTGTTATAAAACACTCAGTGAATCCCAAAGCAATTGACATATAGGAGGTGTATACACATTATTCTAGACTGAATTGCTACGCCCACCTGTTGGTGTGTGGCAGCCGTTCTGCGTCTGTAACACCAATGCACAGCTGGTTGGGTAGAGCAGACTGCTTCACCAGTTGAATCACTGAATTAAGGGACAATTTAGGTAAGGCCAAATCTTTGGTCCACACCCAAAGTGCAATTTAGACTAGCCATCTGAAGAACAGGGCCTCTTAAAAAACAGTATTCCTGGCCATACTGGGGAAGTGATGTGTAAATTCTGATCTGGGGAAGTGAGCGCCACCTACTGGTCCACAGGCATCACTTACAGCAGTAGCCTGGTTTCCCTTAGAGATCTCCAATTCCAGTACTGACCAGGTCCAGTGTTGCTCTCTGAGATCTGGAGAAATCAGGCTAGACGGAGGTGTAACACTGCTCTAATTATCTGTGGTCCTACTAGACAGTTCCTGAGGGTCTTAACCCTTTGCATTACGAGTCTGTAAATCGTCACGCCGGGACTGAACTTTAAATTGAGTCCCCCTGCTATTGTCCTCGAAAGAGCTTGTATTATTGGAAAAACGTATAATAACACTATAAAACAAACCAGAAGTGATTTTAAGTCCTGCGCAGTTACCTTGATTTGCATGCTGTCACTGGAGGACTAACACTAAGTTACCAGACGGGGGTGCTGTAGTTTGATGGACGTGAATATCTTAAAAAATGCGCCGCCAGGGTATGTCACTTCCGATTGCATGGCGACAGGAAGAGCGTTTTCTGCAGCAATTTGATGTTTGGAGATGCCGAAGTAAGTGTTTTTTTCATCCTTAATCTTTAAAGTTAATAGCTCGTGATATCTTGTGTTATAATTAGTTGTACGGTGCGCTCGAGTTGCAGTTGAATAAGACAGAGCTTTTCGTGATGGTAATTTATCAAGAAAGACCATGTGGTAATATCGAAGTACAACAATGAAAGACTCGCTGATCGAGCTAACGTTCATTTCTTAAATCGCCGCCTTTTAATTTAATACGACGCTTCTAAGGTCATACATAAAGTATGGCGCGTAGCAACATTATTGTTTTTCAGACGCTGGTGCCTAACTCTGTGGCTTTTCAGCACAAATTAAAGTTTACATTACATTTATTCATAGTTTATTAAATGGAAAATATCGTTTTAATTCGCACAACTATGCAGTTTTGAACAAAGCTATAACTATATTATAAGACAGTCGTGCTAAAGTAAGTTGACGCATTTTCTGTTGGTCGGTAACCTCGGGGTTTTCTCATCATCAATAGATTATGATGTTCAGTTCAGTGTCCCCTGGAAATGTGTATAAATCAACTTGCAAAGCAAACTTTTGACTGAGTCCTTATTACAGGATTGCCAATGTAAATAGGGTCGTTTTGTTTTCCTTGTAAACGGAGTGCAACAATAACGCCCTGAAAATAGTAACTTTTTTTTAGTTTTGATTCGCCAGTTTAGTGTCTTGAGTTTGTAGAAGCATTAATAATAAATGCTTACACTTATATAGCGCTTTTCTGGATACTCCACTCAAAACGCTTTACAGGTAATGAAGTCTCCCCTCCAACAGCACCAATGTGCAGCCCCACCTGGATGATTAACATTTTCATTTTCATGTTAATTAACATTAACAATTTTCTCTTTTCTTTTGCAGGTTTTACTGTGATTACTGTGACACATACTTAACGCACGACTCGGTGAGTTCCCAACTGCTGTGTTGGTAAACGCAGCGGATATGTATTTGCAGAATGGAAACAGGGAGATGATTAACATGCTGGGTTTGAGCGTGTCACGTTTCTTTGGGTGAAGTACTGAGCGAGTGTACGGGCAATCGTGACTGTGTTTTTGTGTCGTTGCTCCACAAAGACAAAATAATTGAACAACTGTTTTGTTTCAGCAACATAAAAGTGCAAGAGAATTATCAGGAGGCATTTGAGAGCCTGTTCTTTTAAAATGACCTCGTAAACTTTTTGACTAGAGAACTGTTAAGGCATCATACATCTCAAGATATTTAAATTCAGATTTCTTTACTGAGTTGGGTAATGACGCCTTGCAGCCCTTCAGGGTGTTTGTAGAAATCATGGAACTAGTGAGCTTTGATTTCTTCAATTTCACTTGACTGGTTCTTTAATACCGCTGCAGAAGTGATACTTGACATGAAAGTGACCATTATATCTGCTTGAAACATTTTTCACTTCAGTCCATAGTTTTCTCTACCCCTGAGACTAGGACAAATCCGTAGTCTTACGGATTTGTCCTAACACTTCAAATGATCTGCAGAAGTTCGTAGTTGTGAATGGTTCCTGCATGCAGTGATCTTGCCAGGTGGTTTAGCAGGGCTGTTTAATGGGTAAAGGGTTGTTTTTGACCTCGGCTTCCCTTGGGGGGCAGACTGGTTCATATTTTCCAAAACGCTTCAATGTTTCTGCAGCCGTCTGTGCGGAAGACACACTGCAGTGGGCGCAAGCACAAGGAAAATGTGAAAGACTACTACCAGAAATGGATGGAGGAGCAGGCGCAGAGCCTCATTGACAAAACCAGTAAGTGGCGAGGGAGACTGCAGAGGTATCCCTGGATAGTAGGTGGGGAGTGTCCTTGTGGAATCACTGGGGTTTCAGACTTGCTCCTGCTTGACCCTTGAGGCCATTTCCCGTTCAAATCTGAGCTTCTCACAGCTGATGATTTAACGATTTTATCAAAATGTGTTGGATGGCACACTGGTGTAGTGGATAGCATTTCTTCCCGGCAGTGCAGGGGCCCTGGACTCAATGCCAATGCCAGACCTGGGGTGCTGTCTGTGTGGAGTTCATATGTTCTCCCCGAGTTTGTGTGGGTTTCCCCCAGGTGTTCAGGTTTCCTCCCACAATCCAAAGACATGCAGGTATGTAAAAAGGCTTCTGGGAAAACTGGCCCTGGCGTGAGTGTGTGACTGTCGTGGTTCCGCTCGGGCTCATGGCCTCCGCCACCCGTTCTGTCCCGCAGCACCTGGGGCGCGAACCCGGGACTCCGGCGTAACGCAGCAGGGAACCAGCCGAGTGAGCTAAAGGAGACCCTTTCCAGGCACCGCAGGGAGGGCGGTGACGTCACCGTATCCGAACTAGCTCCACTAAACATGTCTGTCTGTGCGTGTGTGCGCTTGCCCTCTGATGGACTGGCATGCCTTCCAGGGTGTGTGTTGTCGTGCACCCGTTGCTGGGAGAGACTCTGGCTCCCCCATGGCTCTGAACTGGATGAAGCGGTTAGAAAATGGATGCATTTTAAAGTCGCAGATTTGATGCATCATCTGTCTAGACCAGGGGTGGGGAACCTTTTTTCTGCCTAGTGGCATTTGGATATTTATAACATCAGTCGTGGGCCATACAATATTATCAATTTAAAATTAGCCTGCTTTATTTGGTCAAACATTTAATTAACTCACCCCTAATGTGATGGCTGGAACTGCCTCTCTTTGGTGAGGCGTGTGATGTTAGCTGGTATTGATGATGTTGCTACTTGCAACTGCTTTTCCAGGTTTGCGTCGGTCAGTCTGGAGCCCAGTCGATCAAACAGCCACTTGCTATCATTGAGTTCCCTGACAGGTTTTCCCTTCACCTCCATGAACTGCTTGACTTCATCCCGCAGTTTGTAAAACACAGTGTGTTAACACTTTCACAACGTATACACTCCCAGCCTGCCTGGCACTGACTGTCCTCTGAGTCACCGCAATACAGGCAGACGGGCCACGGGCAGCTGACGAGAAGCATGCGTGTCTGTCCCGTCATGTTATCACGATAAAAATTTTCATATTAGTCGATTATTTCTTTCAAGTTTAAAGGCAGATTTTTTCTCCTGAGTGAAAGTTGAAGAAACCAGACAGTTAATTGGTCAATTAAACAGCTCTTTATTTTAAGAACACAACACTTGCCAAACAGCAGAAACATTGAACAAATCTGTTAGCTGCCCGGTTTGCAACACACACACGCACTCGCGCAGTATTTTGTGCGCATGCGCAAACATGCAAACAGAAACATATATATCGAACTTTTGTTAAAATTATATAGAGGAAAATCATATCACGATAATTATTGTTATCGATTTATCGCCCACCTCTATGCCTGCGGTTGCCTTGGCAGGGCCAGACCAAATGATTTTCGCGGGCCGGACGTTCCCCCACCCCTGGTCTAGACGAATGACTCCTCTGAATTTTCTTACTTTTCCAGAGCAGCCAGAATTGACTTATAGACTTAGATTTATGAGTGATTATTCAAGCAAAATGGTGCATTCATGAAATGTAAGCTCCCTGTGGCAGGCTGTCCTGGAATGACCGTTGCCTGGTCTGGTTTGTGTCTTGAGAGGTGTTTGCTGAAATGAAGAGCCCATGTGTTTCTGTTCACAGCGGCTGCCTTCCAGCAAGGAAAGATTCCTCCCACCCCTTTCCCTGGAGCGCCACCTCCTGGAGGAGCCATGATTCCACCTCCACCTAACATCAGTAAGTCTTCGAAGGGGTCTGCACAGTGACCCTTTGGCTACACAGGAGGAGCATCTTTCCTAACTATGGATGAACTAGCACCTCTGGGTTTTCCTTCTTCGGCCTTCTGTAAAATAGTTTTATCAAAGTTGTGCAGGGGATCATTTCCACCCTTGGTTCCGTTTCCAGAATGTATGTTTTAAACCTAGTGAGCAGGTACTTGTCAAACGCTGGCCTTTTGGTTGCCAGGAGGATAGAGGAGAATTATTGGTGTAAATCAGATATCCTCTGGTTTTAAGAGATCGTCATTTTGTGCAAGTAGGAGATATTTCATATTGTGTTCTCAATTCTGCTGAAAATGTTTTGGCAGAATTATTAATGTTAAATTGAGAACACTACTTCTATATTGTGTGGCTTTTTAAGGAAACAGCATGTATTTTTTTAGAACAAAAATAAAACTGTTATATGGATCCGTGTAGATAAAATTAATGGCATGCTTATTCTTATCGTGATGTTTGTGGATGTTGAAGGAGAACTAGTGGTAATTACATTGTTAGTTCAATGTTAATCCTAGCTATGATTGTACCCGTTTCACAAGGCTGTGAAAATGAAAAAAATATTTAAAATCGGATTTGAAGATGATGCCATGTTTAGAAACACGTAAAATAAGTACAATCCATCTCATCTTCACTAGCCTATTGGTCTTTCCGTTTTCATTCAGTCTTGTGTAGGATGTCCGTGATGGTAGTCAACCCATTGCCGTGTAAATCTGCAAGAAAGGTTGTGATTGGAACATACAATTGAATGCATTTTATGCAGGAAGTGGACAGGAAATGGAAATGCAGGGTTTTAGAGAGGGCCACTGAGTATATTGAACGTGAGGGCTATAGGGTGTGGCTCATGCCTTAATTACAGGATGCTCTAGAATGAGGCTCAAATCTTTTTTCTTCCTCCATCAACCAGGCTTAAACTGAGTTCCTTTATGGTCGAAGAACAGTGCTGCATCCCTCCTGCAGAATTCCACAGTGTATACAGTCTATACTCGCTACTTGTGGTGTCCTAATGCCCTGCTAAGTGTTTTTACATTGGTGTTTCGATTTTTATGTCCGCTACCTGTAGATGTTGACTTTTTTGTGAGCAGGAAATTGTCCCAGTATCCCTGCTGGTGTTGCTAATTTTGTTCATGTGATCTGTTACAGCTGGCCCCCCTCGTCCCGGCATGATGCCAGCGCCCCCTATGGGTGGACCTCCCATGATGCCCATGATGGGCCCTCCTCCCCCTGGCATGATGCCTGGTGGGCCAGGTAAGACATGCCCCTTAGATCTCCTTTAACACCAGAGCTGCACTAACACACTGTGATTATACAGGGTATCTTTTGGATGTTTTAGTTCCTGATTGGGGATAGCTTCTTGCTTCGTTTCATGAACAGCTATATTATTTTTATAGAAAATCCATCAGTCTATTCGGATCATGTGGGCTCTTTTCAATGCACCTGAATGCATACTACACTTCTATAAGATTACTTTCATTTGATGTTTAATAATACACTCAAATATAGGCATACATGCATGCATGTTAAAAATCTCTTCATTGTTGTCTGGTGCACCTGTTTCTTTATCTAAATTCATGCAGGTTTTCTGGAGTTTCTTTCCATTGTACTCCCTCTCTTCTGCAGTTGTGGTGTGTCCCAGTAAACAATAACATTAAATTATTGTATTTCAATTAATTTGTTGGAAATTAAAACAAAGTAATAGGTTTTGAAGGCTGTGATAATTCATTGTGTACATGCAGGGAAGGGCATTGTTTCCTGTTAGACGTGCTGCGTAGACATTTTTTCTGTTTTTGTCTTATCTTAATGTGATGTCTTTCTGAAAGTTGTGCTTATAATCCCAGATCAGTGCTAGAAGAGTTGAGTCTCCTGCTTTTGTTTCACTGACATTAACTATTCAGGTGACACTGGCCTTAAACCAGCAGGAAAACATTTCTGAGAGTCATGTAGATGGTATGAGGCACCCCAACTGTGATTTAGATGAGTCTCAAGAAACTGTGCAGCTCTGAAGTTACAAGAATTGTTTGCTCAATCTTGGAGACTTCTAATCTCGGGTCTATTTGAGTACTTCCTTTGCAGGCTCAAAATTCCTGATTTAAAGAAAAATCCAGGGTGTAGGGGTTATGAAATGGCAAATTGAGGAGGGTATTGATCTTCGGGGGGCAGGGGGTTGCTCTTCTAGTCTTTAAGAAGCTAGCAAATTGGACCACACTGTTGCATCTTCCCCCAATTTCACCTCTGTCTGGCATGTCACTCTTCATCCTTGTGATGGTCACTTGATGTGTGTTGCCTTTTGCAAGTTCTATTGGTCTGTTTACCTCAAGATAGAAAAAGTAATTAACGAATTAAGTCACAGTTTCAGAGCTACTTTTACACAGTTTACTTTAAGACCACAGTGAATGGCAGAAACGTCCCTCAAAAGCATACAATCCTGTCTGGCTTTTATACAGCATTCCTGTATTGAGTTTGAGCAGGATGTCCTGACAGCCTCCTCCTTCCTTTGCAGCACCGGGAATGCGGCCCCCAATGGGCGGCCCGATGCAGATGATGCCAGGCCCCCCCATGATGAGACCACCCTCACGGCCCATGATGGTGCCGTCCAGACCCGGCATGGTGCGGCCCGACAGATAAACCCGCCGAGGAGAAGAGACTCTCGCGCCTCTGCCATGTACATCCCCTCACCTGGGAGACGGCTCTCCAACCATCACCCCTTTCAGATAATCCAAGGACAGCAGTGTTTTTAAAATTGATGTTATTTTCATTTTTGTCCCCCACCTCCCCCAAGTCCTGCTCGCTTTGGTCAACACAGTAGATTCTCCATGATTTAATTCTTGAGACAGCTTACAATGTTTAAAACAAACGGATACTTTGGGAAATTCCATCAAGTGATTAAACTTTTCTTGGCTTGAGCTTGTATAATAAATACCCAGAGAACTGTCAGATACCAGAACCTGATTACAATGAGAATATATTTACCTCTGGAGAGTCACAAGTGTGTCAAAGAAAGTTTGTTGTACAGCCATACGTCTCTACAGCTTCTCTGTGCCAGCATCTTGTTTTGAGAATATTCACATTGTACAGTTGACATGCCCTGACTTTTTACATTTCACCATTGGATGCAAATATCAGCCAGTAAAACCATCCCTTACGATTAGTAGTTTTTTGCCATTAACATTTAAACATTTTAAAGGTTTAAGTGGTTGGGTTTGTTTTTATTTGTATTTTACAGCGTCTTCTGGGTTGTTTTCCCCCCAGTCTTGAAGCTACGCTAAGGCTTCTGCTGTGAGGATTCTCTAGAACTTGTCTTTTCATGTATGTTTTGAGAAATAAAATTCCAGAAATGAAGGAGCCTGTCATCTTTATTAATTTGTAGTACTGGATCAGCTATCTCGAGCAGTTCATTGATTATAAAGTTAAAGCCAAAATGATTTATTAAAATTACAATTAAGGGGCATTTTAAAATGGTTACCATCGCTTTGTGTGCTAGTTGTCATTTAGCTGTTCCCTTATGCTGGAACTGGTAATGTTTTGTGAGGCTTTGCATAAAATTGAGATGAAAATAGTAATATGCTTAATGGTAAGGCTGGTATTTTAACTATTAAAAATATTTGCCTTGACTTCAAGATCGAATCAAGCATGGGCTGAGCTCTTTCATCAGAGGTTTGAACCTGGGTCATGTGCCTAGCTGCCTGTGACTGGGGTCCCCAAGGGGTGTGTGCACAGTTGGCTGAGAGGGTCAAGTTGGGTTGGTTGGTCTGGATGCACTGTTCCTATTGACATAGCGCCTCCTGTAGGTACAGTGATAGCCTTAGTGTCTGGCAGGCTGTGTATTTCTGTTGACTTGGAGTTCAGGTCGATGCTGGAGCAGCCAGGCAGTGCTTTCTCCTTCATTCGAGAAGCCCCAGCACACTCACAAGAGCAGCCTGCTCTCTAGGTGCTGGGGTTTTGCCCCCTGCAGGGGCAGTTCAGAGGGAAGGAGGCGGCTTTGACACCAGGTTCCTGCTATCCTGGAGGAACCCGGCACCATTGTAAAGCAGAGGTTGTCAACGGGGTGCTGGGGAAGTCCTGTCTTTCATGATGCAGGGGAGCACATCTCCAGTCATGGAGAGCCAGAAAGTTTCTGCTTCACTTTCCACCTGAATACACGGTCAGCTATGGTAGTTGACCTCATTATTTAATCGGACACATTGGAACCTTGTTCTTAGGGAGCTGAAGGGTGTAAAACCTGCTGGAGAGCGGCCGTTGAGGCCCCGAGTCCGGCCTTAGAGGTTGACGTGGAGCTGTAGGAATGCACAGCAGATGAGGCCCAGACTGATCCCGGGGCTTGGGACAGTATCACCTGACTGATTCTGGCTGTGAGGCAGGCAGGTTGGGTCTGACAGGAACGCCTGGATTTCAGGTTGGTGGGACAGTAATGCGCTGTGTATAAGAGCATCCTTCTGGGCACATCAAGAATTGTACGGGACAGTGTTTCCTGCCACTGACAGTGATCAGCGTCGCTGCCTCACAGAGCTGGGGCTCAGGGCTCAGTTCTAGACCAGAGATGCTAGCTGTGTAGAGTTTGTATGTTCTCCCCGCATTCACCTGTGTTTCTTCCATGTGCACCAGTTTCCTCCCACAGTCTGGTGGGTTAATTGGCTTCAGAGAAACTTGGTCCTGGTGCAAGTGAGTGTGTGATTGTATGTGCCCTGCAATGGACTGGCGTTCTGAGCTGTTCATCACTAGTAGCAGATAACACAGAAGCAGACTGGAAGAAATCCATCCATTTTCTAACCGATTCTTCCAATTCAGGGTCATGGGGAAGCTGGAGCCTATCCCAGCAAGCAATGGGACACCAGTCTGTTGCAGGGCAGACATCTGTTCAAACTCACACTAGGGTCAATCCCCCAGAATTCAATTAACCTACCAGTATGTCTTTGGACTTTAGGAGAAACCCCACAACAAACAAGGGGAGAACATACTGTATAAACTCCCTGCAGATAGCACTTTAGGTCCAGAATTGAACTGAGGGCCCCAGTGGTACAAAACAGCAATGCTAACCAGTGCGCCACCGAAGAAATGTTCTCCTAATTTGTATGCGTATCTCACGTGTATTCCAAATATTGCCTTAAGTTCATATTTCAATTCAATTTTTGTAGTGACCACAATTAGGAGACTAAAATACACATTGAGCATATTAAACAGACCCCCCAAAACACTAGAATTATAGAGGATTTTATTATTTTTTGTACACATTGCAGTAAATCATCTGTGAGTTAGTTTTACTAATACCAAGTTCAATTGAACCACATTCAAGTACTCCAACCTATTTTATTGTCATTTTTATGTGTTCAAAAGGTGGCGTTATTGAGCTCCTTGTAATTTATTTTCCTTGAAGTGTGCATTTGGGAAACAGAAACCATTTTGGCTCCACAGTAGGCGGACGTCTGAGCCCAGCAGTGAGCGAACGGGGGACTGAGTTTCACCGCCTCCTACGCACGGTCACCCCTGACCCCCCCTGGCAAGCCCGTCCCCGCGCGCCGTGCTTTGTGGGACCGCGGCAGACCGGGTCTGGAGGACCGGCGTGCAGTGCCCAAGCCTATTATAAGATGTTGGTGCAAAGGAGATGGG
This sequence comes from Lepisosteus oculatus, assembly GCF_040954835.1. Classification (NCBI taxonomy): domain Eukaryota; kingdom Metazoa; phylum Chordata; class Actinopteri; order Semionotiformes; family Lepisosteidae; genus Lepisosteus; species Lepisosteus oculatus. The sequence goes on from NC_090700.1 coordinate 29,880,431, forward strand.
ATAGAAATAGAACTCCCGCCGCAATATCCGAAGGTTTCTTAGCACTGTAGCAGTCAAGAACTTCAACGGACATGGCGGGGATTATCAAAAAACAAATTCTTAAACATTTATCCAGGTAAGGGAAGATGTCGTTTTCCTTTTCTTTTATTACCCTGGAGATCGTTGTCTGTGGTTGCTATGCCAAGCAAACCCAAAGCTTCTCTTTGTGTTGCCTCAATGGTATGGCTTTAAAATAACGCGAGGCGACAGGGCAAAACTTTTCATTACTGTTTTGTTCCGTAATGTGCTAGTGGACGGTTAAGAACTGGTTCCGTGCTGATGAAACTGTCACGTCTTGAATGGACATGACCTGCTCCTTCAATAAACCAGCCCTGCATTGTATATCGTTAACGTTTCCCATAGTGTATATGAGCCGCCTGAGAGCTGCAAGCCGGCGCATCCTTGAGGCGAATGCGAATTAAACGGACTTTAGTTGTACAGAACCACCTCCTCCCAGTCTCAGCCACATAGGAGGGAGAACACTTGAAATTTAAACAAGCTATTAAGATGGATGTGCATAATCTATTAAAAACCTATTTGTCCTCAAAGTCAGGCTTTTGCAAACAGAAGCTGCACTAATGCAGATATTCAAATACTTGTTTCCATTATCAATCCAAACCCGGTGACGAGATGAATCGCAACTGCGATTTGCCTATCTGTAGATGTCCCCGGTTCCCATTCAGTTATCTGGGACTGCAGTGGTTAATAATTTAGGATGACGTAATGGAGTCCGCACAGACCCCCGTCTGTTGTCTCGCGCTCCGTTTTCCACCACCCGAACTGTGTCGTGAGCACATAGCACTACAGTCCTTAGCGTGGCGATTCGTCCTGGGCTTACTAACACCCATTCCATAACATCCGTATGAGCATACATCGACTCGATTTAGAAATACCCGCACACAAATAGTTAAAAAGGCAGTATGTTATCGTTCGGTCGTGTGTACCGCAGTAAGGCACACGTAGACCGTACTTGTTTGAATTCTTACTGTCTCCCACAAAACCCACCACCTCTGTGCCGCTTTGCCTGAACACACCAACACTTCACTGCGCTACCTGTGTATGCGGCACCCGTGTCATCACGGGACAAACCACGCAAACCGACAGGGGAAGACGCGCTCGAATCTGCAGGATTAGGTGGAAGTAGCCTATGTATGCTGCTTCACAAAATAACTTTTACAACCTCTGTTGACAGGAGCTGCTTGGTGGGGCGGCTTGTATGTTGAAAGCTAAGAGTAACAGCAGTAAATTTGTAGCAGCATGTCAGACAGCAGCCAGTCTCCTAATCAATACCGCCCCCCCCAAAAAAACAGGCACATATCCCATCTTAGCTGGTGGCTCGTGTCTCATCAGTTGACCCAGTTTTCGGAGATGTTTTTGTCTGGGTGCCGAGTGACTGAAGGTGACAGGCACGCCACACAGAGAACGCTCCGGGGCAGCCCAGGCTGGAGGCAGGTCTTGAAAGCTTCCATCATGTCCAGCCCACCGGAGGGCCCACCACACAGTAGCTGTTGCTGAATTTAAAAGCCTGGTTTATAATGTTGCTTTATTAGCCCTATACAATTTCTTGCATTAGGAATTCATCTTTTCACATACCCCAGCTTGCTCTCCATGAGACACAGACAGGGAGAGAAGCTTGGGGTCAGAGCACAGGGTCAGCCATTGTACAGCACCCCTGGGGTAGTTGGGGTTAAGGGCCTTGCTCAGGGGCCCAACGGAGTAGGATTCTTCTGCCAGCTGTGGGATTTGAACCAGCAACCTTCCAGTCACAGGCACAGATCCTTAACCACAGAGCCACCGCTCCACCCTTTTTTTATATGGAGGGGTGATACGGTGGCGCAGGTGTTAGCATTGCTGCTTCACAGCATAAGGGCCTGGGTCCAGTTCCAGCCATGGAGGGCTATCTGTGTATCCTGGAGCTTGCATGTTCTCCTCGAGTTCACGTTTGTTTCCTCTGGGTTTCTTCCTCAAGTTTCTCCCCACAGTCAAAAAACATACTTGTTGGTTAATTGTCTTCTGGGAAACCTGGCCCTGGTGTGCGTGTCCTGTGATGGACTGGTGTCCCATCCAGGGTGTATCCTGCCTTGTGCCCAGTGCTCACCTCCGACTCTGAATTGGATTAGCAGTTATTGGATGCGTCTGGATCTGGGCTCGTAACCGAAAAGTTGTTCAAGTACCTGCAGCTGTCGCTTCCTTGAGCAAAGTGCTCTAGTCTGCTCTGCCGTGCAAAAGGACATCGTGGGAGTCCTGTTTTCTCAGTCTACTTAACAGCACATGAGCGGAGGAAAGCCCAGGCCTGATGAGTTATGCGTTGTAAGGTCAGCTCCTACCCTGGAAGAGCACAGGCACTGGGATCAGCAATCCTGGTGTCTGGCACAGCCTTGGTGAGGGCATTCTGGGATAGCTTGAGGTCATGCCCAGCGGTTGCCCACGCAAAATGTGATGCCCAGGGGGCACTTTCCTGTGACCCTGCCTTGTGCACTTTCTGTCAGTTAGGCTGAGGGGGATCAGCTGTAGATCGGATCGCCCTACTCCTGTGCCTGACGGGAGCAGTGCCCTGTCTTCACAGTTCCAGCGGTAGCTGTGGGTTCCCCCTCTGTGAGGGTCTCCCGCAGAAACCCCCCTGTCTCCAGACCTTTTCCACATGAAGGCAGTTGGCACTGCAGCAATGCGTTGGGGGGGAAAAAGTCGATTTCCAGAGCTCGTTTTGAGAAAAGTGTGTTAAATTGAAAGTGTTTGTTGACTGTTAGGGTATGGTAGTGGAAGATTAGTAGAGCACTGCAGGCTCCGTTGAGTTGCAGTGACTCAGAAATACTCAGCCATGCTAATCTTCACATCCCTTACCAGGGGTGGAGAACAAATGACCCAAAATGTCTGGTCTGTCACTTAAGGTGGTTTAATTTGTTTACTTTTGAGGCCTGAAAAGCAATATGTTGGCATATTGGGTGAGGTGTGTTATTCATCAAATGAGAAAAAAAGTGGGGTGGTATGGTGGCACAGTCTTGAGCACTGCTGCTTCATAAAATGGGGCTCTGGGTTCAGTTCCGGACCTGGGGCGCTGTCTGCGGGGAGTTTGTGTGTTCTGCCCATATTTGTGTAGGTTTCCTCTGGGTGCCCCAGTTGCCTTCAGTATTCCAAAGACATTTTAGTAGGTGGCTTGGCTTCTGGGAGAACTGACCCTGGTGTGTGTGCCAGGACTGTGATGGACTGGTGTCCCTTCCAGGGTGTACCCTGCCTTGCGCTCATTCTTGGCAGGATAGACTCCAGCTCCCAGTGTTGCAGAAAAGGCATCTGTATAACACTGTTTAGAGTAAGGCACTCTGAAAACTTCAGAGTGTTTGGAGCAGCTACTTTAGAAAATACGATTCCAGTACTTTTTTTTGTTTCCTCTCCCTTGTGAGGTATACAGTGACGAGCCCTCCGCTTCTGTCGTCAGAGTGAAATCTCAAGGAGAGTTGCCCTAAATTCGGATACCTGCGGTTTGAAATACAAGATGGGGAGAGGAGTCTGGATCTCTGAAAGGGAGGACTAATTTCATGTTTATATAATATTGGTCACCACCAAGGATCCCAAAGCACTTAATGTACAGAAGGGACCCACTTCATCCACCACTACAGTGCAGCCCCCACCTGGGTGACACACAGCATCCATTCGTTTTCTCTCAGCCATTAAGGGGAAGCTGTAGGAGGGCTAGTTTGTGCAGGCTCGAAAGTGGAATTTATCCAGGACACAAGGGCTAATAACCCTACTCTTACAATGAGTGTCATGTGGTCCTTATTGGCCAGGTAGTTCGGACTTAGACTGGCTTAATGTTGCACTAGAATGCTGGCACCTCCTACATCACCGTGTCACCACTGAACAGGCCCAGCTTGCTTAGCTTCTGAGATCTGACTAGATCAGGGTGATAGCACTGCTGTCAATGTGATAATACAAACGAATGCACAATGAAAATACAAGTCAAATTTTGCATCGTTAGTTTATCAGACACATGCATAACGTTATTTGAATTTTAAGGAGCGAACAGATAAGTGTATTGAGATAAGATAATGAACTTAGGTCATGTGATGGCATGAAATTCACTAAGTGTCTAATGTTTTAAGTGCTCAATGTTTAATTCCAGTGGATTTAAATTTGCTGGAATGAGCTGATCAAGAATCAATGTTAACAGTCTTTGATCATTTTAGTTACTGCAAGACTGAGAAAGCTGTGGACCTGCTCAGTTTGATATACTGTACGTGTTTGCCATTGGCATGACTGAAAATGCTGCTCTGTGAGTGAAGTTGCCTGAGGAATAAGTTCTGCTTCGCCAATCGGCAGGCCAGGTCAGAGAAACCAGGCTCTGAGGGAGACAAGCCAGATCGTGCAAGGCTGATCACTACACAGGCCCAGGACCTGTCTGATCCACCTGTGTAATAGTTTCCACACTCAGGAAGCTGTAGAACGAGAAATTTCGGGAGGAACGAGCCTGCACATCAGCAGAATGTCACAATTCATGCTGAACCCATGAAAAACCCTGTTTCTTCGATCTGTAATTTTGTTTGCATTGTGTTTTTTTTCTGCTACGTGTTAAAAATATTTGATTTAAATAATTTAACTGGAAATCAGTTAGATTCTAAGCACAGCATTTCTTCTGTGCAGCAGTATACTTCGGCTTTAACTGGCCCGTTAACACCAGAGACGTTCTGACAGTGAAGCAACTTGGGAAGATCAGTTCTGCGCGAAATGAGGAAGATATTGACTGACTTGGATGGAAATGAATGAAAGCAGTGGTTTTCTTCCAAGCAGGAGAACTGCGTGTTCCCACAGTCCAGCCCTCTCACAAGCTTGCCTTGGGGACTTCCCAAGTCCACACAGAGTGCTGACTAAAGTTGATTGGCATTATGTGATGGGTTTTTATTAAGATTGGATTCTCCCAAAAGAGCAGCAGTGCTTTTTTTTGTAGGTGTATATTTCCTGTTTTATTACTTATGTTGTTTATTACGTATATGATAATTATGGGAAATATTGGATGGTAATATTAAAAAAAGATCAACAGTGTAATACTTACCTGAACCCGAGCAATGTAAAATGATTGATAATACTGACAATGATTGATAAATAATACTGACAATCATCAATCAATCAATGAATAATACTGAGTACAATCATCTCCAAAATCACGGTCTTTAAGAGTCAATATGGTAGAAATCATATCAATAATCATTTCACAAGAGATGTAAAAGTGGAATTCGTGTTTTTTTTTTATCAAACGAATTAACAGTTAACAGTAACACAGAATGTTTACTGTAACAGACAAGGTCCCGTTCTGAAGTGTAAGTTTGTGGTGATTTGTTGTGCTGTTAATGTTTCAGAATCAGCTGGCGAAAGTGGAAAAGAGGTGGGAAGTCAGCCTGCTCTCCTGCAGCTTATGAACAGTTGGCGAAGTCAAGTGTCACGCCGCACACATAAGAAACAGAATCCCGAAACCTGCTCTTTTTCACAAGATTTACAGACATGGAAAAAATAACAATATTTTTAAACTGATCATTTATCAGCTTTGAAAAGAAATGCGTAAGAGAGATAAGAGGGAGGCACAGTGGTTAGCATTGCAGCCTTGTAGTGCTGCAGCCCCGGCTTCAACTCAGGACCCGGGATGCTATCTGTGTGGAGTTTGTATGTTCTCCCTGTGTTTGTGTGGGTTTCCTCAAGGTAATCTGGTTTCCTCCCACAGTCCAAACCATCCTGGTAGGTTGGATGGCTTCTGGGAAAACTGGCCCTGGTGTGAGTGTGTGCGTGTCTGTGTGCTCTATGATGGACTGGTGTCCTGCCCAGGGTGTATCCTGCCTCGCACCCGCTGCTTTCCAGCTGCCCCGCGACCCTGAACTGGAGGAAGCGGTTCAGTACAATTCAAGCTTTATTGCCCCCTGGAGGAAATTTGTTTTACGGCACAGTCAGACACAACACAATGACAAATAAAGATCATCAAAAGGGAAGAGAATACAGTCTTGTTACAGGAGAAAAGAAACAAGAGACAAGGTTACTTTGCATTGTTTAAGAGTGGGAATGAAAGGTTTCCTGAGTCTGTAGGTTTTACACCTGGGGGCACAGAGGTATCTCCCAGATGGGAGAAGTGTAATTTCGCAGTCGAGGGGGTGAGACGCTTGATGGTTTTGGCTTTCTTAGTCACCCTCTGTTTGTAAAGGATGCTTAAGTTGACTTGATTATTCCCGATTATTTTGCCTTTTATGTTCACTAACTTACCAGCCTATTACAATTACCGGTACTTACAGTATGTCGCCAAGCCAACAAGTGAAGCAGTATGTTAAGACACTTTCACTGAATGTTTTGTAGAGAAGTGTAAGAATAGTCTTAGCTATAGTTTTGTCTTTTTTTTATAGACAACAAATGTTGTGACACTAGAAAGGTTAGAAAGTAGATGGTAGAGAGAGGAGCGTTCAGTTCGTCAGGAGTGATCTGAAGTGCGTTCTGTTGCAGTCTCTGAGCGTGCTCAGCAGCTGGCAGTGATGTAAGAGCAGGTGATTGGTAGGACACACCGTGCTTGGGACAGCTGGGGACAGGGGTGAAGGTGAGCACTTGAATACACAGGGATCAGAGAAGGCAAGGTGAGAGAATAATAATAATAATAATTACTTACAGTATATAGCCCTTTTCTGGACGCTCCACTCAAAGTGCTTTACAGGTAATGGGGACTCCCCTCCACCACCACCAGTGGGCAGCCCCACCTGGATGATGCGACGGCAGCCATAGTGCACCAGTACACTGACCACACATCAGCTATCAGTTGGGAGGAGAGCAGAGTGATGAAGCCGATTCATAGGTGGGAATTATTAGGAGGCCATGATAGGTAAAGGCCAATGGAAATTTTGCCAGAGTTACCCCCTTACCCCTAGAATTTTTTAATGACCACAGATAGTCAGGACCTCGGTTTTACGTCTCATCCAAAGGACGGCACCTGTTTACAGTATAGTGTCCCCATCACTATACTGGGGCATTAGAACCCACATAGACTGCAGGGTGAGCGCCCCCTGCTGGGCCAACTAACACCTCTTCCACCAGCAACCTTAGTTTTTCCCAGGAGGTCTCCCATCCAGGTACTGACCAGGCTCACACCTGCTGAGCTTCAGTGGTCTGCCAGTTGTGAGGGCTGGAGTAACATTGCCCCTGTGCAGCGCCCACAATCGCCTGGAGTGTGCTGGCAGCTCTTCTCCAGGTTGTGTAAGCCGAGGCAGGAAAGAGAATTCAGTGTGGCACCTGGACTGCAGCACGAGTACAGTAGGATAGATCTAAGGAGTACAGGTTCATTAAGAGTCATGCCTCCTGAGGTATCCAGCAATGTGCTGCATGTTGACTGTCATACAGCCTCTTTTATATTCATAACCCAAAAGGCCTCGACTCTGGCGTGGTGTTAAACTTTGTCAGGGTTTGTCAGAGAGCAGATATCAAAGCAGCCTTTGTTGATGTCATCAGGTCTGATCGGAGATAGCAAAATGTTAGGCTTGTTAGTCTGGGTGGTACAAGTGTCTCCGTAATGAAAGTGATCTGTGTTTTACGTCCTGAAGTGTTTGGAATGTTTTTTAAATGTGTCAGTTTAATTTGCACGGTTGAGAATCGTGCATCTTCCATACTTGTGAAGCAGAAACTTGGTGTGATATGAAGTTAGAGGCTTAATGGGCTGAAGATGGTGAGATGTTCATTAGAGTGAATTGAGTGGGTCAGTTGACACAGGGACTTGCCTGTACCCACTGCGTCTCTCTCTGTTCAGAGTGGAAATGTGAAAGAGCTCAGAAACGCGTGCAGTCAAGCACGAGGGGACAGCAGCCAGTCGCTTGGGCATCACCTCTGCCCTGGACGGTGGGTGACCTCAGCAGTGGTGCCAGGACAAAGCAATGTGAGGTTCTCTTCTCGACAAACGAGCTTTGGTGTTTGGCACCTGAGAAGCAGCGGCAGAGAAATCATTATCATTCATTCTTGTTCCGGGCCTGTCACAGGTCAGGAGATCGAAGCCCAGGGCCAATCAAACACCCAGCCCCAGGGAATGGAGGTTAATCGTATCTGAGCCATACCCTGTCCCAGATGGGGAGCAGGAAGATTGCACCTTGACTTTACTGAGGGATACATTTGTCACTGTTTTCACTCGGGAGCATGTTGTGTTGCTTTTTGTGCACTGCTGTTACATTTTCATAGAGCTGCACAATTTTACAGCCCTTTATTAATCAAAACCCACAGGGGCATGAGGCAGCATGAGAGAACCAGCCTCGTGTGCAGTGTTTTTACAATGGGATACACAAAATAAATCAAATAAAAACAAGTCATAAGCAAGAAAAAAACGAGTTACAAAGGGTCCAGTGTTTCCATCCTTAATAATCACGATCCAGGCTGCATGGTGGATCGGTTGTTAGCATTGTTTGCTTCAGAGTGCCGTGGGCCCTGGGTTCAGTTCCTGAGGTGCTGTCTGTGTGGAGTTTGTATGTTCTCCCTGTGTTTGTGTGGGTTTCCCCCAGGCGCACTGCTTTCCTCACACAGTCCAAAAACGTGCTGGTAGGCTAATTGGCTTCTGCGAAAATTGGCCCTGGTGTGTGTGTTGGTGTGCTCCCTGCCATGGACTGGCATCCTGTCCAGGGTGTATCTTGCCCTGCACTCATTGCTTTCTGTGATAGGTTCCAGCTCCCCTGCAGTCCTGAATTGTATAAGTGCTCAGTAAAAGTGATGTGGTGATGATAATCGTGACACACCGTGAGTGAAAGGACTGCTGCCTGCTGGGTCGAATTAGGCAAGGGTTTGCACTCAGTCCCTCTGAAAGCATGACTCAGAGAGTTCAGTGTCGGGCGTATTGAGTAAACTGCAGCTTTTTGTTTCCTGCAGCATTTGTTCTTTGCCTTAGACCCAGGGGCTTTGCAGAGTTCACAAGGGTTGCTAGCGCACAGCAGACAAAATAAGAGAGCAGAGGCCTAAAGTGGATGCCAAAGCACTCTAGGTAAGAGGGCAGTGGAGGCAGGTGAAGATTAGTGACCCGCTGACAGAGACAGTAGACGTTTTTACAAAACGCCTTCACTGCAGTTCAGACAGTCTGCCTGAGGAACAGCTTCTTGTGTTCATAATACTGTGACCAGCTCCATTGTTACTTAGTGCAGGCAGTGTGGAAAGACAGGTGAATCAGCCTCACACACAGGTATATTGCCCTGTTGTTTACAGAGGCGTGTGCTATTTGCTTGAGGGAGAAGAAATCTCCCTCAAGCAAATAGAAATCACAGAATCAAGTTCCTGCTCTACGCAGATGACCTGGTCCTGCTGTCGCCCACAGAACAGGGGTTGCAGCAGAACCTGGCACTGCTGGAGCAGTGCTGTCAGACCTGGGCACTGACAGTCAATCTGGACAAGACCAGAGTTATGGTTTACCAGAAGAAAGCCAGACCTCAGGGAAACAGGTACAAATTCACACTGAACAACAACACATTGGAGCACACATCCAGCTACACATATCTCGGTCTCACCATCAGCTCTTCCGGGAGTTTTGACCTGGCAGTGAAGGCACTGAGGGAGAAGGCACTCAGGGCTTTCTACGCAATAAGAAGGAGGCTCTTCAACATCAACCCACCAACAAGAATCTGGCTCCAAATATTTGAAAGTGTAATCCAACCCATTGCCCTATACGGCAGTGAAGTGTGGGGTCCCCTCACAGACCAGGATTACACCCAATGGGACAAACACCCCACAGAAACTCTGCACATGGAGATCTGTAGAATCATCCTCCGTGTGCAGAGAAAAACTCCTAACAACGGGTGCAGGGCCGAATTAGGCCAGTACCCACTATTGATAAACATACAGAAAAGAATATTAAAGTATTGGCTACACCTAAAAAACAGTGACCAAAATTCCTACCACCACAAAGCCCTGCTGAGCCAAGAGCTGAGCCCAAAACAGAGCCCCCTGAGCCAGCTGGTCCTGAGGCTCACCGACCTGAACCACACCAACACTAACCAGCCTCAGGACAGCACTGCTAGAGCACCACAACCCAGACTCAACCACATCACAGCACAGATCAAACAGCAATATCTCACACACTGGGACACACACACACACAAACACAACATAAACTGGAATGCTACAGAACCTTAAACAGACAATACACACTAGCTGAATATTTGACCAAAATAAAAAATAACAAACAGAAACAGACCCTGACGAAGTACAGGCTCAGTGACCACAACCTGGCCATAGAAACTGGGCGACACAGGCAGACCTGGCTGCCCAGAGAGGACAGGCTGTGCTCCCACTGCCAGCAGGGAGAAATAGAGACAGAGGTGCACTTCCTACTGCACTGTGACAGATACTCTGGGATTAGAGAAACATTCTTCCCGAAATTCAGAAATCTAATCCCAGAGTTCCCACACCTGCCAAAACCACAACAGGTCCCAATCCTACTGGGAGAGGGAGGAGGGAACTCAGTTGATCTGGCAGCCCAGTATGTGATCTCCTGTCACAGCCTGAGGATCAGTGAGTCCGTCTCCCAATAATGCTCCAGCCGCCTACAGTATATGTCAATATTATATAATATGTCTTTGTTGTAAATGTCTGTAACATGTCTGTAGATTTTATTTTACTTCTATTTTTTGTTTTGTTCTATGTTAATTTTATTATTTTTATTTGCTTTGGCAACACTGATTGTACCCATCGGTCATGCTAATAAAGCACCTTGAATTGAATTGAATTGAGAAGATGAAAGACCAGAGAGAGAGAGAGCACCCAATAGGCAAAAACAAACAGAATGGAGACATCCCAGCTGTTCTACAGGGGAGGAAGAGGAAAGAGTGAGCTTTGAAAGACAGGAAGGGATTATGATAAGTGCAACTCCGAGGATGCAGGAAGCTAGAATACCATCTTATCCTGAGCCATCTTTACCCACCACAGGGCTTTTGCGTGTGCATACAGAAGTGAATAATTGATGTGGCGCTGTTCATCCAGAAAGATCTGAAAATGCTTTTAATATGGCAGGTACCCACTTCCTTCACCACTGTAACAGATGCCCCTGAGATGGTAGCATAGCAAGGCACACAAAATCATCTCTAAAATAGGAAACCAAACAGACGAGGGCACCACCCCGATGTAAAACTTCAGCCTCTGAAATCACGGTTTCACTCCACGAGCAGGTGTGGAAATGCCTCACCTGGTCCATCGCGTTTAGGCCAGTCCACTCTTGCCTGTCTTCTTTCTTACCGGCTGGCATGGCAACCAAGTATAGGTAGGTCTTGTCCTTTCTTTTAACCTACCCGAAACTTGTAAAGATTTCCCCCCAGAGAATCTCACCGTCCAAAATGTCTGTGCGGGTCTGCTAAGACAACCTCTGTCTCCTCTGTGAGGCCTTTTATAGAGAACTGGTGACCCCAGGTGCAGCCAGTTCCCTGTTGTCCTACCGAGAATGGCCGTCTGGGACTGGCTCAACATCGACCTCTGGTGGTTCAGCCCCCTTTCCACAGTCCTATACTGCCCTCCCTGTTAGAGACACTGAAGTTCTGCTCCCGCCTGCTCTGTTCTGCACCTGCAGGCCCACTACGCAGCAGATCGGAGGGGGACTGGGAAGTTTCTTCACCAGGGGGTATTAAAGGAGAACGTTTGGAAAGCTCGACTGTGGGATCCCGGACTCTGGGGCTGCCACCCCTACTCTTCCATTCCATGAGCTCTTTGATGTCCACGCAGTCATTACCTTTATTTAATGTCCCATGTGAAGGATCATAGCCTCCTGCATCACCCTGTGCCAGGTTTCCATACTTGGGCACTGGTTTTGGAAATGCAGGTCCAAAGGGGGGGAGCGCCTCCTGCTGGTCCACTAGCATCTCTTACAGAAACAGCCGCGTTTTCCTTGGAGATCCTCTATCTTGGTACTGACTAGGCCCAGCCTTGCTTAACTCTTGAGGCTTGAAGGTGGTTTTCTAGTGAATTTACAATCCTCACTGGATACTCGGTCACTGTTATTATCCAAGCTAATTGGAAAATCATTTGATTTTGTCAAGACTTTAAAATTTCTGTCCTAGTCAGCTGAAAGTGAGCATCAGTACTTTTTTTACTTATTATTTATTAAAGAAACCATTTACGAGTAAAATATTAAATGTATAGCTATTTATATGTATTGACAGTGGGGTTATATACAGAAACATAACTGATTCAAATCTGCATTGACAAAAACAATTTAAAAGAAAGACATAAAGTTCGGCACTAAATATTATATCATTTTACTTCACAAAGTGAGATGAGGTCTTAATGGAGACATTAATGTTTCCCCGGTTAAACAATATTTGTTCAACCGTTCCATTACAAATCTCAGTCACAATATCAATCCCCTGTTCTTTAATGAGCCTTTTTATTGTCATCATTTTTTTTACTTGCAGCTAGAAGAATTCATAAATTATTTCTGTCTTTTGGTTCTTTTGGTTCAATGTGATCAGCTGAAAAGTTTTCCTGGTGCATAACTGAGAATTCAAAAGGTATCATTAAATTAACTATTTTATTAAGAGTTATGTATAACAATTGTGAATATTGGTGTATCTATAGGCAGTACCTGAATATTTGTGTGATTTGCTACCTGCTCTCCACGTAACCTCCAATACTGTGAAGTGGCATTTGTGATGTTCCTTTTGTTTAACTTGTATTTTAGGCCTGATTAAAAAATGAATTAAGTTCTTTACCAGTAGAAGTTTCTCCATGTATGTGAACTTCTGGAGGTTTGTTGAAATTTGCATATGTTCATCCACTGATTAGAAGATATTGTATTCTCATTTTCTTTTAACATATTCTGTTGAATCTTTGTTTTCATTTATTCAATACTAGTGTATAGTTTTGAAGTTATTTTCTTCTGATTACTTCGTTGATGAGCAGCTGGAGCATCAGTACTTTATGGTTCAGAGGAGAGGTTGTGTTTCAGTACTGCAGTGCTGCCCTTTCTAACGTCAGATAAACTCCAACTCTTTCTCTAATATGGCATACTGGGGTTAAAACCATTCTATTTATTTTTTTCACAATCTGAAATTGATACTTTCAAATTTACAGGCCTATCTGTAGACACCCGATTTAATTCAAACAAACAACATAAACCACCTTTTGAAGAAAAGCCCAACACAACCAATCTAGCTTTTTGTCTTTTCCTTTATGTATTAGCCAGTGCTTCCAGTAACTGGAAAGTTTGTTAGCGTAATCTCTACAAACCTACTCCTGGTGTCTCTCCAGTTCTCTGTGTCTCTGAGAGAACAGCACTGGTTCCTTAATGTTTGACCTGCATACGTCTTCTTTGCAATTGTCTGGCTTATCAGAGCGATGACAGGCTGTAACACTTTTCAGGGTGACTCTAGTGCCGGAAAAGACACCTGGTCTAATGAAGGAAACCCCCAGAGTGAGAAGCATTAGATAGATACTTTATTGATCCCGTGAGGGAAATTGCAGTGCAACAGCAACTTAACACACACAACACAGCCACAGTGTAACGAATTATATAATAATAGTACAATACATACAATACCATACAAGAGTTACTCACAGTCCGGACACACAAAGAACAAACTAGAACAGAATAGTACACAGAAAAATCGTATCACACATATGAATATAAATATAGATGTAAATATAGATATAAATATAGATATAAATGTATTGCACAGGTCCCTGGCATATATTGCACAAAAAACGGTTGTAAATGGGAAAAAGAAAAAGAAAAAGAGAACAGATGTAGCAGTAGATGTGTAGATGCGTTCAGTCCAGAAACAGGTCACTGTCGATGTTGCCTCTGCCCAGACGCAAGGTGGATGTGTTGTACAGTCTTATGGCAGAAGGCAAGAATGACCTCCTGTAGCGCTCCCTGTCGCACCGTGGATGAATCAGTCTATTGCTGAACGTGCTCTTCATTTCTTCAAGCCTGTCATAGAGGGGATGGGAGAAGTTGTCCATGATTGCCTCTAGTTTGGACATCATTCTCCTCTCAGCCACTGCCTCCAAGGGGTCCAGGTCAGACCCAATGACAGAGCGTGCTCTCCTGATGAGCTTGTTCTGCCTTATGGGAAATGGCAGCTCTTACAGACTTGAACCGCTGCGCGACACTAAGAGCCCCACAAGGGAGTGGGGGCGCGAGGGAACTAGACAAGAAGAGGGAAGCAGAAGTGACTGCAGAGCCTGAAGGAGGTGTGTGTGTGTGTGTTTGAGCAGTTTGCTAAGGGAGTGTGCGAGACGGGCTGCAGACAAACATCAGGACACAGTCCAGGGCACCAGGGCAGGGCTGGCTGTTTGCCTCGGGGCCTGGCAGTGCTCTCAGGACTCCAGACTTGTTTTCTCTGCTGGAGTCAACAACAGACAGTGATGTCAGCTGTCTCCCAGCATGTCGGTTTGAGGGGGGGGGAGGAGGGTCAGAGTTGGACCAAAATAATAAGAGGAACACTCCAAGAAGCTTGTGAGAGCACCATGACATTCTCATGGGTCTGTCAGCTTGTTTGCTTTGTGCAGGAGGGGCCTCCTCCCCCGTCTCTGGAGTGAGCGGCGGTAGAGTAACGTGAACACCCTCCTTAACTCCTAGCGCTGGAAGGTCCAAAGCGTTTCATTGGCTCGTCTTGGGGGGGGGGAGGGTTTTGCTCGTGGCGATGCGTCTGTTTGACCCCTGCATAAAAACGCGCAGGGAGGTTCCTCCGTGTGTCTGTGTGCAAGGCGGATTGGCAATGAAGGAATGATCCTGGTTTGGAAGAGCGCCATGCTGGACATACATCTCGAAACACTGAACATGGAGAGCCCTGTGTGATGACAGCCTAGTCCTTGCCGCAGGCCCGAGTCAGGGCTCATTTGCACTTCGTCCGCCTGTAGCAATGAGGAATATTGATTTTTTTTTCTACTTTGTGGCTTTGCAACCTTTTAGGACCCTGGGTTGTGGCCACTTCCAGTTACAGCCAAGCTGAGTTTCTTTGGAAACCTTTCTTTCTTTTTTTTTTCTCCCAACCAAGAGAAAAGGAAAGGCAGACGAAAACCGAGAAGGTCTCATACCAGACGCAACCCAGGGGTTTTGCAGGAAGGAAGCGGTTGTTATCAGATCCGTTTTATCTGGTGTGGCTATCAGCCGCTTAGTTTTTTTAAACGGAATCATGATGTTTCTGATACGGCTGACAACCTGGTCTCGGCGCCCATGTTAGCACTGACGTGTGTGAAGTCCGGCTGTCGGCGTGGATGTCCATCGCACAGCAATACCGCACAAGGCCCAAAAGAAGTGTGGACCACAGGCAGCCTGCATCCTGCACCTGAGCGCGTACTGCATCCTGCACCTGAGCGCGTACTCTGTGAGCTGATCCTGTTTAGTCTGTGTGCCTCCCGTGCAGCATAGTGTCATGCAGTTATTCTTGCCTTTTGCATTCGTAGCCATGTTGCACAACTGTCGTCGTGTTCTGCCTCAAAACAGCTGTGCAGAAATGAGTGTTCACCCGTCTCCTACATAGCAGACACTGCTGCTGAAAGCAGCACTGTGTTCAGTGCAGCTCCGCACACAGGCTCTTCCCAGACTCCTGAGCACGAGAATGTGTGGAATGTGAAAGCTGCCTGAAAGACCTCTAATTAGTTCAATTAGAAATCTAGGCCTAAGGTCACTGCGAAGGGGTCCACTGTATCCCTGCTGATTGTTGGGTTATGCTGTAGTGATGTCTCCTGTGTCTGTTGTTTTTTTTTTTGATGGTTGACGATGTGGAATATTTTGCCATTGTTTTTATATCTGCCCAGGTTGAAATTCGTTGATCCTGTTTAATCAGCTGGGCTCTCTGCTACAGCCTCTGAAATGGCAAAAGGAGTAATAAGGACTCTTGCAGGTCTGACTCTGGCCATTCTTGCTCCTTCCCTGCCTTTTGGCTTCAAGGGAGAAGTAGCATTGATCTGGAGGAGCCCATGGACATTGCTGCAAGCTTTCCAGTGCCTGGTGGAGATTGGGACTCACTGCTGTGGAAAGGCGCTGGATCTAATGCTGGCTGAAGCCCTTTGTAATCCAGATATCTCTGCTAGGACCGGGGCGGTGTACACAGTGGCATCCCACTACTTCTGTGCCTTCAGAGCCTGAGTCAAGATCTCCTCCCCCTGCCGCTCAATAGCGACCCCTGTGGTTGCCTACTGCCTCTACACTTGGAGCTGATGTCAGTTGTACTGGTGCAGGGCTTGCTGTAGGAATCAGAGCGATGAATCATTTACTGTGCAGCACTTAAAACAAAGACTCCTGCTTGTAATCTGTGCTTCTTTTGAGCCAGAACGTGCTCAGTGTCAGACTGTCCACCCTCCAGGACCTCTCAAGGCTTTTTTTAATTGTGCATTTTTAACCCCATTTGTGTACAAATGGCAAACAGGCAGTAAAATATACAGACGCACTACCAGAACAATTGCTTCTGAAAACTGTTAAACCCTCTAGAAGCCAGCAGGCGGTTGTGAGCTGTGCTGCTGACGTGGTCGCTGATGGGTAGGAACAAAATGAGGAGTGAGAAGCCCCCGAAGGTTCATCAAGACGATGTTAATCTGGGTAATCAACATCAAGGACTTCTGAGTGTTTGGACTACTGAACAGTTTGAATTTCATCAATCCAGACACACGGAGCTAATCATGGAAGAAACTGCTCTGGGCAGCGTGACGTGGAGAAAGGTAGGCTCCCTGGAAACCGTTTGAGGACTTGGGAACATGATCCGTGACCTCTGCTCAGGTAAAGGGTTGTGGAACGTGCACGAGCCCAGGCATGATTTAGCTGCACCTAGTATTTTGTAAAAGCTGAAGGGGACACCGAGTGGTACAGTATCATAGTGGTAGGCACTGCTGCCTAGCAGCTCTGGGACTCTGGGTTCGATTCCATGGGTACTGTCTGTGTGGTGCTTGGATTTCTTCCAGGTTTTCCTCCTTTAGTACAAAGACATACTGACAGGTTCATTGGCCCTGGTGTGAGTGTGAGTGTGAGTGTGAGTCTGTCTGCCCTGCAGTGGACTAGCATCCCATCCAGAGGGTCTCCTGCTTTGCACCTATTGCTTGCCAGGATAGGCCCTGGCTCCCCTGGGACGCTGAAGTGGAAGAAGTGGTTAGAAAATAGATGAATGGCTAAAGGGAGCACATTGATCACAGACCATCATCAATGATCAATTTAAACAAATGTCCACCACAGACAGATTATTGAAGGCATTTAAAGTTACTAACTATAAACTATCTATAAACTGTGTTACTTCTCATGTTATTGACAGCAATAGCTTGACCCTGCACTGGTGCCTTGCTTGTGAGGTGCGTATCGCAGTGAAGTGTTCTGGAACCTGCGTTGCCCTTCATACATCCACTCCCTCCTGTTCACATTGATCCCCAGCACCCTGTGAGTTACAAATGCAGCACCTGTTATAATACGCGAGAGAATGGTGTTTGCATGGCAGCTGCCACATGTGTTGTTCAGCTACGCTATCATGTTATTGGATGGCTACGCTCTGGTTAACAACCATTATCATGCATGATCTCGCGGCACACGTGCTGCGTTCAAGAAATACAGTTCGGAGTGGTGCTGTTCTAGTCCTGTTAGAGCAGATTTAGGCAGATGGACTCATCCACTGCCGAGACGTTCCCTGACGTTCGGAATCAGCAATGTAGAAAATGCCCTGCTTAACATGCAGAAATGCCCAGCCACCCACGCTGTCACACTAGAAAGAGGCTGTAGGAGACCAGTGTGGAACAGCACGGTAACTGTTTTGGAAAAGTTTGAGAACTTTGGCCTCCCCTCACAAGAGTCGCTGTCACGGTCTTATTTTAATGTGAGCCCTAAGCCTCTCTTGATCCTGGACTTCATGAGGTGGGCCGAAGGCTTTAAAGATGCCTGCAGTGAATAGAATTTATCTGTTGAGTTTAGTCCATAAATGAGCTGGCAGCGTTCCTCCCTATGACAGGCTTCACTTGACTGCTTGCCTATTAGCTTAAAAAAAAACCGTCCTAGAGCTGTAACACAAACCAGACTTCTTTTTCCTCGGCTTTGTGTCTTCTCAGACACCTGCTTGTTAATTTGAAGTGTAGCAGTTTGAATCCAGTAAAAACAAATATATTTTTAGTGTTCGGGTAAATATGTAAAAATAGGGCTCTGGATATTTCTTCCTACCTGGGTTGCTGAACTGACTAAACTACAGCAGCTCTGTGATGTGGGCTGTGAACAGCTTCTGATTCTGGTTCTCTTTCCATACTCATCCTTCTTGATCTCAGTGCTGCCTTTGACACTGTTGACCATAACATCTTGCTTTCTCGTCTCGAGACTGTGTTTGGAGTCTCTGACACTGCCCTCAAATGGTTTAAGTCTTACCTCACTGATCGCTGTCACTTTGTCTCTCTCAATGGGTACAGGTCTGAAATTGGTCTTGTCAAGTCTGGTGTCCCTCAGGGCTCAATACTGGGCCCCTTGCTCTTCAGCATTTACATGTTCCCACTTGGTCAGCTTTTAAGATCACATGGCCTCAGCTTTCATTTTTACGCTGACGATACTCAAATATACATCCATACCAAACCCGACACTGATGTGGCTGTCTCTATTCTATCTAATTGCATCTCTGACATAAAAATTTGGATGACTCAAAACTTCCTTCATCTTAACTGTGACAAGACTGAAGTCATGCTTATTGGTACCCCCCATCAACTTCATAAAGCCAGTCCTGTAACCCTGTCTGTAGATGGCTCTGTACTTGAGCTCCAATCAAAATTGAAAAACCTTGGGGTTATATTCGATTCTGGCTTAACATTCGATCCACATGTACAGCATACTGTCAAAACATCTTTTTTTCACCTTAGAAATATCGCAAGACTACGCCCTATGCCATCATTAACTGTGGCTGAAAAGCTGATCAACATATTTGTATTCTCTCGAATTGACTACTGCAATGCTCTGCTCCCTGGGGTATCTAAATCTACTCTGAACAAGCTGCAGTATGTCCAAAATTCAGCAGCCAGAATCCTGACCAGGTCTAGTGCAAGTGTTCACATTACTCCTATCCTGGAGTCCTTGCACTGGCTTCCGGTCAAATTCCGCGTAGACTTTAAAATCCTCATGCTCACCTACAAGGCTTTACATGGCTTGGCACCTCAATACCTGTCTGAACGTTTATCGCCCTACTCCCCACCTCGCAACCTCCGCTCTTCAAATTCTGCCCTCCTTACTGTCCCCCAAGCCCGTCTACATTGTATGGGCGACAGGGCCTTCTCCTGCTATGCCCCCAAGCTCTGGAACTCTTTGCCCAAGGATATTAGAGAGTCACCTTCTCTAAACTCCTTCAAATCCAGACTCAAAACCCTCCTTTTCAGAAAAGCCTTTACTTAACTGGTTCCATTCTTCACCCCTCTGCTCTTCTTAATACCATATTCCAAGGTCTCCTCTATTGTTATTGTTGTAATTATAATTGTGTCCTGTCTTGTGAAATTTTCTTATTTATTGTTGTAGTCTTCTTATTTACTGTTATTGTCATCCTGTAAAGCGCTTTGAGAAGCCACCTTTAAAGGCGCTATATAAAATAAAGTTTATTTTTATTATAACAGCTGTAACGTAGGAGGGTCCAAGAGGTTTGTTTTTGGATGGTTTTAGTGTTTCCCATTTTTCTTAAGTTATCATGGACCTAGCTATACACTCCACCCGTACTCTCCAGGGCATTTGTGAAATTCCACCTTGCTGTCCTCTCACGACACCTACTTGCTAATCTGAAGATCATGCTGCTCCTGCTTCTGTGTCTCTGTTTTGGTATCGCTGGTTTGATCCTGGAAGAATCCACCACTTTTTGGATAAGATTGTTTCTTTCTGTAATTCAAAATCACAGGCATAGGAGGTTTAGACAGGAAGGACTGCGATTTTTGTCGTTTACCTCTTCATCGAAATGCAGTACGACAGGAGCCCTACGATCTCCTGGAGTTAACTCGGGTCACGTTGAAATGACCTCTTGTCTGCTTGTGTCCTTACTTTTGTTTTTAAAAATGATATTACACCCAGGGGCTTGTGAACATTTGAAGACAGGAGGCTGAACCTATTTAAAAGAAAACTGGGTCCCGACACCATCTTTGGGACCCAAAGCTTGCCTTGCAAGACATTTATTAACAATTCCACTTCCACTGTGGTCAGGGAATATCTTGCAGAAGAATTTCTAGACGCTTATTTCCTTAGTTCTCTCATGTAGTGGGAAACAAAATAATAAACCAGGAAGCAAATTTTACAAGACAGATTAATTTGCAGTAATATACCAACAGTAATATACACAACATCTGCACCATTATGTGCAGATATTTAGCTGGTAAATATGACATAGCCCTGTCTTCTACAGAAAAATATGGAACTCTACCCCGCAACTGAAATAAAATATATCAAATAAAGCCCTCACATAAATGTTGAACTAATGGGAATCTTTACCTTTTTTAAAATAGTGACTAATAAGGGAGATGTCCTTACCATAGCAGCTCCCACAAATGGGGGATATTTGTACAACATAATCCAGCATCCCCTAGCCGAAACCCTTGAATCAGTCTCTGTAGTGCTCATTACCTGGACACGTTCTGGAGTCTGGTGTGCCAAACATGGAGCCCTCTCACTCTTCCAAATCTTCTATCTCCAAAAGCTTTGGCTTAATGGCCTCATCAAGAAAGATCCAAGAAAGGAGGTTAATAATTAGAGAAGCTGCTTGGCCTCCTGGATTATTGGTGTCACAATGCGTTTTTCAGAACCCTATGCAGACAGCAGAATCCGGAGAGGAGTGAGACAACACAAGACAAACTAGTCCAATGGGAGTCGGTGAGAATATCCTGGGAAAGCCAATGTCCAAAGCTGGGTGATCCATCCTGACAGACCAGACAAGAGTTAAAAGCCGGAGCAGGATCCGGCAAAGGTTCAGGGGAATAAAAAGGGGTAACGGGGCCAGGTGCTCCCAGACCCAGATGATCAGGACACCGTTGTGAAGTCCTGGACTCGCTGGTAGGCGGGGTTCTGAGCGTCCATCTTCCAAAGCTGAGCCCAGATTGGTAGGAGCGTCTGGCTTTTAAAGGGGAGACTGGATCAGGAGGCAGGTGTAGGAGATTAGGTAAACGAGGAAGGGCTGGAGCGTCCTTAAGAGGAGGGGTTTATGATCGTGACAATTGGCAGTTGTGAGAAAGTAAGACAAGGGACAGCTGAGGAAAGGCTACAAAGCAGATCTGACCTTAAGAGATTGGGGTGCTTGGAAGAGAAATGTTCTTATACCTCCTTACATGAAGCAGTAGTTTACAAAGTCTTAATCAATTGGAAGATGAAAATGCAATATTCAGGTATGAGACTTCTGCAGGGATCGGTTTTGCCACCCGAGTTGTTTTGCTGTGGGCTGTTGCAGTTTTGACTACTGCAGCACGTATTTGGTTTATCGGGTCCCATTCCCTGATTTCCTTGTGATGAAAAGCGTCTATATCTCTTAGAACATCTTAGCAATGCCATTACCGTCGACCACGGATTTCTTGGCAAGTGACGATCCTGCTTCCAACATCTTTCTGCGGTCACGGCCCGATCTGGTGAAAGTGGCGTGTGATCCGGTGTTTGTTGGGAAACCGCTCTAAAGGCAGTGTCAGTCCAGGCATGGGGCACCACGCGGTGAGGAAGATGAGCACATGTGATAGAGAGCAATTTCTAGATGCCATGTCACAACTCAAACAATGAAAAGACACATTTTCCCCTAACCGTCTGCGGTTCTGTGAATGAGTTCTGGCAATACACTAGATAATGTGCAATTCATTGCACATTTGTGATTTCATTATTGCAGGAAATAAGGTCAGCATTCATCTCTATAGCACTTGCTCTTAGTTAAAGTGATGAAGTGGAAAACTCACATGAATCATCCTTCTCCCTGTTCTTGACAAACAGACAAGTGCAAGAGTGGCACCAACCTTAATGACTGGTGGGTCCATAATGCTGTGGGGCACATTTTCCTGGCATGAATCGGGTGCACTCATTCCTGTAGAATGCAAGGTCAATGTTAATTGCTGCTCAATACTGCCGAGTCACCATTTTCACCCCATGGCTCTCCCATGGGTTTCTCCCATGATCATTGTGCCCCTTTCCACAGAGCACGTATGGTCACCCAGTGATGATCACAACACTGATGTTATCCTGAACCCAGATCTAAACCCAATCCAGCACTTGTAGGAGGTTCTGAAATGACACCTGAGTCAGTTTTCCACCTCTATATCATCCAGGCACAAGTTGACTGACTTTCTTGTGGAGGAATGGTGCCGGACTCTATGCTGTGGCATATAGAGGCTATACTGGCTGAAAGTAGTGGCCCAACGCCCTTACCATTGGTGTTGATATGACCCATGGTTTTGGGTCATTGACTTATTATTGGTGTTTCCATTTTTTTGCCCCTAGCTGTAGTAAACCTCGATTAGAACATGGTAAAATCCTTTTAGTCGTGGGTAAAATCTTGTAGCACTTGGAAATGCAGTGTGAAGAAGCATTCTAAATAGGAAAAATGTTATGATGAATCTGAACAGAGTCCAAGCAGCATTAGCAAGACCTTCGCAATTCAATGCTGGTGGGTCTCTCTTTCCCCTGCCTCAGGTTCACCAAAAACCTCTCGCCTGACAAGATCAACCTGAGCACGCTGAAGGGCGAGGGTCAACTGTCCAACCTGGAGCTGGACGAGGAAGTCCTGCAGAACATGCTGGACCTGCCCACCTGGCTCGCCGTCACCCGCGTCTTCTGCAACAAGGCGGCAATCAGGGTGAGGGGACAGGGGAAAGGGGAAAGAGAGAGAACGGGCAGGGAGACTCGTGATAGCAGCAGTAGTGTGCGAGAGTGAGACTGCGATAGGAGCAGTTCTGTGCGAGAGTGAGACTGCGATAGGAGCAGTAGTGTGCGAGAGTGAGACTGCGATAGGAGCAGTAGTGTGCGAGAGTGAGACTGCGATAGGAGCAGTTCTGTGCGAGAGTGAGACTGCGATAGGAGCAGTTCTGTGCTAGAGTAAGACTGCGATAGGAGCAGTTCTGTGCGAGAGTGAGACTGCGATAGGAGCAGTAGTGTGCGAGAGTGAGACTGCGATAGGAGCAGTAGTGTGCGAGAGTGAGACTGCGATAGGAGCAGTTCTGTGCGAGAGTGAGACTGCGATAGGAGCTGTTCTGTGCGAGAGTGAGACTGCGATAGGAGCAGTTCTGTGCGAGAGTGAGACTGCGATAGGAGCAGTTCTGTGCGAGAGTGAGACTGCGATAGGAGCAGTAGTGTGCGAGAGTGAGACTGCGATAGGTGCAGTAGTGTGCGAGAGTGAGACTGCGATAGGAGCAGTAGTGTGCGAGAGTGAGACTGCGATAGGAGCAGTAGTGTGCGAGAGTGAGACTGCGATAGGAGCAGTTCTGTGCGAGAGTGAGACTGCGATAGGAGCAGTTCTGTGCAAGAGTGAGACTGCGATAGGAGCAGTTCTGTGCGAGAGTGAGACTGCGATAGGAGCAGTTCTGTGCGAGAGTGAGTGATTAAAGCCTCTTGCCTTCTCTGATTATCCTTTTCCCCCTAATAATCCCTAATTTTTGAAGTGTTAAAGTAATTTAATTTCTTGAACATGCTTCGTTTGTACTTTTTTAAATGTGCTCTTGTAAGAGAGTTGCTTTGAGAAAATGGGGAGAAATTTTGATTTGGAGCACAAAATGTTAGCTCTCACTTTTTCTAGTTCACTGAAGTATAAAGCACAGGTTGGCTCTGGTGGGTTATCAAGGACTGGTGTTTATCTGATCAGCAGTACAGAGATGATGTGTTTGAACTCAAAGTGGTACAGACTGCAGGCCTCAGAACAGCTGGCAGTGTCAGAGCTGTGATGTTTTTGTCTCTGTTCTCAGATACAATGGACAAAGCTGAAGACCAGCCCGATCTGTTTGGTATGTATTAACCTCTGTATTTTCTTGTTGGTTATTTTGGTTTATGGCAGGGGCAGTAGTAGATTATATACTTCCTAGTTCAGCCATCTTCTTGTTTCTGCAGTAGCCCGTCACTGGGGAACTAACACGAGCTGAGGGAGGTGCTTTGTATTCACAACATGCTTCTCTCATACCACATAGAGCATGAGAGTCTGTTTCAAAGCAAAACCTGTATCCTGATACCTGGCTTATCCTTATTTCCTGTGGTAAATGTGTGGCCAATGTGCAAGGCCAACTATGAAGCACATTTTGTGCCAGATGCCATTTACATGTTTTTTTTCCCTGCAGGTTTTCTAAATTCTAATTTTGCTTTACTACACCAGAACACACCCAAAGAAGGCTTCACAGCCGAAACATTGTGTTTCTTCTCTTTTCAACGTGGAATAAACCTTTACTTGTTCCTTTACACGAGAACATAATTTTACACTATACTATAAATTCGTATGCTTCTTATCACTGTGGTTAAATCTAGTAGAGATAGCTCAATGAGCTAAACTGCTGTTTTGTAAGCACACATGCTTACAGGAAAGCAAGTCTGAATCCCACCTCTAATTTTCAAAAACTAAATCTCAGGCATCTTGGTAGATACTGTATATTTAGAAGCTGAATGACTGGTGTTGTAATTCCAGTATGTCATTTCATGTTGCTTTTGACTTGTCCTGCCAGTTCCTGGACAAGGTGGAGGTGGAAATGAGGACATGTGAGGAGCCACGCCCCCCAAACGGCCCCTCCCCCATCGCCATAACAGCAGGGCAAAGGTCAGCTGCATGCCCCACCCCCACCCCCACCCCCGACAGCCTCCACATGCTAATTCTGTCATCAGTTTTGTAGCTTTTAGGTTTGTCTTACTGGTTGCTGTAGTGCAATATATCCCAGTCGTTAAAATATCCTATTTTTTAAGTCTAAGGAACATTTAGAACACCATGAAATAAATATTTGTGCTGCAGTGCAGTATCATGCAATATGCAATATATAAAAATGTGAAGAGTGCATGGTAATTTTATATGTGCTGGCAAATACAGATCTGTACATCAGACAGGCCAGTTCTTTTCTGATCTAGAGAGGTCTCATTGCCTTCACCAGTAGAAATGGTCGGCGGTGCTGGCGTTTGGGCTGAGCTAGATAGACAAGGCCCTGCTGGTTTTCCCTATACAGTGGACAGCTGCTCCCTGTCTGAAAGTTAAGTGTGGCTTCTGACGCCTGTCTGAACTGAGTGTGTCCCAGTCGGTGGTCCCTGCTCGGGCCGCGGTGTCTAACGGGCCTGTGTCGCTGTGTCGCTGTGCCGCAGTGAGTACGGTTTCGCCGAGAAGGTGGTGGAGGGTATGTCCGTGGTCATCAACTCCATCACCATCAAGGTGCGGGCCCAGGCCTTCCACGCCTCCTTCGAGCTCTGGCAGCTGCAGGGCAACAGCCTGAACCCCAGGTGGCAGCGCAGCGACCTCCGCTACACCCGCATCACCGACCCCAAGAGAGGAGAGGTACGTCACGCGAACCCACTGGCCAGCTGGCCTTCGCTGTCTCCAGGCCTCTTTAGTGCTGAGAGGATGGCCTGAGAACGCTGTGTAGAGAGTGGGGTCACTGCGGGGTCACCGCGGGGTCCTGCAGGAAGCATAGGGCAGTATGGACAGAGCATTACAACAGCAAAGGTGAGCAACAAAGTCAGAATGAACCAAATGTTATTTTTTTTAAACTAAATTTAATAAAGGAATGTATAGTTAACATCCAGAGAAATACAACCTACATTCTGGGGTTGAAAGGAATGAGCTATAAGAGCTGAACCTTTTCAGTTCTGAACAGAAGACAATGAAGGGACCCGATACAGGTACAGTGGTGAGAAAAACTTTGTGAACCCTTTGGAATCGTCTGTATTTCTGCATTATTTGCTCCTATATGATCAGTATGACCTGATCTTCATCTGCAGTAAATCATGATAATAGATTAACACAATCTGATCAGACAAATACCACTCAAACACGAGTACTTTTTCATGCCTATGTTGAACACAATGTTTAAACACCCACTGTCTGGGCTGGAAAAAGTATGTGAACCTTTAGATGTAGTAACTGCTGGAACCTCCTTTAGCAGCAGTGACCTCAACCAAACATTTCCAGCAGCTGCTGATCAGTCCTGTACATCAGTTTGTTGGTATTTTGGCCCATTCCTCTGTACAGAACTATTTCAGTTCAGATTTTAGTTTTGAAATTTCTCCTATCTTCACCCTTATCACGATTGTAAAGTTTTCTTCAGAGGGCTAGGACCCCAAGTACACTTAATTAGTTCCTCTTCTAGTCTAGTTGTAGGGTAAACAAGGGAATTGATGCAGTGGCCTGTCTTGGTTAGTGATTTGTATTGTAAGAAACATGGCTTGCATTGACAGTGTGTAATTCAGTTTTTTTCCCCTCCATCACAGGATAAGCATGCTACTGTTTTAGTTTGTGTTTGTAGTGTTCATTTCCAGCCAGATGGTGGTTACACTGTGAAGCCTGGCAGCTTGAAGGCTTGCCAAGTCATAACTTCAAGCGCGGAAGCTGTGCCCATTCGAAAGACTCTGCCTGCGTGGTGTTGGGGTGCTGCTGTGGAGGCAGGAGGCATGCCCGCGACAATTTCACCCCCACACCTCCCCTGCCTGCCTCTCAGGTGCTGACGTTTAAGGAGATCAACTGGCAGAGCCTGCGAATCGAGGCGGACGCCATCGAGGGCGGCGAGCAGGACCTGGGCAGCACCCCCCTGCGCCTCATCACCAACCAGGGCAGGATCCGCATCGCGCTCAAGCGCCGGGTAGGGGAGACAGGAGAACCCCCCCCCAAAAAAAAAGCCCTGCCTAAAATGAGCATATCCAAAAGGATCTGATTCATTTTCAAATGGTCTCAGGAAATATCAGTTCTCTTTGCATGAAATCGCACTGTCCCCAGGGTGATCAGCAAGTCTGAGGTCCCAGCTGCTGTTGGCTTGGTTTTGCGCTTGGTGTTGTGTTTCAAGCACATTGTGTCAGTGTCAAGGCCTCTTGTTTGAACTCAGCCTTGCTCTGTCCTGTTCTGTACAGAGGTCCTGTTATCTACAGGCCCGGCTCACTTCAGCTCCACATGCTCTCTCATTGCTGGGCTGCTAGGGTTATGGG
This sequence comes from Lepisosteus oculatus, assembly GCF_040954835.1. Classification (NCBI taxonomy): domain Eukaryota; kingdom Metazoa; phylum Chordata; class Actinopteri; order Semionotiformes; family Lepisosteidae; genus Lepisosteus; species Lepisosteus oculatus. The sequence continues at coordinate 29,907,483 of NC_090700.1, forward strand.
GCTCTGGCACCGGCAACCCAGCCGTGGCATTAAAGCCGATTTGCTGGGATGGATTCCGAGCAGGATGGAGGACGGGGAGGAACAGCCCCTCTCTGGTCTGTAACCTCTCCGGTGTTCTTGCAGGTGAAGGACTGTAATGTGCTGGCTTCCAAGCTGCTCTTCATACTGGACGACCTGCTGTGGGTGCTGACGGACTCGCAGCTGAAGGCCCTCATCCGTTACGCCCAGTCCCTCAGCGAGGCCATCGAGAAGTCCGCGCAGCAGCGCAAGAACCTGGCCTCCGACGGCCTGCAGGTTGGGTGGGCCGCTGTCGAAAAGGCTCATGGCCGCCCCCCTTTCCAAAAGATTTAAAATTCATGTAGTTCCCATACTAGTCATCTGCCCATTTTCTAACGTCATTATCCAATTCAGGGCTGCAGGAAAGCCAGAGCCTATCCCAGCAAGCAACAGGCACAGGGCAGGATACGCCCTGGACAGGACACCAGTCCATTACAAACACACATTCACACCAGGGCCATTTTTTCCCCACAAACCAGTTTACCTACCAGTTTGTCTTTAGACTGTGGGAGGAAACCAGAGCACCCAGAGGAAGCCCACACAAACCAGGGGTGAACATGCAAACTCCATGCAGACAGCACCCCAGAAATTGAACCCAGGGCCCCAGCACAGCACAGGAGCAACTCTCACCACTTCTCTCAGCTATGTTACTGAAGGCAATAATTTGGCTTCATTCAAGAACCGGCTGGATGCGATTCTTGTTCTCAATTCAGCCTTACAGTTGGTAAGAACTGCACAAACAGAAACTTAAATACATTGCTAAGCAATGCTCTCCCCTGCTTGTTCTCAGTAAGGACACAGCCAGTCATGGACAATGCAACTTCTGCAATGCCGACTTACAGCACTAAAAGTAAAACTGAAACGGCTACATAGCTCCAACTCCATAGTTCCGCGGAGTTGCTTTAGAAAGAATTTAGATCATGACGTGTTGCTGCCCTCAACCTTTGTGACAGCAGTGGGCTGTCAGAGGACATTGTGCTAGTGGTGCATTTTCAGTGTTGCCTCCCCCAGCAGTGTGCATGCCTGCAGCCAGCAGAGTTATCCGTTAATGAAAACATAATTGCTAAGATGAGACGCGCTGACTTGCATAGGAAACCGTTTTTAAAAACTAGCCGACAGATGTGGTGTTCATGGCCGATCATTTCAGACGTGTGTGTGTGTGTGTGTGTGTGTGTGACTCCCTGCAGACTGCGCCGCCCTCCCCTGGCTCTCACCTGCCCTGGGCGGAGCCCGCGCCGCCCCCCAGCGGAGCCCCCAGCACCCTCAGCCAGTACTTCGAGCTCCATGACGTCAAGGAGTCTTCCTACCATACGCTCATTTCTCGGCTGGACCTGCACATCTGCAATGACAGCTCGGCGGAAGACCCTGGTGAGACCCCCCTCTACAAACATCACTCGGCCTCTTCCTATGGGCTGTGTCCCATCGATGGTAGGGTGGCCTGTAAACAGGTGGTTCAATCAGATTCCAAAGACAAAAGACAGAGCACAAATGGGAGCTTCATGCATAGCTAGATGCAGAGGAGTTTCAAACTTACACTGCTGAACAATGGGGCAGTTCCTTTGTTTTGGGAAGGTTTGCCTTCAAGATGGCTGGGCCTGTGCATAGCTACTGTATGGGACACACAATTTGTATCCGATGTGTGTTCGCATCTGGGAGGGGAATAAAACAAGTTAATATTATTTAACATCTGTTGCTCTCTTTTCTCTCTCTATGTGACAAAATGGGCAACTAGTTTGTTCCAGACCCCCTTTACCCAAAGAGTGGTGGGAGTAGGGAACAAGCTACCAGGCCATGTTGTTGAAGCCGATAGTCTGGGTGAGATCCTGGGGTTAATTGGCTACCACTTACCAAACAGGATAGATAGGCCGTATGGCCTCCTGTGGTTTGTAAACTTATGTTCTTGTGTTTTTTTGCTCAGAGGAGCCTCGGTCCTGGAGCTCCACAGGAGCCATGCAGCTGACCTTCCGAATGCTGGGCTTTGACTACTACCCCTTCCACCGGCCAGGTGAGCTGTGAAAGAGGGTGATTTCTGTTTGGAGTGATCCGTAAAACTGCTTAACTGAACAAACTGGCTTAATGATCACAAGAAAATTGACCCAGAGCATTATAAATTGAAAATATATTGCTTATCTATTAAATTACCTGTTAATCAGTGTTTGGAGAGTTTGTACTGTACTCTTTAACCTGTACTTGTATCAGGTTCCATAAATTAATTAACTTGGGGGGATCAGAGCTCTGTCAGGGTACAGACAGGAACCTCGGCTCCTGCCTGCGGCCCAGAGGACTCTGTGTGATCTGATCTCCTCTTGTGTCTCCGGCCCTGGCAGGCGACGGGTGCCGTCACTGGGAGCGACACTGCGGCGCCATGGAAACCCGGGCGCAGTGGGCGGGGAAGCTGCTGCAGGAGTTCCAGAGGCAGGCAGAGGCGGGAGCAGGGCCCCCGGGGTCACTCGGAGGCTCCCCCATGGCTAGCAGGGAGTCACCCTACAAGCGCGCGCCAGGTGCGTCCCCCACTTTGGGCGACTTTGCACCTTAACATGGAGGCCGTCTCCCAGTCTCCTGCCTTCCACACGTGTCTCTTCCTCTTCTGCTCACACCTGTATTGTTTTCATCTGTTGTAATCAGAATTTTCCCTTCGAAGCTTAATAATGAGTTCTGACAGTGTTATACTGTGTTAGGAGGAGTGGTCTCTCATCCCAGCCAGAGTCTAGATTTAAAAATATCACCATGTTCGCTCCTGGCTTATACACATCACACATAGAGTGTGGGCATCTCCTCCAGAGCAGGCCATGGCCGAGTGGTGGTGCCCTGAGTGTACAGGAGGGGTGAGGCGTATCGGAAGTATTGGCCCCAGTCGACCTTTTTACGGAAACGAAGTAGTTCTTGCCGAACGGGAGCATCCCATCCCCTGTGGCCCTGGTGTCGTTACCAGGTGGGCAATGTCATTAAACTGCCGTGAGACCAATATCCCAGAATCTGGGGTTAGCGGTGACTGCTGAGCCACGGACTGTCTCGTTGTTGAGCTCTCGGTGCAAGTGGGAGCAGAGCAGCCTGATGTATTATGTTCAGTCCTCGAGTTGTCTGTCTACAGCAGATCAGCTCGCAGAAACACCCGCAACTACAAACTGCGGAGAGTGCCCGGTACAGGAAACAATGGCCAATCTGTATGTTATTAAAAAGGAAATGAAAAAGTGGTTTGCCAGGTTTCAAGAGGCTCAGAAGTACAGATGGCACACAACATTTTTTACTGTTCTTTCCAACATTCTTGTATTGTATCAAGAAGTTACAAAAATCACCTCCTTGCAGAACCCAGGTGAGGGGCCCCATGAGACCAGCTGTTTCCTGCCTGTTGCAGGTGGAAGGTGTACATCAGTGCTAGAGGAAAACATCGCTGACCGCTGGTTTTGCGTCGTATTCCTGAAAGCGAGGACTGTCCCGTAGCGGGAAGCTGAAAGTGGTCCCTTTTGTTTTGAAGCTGACGGAGCGTCCAGCCCCCCTGAGTGTCCGCGGGCCTCCCCGGCGCCCCCTTCCCCCCACAGGCTTCCCTGGAAGCGCCTGCGTGCCAGCTGTGTGGTGGTCAGAGTGGACGACCTGGACATCCATCAGGTACTGCCGCCCGCCTGCCTGCCTGCCCGCCAGTCAGTGCCCCAGTTCTGTCCGTTTCCAGCGAAGTGAGCAGTGACTGTCGGAGACGTGCAGAGCACACTGATTCAGAAAACACAGAGACAGAGATCAAAAAGAGCCTCCAAAAGTTAGAAATCTGCACCATTGCCTGTAGTGACAAAGGAACAGGCTACGTTCGAAATCTTTAACATTCTTTCTCCTTGAGCAAAAGTCTATCCAGCAAAATTTAATCCACCACTGGCATACAGGGGCAAAGGGGTTTTATAAGAAGTGGGCTATAGGGCCTGGATTGTGAAAATCTTATGCATCCGGACAACGATGCCCTATAAAAATTCCACAAATTCCAATCAATTGCCAGTGTTTTTTAATCTAGGTTCCGTTTTGCTTTACGGACTCTTGTGTTTAGTCAGTATCCCTCTGCGGGTGAGTCATGGTGAAGGAAGGTGGTCACAGGCTTTGCTTGTTTTAATGAAAGTCTGGGTTTTGACTGCAGGGAGTGCCCTGAAGCTTAGCGAGGGCTGGTTCCAGCTCATGGGCATGGCTGAGAGGAGGGGTGGAGGCTTAGAGAACCCCATCTCTGCTGGGGACCCGTGAGAGAAAGTCTGCCACTTTGAGCTCTGTCTTGTACGGTTCTGATCATCCAGCGTAGAAAGAAGCGGGCATCACTGCGCCTCACTATTCAGCGCACAGGCCAGTGTGGCCTGTTGATCTGAGGGGTGTGCAACAAGCCCATTGGAGAAGAACTGCCTCTTCCACATTGGTGTGTAGAAGCTATTATAAGTAGCCAGTTCTGTATTAAACAATGCAGACAGTTGTCCAGAGTTCAGGTCAGTGCCTGCAGGGGTTTGGAAGTCAGTAGTTGCACATTTGTGGTGCTCATGAAAAGCTTAAGCTTTTGCTGATCGAACGTTATCAAGCAACAAGGGTGGGGGGCTGTGTAGCTCAAGCCCACTGGAGGAAACAGGGAAGTAAGTGCTTGTCCTCAGGGGTGCTGGGCCAACCTAACGTGATCTCAAAACAACTTCTCAACTTGACGAGCATGTGATCTCAGTCACACTCTGCTGCTCTGGAAATTACCAGAGCTGGTTGTGGGCTGGGGGGGGGGAGCACATTGTGGTTTTGGGTATTTTATTATTGGACGTCTTCTGAAATTCCATTTTTAGCCAAAAACTGCCCCTTTGTGGAAGGATTGATCTTCTGACATTTAACCAGAATAAGTGTCTCATTGAGAAATTCCCACAGGGCAGTGCTTAGGCATATTCTTGGCAGGGTTTTTCCCATAGTTGAAACACAGTAAATTACTTTCTAAAAGCCCCCAGCTTTGCCAAGTCTGTACAGGAGCAAATAAGTGTGTTCAGGAACTAATTCAAATGAGAAATGTGATGCTAGCGTGTGTGACTTAAAAAGGTCTTGGGTAGCTGACTTCAGTCCTCCTCCATGTTTTCTCCTTTGCATCAGATCTATAACTCGAATCTCGATAAATGAAAGACATGGAATATTTGACAAAACATCCATCCATTTTCTAACCACTTTATCCAGTACAGGGATACAGAGGAGTTGAAGCCTGTACTGGCAAGCAACAGACGCAAGGCAAGATACACCCTGGACGGGACGCCAGTCTGTTGCACGGCACACACAGACACAGACACACTCGCACAAGGGCCAGTCTTTCCAAATCCAAATCAAATCACATCAAAGTTTATTTATCAAATGCACAACAATACAGCGTGCAGCAGTAGTTGCTGGCAATGAAGTGTCTTTTCTGTGAGCTCACAAAAATCACAAGAATCACAAAATTAAGGTTATGAAAATAAGGTTACATAATACTAGATGTAATAGAAATTGAATAAAACTCAATATGAATAGAGCTGCTGTGTCCATAGTGTATGCAATATATACAAGTAGTGCAGTATGCCGAATACAGTGAAAACTGTGTGTCCATGTAGCCATTACAGGTGATTTGCTAAGCAGCTACAGGTTGGCTATTTAGCAGTCTTATTGCCTGGAGGTAGAAGCTGTTCCGTAGTCTCTTGGACTTGACCGAATGCTTCAGTACCATTTACCAGATGGTAGGAGGGAAATCCAGGAGCCAATTAACCTACAAAACTCCTTTGGACTGTGGGAGGAAACCGGAGCACCCAGGAATCCGAGCAGATTCACTCCTGGAATTGAACCCAGTGCTGTGCTGTCCTAGTGCTGTGAGGCAGCAATACTAACAACTGTGCCACCCTTCTACAAATTCTGATTTTTTTTACATCATCCTTGCAACAGTCTCACTTCAACACAGCGGCAACATAACAGACCAGATGCTGTAGAAGTATTTGTTTAGAAAAGAAATGGACATGGAGCAGAAACACAATGGAGACTGGCCTTGTTTTAGGACCTTTTTAAGACCCTTGTATAGTTATGCATGCATTTTAAAACTGGGAAGGCTATCCTTTTTTAAGATACTATAATTTATACCTTTTAAATTAAATGAAAAATCATTAATAATAAAAAATAACTGGCAGGCATGTTAACACAGGAAAATGAACTGTACCATTTCTTTTGGGGGTACCCTCTGTGTGTGACACTATTGTCTCCACAAATAATGCTGTTTATGTTATAACTCTTGCAGCTATCATGCTGCATTGAAATTTAAACACCACCAACCGTGTTCATGAGTGCTGGAACTGAGGCTTATGAACACCACCATATATCCTTGGGCAGCACAATTTTCACACAGTCCAGCCCTGGAAGAATGGGCTTACTTCTCTCGTTTTGCACTTCCCTAGGTATCCACAGGGGGGCGCCACAGCAAGAAGCCCCAATCCCTGATGACTTGTAACCGGAGGTCCCTGCATCTCCCAGACACTGTATCGGCCATCCACTTCCAGTTCATGGAGTACTACTTCCCTGACAACCCTCAGCTGCCTGGTAACGTGCCTCAGTGTGAATCTGCAGAGCCCTGCCATATTAAAGTGACAGCCTGAATCAGGGGGATGAATTCACTGGTCAGAATGGTCGGAGCCCAGAGCTGAATAATGCATTGGGCTTGAATTGCAGCTCATAGTTCATTGTCCAGAGTTCATCCCATGGCTACAGCAGGAATTGTATAGGTGTGAGTGAGGGAAAATGATATTGTGCACCATGAGGTCCTGACGCATACGTTCAGACATAAGACTGCAGGATTGTCCCCACAGTGTCCAGAGGTCAGACACTGACTTTATTTAAAACAATGTTTTTCACTATATTTGCTCCAGTATGTATTAGATATTACAAAGCCAGCAGCCATATCACCCTGCTACTCACAACCCACTGAAGTTCAGCAGGGGTGAGCCTGGTCAGTACCTGGATGGGAGACCTCCTGGGAAAAACTAAGGTTGCTGCTGGAAGAGGTGTTAGTGAGGGCCAGTAGGAGGCGCTCACCCTGTGGTCTATGTGGGTCCTACTGCCCCAGTATAGTGACGGGGACACTATGATTTAAAAAGGCACCGTCCTTCATATGAGACGTAAAACTGAGGTCCTGACTCTCTGTGCTCATTGTAAATCCCAGGATGTCGCATAGGGTCTAAAACATCACCCTCCACAGGAGACCGATCCGGCTTCCGTGACACAAGGGAGATTCCTTTTTAGATGTTTCCAGAATAAAGGAGTTTATTCATGATTCATTATTTATTTTATGTATTAAACCACTCAAAGCGCTTTACAGGTAATGGGGACTCTCCACCACCACCAGTGTGCAGCACCACCTGGAAGATGTGACAGCAGCCATAGTGCACCAGTCCTCTCACCACACACCAGCTATCAGTGGGGAGGAGAACAGAGTGATGAAGCCAGTTCAAAGATGGGGATTATTAGGAGGCCATGATTGGTAAAGACCAATGGGAAATTTGGCCAGGACTCCTGGGAACACCCTGCTTTCAGAGTGGCCAGCAGATATGTGTGGATTCATAGATATTGACCCTGCCAAGGACCCTGACATGACTGTTAGTTGGTGCTTATTGGTGCTCAGTTCACCCTGAATGATGGTGTTAAATGATAAATGAAATTCTAGTTCCCTAAAACGTTTAACTGCACAAATTAGGAAAAGATACTACTGCAAATAAAAGATGCACTTACCATCTGTCTGCGACTACAAACTGTAGCACTAGATGCCTCAGCTAACAGAGCCCCAGAGAAGGAATTCCCTTCGTCTGTGCTGCGGATGATTCATTGAGAAGAGCCAAGAAACAGGCTGTTTGAACAGACTGCAGAGTCCATCGATGTTACTGCCCTCTGGTGGCATAACGGCAGTAAATATCTCAACAGTACCATGGCTCTGCAGAGTGCAATTCTTCTCTTTAGGGCATATATCCTTCTTTCTGTTTCAACTGAGGAAATGTAAATACACTTGTATATCTTAGGCTTATTTGTAATGTTAATAAATGTTATTGTACATGTGTATAATAATATATAGAGTGCTGTGCATACCAGAGGATCCCTGGTGCTTCAGCCTGTGGTGCCCATTCTCTGCCCGCTGCCCCACTACACAGCAGGTCTGGGGGAGGAATGACAAACTGCTTCGCCCATGAAATTAAGCCAGACACCTGGGTTAATACCCCGAGCATAACGAACAGAGCCACGGGATGTTTAAAGACTAAGGAATTCAGTTTCATCCGAAAAACGGCACGTCGTAATACTTTTTTTACACTCTTAGATGAGCATTTGTTTTGGAAATTCGGCCCCCAAGAGCCACCAACATTACTGCTAGTGCTGCTCTTTGATCTGAGGTGAACGCGTCCCATCGCTCCGTTACAAGCTGCGTCTCTTCCTCAGTGACGTGTATCTAGATCTTCGGTGCATTTGTAATGGTAGTTCTGTTGCATGCGGTGGAGATCCCATCTTTACACGCACATCATGAGCTGGAGCAAAGTTCGTTTTCTGGATTTTTAAGAATATTTTCACATAAAAGGAGACATAGCTGAGGCAGAGGTGCCCTGTAATCTTGGCCCCTTGATGGTGTTATAAGATCACTTTATTGGCCATGTACAATTTCTTGAATTAGGAATTTGTCTGCTTCCCGTGAGAAACACAGACAGGGAGAGAAACCTGGGGTCAGAGCTCAGGTCAGCCATTTATACTGCGTCCCTGGAGCAGTTGGGGTTAAGGGCCAGCAACCTTCCAGCCACAGGCGCAAATCCTTAGCCACAGAGCCACCGCACCGCCCTACACAGCCGCAGTTGGGTCTTGAGTAAAAAAAGAACCCCGTTCAAACTTTACCCCATCACTCTGTTGGTGCCCGCTTTGAGCAGAGCCCTGTCTGTGGCACTGTCTGACTGTGCTACCTTCCCCTCACTCCCTCTTGCAGTGCCATGCTCCAACCTGTACCTCCAGCTGAACGGGCTGCAGCTGTGCCTGGACCCTGCCAGCCTGGTGTGGATGAACCTGTTCGCTCAGGGGCTGCGGCGCTCTCTGGAGCAGGTCAAGGCCTTCTACAAGCTGCAGGATTCTGGGAAGGCGGAGGAGCACGTGGACGTGCGGATGGATGCGTCGCAGCTGAAGGTCAGGTGGGAGGAGGCCTGGAGGGGGGGAGTTTCAGAAGGGGCGTACTCAGGAATTGTGGTTGGGGCTATGAGTGATCTGCCTGTGTACCACTGTATCACTGTAACAGTATAACAGGAGGTCCATGCATATAGGATAGGGTACTGTTTGCAGAGATGATTTTTGACTCTGATTTGCTCTTTCCTGGGAGCAAATCTATGTGATGTCCAGGATCGTGCCTGTATCATTACTCGCAGGGCTCTACGTGAAGTTATTTTCTGAGGAAGCGATCGCTTGAGTGGACGTGGTCTGTGAAGACTGCGCACTGATATCTCTCTGTGCTTCTAGCTGCTGGTCCCACTGGACTCCTCCATCCTCGACCACCCCGACCGGCCCCAGACCCTGTGCATCCACGTCTGGCAGGCCGTCATGACCAACACGCGCCACTCCACTCATGGCACGCGCGCCGACCTCCAGGGCGTCTACCACTCCTTCGCCGCCTGCCCTTTCTTCCAGCCGTCGGCCGATCCCGGATTCCCTAGGGACCAGGCCAGCTTCCACCCCCTGCCCCCGGCCTTCCTGCAGCACGCCCTGGAAGAGGACCCGCCCCCGGACCCCCTGAACACGGAGAAGCCCCCTCGTGCCCAGGACGTGTGGGCCCTCAGCCTCTCCAGACTGGCGCTGGACTTCGAAGGGGCACGGAGAGGCCCCCGGGGCAGACCCCTGCCTTTCGTCGAGCCGTTCGCCGCATCCCTGTGGATGTGCCGCCCCACCGCCTTCCAGCACCGGCTGCTCTCTCCCTCGCACGCCTTCCCGTCTCGGACCGCCGCCGACACGAGGCTCCGCTCATCGGTCAGCTGCGACAACCACATCGGCTGCTCCCCGGTCCCGGAGGGGCCTGGGAACAAGCCCAAGTCCAGGACCGTCCAAAACCTGGCTGATCTGAGCTGGCCGGCAGGGAAGACAGCCGGGGCCTCCCTGCAGCAGAACGGAGAGGCGATCCGACAGGCTTCTGTCCACGTTTTGGCCCAGACCTTATCCCCGGTCAAGCTGTGGCTCAATCACTACCAGTACGTGGCTCTGCTCCGGATGAAGGACACCCTGGCCAGCCTGGCCGCCGAGCTGACCAGGGACGTCCGGCAGGACGCGGGGCAGCAGGCGCCGGCCCCCAGCGTCAGCCTGGGGCTGCTGCTGGAGAGCGTGGAAGCCGGAGTCCTGCTGCCTCCGGCTGCCACGGAGCCGGAGGAGGCGCGCTCCCCCGCGGAGACGGACAGCCCCAGCCTGACCGACTCGGAGCTCTCCCCTCTGAAGGGGCCTCCTCCTGGCGGGGCGCCGCCGGACACGGGGGAGCTGGAGCTGCCGGTGGAGGAGGCCTGCGAGGCCGTGGAGGAGGAGGAGGAGAGCGGGGCGGGCCTGTCCCCGCCGCTCTCGCCCCCCGCCCGCCCTCTGCGGTCCCGGGACCCCTCCTCCTTCAGCCTGGAGGGGGAGCTGGCCAGTGCCCTGACCGCCACCAAGGACGCCACCAAGGAAGCTCTGAGCGCCTCCCTGGACCTCACCAAGGAAGCCATCTCCATCACCAAGGATGCCTTCAGCGTCCTGAGCCGGGAGAAGATGAGCTCCACCATGCACAAGATGCTCTTCACTCCCCAGAGCAGGTCAGTCAGGATTCCCCAGGACCAGTGTATTCATTTTTGTATCGGAGCATCCAAAACCATCCTGGAGTGAATTAGCATTCAATTCTGAACGGGCCTACTGTTTTCTCGCAGGGCCGCACAAACAGGGGGCACTGACCTTGATAAAGGCGCATTTCTTCTTTTTTTTTTTGCAGCAGCAGCTTTTCTACTCAAGTGAGTTCCAGAAGCTATAAATGGGCATCTTATTATAAGTCTGTGTCTCTTTCGACCTGAGAAGGCACCAGATCATACATGCCTATCGGAACCAAGTACCGAGCTGACGCACAGACACAAACATGGCTAAATTCTTTGACGTGTTCCCCTCAGTCACCTGTTTGAAAATGGGCTGTGTGTGTCTAAGGTCACAAATCGTCAGTGAAATCTACTCTCCTTCTGTACCTCTAGTGCAGTGGAAGTATCAATAACAATGACAATTGCTTACACTTATATAGCACTGGACACTCCACTCAAAGCGCTTTACAGGTAATGGGGACTCCCCTCCACCACCACCAGTGCACATAGTGACCAGTATGCTCACCACACACCAGCTATCAGTGGGGAGGAGAACAGAGTGATTAAGCCAATCAAGGGGATTATTAGGAGGTCATGATTGGGAAAGGCCAATGGGAAATTTGGCCAGGATGCCACAGTAACACCCCTATTCTTTTCGAGAAACACCCTGGGTTTTTTTAATCAGGACCTCGGTTTTATGTCTCATCTGAAGGACAGCACCTTTTTACAGTATAGTGTCCCCATCACTATACTGGTGGATTAGGACCAACACAGACCCCTACTGGCCCCACTAACACCTCTTCCAGCAGCAACCTTAACTTTCCCAGGATTTCTCCCATCCATGTACAGACCAGGCTCACGTCTGCTGAGCTTCAGTGGACTGCCAGTTGTAAGTTACAGGGTGATGTAGCTGCTGGCTATATATATATAGTATCCGGTATTGTGATGCCTACTAAATGGGAAATGCATACGGTTGTTGAGTTAGGGCGACACGCTGGTGCTGCGGTTAGCATTTCTACCTTGCAGAGCTGGGGCTCTGTGTTCAAGTTCTGGACCTGCGGTGCTATCTGTGTGGAGTTTATACGTTATCATGTTCGCATGGATTTCCTCCAGGTGCTCCAGTTTTCTCACACAGTCCAAAAACACACTCGAAGGTTAATTGCTTTCTGGGTAAATTAGCCCTGGAGTGAGTGTACAGTATGTGTCTGTCGTGCAAAGAACCGGCATCCCGTTCAGCGTGTGCTCTGCCTTGTGCCCATTGCTTGCCAGGATAGGTTCCGGCTCCCTTGTCACCCTGTATTGGAAGAAGCTTTTAGAAAATGAATGGATGTCATTGAGTTACTCGACGTGGGAATAGAGTTGTTCCCAGCCCCAGCCTGACCGACTCGGAGCTCTCCCCTCTGAAGGGGCCTCCTAGCGGGGCGCCGGGGAGCTGGAGCTGCCGGTGGAGGAGCCCTGCGAGGCCGTGGAGGAGGAGAGCGCCCGCCGCCTGCCCTCTGCGGTCCCGGGACCCCTCCTCCTTCAGCCTGGAGGGGGAGCTGGCCAGTGCCCATTGGGTCATTGAGTTACTCAACATGGGAATTGAGTTGTTCCCTGATGACAGGAAGTCAAGTAATTGAACATGTTCGGATAAGTTGGGATTCTTGCAGACCTCCTTCCTAATGGTTTTGGTTAAGGTACACACAAGCCATTAAAGGGGAGTTACAGATTTGTCTTTCCTAAAATCCAGTTTTATTCTACTTAGCTCCTGTAAAACCTGAGTAAATGCAAGATTGGATTATATTAAAGTGGAATGACAGATGAATCAAAGCCCACCCCGAATGGCTAAAAGTTAAGTCTTCATCTGTCCTTCTGCAGGGATCAGCCATCTCGCCCCGAGGATCCCCCGGGCAACCTGCGTGTGCAGAGCATGAAGCACTCCCCATCCCAGCATTCCTTCGAGAGCTCCTCCCTGGACGGCAGCCTGCCTGACGATGGGCTGTCCGTGGACAGTGACAGCAGCGAGAACTTCGTCATCCTGATGGACTCTGGTAAGACCCCCACGCCCCTGGAGCCGGGAGTGTTGGACTGACTGCACTTCAGGCAGTGGCGTTCTGATCACAGGAGGACCATCCTGCTGACTGCGTATGTTAGCATTGAAACATCAGACATCGCCGCACCAGGTCTGATCTGATATATGAGGCCACATGCTTGCAGATGTGTGTCCTTATTGCTCCCACATGCAGAAATCCTGACGGAAGCAGGGCTTTCAAAATGCTTTTGCCTGGTGCATCAGGGGTTAATCTGTGTCTCCCTGCATCACCAACAAGATCTGATTGTCTTCAGTAAAACAGTGGGCTTGATCAATTTGTTCAGCATAATATCAAAGTCCTTACCCACCCGCCGATAGGGAACGTCAAACCCAGGACAGATCACAGCTTCCCATCTGTAAGACCCAGGAATCCTCTGGCCAGCACACAGCTGTGATCAAGTGCCCCATGTGGAATGTGCCATTGGCAGGCGGGTCAGTTTTTTTAAATTGTTGCCGGAGCTCATTCGGTTCTGTTTGTGGCGACCTGCCTGGGGAGCGTGTCAGCTGTCTGTGTTTAAGGAGCCGCTGTGTTGGGGTTCTGTCTTTCTCAGAGTCAGGGATGGAGTCCATGCGCCCCGACAGCACCCCTTCTCTGCTGGTGGACCAAGTGAGCCGGGGCAGTCCTGCACTGGGCACCGAGGGGGGATCCTCTGCGGACCTGAGCAGTTCCCTGTCCCAGAGCACAGAGGACATATCTCAGGACACGGTGAGGGTGTGAGAGAGTGAGCAGGCGTGTGCAAAGGGGTGAGAGAGTGAGCAGGCGTGTGCACAGGGGTGAGAGAGTAAGCAGGCGTGTGCATGAAGGTAGGAGAGTGAGCAGGAGTGTGCATGAGGGTGTGGGAGAGTGAGCAGGAGTGTGCATGAGGGTGTGGGAGAGTGAGCAGGCGTGTGCACAGGGGTGAGAGAGTAAGCAGGCGTGTGCATGAAGGTAGGAGAGTGAGCAGGAGTGTGCATGAGGGTGTGGGAGAGTGAGCAGGAGTGTGCATGAGGGTGTGGGAGAGTGAGCAGGAGTGTGCATGAGGGTGTGGGAGAGTGAGCAGGTGTTGGAAAATGTAGTATGAAGTGCAGTCAAGATCTGTAGTTCAAGGAGGGGTATGATATGAAGGTTGGTGACCATCTTGGTGTCTGTGTCTGTGGCTTCGCCTGTCCCAGGTGTCCGTGTTGCTCCTGCGGCTCAGAACAGTGGGCTGCATGGTAGATGTGCAGGGGGATGACCTGGTGGTGGCGCTGGAGTCTCGGGACCTAGTGCCCGAGCAACTGGGGAATATGAAAGTGATGCAGCTCCTGAGTGGACAGGCCCCATGTGAGTAACATCACACTGTGATCTCCCCCTCGGAGGCTTGTTATATACTGTCCTGCCTTGTCAAGTGTCATTACTCTCTTCTTCCTCCTGTAGGTGCACCATTGGCCCACAAGCCTCCATCCCCTGAGCAGAATGCCACTCCGGTGGCAAGGATGCGGATAGCGATGGGCCCAGCAGCCGCCCAGCATTCCCCCCTCTCCGAGACTGTCGGCTTCCTGGAGCTGAAGCTAAATGGCTGCCAGGCCGACCTCCTGACCTCCACACTGGCCACTATTGGGCCCTTCCTGGAGGATGAGCTGAGTGCTGATGTGCAGCCCATGAGGATCCACCTGGACAACACCACTATCACCCTGAAGGTCAGGACAGACAGGAGTACACAACACCACCATCACCCTGAAGGTCAGGACAGACAGGAGTACACAACACCACCATCACCTTGAAGGTCAGGACAGACATGAGTACACCACTCCACCATCAGCCTGAAGGTCAGGACAGACAGGAGTACACCACTCCACCATCACCCTGAAGGTCAGGACAGACAGGAGTACACCACTCCACCATCACCCTTATGACCTGGATAGACAGGAGTACACAACACCACCATCACCCTCAAGGTCAGGAGGACAGGCAGGAGTAGACGACACCACGGTCACCCACAAGGTCAGGACAGGCAGGAGGAGACGACACCACCGTCACCCTCAAGGTCAGGAGGACAGGCAGGAGTAGACGAAACCACCGTCACCCTCAAGGTCAGGAGGACAGGCAGGAGTAGACGACACTACGGTCACCCTCAAGGTCAGGACAGTCAGGAGGAGACGACACCACGGTCACCCTCAAGGTCAGGACAGGCAGGAGGAAACGACACCACTGTCACCCTCAAGGTCAGGAGGATAGGCAGGAGTAGACGACACCACCGTCAACCTCAAAGTCAGGACAGGCAGGAGTAGACGACACCACCGTCACCCTCAAGGTCAGGACAGGCAGGAGTAGACGACACCACCGTCACCCTCAAGGTCAGGACAGGCAGGAGTAGACGACACCGCCGTCACCCTCAAGGTCAGGACAGGCAGGAGGAGACGACACCACCATCACCCTCAAGACCATGAGGACAGGCAGGAGAAGAGGGCATGAGAATGCAGAGACAGAGACAAGTTTCATTGTGACTGTTCTAGTTCCCTCTGGTGCATTCAGCAAGCATCATAATGCTACTACAGGCCAGATGAGCAAATGTGATTTCTGATCTTCCTATCTGCAAGTGTTCTTATGATCTTGTAATCTTGGTTCCTAAAGGAATCCTTGAATGTTCCAGCAATCTAAAAGGCCAGACTAATAGAAATGGACTCCAGACCTAAGAGACTGCTGTCTCTGCATCTTGTATTTTTCTCTGTCATTGTGAGTCAAAGCTGAGTTATCTTTTTCAGGATGACGGGCCCAGGATCTATCCCACCTCCCCTCCGCCTGTGCCCGTGATCTTCTCCATAGACCGTGTCCTCTTGGAGCGCACAGATGATGGAGTCTTCAGGCTGAGAGGTGAGCTCGGTTTTGGTTGAACGTTGGGGTCCTTAATTCTGTTCTTCTGGGCTTGAAATAAACCACTTAAACTCCTTACTGATGTTGGAAACGAGTTGTCAAGAGAGTTCTAAAACACTCAAGATTGTGCCCTTGGCACACCAGAGACCTGGAACAATGGTAATTAGGTGGTCCTAATACATTTTGGTGAAACATATGCTAAAATAGAACAGTTCTTGCTGTAGATTTTATTGTTGGAAACTATTATAATGAAATAGTTTGAGCTCATAGTTTGGATCTGCGTCTGCTTTGATGTCCTACAGGAGTGCTTGTGTGACATCTTTACCATGATGTTGCTGTAACTGAAGGTGTTATTGTTTCTGCCCAGCCCGCGAGTCAGAAACGCCTGCTCAGACTGTTGCTAGGGGTGAGCAGGACACAGAGACCGTGAGTGGAGCATGTTGGGAACAATCAGACCCTGTGGACTGTGACAGTGCTGGACAGGAAGATAAGGTACCAGAAAAACAGGCACGTCCCTTTTGCAAAGATTTGATCTGCTAGGTAGGAGAAAAGATTAGTTTTAGATTGGTGTGCTTTACTGGGAAGACACATTAATTTTTACAGTGGCAATCAATAGTATTCAAACCCTTGGACTTTTTGTACACTTTTATACAGTAAAATGTGAATCACAGAGAACTTACATGGGATCTTTTGCTATTGATATACACAAAACTCTTTGTGTTGTAGTCGTGAAGCCCAATCCTCAGGTGCTGACGATTCCAAATTGGCACAATGAAAAACAATTGGCATTTTCACATTTATATTGAAAAAAATTACTCCTCAATTAGCAGTGCTGCCCATTGACTTCCAGTGGCACAGCCTAGATTTAAACAGGCAGCCTCCAGCGAGGTATATCCAGCAGGGATTCCTCTTGTCTTACAGGAATCAGGCCCTTGCCAGGTACTATTATAAAGCATTCACTGTCCTAGATGATGGCAAAAATCCATCGTCCACTGAGACTCTCCCTCACTGGTTTCAAGAGCTGATCCACAGAATTGGCTCCCGTTGGCCCTCACCTGTGCTGTTAGAAAAGAGATCAGCAGTATCCAGTTTCTCTCTGCACTCTTTAGTCCGCAGTGGAGAGGGTTGCTGAAAACGGCTATAAATATCGCCTGCACTCAGAAATGACTCTAATGGCTCCAAATGGGTGATATTACCTGGATCTGGATACTGCCCAGGAGTTTTCAGTTGCGCTGTATTACAAAGAGCAAAAGCTTTACATATATGTTTATATATAATATATACATATTAATATATATGTATTTATCCAATTGAACATCAGCTTCACATAGGCTTGCAATATGGACTGGTATACGGAGGGACTGCGGTAACTGGGCACCTGCCACTAGAGGTCGCCCAAGCCCCTTCCTTCTGTAGATACTTGACTACATTATTGGGTAGCTCATTCATTCATACAGCTCTTGGAAATAGTCTACCTGGTGGTTGTTATGCACTATTTTATTGGTTAGGAGTTTATGTTTTCAGATGGGGATAATTGGCGTTGTTTTAAAGTATTTAAAGGGTTTGCTCATCCTTAGAGTTGTAAATTGTGAATGGAGTACTGGTACCTCTTGGGTAACAGTATACAGGGGTGTCTTCACCTCTGTTTTAACCGAGTGCTAAAACAGGCCACACAAGCTTTTAATGTGTAATGAAAAAGAAAGAAATCACAACTGCAAATGGTGAAATGTTGGGGAGGTTTATTTCTGGGCAGAATTATCAAGAAAAAAAAATAACAGAGTGTATCAGGAAATGAGCAGAGTATTTGTTTCCTTTAGTCTGTTAGGGCAGAAGCCAATTGGACAGAATTTCCCTTTGTAATATTTCCAATAAATATCTTTCTATATTTATCTATAGCTTTACATTCCTTTCAGGTAAGATAAGACCTTCAGATTGTTGCAGCAGTGAATAATAACTGTAATAGAGTAACCTTTGTGTTGTTCCAAATCGGCAGAATGACACACCTGTATAAGTTCTTAAGATTTTTTACAGCAGTATACGTGTTTTCCTGCTGCTCCACAAGTAAGAGGGTAATCCAAATGTCTACGTGTCCCTCTGTCCCACAGAGTTCGCACCTCCAGTCCCGGCTGGCCCAGACGGAGGCTGCCCTCGCTCGGGCCAGCACAGATCGCGAGCGCCTCCTGCTGGAGATCAGGAAATACGATCCCCTGTTCAACCTCTAACCTCTGCCGCTATCCCAGTGGCCGGGCTTGCAGGACTGCGTGCTCGGCTGTCAGTTGGAGAGCTGCGGGAATGCAGGTGCAAGACCAAAACTGAGGGGTACGGGAGGTGGGCTGGGGGCAGAGAAGGAGAAGAGCCTTTATATGTTAAAAAAGCAGGACAGGCACAACACTCCATGACTTCTAGGACACCTGAGGATGGGAAGCGCTCTTCAGAGGTTTGTTAAACCCACGGAATTTAATTTGGCTTCAGATTCTTAACCCGTGTTGCCAGCAGGGAAATAGAAGCAGAGCTGGGTTTCGCAGGACGGCAGGAATCTAGATGTGCACCAGACCTACACCGCCTGGCTCCTCTGGGTCAGTCTCTGTCCAAAGTACAGAGCAGAAACCATGCCTGGCAGAGGCTTGGATCAGACCCCTTTCCCATCTGTCTTGGCCGCCCCGTCACAGCGCTCAAGAAGAGTTCTTACGTCATCGTAATGTTCGCTTGTCCACTCAGCTGGGATGTGTGCCTTGCAGATCCCACTGCGGCGCACAGACCTGTTTTTATTTCATACCACCCCCTGGGCCCTCGTCCTCCTCTGTCCCCTCACCGCGGGACATGACTGCCCATGGCACTTCTTCATCGTGAGTCTTTTGGCGTTCCGTCAGGCGGCTCTTCTCCCCAGACCTCTGACTGAATCGCCCTGCGGATCCGTATCTTTAGCCTCCTCTCATTTCCCAGTTCAGGATCCACGCACAACGCCCATACGAAACTGGTGGAATCGTTTTCCGGGACGGACAGACGATCCCCCTGACATGACCGCACGCGCACCTGTGGCGACACGGAAGATCTCAGCGGATGTGTCCCGGTTTCGTTGTCTTGCCAAGCTTTCGGGACGTCCCGATTAACACACTGCCAGAGGGTGAATTCTTATGGTGGGCGCCCACCCCTCACAACACCACACTTGAATGGCCTTCCAGGCCTGTTTCTGAAGGCTTTTTGAGAATGTAGGTGTGAGTTTACAATAGACACAAAGTTGCCAAAAGCTAAAGCGAACACTTGACAGACTTGCGATGTACAGCTGATATACCATGTATATGTGTACATACTGTATTTAACTTAGGATTAGATATTAATCATTTCTGTAAGGAGGAGAGCGTAAGTGATGTTCAGCACTTTGAGGACCTACAAGAAGACTTGACAGCGCACTTGACTTATTTAAGACACGTGAGCCACAGTCCTTCCACAATGTTTGAACTGTTCCTCACTTGAATGTTTTTATGGTCAGAAGGTGACATGAAAGAAATTGACCTCTGGCTTACGTCCTGTTGGCTGGACTGGCACCCAAGGGGTTCCGTTACTTGAGGAAAGATGGAACCTGGACCACACCGAGTACTGCACACCGGGGATGAACCTGTTTACACAGGTCTCCCTGCCAGGCTCCTGTCTCACTCAAGCTGAGCAGAAAGCCATAGCCTCTTTTTTTTTACTCCTGGACTCCCGTTCGCTTTGCAAGACGGCTCTCGGACTGAATGCGGCGAATTCCTCATTTCCATTGACTGGCCCGGTCCGTTCTCTGCATCCGTGTCCTCGGAGAGGGAAGATGTGGGAGTTGATACGGCGTTAGATAAGTGCTAATCGAACTGCCTTGAACCTCCAGTGGAGCTCTTTATACCAAGTGCCGGAAAACCGACAAAAGACGATGAAAGCTGACACTTGCGAATATATGCCAACATATGTGATGCCAGGGACTCACTGTCCCCGGTTTTATGGTGCCAAAAGGGCGGCTGGCACGTAAAGGGTTTGTCTGGCGTGCCAAAGCTAAAGGCCTCCGAGTCACTTTTTTATCATGAAATGTTTTTGAAGGTGGTTTTTCACCAATCACTCATCCTAAAGTTAACTTGGTTGGTGAACTCCAAAAGCGAAGGCTGAAATATAAAGTTACCTCCGATTGCTAAACTGAAAACAATCTGATTGTGTGAGGAATGGCTGTCGTATCCGTGCCGTAGGCAAGATCTATCGATCTTATCGTTTTTCCTCACTGGGAAGATATGTTTTTATCTTGGGAACTGACGTTACGGTGTTTGCTTCTGCGCACGTGGGGTGGATTTGGGATTTTAAAGTGGGTCAAAAAGTACATATGCACGTTTGTACATGTTGTGCAGCAGTATATTTGTAGCAGATTGGTTACATTTTTATCACATCTATCTGTTTAGTCCAATTTGTAATTTGTAAAGGTGGTATTAGCTGCCTTTTTTTGACAGAGATGTACACAACTCTTCTGAATCATTTTCTGTTTTATTTTGTGTGGAACAAAGGCATTTTTTAGGTAAGACACATTTTCTACAGGTCTCCGGGAGCTGATGTTGCACCATGTTAATTCTCAGTGTGAGTGGTTAATACTGAAGATGGATAACTTACTACTGAGTGAAATCTATGCAGCAGTTTTCCAAGATGTAGACACCTACAGAATTGTAAGGTAAACTTCTACCTTCAGTGTGTAACCACACTAGGTGGCAGTAAACTCAGTCTTTGGGCATGAGGTTACAGTGCTGCTCACTGCTGCTGTATAGAAATGTGCTCTTGAGCCAGGAGGTGGCAGTAGAGAAACTTGTCTTCTGTGGTTCTAAAGGACAGTGGAGTGTAGGACAGTGTCCTCTTCTGACTGTGGCGTCTTAAACAGAGTTCACTCTTGACTGCTCACACCAGGCCTCAGGGTCCGCAGAGCCTCTCCAGGCTGTTCTTACAAAATCCTGCAGATCTCTCACCCTATTTAAAAGGGTTGAAAATAACACTAACAAAAACAAATGTGCACCAAGTGTGATTTAGAACCTGTTCAGACTTGTGTGAGTTTAACTTGGCTGCAGAATCAGTGTTTCTGATTTTTGCTTTGTCTGTGCTCTTGCTCTTACTTAACAAAGCAAAAAATGGTTTTGTTTTTATTCTGGGTAAAAGCAGAAGCTAGATTGGAAGTTAACTGAAAGTTTTCAGTTATTCTAATGAATGATCTTTAAAAGGGGCAATGTTCCTTTTCTT
The DNA here is from genome assembly GCF_040954835.1 of Lepisosteus oculatus. Taxonomy (NCBI): domain Eukaryota; kingdom Metazoa; phylum Chordata; class Actinopteri; order Semionotiformes; family Lepisosteidae; genus Lepisosteus; species Lepisosteus oculatus. Next base: position 29,928,493 of record NC_090700.1, read on the forward strand.
GTTTCCAAGAAGCTTCTCTATCAGTTCCCCTAACTCCTAAGCACATGGTTGCCGAGCGTGGACTCAACCTTTCTCAGACAATGAGACTGGGTATAGATGTGTGCTCTCTCTACACTTTATTCTGGTTCCAAACTAATTGCTGCCATTAATTGATCTGATTGCGTGTTCTGTACTCAGGCTTCAGTTTCACAAAAACCATAGTACAGTTGTTCTCAGTCCTGGTCTTTTGTTTATAAGGCCTTTTGTCAAATTTGCTTTCAAGGCAGAAAGAGACTTGTAATTGGTATGAACCTTGTGCTAACGGATTTCAGGGCTGCCATCAATCAGATGTGCTAATATATCAGAAATATAAAGCTGAAATCTAATTTGAGTTAAGTAGAAGGAAAAACAGTGATTTACTGTGGGGGTGTCAAATACTGTCATTCCCTCCTGTGCCTCTTCACCATAACTTGATAACATTTTAAGAGCTGTTTAGTCAGAAATGGGACAGAGTTTATTAAGGTTTTGTTCTGACGTTGTTGGAAATAATGTATTTTTGAATACGGGGCCTGGGTGCAGCAAGCAGATCAATCACCAAAACCTGTTTATTTTGGGGCATCTCTGTTTCTTGTGGCTCATACACCCCCAGCGTCTTAGATGTTCTGTACAGCTCTAAATACACACTGAATGTGATATCTGCACTAGACCTAAGGGCAGTACCTACCCAGTCTGCCCTTGTCAAGCTGGGTATGTGATTAAAGAGCAATGGTGGCTTGATATAACTGAAAGCCTGTCTATCCCAAATTTCAACCTTTAATTTATCCACTGATGATCCAGTAATTTGACTGTTCACTTTAAAATGAATGATCGAGGTCAGAGAATCAAGTCTGGTTTGAGGATAGCAAAAGAAACACTTTGTAGATCACACAAGTGTTAAAAACTCCCCCACAGTAGTGGTCTTTCAAGAACGTGGAAGAGCGTGCTTTCAAATTGTGTGGCACAAGAACTGCGAGACCATTAATGTATTTTGAAAATGAACATTAATCGGGTTTTTTTCATCTACATTACCCCATGAGAAGAAATTATTGGATCACAATTTTATTGTCTGAAATACTCTTGATTTTTTGCTAATCCGTAGTTGATTTTGAGATTGTAGAGCAGAGAATGTTGTGGTGCTCTGGGAGGGGGGAGAGGAAGTGCCACAAATGTTAACCTGAAGAGAATGAAAGTGTATTTGTTTTACACTTGCAAAGTAAAACAGTTCAAAAGGTTATTCCAGCACAAGGCTACAAGCTCAGTTCCTACATTTTAAGGTCTTATGGTCATGTGATTACCAACAATATGCCATGTTGGCCTCTCATTCTGGTATTCAAAATACTATTCCACTAGCCTACGTTTTTCAGCATTCTTGAACAGTGCAGGCCAGAGCCTTTCGGAAAGTGGTCTGAGCTTGTGGCGACACGTTGGCACCGTGGTTAGCATTGCGGCCCTGCGTTCAGTGCCAGATCTGAGGTGCCACAATCCAAAGACATACTGGTAAGGTAACTGGCCCTGGTGTGAGTGCGAGTTTGCGTCTGCCCTGTGATGGACTGGCGTCCCGTCCAGGCTGTATCCAGTCTTCCACGTGTTGCTTGCTGGGAAAAGCTCCGGCTCCCCTGCATTGGATGAAGTGGTTGGAAATATAGATGTGTATATACAGATATAACAGATATATAGATGGATGATTTGAGCTTGTCTCTCTTGGTAGTAATAATGCTTGCACTTATGAGAAAAATGACTACAGCCCTGTCCCAGAAAAAGCACCAAACACACATTGGTCAATGTTTTGGAAGAGTTGCTTCATCTACTAAAATCAACTATGATATTCAGAGTTTGAACTATAAAGTTCACTCTAAGCCAATGTGAGACAAACTGCACGACCTTGAACTTATATATGTAACTCAGAAAATACTCCTTGGGTATGATGGCTTTTCAAGCTTGATGGGATAATTCTGGAGTCTGTGACAGTATTTTAACTTATTTATAGAGTTTTGCTTTTATTTAAAATTTTTAGACTTGTGGTTTTTAATGTTATTATATATTTAAAAAAATGGGTTCTGTGAACCAGTACTGTACGTGAGAGGCTATTTCTAAGTTATATTAATAAAAAATCTAACATCTCTCTGCTGCACGCTAGTCTTATCTGTGGTGACTGCTAAAGAAGGATGGGAACAAACTGTTCTCCCTAAATGGCTTCATCAGTACGAGTATGAAAGTTAAAAAAAAAATCAGAAACCGAAAACTGATATCAGCTGCCTGACTAATAAGAACTCAGGAACACCCCTAAGTTCTCCTGAGATGGTGTCGATATCTCGTTGTGGTGTTCTGTCACGGTCTGGAGTGAGATACACAGCTCTGAGGCAGCCATGGACCAAGCAGACTGGAAATCAGTTCAATTTTCAAATGGGGGAAACCTAGTACAGTAGTAACTGGGTAACTCAGTTTTTACTCCAGAGAAAAACACTCATTTCTGAACAAAGTTTTGGTTAACTGGAAAATTGAAGTAGGACACTTGTTTTCCTCAATTAAGCATAATTGAGAATTTTAACTGGGTTTTACTGGTAAATAGTAAGCTTTCACTGTTTATATTTAGTACAGCATAAAGCTTAAACTGGTTGGCATCTTTCAACGTTTTACACAGCAATCTTACATTACACATCTGCTTGACGTCTCATTTTAGCTGTTTAGGCAGAACAGAAGATGATGGTTTACAAAGCCATCCATGTGCAGGGTAGAGTTCTGGAAATCAGCCAGCTCACTGGAATAAAAGCAGTTTTGGCAGAAAGCTGCATTTACCCTCTCAGTCCACCTGCCTTCATCAGGCCTGTTCTGGGACTTTTCTGGGGATATGGAGCTGTTTTATTTCCACGGTGCAGAGAGTTGGGAGAACGAGCAAGGGAGAGAATCTAATCCATAACCGCTGGCAGAACAAGATCTAGACCACAGTGCGAGGTGCCCGCCTTGAAAACGCACACCAGTTCAGGACGGGACAGCAGGGACTGCTGGCGATGCACCGCTGTTCTCCCTCGGTCTCGGGCTCTCTGTCCCACAGGGGCTTAGGGAGAGGCAATGTCGACACAAAGTCTGTCAAAAGACGGGACAGCTCTCCCAGATTCCCGCCTAGTGGAGCAGGATGCGCTTGTATTTGGTGTTGGGAATCTGCTCCCGGTTCTTCAGCCTCCTTACTGCTTCCCTCATGTGCTTCGGCTGGAGTGGCGGGGTCTCCCCCCATTTCTCACACACGTCCAGAGCTGGGACAACGACACAGTTAGGTCAGAATTCCACAGAACAGCAGTGTCCTGGCACACACACCCACCACCAAGTGTTCCCAAGTTCAAGTGCTGCTCACAGCCGCTTGACACACTGAAGCAAAAGCCTAGTTAAGACCAGCTGTCAGCAGATGTAATACTGAAGAGTGCTGTACTGCTTGTAGGATATTCCAAGCTTGAAGGCCTATTATGAATAAAGGTTTAGGGATGAAAGCATGGAGCAGAAACATTTCAATACAGCGAGCAGAGTTTAGCTCCACATTGAAAAGATTAAAGACCGGTTCAGTCTGTGGAGCTAACCTCTGTGTTCCTCTGCCGCTCTCACACTGATACAGCTTCCTATTTCAAGTACTTTTTGACAGATTTCCCTGTGCTTTGTTATGTGTACAAGAGACTACAAATCAAAGTCTGAAATGGACCTCAAGGCTGAGCAATAGGTATCTTATTTCCTTCCCTGTAAGAAGGCATAGGTATCATCTGGATTACAGACTCACAGAATAATCAATAGGAGGGTTCCTCAGTGCTGCTTTGAGTTGTTCTCTGCTCTAGCTGTTGTGCACTCTGCTACCTGCACCAGTTGCAGAAAACATTCCTCAAAGGTGACTAGATGGAGTATCTATGTGGTGCTTAGGCTATAAAACCCCTTTTTGACATCTCAATCTAAGGGTAATAATCCTAAAGTACAGGAAAGCCAAGACGTGCATTTCTCAGGAGTTAACTTCACATGACGCCTTCTGAACTTTTTTTTTTGTTATCTCCCCTAAGATAATAAAATGTATGGCATGATACTGCTATTCACGTCTGTACATTAAATATTGTATCGGTGAGAACATAGAGGTGGTGCAGTCCTACAAGTACCCAGGGGTATACCTGGATGATAAACTTCAGGGGATACTGACGCCCTCTACAAGAAAGGTCAGAGCCAACTATTTCCTTAGGAGGCTCAGGTCCTTTGGTATATATGGAACACTACTACACATTTTTTATGAATCAGTGGTGGCAGCGGCCATCTTCTACGGTGTTGTGAGCTGGGCAGCAGCATCATGGCAAGAGATGTAGACAGACTTAATAAACTCATCAAGAAGGCTGGCTCTGTGTTGGGGCTGAGCCTTGACTCCCTGGAGGTGGTGGCAGAGAGGAGAATGCTGACCAAGCTCACAGCCATCATGAACAACGCCTCTCAACCGCTACATGGGAGTGTTATTAGGCAGTGGAGCACTTTTAGCAACAGCCTGCTCCAGCTATGGTGTTCAAGAGAACATTTCCGCAGGTCCTTCCTCTCGGCAGCTGTCAGGATGTATAACACTGCCCTAGGCTAGGCCTGCTAGCCCTTCATCTGCTCATCTATGGACATCATGTTGCACTCATGTACTTTTTGAACACTACATTAATATACTGTTGGTACACTGTGGTATTTCCAATCTCTATATATCTATGCGCATTTTGACTATTTTACAGTGACTATTGGCATATTTTACACATTTTTTGCTATTTATATTATTTTTGCATTCTTTATATTTTTTAATTACTCTAATGCTGTAGTTATTTTAATTTTAGCCTATTCTGATATCCGTCTTGCTTTTCTTGGGCTCGGCTGCCGTAACACCTCAATTTCCCTTCGGAATCGATAAAGTCTTATCTTATCTCTCTCTTATCTTCTGGAGAACTTAACTCATGTAACCTGTAAGTGATATTACATAGGAGATTGCTAGGTAGGATGATGACCACTGATGTTTGCCAGGTCTTAACTCCAGCTGATGAAAGACTCAGAGCTGAAAACTCCCTTACCTTCCTCGACTACCTCCCCAACAAAGACCTTGGAAATTCCAGACATTGCGATGACCACGTTCTGGGAGACCGAAGACCCGGTAATAGACTGGATCAGCTGGAACCAACCACAGAGATCCAGTACAGAGTCAAGGATCAGTAAAAAAAAGGGCTTCAGACCCAAAGTGAAGAGAGAAACATTTTCACTGCTGTTCTACCAGTGTCTGAAGAATGTAAAATACCATCTTACCCTTTTAATTGCAGCTTTTGGAAAAGCGGATCGCCGGTACATCTCGTAACGATTCAGCTGCTCTTCTGAAAAGGAGGAAACTAAAATCCTGTGAGAACACAAAAGAACGCAAAAACGTGAGATTTTCTTTCCTGACATTGTTTTGACCATAGCAAGAGAAGCCGTTAGCACCTGCATCAACCTCATCAGCCTTTCACATTAGTTTTCATTTATCAGTCCGAGAGATCTTCTGACCCAGAAACCAATAAAAAGGGTTAAAAAGGAGACGTGATGAAGGAAAGAAGAAGTGTAAAACGAAACCAAAGTGTAAACTGAACAATGGTCTGAACAGTTCACTAGATAAGATAAAGAAGATAAGATCACTTTATTGGCTATAAACAATTTCAATTAGGAGTTTGTCTTTTCACATACCCACACATTACGTTCCAAGACACACAGACAGGGAGACAGAAGCTTGGGGTTGGAGCGCAGGTTCATCCACTTATACGGCACCCATGGAGCAGCTGGGGTTAAAGGCCTTGCTCAGGGGCCCAAGGGAGTAGGATTACTCTGCCGGCCGCGGGATTTGACCCGGCAACCTTCCAGCCACAGGCGCAGATCCTTAGGCACAGAGCCACCGCTCCGCCCCAAAACTTGTGCCCGAACTGGCTATTGAACTCGGATCGCCTAGACATAACCTCTATCAGCAAACCCGCTGTACCAACAGGCTGCTGGAATGAGGGGAGGTGTGTGGCTGACTGCTGTCAAAGACGCCCTTGTACTCTGGCAGAATGGCATAAGGACGCCTCTCCACCCTCCTCCATCAACTCACTGCATCTTCTGGATCTCGTCCTCGTCCACCTTGTGCCTCTTCTCTTTCTTCTTTTCGGGCTCAATTTTCATCTTCTTGGCCGGCAGAGGGTGACCAGCCAGGGACGCCTCTCCCTCATCGCCGGGACCCGCGTCCTTGAACCCAGAGGAGAGACGGGAGTGTGAGGATGGGGAGGCAGAGGCTGCCACTTAGTTTGGCACTAAAAAAATAAAATAAACGCACAGCTCGGCCTCCTGAAAGGACCGAACTGTGACAACTGGGAAGGGACACAAGGCCGGGCACAACCAGGAGCAGACATGAGCGCACACAAGTGGAACTCTGAAGATGACACAAGACCTTGTGTTGATGCTCAAACAGACGGCGTATACTCATCTTGCAATCTTATTTCTGTGAAATAATCACCCCCAAAATCTTACATGTGAACACTCTGAGCACTCACTCAACTCTGAGCTGTTGTCCAAATACTGGCCACACCAGGCCTAACTTTCATGCTGGTCTGTGGTTACTTTTTAAAGGGCTAAATACAACAAGTTTAATTTCAGCACTTTGTAGATGGGTCTCAATGTTAATTATCCAGAACCTTACATCTTACATACATTATTGGCACTCGAGACATTTATTTCGAAAAGGTGACTTCCGAAAAGTCGTATTCGTCGCTCTCATAAAAGGTAAAGTATGGCGTTTACATTGTAGCCACAGACGGGTGTTCAGTTACATTCCTTAACTACAGTAATACAGTAAAAGGCTCTTCACCGGTTTGTCGTCTTCCTTGGTGTCCTGAGGATGCTGCGCTGCGGTGGCGGGGGACTCCGCGGCTCCCGGCTCAGCCAGCGGTGCATCCTCGCTGTCTGTGTGCGGGGGCTCGGTCGTACCCTCCGCCATCTCCGGCCCCACTTCAGTTTTTACTTGGGCAGGGTCCGCCATCACCAGCTCCCGGTTACACCGTGCCTTATTGCCCTAAAGACTGAAACGAGTGTGACCGTCAGGTTTAGCGCTGCGTTTAACCGAGGTCTCCTTCAAACGTTCATATAGTAATTACTTCCACTACAGCTATAATATCCCTGCCTTCAAATAAACCATATGAAATGCAAAGGAAAACTAGGCTGAAAAACAGAAATCTGTCCAATTGTTTTTTTTTAATGAACAGAAAGCTCATTAATAAGCTCGTTCTTATTTTACAATGCCACGGAAAATCGTTACAACAACAAGATAAAAATAAATATAATTCACCCGAATGCCAGTTTCCCCTTAACACAAACCCAAACCGTCTGAATGTTTACTACTTCTTTATCAGTCTCGTAAAGTACTTCCTCTTCCTGTTTGAATGAACTTTATGCGCCGCCCAGAACGAAAAACGAAGCGAGTTCCACCGACATTGCCAGGCTCTGGAAAGTTTAACAGGTCGTTATTTATTTTACGATGTGCTCCTAATATCAGATATCTGAGGATACATAAACCAACCGTAGCCATAACATTTAGTGTGGATTTCGCTTTTTATGTGTTGAAAGTGATATAATCTATCAGCAATAGCCTAAACGTGTTTTTTTTAATCTGAAAATGTTTCATATGAACAGTTTAGGTCTAATACGAGTGACACGTGATTATAAAAAAATACAAATATATTGTAATTGTAGCAAATAGAACTCTGCTGAGAGCATGTGGCCAATTTGAAACACATTTAGTTAAACGGTCCCGTAAATGTCATGGCGTTGAACAAAGAGCAGAACATATTGAGATCCCGACCCGGGAAGAGAAGAAAACGCAAGAAACAGCTGGTCTGCCAGGGGTGTTGGGTTTGCTGGGCGTACAGAAAAAGATGAAGAATCTTTTAATGAACAACCGCATTTGAAGTGAAGTGACCTGATCAGTGCCATAACTGCATTAGTAAGGAAGCTGCTGTCTGAAACTCAGCAGACTGTATTCAAATATTGCTTTTCTACATATGACTATGGAACTGCACTACAGGAATTAACCATGGGAACGGAATTTTAGTGCGGAGGAGGGCAAAGCCTTCAAATTCCATTATCTGGATAATACATTTTAGGAGAACATAACAAACGGTTAAATATAAAACTAGGAAATAAAGTTGCCTCCTGTAAATAAGCAATTGATTATTTTTTTGCTCTCCTACCCTAAGTCTAACTTGGCAGGCACACCACGCAACAGCCCACAGGAGTAACCTGCTGACTCCACAGAGAAGACACCCCAGCACAGAAGAATATCCGACATCCAGGCAGGTCGGTACCAGGACTGAGCTTGGGTGGGGCAGGAGAGTTTAAAGTCACCCTACCCGACAAAATCCATTTCACGAGCTATACCTGGAACAAACCGTGTCGATTAAAATGTATTTCTCACAAATAGAAGCTCAACCTGTTTAGGATTCAGCTCCATTACTGGCTTCAGAGATAACGTCTACATAAGCAAAAACCACAGCCTCTTAGACTACACTTAAGGGCTCTAGCCCACGCGTGCTATGCTCCGCAATTTTGCCCACCCAAATAAAAGTCCCCCACATATCAATTTATTTCAGTATTTGCAGGCTGAACAGCCCTATCTGACTTACACTTGTTAATAGCGGATATCCGTTATAGTTAATGAAGTGTATGTGGTAATATTGTTTTCTCGTGTTTGGTAGTTCCTTTAATTTGTAGACACATCTAAATACATTCTGATACATTTAACGTGTTACATCTGATTTGTTTCCGACACAAAGAAACTGATACGAATATTTATTTCTTTGTGCTGAGCTGCATTAAAACGAAATGCGATTGTCTTGCAATTCTTGGCATTCTCAGCGCATTATTAAAGTGACTTAAATCCAGACTTGTGGGGGAGGTAGTGGGTGATAGGATTTCACTACCGGTTGTACCAGGTATGGGGTAATGGGGCTGTTGTGAAATGACGTTGGAAAGTAACCAAATGACATCATGAGGAGGAGGCTGTCCTAAGGAAGTGACGTGTCGGGGGGGCAGTCGGAGGAAGTTTGGCCGGTGGTGGTGCTGAAAGAAACTTTCCCTGGAGCGGCGGAGTGGAGCAGGGATCCGGGGCGCGAGTTGCCGCGAGGAAAAACATCGATCAACTGTGGAGGATTATTGTCAGTGGGAGCATTGCTGTTGGAGCCTGGATACGCGTCTTGGCCTCTGGGACACCAGGCTGAAAGGGAATCGCCTGAGCCGCTGCCTTGCGTGTGCCTCCCTCTTTGGCTCCATTCTCGAGCCGAGATGGGGAAGGAGCAGGAGCTCCTGGAGGCTGCCCGCACTGGGAATCTGGCCGCCGTCGAGAAGCTGCTATCCGGCAAGCGGCAGTCGGCGGGGATCGGTGGAGGGTCCTCGGGAGGCGGAGGGAGCGGCGGCGGAGGAGGCGGCGGTCACAGTTCCTCATCTCACCCGCTTTCGAGTTTGCTCAGGTGAGAGGTGGGGGGAAGACCGGACCTGCCGGTGCAGGTACAAGGAAAGGGAGAAGGGGTCCGGCCCGGGTGGAGGAGGAAAGCAAGAGAAGGAGGAGGGGGGGTTTGTGCAAAACGCGGTTTGAAGATTATTATTGAGTGGGTGAAAGAGTGAGTCTTCAGAATGCCTAAGCGTAACCCTGGGTGTCCAAAGCACACCCCCCAAGATTTAATCGTTTTTTTCTTGGACAAATACAGTTTTGAGCCGATAACAAACGATCTGATAGACCCAGTTCAGCCCACGTCTTTGCAAATATTTTTTTCCCCTCAACTCTCCTGTCTCTGACGCGGACCTCAGCACACCTTTGCTATCGGGTTGCGCCGGGCAAACATTCTTTGAATATTTGCTTCCACATTTCAAGAAGTCGACCTCCCTTTCCTTACCTCGCCATGTTTAATAACACATTACGGGCTGGTGCACACTGCAAGGGAATCCGTCTTTTGTTTGGCGCTTGATATGCTCGAAATCAGTTCGTGGGAAAAACGTGTGACAAATTTGGTTGGGTTTATGCAGATGTCGCAAGATATCGCTACTGTCATTTTTTTCTTTTGTGTAGTTGATCGCAAGGCACCCACTTCGATTAATTTTGACGTGCGATATTAAGAACACCTGACAATTATTTCCCCATGAAGCTGATGAAAAATACAAGAGACAACAGAAGAGCGTCACAACACGAAGAGACGTTATAATCCCTTTAACATATCAGACACCGACCAAGAAATAGGTCATGATTATTTTTGCCTTCGTTGCGCTGTTTTGCTGTTTTGTATATGCTTCCCCGGTCGTTTGTTTTGTGGTTTCGTGTTGTTTGTGCACACTTTCGAGTTTGCATCTTTTTTAAAACAATATCAGTAAACAACGCGAAAACGTCTACGATGCCGCTCGTTTTTCCACGCGTGAAATCTGGGACTGAAACGTTTTCTGTTCTGTGGGTTTTCACCGGTGCGCGGGCCGGGTGGACTGGACTCCCCCGCGGTACCTGGGCGCGCAGGAGGGGCGAGGGTGTGGAGAGGGGCACTGCGTCCGGCGTGCAAGGAGCTGTCCGTGCTGCGGTCATTCATACTCCTAGTAGTCCAGCATGTGTGAATTGCACTCCTCCTCCTTCTCCTGAGCGCTCTCGGCGAGATGTGTACTGTAAATACGAACAGTGTGCATTTAAAAAAGACGCCCGTAGTCTCTCACAGCCTTAGCAAGCGCGGAGCTGAGCCACCCTGCAGGCGTGTGTCACCGACCTGACTTCGAAACCTAACTCCAAGCAGCTAACGCGTCACCTCTTTTAATTGCAGAAAATGTAATTAAACATTGAAAGGAGGTAGAAAACTGCAGTTTAATTTCATCAGAAACTTAAATCGGAGAAGCTGAACGAGGGTGCAGCGAAATTCATTTCTGATAAGGAAAGAGAGCCGTTTTCGTGTCTGTTAAGTGGTTCTTTAAGCGTCTGTTCTTCAGTAACTGTGTTTCCTCCTAATCTGTAATAATTTAATCTGGACACTGACGGAAATAGCCGAACGCATGTGCCTCTTAAAACCGTACAGTTGCCTAACGCTATATTGCACAAAGCATCTTTACAATGGCGAGTCTTGACGATGTCTATATATAGATACAGGCTTCGATTACGAAATCCTTTCAGACAAATTAACGCTTACAATTTAAGGTTCGTTTAAGATTTTCATGTCGAAAGAGTCATTAAGTCATTAAGACCCCTTTTCCTTTTACTGTTCTGGTAACCGTTTTTTTAAACGGTTTGGAAGTAGTGTCCCTGAAAGAAGATTTAAAAACACTAAAGATGGTAAAGCTGTTACTGTATGAAGGTGCTACCTCCTCTCGTTTCATCGGTTACCTCCCCCGAAAAGATGACCGAATGAATTATCTGATAAAAAGGGGAACGCGGTAAAAGAAATTATGACTCCTGTTATAGCGCATCTATGGGCGGAGGGCGGAGATAACTCACACTCCGTAAACATCGACTTGATGCGTCGTAAAATTAGTCCTGACATGCTGCGCGGTACTTGATGTAATTACATTAAAACCCTCTTAATCGGAAATCCAATTCGGCGGTGTCATGCGCTTCGAGTGGCCCCCGGCATAGCCCGGCCCCCGACAAGTGAAAGCTGAAGTGCACTTTGTAGGCTCTGGAGAGCTCTGCTCGGCTCGATCAATGGCTGGCAGGCGTCCATGAGCGAAGATAATGATGACCTTAGCATGTGTTTTAAAGTAACTAACTCGGATGAGGAAGACACCCCTTGCGTGCCCACCCTCAGAGCTCCGCATGTCTACGCGATTTCCCTTCAGAGCACTGGGCATCATTGCTTTAAGTGCGATCTTTTCTCTCCTCTCGTTTGACTTGAAAGAAAAAAAACCGCACATCAGGCCTTCGGAAATAATCGTGTTCTGTGGTACCCCGTCAATATTGATTAATCGGCCAGTTTAATGATTCAAATCTTCGGGCATGTCAAGTTAACCCCAGCTGTGTTTTTCATCCAGTTTTTATTCGTTCCCAAATCCTGATCCCGTAGTGTGGTTTTGGTCAGGCTTTCTAAATTCAGAAAATACACGAACCGTAGTAGTGTTTGTGATGAAGGGTAGTCCTGCCAAAAATTCAGAGGCAAAGAAGACGAAGGTTCTGAGATCAACGGCTGGCGAAAAAAGCCGTTATTTTAAAAACCAGAGCAACACTGTTTGCCTTTAATAATGCAGTCCCCTGCTGAAGTGAAGCATGTAGCTGTCAGACCGATGTGCATTTACCGGTACAGCGCCGAAGCGAAGGACCTAAAATATTAAAGATGAGAATAGGAGGCTCTTCTTTACACAAAGGGTGGCGGGTGTCTGGAGTAGGCTGCCCAGCCATATTGTTGAAGCCGACATCCTGGCTTCTTTAAAGAAAGGACCGGGTGAGATCTTGGATCAATTTGCAACCACCGAACGAGCTCGATCGAGTGACTAGCCTCCTCTCACCTGTAAATATGCGAATGGATTTTGTGCAGGAACATCTGCTTGTCTGTTCAAGTTTCCATATGCAGGATTCAGTAGTTCAGGTCAGCTCATAATACTGTAGGTCTGCGTGGCGTGTTCCTTTTTTTAATGCTTACCATTGTGTGTCAGGCAGACTAGTGTGCAGGGCTGATATTTGGACCAGGTGGTATATGACGATACTATGAGAACTGAACCACTCTGCAGACAGAAATGTTGCTAAATTCACTGGAGTTTTATATGGCCAGTGTTCATGGCACTGGATCAGCTGGGACTAGCTCCCAGGTGCCAGTACTGTGGTGACTGTGTGGCTGGTAAGTCTTTGCTGAACTTTACCAAGCTTTGGCTGTGAAAGTGCATAGCATCAGAAAAACATGGGCTTAGAGAAATCAAAACTGCGAAGTGATGTGTGTGTTTTGTGCCACCTTATCTGTCCATTTCCTAACCACTTCATCCAATTAATTCAAGGTCTTGGGGGAACTGGAGCCTATCGTGGCAAACAATGGGTGCAAGGTGGGGTATACCCTGGGCAGGATGCCAGTCCATCACAGGGCAGACACACCAGGGCCAGTTTTCTCAGGAGCCAGTTAACTACCAGTATGTCTTTGGATTGTGGGAGGAAGCTGGAGCACCTAGAGGAAACCCACATGAACACGGGAGAACACGCAAACTCCACACAGACAGCACCCCGAGTCTGGAATTGAACCCAGAGCTCTGCGAGGCAGCAATGCTGACCACTGCTCCACCGTGTTGCCCACAGTCCAATCCATGGCTCTTCTTTTAGCCCCGGTACAGAATAACGTCGTTGCTCCTGAGCAGATTGGCTTCAGATTCTGTGGTTGTGCGGCGTGTGTGTGTTCTGAGCCTGCGTTTCCACAACCGCCTGGCACTTCCGAGTGCCCAGCCCGCTGTGCCCAAGTGCCAGGCCTCTGCTGATTCTCTAGGGCCCCGGTGCCCGACTTTACAGCAGGCAGCCCACCTTGGCCGTTTTTCTTCGGGCAGGATCACGGAGTCAAGCGCTGGAAAGGCGTTCTGTGAAGAAGGGCCTTCTGCTTTTTTGCTTACTCCGCGGCGCGCGCGTCGGGACTGCGGTTTCAGTCAGGACGGGGATTAACGGAGCCGCCGGGCCTCGGGAGAAGCGGGCAATGGGGCCGAACAGTGCCGAGCTCGCTCCGTCTCCTCACTGGCTGGGGGTGGGGGGAGGAGGGTTGGAGAGAGAGCCTTCCCTAGCGTGCTCAGGCATGCCGCGTTGAGACACCTCAGCGCAGCAGTCTGCCTTGCTCTGGAATGTGCCTGTTCCTCGCCCGGCTTCTCGTGCGCGCTTTGACAACAAGCCAGCTTGCGAACGTGCTTTTGCGGGGAAGAGCGCTCGGAGAATGCGCGCGCGCACGTGGGACTGGAATTCCATCTCGATCCGGCCTGACGTGGCCGTGCTTCCCTTTCTGGCTGGACTGTCCATCCGTCCACTTTGCCCACCGCTTCTTCCAGTGTGGGGGAAGCCGGTGCCTATCCCATCAAGCAGTGGGCACAATCCAGGTGCATCCTGGATGGGATGCCAGTCCGTCACAGGGCAGCGATCACACGTACTCACACCAGGGCCGACTTTCCCAGAGGCCGGTTAAGTTAATCTATCAGTCTGGTCTGCGGACTGTGGGAGCAAACAGGATTACCCAGAGGAAACCCACCCCAACAGTGGGAGCACATACGAACTCTGAAGTAAAAAAGAAACTAGAGTCTTAGTTAAAGCCCCGAGATTGCTTTTGGCAGTGTGAGTCTTTAGCCTGGCATTGGAGGTCGGCGGTGCGTGGGTTGTGTTCAGCGTTGAAGGTTTTTCACACTGGGTGAAGTGAATTCAATCATTAACGAAACCGAATAAACAGGCGTCTTATCTCTCAGTGAGCCTGAGGTCACAAAGAAAAGCCCCCCCCCCCCCCCCGTCAGGGGGGCCTACCCTGGCGTTTTGAAAACCAGAAAAAATCCACAAGTTTGCAGTATATTTATAATAATTATAATTAATAATAATTGCTTACATCATAATTTTTGGACACTCCACTCAAAGCACTTTACAGGTAATGGGGTCTCCCCTCCGCCACCACCAGTGTGCAGCATCCACCTGGATGATGCGACGGCAGCCATAGTGACCAGTAGTCTCACCACACACCAGCTATCAGTGGGGAGGAGAACAGAGTGATGAAGCCAGTTCATAGAGGGGGATTATTAGGAGGCCATGATTGGTAAGGGCCAATGGGAAATTTGGCCAGGACGCCGGGGTTCCACCCCTACTCTTTTCGAGAAACACCCTGGGATTTTTAATGACCACAGAGAGTCAGGACCTTGGTTTTACATCTCATCCGAAGGACGTTATTTCCTTATTTCCTTCGGATACCCTGCTGGCTTCTTTCGATATGCCTGTCTCTGCTGTCTGTGCTCATTTCTGAGGCTTCATGCTGCCTGGCCATGTTGGTGAAGCATCTGGATGCGACTCTTGGATCAAGTAACAGCCAAGAGGGCCAGCTGGGCTGAATGGCTTCCTCCGGTTTGCAGCTCTTCGTTGTTGATGAACTCCGATGTTGCCTGACTGTGTCAGCTATCAAGGAACCTGGCTTCACCGCTTCACCGCTTCACCCCTGGGGCTGGCAGTGAGGTGTTCCTGGATTCGGGGCACGTTCTGCTCTGAGCTGTCAGGATACTGTACTTGCCCTCATAGTGCTCAGATTGCACCAGGAAGACCTCTCCTCGTGTCAGCGTTGCAAATGCACGATTAACTTACCTGGTTAAATAAAAGAAGTTATTCAGTTCTCTAATTGGCCCTTACTAATCATGGCCTCCTAATAATCCCTCTCTATGAATTGGCTACATTACTCTGCTCTCCTCCCCACTGATAGCTGATGTGTGGTGAGCGTTCTGGCGCACTATGGCTGCCGTCGCATCATCCAGGTGGATGCTGCACATTGGTGGAGGTGGAGGGGAGTCCCCATTACCTGTAAAGCGCTTTGAGTGGAATGTCCAGAAAAGCGCTATATAAGTGTAAGCAATTATTATTATTATTATAATTGCACTCCATACAGAATCTTGAACACAGTAACCATGTTGATTTGGTGTATAAGGAACAAGTAAAGCTTTATGCCATGCTGAAAAGCTGGCTGTGGTGTTTTCTTCAGGCCATCTGTGAAGACACCCACCGAAAGAAGGCTCCACAGCCACAAGTTTGTTTCTTTTCTTCTCTTTTTACGTGTTCCTTTGCAGCCTACGCATGTCGAACATGAACATGTCGATTTATCTGTTACCACAGGGGTTAGCAGGGCAGCCCGGGAAGATTTAATTTAAACACCCAGGCAGATGTAAATTTGTAGCTCAAATGACATTTGATTTTCCGTTTGTCTCTCCTTCTCATTTGAGTCTTTCCTGTTCAGTAAAATATCGGGTCTCGCTAAGGAAGCGATCATTCGAAATAATATTAGGCCTCTGTGAAAGCAGTGCAGTGTTACCTCCTGATGCTGCGTACCTCTTGTCTCTCTGCGTTGATAAATGAGCTTCCGCAGTTCGCTGCGAACAGGTCCGCGGGGACTGCAGCCAGCAGTCAAGGGGAAAGAAAGCTGTGTGTGACGTTGTGGGCGCACAAGGTGTTCTGGGGTAGTGGGGGGGTTAAGCCAGGACGTCCAGGCCAGGCTGCGCAAACATCTCTGCCCCTGAGCACCGAACAGCGCCGGTGTTGATGTGGCCGGTCAGGGGAGCAGGCATCTGCTGACGGGGTAGGAATGGATCAGCAGTGGAGTGAGCAGAGGGCCAGGACTTTGTGTACAGCTGAGCCCTTTCCTCAGGAAAAACAGTCTGCTGAGATGTTTTTTTTAAGAATAATCTTTTCCTCGATTTTTTTTGTAGCCAGTTCAATTAGCCCATGGATTTACAGTATATGTACGCACATTATACTGGCAGGTGCTTTCCTAAATGTCCAAGGGCTTAGAGAAGAACCGATTCAGCTGTTTATATTACCTGGTGATTAAAAAGAGAAGGTCGAGTCACAGTATTGCAGTTTTTGCTTTATTCCTTCTTGGTGTAGGGAAATGCAAGTTGTGTTAAAAATGTTCAGCATTGTGTGCTCATCAGACTATTAACAAGAGAGGAAACATAACTGAAGCAAGGCAAATAGGGGGAAAACAAAAATTTTAAGAACCCAGGCGGTTATTTGTATGTGTGTGTATGAGAGTAGGAGAAGTAGGAACATAATAGGCACCTGTGATGTATTTGTAATTTGTTTCTTCATACTAATGTAGTGCTCTGCATAATTGTATTGCTGCACTGACTCATTCTGTTGAATTATTGGACTTTTAAGAAGCGCAATCTGTGGTAAAGCTTTTTCACAAGTTGCGATTTCTGACCTTTAAATCGCGACTTCTCTGAGAATTCAATCAATGCGATGGGCTGTCCAGAATCCCCACTGCTCTGCGTCGCTTCTAAGAGTTGTTCTTATGTCATACTGTGGCTTTATCAAAGAGCTTTAAGGGAAAGGTTGCTGGCGATTTGGCAGATTAGGCCTCACCGGGTTAGGGTGCAGTAACTTGGCTGTTCAAATCACCAGTGTGACCTTAAAGATCAGGCTGCCCGAACCTGGCTTTGGGAATACAGCTGCCATTGAAGAAAAGTGTTGTCTCTAATGTTCTGAAGCGTCGAGAGTCTTCTGCATGAAGAACGATCAGGTCTCTCTTAGGGGCTGGTGGTGAGCGGCCTGGGTTTCCTCGGGTGCAGGTGTCTCGGTCAGCCGAAGAAGGGTTCCCGCCCCAGAGGCCTGGCCCAGAACTGTCCGTCAGGGAAAGGGGAGAGCACGTCGGCGGTAAATGTGTCAAACACAAGGGCTAAAGTTGCTTCCTTCTCTCGTAAAACTGTTGCGACCGTGTGGGGGTGACACTGTGGAATTCTGGTAAAGTGGTGACTCGGCCTGTATAGAAATACTGGGGAGGGGGGCTAAAACTCTGAGTCATGCTGTACGCTGTCATGTGGCGCTGCTTGTGGACGGTGCACATGCGTTAAAAGAAGACCACTTCAAACGCACTGAAAAGCTCAAAACCCTGAACTAAACCGAGCCTGAGCCGCACAGCGGTATTGTTGAGAAATCGACTTATCCTCCCTCCCGACTCCGGTATTTATTGCTGGATAACAGGTTATATGCTTTCAAGTAGGTGTTTTTGAGGTGTGGCAGCACGGCGTACTTGTGGTGCGTGGCTATTGAGTTCTTCTGCACACCCTTCGGATATTAAAAGTTTGGCATTGGTTTGGCGCCTGGGAGCGCTGCTGTAGCAGACGCTGTCCTCCAGGGCCGTGGAGGTGAGTCAGCGAGGGCTCTCTCGACTTCCAGCAGCGCCTGGGGGGGTGGGGTGGGTGCGTCCGAGGAATTTCTCCATGGGCTCTCGTGCACTGCCGTGAAGCTGAGTCATGAGACAGCTGGTGACTACAGACTGGGGGAGTGTGAAGAAGAAATTGTAAAAAAAAAAAAATGGTGGCAGTAATGTTTTTTTTGGGGGGGCCTTACAAAATAAAGGTTGGTGCAAGTCGTTGACCGCCCCAGCACTGAAGCAGTAAAACCTGTTTTCATCATTCCCGGCCTAGAAGAAATTTCATCCACAACCATCCTTAAAAGAACAGCTCTCACGTCTTGAACAGTGGAGATGACGAGGGTCGCCTTGCTGGTATTCAAAACCGTGTCAGGGTTCATCCAGTGGGCTGTCAGAAGCTGTTGCGAATGAGCAGCACAGGAGGACAAGTAGATAAACGTTTAGGACTGGGAAGATGACGAGCTCCTCTACGCGAAAGGTGGGGGGTGTCTGGAACAAGCCTTGCTGTCATAGCCCTTGATAGCTCCAGGATCCAGCTGGAAGAGATCCCTGGTATCTGCTAGCAACTAAATGACCAAGATGGGTGTAAAGGCTTCCTCTCATTTGTTCGTCTTTGATGTACCTCAGTCAACTCTTGAGCCCTGGGAGACTGCTGTGTTACCTGTGTGTGGGAGACTTTATGGATGTGTCATCCACCCAGCTTGGGATCCTTTTATAGGGTGAACCAGGGCTGTCAGAGCACTTCCTCGTAGAAGATTTGCTCAATGTTTTTGTTTCACATTCTTCCCTTCCAAAGGCTGTTATGACAGCAGGTTTGGATAAAAGCAGGCAGAAATGAACTCGCCGATTTGCTTTCGCCCTTTTGCGGGGTTTTTTAAGGGATTTTCTGCTTGCTTTATGGTAAAGAGGTGCCGGTGTGCGCAGATCTGGAGAGAGACGAGCAGGGCATCCGCACTGTTCAATCGTTCTCTGTGCCTCTTGGGGCTGGAGGAGCTGAACCGGCACTGAGAGACTGAACGACGGGGAGCAGGTTCTAGTCTTGTGCAAGAGCGGCTTGCCGTTCGCCCACATGCCTGAAAAATCAGGTTTACTGAATTGTCACCAGTGTATCCACCCAGGAGCTGGAAAGAAAACATTTCTGATTAATTGTGCACAGAGTCAAATCTGAAGGCTACAGGGAAAGTTCTATGAGAAGACAAAGCTCGCCTGGCTTAACTTACAGACTGCGAACGCATGTCTATTTCTATTGTTAGTAAAAAAACTAAAACAACATCTGTAAATGCATGGCCTCAGAAACCAGCCTGATACCTCTCAGGTTAAAGCAAAGATTTGGAAATCAGTGTGTAAAGGGAGGTGATTTCATCAAAGAAGATGCCCAATGCCCTGCCCATCTCCAGGAGGCCTGTCACAGTGCTGTGCCAGTCTGGGTCTTTCACCTGCCCTTGAGGGTGAACTAGTCTGTTCGATGTGCACAACATCTGGCAGGGCGGGTTTGGTTTTCTGAAGCCACCACTCTTGTTGGTATCAGTGGCTGTGTTCTGGGCAGACGGACACATGATGAAGCGTCAGTCACGGTTTTGTCACAGGCGCACTCCAGTGTTGTCTTGAGACTCAAAGCTCTTGTATTCTTGGTGGGTGGGGATATTTTTTTCACGGTGGTGGTAAACATCTTTACAAGTCCATCTCCCTTTATATTCTGTCATGACATTTCCATTTCACATCCTGTTATGTGTTGCATTGAGCCACTTCTTTTTTTCCCCCTGCTACTGGGATGTGTTCTGTTGTTTGACCAACTCCAGTTTAATGAAGGGACCACTGGGAGCTCTCGAGCTGGAGTTCAGTCGAGCTCCAGCCTGGAGCAGAAGTGGGGTCTGGAGTCGCCCCAAAATCAGGAAATAAAATCAATAATAGGTGAGAGCAACCACATGCATTCCTGGACTGCTTACACCTAAACAAGCAAAATCACACTAAAGTACATTTTCTTTTTGCATAAGGCATCCAAATTTATCTATACATGTGGTATGTATTACTGTTACTCATTAATGTACGCAGAATGGATACAGAAACAACCGACAGACTTAACTACACATTTACGTTAATGTTCCATTACGTAATGTTCTGCTGTTTAATCAGGGGGACAGTGAAAATGAACTTAATAGAAAAAGTATGGGTGATCATTAAGTAGACTAAGGCATTTTGGAAACGGAGTTCTGATCTGAGGCAATTAAGGATATTGCTCTCACTCACGTATTATTGCTGCTAATTTTTTACTGATTCAGCGGCTGCATCAAAAACCTGGTCTGGCTCTGGAGCTGGGCTGACAGAAGTGTGTATTCCCTTCCCTGTGGTGAACACAATGTGCGGCAGTCTGTTCCCATGGGCACCTGTGCCTGGGGTGTGCAGCCCATCCAAATGAGGACCCAGAAAAAGGGAGTCAAAAAAGTGCCTGATTTAAAATTTTCTCTATCCACTTAAGGATAGAGAAGTGTTAGATGGATGCCCTTTCTCTGGAGGAGCTGTGCAGCTTTCAGCTGGCAAAAGTAATTGTATCATCCTTGTTAAAGGAGTCGAAGAATGAGAGCACATCAAAACCATCCTCTCCTACGTGAATACTCTGAGACGACCGATCTCAGCTTCCTTTAGTTTGTGAACTTCTGGGTTACAATCCTTGCTAATCCAGCAGAAAATCAGGTTGTGTTGTTTTTCAGGTCAGTGACGCTGTATGCTTTTGATTCTGAGTTTTAAACTTGAATTTTAGTTTCCGGAGTGCAGAGAATAAAAGAACTGCAGTTTAAATACATGCTGTGGCTGGTGAAAGCGTGGTTTGTTGGAGCAGCGTGCTTTGTGTGTTGTCCTTGTGACAGTTTTCTCTGGCGGGTGATGGTGTGCGATTGGAGGTTTTCATACAGTGATGAAAAAGCAATAGAAACACCTGTCACTTCAGCGATTTCCTCTGGACTCTGCGCGGCGTGCCCACAGAAGAGGCCTTCCGTCAGGCTGTAGTGACAGGCGCTCGGCCTCGTTTTGTTTCATCTTTATTAGCAGATGCAGGAAACTGCCAAACACCCTCACTCATCAGAGCTGTCGGCCAGTTCCTTCCCCCGCTTTGAAAGGCGGCCTCCCTGGACCGCGAGCGGCTCAAGAATAGCTTTCCCTCTCTCTGGCGATGTCTGCCGCTCTGCGAATGGGGGTTACGCGGAGTTCAGGCGACGCTACAGCAACAAATGTGGGTCAGCAGGAATGTACACGTCTCTGGATGAGCTGTGCTCATGGGGCTTTCGGAGATGAGGAAGTGGGGGACACAGGGGCTTGATAGCAGGGATAAATCTTCGGGTAAATGGACTTGCACCCGTCTGAGTGTTCCTCTTTAGTGCTAGAATATTGGGCGAAAAATTGGAAAATAATCCCAATTTTCTCTCGTTAAGTGCTGCTCCCACACAATTACTCCTCTCTCCACGTGGCCTTTGTAGTTAGAGATGACGTTTTGATTATATCTTTTTTTTTTTAAAGCCATCGGCTCTGTTTGGCTGAGCGTTTTTTCTGGAGAGAAGGACAGTAGAATGTCACAGACCTGGTTCACTGTGGATCAGGGGAAAAGCAGGCATATTAAAAAAAGTCAGCTGTTTTTCTTCTACCTTTGTGTGGCTGATCCTTTCCTCCAAAGCAGCTAGACCTTGCGCCTGTTTAAATAGCTGGGCTCTTTGCTAGAACAATCCGATTGCTGCACATTGCTCACAGTGTGTTAAACATCTGAGCTCCACCCACTATTCGAACCCACAACCTTCCAGTTACGAGTCCAGAGCTAAAATCATCTGACTATGCAAGTCAGTCAGCCTTCCTGTTCGACGCTGGACCCTAAAGTATTTTGTACTAAATTAAAATCGCCAATATTTTTTGTTAGGGAACACACACCTGAAGAAGGCTCCACAGCCGAAACTTTGCGTCTTTTCTTTTCCTTTCAGCACGAAATAAACCTTTACCTATTCCTCTGCTGCCTATACATACTGACGCATCTACCTACTGGAATAATTTTTGTCATACCCACCTGATTTTGAAATAGCCAGATGTAGTCGTTCAAATACTATGACTGCACACGGGAGAATGAGGAAGGAGACTTTGCCCATCTTCGAGCCAATCATCTATTATCAAATCACAGCTAGCCCTATCCCATGCTGGAGGCTCTGTGTCAATTGGAGGAGAGGCGTGCCAATCACCTCAGCACATGCCTGGGTCACTGAGGGACAAGAGCCCAGGCCGACTGATTGTACTCTACCCTCTGAGCCAGCCACCACTTGATGAATAATAGTTGAAGTGGGATAGCGGCACGAACCAGGGTCAAACCCATGATCAGAGAGTCCGAACTGAGTCCGAATTTTTTCATATATTTAATGGCTTACCATTAACACCTTCCTAGTATAACGGCGGTGGTCTGTCTGATCTTCAGACACAAAAATAGGGTTTTTGTTTTTGCAGCTGTTTCTAGTTGAAATCCATTTGAACAAGTATAGAAAGGACAAGCTAGGCACACCACAGGCTCTTATTGCAATCTGACCAGTGTGTCCAGTGAGACTGCCCTCCGTGTCCAGGTCCCCGTTCATTTTTATTTCATGTTGCTTAATTGATCAGCCTGCTATCTAAACCTGAATTCGTCTGGACCGCCCGTGTGTCATCATGGGGCAATCTGCTGATGTACCTTACTGTGATGTATTCATGGTTTATGGCGGCGCCTGTGTCAGCTCTGGGTCAGAAACTGAAAACTTGACAGGAAAAAGAGCACGTAGGCTTATCAGCACAGGTTCATCTGGAAATAGAAGCGGTAGCCTGTTAGACCAGAGCTGGTTTCTCCGAACAGGCGCGCTTGCCTGGTCTTCCCCTTGTGGTCATTGCGGTTGTGAGCAGGATCTCTGTTTTGAGCCTCTCTCTCTGTGACCCAGTGTTGCAGCCGCCACCATCTCCACAGGGAGGTGTCGGTGCCAGTCGGAGGTCACGTACGTTCCTTTCCGGGGGGGGCAGGAAATATCGGGGATCACTGTTTCAGTGGGGAGCAAAGAGCCCTGGCTGACCAATCACAGCCCTACCACTATAGGGGGGGGTTTCATGGTCACAGCAGGCTAGTGACATAAGCCGGGGCTCGAAAAACCCTAATGCTGCTGTTGCAATGGTTCATGGTTCTGCTTTCTTCTTAGAAATAAAAAGAGGTTTGAATTTAAAATGTCTAGCCCCTTTTCATACCAAGAGATTTTGTTTTATGCAGCATTTGTATTCTGGATAATTTCCTAGACGGATCACTGTCCAGAATATCAGGACCCCCAGCGATTATGTGTGTGTAGCTGGATTGAGGAGGAAAGCAGGGCTTTCCCTGGCCAGAGAAATCCTGGGATGTCAATCCTAAGGGGAGCCGGTAGACCCAGTGGAGAAGCTGTGGGACGTGCATATCAGTCCCGCCCTCCACGCTCGTCCCAGCCTCAGCCGAAGGCAGCCCTGCCAGAGTAGAGGGCAAGTGGAGTGGCTGGCCAGGTCCAGTTCCTGCTGCAGCCAGGGGCCCATCGTTAGCGGGCGTTTCCGATGTCTGTCTAGTGAACGTCAGACCCTTTGAGATAGCCCTTGATCGCCAGCCTTGAGCACCCCTCGTCTCCTTGTGAACCTTCTTCGGGTGTAAGGTTAACATTTAAGCCGAAACGTTGTTTCCTTTCTTCTCTTTTCGGCACGCAGTAAACCTTTAACTTGTTCCTTTGCAGCCTACGCGTGCTGGCGCAGCTCCCTACTTGAACTGCAGCCTACTTCTGCTGTGACCCCACTATGCCTTCCGCTAAATCTTTTTCTAGATCTCTTCATCATTCCTTCTCCTCCTCCCTGGGCTACTTGCCCCCCTCCTGTCTCTTCACAGCGATCTGTTCCAACACCAGGCTTTCTAATCACCTCCTATTCCTTTACAGATGTCATTATAATATCATTCCTAAAGGATTTCGCCCTCACATCCAAAGAAGGCCCCACAGCCGAAACGTTGTTACTTTTCTTCTCTTTTCAACATGGATTTCCCCTTTAACTTGTTCCTTTGCGGCCTACGCATACTGACGCAGCTCCCTACTTGAATCCCTTGTCTCCACCGGTTAAGCGCCCAGCATAGACAGGCATGGCTGCCAGGACCTGCGATAGACCCATCTCTCCAGACGGGACTGGGCAGCCGTCAGTTCAAAACCACTTCTTTTATTTTACTTGGGGAACGCGGGGTAACTCTTTCTGCGGGAGACCTCGTTTTTTTTCTTTCGTTGGAGCATGCTGGGGAGGAAGGGGTCTCCGCTGAGGTTCCTCAGAGCCGAGTCATGATGAGTCAGGGCTGCTTGTTCCCTTTGCTTCGATCTGCTCACTCGCTCTGCCGGGGAACAGGCGACGCGCTCCTGTCCAGACCGCAACACTCAGGGGGGCTGCAGTAGGGACAGAATGTTCTAGAAATAGCACAGATGGCAGCACTTCCTATGGGTCCTCCTCATCTTCAGAAGCCCCGGTTCCCTCCGCTCTCGGCACAGGTAACCAGTGGCTGTCAGGGGAGGCGCGTGTGTGATGTGGTCTTTGAGGCTGACAGCTTGGTGTAGCAGGCGGAAAAGCCCGTCAGCACTCTGCTTCCTGTGCGGTTCCAGTGAGCGTGAGAGCAGTGCTGCCGCTCCGCGCTTTCGTTTTCCGAGCCTCCGCTCGTCAGCGGTGCTGTGAGAAACGTCTTGACCGACTTGTAATTAATTCTGCCTTGGATTGCAGTCTGCGTCCCCCAAAATGCGCACTTCGCTGTTTGAGGAATTGCGTTTGTGAAAATGGGCCGCCATAGTGGTGGCACCGGGAAAGACGCTGACCCAGCTGCGGGTCTGTGATCACGGGTTCGAGCCTGGATCGTGTTACAGTCCCACTGTGACCTGAAGCAGTGGCGCACCCAGCTGGGTGGCCTCCTTGGCACTGCTCAGCCTGGGTGCCTGCAGACATGTGGTCAGGGAGGGGCACACCTCTCCTCCAATCAGAGCTGCATAGAGGCACTAATAGGTGGAGATGGGGGGCGTGGCTTGAATGTGGGTGGGGTCAGATGTGTCTGCTCACCCTTCATCATTGTACCCGTGTACAGCCACACTGATTGTGGATAACAGCGTGTGGTTTTTAGTGTTGCAAAAGTGAAAAACAGTCTCTCTGGTATTTGTCTGCAGAAAAATGTAACATAGCGAGATATGTCTTTTCTTGAAGGGGAATACTTGTGGATATATCACTAAGTTGAAATATTTAATTTTTTTGTTGCATCATGCCCATGTGAGATCAGATTTGGAGACCCTAAAGTGTCAGTCAGTTTGGAGAGAGAGCCTTTCTGACACTGTCGCGAGCCAATGGAGAAGCAATGGTTGCACTCACAATTTCCAGTTGGAGTTCTGCTTTAAGTCCGAAAGGAATTGGTCCTGTTTCACCAACATCTCGGGAGGGAGTACATAATCACAGCCCCGTAGCCTGTGTGACGGCTACCAGGAGGTTTATTGAGTGTTGAAGTTTATTGGAAGGTTCAGTGGGGATCAGCTGTGGTTCACTGCATTAAGAGTTTGGAAAGCCTCTGTTGGTGGCAGGGCAGTAGGACATAAGGTAGGACATGTGAACAATTTAGTAACCAGTTAGCCTAGACAGCATGTCTTGGGAGGAAGGAGGAAATGTCAAGATATTGCAAAAACCCACTGGGGTAACATGCAAACTCCACACAGAAAGGGGCCTCTGTTCAGAATTGAATCCAGGACGCAAGAGCGGAGAGGCAACAGCTCTAACCACTATGTGGGGAAAAAAAACAGAGTATAGCAACAGCCTTTTCGACAAGAACACACTATGGGTCCGGTTGCCTTGGCCTGCTGTTCGCACCTGCTGTCTCGGATAGACATGGCAGTCAGGCAGTAGAAGTCTCAGTGCTACAGGTTCTCTGTGGTGAGAACTGAAAAAGTCACCTAGGCTGAGAATTCACCCCCTAAAAAGTGGAGCAAAGTGGAGTTTGTCAGCTATTTCAAGATCCTCATCTGGGTTGCCTGCATCTCCGGGAGTTGCACTCCATGGTATTGACACAATATTTTCCATCGGATGCACAAAAGCAGTATGGAACCTTACACGGGCGTGCAAAAGAGACAGGGGAAAAATCCGGGCGCATCCTACCTGTGCTGACGGATCACTACAGCCACAAGGGTGAGGCTCCTCTGGTTGTCAACTAGATCTGGACAGATCGGATTACCGCCAGCCCCCGATGTGAGGGTGGATCAGTGCCGCTGGCACGTGGGTGGCAGAGGGCCAGGCTTCGCATGCTGGGACTGAGCTCAAGAGTGGGCGAGGAGAGTGAAGGTGCGTTGAGTTTCCAAACAGGAAGTCCTGACCTCTGGGGCTGGAATGAGTGTTGATTCCGAAGAGCGAAGCTTCAAGCAGTGTTTCCACTTCCTGTTCCTTCTGCCAGTCCTCTTACGTCCTTGTGGTCGGTCGGCCTCTGCTGGCAAACCTCGAGAATGTGGGCTCAGAGTTGTACTCACCAGAGGAGTGTCTTTTCTCTTTCTTTCAGTCTCTTTGGTGAGTCGAATATTCAGTCCTTTCAAAAGGCCTCGTCTCTCCATGCAGCTCTGTACAGAACGGGCCTCTTTGCCCAACTCGGGTTCATCTCCAGCTCTCCCATCTCTCTCTTAATACACTCT
The DNA here is from genome assembly GCF_040954835.1 of Lepisosteus oculatus. Lineage (NCBI taxonomy): Eukaryota > Metazoa > Chordata > Actinopteri > Semionotiformes > Lepisosteidae > Lepisosteus > Lepisosteus oculatus. Next base: position 29,955,038 of record NC_090700.1, read on the forward strand.
TCTGCCGCAGCTGACTCGAACAGAATCTCTGCATTGCCAAGCTGTCATTCGGGATTTCCCATGGAAAGAGATGGGTTTCAGGCAGCACACTGGCACGGTGGATGGCATTGCCGCCCCACAGTGCCGTGTTGTTTTCCAGAGCCGGGGTACTGTCTGTGTGGAGTTTGTATGTTCTCCCCATGTTCGTGTGAGTTTCCTCCAGGTGCTCTGGTTTCCCTCCAACAGTCCAAAGACATACTGCTACAGAAGGTTAATTACCTTCTGAGAAAACAGGCCCTGGTGTGAGTGTGTCCATGTGTGCCCTGTGATGGACTGGGTGTATCGTGTATCCTGTTTTGCACCCTTAGCTTGCTGGCATAGGCAGGGTGCTGCAATTCTGGCCATGATAAGGCTCTAGACCAGGAAAAAAAAGACGGTGATGTTTCTGCTGCAAGCCTGCTGCTTGAACGTATGGCAGAATTGCTGCACCACACATAATTGAATTAAATGGGCCTCCTGGTGTCGAATGAATGCCAGACGCTGCTAGGCTTCTATTTCTCGGGGAAAGTCTAATTCCTTTCATGTATTGCCAATGCGCCAATTGGATTTCCCACTAATCCATTTGTTTCCCCCCCAAACTAACTCACCTGGATACCTTTTGCTGAATCCTGTTCAATCTGGGAGTACAGCCCATCAGGACAGATGTGGAATCTGATTGAAATTTCCCTCCAGCGTTAGCGTACACAGTTGTGTGTACATTTGTACAAGTATTTTTATTCTTAACCATCTATAAGCTACTCCTGCAGGGATTCTGCACACAGAGTCCAAAACAGCTCCAGACAGAGAGTGACCTGGTGTCTAAGGCCAGAATATTTCTTAATCTTTTAATCGCCACAGTTCAGGCCGCAAGTACTTGCTGTTCCCCAAACTCCTCAGCCTCAGCTCCCCTACTTCCACGTGTCACACACCTGTGACTAGGCCATTTTTCAAACAGGTTCCTTTTTGTTGTGCAGCGCATCTTTAATACAGAAGCCAAGTCTGTCAGTCGTTTGTTTTTTCAGTGCATTTTGGTGATGAGTCTGTCCCTTGGGTTGTGTTACAGACGTCTGGAGCTTATATTTGAAAAAGGCCTCATTAAGAGGTTAGTATCGTTAGTATTTCTGCACCGGTACGTACCTCTCACCCGCTCATTCTGTTGTTATTCACTCTTCTGTGCTCCTAAAATGACACATGACCAACGGTGAACTTAGGATAGGAGAGTTCTGATAGTTTTGGCGCTTGTAGATTTGAAAGATGCCACCTCTTGGTTCGTTAAAAAAAAGGCAACGCGTGTGTGCAAGGCCAGCCAAGAAGGGCCTCGGAACTCCTGCTCCCGTCTTTGTGGGGATCTTTTCTCTGGTTTGATTTGTGATGTCTGCGTGCGCGTGCAAGGAGTAAGTAATCAAGCGCAGGCTGTATTCTCCTGTAAGAGCCCCAGGGCTACAAGAGTCCACATCCCTGCCAGAGACAGAGGGAGGGGAAAGAGTCTCAGTCTCAGGCCTAATTCAACCAGATATTTTTTTTTTGTGTGGTCTATATATTCAATCGAAAGACGAAAAGGCTGAAACGATTTATTTTTGTGTCTGTCATTCTTCCTTTCTTGTGCTTCTCTATTATAATCCAGTGACACCATTCCAAACCTGGGCATCCTGCCATGCTCAGTTTTTTAGTGGGGAGGGGCAGTTTTGGTTTCACTCCTTAAGGGCGGTAGGATCACCTGCTTTTATTTTGCCTCTGATCTTAATGCTTTGATTGAACAAATTATCACATCAGGGATTGCATTACCTGTTTTTGGAGCAATTGATTAAGATCTCACTGGGGAGTAATTAAGGGCTGTCCCGTTCCGAGATAACAGGGCACTAGATAAGGCTCCCATTGTATAGTAGCTTGATCCATTTCAGGTTTTACAGGTTGCAGGCTTTGTTGTATTGTGGTGACTGGGTATTGTATTTTGCTGGGTATTTCAGGTGCAAATGTGAGTAGTGCTCACAAGACAAACTGTCATTTATTTGAAAAAGCATCAGCAGGACAGAAATGTGGCAGGAGTTAGAAAGGGCAGTTTTAAGCTTTCCCATAACAATTGTAAAAATCTGGGACTAGACTCTGAATCTTAACAGTTCTGTAGATGCATTATTTGAATCATTGCTCAATAAGATGCTCTTTTTCAAAAGAATCCCACCAGTGAAGAGTGGCTATCTGTTAGTTGTTGAAATGTGTTTGTGTGGGGTTTTGACAAAGGTAAAGCACAGAATCCCATGATCTGTGTTGCGAGTCTTGCCATTCTCCCAAGAGCTGGAAAATCACGTGGTGTTCAGATTATGCCCTCACACAATCAAGGGTATTGCCAAGGTAAACCAAGATAAATCCCACCTGACTTTCTCCTCTGCTTCCAGCCTCCTGCCTTTGCTTCCCAATGAACACTCAATGGGAAACATTAGGAACTCCTACTGTATAACAAGCCTGTATAATATGTCCCCTTTCAGCAGGGCTCCTGATGGTGGTGGTGTCTGGGGCTGCTCTGTGGCTCCTGAAGGGGCTCCTTGCTCCCCACTTTCCAATAGGATTATGATACAGGGATTGCTCAGGCCAGGAACTGTGATGGAAGTCTGTGTTCCCTACCTCAACAATCAACTGTCACTGAGAATGTCTTCCTGGGGTGGGGTTCTACTACTTTTAATACTTTGGCCAGCAATTATACCTGCTCATAGTGTGTGGTTTTGCCCCCTGTCATCAGCCCACTGTTTAAGCCCTTTAGACTTTAGAGTCTGGGATGATGTGCTTTTGTTGAAGAATAGCCCTGTGCCTTTCAGAACAAGAAACTATATCTCCAACCTTGGGTGACCACAGGAGCCTATCCCAGCAAGCACTGGGCACAGGGCTAAATTATTTGATTATTAAGTTAATTGTTAAATGTAATGACTGCTGAGACAGAAACTTTTTAAGCCTTATTACTCACAGCAGGCTGTTTTGTCTGCTTTCCAATCAGCCAGCAATTATATCACCCTGCAGCTCACAACTGGAAACTCACTGAAGCTCAGCAGGTCTGAGCCTCGTCAGTACCTGGATAGGAGACCTCCTGGGATAAACTACGATTGCTGCTGGAAGAGGTGTTGGTGGGCCAGTAGGAGGCACTCACCCAGCAGTATGTAAAAGTATGCAGCAGTATGTAGCTCCTTCGGATGAGATGCAAGACTGAGATCCTGACTTTCTGTGGTCATTAAAAATCCCAGGGCGTTTCTCGAAAAGTGTAGGGGTGTAACCCCGGCATCCTGGCCAAATTTCCCATTGTCCTTTACCAGTCATGGCCTCCTAATAATCCCCCTCTCTGAACTGGCTTCATCACTCTGTTCTCCTCCCCACTGATAGCTGGTGTGTGGTGAGGGTACTGGTCACTATGGCTGCCATCGCATCATCCAGGTGGGGCTGCACACTGGTGGTGGTGGAGGGGAGTCCCCATTACCTGTAAAGCGCTTTGACTGGAGTGTCCAGAAAAGCTCTATATAAGTGTAACCAATTATTTTTATTAGTTTTTTTACCTTTGACACATTAGGAAGAAGATATTGGCAAAGTACAATTTAGAAAGATAAGGAAGAAAAATAAATCAGAACAAAACTGGTCTTAACATGAATGACCAACTTGTAAAGTGAGCCCCAGGCGTTCCAGGCTGGTCGTGGAGAGGCACTGTGTCTGCTGTTTTTAAAAGATCATTTTAAAGCTGTGAAATGGGGGCAGTTATGCCAGGTTTAGATGGTTTTGGTCAATAGAAGCTGAACTGGACTGTAAGCATGTAAAAACACCAGTGATCCACATTCTGCTGAAGCAGTGGCTCTTAACCTTTACTGCAGCCTGTGCTTCCTTGGGCCTCAAAACCTGTTCTCGCACCCCTGATAGAAAATTGTTGACATAGGTCAGTTGTTTAAGCCTAAGATGTATCATAAATTTAGAAGGAAAGAGATTGAGAATACATTACCTTAAATACCAAGATTTGATGACGCAACGTCATTGTACATGCGTGCCTGTGCTTAATTTGTGTTTTTCACTGATTTACCTTCTAAACCTATCTGGCCAGACTCGCACCCTCAGAAGGGTGGTCTCACTCCCCCAGGGGTGTGTGCACCCCAGTTAACAACCACTGCTCTAAAGGCTCAGCTCTGTAATTAGGCCAAATACTGTCGAATACCTGGTCTATTTTAAGTGAGATTTATTGTATTGAAAGCCTGTAATTTGCCATTGCTGTCTGCTTAACAGTCATCCGTCGCAGTTTTAGAAGATCATCTAAAATGAGTTTTTAAAGATGGAGTGAGCAGTGCTGTATTCTCGCCCTGGGTCTCTGGGGGGTGTTGCACTGTTGCCGACATTGTGACTGTGCACCAGGGGAGCTGCAGACGTTGCTGGGAAGCAGAGGAGGGGGTTAGTCCCTGAGAGGCTTGGGGCCCTGTCTGCACAGCGTTAATCCGGGTTTAGGATTGACGGGGGGTCTCTTCCGCTGGCACAGTGCCCGCCGAGGGGAGGGGTGGGCTCTCCCCTCTGGGCACAGCAGACTGAGGCTTCCTGCTGTTCGCTGGGCACAGGCCGGGTGCCATATTTGAAGAAAACAATTACAGAGCTCTAAAAAAATAAAAATAAAAATAACAGTGATGTCGTTGTTTCAGTCCACCTGTGCCTATGGTGGAATGTATGAATTCGAATTATTTTTTATACATTTCTGAGATTTTACTAATACTAGATAATAACTGTAATGAACATTCTTACTGCGTCATCTAGCAGTTGTGTACAAATCCCTTCAGAATATTTTGTGTCTCTGTTTTAATTGATCTTGGAGACATTAGCTGGACCGGTGGGCAGACCCTCATGATAATTAAACCTTGCGTCACAATAAAAAGGTTGAAAAATTCGAAGGAGGAAAGGGGGCAAACCGTTTTCCGCCTTTCCAAAACTTCAGCCTACATCTGCCCTTGGGGCTTGGGGGGTAGGGGTAGTTGCTTGCAGTTATTCTAGGGTCACCCCTGAACCCCCTTAATCCTGAGCTTGTGGGGGGGGAATCCCAGGATGAGGAAAGATCAGTTCTGTCTTCTTTCTGGGGTTTGAATGTGAATTAAACAGCCAGGCTGTGTCTTTCGGGTGCTAGTGGTTCCCGGTCAGTCCTCACTGCCTGAGGTCCAGGCAGCTGTCCTTGTCGCGAGGCCGGTGTTAGACGGGAAGGCCCCCCGCACTGCTCAGGAATGTCTCGCTGCCTCCGCCGCCTCGCCTCGCCTCGCTCTCCTGCTCCCAGCTTCCTCATTCCCCCTCCAGAGGCCCACACCCCTGGGAGACAGGCAGCTCTGACCCCGGGACCCCCGCTGGGGAGAGGTCCGGTCCTTCGGTCTGGCTCTGGAGAGAGTCGTTCAGCAGCTGTAGGCCGTAGCTGGGGAGCAGTTTAGCCCAGAGGGGCCTTTCAAGGAATTTCACGTGACTCCTGCTACAGACGGGAAACAGGAATGGACTTATTGACGTTTTGGTGGCAGGAGATAAAACTGACGTAATTGTGAAACTAGTGGATAAACAGGTTCTGTACCCCATGTCTCCACTTTATTTACAATCTCCATTCCCAGCGGTTATTCACTGATTTATTGTGCCTAATAAGTATGGTTTGTGAAGTAGTTTGATTTTATTGAAGACTCAGCTCTAGTAAGCTGTAGATCAGAGCAAGGGGAGGATCGCTTATTCCTGCAGCTGTGTCCAAGTCCGTATCCCTGGAGAAATGCATGTTTTTGTTCACCTGCTTTTACTAGTCCTGAAGGCATTTTAGAGGACTCTGGTATAAACATTGTGGGATGTTATAAAGGAGATTCAAGCAGCATGATCAGTTAATGAGGCTTCTCTACCATTCCGGGACCTTCAGGAGACTGATGCTATGGTTTTTCTGAGAGACATTGATAAAGGGTGGCACAGAGGTGCAGAGGTTAGCATTGCTGCCTTGCAGCGCTGGGGCCTGGGTTCAATTCCTCACCTGTGGGTGCTGTCTGTGTGGAGTTTTAATGTTCTCCCTGGTCTTTATGTGGGTTTCCTCCCGCAGTCTAAAGAACATACTGGAAGGTTAAGTTGGCTTGGGGCAAAATTTGGCTCTGGCATGTGTGTGTCTGCCCCGCTATGGAGTGGTATCCTGTCAGGGTGTACCCTGTCTTGAGCCTATTGCTTGCTAGGATAAGCTCCGGCTGCCTAGCGACTCTGAAATGCAAGAAGCAGCTAGAAACTTCTGGATGGCATTAATAAACTGTGGTAACTGGGAGGGGTCAGACAGAGCTGGGTGGGGTCGGTGGGTCCAAATTGCTTCTCCCGTCAGGCACTGAGACTCTCCTGTTACCTTTCCTGGCTGTTCTCAATTCGGGGAACCCCTGTGCCCATCTTCCCGGGGCCGTCCAGCAACGCGGGGTCTGTTAAGTAACCATGTGGTCTGTCTTTGCAGCATCTGGAGGGGCCCCAATGTCAACTGTGTGGACAGTACGGGATACACCCCCCTACATCACGCCGCCCTCAACGGACACAGGTGAGCTCCGCGCGTTCCTCTTGTGTCGTTCTCTGTCTGGAGCACGTCAAACCTCCTGCAGAGCCAACGTGTGCTCAGACACTAGGTTGGCTTTCACAGAAGGAGAAGATACACCTATTGTTCTAGTAAAATACCATCAAAGTCTAATCATTAATATCCTAAACCACTTATTGATGTATTTTTCACGATGAATTGTGGAATTTATGATCTATCTGTACTGCAGTGGCCTAGGTTTATACGATCTGACAGTCATTTGTTTGAGCATGTTTTCTGTGCTGCTGTGTTTGTGTCGTGTTAGCGACAGCTTTAAAGCCTTTAGTCTCTTGTGTCTTTCCATACCTGCATGAGGTTCAGACTCTTGTCATTAAAAACCCTGATGGAGGGCAGAATTCGGCTATCGTAAACCTCACATTTGAACACTTAGAAGAGTCATTCAGCTGGCCTCATTCGAAGATAGCACGTTCACTGCTCTTGCTGGGGGTCCTGAGACCAGCTTGGTGCTCAGTGTTAGTCTGCTTATGGGCAGAGCAGACTTGTCGTCCCCCCACCCCACCCCCCAGATAGAGGAAGTGTAGAAGGTTCCTGTGGTCAGTCTTAGTCTCAGATCAGCTCCCTCTTTGCACTTTGTGGCTGCCAGTGATTTGAATAGCTTAGGGCTGAAGTTAAAATTGGGTCACGTGCTTTCTGAGCACAATTTTACGGGCAGGGCTGGCGGTCATCTCTCAAAGCGCTCTGCGATTGTGCGTTTTCTGAGCGATCTTGATTGATCCTCGATGTGATGATGCTGTGTTGTCATCTGTGTGGGCTGACGCAGTAGATCTAGCTGCCTGGCCAGATCGTCGCTTTTTAAATTAAAATGTTTTTCCAGTTGACTTATCTGGTGGAATAAGACCTCTTGATTGGCTTCCTGTGGCGGGAACTGGAGCAAACGTCAGTACTCCTCCATCTGTGAAGAGCCGATGTCGCTTAGCTGCCGCAGTTGCACTTTGCAAATCTATTGCATCTTGCACCCAGAAGGATCTCTGTTTGTATCTGGAGACAGGAGAGAAGTACAGTCCCCTCTGGAGGGGAGAAAACTGCCCCTTTTTGTGCCTCCAGCTCATACACTTATTATAAGGGGTGGCAGAGTTTGTAGTGACTTTGCCAGTTTTAAATGCAAGAACAGATTTATGTAGGACAGATTGAGAAAACTCCTGTTCAGATTTAGCCAGCACACAGGGGACAGCTCTCCTGATAGCAAGCTCAGATCTATAAATACCAAAATGCAGCTGAGCCATACTGTTAACTGGTAGAGGCCCTGTCCATAGCACGATGTCCCCAGCTGCTGTAACAGGGCATACATTTTATACATCTGTTGAAGAAGGAAGGGCGCCTCCTGCAGGTCTGCCACCGTAAGTTGTTGCAGCAGCTGCAGGCTTGTCTCCTCTAGAATCTCATTGCAGTTCTTCAGTCCATAATCCACATACATCCGAAGGCTCGGAATGCCTCTCGGTTACGACCTTTTCTGCGTCCTGTTGTCCCTGCTGCACGACGGGCAGGGATCTGCGGGATGAGGTGGTATCTCAGATCTGGGTGCTGCGCAGCCCGGAGCGCAGGAGTGTAACTGTTCCCCCCCCACCCCACCCCTGCTGTCTCCCCAGTGAGGTCGTGGAGGCTCTCCTGCGGAACGAGGCCCTGACGAACATCGCCGACAACAAGGGCTGCTACCCTCTCCACCTGGCCGCCTGGAAGGGGGACCAGCAGATCGTCAGGCTGCTGATTCACCAGGGCCTCTCGCACCCCAAACTCAACGAGCAGGTCTGAAAGCCTTCGCACTCTCTCCCGCTTGGTCACGACCGCCACTCGCACACTACTGACCCGGCACCGGCTTCTGGGTCTCCAGTGGGCAGGAGGAGGAGCCCACTGGTGTGCTGCTTGCGGCCGGTGGCTGGGTCAAAGTTAGCGTGTCGGCCTGACCACTTTGCCTCCATGCTGAGATTGTGCACGTGGGAACAATGTGGCGAAGCTGTAACAGAACTCTTTCCCTGCAGGATGCTGATTTTAGACTTCCTCTGAGCGTTTTAAAACGGGTCTCATTTCTCTCCCTCCTGGGGAAGCCCTTTCTTGGGATCGGTTCTGGAGGAGGAAAAATCGCCTGCTTGCATCCGCTGTTATTTTGCAGCTCGTAAAAGGGCATAAAAAGGGACCTCAACGATTTAGCTCTTTAATATAGTTTTCAAAGCTGCATTATGTACCACGTCAACAGAGCTGGGGCCTGCTGGTTGTGGTTGTCATGGCCGAGTTAGATCTGGGCCTCTGTCCGAATCCTTGAGGGCAACTGTGGACAACCAGTGTGAGGCCAATGTCAAAGGTCCAGTCTGAGTTCTTTAATCCCCAGTATTTACCCTAGATCTTTCCTGCTGGACTCTCGGCGGCTTAATCTAGCCCTTTATTGAACTAATAATAGCTTAAAAAGGACCAAACAGAGGTTCGTTCCACACTGAAAAGTTCAAAGAAGAAACATATTTCAGCTGTTGAGTCTTCAAGTGGCAGAACAAGGCTCACCAGCCACAGTTCTCCTTTCTACCCCCCCCCACTGGAACCTGTAATAATATCATTTAATGGGGACCTTCTTCATTGGCTTCTGCTTGTAAAAAAATAAGCTTTTGAGTTACAAATATCTGTAGAGCAGTGCAAAAGCCCTTACAGTCACAGAACTGAAAACAATTTAAACAAGTCAAAATAGGAGATTAGCTTTTCAACCTGGGGCCAATTAAACAGTCAAGAACTTGGAGCAAAAACTGAGGGACACTGGGACCATGAGGACTTCCCTAAGTGGTCTGTTTTCTGCTGTCGGTTTCTGATTCAGCAGTATAACCACATCTGCAGAGACTCACGTCCTAAAAAAAAAGTCTGATTTGCATGTTTTAAAACATGCTGTGCACAGTGGTAAAGGCGTTTTTCAAGGGCTCAACTTCTGTGTTCTTTGACTAAGCATGTGTTGGGATCAGGCCGTTAGTAGTGCTGGAAGTGTCTCACAAGAGATGGAAGGCATTCCTGAGGTGGGATATGTGGGAGAACGTGCTAAATGCTTGTGACATTGGTGATCTGTCGGACACATGCAGGGTAGTGTCTTATTGCTCTGGGGTCTCCAGTCTGTGAAACACGGCTTCACACAGGTGGCCAATCAGACATCACTGGACACCTGACCTCTTACAAGGGCCTGTAGGGAAGACTCAGGCAGCATTGCATTGGCGATGGCAGTGGTGATGCAGAAAACGCACTGTTTATTACAACTGCTGCCTCCTGTCTTATAAGGCTGCTGAGTAGTGGCAGCAGTGCAGAAATTAAACCTCGCGGAGTGCTGCTTCACCAGCGGCCACTTCCTCCACACGGCCTCTTCCTACAGTCGCATTTTTATTTTGGTTAAATTCCGGCCGTCCTCTCCTGCCGTCACCTGTCGGCTCCTCGTGGGGTGTGCACGCCGGCAGAAAAGGCAGGGTTCTGTCAGGCTGTTAGCCGGAGAGAGAGTCCACCCAGCTGCAGGCCTGGAGTTACTGCACTGTCCTCTAGGTTGGGTTGGCTCTGTACTCTATTTAAACGCAAAATCGCTCAAATCCCATAGTTGCTCCCATTGCGGGGAAAAAAAATTCAAGCTTGCTGTCCTTGCTGTATCGTGATCTGGATTTGTAAGTGATGAGTGGTTGGTCCTTCACAGGTGAGTGGAAAGCGGCAGCTGTAGGCATTTATGGCCCTATTGTATGTCCTCTTCTCTTTAATACATGAAAACTGAAGCCCTGCGTTCTTTTTGTCTCTATAAAAGCCTTGTATCTCTCAAATCTACCTTTCCGCCAAGTGTTCCTATTCTGTGTTTTGTTTTGGTCCAAAAGTGTCTGCACTTGTTTCAGAAGACCTAGATCAAAGCCCATTGACCCTGCACTGAGTTTAACATCACTGACACTGTGTTAGCAGCTGCAGCCGACTCTGAAAGGTACTACGTGAAATACTGTGCCAGAGAAGTGGTTTCACGGCTTGATTCCCACCCCCCCACCCCCCGTACCTCCAGCTCATTTCGGATTTATCTTCTCCGCAGCCTGAAATCCGCTGAGCGGGCGACCAAGAAATCCTGTTAGCGTCGTCCCAGTGTGAAACGAGCAGCTATCTGTGCTAGGCGCCCATGGGTGACCCGTGCTTAAAATAATTAAAAAAAAACAGCCCAGATGATTTCCTTAAAGAAACATTTTCTATTTTACCATTAATGTTAGAGCTCTTGGGGGGCAGGTAACCTTTGATCCCAAGGTATTGCAGCCTAGAAGAATGACCTATATAAAAACCCACCCCTATCTGACCAGTATATCCACTGATGTCTTAGTAAAAGCTATGTGGTTGTGTACTGGGCTTGTCCCATCTGCTTCCACACGATGGCTGCTCTCTTCATTCCACTTGTGCTGCGTTGTTCCTTTTCCCTGATTTTTCTCCATTTGTGAATTTGTTCCCTGTCCTGTGTCTGCACCACCGCTGTGAGCCCTGCCTGTTTTGAACATTGCCTCATCTTCTCTCTCCTCCTAGAGCTGTGTAGACCACAAAGAATTCAAACGCTGCGGCCCCTTTGACCCGTATATTAATGCCAAGGTGTGTACCCAGTTTGCCAGCCGGCGCCCCTCCCTCACTTTGCTCCCCAGCTCTCTTGACGCCACGCTCTGTTGGGTTCTGGGGTCATTGGCTTGGCATCCTCGGGTCAGTCTTAAACGCTGCTCGACTCTCTCTGGGGCTGGTGGAGGGATAACCCACTTGACTGCTTGGTGATTTGACAGCTGTTTTTTTTGCAGACTGACATTTCGAGCAAAGCCATCTCTCCAGGGATGGTGTCACGTCCTCCTGCTGAGAATCGCTGGCGTTAACCGCACACAGGTTGCTGAAGACCGAGTTTCAGAGAAATCTTCTTCTGATTACAGATCCTTCCCGTTAAAGAAGGATTGCATTGAGGTTGCATTGTAACTTATGTTTCTGCAAAAAGTTTACTTTAAAAAATTTTAAAAAATTCCGCTCATCTCTTGTTACCTTAATGGCAACTACCCTAATGGACAGGTGTGCCGCCAATCGGCTCTGATTGCGATCGGATGCACTGTTGGATATCTAATGACTGATTAGAACTGTTTAAAGATGCATCAGTTGGTGGGGGTGGCATCTCTTTGAACCAGGCAGCTTTCTTGGGCCAGCAGGCCCTGCTTTAAGACCTGTGATTTGAAGCTCAGGAGATCAGCGCTGTGCTGTTTGCTCACTCTCATGTGAATCATCCAGATGTACATCCTTAGCACTGCCACAGCATAAAAAAACTTACTCCAGCATTCTAGTGAAGGTGTTTGCATTGTGCACAGGAGCTCCTACTGTAGGAAGAAACTTTTTCAACAACCTCATTTAGTTTTGCGCATTGCAATTTTATGTTTCCTAGATCCCTGCAAAAAGTCGAAACGTTGGCAGCGTCTAGGTGGGCTGATGTTAGAGCAGGAAGCCGCTGTTTTGCAAAGAGGGTTTAGGTCTGTGGAATGACCTGCACTGGTTCTGCAGTGCCTCTCGCTGTTACTGGAGTGTTTAGATGGGCCATGCAGTGCCAGAGGGGTAACAGGTATGCTCCCTCACCTTCCCTGTTTAATTAAAATTCCCCAAAGTTAAAGCCACTGGATTGTCCGCAATTCTTCCTTCCTCAAACCTTTCCAGTCTCGTCTCTCCGCAACCAGATCTTAAACCGATATTTGACCCTTGGCCGCTGTCAGTTCAGGCTTGATTAGAATTGTGTGTTGTTGGCTGTGTTCTTCCCTAGAAATGGCCACAAAAAAGGATTCTGGGAGCTGAGCTTTGGAGTCAGGATTCCAGAGTCAGGAATCCAGGGCCAGGTCTTCCCTTTAGTCAGAGCTGAGGTCACGCATGGTCTCTAAAACAAGACCACACCTCCCTAATGTAAGACGGCCAGGTAAAGGGTAATTTATATTTTGTTTTCTGATGTAGCTCACCCGTGTCTCATTGTTTCGCTGCATAGGCCTTTTCCAAAAGCGGGTTAGCTGGTTCTCCTTGGCGGCCATCTTGCTCAGGTCTATATCATGTATATTAAGTGTTTCGTTCCGGAAATACCGGTTACAAATGACCCTTCCCCTGGTCATCTTACACTACCTACCCACTGACAGCATGGGGGCAAAGATACATAGGCTTTCATGAGAATGGTAGTGCGCAGGCTGTGCCGAACTGTGGTGACGAAACAGGAGCTGCAGTTTCGGATGGAAAGCTCTCGATGGTCACGAGCTCTGGGTAGTGACAATGTGACCGAATGCTGGGGAGAGGGAAGTCTGGTCTGCTGTGCCCAGCCTGTTACCACTGCAACCTTCACCAGCGGAAAGTGGATAGAAAATGAATGGGAGACTGGTAAACTACAATCTGAAATCACAGCAACCTCAAACTGGGAGCTGCGAAATAGACAGGTGTGTCTCGAACACAACGCACTGGACTGTTCTAGCAAGCGAGCTGCCCTATTTAAAGGAGGAATTGTATATCATTCCCACTAGGGAATCTTTTCCCTCTCTCTATCCATAAGAAACGTTGCCATGCAGAAATAATGGCTACCTGTACAGCACAAGTCTGCCGCTGTAGGTTTCCTGCCTAACGACAAGTCACTTGGCTGTTATTTATGTACAATACAGGCGCTCAGCACCAAGAAACACTGAGACGCTCAGACCAAAGTTGGTAACTTGGCAAAACCAAAGCTGTCTGACTTGTAACCCGAGCTCAGAATTCCAGTTTTCCTTTCAGCCTTTTCATCGGTCTGGTCAAAACTGATGAGGCCCAGATACAAGCAGCCCGTCCTTGAGAAGTTGTGAGTGAGTCTTTCGCCCTAACTGAGAGTCCAGGACAAGCAGTGTGGAACATGGACCGCCTTCTCCATCCCAGTGTAGGTTTTAACAGACTTAGGGCGAGGTTCTTAACTTCTGACTGAGTCCCTAGAGGTCAAAGAGCAGAGTCTGTTTAAGAATGAAAAATACGGAAGGGAGCTCATACAGTAGATTCTTCTTTGTGTAATGCAGATGTACTTCAAGCTAAAGCCTTTTATTGTGCACATTAATCAGAAACAACAGAGGTCTCTGCTCATCTCTTTAAGGAAATGGCTTGCCAGTTACTGGGAGAGAGGGACATAGTTAATTAACCTCCCAGGACTGAGAAATGGCTGGTTGATCGTGGCAGGAGAGATGATGAGAGACTGAGAGGAGCGCCTAGTTACGTTCAAGGGAGAGAGGGAAACAGGGGAAGAGCATCCTTCTCGCTGGGAAGTCTTTTTCCTCTGCATATCCGTGAGGAATTCTATAATCTCAATAAAGCAGGGAGCGGGGAAGGGGGGGTATTCTGCTTCTCCGAGTCTTAATTGCAAACTGGAATCGATTTTAAATGCAGCAGTCGGTAGTTACGGGTTAAAGGATTGTTTGCCTTTAAGAAACGCAGCCACTACCCCAGGAATTGCTACCTTGAGCATGCTGCATGCTGTCGCCCCAGGTCCCTCAGGAGATACTGCTGTGCTATTTTATAGTGCTCTGCAGGGAGCCCATTATACTACAAGGCCAATTTTACTGTAGCCGGCCTAATTACTAAGGTGTTGGCAGATCCGTGTAAAAAAAAAAAAGGACATCATTCGTCGTCTTTCGTGCCTTGTTTGAAATACAACCATGTCCGCTTTCTCCTTCTCTGACTTGTAAAAGTAATATAACTTGATGGGCTTCTTGATTTAAGCCTCTTGTCCCTTTTGGCTTCTCCTTTGTAAGGTGAACTCCAGCTTTGTGGAGGTAGTCCAACACTAGCCTGTTTTAAAACCTGCTGGACTTGCAGTTATCGAGCCTGTCGGGATGTAAGTTAAAGGTGCAGTGCTCTTGAACTTGAAAGTAATGCAAGAGCTGAAACCTTCTCAGACATGAGATGGTGCTTTATTAACAGTGTTTTCATTGTGCAGTTACAGTTAGAAGTTAGACTTTCTGAGTTCTTTTTGCTCATATAAACACCAGACACTCCTGAATATATGCATATCATTCATAAAGGCATAAGGATTCATAGCAGTTCATGTTTTCAGTCTGTGATTTTTGCATTCGGAGTGGAGTTGATGACTTTTTACATGTGCTGAACTTATCTTGCTTGATATTGAGGATCTCGGCCTTCCGTTTCTTAAAAGTATCAGCTTCAACAACATGGCTGGGCATCTTTGTTCCACACTCCCACCTCCCTTTTTGTAAAGAAGTGCCTCCTGTCTTGATTGGTGGATCTTGTACAGCACTTTCTTTAAAGAATGGGCTTCAAGAGCAAGGCTCGTTCCAGACACCCACCACCCTTTGTGGAGAAAAATTCTCTGGTTTGTATATCCCTGTTGATCCTGAGGTTCGAGGGGCGCACCTTGTTAAATCCTTTGAGGAATCTGGATATTTGAATCAAGTCCCCCTTATTTTCTAGAATCCTGTTAGGCTAGGCTTTTTGATAGTTGATAGAAAACTGCTAGCCCAGAAGCTGTGACTCAGGGTTTGAATGATACACTGAATGATATACTGCAGCAATCCCTGGGCCAGGTGACAAAGCCTGCCTCCTTCCTTACAGTACAGGTCTCACAGTGGCTCAATGACCTTTGTCCTTGGGTCCAATGCTACGTCTTTATGCTGTTGACCAGACTCACTGGACTGGGCTGTCCAGCCTGTGATTAGGGCTTGTTCTTGGGTGAGTACCAAGATCGTAGAGGGCGTGGGAGGTTATTTCAGCTACATAGTTTCACAGCGTAGAAGAGGATTATGGGTGCTTTCTTGGGTTGGTTGCACACAAGATTTAGCTGTTATAATAGGCTCTGAAACAACTTGTTAAGTGTCCACTTTTCCAAATCTTTACCTTGGCCCTCCTGATGGTTTTAAGTTTTGGACTGTTCAGAAGCCCACTCGGGAAGCTTTGGATGAGAACATCTGTATATGGTAGCTTGAACTGCAGTTGTAAAACAAACGCAGATGGGAAAGAGAATATTAATAGCCTGAAATGTCCCCACCCCATACACACACACACGGTCACCTGATTCTTTGCGCTTCCAAGGTCAGTTGATTTTGAGGGTGTGCTTTTCAACCCACAGCTGTTGGGCAAGTGCCCTGCTGAAAGATGGCGATTTCCATGTACATACCGTTCCCACAGTGACAGCCAGGACCGCAAGCGAGAGACGCTGTGTGATCGCCCCCGCTGATCTGGGAGAGAGCCCCTGGAGTAGGGAAGTAAAAATTCCCTGTACATATGTCTTAACACAACCGTCCAGGAGTCAAAGATTTCAGAGTGTCTGTCCTACAGTGTGTGACCAGGACAGGTTAATGACAGGTGCTCTGTGCAGACCCGCACTCTGGTCGGCCCTGGTTTAGTTTGATTTCTCTTCCCTCTTGAGGGTGATCGTGTCCTCTGGTCTGTCAGCTGCCGTGTTGCTGGTCACCATGAACTCTGCAAACAATACCCGCTCGCCGAATCCCACTGGTGTCACTTCTAACTGGATACGAAGTTTAAAATAGAACTCAAATTGCGGAGGGGAAGGCAGCTCTGTGTAGCCAGGGACACTTAGAGGCAAATCTAGGCAACAGCAGGAGCTTTGGGTCACATGGAGGGCGATGGGCAGCCGTGTGGCGACGAGTCAGGCATGCTGTGGTCTAGAGGTTCTTCATCAGTGTGCCTTATCATTTGCAGCACCAAGGAGCTGGAGACCCACTGCACGTTTCCAGGTGACGCTGACGAGTGAGTGGGAAATAGAACAGCGCTCTGGGCTTTTGCTTTGAAATACAGGCAGCTCAATCCCAGCCTGGCTCCCCAGCAGGGCCTCTTCAGTTGAGGGGTCACGGTGCGCCGGATTGAACTTCCTTGTCCCAGCCGCTCCTCCAGTTTTCAGAAGGATTGGGCTCCTGGGGTTGTATTTTTGGAAAGCGTGACCACATATTGCTCCCTGCTGGGAGAGTGTGTTCATTAGACTGGGCATTCCTTCGGCTGCGGTTAGCAAGCTTTAAAATGCACATTTGCTCCCTCTCTCTCTCCAGGCACTTAAAAGTGACTGCAGGTTCTTATGTATTGATAGACACGGGGTAGCCCCATGACCCAGTATCTCCTGTTGTGTGTTTTGATCGCTGCTGCAGTTTTTCGAACTTGTTCCGTGTGAACACTGCAGCGAGCCTGTGGCCTGCGATCATGAACCAGATGACAGTCTGAGCCCTTGGCAGGATTATACGTGGCTGAGTTGGCTGGCAACACTTGCTATGACAGCAAAAACCCTTACGCACAGCATTCAGACAACAGAGATGCTGTACTTGGGTTTAAGGCAGAACGATTGTTAATCAGGAGCCTCCTTTTTGTAATGGTGGCTAGGGTTTGCTGTCTGGAATCTAGTTCAATGGAAGCTGCCACTGCACTAGAATCCGAGGAATGTGACATCTCAGTTGCAGTTTGAATGGAGATAGACTGTTTGGAACAGTGTGTTACCTCAGTCACCATGCAGTGCAGTCTGATGCCAGGCAGGGGGCTCAATTGGCTGGGCGCTCACTAGCGCCCCCTGCTGCTCTTTGTTGTCTGCCTGTCCTCCAGCAGCAACCAAAGGCCTCTGCAGTATGAGCTGCAAAAGTTAAAAATGGCGTTTCTGTCTGGGCTTGGATAATGTACTTCCACTTCAAATGTAGAAACTCCACAGTGCCGAGCTGGACAGTCATTGAAATTTCAAATGAGGTTCATCATGTTCAAGTTGATGCCCTTTACCATTGCAGTGTGGTTTTCTTCTCTGCTGCCTAGTCTGGGTTATTGCTAGTGTGAGACATATTTGGGTTAACATGTTCAGTGTTCAGTATGTCGTAATTTGTTTGGTGCGAGTGAAGTTTTATTTAATCTCTGACCCAGGGAAAAGTGTGGTGTGGACGGTTGAGGAGAGAATGCAGGCTCGCACTGTGTCCGTTAGTTTGATTCTTTGTCTTCTTCTGGTTTGGTCAGCTAGTTTTTGTTTTGGTTTTATCAATAAAGTTTGATAATCGGCCAGTGAAAGCTCTGTTGTCCTTCACATGAATGCCTGAAACATTTTACCAAACCCCAGGATTTTACACTAGTCTTGAGTCCTGAGCCAGTTTCTAGGTGCCCCACCTGTGACAGAACACTCCCTGACCAGCCCTGCTCTTGGCCCTGACGCTGGTCTGAGCCTGGGCTATACTGCTGGCCGATGGGGACCAGGATTCCCTGCACAGTGGCGGTTGATTGGCCAGATCTCCACAGGGCTGGTTGAGCTTGAGTCAGTCAGGCCAAGATCCACACCTTGCCCTTGCCAGCTGCCTGCAATATTGCGCCACGCCTCCAGTTGGTGCCAAGAAGGGGTGTGTCAGTGGACTGTGTGTATACAGTGCACAAGGTCGCATTACCCCTGTGCTGGTCAGAGATTGTAGCAGCAGGTGAAGGTGATCAGCAGAGGGTCTTCCAAATGAACAGGGTAGCACACAGGGAAATACAGTGCTTATAGAAAGTCTGAACACCCTTTCCAAACTAACACATTTTGTGCCCTAACAGCCTGAAATCAAGATGTATGAAATCAGAATTTGTTACCTTTACTTACACATAGTAACATGTAACCTTCAAGTGAAAAATGAGCTGCCATTCTGAAAAGTAATTACAAATGAAAACATAAAAGAATGGATTGGATTTATTTATAGCATTTGCCTTCCAAATCACACAACTAGCTGATTAGCTTTCATCGGGTTTCAATTGCAGTGATTCTGGTGATTTCAGAATATAATCACATATTCAATAGTGCAGCTCAAAGAAAAGTTAACTGTGGGCCACAAGGAGCAAAGAACAGTTAGAAACAAGAGGCTTTTCGGTTTCTGTAGCTTATCTGGGCAAGTTAGAGTAGGACAGGATTGTGCTGAATACATTGCTCGGGAGCTGTAGTGCCAGGTTGTCAGGAGTCGTTATTTGGCAGCAATGAGGGTTGAGGCTGGGCTCAAGGCATACAGAAAATCAGATCTTGTTCCAGTGCTTGGCCATCTTGCTCCCAGGGTGATACGCCGGCACAGCTGTCAGTCAGGGTGAGTTTCTCTGCGCCAGCTTCTGCATGAAAAATGGAGATCCTCAGCTGAGATCCTAGCTCAAGTGTCGGGTTGAAAATGAGATTTATCAGGTTCGAATCGGTCCCTTTTACTGGCCTAGAACAAAGTTCTTTTTTTTCCTACCTAGACTGCCCAGTTTTTCTGAAGCAGACCTGCAGAGTACGTGGTTCACTTCCTTGAAAATTGTACTCGAGAATGGGACAGTAAACAAAGCAGTTGCTAGTGCATTACAGATTGGGAAATGGCATTTTCTTTTGTCTGAGACGACGACAAGCTCTGAGCTGCTCGAGGGGGCCTTTTTCATTTCTCAGCTGGGCTGTGGAGTGATTACTTATCCTCCTGTCGGAGAGGGAGAGAAGCATGCCGAGCTGCCTGCAGGGAGACATCAGTTAGAAGAGGAAGCTGGTGATTTTTAACCAATTGTCCTTTTCCTCAGACATCTTCGTCCTTAGTAATACAGATTTGGAGGCGTATGGAGGCCTTTCCCCTGTCAACATTAGCTATTTGACTAAAACAGTATTTCTCTGGGAAAAAAAAGGGAAAAAAAGGTGATTTAACTGGCCCAACAGGCCAGTGTTGGCCTCGGTGATGGTGTTTCACCAGAGGCTAGACCCCTTCAAACCCTTCTGAATAGCAGGTGTCATTGCTGTTTTGTTCCCCTCAAGCTGTGGCCTGCTCTCGGGCTATCTGTCACCTGGCGCCCTCCTGCTTCAGGAAGTGAGAGGTCCCTGCGGGGTTTGTTACCTGCTGTTGCAGTCTGAGACAGGGAGTGTGTGTGTGTTTAAGCGGAGGGCGGAGGGACTGAGAGGCTGAGTTGTGGCAGACTTGTCTTCAGGGCTGCCGGTGAGGCCTGCTCTCACCTGAGAGAAAAGACCGTTCTAGGACCGGAGTGGCACCGATCCACAGTGCTGACCGCCTGCACGCTGCTTGACCACGCTGTCCTCCATGTCTGTAGGGATTCCTGATCACCGAAGCTCTGAAGTGGCGTGTCATTTGGTGACCTGAGGATGATTACATAGGGCGGGAGGAAAGCCCAAAATTGGCAAAAGCAAATGTGCCAAAGGCTAAACACAGGCTTTGTGTCAGGATTACTTTTTTTTAATACTCCGTTGATTTTAGTGGCTAAACAAATAGGGTGTATCTGATTTTTTTTCTTTTAGTTGGCTACAGGAATTGTTTGGAAGCTGTGATTTCTGCAAGTGGAGGTGTTACTCAGTACTGACTGACAGGGTGCCCAGACTTTTGCATATTCATTACATAGTTTTGAATATCTACAAAACCGTAAATAAATAATTGTGCATTAAAATTTGCAGAAAGATGTCACATGAGCACTGCAATGTACATTTTGGCCTAAACATTTGCACACAACAGTTTTTCAACATGGTCAGGTGCTCACTACACCTTTCCTTAACCTCCTGTGTGGAAAAAGTTCAGTGATAATTCAACGTGTTCAGTGCTCAATATGCTCTCCCTAGTTAGGTAAGAATGAGATTTTTCCAGTAAGTTAGCCATACAGCTCAGTACAACCTTATGTCAATGTGTTTGTAGGCAACCCGGTTGAGTAGTGTTTAGGACTCTTTAATTTGGCTGGACTTTTTGTGGATTTCGGAACCCGGAACAAAATTAATCAGAGGATTGTATCCAGCTGTTTTTTAAAGCATCAGCTTCAGCAAAGATTTTTGGCAGCTTGTTCCAGACATCGGCAACCGTTTGTGTAAATGAGTGCCTCCTGTTTTCAGATTTAGCAGCTCTCTATCTTAGTGTTTGTTTGTCTCCTTTGGTTTAAGCTTCTCTGTTGATACTGAACAAGCCTATTGGGTTGACTGTGTCAGGGCCTTTCAGGGTTTTGAATACCCATGTCCCCTTCATCGTCTTTTCTGTTCAAGATGATTCAGCTTCCAGCCTGTCAGTATAGAATAAACTCGGGAATATGCCAGATTGTTCTTCTTTGGACCAATTGCAGTAGTGTCTTTTTGTGGAGCAGGGTAGCCAAGACTGTATACCATAGTCTATGTAACACCTGAAAACAAGGTGTAATTTTATAAAAGCTTCTGTGTCCTTGCACTGTCCTGCATTTTGAAACTTAGAAAATTACATCAGTATAGAAGAATCTGCACTGTGCTGTGTGCGTCTTCTGGGCATTCCTCGCTCCAGTGCCCTGTATATGTTCTGATAGATCTGGAGCAAACTCTTCCTCTTGGGTCTCAGGTTGCTTTAAGACCTTTGGTAGAATGGGCATCCTGATGGTCACAAAGCATTCTGGATAGATTCAGCATCTTCATCTTCTGTGTTTTAGAAGGTAAGAGGTGGAGGAAAGAGCAAGAGATTTGAGGACAAGAAAGGTAAATATCGCCCTCTAGTGGTGACTGGTGAGCTCTACAGACAGTTCCAGACAGGGAAGGATTACACTTTTAGAATGAAGAAACCAAAATAGCTCATTGCCTTTTCACAGCTCACCGTTCCAGGGAGGGTGGGGGGAGCTGGTGGCTGGGGCCTCTTATAGTTAGGGGCTAGAGCACCTTTCAGTTCTGCCACAATCCAGATGGTGGCGCAAGATCACAGACTTGGGCACGCAGTGCTGTAGTTTCCCTCTTGCCACTGCCCCAAGCCGTGACCCAGGACAACAGTGGTGCTATTTCGTCTTGACCTGTAGGGTTAAAGTGTCAGAACCTGCAGCAGCTGAGGTCTAGGAATTGAATAGAGTTTTGCCCCACAGTAAATCTTCATCTTGAGCACCGTGATCAGTGTGATTTAGTGCAGTTTTCTGTACCAGATAAATCTCCACCTTGTCTCTGCGAATGTGGCCTTGCCTGAGTTGGCTTTAGTGGCATCACCAGACACCTGTGTTGCTCATGGTGTGTGTGAGAGTACTATAGGGAAGGGCTGAGGTCAATTTATTTGCTTTCTATCTTTTCCGGACCTGCTGGGCTTCACCGATGTTCTCAGAAGAGCGTATCCGAGTTACATCAGAAAAGGGACTGAACTGTAGAGAATTGTGCTTGAGAACAAACTTGTTAAGCGGCCTGTGTAACAACACCGATTGATCCTTGAAAAGCTAAACTAACCTTTTTCAGTGAGACTTTTAAAAAGTCCTCGATTGGGATGCTATATCTGGATGTCCTGAACAGGAGGATCTTTGAGAATCCTTTTAGATGCGTCTCCTGGTACTATATGCAGTTGCTTAGGCACTTAAGCAGTTACTGTTTCTGGTTTTCCATCTTATTATTGCTTGCTTTCACCTCGCCTTCTGCACAGTTCTTTTTTTCCCTTACAGTGTTGTGGTGGGCATTGTTCAGATCTCCTGTCTAAAAGTTCTGCTTCTAAGCCAAAGAGTAAGTGTATTCAAAATGATCGCTACCTAGTTTTGAATTGGAAAGTGCAAAGAGAGTTCAGAGCTGAGGTCATCACTTACTGTGTGTGTGCGCCTAGCCGAGATCACGGTGGAGCTGTATAACCGTGCTTTTCTTTCCTGTGTCTCTTGCTGATGGGAATTACTGCCGGTGCTTGCCAAAGGTTTTCTGATCCTGGTTTCCCTGGCAGTGTCCTTGCAAAGGTGCCAGCCTTCTGCTGCACTCCCACCCCATGCCTCTCTTCATCCTACAGCTTATTCCCAAATCCCGGGAATGACAGCAGTGCTGCTGATTTCCAGCCCGGAGGAACACCAAAGTACTGGATCCAGCTTCCGGTCTTTATCTGCAACGTCTACGGTGTTTTGCACTGCAGATAAGCCGCTCACTAATTTTGCAATCGGGTCAGGGCCCCCATCAGTGTGCGGTTTGTCACTGTGGGGAGTTCCGTCTATCCAGAGGTTAAAGCAAAGGCAACTAATTATTAGCTAAACGAACCACTGCAGAATTCTAAAGAAATGCTGAACTGCTGGCTGACATAAAAACTTAGATTGGAAGTGATCTCCCAGATTCCAGTGCTGTTGTGCTCATTAAACACCATCACCTGCAGGGCATGTTAGCTATTCTCATACTGTATGTTGCTTTTGCACAGTTTTGCAAACTTTGAGAGGTTTCTAAAACTGGAAAGGCACACTTGACGTTGTCTGTGCACTTTAAGAAGCTAACCTTTGCGAGAGGTAGCGTGACCCGACGAGCGTGATCTGAGTGACTAGATAATTGCACATGAGCCTCTAGGGTTTGTTTCCACCCCTCGCTCTCGTTCTGCGGTCGGCACAGACCAGTGCGTTCATTCATTCAGCAGCAGCTCGATATTTTGATCTTTGTTTCTCGGGGATGAAAAATGTGATTACAACTGAAAAAAATTATTATGGGCTGTACAGTAGAATGGTGTTTATGTAGCCTCACAGCACTTGAGTCCTGGCATTGATTCTTTCCCACAGTACCTTCTGTGTGGAGTTTGCATGTTCTTCCTGTCTCTGCATGGGTTTTCTCTGGGTGCTCCAGTTTCCTCCTGCCTTCTAACAACCTGCGGGCTGGGTTATTAATGCCTGTGTGAGTCAGTAATGGACTGGTATCTTGTGTAGGGTATAGCCCCTACCCCCACTGCTTCTGGAATAGTGTCACAGCAACCCTTCTAGGAAGAAGTATCTGTCCGATGAGTGTTATTGTCATCATGATGATGTGCGTTTGTTCAACTCCATCACAGAGGCGTGCAGCTCTAGGCCGACGGCGATAGCTGATCTCTTCCTCCTCCTTTTGTTTCCTTTGTGCCGTCCCCGCGTCCCCCGTCCCCCCCCAGAACAACGACAACGAGACAGCCTTGCACTGCGCGGCCCAGTACGGCCACTCGGAGGTGGTGCGCCTCCTGCTGGAGGAGCTGACCGACCCCACCATGAGGAACAACAAGTTCGAGACGCCCCTGGACCTGGCCGCCCTGTACGGCCGGCTGGAGGTGGTCAAGCTGCTGCTCAACGCCCACCCCAACCTGCTGAGCTGCAACACCAAGAAGCACACCCCCCTGCACCTGGCGGCCCGCAACGGCCACCTGGCCGTGGTGGAGGTGCTCCTGGACGCCGGCATGGACATCAACTACCAGGTGAGGGGGGCGCGCGGTGGGGTCAGTGGGGACAGAATGAGGAGTTCCTGTATCCCACACTCATTCAGACTGCTCGGTAAAGGAGTACTGGTCTGTGGGCCAGCGCAGGCAGTGGATTGGTGCTAAAATGAAGGGGGTTTGTATAATTAAAGGGGCTTATGGGTGATTGTGGGGGAGTAAACTTCCAAGTTCTCATAAGTTGTAGGAGTGGTGCTGAAGATGTGTGTGTGTGTGTGTTGATATCCTTTATGTAATATTTATTGTAATTTTTTCATGTACGGTTTGTATGTTCTTTGTAAGTCACTGCTCTGACACAAGGCAGGTTTCCGGGAAATCAGACAGTGAAGTATTATCGCGTCGTATTTCTCCTGTCCTGTGCTCCCCTGCCCTCTTCCACGTTCTTAACGGCTCTGTTTTCCAGACGGAGAAGGGGAGCGCTCTGCACGAGGCCGCGCTCTTCGGGAAGAAGGACGTCGTGCAGAAGCTCCTGAGCGCAGGTCGGCCTATCTTCTAGTTTTTTTTTTGCTGCCTTGTTTTAACATGGTTTTAAAAATAATAATGGCTTACACTCATATAGCGCTTTCCTGGACACTCCACTCAAAGCGCTTTACAGGTAATGGGGTCTCCCCTCCACCACCACCAGTGTGCAGCCCCACCTGGATGATGTGACGGCAGCCATAGTGACCAGTACCCTCACCACACATCAGCTATCAGTGGGGAGGAGAACAGAGTGATGAAGCCAGTTCAGAGATGGGGATTAATCAGAGATGTGGCAAATTTGGCCAGGACGCCAGGGTAACACCTGGAATATTTAATGACCACAGAGAGTCGGGACCTCGGTTTTAAGTCTCAGACGGAGGACGACGACTTTTTACATTATCACTTTCCTGTCACTAAACTGGGGCTTAAGAACCCACACAGACCACGGGGTGAGCGTCCCCTACTGGCCCTCACTAACACCTCTTCCAGCAGGAACCTTTCCCAGGAGGTCCCCCATCCAGGTACTGGCCAGGCTCACCCCTCCTGAGCTTCAGTGGGCTGCCAGTGGTGAGCTGCAGGGTGTTATGGGTGCTGGCTCTGGGTTTAGAGTGGAGTTTAGAGGGTCCGGTCCACAGCTCTGCTTCCTCTGTCCTGTCCTCTGGTGTTCATGCAGCTCAGGCAATCAGTCAGCAGATCTCAGCCAAACCAAGAATCAGTCACCTCTTTGCACTGTCTTTTTTTTTGTTATTGAGAAGAATAACTGGTAATAACCAGACATACAAAACCTGGTCATTTTAATCTATTTTTTTTGGTCTGCTTATCTTTGTATTTGAGTTCTAACATTCTTTGTCTATCGAGTTCTTTGTGCATTTCTGTCTGTGTCTATCTGTCTCTGTATGTAACGTCTTGATTCCAAACGTAGATTTGTGGAAGGGTGACGCAGTGGTTAACATTGCTGCCTTGCAGTGCTAGGGCCCTAGGTTCAATTCCTTGGGTGCTGTCTGTGTGGAGTTTGCATGTTCTTAATGTGGGTTTCCTCTGGGCGCCATGGTTTCCCCCCACAGATTGAAGACATGCCGGTAGATTAATTGGCTTCTGTAAATTGTCTCTGGTGTGTGTCTGTGTGTCTGCCTGTCTGCCTGTCAATAGACAAGACTTCCCACCCAGAGGATACCCTTCCTTGCTGCTTTCGACTGAATGGAAATGTTCAGCAAAATACCCCCATGTGCCACTATTCCCTTTCTCACAGGAGTGATGGGAGTTCACGGCAATGAAGTCTGTCTCAGTGAGCAGCCTAAACTCCCATTTTTCCCTCTGCCTGTGTGTCCACAGGCATCACCGTGAACATTGCGGACAACAAGGGCCTGACGGCGCTGGACACGGTCAGAGAAATGCCCTCTCAGAAGAGCCGGGAGATAGCAGCTCTCATTCAGGGTGAGATCCTGGGCCAGCGCCCCTCCCATCTTAAGGGGGTGTGGTTCCGTTAAACTCTTCCCACTGTTACAGGTCGCGGTCTCTATTTTTCTAATTGAAGGTAAAGATTCTAAAGTATTTTACACTGCCTCCCAGTGTTGGAATTGCCCTGTAAAGAGCCCTTCTTACCAAGCTCTCTACCGGCACAGGGCAGGTGCTCTCTGCCTGCTCCTCTGGCACTCCTGCTCTCTCCTTCTCTTACCTTGTGGCATGCAGTGAGGCCCGCTGGGCAGTGGGCAGGGGTACCCAGCAGAGCAGCACTGCTTCTCTCTCTCCACACGGGAGCTGCCACAGGGGAAGTCAAGACCATACTTGGCGGCCTGGAGGTATGGCGTCTGGACATCGGCCCTGGGGCTCCGGAGCGGTGTTCGGTGCTCTCTCCCGTCAGAGCCCGGATCGTGTCACTTGGCTCCAACCTCACAGGGGGCCAGATTGAAGTTAGTCTGTCCAGGGTTTCTCGAACCTTGGGGATTCCCCGTCACCCCAGAGAGCGCGACTGTGAGAGGCGCGCCACTTCGTCAGGCCCTGCTGACTGTTCCTGTTGGGGGCTGTGGAGCTTACAGAGTCTCGGAAGATGAAATGGCTGAACCAATACTGGGGCATTGGTCTGGACAGCCTGATCCACAGGGAGCAGTGACACCAACTGGTCCACCAACACTTAAAGCAGCAAACTGGATTTTCTCATTGGCCTCCAGCCCCAGTGCTTCATAGCTGAAGACCCTCATTCTCTTTTCTCATAGAAAAAAGTTCTGCTTTTACCTTTTTTTACTTTGAATTGAATTGCACACTGCGCTCATGACCTCGACACTGGCTATGATCTCGGTGAAGTCAGAGAAGCTTTATTTTCTGTGACTCACAGCTCACATGACAGGATGTAGTGGAGAATCCCAGAAGGCTCCTCTCCCACCCTTGGTTTCAGCCAGTCAGGAGAATCTAAGTCTCAGGTCAAAAGGTAAGTGAGTCCCAGGTCAAAAGGTAGGGTTAACGTTGAATAACAAATCTAGATCCTTCTCCCGTACTAATGGGTGGTGGCTCCACAGAGACACTGCAGACTAATTTGGACAGCTTGTCTGGTCCCCTTTAACATCTGTCCCGGCTTCAGTGCTGTTGGTTCCTGTAAGTCATTGTGTCCTTGATGTGTCAGTTTCTCTCCAGTTCCTGAAGCCGATGGATAAGTACTTCACTCAGGATCAATGTTTCTACCAGTGTGTCAGCATCTCTCTGGGTAAACTCTCTCTCTCTCCTTCTTTCTGTTCAGTCCTCTGCACCTCTGTGGCGTGGGTTTTGGCGTCTCCCTGTCTCGCTGTCTCGCCGGTGCAGGCCTCGGCGTCTCGCTTTTTCGCCGTCTCTCCCTGGCGCAGGCTTTGGCGTGTTGGCGTCTCCGTGGCGCGGGCCTCGGCGTCTCGCTGTCTCTGCGTCTCTGTGGCGCGTGACTCTGCATCTCGGCGTCTCGCTGTCTCTGCGTCTCTGGGACGCGGGCCTCGGCATATGCTGTCTCGGCGTCTCCGGGGCGCGGGCCTCGGCGTCTCGCTGTCTCGGCGTCTCCGGGGCGCGGGCCTCGGCGTCTCGCTGTCTCGGCGTCTCCGGGGCGTCTCCTCACTGCCTTTGTTTGCCACCTGTCCTGCAGGTGAGGTGGAGCAGCAGGTCTCGGAGCTGATGTCTGGGATGGTACCACGGCCAGAGGAAGAGAGCCCCTATGAGGTGCTGTTCGAGGCCACATCCTGCCACTCCCTGGACAGCCTGGCCAGCGGCAAGTCCTCCGACCGCGACTCGGGACGTCCCGACAGCGTGGGGGGAAAGGTGAGCCGGGGGGGCGAGAGAGGCGAGGGGCAGGAACCACTGAACATGGACAATGAGTGTTGCAGATGGAAACGTTTTCTTTGTTGTCCAAATAAAATATTTTAGGAACGTACGAGATATGGACATATGGACGTTCGTTTTCCCCAACGACGGAACAAATCTATATTTGCCCTTCTGATTCCGAGTGGACAGTAGTTAATCAGATTGCTCACTTCTGCCACCCTTGTACCAGCGCAGGGCGACACAGGAAGGAGTCTGAGTGGCAGACCTGAGCACATCCTGTGCTTTGAGTGGACACTTTTACTAGTGAGTCACTTATGATGTGTTTGAAATGGTTATATGATTTCAGTTTCATTCCTGGGAAGGGTGGTGAAAACCCCTCTGACGCTGTGCTATAGGACGTTTTTCCCCAAAAAAATACCATTTGAAAATGAAACCATCACTCCCCTTTGTCCACCAGAGGGTGTAGGAGAGCCATCTGAAAGCCCCAGCTGGAATTTCTCTTTCATTTGTGACTGAATAGGTATCCTCTTTTGAGTTCTTTTGCAGCCTGAAAGAGAGACAGGTCTAGCACTCTGTCAGGTTTTTCAGAAATAAGCCCAGTGTATGTCCATAACAAAATGGATTGCACACAGCCTGAGGCAGAACTGAACCCCGGGGTGTTTGTTTTCGTTTCAGAGAGAGCGACCACCACCCCCTTCGAAACCCCCGCCCGACCAGGACGAGGATCACACCGGCTCTGAGGTAACCCCAGGACGAAGGGACTGAACATTTCTACAGGCAGGAGGCGGCCCATGCGCTGCAGGAGCGCACAAAACGGTTTTATCAGTGTACACGGGAGTGAGTTATGAGTGTGTGGTCTAGCCCGGTCACCAGAACAGTCTTGTAGACGTCAGCGAGTGAAGGGGGACAAGCGGCTCCTGAAGAAGTGGTGTTGGTGGAGCAGTAGGTGGCGCTCTTCCATCTGGTCTAGAATTTCAAAACCAGTACCACAGAATGGGTACTGTGCCGTAGAAGGTACTGTCCATCAGCTAAGACTTTGAACCAGGGGTATAGCCGGGAATTGATTTTTGGGTGGGCCTGTGCAAAAGTAAGTCTAACTGACCGTCCTGCCAGCATAGGGGCACCCCTCCAATTTACAATCCAATCCTTGAGCGGTATAATCAAAAGAATTAGCGGAACCTTATATATATACTGTCTCTCTCTCACACACAGGTTAAGCAACAATTACCTAGGCTGCCGAACGCCACTGTGCCACGGCGGACACACACAAAAAACAATCAGTGCCTACCTCTGTTGTGAGGTTTTGGCCTTCTAGACCAGACGCAGGCATCGGGGCTTGGAATTGAATATGGCGATAATCTCGTCACTTAGAGAGTCGGCACATTCCAGTTCAAATGACAGCTAGTTTGCAAAGGTCTCTCATGAGGACTTTGTCTTTAAAGAAAAAGCTCATTTTCACTAGTTGCTTGTAACAGTTCTAAGTACTTCATATAGCTGCTTTTAGACTGTTCGGTAGTTTTACGAGTTACTCTGAAGTTAATATTTTATTGCAAAACACAATGAACACAGCGCAGATTCAAAGTCCATCTGAAATATTGTGTTTAAAATACCATGCAGGGTTCACCTTGCCTTTAAATATTCAGCGGACTTGAGCATAACATACCAGAAGAACGTGCACGCACATATGGGTTTCAGAGGTTGGAGTAAATGCATCTCCCCAAGGGTAGTATCGAGTGAGGTGCCGTGAGAATAAAAACTGCGAAGGTATTGAAAAATTAAGTTCTGAAGATCTTGTTTGATCCTTCATGATGCTTTTAAACTTGTATGAAACCCACAAAATTAGAATTCTATTTTCGATGCCAAAAGACACCTAATTTGGTCATTCGTGACTTAAATCCCACAAGGCTTAACACTGAATTGGTATAGTCATATTACACTGCTAACCAATTCATCGTACCTTTCATTGCAAGAATGGTCTGCTAATAAAAGCTTCAAATACATACTTCAGATGTATTTTAGTTCTGTAAATGTCGTTCACTTAAAAATACTGCAGGGCATTTAGAGGCAATATGAATAGTTATCTGTAAAATGCACACTCGCATCTATCCGTCAATACTATCTTAATGTTATTCATGCATTCCAAAACTTGTAATTTGTTTGTAGGAGAAATTTTAGAACCTCTTCATGCTTAACTCCTTCAGGTCGAGCACGTATTGAGCTGCTACAAGCAAACGCGTGCGCTGCCCCTTGTGTTCCAGAAACACTTGTATTCGGGAAGCCAGGCTATACTCCTTAAAACCCAAGATGCCTGTAGCATCTCATGTGTCTTATTTGTTTCGGGATTGGTCAGGTCATCTACACGCGGCTTTTTGAAAAACTGAGATATATGCATTTGTTTTGCCATGTTGGCTAATAAACCAAAAACCTAGCGCTAGATAGCTCTGACGTCAAGGATAGCCAATTAGACTACGGCTACGCCTGCACCACCCCACTACATTTACATTATTTTCTTATTGGTCACAAAAGATAAAGCGAGCCAATAGCAAATGACAAACGATGAAAAAAATCAAATGCGTAACATAGGCCTAGGATCAATCAGGGTGGTCCTGGGCCCACCCAGGCCCACCCGTGGCTACGCCCCTGCTTTGAACCAAGATATGACTGATTTAACATGGGTCCTTAAGGGACCTGTGGCACTGTTCATGAAAGCAGGGCTGTTAACCTGGATGTCTTGAATCAAATCTACTCTGATCTTGTACAGTCTGTCCCCTATAAAGTTCCAGCTTAAATCTCAGTTAAGAATTAGCTTAGTTCCAGTTTCTCACTCTGCCAGCAGACGTGCTGGGCAGTTGGGCTGCTGGATCAGAAGAGCTGCTGTGTGTCACCCAGGCAGGTAACTCCAGTGCACTCCAGTGACTGGTAATCTGGCTCCCCTCTGTGAAATCCTTTGGGATGAAAGAGGTCCTGGTTATTAAAGCATCATGAAACTCGAACATGATGAGCTGTGCATGTTAATACAGTCATTGTGCCACCATCCTGGTCTCAGAATGGGTGTAATAGGATGAAAATGCCTAGAAGAACAATTTGAAGCTTTCAGTTTTATCAGAGATGAGCAAAGCGAGAAATTGGAAGAATCAAGCCGTTAGGTTATAGGCATATGTATCTTCATCTCTACAGCCCTTGAGTTAAGCACAGGGCTCAAGTTGTCTCTGTGTTTCAACAAAATTGTTGAAGTGAAACTCAGAAGAGAGCTCAGTCCTATATGGCACCCCTGTTTTTTTATACTCTAGTAGATAGTACAGAAATGTTTTCATCCAAAGTCATATTAATGCAGTCATAGCTGTCTCTCTTGAATTAGATAGAAATTAGCAAAACTCCAGTTCCAGTTGAAAGTAATTTTCAACAATTTCGTAGCCTTCATGTCTGACTTTAACCGAGTAGAAATGCATAAAGAACCAATGTATGGAGCTAAATATTCATTTTTACAGAGCACTGCTGGATCGAAAGATCAGCTTTGACAAAATCTGATTGCAGTTGAACACCAAGCTCAAAAGAGAGCTGGCACAAACACTTTGATACTCTGCCTAGTGTGCATTACACAGCACACGAACAGCGATGTACAGTGATGTGGAAAACAACATCTTAAAAATCTGTGGTTCTACATATTAACACAAATCTGACTTCACTTAGTCCTCACCAAGTCATAACAGTAGATTAATTTAACTTAATTTGTCAAATAACGAACACAAATTTTATCATGTCATTATTCAAAAAACAGAGATGAAGGTCAGATATGTCTTAATATGTGAAAACAGACTTGTAAGGGGGTGTACTTTCTTTTTCACATCACTGTATGGCCTTGTGTGTATCGTACAGGCCACAAACATTTGTGCAGCTGGTTCAGATCTAGGGAAATGAAGGATACATATTGTGGGAGAACTGAAGAATGCCACTGTTTGGGGGTTTTATTATGATTTTCATGTTTTTTTAAAGACGCTGTCAAGAGATATCTTTGATTTTTGTTTTCAAAGAACCACAAAAGACAGTCAGATGCAGCTGGATCTTTTTCAAGTGAGATCCCTTCAGAGTTTCGGTTGGCCATGCAGTTTCACAAAATGAGCCATGAAATTCATCTAAAAACTTGTTAGATTTTGAAGCTGGCGGCCAGCTTCAGGCTGTGGTCGCTCTGCAGTGCATACAATTACAGTTCTATCTGTGAGCGCGCTTGCGTCTTGTCAGTAAAGAGAGCCCCCCGTCACCACTGAAGATGCAGTGTCAGCCTCCAGGGAAGGTTTGGACTTACAGGTTCGATCAATTAATGACTCTAATAGCACCTGGCTTCTCTACTATGTAGCTCTTGAAGAAAGCAGGAGTAACGTAGGCCTATAAGTATGCGTATTTGGTCCCGGCTCAAAGATGGCAGCTTATTTGAAGTGCTGTAGACTTGTCACAACCCAGCTCCCTATCTCCCAATTCTCCCAGATGGCTCGGCTAACCAACCGAGACAGGGCCATAATTGAAAGCACTTGTACCGCTGCATGTCAATACACTGCAAGTACAAACTACAAAACCGACCCCTCCTCTCCCTGTCGTCTCAGAGCGTCAGTTCTTTCTTATACATATTCATGCATTGAGTCGCAGAGGCCATCCTAGTATGCAGGCAAGCTAGCAAGACTTGATTTCGAGCCACACTGACGTTATGAAAGTGCAGGCCTTGGGGATTAAAGGGAACCGTATTTATTCAGACTCCCTCTCCAATTTCTTTTCAACCCGATGTGTCACAGTGAGGCAGAGCAGAAGTGTATCGGGAATATCCCACGTTATATAGCAACTGCAGTCGATCAGATTCAGTGTTTTGGCATTTCTAAACCAGGCGAAGATCTAGACGACGATAAGGGGAGGAAATGCCAAACTTAACCCCACCTAAATAAAAACAGGATTTGTACCAAGCTTGATTTTTACCTTGCGATAGTCTTCAAGGCCAGTGTTGAATTAAAACGTGGCCCAGCTTTAATTTGTTTTGAAGGTCTAGCCAAATGTAATTAAGAACACGAGTAGGGTTGCAAGTGAGAAGATGCCATTCAGCGCGTCTGTCATGCTCTGTTACGAGTAGCAAAGAGATGCTGTTTCTTGAAAGAAGCCCGAGTATCGGCTTCAACACCATGGGTAGCTTGCTCCAGACTCCCTCAGCCCCTTGCTGTTAAAGCCCCTGATTCCAGTTTTGCATTTCATGGATTTTCCTGTACATGTCCTCTTGATTTTGTAAGTGAATTAAAATCATTAGTCTCTACAAAAAAACAACAACCTTGTGACACATGAATCATGTGGTTGCTTGTCATACATTAATATTACACCCTGGATGCATTGGCTTAAGTGAAATGTTCACCTCTAATACCGCTTTATCTGCAAGTGTGCTGCAGCTGTCCCAGGCTTGTGTTCTAGTGCACATTTTTGGGGCGACATCAGCCAGTCTGCTCATGCAGCTGCTTTCGGAGATGTTTTGCTGCGTGGCCAGGTGGCGGCGCTGTGACATCATTCTGTTGCTGTCTTTTAGGGGCTGTACGTCAACAGCCGGATTGCTGACAGGGAGGGGGAGGAGGACCACCCCTATGAGCTGCTGCTGTCGGCGAAAACCAAGATCCCCCCTGGACAAGAGCCTCCACTCCGCACAGGTACGGCAGATCCAACCTGCAGCCCCAGCGGGCAGCGCTTTGAACATGGGGAAACACGAGCCTGCGCTGCGAGGCAGGAAGGTTTGGAAGGGCTTGCTTTGTCCAGCCAAAGATGGCCCAAGTTGTTTGGTGGCAGAGGGTAGCATCGCTGTGCTGGCATGGCGTGATTGTGCACATAGGCCGAGACAGCGGATGCTCACTTCCGTCCACGGCCAAGACGACCTCCTGGCAGAGCATGACTGTAATTTCCAAAGATGCAGACCATCTCTTGTGGGTGTACGGATTCAGAAGCAGGAGGAATGAGCAGTGCGACACATCCCTGTGGTAGCAGAGCTCGGGGGGGAGACGCCTAATCCGTTTAGCCATGGAGGAGGGACAGTGGGCCAGAATGGGCTGTGGCACCTGTGAGTCTCAGAAGAGACAGGATTAGCCAGTTCAGAGCCGCCGTCTTCCAATGGCTGTTTTTGAAAGTGCAGGTACAGCATGCAGTCGGCAGGGGGGGTGGCAGCAAACGGCCAGCACTGCATCCTCGATTTGCCCAGGCACGGCCATCGGAAGGCTGGTATTGCACAGTGGTATTGTGCGGTTTTCACCAATCCAAGACCGATTGAAAATATAATAGAGATGAACCCTGCTTATGTTGTAGTGGGAGGGGAGTCGCCACTTCATTTTGTACTGGAAGCCCCGTGACACTCACAAAAGAAGTTCTGAAGTGTCTGTAACTGTGAGTGCCTAACCGAGCTGCGCTCGCACAGACCAGATGTGTTACCCTGCAATGTTGTCTTTTTCTCCAACACTTGGTTAGAAGTGCCTGCGATGGAGCCCTGACAGCACTAACACTGTGCTCAGTCTGATGTGCAGCCAGATACCAGAGGGCTGTTTCTTACCCTACAAGCTTATTCCCGCGGTTTCTTTCTGATCCTTTGAGTCATTCTTCGCTTAACGGGATTAGGCGCTGTACATGAGTTATTGTAGAGGAGGGTCATGAACTCCTGAATGTGAGGCTTTCTGGTCTTTCTTTATACAGATTGTTTGTGTTCTGTTGGTGGGTTTAGCATTTTGGTTTTGTTTTGGCTCAGCTGCCACAGCATTTACCAGAGCTCTGTGGCTAAGGATCAGCGCTTGTGGCTGGAAGGTTGCTGGTTCGAGTACCGCAGCCGGCAGAGGAATCCTTCTCCTTTGGGCCCCTGAGCAAGGCCCTTAACCCCAACTTCTCCAGGGGCACCGTATAAATGTCTGACCCTGCGCTCTGACCCCAGGCTTCTCTCTCCCTGTCTGTGTGTCTCATGGAGAGCAAGTTGGGGTATGTGAAAAGACAAATTCCTGATTCAAGAAATTGTATCTGGGTAATAAAGTGACCTTATATATCTTATATGTTTTTAACATATTAAACGATTGTTTTCACAGTGGGCCTGTGCCAGTCACAGGGTGTCTTTTCACCTTTTTTCCTTAATAACAAGCTAAAGGAACTGCAAAAAGGCCTCCTTGGAGCTGCCCAACCTGCTCCAGTTTCTCGTTTCTGTTCTTGAGCCCTGTGACCCCGTCAATCTGCAGTCCTGCCCCTCCTGCCTGATGCGCCTGTATGCATTATGAATGCATTCATTAAACATTGATTTGACAAATCAGCGCTCCAGTGAATGAGCCTTGCAGATAAACAGGTCCCTGGCATACAGATTAATAAACCACAGGGCTGCAGCTGCAAGGTTTTAAACGGCGGTTCTGCTGGGTTGCTTTCAAAAAAGCGGAGCTTGAAGGGAATATTTTCTTACCAGCTCTCATTTTTTCACTGCTGGAAGTTCTGAAGGTCTTGTCAGCCACCCCTTCCTACCAGCCTCTCCTGAAAAAAAAAATAGTGCTTCCTTAGGTATCAACTTCTTAGTTTTCCCCGCCCAGCGTTTGTCATTTTTGCGTTCGTGCTGGGCCATGTCTTAAAAATGCTTCTTTCTGGAGATGGGCAGTGGCTACTGAGAGTTTGTCTGACATTAGCGGTTTCGAAACAGGGCAGAAAATGCATTGAGTACAGCACACTCCCTTATCTTTTGCATTTCTTATGCCATTGGCTCTTGAGCAAACCAGATGCCTTGGGGGAAGACTTTCCATCACCAGCTCAGAATGAGCCCTGGATGGGCTGTCCAGTGGTCTCCTGAAGCAGTTCCTTCTTCTTAAGCCCCGGCACTATCACTGCCTATAGTGCATATATTTCTTAGCTCTTAGCATGATACCCCACCTCCTCCTGCTGAGCCTGCCTGAAGATCTGGATTCTGGTACAAGCATCCCTGCCTGGCTCAGCTCTAGAGCTATTCTGATCAGTGCCCACTCAGAGCCTGAGCTCAGGAGTGAGCATTATCTGGGTGGCTGAGTCAGTAATCTTGCAGCTGCTTAAGGCAAGGCTGTGCAGTTCCGGTCCTGGAAGGCCAGTGTGTGTGGACAGGTTTTCCTTCTGATTCAGCTCATAATGATATAAAGCAGCTGCTTAATGCCTTAACTGGACCAGTTTAGCAGCTTTTCCCAGCTCTTCAGGTGCTGCTGCTTTAAAGAGACCAGGAAAACATGCGCACACAAGGATCCCCAAGACCAGGACTGGACACCTCTGGCTTAAGGCATTAGCGTGCAGAGGATGCTTGAAGCCCAGGATTCCCAGCTGTGACCTCTGTGATCTCAGGGTCCAGAATCCGGCAGGTTTTCCTCTTTACGTTGTTGACTGTGTAAGCCTGCGGAGAAGGACTAACTGGTAAGATCAGATCAGTTTCGCCTTTGTCCTAGGTGTAGAGCTGTCTTTAACTTGAAACCATAAAAACCTGGTATCCATCACAGGGTCTGGAGGTGGGTATCTCAGCTTTAAGCGGAACAAGTCCTTAGTCATGCAGCTTGTCGATGGACAGGAAAAAACACAAGGCACCAGGCTGATCCTTTGAGGTAGTTTCCTGTGTTGTTGTCTGTTATCCTGATAACAGGTGTCAGATCTGTTGTTGTCTGTGGCCCTGGCAGGTCCTTCCTGTTGCTGACATGCTCTTTTCTGCTCTCTTACAGACAAGGACAAGGATGCCGCCCCCCAACCTTCACAATGCCTCCTACCTCAGGTACGGTTGCCTGTCCCCACAACCCTCCCCCAGCTGGGACCCCGACTCGCCCTGGAGAGGCGTCTTGTCTGTCTGCAGAAATAGAGTCTGCTCAGCAGTTTTTCTCTTTTTTTTTTAAGCTTGCAAATTAAATCAGTCCTTTGTGGTTCCTGAACATCAAGCATGCCAAGGCATTCCTGCCAAACAGTATTACTACAGTGCTCTTTTCATCCAAACATATGGCTTCACGCACAATCACGTGCCCAGTATTTTGCTATTACTTAAGCGAGAGCAGGTCCTGCAAACCATGAAGCAAGCAGTCTCAGCCAGGATGCACACTCTTTACTTGCCAGAGTCAAGATTCCTCTCTAAACTCTAGAAGAAAAATCATAGGCGCTGGTAAGAAAACACTTGGGGCTTCCCAGTGCCGTCCCATCAGGAGTTGTAATTATGCGCCACAACTCTGGCGTGGAACTCTGGGATTCCCACTGGATCACACATCTGGCAACAGCTGGGTTCAAAGTGGACTTGGCTGAAAATTTAAGCAAACAAATTAGTGACCAAATTTTGATTAGACAGACATTTGAACTGAATGACAGGCTTGCTGTTAGGAGTGCATCTGTACATGAAAACATCTTTTTTACTCACTGTGCTGAAAAAACAGGGTCTGAACTATTATGATCAGAAGTCTTCAGTATAGCGTTGTCCTTGTATACGAAGTTAAGTGGAGACCATTTGTCTCATCTAGCCCCTGCTAGGTTATTTGTAACCCTTTTGTGTTCATACTGTATGTTCCTGTGAGAAATACTTGCACTCATGGTTTACAAAATGCAGGCCTAGAATAGTGATCTCAATGAATTTGAAATGGCAATGAGACTTATAACTGCCACATGTGTGCCATACCCTTACATTCCAGCCCTGGCTTGCTATTCTCTCTGCCTGTGTGGATCAGTATTCCAGCTTTTATTCATTTATCTATCCTTGCTCTGCAATGGTGCTGAGTGTGAGCTCCTCTGGTGCAGTGGGCGTGTCCCTGTGAGGCAGGACAGTAGCCACTCTCTGGTGCAGTGGGCCTGTCCCTGTGTGGCAGGACAGTAGCCACTCTCTGGTGCAGTGGGCGTGTCCCTGTGAGGCAGGACAGTAGCCACTCTCTGGTGCAGTGGGCGTGTCCCTGTGAGGCAGGACAGTAGCCACTCTCTGGTGCAGTGGGCGTGTCCCTGTGAGGCAGGACAGTAGCCTCTCTCTGGTGCAGTGGGCGTGTCCCTGTGTGGCAGGACAGTAGCCTCTCTCTGGTGCAGTGGGCGTGTCCCTGTGTGGCAGGACAGTAGCCACTCTCTGGTGCAGTGGGCGTGTCCCTGTGAGGCAGGACAGTAGCCACTCTCTGGTGCAGTGGGCGTGTCCCTGTGAGGCAGGACAGTAGCCACTCTCTGGTGCAGTGGGCGTGTCCCTGTGAGGCAGGACAGTAGCCACTCTCTGGTGCAGTGGGCATGCCCCTGTGTGGCAGGACAGTAGCCACTCTCTGGTGCAGTGGGCGTGTCCCTGTGTGGCAGGACACTATCTAATTTCTAAGGTTGTCAAAGCTGGTTATGCGATCGACTCATTAATCAATCTGATATTAGTTATTGTGTATCTGTGTAAACTGTACTAGCCTTTTTCTTTCAAATTCAAACATCAGACCTGTGTCTGATATCTGACTTATACAGCCTTCACCACGATTTGATGCTGCTGCTCTTTGAATTAAGACAGGCCCACTAGCCTTTGGCAAAGCTGCTGAATGATTGAACTGTCAGTTTGGGAACACAGACTCCCCTTGCAGAAAGAAAGTTGTCAAGGACTGTGGCTGGTTCGGAATGCTTAAAAGCCCATGCACCCTTATCTGTCTGTGTGAAAGTGAAAGGCTAGGGGCCTGTAGCCCATTCTGATGCCTTGGCTGTGCCTTTTTTAAAAAAGGACTTTTTCCAGATTACCTGAGGCTGATTTGAATGAATGATTGTTTTTAATTCTAGAAACGTTGTAAGATTCAGTTGAAGCACTTTGCTCAAAGTGACAACAACAGTGTCTCACTAGGGAATTTGAACCCACTGCCTGCCGGTTGTAAGTCCAGATTCATAAATGCTCTTCCATACTTTAGCCCTGTAAAATATTTTTAAAAAATAGGGTGGCCTGTACTGTACAGACCTCTATCCAGCGGTAGTTCACATTAATTTCCTGTAGGACATTCATTTCCTGGAGTCGCT
Source organism: Lepisosteus oculatus (assembly GCF_040954835.1). Classification (NCBI taxonomy): domain Eukaryota; kingdom Metazoa; phylum Chordata; class Actinopteri; order Semionotiformes; family Lepisosteidae; genus Lepisosteus; species Lepisosteus oculatus. The sequence continues at coordinate 29,993,399 of NC_090700.1, forward strand.
GCTTTAAGCTTCTCCACCCTTTGAGGTGCAGTTCTGTAGCCGGGCCAGTAGGGTGCACTGTGATGTGCCCACTTCAACTGTTTGGATCAGTGCCCAGAACTTGTACAGCAAGTGATGTGCTTAACAGAGAGGTGTTGTGTGAACCGCTGAAGGCTGCCTGCACCATGGTACTGGATGTGTAAGCACACTTAGATGGCGCAGTCCTGCGACTGGTCCAGGACCATTTTTCACTAAAGAATGGAGTTTGGAAAGTAGGAAGAGTTGGCTCTTAACATCCACCACTTACTGTTTAAGACAGACATGGCCTTCATTGGAGTATTGTCTGTTCCTTGCTTGAGATCTTCACCTGTACTCCTCCCCACAATGGCCTTATCTACCACTTCTCGTTATCTTCAAAATTATTGTGCTTTTCTCTGCCTCGTTACCTCTTTGCAAAGTTTCTCGCCATCTCTTACTGCCAGAGTAGTCTCTCTACTACCCCCATCCTGATCTCATGATTCTCTACCCTTCCTGTCTCCTAACAACACATTAGCTGCGAGTCCTTTTCTACTAATCCAAGTTCAGTTTTTTTTAAACCATATTTGTGTCGCACTTCTGCGTTTTGCCAACGGCGATGGACTGTAAGTTCTTCTCTGAGGGGTGTCCCATCTGTCTCTCCCACAGTCTCACCAAAAGACAGCCCCGCCCCACGACCTGCGACCCTCAGGCCAGCCCTGTGATTCGCTGAAGCTGCCAGGAGCGACCCTGGGCCCCGGACGGCCAGGCCCTTCTGCCTCAGGAGGTGAGCACTGCCAAATCATTCATTTACATCTCCTGCTTTCAGAGCTGGCAGTATTTTAACCCCTGCTGGCTTGTAATTGGTATTTTGCAGATCCCCAGTTTCAAGCCTTAAGGAATTTATGAATTACAAAAAAATATTGCTCCCACATAATAAATAGTTCTCCACACATCTGATGTCATAGTGGGGCCTGTGAGAAATAGACCCAGCTCTGCCTGCTCTATCAGATCGATTCACTCAGACTGGCAGTGTCCTAAACGCTAGCACTTGAGAACCACAGCCCCCCAGATGTTTTTGTTGGTATTTCGTCTTGATTTGTTTTTGAACTAGTCAAATAACGTGTTCGCATATGATAGATAGATACTTTATTGATCCCGTGAGGGAAATTGCAGTGCAACAGCAGCCTAACAGTCAACACAGCACAGTGTAACGGAATGATACAATAGTACAACAATAAAATACAATCAGTACAGTCAGTGAGAAGTGCACTAAGAAGAGTTGCTCACAGTCCAGAATATACAAAGAACAAACTAGAACAGAACACAAAAAGGTCTATTTTTTCTCAGAGAAGTGATATCATAAGAGCATCACTTCAAAAAGTGATGAAACGTTGTCCGGTTAACGCCTTTGGGGATCTGTGGTTTGGATTTCTCCAGAAAAGGCCCTGCCATCCTAGTCTGTCATGTGATGCCTTTCTGTGCTTCACCTTTTCCAACCATGTGCATGAATACCAGGCTCTTCCTCACCCTGAGAGGTGAAATTGTAGTCCAGACAATCTGCCAGGTCACGCCGTGTCCAGGATCTTTCCTTAAATAGCTAGGTGATGAATGGTTTAGGCAGACGCCTTTATTTAAGGCAGGTGACATTGAATTTTCTCAGTTTGGCAGTCAGCTGTAAATAAATTAGCGCTGAGGCACAGGGCTCTATAAAACGCACAAGGACATAAAGTTGCCAAACAAGAGGAGGTCTTTCATCCCGTCGAGATTAATTGCTCATGGATCCAAGGATCTCCCACCCAGCTTCAGCATCAGCTGGGCTGCTTGTTCCATCCTCCCAGTAGAGTACAATCCAGGGCCCTAGGATTTTCCAGTTCCTGGGTGCTTAAATCCAAATACCACTGTCGGAAACAAGTCTACAGGCAATACAAGAATAATGATTCATTTCTAACCTCTTTATTACCAATTCAGGGTTACACACACACACACAAGGACCAATTTTCCCTGAAGCCTATTATCCTAGCAGTAATGTCATTGGACTGTGGGAGGAAACCAGAGCACCCAGAGAAGACCCTCATACAAACTCCACACAGATAGAACCCCAGGCCCAGAATTGAACCCTGGGCCAGCAATGCCAAACACTGCGCCACAATGAAAATCAAGAACATCATCACTTAAAAACGACGGTATATATCCTGCAGAGCCTTACAGGTCCATGGGATAGGTTGCAGGTGAGCAAATTCTGCACGATCAGTCGATCAGTGGGCTTTGTTTTGCAGATTGTGAGATTTTGTACATGCACATGGTGTTGCTTTGGTCAATTCAAAAAGCAGACCTGCAGCACAGAAAATAAACCAGGAACCAGTGAGGTTGTGTGGCAATCCTCTAATTTGAGCTCCTCCTGTCCTGGGCCCACTTCTCTGGACCTGGAAAATGCACAGAAAAAGGAACAGAATCCATTGTATCCAAATAGCTATTATTGACCTGGCTCTGGGGTGAGTATTGTTTTCCTGCAAGTGTGCGGGACAGAAGTATGACATACTGTACTCGTATGCAGTGTTTGAATTGATGGGAGTGGCGTTTCCTTTGTTACAAAAGCAGTCCCACTGGGAGAGTGGGGCGTTCCTCTTCTTAAGGTGTCCACAAAGACCGTTTTGCTTAAAAAAAACAGGCTTCCTGTAATTCCCTTCTCAGAAAATCTGTGCTTTCAAGATCACCCCCTACCCTAGATTGGCGAAGCGGGGCCTCCTTGTACCTGCAGCCCAGATCTGGGAGACCCTTGATTAGCTGAAACGTTCCTCAGCTGCACCCCGCCTGCATGTGGGCCGTCTCACAGGCACATTACAGAGAAACGTGCTGCCCTGTCTCCTTGGATTCACACTCTGCTCAGGCCTGTCTCCGTTCGAGCTGTATCCCAGGTGCCGCTTGCTCTCACTCCCCCCCACGCTGTGAAAGTCGGCTGTGTCCAAAAGCCTCTGCAGCCTGAGAACCGCAGACCCTCGCCCACACTTCATCCTATCCGAAGTTTACAGCACTTAAAAACTTACCAGTCTGCGGGGTTGGTGAGCTGGGGCTTCCATTCGCAGACTCCCATTGCATAGCAGTCTGATCTTTTCCGGGTTTTACAAGGTTGAAGTTCATTGTGCTGTTTCTGCTGCCGGAGCTTTGACTCTTGTCTGTCTGGTGTTTTGGATACAGTGCCCTCTGGATTTGTTCAAGTGCCCAGTTAAGTAGGAACAAAAGACATGCAGTACAGCACAGAATTTATGGATTGGATGATCGCTTGCTAAAACCGATTCTAAAATTGTTAAACTCTAATTGTAGTAGCAGTGCAGAAAAAGTCTTTGTCATAAATAAGTTAAGAAAGCACGAGATTCACATTTATTCACGCCTCTTAATATGTTAAGAAAATTGTTTAAAAAAATCTACAGTAACATTTTGCTCTTTGAAAGTGCAGTGGAAATCCGTTGAACCATGTAGATGCCTCAGAAGGTTTTCCATTTACTTGGGGTATAAACAGAGATAACAGGCTTAAGATGTTCAGTAGTAGCAGTATTGTTTTAATGTTAGAGAGCTCTCAGAAGACTGCTATTGGAGGGGTGGCTATAATGCAATCCACATTTGCCACTTTTCCACTGTAGAGTCTATTAAGACATTTTAATCCACTGTAATCCTGCCAGAGGAGGATTTGCAAAATACTGTTACAAATGGGGGTTACTAAAAATTGTGAATTTCAGGAATGGACGGCACGGTCCGAGTCAATAAGTAAAATAATTTTTCTTAACCCCCAACTTGTAAGTGATTTCTCCAGAATACACCCAAGCATTTGGTATAATTAAGAGGCACGTGAATTGTTTATTCTCTGGCACAGCTTTGTTGAAAAGAGTAATAATCCAGGCACACATGGTTAAACAAATGTTTATTAATAATGACAAGACAAACACTACACACAACGAAGCATACAACACAAAAGTTACATATTTACAAAATGTATGAACAAGGCATTCCACAGGCCTAACATTCTAATCACCCAGAAAAAATCCCAGACTGCTACTAACTGTTGAATTCCTTAAATGCCCACAGAGGCCACAATGATAGATAAGATGCCTTCTTAATAATGCAATACAGTACAACCTGCAGTTAAATCTCTGCCTCTGCAAACCCAGATGCCACAAAATAAATCGGGGCCTATTCTTCGATTCTAGAAATACACCCAGAAGCAGGAAAGACATCTCTGACTGAGGTATCATTTATAATAATAATAAACTTTGTTTTATATAGTGCCTTTAAAGGTGGCTTTTCAAAGCACTTCACAGAATGACAACAACAATAAATAAAAAGAATACAAAAGATAAACCACAATTACAATACACGGAGGAGACCGTGGATTGTGGTACTAACAAAAGTAGAAGGGTAAAGAATGGAACCAGTTAAGTAAAAGCTCTTCGAAAGAAGGTTTTGAGTCTGGATTTGAAGGAGTTTAGAGAAGGTGACTCTCTCAGATCTGTCCAGCAATCATTTTCCCAGGACATCCAAAAGCTTCCTTTGCCCAGGAAACCCAAGTTCCCCAAAAACACTGAATAGCACTGAATAGCAAGCTGTCTTTAGCAAGGTTCTAATACTTAGCTCTGACTAGGCTTTGTTCGGGTGATAATAATAATAATTACTTACACTTATATAGCGCTTTTCTGGACTCAAAGCGCTTTAATGGGTAATGGGAACTCCCCTCCACCACCAATGTGCAGATGATGCAACGTCAGCCATAGTGCGCCAGAACGCTCACCACACATCAGCTATCAGTGGGGAGGAGAGCAGAGAGTTAATGAAGCCAATTCATAGATGGGGATTATTAGGAGGCCATGATTGGTAAGGGCCAATGGGAAATTTGGCCAGGACGCCGGGATTACACCCCTACTCTTTTCAATAAACGCCCTGGGATTTTTAATGACCACAGAGAGTCAGGACCTCAATTTTACGTCTTATCTGAAGGACGGCACCCGTTTACAGTATAGTGTCCCCATCACTATACTGGGGCATTAGGACCCACATGGACTGCAGGGTGAGCGCCCCCTGCTGGCCCCACTAACACCTCTTCCAGCAGCAACCTTAGTTTTTCCCCAGGAGGTCTCCCATCCAGGTACTGACCAGGCTCACACTTGCTTAGCTTCAGTGGGTTTCCAGTGGGATCTTTTCTGGACTGCTCATTGACAGTCATTGACCTACACCTAGGTATCCCAAGGTTATCTTTACAATTGTTTTTGATCAGGGGACTTCCCAGATCTCAGCAAACAGATCTCAGCAAACATCCCCTCTGCTTTGAAGCTGGAAGTGTTTACACTGTCAGGTGTTACACACTTGATCTATGACTTTGCTCTGTGCAGTACAACCATGTACTGTACTGTACAACATTTTTAGATTTTCAATATTCCATAATGCATCCTGTAATATGATATCCTATTTCATTGGAGGTTTGAATACATTTGGAGGGTGCTGTCCACGAACTGTTTTAAGTCACTGTGCAAAAAGTGTAGTTCATCTCTTTGTTGCATCCAACACACCGCTGTGTGTGTTCTGGAACTGAGCATGCACTCAGGCTTTTCTCCATGTTCTCTTTAGAACTCCATCAGGGTTCGGTGGGCCTAAATCCCCCAGCAACTTGCTTTTGGTTGGCTCCTGCATGTTGGCAGAGTTGTAAATGAGAGGGGTTTGACTTCTCCAGGTGGTTGTCCCTCTCTGTGGAGTTTGCAGCTTGCCGAGTGGGGAATGTGTGTGACAGGTTGTGTCCAAGGTGGCATGTGTACAGGTCCTAAGGAGGGGTGTCCGGCAGATCCTTTGGGGGGCGTGTCCACAGATCCCGGGGGGGCATTTCTGCAGTTCCTGGGGGCGGGGGAACTTTGCAGAACTTTGGGGCGGGGGAACTTTGCAGAACTTTGGGGCGGGGGAACTTTGCAGAACTTTAGGGCGGGGCCTGTCTGCAGATCCTCGGGGGCGGGGCCTGTCTGCAGATCCTCAGGGGGGTGGGGGTGTCTGCAGATCCTCGGGGGGTCGTGTCCGCAGATCCTGGGGGGGGAAACTTTGCAGATCCTCAGGAGGATGTGTCAGGGAAGGCATCTCTGTAGATCAGGGGGCGTGTCAGAATAGGTGTGTCTGTAGATCCTCATTCTCCCGCTGCAGTATGTAGATTGCAGGACTAAAGCCGAGGTGAGTAACAATTTCAGATCGGTTTGTTTTTCAAATTACAGTAGATGATTATGCTGTGTAAAAAGTCAGCTGCCTTAAGGTGTGTAGAAAAGCTGAAAGATATTAGCTAACATTCTGACTTTTGTCTTCCGTCTTACATTGATCTCATTGATCCCCCGTTCTCCTGTTAGTGACTTTGCCGCGGGGGATTGGGATCTTCCAAGGAAATATTTTCAGTTGTCGGCCTGTTCTCGGAGAGCGTTTTGCTTGGGACATCCAAGCAGTGTAACAGCTGCACTGCCACTCCTCTAGGGGAGAGATGGGCGCTGGAATGCAGTGGGATTCTTTTCGCAGCTGCTTATCAGGGTGGCTGAAAGGCAGTTGTCTTGCATTTGCTGTGCCTGTTACTAGCTACTAGCAGTTGTGCCCTGACTAGGCTGCCAAGCTTTTGTGCACTTTTAGACACACAAGCCATGCTTGTGATTCAGCTGCAAGAAATCATAGAGGCTCTTAACGTATTGTATTGTACCAGCTACCAGTAATTAAGCCTGCGGGACCCACTTCAGTTAGCAAAAAGGCATTTTCAATGGGTGCTTTGTCAGTCTAACATCAGCACTTTCTGATTCCTTGCCAGCATAAGGCCCTATGTCTCAGTGCCCCTTTCACAGTGTGTCAGAACCTGCCACACTGCAATGCCCAGCCAGGGTCCAAACCAGTGGTCAGGCCTTGTGGGTTGCGCAGGGCCAGATGCAGCTGGTCAGGAACAAAGGCCGGTATTTATATAGCTGAAACACTGCAGGAAAAGCGTACAATTCCGCTATTTAGACAGGCGTTTCATTTTAAAGTAACAGAGCTCTGTAGAGATGCCGGCAGATCTCCATTACAGGGTTCTCTGTCAAAGCATCTGTACTCATCCAACATAAAAGTTGAGATCATGTGGTGTTTTCGGCCAGAGTCTTTCCGTTTGCTTCCGTAGGGGAGGGAGTAAATTGCACTTAAGACTTTGCACAACATCTGTTCTGACAGGGCCAGATGTCGGTATCTGGGGCTCGGAAGGCGATGCTCATAAAGCACGTTGCCAGTACCCAAAAGGTTAACGGATGTGTCTAGCATCAGTACAATTTTGTTTCATCTTAAATGCTTTGTTGCACCTCTTTTAGTGATTCATAGACCCCCCCTGATTCTGTGCCTGCATTTGTTTTAGTAAAAATCGCCATCTGTCTCTTTTCTTTCTTGTAAATAATTAAAAAGTCTTTTGATGAAAGACTCCACAGCAGTCGTTCAAATGATGCATCACTACAGCTTCAGATCTGAAAGTTTGATCCCATGCGTAGGAAGAAACTTATAAAGGAACCATTAGACCAGGCCCCGAAGTCTGATGATTTATTGCAGTCGTTTTAAATTCTTTTGCACTGTGGGGCAGGGGGTGTGGTTGGTGAGATTGGAAGGGTTTGACAGCAAGTCAGCTGTTGTCTTTCCAAGGGTTGTTTGTGGACGTTGGGCCGCTAATCGTTTTTTCTCCTGCTCTTTGCTCATCCGGCTGTTATGTAAAGTTTCCATTTGGTTTCGGCAGGGTGTCCATTCGCTGGGTAGGGATGCGCTACACAGCACAACGCGCGCGCTCTCTGTGGCTCTCTCAGATAATTAAAACGTTGGGCCCGAGGCATCACACTCTAAAATAACCAGACGCGCCAAGTTGTGTGTTTTTTTTTTTAGAGTGCTGAAAGGGGCATGCTAAGGACGTCTTTGAAATCCTTGTGTTGCTGCAAAAAAGGGGCAAGGGGGTAATTTGAGGACATGGCAAAAAAAAGAAAGCTCTTCAACATACCACCCAAGGAAGAGGCATTTTGTTTTCGATTCGGCGAAACGGGCTGTAAAGAAAAACCTCACCGTGTTCACTGCGTGGGATGTTCAGTTCTTCTGTCTTACTGGGCCTGAGCTCGTTCTGAAATCGGCGGTGTTAAGGGGGTTGAGAGTTCTGGATCTCCTGAGGCCAGGATGGGAATCTAGTCCCTCACGGGGTTACCTCCAGCTGGATAAGGCTGGCGCCATCAGGACCCGGCTCCTTCCTCAAGCAACGTCGAACCCCCAACCCTCGGTGGCTGTCTGAAGAGACATACAGCAGGTCTGCCGAACCCTGTTCTCCTCGGGGTGCAGTCCTTCTGGCACGGGCAGAGGGGGCAGCAGGGGGCGGGTTCACCCCTCATTTGGGTCTTTGTCTGCTGCAGCCTCCCTGGTGGCAGATTAAATGTCGCCCTGCTTTTTGAGAAGCAGTTCTTAAGGCCTGTTGCAACAATATTCTTCAAATAGGCATGTAAGGGTGTTAACTCCTATTTTGGTCTGTTGTCCTGGCCAAATTTTCCCCCTGGCCTTTACCAGTCATAGCTTCCTAATAATCACCATCTCTGAAGTGGCTTCATCAGTTCTCCTCCCCACTGATAGCTGGTGTAGTGGCACATCATCCAGGTGGGGCTGCACACTGGTGCTGGTGGAGAGGAGTCCCCATTACCTGTAAAGCGCTTTGAGTGGAGTGTCCAGAAAAGCGCTATATAAGTGTAAGGATAATTCTTATCATTAAATGTTTCTCTGACTGCTTACTTTCTTCTCCCTGGTTCTGCCTTTATGGGAGACCCTGTGAGGGGCAGATGGTACTAACTCTTTAATTGGTGTATTTTTTAAATTTGTGGAGGTTCGTGGGTTAAAATCCGTTATTCTTGACATGTGGGGAAGCAACTAATAAGGCAAAGAGAATGTTAGGATGTCATTTTGAATGTAGAATTTTAAATCAAGGGATGTAATATTAACATTGTGTGACACACCAGTAAGGCCTCATTTAGAATATTGTGTACAGTTTTGGTCACCACCCTGTAGGAACGATGTTGCTGCTTATAAACAGAAACAGATTTTAAGGGGTGTCCTACATTGACAGACTAAAAGACCTGAAACTTTTCAGTCTAGGAACGAGGAGATCTGATACAAATATTTAAAAACCTGAGAGGCACTTACTCTGCTGGTTTATTTAGAATGAACCATTAAACAATTACCAGAAGGCACAAATGGAAACCATGTGAAAGCACATTTAAAAGCAACAGCAGGAGGCACCTCTTTACACAGAGAGGTGTGGGAGTAGGGGACAAGTTATTTAGCCATATTGTTAAAACCAGATACTCCAGTTTCTGTTAAGAAAGGAGATCCTCAAATCAATTAACTTTCACCAAAAAGCCTGGAGGGGGCCGAAGGGTCTCGTTTGGAGCCATGCTAATCAGTCATTGATCAAGAAAAGATGCACCGATGTGAGGTTTTAGTGCAGCCCTGTAAGGCAGAAGAACTCCAGCTGAGAACTTCATGTTTATGCACGGTGGATTGTTTTTATCGCCCCTTAAAACCAGTTATAAGGGGCGATTCAGAAATAACGGTGGCTAACATGTGGGAGGGTCAAATGTTAATTGAAAGCAAATGGCTCACGGCTGCCTGTTGTCTTGCGCAACCACAGGATTCCTTCCGTTTCTCACTACAAAGGCGGCACAGGTCAGGGATTCAGGTCTCTGCTCTCCACGGCGTGAAAGCAGTCACACATTCTCGTGGGCTCTGGCTGTTGATAAACTGCCCTGCTGAGGCCGTGGCACGGGATTACTGTGCGGGGGTGCTGGCGGGCTCAGGGACGCCCACCCGTGACGGAAGTGGGCGGCGGTTCGGTCTCCTCTGCAGAAAGGACATTACCCCCCAGGGGAACATCACAACAAACTGTAGCTCTTTCGTATCGGAGACCAGCAGAGATCAGGGGCCTGGGCCTGAGACTGAAAGTGCAGAGATTCTTGGAATTGGTGTTTGTGCTAAAAGCTGATAGCGTGGCAGCAGGATAAGGGAGTCAGAAGTTATCAGAGAAGTTTTTCCTCCTTGGACCAAAGAGTTTTGCAACAGGATGGAGTGTGCACGCGCGTGTTTTTTTGCCCCGTCGTATCCTGTTGCAGGCCAGTCGGTTTTCCTGCTGGGAATCCTCAGTACCGCATAACTTCCTTGGAACCTGACCTTATAAAGCAGGGGAAGGGAGCGAGAGAGTCCGGGAAAAGCAAACAACACCGGGAGGCAGGCGGGATGAGGGAGGGCGGCCTGCCGCAAGCTGGGGGTCGGAATTTCACGGCTCTCCGGGGCGCTGGAGACAGTCGGCCAGCCTCTCCCTAAGTTTTTTTTTTTTCCCCTGCAAACAATAACTGATTTGTTCTGACTGTGTGGGCGGCTTCTTGCGAGACCCTTTCGCCCAGCTACTCGGCGTGACTCGCTGTCAGTGACCCCCCCTTCTCTAGTAACTGCTGTTGTGTCTTCGTTCTCCTCTTCAGATAGCGACGGGGATCAAGCCGGCGGGATACCAGAGCAGTTTTCGGGACTGTTACACGGATCCTCGCCCGTTCTCGAGAGCAAGGAGGAGCCCTTCACCGTGCCAGGCGAGGCTCCCCTCGCAAGCCAGGAGCCCAGGACTGTGACTGGAGAAGGCCAGGGGGAAGTGGCCCCTCCCGCGGGGGCAGCCATGCAGGGGCCCCAGGTGCCCATTGACCCGAAGGCCATTTACGCCACCGTAGTGCACACCAAGCCCGACAGCAGGGAAGGCGGCACGCTGCCCAGCGGCCGGAGCAGGCCCCCCGGCGACCTCAAACTGGCCCGCAGCCTCTCCAAATCGGACTCGGACCTGCTGGTGTCGCCCCCCGGTGAGGAGGACGGCCTGGGCAGCCGCAGCGAATCCGTGTCCAACTGCAGCAGGGGGAAGAAGAGGCTGGAGAAGTCGCCCTCTTTCGCCTCCGAGTGGGACGAGGTAAGAGCCCGGTGCCCTGCAGCCGGGGTGGGGTGGGGGGTGGAGATGGGCACTGCCCCTCGGGCCGGCCGCCGACCTGCGGCGCGAGGAGGGGGAGTTCACGAGCCCGTTCCCACGGCGCTGATCCTGATGGGCTGGGTGGGAGGTACGAGCGGCCTGACTGACAGACTAGACACTGCACTGAGCCTGACAGAGGGAATGTAGGGAAGGGTCAGCTTAAACACAGACACTCCTCCCCTGACTAACGGGGCACGACAACTCTTTAACACTGCTCAGAGCGCCCCACTGGCAAAGGCATGAATGTACAATCACAGATATGCAAGATCTGGGGCTTGGTTACACTGAGCTTCTGCTCTTCAAGTATAAAATGTACCCCTTGAGGATCAAGGCTTTTTCTATACTCAAGTAAATACTATAGGGTGCGGAGATCCTGTGCTGAGTCCTTTTCTTCCTTTCTTATCGACCAGTCCTGTGGGTTCCTGCCTTGTACTCCATTTGATTCGAATGGAAGAATCTGATTAACCTTTCTGAAGCTCCAGTTGTGTGCTTCGCAGTGTCCTGCCTGAGTGGATGTTAAAGAGGTCATGTTTGTGGTCTGTGCATTGGGAGCCGAGATTAAATTAGGCAGCCATAAATCACAATGTAACTGTTGATCGGGGCGGGGGGGATTATTGACTGAGACTGCTGATGTGAGGCATCGGCCTTTGGGCAATAGTTTTAGATTGCAGCCCTCACGGTTGCCCCCGCAAATCTGTTTCAGAATTTACTGTCTGTGAGGTCGGAAACATAAATCCTGGAACTGATCAGCTTTTAATAGATATTTAATAGATATTTTCTAATGCTTTTCAGAAATACCCAGCAATATATATATATAGCACACATAACTCAGTCTGTCTTCAACCTGTTTTGTTTAAAATGGCTGCTCTATTGGTCCTGGAGGGCCCACTCACCTGCTGGTGTTCATTCCTCCTGAGTTTACCTCACCGAAGCCTTAACTGAACTCACAAGTTGCTTTATTGGAATATGTACAAGCCTTCTTTCTGCCTAGATGTTTATGATTTTGTTTGAGTTACTTTCTATTGGTATATTAGGGTCCAATTAAGGCTCCAGTTATGTCACTGAAAGTCTTGAACTGAAGTACTGGGCAGCAGAGGTGTGGGTCTTCAAGACCAGTAGTGGCAACCCCTGATCTCAACAGCTCTTATAAGACTGGCAGGCAATCTCGAGTCACTGAACTGCAGGAACAATTCTTAGGCCTGGGTTAAAGCTACAGATCTGAACAGTTGGCACTCTTTAGCGCTAATTACTGCCTCCCTCCAGCCTATAAAGAGCTATAAACAACTTTAGAGAAGGCAACAGTGCAGGGAAACTTAGCTAATACTGGCATGCCAGGGTTAGAGACAGGGAATCAGGAGGCCAGGAGCTCTGTGTGTGCACCTGTGCTATGTTATTTATGTTATGAATCTGAGTTTTTACCCTCTGTCCACACTGAAGATAAAGACTTTTCTATTAGATGTCCTAATTATGTGGGCAGTCTGGCCACAGGGAAGATTGAACTCTGAATCTGTAGCCCGTATCATTGCAATATCGAGCTCTGCGTCTTCTGCAGAATTTGCTCTAAAGCATGGAGTTTGTGGAAAATATTCCAGATGCAGGAATGTTTTTTTTTTGTGTCCGCGTCTGTCCTGCGATAGACTGGCGTCCTGTCCAGGGTGTACAGTGATTTGCACCTGTTGCCCTGCTGGGATAGGCTCTAGCCCTGATAGGTTGCAACCCTGAATTAGAAAATGAGATTAGAAAATGGCAGGATGGATATAGGCTTGGTTGTGTTTTAAGGATAAACTGAAACTCCTTCTGTAACCAGACCGAATGCTTCAAGGTTACAGTGGTGGTGTTAACATTTTCGAGGAGAAGCACTGCAGTGTGCTACAGAGTGGCGATGCCTTTACTGCAGGTCTCTCAGAGGGAGTGTGGATAGCAGCTGTGTTCCACGGTTGGTTGCTTATACTGGCAGCCCGCTGAAGCTCAGCAGGTGTGAGCCTGGTCTGTGTCTGGATGGGAGACCTCCTGGGAAAAACTAAGGTTGCTGCTGGAAGTGGTGTTAGTGGGGCCAGCAGGGGGCACACACCCTGCAGTCTGTGTGGGTCCTAATGCCCCAGTATAGTGACGGGGCATTAGGTATGCCCCAGTATAGTGACGGGGCATTAGGTATGCCCCTGTATAGTGATGGGGACACTATACTGTAAACGGGCGCCGTCCTTCAGATGAGACGTAAAACCGAGGTCCTGACTCTCTGTGGTCATTAAAAATCCCAGGGTGTTTCTCAAAAAGAGTAGGGGTGTAACCCCGGGGTCCTGGCCAAATTTCCCATTGGACTTTACCAATCATGGCCTCCTAATAATCCCCCTCTCTGAACTGGCTTCACCATTCTGTTCTCCTCCCCACTGATAGCTGGTGTGCGGTGAGGGTACTGGTGCAATGTGGTTGCTGTCACATCATCAAGGTGGGGCTGCACACTGGTGGTGGTGGAGGGCAGACCCCATTACCTGTAAAGCCCTTTGAGTGGAGTGTCCAGAAAAGCGCTATATACTGTAAGTGTAAGACATTGCTATTAATTATGATTATTGTTGCAGTTTTTTTTATTTTTCTCGTAACGTTTAAAGACACAGACTGGGTGGGGGACAGTGAAACGGTGAAATCCAGATCAATTGGCCAACGGTGAACACACAGTTTTCCTAGAGAGTGATCAAAAGTGATAAAAACCTTTTTACCTGACACTGCTGCCTCTGGAGTTTTTCTGATGCATGGTGTTGCCTTGGCTTGTTTTTGTGCCGTTGGCTTGGGTTGTTTTTGTATTTAGTGTTTGTACTTGGTGCCGATCCTTGGAAATCCTCCTGCTGTCACGAGGGCAGATGCTGGAAACAGCAATTCCTCTGTCCTGATGTTCCAGCTGCTGGCCTGTGAGAAATATGTGCAGATTTCATGGGGTGGGGGTGTGACTTGCACTCAAGGGCATCCTGTTTTTCTCTTGATTTTGCGGTGGGGGGGGGCAGTCTCTTTACTTACCACGGAGACAATCAGACTCTACAGGTCTACAGGGAAGGGGCCTTTCCTGAGCCTCAGTGACTCCAACAGAAACAGCACTCCTGCTGCATTGCCGTTTGAGCCATTCCAGATTTTCTAAGCTACCGGCTGTTTTGGGTGAACAGTCCAGCCAAGCACTAGGGTGACAGATTTGTGTGTGTTTTTTTTTACATCTTTTGGGCCTGAGCAAGAGTCCGCTGTTCATAAAACCAAAATGGAGCAGCGGGAGTAGTTTTTCTTTCCAGCAAAACTACGGGATCGGTTGCTATTGTACTGGTCTCAGATGCTGCTTGTAAGAAAGTGCTTCACGGGTTATTTTGACATCCCCTTCAGAGCCTGAGCTGTTTCTGTTGCGTGAGACGATCGGGGCTGAATACAGAATGTCCCAGCTTTCTGAAAGCTAATTGCTTCTTGAATGAATTAATGATGGAATATAAAAAAAAAAATCCTTGATTACTGACTAGGGGGCTCATTTATAAAAGCCAGGTGGGCTTTTTGCGATGGAAGTTAACAGGCTTATGTGTTCTCATTTAATGTAGGAGTAAATGGCTCTGCCTTCCAGGCGATTACGGGCAGACAGGGGATCAGGTAGACTCATGAAGTCCCTCTGTGTTTATGGAGAACAGCTGGCGCTGCGCTCTGTCCTCGAGGCCGAGGTGTACAGCACGTTTGACGTGCGCAGTCTTGCACAGCCTCTTCGTGTCTCGCCATTCTTGTCCAGGAAGGGGATAATCCCCCCCCGTTGTTGTCGAACTGTCTAAAAGGTCAAGCAGCAGGGGGCTGAATATATTGTGTCTCGTACCATCACATGTCCCCACCAATCTCGCATTCCCATCTCTGACACCGCCTTTCTCCCCTCCTGTCCCACTTAAAACCCCTGTTCCTCTGCTCTGCCCTCCCCACATCTCCTGTCCCTCATCTCTTCTTCACCCATCCTTGCTCTCTTGCCTTCCTCCTCCTCCTTCCTTGCGCCCCCTGGTGGTGCAACGGTCCACCTGCACTCTGCAGGACACCTCTGTCTCAGTTACTGGTTTGACAAAGATCCCTGCTGGATAAATCTGTTTGCAAAACACTGTCTTTTCACTGGGAGAGTGTCCTGATCTGCTTTTTTTATATATACTTGTATCACTGGCTTTCTTATTGTTCGAAAGATGCTATCCATGTGCGGCCACTCTCAGCAGCCAGAGGTGCACCTGTGACTCCTCCGCCTTCCCATCAGGCCGTGGAGGAGGGTGTCTGTCCTGGGGCCCGCACAGGGCGTCAGGCTGAGTAGCCCTTGGCAGGGGCCTGTACTGGGGCTTTAACTCCGCAACCTGGCAGAATGTAAGCGGTTAAACAGGGACATTTGTTATTGTAAATTAAGAATCAGGTATGTGAATAAAAATAAGGTATGTGAGAAGGGGGGGATTTAGTCATCTGCTCAGCAGAACTGTGTTTACAAAGATTATAAACTGTATGACTCTTCTGTGGGTGGCATGGGGGAACGCCAGTTAACACCCCTGGGTCCCATAGCTCAGTTTCAGACAAGGGCTCCTTCTGTGTGGAGTGTACACGTTTTCCTTTGTTTGTGTGGGTGTCTACCAGGAGCTCCGATTTCCTTCCAATACCAGCTAAGTCCATTGTTCAGTTGATTAGCCTCAGGTGTGCTCAGTTTGCCTGCAGATCTTCTGCTTCTGTGGCATGAATATTGGTTACCTGCCCAAGGGCCCTTGCTTGCAACCACAAGGCTTGGACTCCAGAAACAAACGTGCTTTTGTGCATGCTGGATATTCAGCACGGTGCTGACATTGTATCACCTGTAAGTGAAAGAGTAGGCTGTCTGTTGCAATAGGGCTAGGCGCTGGCACCAGAACCGAGGCAGCCTCTCAAACGCTACTGGCTGTGACCCAGATGACCCATCCCAGCAAAGCCTCCAAGCCACGCCACTCTGCTCTCTAAAATCAGACGGCGCTTGGCGCTGAGAGTGCCCCCGCCTGTCTTTCAGCCCTCTCCAGATGCACGCTCTGATTCAGCTGTTGTCAGGGCGCTGAAGTGTTCGGCGGCAGGCTGAGCCTGATGCTTGAAAAACTGAACAAAGTGCTATTTTAAAGAGGTAGATATAAAGACGGAGCATTAAAACAGCGAGCAGCAGGTTTGGACCAGGGGATTTGAGAACGAAAAAGCGGTTTCTGTCAGTATGACCATGTAATTGATCCTAACAGCACATACTTGGCAACTGCAGGTAGACGTCATCCACCCATCCAGTTTCTAACTATGTCTTCCAGTTCAGGGTCATGGGGGAGCCAGAGTTTATCCAACCATACAGCGTGCGCAAGGCAGGGTACACCCTAGATAGGATGCCAGGCCATCACAGGGCACACACAGACACACAATCAACCTACCAGTATGTCTTTGGACTATTGGAGAAAACCCATGTGATCACTGGAAGAACCTATAAACTCCACACATATAGACCCCCCAGGTCTAGAATTGAACCCTGGCCCCAAAGCTAACTCTTGTGCCACTGTGCCACTCATGTAGACTTCGGGATCTTCATCATGAGAGCACAAGACCAGTTATGAGCGATAAGAGCCATCGGCCCCATCTGATTCGTTCGGTTCTTCAGTAGCTGATTGATAATCATGTCTCTGAGGTTTTTGCAGCAGGAACTTCGTTATCAACAATGTGAAAAATAAAATCTTTCTGATATTTCCCCTTAGGCAGCAAAGCACCTTTAATAGAAAATTTAACGAACTCGAACAAAATGCTTCCTCCCCCTTCTCCACGCAGCGTTACAGCCATTTCAGCGAGCTGTGAAATAATTGTTTTTACTGCACGATAATGAAGTATCTCGTCCCTCGCCCATGTGTGCTGGTGATGAAGTTAACAATTGGCACCACGTGACTCTTTAATTGACGTCCTTAACTTCTTTGTTAGGCTTGTATAGGGAGTAAGTGCAGGCAAGGTGCTGAAGTTAGAGGAATAAACGCCAGATCTCACTGTCACACATCAGGAATCTCTGTAGACTCAGCTCTCTTTCCAGGGAGAAGCCTGCATGCTTTCCCAGCCAGTCAGTGCCCATCCATTAAGGCCTTTGTGTCCTTGGGATGTTTGATTAGCAGCCCTGATTGTAAAGATTGGACCGATTTCTGAGCCGAAAGGACATCCGTTTCTTTAAACAACCTTGTTGTCTTTAATCACAGTTTTTGTCGTCACATTTTTGAGATGCTGCTGCTTTAATTAAAACAAACAGTTGTGAAACTGAGCTGAGCTTCTCTTGGATAACCTACACAAGCCATGATTTCTGTGTGCGGCAGATGTTTGTCTACCAGTAGATCAGTGTCGGGACTGCTGCACTGACTGCATGGGCGCATAACAGGAGAATATGGACAACATACAGTGTATGAAAAATAATTTGAAAAACACCAGTGTGTTTATATGGGTGCGTCACTCACCTCTTGTACACAATGTGGGGAATTAATTAAAAAGGCAGACAGTTTTGTGCTGTATATAGTTAAAAGCATATGTTACAGTATGTTAGGGGCAGCACAATGGAACAGTGGTTAGCATTGGTGCTTTGTAGTGCTGGGGCCTATGGGTTCAGTTCCTGTGTTATCTCCATGGAGTTTGTATGTTCATCCCATACAAACCTGCGACCCCGTGTTGCATAAAGCAGTTAGAAAATGGATGGGTGTTATTTTAAAATTGTATAACACACTAATAAGGCCTCATTTAGAGTATTATGTACAATTTTGCTCAGCATGCTATAGAAAGTAAACCGCTGCTCTGGACTCTGGAATCCGTCCAGAGAAGAACAGCCAAACGCATTTTAGGCTCACGAGAAAGTCCCACACTAACTGATTGAATTATCCATGTCTTCTGAAAGGTAAATCGGGCAGTTAGGAGTGTGTCCTGTGTTGAATGTAAATTGGAGAATTTGAACTTGGGGGTAAATGTGGAAATATTAAGGTCTGTTTGCATTGCAACACCAAGCACAAAAGGGAGCAGAGACCACTCGAGTGTCTGTCCTCTACATCATTTCGGAGGTGTGAAATGGACACTCATCCAAGAGGCTGATTTTACTCTGTAGTGTGGTAGTAAACATGGACAGTCCTCAACTGGGGGTGCTTGTTTTATCAGAGCAGTACTCCCTCATTAGAGGCTGAGGGAAAGGTTTAGGAGCTGCCAGCGTACACGTTAGACACCTGTCCTGCAAGTCTGTGTTTTTTTACAGCCTCCCCATCTGTGATCTGGTATCTCCACACCTAGAGTCTCATCCCTGTGTGAAAACAAGCTCTGCTCAAGAACCAGTTCCCCAGCAGTTACTGAACCCTGCTGAAACCTTTCCAATTAAAATCAGGGAACCGTTTTCATAATAGCCTGCTTTCTGACCTCTCGGCAGCCACAGCCGCCCAGCGATGGAGTTTTACTGAAGGCGGACATGGCGCCAAACTCATCTGATTCTCTGTAGCAACGAGATTAAGTGTGCGTGTGTAAAATGGAAAAGCTTTTCATCCACATCTCCATCCACTCAAATGTCAGCGCAGTAATCACCTGGAATGTAATTAGGCAGAGATTGACAAGACCTTCTTTCTTTTTTACCTTGAAATACAAACTATACCTTTACTTAATTGAAATAACTGATTCCTTTGGGGGCTCTGCAGATGCCTGCCAGATTAAAATGAGCAGCCTTGGGCTAGGAATGGCAGAGTTGTGGCCAAGCACCAGGAGTTGAATGAATGTTCACACAGCCGGTGCAGGACAATTTGCAGGAGAGAAAGGAGCTGTTTTTGGGGGAGCTCAAATAACTGTTAGTTGTTTTTTTTTTGTTTGGTTTTAATTTTTTGCCAGTGTTTTTGTTGCACACCCGGCCTCTTGATCTGCCTGGACTTGAAACGTATGTGTCCCTTTGCGGACTCTGAAGATGTAAGTCCCTTCGTGCACGTAGAGATGCCTTTTGCTGCAACCTGACATCTCATAATTGCGGCAGATTAGTTGTGCCCAGAATCAACACTGGAAAGCAGTTCCTAGTCTGAAATCCAATAGCTTTTGCCATTTGGGATCCGCTATAACTGTGCACCACCAGCGTTCCGTCTTTGAATTCCAGCTGTGGATTGCTCTAGCCTGGCTTCTTCTTGAACGATTGATCCTGAGAGACCGGACCCTCTCTAACAGGGCTGAGCTTTTTTTAACTCTTGAGAGACTGGCTCGCAGCTCTCCCAACAGCTCGACTCTTACGATTTCATGTTCATGTGTCAGAGGGGATGCTGTCTGAGGGTTCTGTCGTTCCCAAGAGCTTTGTATTACAAAACCCAAAATCACAAACAAAAACCCACTCATCTTTCCACTCGGTCGTGACTATTGATCTCATCTTCAGAAGACACTGAAAACTAGCGTTTTGACCCTCCCCCAGACAAAACGGGGGAGTGAAAAGGATTGCTGGAAGAGCCGGTGAGCTGCTTAGCACGTGCACACATTCTGTGGGCCTCTGATACGCAGTTTTCTTTCAGCCCCGTGGGAAATAACAGCCAGCGAGATCGGGAGAGACTCACAATCAGACTGTCATGCTTCGGTGTTCCTCCAGTGTTGATAAATCCGTCACAGCAGTCGCCGGTCGAAGCCCTTCACTTAAGGAGCAGTGCTTCTGATCTCCTGCAGTCCCCTTCTGATCATTCTGTCTGTTGCAACTGTAGTCAGCGCCATAATGAGCCGGAGCTTTTTCTTAGTCTGCGACATGCTTATTCTTCCATAACAGAAAGCAGGTGAATGATGGAAGACATTACCAGATTAACTTGCACAGGGTGACAAAGGTTAGCTGGGATATTTGAGCACTAGGGTTGCTCAAAGCCCGATACCTTTCAATTAATCAGAAAGAATGAAATGTATAAATCAATAAGAAAGAGGAACAGAATGAGATCCTTCGACCATCAAGTGTTGCCCTTCCTAACGTGCCTCACATCAGCAGGCTGCTGGAGTCAAGATGGAGGAATTAAATTCCTCCTGGGGGAAACAAATTACCATTCTGAGACGGTTCAGGAAGCAAAACCGGCTGTAAAGGATTTTGAGTTTTGGAGCAAATCTTATTCGGTTTCCGGTAGTGGTTCGGTGAAGGAAGACATGAGAACATGGCGCAGTCTAAGAATAGAAGCAAGTCAGTGCTTCTGGTTGATAACCTGGGCTCTAAAGGTCAGCCCTGAGTACTCTCCTCTTACCTCGGGCTGCTGCAAGAGCCCTTTCCTTTGTCAATAAATAACACCGTTGGAAGGAGGTTGGGAGAACATGTTAAACTAAATGGAAGAAGGAGAAGTTTCTGGAATCATGAAACCGTTATTTTCTATAATGCAGGGTGGTGTCTCCATTTGTGACCTTGGAATATTAAATCAATATGACTTATCAATGCCCTGTAGTGAACATTAGGCTCCTCTCGTAGTTGAAAGGTCTTGAGGAAAGACAGATCGGCTCTGGGGTTCAAATGCATGCTAAGGGAATGTCCTAATCCACCCACACATGTTTTATTGTATCAGATGGCTCTCAGGCTTATTTAGCGTCCTGTAGCATGTGCCTGGTTGGACTCCCTGTCCTTTTGCGATTGCTGTGAGTTAACGTTTCTGAAAGGACTGAAGGAAAGCTGCAAGAGAGGAATGAAGGGGAAGAATGATGTGGCTGTGGCGACAGTCTCAGTGCATTCAGCAACAGTGCAGAGTGCAGAGCGGTCAGGATGTTTCTACCTGCTTGGAATAGGTCAGGTTGCACAGCTGGCAGTAGTCTACTTCCTTGTATTTGCATTAATATCGTGTTTTGCATCCCAATGAATCTTGAAGTCCTTTGCGTATAAGAGGTCCCATTCATCTGTATTGAGCCCTGTTGTGTCAGCAGCCCCACTACACATCAGATCATGCAGAGAAAAAAAGAATTGCTTCACCCGGCGAATTGAAAGGCAGCTTTAGGGAGGCCAGATTGTGCAAACCCTGAGTGTCACCAGTCACTCATCAATTTTGCAAACAGTATCCTGGGATCTGGTCTCTCTGGTGCATGTCTCCTCCTACAGCACATACTAGGCTGTTTGGGAAATTTGTGGGAAATCTAGGGAAAGAGCACCACTTCCTGGTTACCTGCAGCAGCCTGGAGCCCTATGATTGGCAGCTGCCTACAGATTAATGCTGGATGTTTCGGGGTTGTTACTCCGTGTTGACTGGAGTTCAGTTGATTCTGAACCGACTCATGCGTCTGGGTTTCTGCTTCAGTACTATCTGTACAAAAGCCTGCAGCAGCGTTAATACGCACAGGATTCACCTGTTTAGCAGTGGGAGTGTGATTGCCCAGTCTTGAGCCAGGATATTTCGCTCGTCTCCACTGAGCTGTTGCAGCCTAGTTTCCCGCCCTGTCGCACTGCAGTCCCGTTCCCAGTTCATCAACAGCGGGGGGCACCCTGCTGCCACCCATTCACTCACTTCCACCTGGGGTGACAGCTGACCCAAACAAAGAGGATTATCTTTCATTTCTAATAGATAATTTAATTCTGGGTCCAAGGCCCTGATCCCGGGCCCTGGGTTCAATTCCGGACTGGGGTGCTAACTGTGTGGAATTTGTTTTTAATAACATCACATTATTAACCCTTTATAATTTCTTGCATTAGGAATTTGTCTTTTTGCATACCCCAGCTTGCTCTCCATGAGACACACAGACAGGGAGAGAAGCTGGGGGTCAGAGCGCAGGGTCAGTCATTTATAGGGGACCCCTGGAGCAGTTGGGGTTAAGGGCCTAGCTCAGTGGCCCAAAGGAGTAGGATTCCTCTGACGGCTGTGGGATTTGAACCGGCAACCTTCCAGCCACAGACGCAGATCATTAGCCACAGAGCCACCTCTGAGTGAGTTTTCTCCAACAGTCCAGAGACATGCTGGTAGGTTAATTGTCTTCTGGGATAACTGGCCCTGGTGTTGGTGTGTGTTCATGTCTGTGGCTGTGTCTGCCCTCTGATCGCCTGGGGTCCCGTCCAGACTGTACCCTGCCTTGCGCCTGTTGCTTGCTGGGATAGGCTCTGGTTCCCCCGCGCCCCCCGAACTGGGTTAAGCACTTCCAAAATGGGTGGACATTGCGGGAACATCCCCACATTCAGGGATCGCTTTCTTTGCGGAGATCTGATGTTGCCCTCCCACATGGCAAGGTGAACATTCCCATGCAGGCACAATCCCCTTGGCTGCTCCCCGGGAGACCGAATTAGAGGCACCAGGATTGAGCTGGCATGAAACTCTTGTCTCCTTCGCAGTACAATGCCTGCTCATGACTTGCTAATGTGGCCTCTCGGCGGTCCTCTCTCCGGCCAGACGTGACGAGCGGTAACTGGGCTTTGTTCCGGCGGTGAATGGACACTGGACAAAAGAAGGCTCCGGGGAAAGCTAACAGGATGAGTTGGGGAGGAGGGGGGTAAGGCTCTTGGTGCTCTGGTCTCCTCTCCAGCCTTTCACGAATTTTGTAGAGCTTCCCCTCTCCTCGTAAGCCGCTTTCCTGGGCGGCTCTGATTGATCAGCGCTGAAATAGCGAGCCAGTTTAGACTTTTTTTTTCAGAGAGGGAGCGTGGAGTGGGCAGGCCTGTGACTTTTCCGCCCTGTGAGAAAGAGCAGAGATGACGCGCTCTGGCTGCTGAGTGATTCAGCACCGCCATCCCAGCCGTGCACTGCTGCAACTCTGTTGGGGAGATTTTCGTGTTCCACACACATTTTATTTTGGTTCTCCAAGGAATCCTGTAAGACGGGTAGTAACATTTCAGCTTCTTTTTTTGTTACGGAGGGGCCCTAGCTGCTAGATATAAGGTGGTTACCCCAAATGGCAAATTCAAGTTGTGATGTGGTGAAGAACTACCTGGGGACTGACCATCTTTCTGGCATTTGAAAGGGTCTTCAGACTACCTTCTGCTTGTCATCGTCAGCGCTTGTAACATAAAGAGCTTTTAAAAAGGACCAATCGGGCACCAGTCGCCTGTGCGTCACTAACACGAGTGTCACTCGCTGTGTCAACGGGGCTTCATTTCCCCCGCAGGACTTTGTTTTCCTCTTCCAAGCTTCCAGGAGTTCACCGAGTGCCGGGGTGTCTGGCGACTGCAGACTGGCAGCCTGGCGTGCACTTTTGTCTGGTTGCCCTTTGTCCTTCGGTGTCATGCGGCCATCTGCTCTGGAATCTGCCTTGTCGCTTGTCGCACAGCGTTCGCAGGCCCTGCGTCGCAGCTGTTGACCCATGTGACCCTGTGAACTTTGTCCTTCCCATTGTTTTATGAGCGCGTCGGCAGAATGCTTTTCTTGCGGCTCTTGATTTCCTTTGTGCTGTGACCTGCATGCGTCTCTCTCTCTGGCTAATCTGTTTACCCATCCTTCTACAGTCATCCATCTATCTGCTTTATCTAATTCAGGGTCGCAGGGGAGACCGAGCCTATCCTGGCAAGCCACAGGTGCGAGGTGGGATACACCACAGGCCACACATAGATACACTCACAGCAGGGCCACCTTTTCCAGGAGCCAATTAACCTACCAGTATGTCCTTGGAGTGAGGGAGGAAACCAGAGCACCAGGAGAAAACCCATATGAACGCAGGGAGAACATACAAACTCCACAGAGATAGCGCCCCAGGTCTAGAATTGAACCCAGGGCCCCAGTGCTGAGAGGCTACAGGGCTAACCACTGTGCTGCCATCATTCACAAAACATATGCTTTAATGAGATCAGTGTTGCCATCTTTTAGCCCAATCTCATTAGTTCTCAGGCTAAAGCTGGGCCAATTGGGATGAAGACCTCTAAGGAAAACCAGGTTGTACTTGTATGTTGTTTTGGTGAACCTGTAGGTGGTGCACTTGGGTCTGAACCAAGAGTTCCTGACTGATAACCCATGATAGTGATGGGGGACATTGTGTTTAAGAGGAGAAACTCTTGTCCTTATGAGGCGAACATCTGTGTTCCTTGTGTTGTGTAAATGGCTTAATTTAACAAATCATGTGCAACTGTTTATCACATAAATTTCCTGAAGTCTTTTGAATTGGGCTGTGTCATGGTAACCTGGTAAATGTGCTGGCCTGGTGCTGTCCAGGACCAGAACACTTGGTCATTTAATCTCTTCTGTAGGGGTCTAACCCCAGTGTCCTGCTTAAAAAAGGCCTCCCTGAAGTTCCCCCTTATTTCAGCTCCACTTCTCCACCAGTGCTGAGTAGAGGGACTGCTGTGTGTCACCCAGCTGCGTGGGTGTAGTGGGTCCTCTCCTATATGTAAAGCTGTTTGGGATCAAAAGAAAACACAGAGCGCCGTCACATTACGATGAATCCACTGAAATATACATGGAGCTCAACTAGTTTTGCAATCCTAATATTAATCCCGTGGATGACCATCCGAGTCATCTGAGAACTAACCGAACTCTCTTCTCCCTTTTTCCCAGAAGAGCCGGGGCTGTGACTTTTGTAGCTGTTCCAGCAGGGAGTTTTCTCTCGTTGATCAGGAAAACCTGTGCCCCAGGATATTACCTCAGTTTCACCGAGGGCAGGAAGGGGAATTCCAGAATCCGTCTGATTCGGTGTACGCTTCAGGATCCTCACGTTGGCTCATTATAGAAAAGTGTGCCCATGTGAGTGCATTCCCTGCCAGTGATTTCACCCTGCTGTGGAGCGATCGTGTGATTTGTGCTGGATGACCCTTTGGAAGGCCTTAGACAGGCCAGTGGTCTGCATGTTGGACACTCATAGGGCTGTGTCTCCGATTAGCACCTGCCTCTGAACCTACCCACACTCGCGCTGGGTCATCTCTGTCTGCGGTACTGCAGCCCAGCCAAGAACAGGCCAAGACTGTTTCTTGCTGGAACCTCAGCAAGAGCTTGGATCAGGTCTTCTTAGGCCCACGCTTTTCTCCTTGTGTCTTCGGTAACTTATAACGTTTAAGATTTATTCAAGCAGAGTAGGAAGTGAAGCCGAATTGGCTGTCTCAGAGCTGTAGTGTAAGGAAATCCATAAAAAGCAGGTGGCTAGATGTTTGTGTTGACTTCTTTGACGTTACTGTTCATTCTCAATTTTCTGTCCTAACGTATACAATCTTATTGACTTAAATTTGTGATATTTATAAATCTGAAAGCAGTTGCCATTATTTTATCTTGCACATGTCACCTTTGTGAGCCCTTGTACTCTAATGAACAGTGCCGTGGGATTTGTAATGATAAGGTAGTCAGGAACCAGGTTTAACTACCTTCTACACTTGACCTGACCTGGTCGTCATCCTGGGGCATTGCTTTGGATATCCAGATCCAGAGGAGAGAGCGCCACCTACTGGTCAACCAAAACTGCTTATAGCAACAACCTGGTTGCCATCAGAGGCCTTGCTTCCCAGTACTGGCCAAACTCAGCCTTCCTTAGTTTCTGAGAGCTGACAAAGACCAAGCTACAACATTAGGCAACAGACATGCTCAGGAGATGATTGTAATGTGTTGTGAAAAGTAACTGTGTCTGCCTGGTGTATAATGAGCAGCCCATTTCTAACTGGCAGGGAGAGAGTATGGAATCATCTTATGGCTGCTCTTCTAGTCACATGGTTTGTGGCTTTAAGTGCAGTCGTTCTCCCAGAGGTTAAGGCTTGGACATGAAAGGGTCTTGCTAAACCTATTATCTAACTACTTCTGGTTAGATCTGTGGAGCCCTCCTTGTCTGTGTTGGAAATTCATCACTGCCTTTTCTCTTGAAAGCAATCGCAGCCATTATCTTATTCCAATTAAGTACAATCAAAAGGACTTGGGCTTGAGGAGCAGTCCTATGACAGCAAAGCCTAAAGGGCAGACTTGCTAGTTAACCTCAAATAAAAGCAATTCTAGCACTGGTTATGCCACAGGAAATTCCTCTTTGGTCGCTGTTTTTTTTTTTCCACGGTCAACTGCTCTCGCGATTTAGTGATAGCCATCATCGCCGTGTGGCAGTCATCCTTATCCGGCCGAGGAAGTGTGCTCTGTCAGAACTGTGCTTGCAGGTGAGCAGGAAAGGACTTGTAGGGTACAACAGGGAGAAGCTCTCCTGTAGGCGAGAGAGTGGCAATATTCTACAGCAGCAAAATGAACTGCCAGGTTACGGAAATTGTCAGCTATAGAAACCCTGCATTTGATTCCACACAAAATGAGCTATATCAGATATTTGAAACACGACGAGTTGACACGCAGTTTACTGTCCTGGGCCAGCTGTTTGATAGAGTTGCTGTTGGATGGCAGTTGGGTTGCAATTCCAAAACCGAAATCCTGACTCTCTGTGGTCATTTAAAATGCCAGGGCCTTTCTTGAAAAGAATAGGGGTGTAACCTCAGCATCCCGGCCAAATTTCCCATTGGCCTTTACCAGTCATGGCCTCCTAATAACCCCCTTCTCTGAACTGGCTTCATCGCTCTGTTCTCCTCCCTACTGATAGCTGGTGTGTGGTGAGGGTACTGGTCACTGTGGCTGCTGTCACATCATCCAGGTGGGGCTGCACACTGGTGGTGGTGGAGGGGATCCCCATTACCTGTAAAGCGCTTTAAGTGGAGTGTCCAGAAAAGCACTATATAAGTGTGAGCAATTATTATTATCTTCCACAGAGATCTGTACTTTCAGCATGATCACTACAAAATGCTATATTTTGGAAATCCACTTTTGGAAATTCAAAACAATTTTACCTCAATGTTGGAGTGGAACGTGCCACACAGCCGTGTTGAAGTGTTGCTGAAGCCGATACCTTGGTTTATTTAAAAAAACAACTGGATGAGACTCAGGGGTCAAATAAATTTGAACTACCAAACAGGCTAGAATGGCCCAATGACCTTCCTCTTGTTTCCAGACGTTTGTGTGTTGTGCTGTCTGCCTTCTAGCACATGAGGGTGTGTCGAGAGGCTGCGCTGGTCATCTCTATTTGACATACTGGCAGTATCCTTTTACACAGCTGTGTTGAAAGTATGAAATGAAGAAAGTCCAATCAGTTGGTTAGGATACTGTATGTTGTAATTTGTCATCCCTTGGTGGCCTTTAAAGACACTGTAATGATCCAGGGCTCTCCTGGTGTTCTGTCCAGAGGAACACAGACATTGTTATTGGCTCAGACAAGCAGGCTTTTTATGTGGGCTCTAATCAATGGCTTGTCTGCTGTCTCCCCAATGGTTTTCAATAGGATGCCCATAAATATTAAATGATGAGGCAAGAATCTGTTTTGCGGTCTCAATTGAAGGAGGCAAAATTGAAGATAACCTGACAAATAAACAGACTGTAGCACCTGAGAGAAGCTTTAAAACTGTGAAGTGTTACAATTGGCAGTGGATTTTTGTCTGTTTGGTCTCTCTGAGAAGTACTCATCTAGGTCTAATCGATGAAGGCTGATGACCCCATGTGGTCATTTTGGAACCATCAAGTGTAGTCAAGCGATCAACAAAATGCTCTGCTGCATGCTGGGTAGAACAGGTGCTGTATCATTCTTTAAGAGAAATCACCGAGGTTCTGGTGCGCTCTGTGAGTCAGGTCACACGGCATGCAGACCTCTCAGGACAGCTCTCGTGCTTCCTTTCCCTTTGCGTTGTTGAGATTCCGTAGGCGTTCTTGGCTTCCCTGGAATGGAGGGGGGGTGGGGTGGTAAGGGCATGGAAGGGGGCGGTGGGTCTGCAGAGGTGAGAAGAGGGGGTGTTTCTGGGATTCCGTTGGTCAGGCCCCAGCAGATGGCTTGGGTTGACCCGTTACTAAGCTCAGACATCTGCTGCTGTCACAGCGCTGGGCTCTTCACTTCATGCAGAGTCCTGCCTCTTTTCGCCAGGCTGCCTGGACGTGGAGATATGTGCAACACACCAAGAAACAGAAGAACATCAGTATCTGGGAAACTTGGCTTAATGTATCACACACAGGGCCTGACACAGACGCTTGCCTATAAAAAACAGTGTTGGTCGCAGATGGAGAGCAACACGGTTCGTAAAACGGGTTGTGTGAATATCGACAACAGGTGCAAGATGTCTGAAGCTTCTTGCATCAGCTTAAGTAAATTAACAGAGACAGGTGTGTGAAATTAATATTATATCAGTGGTGCTGCTTTTCTGTTCAGTCAAGATAGTTTGTCGCAGGAGTTTTGAAACCTGAAACGGATGAAGCTGCTATGCAGCAGAAGTCCCATCTGTTTCTGTGCCAAGAGGGAACATGACTATACATTTGGGTCTTTTCTCTGTGTGTCCTCTGAACTCTTCGTACACCACTTAATTCGCACATTAAGTGCCATAGAGCAGACCGTCTATAGCCAGTGTATCTGAGCCAGGTGATAAGAGGAAGCAGGGGAGTGCCTAATTACACATGGTGTGCATGTTGGCATCACTTCATTAAACTGCTACCGAAATACTTTGGAAGCATCTTACACCTGTCATGAGTATCGCCCTCCCAATTGCTTTCATCTTCAGAGTAGCACAACACTCTTGCTATGCTGTAAATTTCAGGGGCAGATATGCTATGGGATTAATTCTACAGACACAGTGTGGGTGCGTCTGAGCAGCCTTGACAAAAACCAAAGCACAAAACAGAGCAGACACAAACACAACCATCTGAGTTTGCTTGGTTTTGTGAATCATACAGGGCCCGAGGCAGAAGGGTGGATTTTTTTTTTTTTACACCACAGGCACAGGAATATTTTGTGGAATTGGACGCTCATGCTACGTTTTAACGCTCAGTTCACGCCGGGACACGGTGCCTCATCAAGGTATTAGTGATGTAGAGTCCACACACGCTGTCAGGCTCAGCCTTGGCAGTGCGAGAGTGGCGATGGTTTGTAAAAAACGGAATGACGATTGAATTTCTTCCAGCAGAAAGAGAAACCGATGCCTCCGACCGCAATACCTCGGAGAGCTAAGTCCTTTCACAGCGTAAGATCACCTTTTAAGCAATATGCTTTGGTATCCTGTGAGCTGTTCTTTTTTTGGTTTTGTGTTTATTTTGCTTTGTTCTTGGTTGGGGCGGGTAGCAGTGTGCGGTAAGGGGGTGCTGGGTGTGAGGGAAGTTGGGGCGTCAGATGGGCGCGGCTGCAGGCTGGTTTCCCCAGTGTCTCGCAGCGCAGAGGCCCAAGACCCCTGCCGAGCCCCAAGGCTGGATTCTGCCGTTCTCCCCACTGCTGTTTTTGTTCAACTCAGTCCCTTTTTCACAACACAAATCAATTTGAGCACAAAATCCTCAAGGCATAGAAGGGGGGACCC
Source organism: Lepisosteus oculatus (assembly GCF_040954835.1). Taxonomy (NCBI): domain Eukaryota; kingdom Metazoa; phylum Chordata; class Actinopteri; order Semionotiformes; family Lepisosteidae; genus Lepisosteus; species Lepisosteus oculatus. Next base: position 30,022,633 of record NC_090700.1, read on the forward strand.
CTGTATCCTTGTGCTAGGTGCTTCAGTAGTGTCCCACTAGGAACTTGACCCCTCTCAAGCAGAAGATATCAGCCCAGCTCTGCCCCTGCTTTTCCTAGCAGTTTCGGAGTCTTCCACTACAGACCTGCAGTCCCATTGTGACCGAATTTGAGATTTAAAGTCCGTCCAAGTGTGAAAAAGGAATGTCTGTCCTGTGTTCAGGGGGACATGGGTATTGACGTCACTGGTCATTTTGTAGTCTGGTCTCCAATCCTGCAACTCTGTGACGACTCCGTTCGACTCCCAAGAGGATGGAAAAAGTAGAAACCCCAAGCTCATGTTCCAGTGTACTCGGATGCGTGCATGCCTCATGAGGGATTGTGGTGAAAATCCAAACCCTCTTGTCAGCAACATGCCTCCAAGCAAGACTGGAAGAAGGGAGACGTTATTTGCACGTGGACATGGGGTCACGCAGAAACAATCTAATGTCCAAGTTCGAAGACCGAAGCAGTTCTTCAATGTTCAATAAGAATAGAGCAAGGGGCCAACTGGGATAAAAATGTTTAACTTTGGGCCGTGACACCCCACAATCTATCCCTAATCTAAATCCTAGGGTGCAGGTGAGACTGTACCCTGGACAGGATCCCTGTCATACCGGGGACCCTCAAGAAATGCCAAATTATCCTAGTTGGCATGTCTTATGGAGGCAGGAGGAACTCAAACAAATGCAAAGAGAACCAGAAAGCTCCACATGTAGGATGCAGGATCTTAAAGCTCGGAGATTTAAGCTTAAAGCTCCTCCATGCATTTCTTTGCATGTAAAAACTTAAGTGTCTTTCTGGAAGTCTGTTCCAGCTTGAAGGATGATCCAGAGTTTTCAAAGTACTGCCGTGTCTCTGAATACAGATATTTGTCCTGGAAATTCTCTTTGAGAAGGGAAAATTCAATGAATTTCAACTGCATCCTTTTACTAACTTAAACGACAGAGTAGCCAGCATTTCGTTTTGAATTCACGTAGCTGAGGACCCTTCTCCTAAGGTGATTCCTGAAACCAAACGTCCAGTGTGGGCCATCATAGACTTGCCATAGAAGTGCCACCCAGTCTGATTTTATTGCTGCCTGTTATCAACCTGCTATTAAGATACAGTTCCTCACTTCCACAGTTTTATCCCACTATTGTACAGCAGCTCAGAGTGGCCAGAATCCAGCTGTACGGGCCTGTTTGCAGAGTTGAGACCCTGTCTCCTGTAATGGGACAGCCCCCCCATCACAGCAAACTGGGGCAAGAGCTCCCACATTCCGCAGACCCTGCTGCCTCAGGCCAGGTGGAAACTCCTGAACTGAGTTGACTTTCTTTTTTGTAGCAAAATGGGACAAACCAAAATCTGTACCTGCACTGCAAATTCTCCTCTGGAGCCATCAGCTTTATTGTCCCTAAAGGCGCACTGGGCCTGAGTCAGTGGAGTTCTGCTCATTGCTGGGGCTAAACTTTGGGGGTGGGCCAGTTCTGTTCCACATGGCAGGAACTGTAGTCTTGCTGCTTCCTGTGTTGGTGGCTCAGGGGAGAGGGGTTATCCCGAAGTTTTCCTTTCAGGACACCGGAATCTGGCAGGCTAGCGTATTGCTCTTATTAAAGTGCAAAAGAACTCTCCCAATCCCAAACCCCTAACTTAAAACCTACAGAGATCCACTTGTTTGGGATCTGAAGATGTTAAATGACAAACAGCCAGTATGACACACGCAGTGTTTCTTTAATGAAATTGGGGAGGAGTGGAGGTGAACTTCCTGGTTGTCCTGTCAGAGAAATTTCGTGGGACCTTTTTTGCTGAAAACCTGTCCTTTGTGTAGGCAGTGCATGCTGGGAGGAAGCAGGTGGGAGGGGTTTGCATGGGCTTCCTGTCCCTTTTGTGTGTTGTTGCCATCGGTGAGGAGCCAAAGAGGCCTGGGGTCAAACTCTGGGGGGGCCTAGAGTTTGAGCACCGATTATATGTTTAGAGTTTTTAAGATGTGATTACCTTTTGTTGTAAAGTTTTAAAAAATCAAGAAAACCACTAAAAATGCTGTTCAATCAAGAAAGGTAGAAAAGATTCAGTTGAATTACAGAATGGTGATTAAAGGCAAATGTTTCCGTTTAAAACTATGTGGCACGTCTGGGCAGAACTGTAGATTGGGGGAGACAACTACACAATCTTTAGGCCCATTTCGCCACAGTATTTGAGTGTTTATTGGGTATTAATTTAATTATGCCATCATTCCCTCATTACTAATTGCAAATAATCTCCCACACCAAAGAAACTGGCTGCCAAACTCTGCATTCCAGCTAGAGAATTGGTGTCCTCTCGTTTTCATCCCCTTTAATCCTGGCACAGGTCCTCATACTATACTTAGCAACTTGAGCACAAATGAAAAACTTTGCCTTAAGAATTTGTGCCTCTTGAGAAATGTATGATAGTTGTATGCTATTATTGACCTCGATATGAGTTGTATGTGGGTCCAGACAGCCACCAGTCTGCACAACCTGATTTTCTCCGCTGTGAGCTGCCAGCTCAGGACACTGAGGGTGGGTATACATTGTAACTCCACTGCAGTGTCTACATTTGGGGGAAAAAAGGCAGAAGGTGTGTGACTGCTTCATTAAGGAGAGCTGCTTTTCTTTTCCCTGTGCTGTCTTCAGGACTGAACATCCTAAAGACAGGAGGGGTTTCAAAGGGTTTGGGCTCCTTTAACCTGTAGTCTGACCCTCCATGAAGCTGCAGTCTGAGTGATTTTATCCAAGCCTTCTGAGCACTTATTACACATTCTGCTGTGTCAAGTTTAAAGTCAGATGAACATTGGGCTGCAGACACAGGAAAAAATCCTGTTACATTGCACACGTGTGGTTAGATGCCTCATCTCCCAGGAGCCCTGAACGCTCAAGCACACCTAATGCGTTTTGAAATTGCGTATTAAGAAGGTGCTCTGAAATTGGGATGTGATGGGACAGAGTCGGCCTTTTTTCAGGGTTTCTCCTAGGAAAGGTGAGACTGGCACTGTCTGACAGGGATCTGTGGGGTGAGTGTTGAGCCTGAGGTGGGGCCAGGGTGCTGCCCCGCGTGGGGGACGTCGTCTGATCTCTCTCTCTGCTCTACCCCCCCATCCTGTCCTCCTTCCTCCTCCTCAGATTGAGAAGATCATGACCCTGATCGGGGCCGGGATCGAGTTCTCCAGGGAGCAACAGCCCTTGGCCTCAGGTAAGATGCCTCGCTCGTAGGCGTTACTCTTGTACTGTTTCGTGTCAATTTGAAGGCCTCAAAATGCATCTTCCAGCAACTCCAGCAGCCCTGAAGCAGGTCAACTCTTCAAACCTGAGAAATCTCTCAACTCGCCTTTCTACTAGGGCCTCTGTCTGATCTATCAGACACTTTATCCTGCACTTTTTTTTATTTTTATGTTTTCTTCAGCACTGTGTACAGCGTCCTTAAGGTTGGAAAGACAATTTATAAATGATATTTATTACTATAGAATGAATGCGCTAGAACGATAGATTTATTTAAATTTTGCAGTCAAGTTCAGAATATGTGGAAAAATTACACAGTTGCAAGAGTTTACCTTAAAATACCAAGGTTTGATCAAACAAAGTCGTTGTACATGCGTGCCTGTGCTTAATGTGTTTTTGATGATTTACCTTCTAAAACAATCTGGTATGTCTGCCCCCGGGGGGTAAGTTCTGAGTTATGGGGCAACTACCTTGGTCCTTCTGCAAGTATTTATTTTACAAAAGTCACTGGCAGAATCTGGGTTACGCAAGTCAATAAATTAATAAGTGCTGCTTTGCTTCGCTGGTACACTGGGTTCAGTTCTGGACCTGGAGTGCACTTTGCATAGAATTTGTCTGTTATCTGTGTGTTGAGTGTTCACAGAGGTTTCCTCCAGGTGCTCTGGTTTCCTCCTACAGTCCACATACATACTGTTAATTAATGAATTGACTTCTGGTAAAACTGGCACAGACGCCCACACTACCTCCCATCAGAATCAGTCTGCCCTGCGATGGACTGGCGTCCCATCCAGAGTGTATCCTGCTTAGTGCCTGTTGCTTGCTCGGATATCACCCGGGACACCGAATTGGATAAAGTGGATAGGAAATGAATGGATGGAAATGTTGATAAAGTAGTTAACAGTCAATTACATAACTGGGGACTAATTAATGAAGCCACGCTTAAAATCCAGCAGTGTGACGGTGCCTAGCTGTAATATTAACCTTTATTAGTTTGAAGACACTGTAAGCTTTTGTCCCAATACACTACAACAAAGCAGTTCCTTATTGAGGTTATAAACACAGGCCTCCATACAGCCCCCTTCTATAATTTTGCCTCACTGCTCTTCTTAACTTGCTTGCCACCTGACAGGGAACAAAAAAATCCTTTGCTTGACCCGCATGTCCCTGTCCAATATTAAATTATTTTTAAACAAGTTACCGGACCCTACAGCCAATTTGTTTTTTTTGTTGGAAAGTTTGGCTGCTGTGAAGCACCAGCTCTTGTGCGTGTTGAACTGCTGACCCCAGCCAGACGCCCGTTATTGGATTAAACATGCCAGGCGGACAGATGTTTCTGGAAACTGATGTGAGGAGGATGTTGTTTACCGAGGGACACAGGTTCATCTGCGTCTCTCCTTCCTGTGACTCACGGCCCAGATCTCCTTGCTGACCTCTTTCCTCAGTTGTAGGGGGTCACTACATGGGCGGATTAAGTCAGAGCCATGCTGTTAGGCCAACACATGGAACCTTGGGCCACCACCTCCGTGTATCCATGTGGTAGATCACTTTTCCTTTCCTTATGTTACTTCAGCCAGAGTCAGCCAGGACCTGTCCTGTGAATCTCCACGCTCCCCCCCCAGAAGTAGGAAAAGCAAGATGGCTCATCCATTAAAATCGCTTGCAGTGTAGGTGGAGCCCCTGTAGTCTCGCTGTTGCTGCTGCAGTCTCTTGCCTTGAGACGAGACTGGAGGAGTTTATTGCCATATGTACACGTACAACGGGATGATCTCTCGGGACATACACGGTACAACAGGCAACACCGCACAATGTAGATAGTACATTGCAAACCAAATAAATAATAACAACGGGAACAAGAAATATGTTGTGGGACAAGAAATATGTAGTAGTGAGGGGAAAAACAAAATGGAAGACCATGCAAAAAGTGTGCAGTGCAGATGTGTGTTGAGTGAGGCATTGCAGTTAGCTGTTGAGGATGCGCGCTGCAGTAGCGTAGAAGCTGTTCTTGAGTCTAGTGGTCTTTGCTTTAACAGTGCAGTACCGCTTGCCTGAGCGCAGGGGGGAGAACAGTTTGTGGCCGGGATGGTTTGGATCCTGGAGGATGGATTGGGTTGATTGTGACAGCGGATGGTGTGAATCTCATCGATTTGATGGTAAACTATATCCGATAATCCTCTGTGCCGTTGCCACAACCCTTTTTAGTGCGTCTCCGTCATGTGTGGCAGTATTGCTGAACCACACAGTGGCACCACTAGGGAGGACACTTTCTTTAGTGCTGTGGTAAAAGTTCATGAGAAGCCTCTTCAACCATACCCCATTTCTTTAAGCACCGCAGAAAGTGCAGGCGCTGTTGTGCCTTTTTTCAAGATGGTGACGTCTCACGTGTAGCTCTCTCGTTTGACGTTAGCCCACGGGGGGTGTCCCAGTCGGGGACGTACAGGGAGCCGGAGCTGGGTGAGCTGGGTGAACCCACCATGCCCCCTTCAGGCTGCGCGTTGACAGTGGGTGTGTGTGTCGCCACCTCAGTCTGCCCGGGCTGGCACAGGGGTCCTTAACAGACAGCCGAGTTGATCCACCCAAGTTAAAAAAAAATACTGGCGGCTACAAAATGAATATGAATGACCTCCTGCTTCTTTGCTCTCCGTTTATCAGTTCTTGTACCAAACAGCAGATGACCAGACAGACCGAGAAGCTGATCCCAGAAGACACAGTTACCTGGTATCTCTTACAGCAGAGTTCCCACATCAATGGGCTTGAGGTCCATTTTATTTCCAGTTGAGCTCACAGCTACACAGTTGCACTCGTAATTGACTTGCTTGCTCTTTTTAAAATTTCTGCTAAGGTTTATCTATAAGAAAGGACTTAATAGCTCTGCTTGAACAAAACCCTAGCTAGGGCTTTCAGTGCAAGGTGTCAGCTGTGCTCCTAGATGAGTCGATTATCTTATTTTTTTGTAGTGCTTCTTCTAAGTGTTTGTGTTAAGCTTGACCATACAGAGCAGCTATCCCAGAAATATGGAACAGGAAGGGGCAAGGAGGAAGCTCTTTAGTATTGCACAGATTTCTGAAGCCCACGGGTGAGGGAGTGTGCTGTATTGATAGCGCGTGGAAATATGGGACTCAAGCAGGACAAGCAATATGAAGATAATCCGAAAAAATATCCCGCTGTTGTTAACTGCTCAGCTATGTGGGCTGAGTAGCAGGGAGATAGTTGTAGGGGCAAGAACAGAATCCTAAGAGGCTGGAGATGCAGAATTGTAATCATTTGGTTAAGGAGGTTGTTGAAAGGGGGAGGGGAAGAGGCTGTTCAGGCAGTGACCTTCAGCCTGTGCTTTAACTCGATATGCAGTGAACGATCCTGCATCCTGCTCAGGCCCTACAGGCTGAAGACGAGCTGATAACTAACATCATCCTAATGCTAGGCAGGTTAAAAAAAATGCATCAGAACAGATTTTGATTAATTGGATCCTGCAGTTGTGGAGTGTTGCCTCTGTTTGTAGTTCGCAGCTCATTTCAGTTGAGGCTCATGCGCTTCATGTCAATGAGGGGAGAACAGTTTTCTGGAGAACAGTCGGCACTTGTGGATTACAGTTATCTGCATGAGAAATAAATGTGCCTCAGTGTTTGGAATTTAATTTATATCCTCAGTGCCGTACTTTCGGATTAACTTCCAGAATACAATTAGTGCAATTTACCTTGGAGCAAAAGTTCAGGAACCTCAGATGGTGTCTGTTCTCGCTGTTTTTTGGAAAGATGGCTGGACTCCTTGACCCAGTTTTAAGGGCTGACAAAGTGACCCAACTTTCCGAGTTTCATTTCCTCTCCAGCTCCGTAATTAGGAGCCGAGCCCCTCTGTGGGACGGGTGCCCCAGTTGCAAGGCTATAATTGGAGGGCTCGTGTATTTCTGTCGGCTCCCGCAAAGCCAGAGCGTCAAGCGGCCGTGAGCTCCTCTTCTGGCGCTAACCCACACCCCCTCCGGGCGCGGCCCGGGTCCGAACCCCTCACCATGGTGAATTTAACGTTCAGAACGGGGTGCGTCCTCGCTGCCCGCGGCCTCCAGCCCGAGAGTGCTCAGCAGTGACGTCTTGCCAAGTGCGTTTTAAAAAGGGCGTTGTAGCAGCCGGGTTGGGTGATTGTTAGATTTATTCTGATTGCCGCTGTTCTCGTCATTATAAAGACAAAGAATAGACTGTGACAGCTGCAGTTTCAGGCTTGGAAAACTGATGGCGCAGGAGAGATGCTTTTGTGGGTTTTTTTCTTGCCAGCGTAAAATGAAACACCGGTGGGTTTTGTTAAAATGACACACTCATCTTCATCAACCCCCACCAACACACACTATTCTTATTTCTGCCTTAATCGTTTTCATTAGGCAGTAGGGCCATGAGGGAAGTGGGGCGGGGTCCCCTTAGAGTGGAGAGTAATTACACACTCCTCGTTAGAGAATGTGTAGAAGACGGGCCGTGGCAGCCATTAATGTTGTGAGACGGCATGCTGTCTCTGGTGAGCACACGGCGCCCAAAACCTCCCAGTGCCTCCCGTTTTCCTTTTCCAGAATTGATTTTAAATCGGTTCCAGACCCCCACAACCTTTAGTGTAAAGACTGTTCTCAGCATTTCCACTTGGTTTTCCCTTGTCATCCAGCTTGCTGTCCCTGTCGGTTCTGAAGAAGGCCTAAACGCCAGGTACAACGGACAACTTTTGGAGAAGTGACAGTTTTAAAATTGGGTGCCATTACTAGTTGTTTTGGGTTTTCTTCTAAATGCCCGCTGCAAATACTGTCCTTGAAAGCGGTAGTTTGAGTGTTTATTTTGGGTTTTTTTTTCACCCTCATAGATTGGAGAATCTGCTTTACAAAAGAAAACTAGGCTAGGAAGCTAATCGCCTCTGTGCTTCGAGTCTGGAGTGGCGAGATAGCTACTCCTGTACCGCTTTTGCAGTCGTGTGTATGTGGAATGAGTTTGCTCATGCACTCCTGCACTGGAAGAGAACCTTGGAGCACAGTTCAGCTTGTGTGGTACGGAATGCAATGGACTTTTTTTTTTTTCTTTTGCAAGGCAGGAGAGAAACTCTGCATGACCCACACTTACCAAGGACATCTTCCACGCTCCTCCACTGTGGTACAAAGTCAACGTCCCGAACCGAATAGTCACATATACCCCCCTTCTTGAGCAGGAGCCGTCCATCACCTTGCTTATTGACATTACACGCTGTCTTGGTTGCCTCTCTAAGCCTCTCTCGGTGTGTGGTGTCCTTTCTTCACTCACGGCTGTATTCTAATCAGTGCCGGGGAGAGGGAGCGGGAGAGAGAGAGAGCTCGATTGAGTAAGGGGGAGTGAGGAGAGGGGGAGGGACCTGAGGTCTGGAGCACAGAATAGCAGCTCTCTCCTTCAGACAATGAGGAGCAACCCTGCAGCGTCTGACAGAGAGAGAGTGAGGGAGAAAGTGAGGACGCAGAGCCAAAGATCAGAACTATCGCCCAGTTCGGACAAGAGTGCCTCTGGGGTCGCGTCTGCCTTTCACCAAGAAAAAAAAAGCCAACTCGCTCAGACCACCTGCACCGGGGGAGACGCAGTGAATCCCTGAGAGGGGAACACGCCGAGCCGCTGGCGTTGCGGGAGAGGGGCTCCTGAAGCGCAGGGTTCCGGCAGGGGCAGAGGGACAGGAGAGGAGAGCGGTCAGGTCCGGCCGCGCTGGCTGGGTCTCGGGGGGCGGGGGTGGGGGGGGTGTCAATGGAACAGCACAAAGGACGGGGCCACAATACGTGACCGAGGAGGCTTGTCGGCGCACTAGGGGAGCCCTGTGCCTCCGCTGCCCAGCCAGAACGAGCCGACGGATTGCTGCTGCAGGGCTCTGGCTTTGCTGGGAAGACCGACCGGTGACGGACTGCTGAAAGCCGGCAGGAGATCACCAAGGACAGTGAAGTGTGCTGCGGAGCTAACCAAAGCCAAGCAACAGAAAAAGCCAGATCATTTCCAAGCCTCCAGATCTGTCATTTTGTCACATTTGTCTTAGCTGATAAGGTTTTCATTTTTTGGGGGGGCGACCCGCAAGCGGCAGGAGTTCCAGATAACTCAATCTTATTGATCACAGCTGCTGGATTGCTGGTTTGGAAATATTTAACACTTCATAGGAAGAAACAAAATGTCAATCCGAGTTGGGATGTAGCCGGGTGGGGATGTGTTTGCTTCCTCTCGGCTTTTAAAGCATCTGCGCTTGGGATCCATCTGTAATCAAGTCAAACGGACTGTGCGACGCAGCGCTAACAGTTCGGTACCTGTTATTCTAGAGCGAACCGAAGCAGGAGTCCTGGAGAAAATGCTGGGTTTTGCCCAAAACACGTGTTTGGATTCCTGAGGTGTATGGTGTATCTTCTTTTCATCCCGAGAGAGGAAGACTAGTGGTAAAGATCACCAGAGACCCAGTCGAGGATCTGAATGCTAAAAGATTTCATCGCTAGATGTGAGAAACAAACCTGTTCAGTCACCTGATGATTTCTGACACCCCCTTCCCTCAAGGCGCTCAGAAGCTTTTAAGTGTGTGGTTCTTGTTTTCGTTTTTGGGGGGGTTCAGCACGGCCGTACCCTTTCAGTGGTTAGCAGAAGGCGAGGTGAAGTGCGGAGCCTCTTTGTTGTTCCGACCTGCGCTATTCTCCTTGTTATCGCTGTTGTCATTAGTATTCTGAGGAACGTGCTCCTTCTGCGCTTGCTTTAGTCCAGCAGAATCCGGCCGGCACTTTGGTGAGGAGGCACCCTCCGCTTTCGGCTTGAGCAGCTACTCAGCGGAGTGAGAGAGGCAGGGGAGGAGCGGCGTCGTTATCTTAATTAGCTTGCTCCGGTTCCCAGCGACTCTCGGCCGCCGCCGAAAGCCCACCCAACAGCCTTACCCAAATCGCTCCACAGGGAGAATCTGAAAACCGCCCCTTCCCCACCTGCATTCGAGCCTGGATCGTCGCAAATCCTCCTCTCGAGGAAGAAAAATCAAACACTTGAGAAGGGACTTCGGAAACCGCGCTGATCTGTGTGAAGGGGAAAGACGCCTACAGCTCCAGTAACAAGAGCTGCGTTTGTGCACCAGAGCTGACGTGAAAACTTTAAAAAGTTGCTGGAAGTAGATTCGTCTGATCATTAATTGTTAACGAAGACGGTGGATTCTAAATCTGGCCTGCTCCTGCTTGAATAGTAAGGTCCATAAAAGATGGTAGTTTGGTTTGTTCCAGCAGAGTTACCGACCCACCAGGGAAACGGATCCAGGACTCAGGTGGTCTCCCTCTTCACTCGCTGTTGCTAGCCTGTGGGGGTGTGCTGAGACATCCCCCCCGACCCCACCCCCATCCCTTCTTCCATCGGAGAAGCCCATCCCTCGTGTGAAGTGTCTGGGCCCCCGCCTCGCTGTGGGAGCCCCCACCCCAGGCCTGGACGCTGTCTCCGCTGCCCTCCTGGTGTTTCTGCGCTCGGCTGAGCTGGCCGAGAATGATGTGGCAATGCCACGTCTCGTCCTCAGAGTGCCGCTGCTACCGCCTCAACGGCTTCTCCCTGCTGAAGCGTTTCCCTCTCTCCGTAGGCGGTGGGGGCAGCGGCGGCGGCGGCGCCGGGGGCTCGCGGGCACTGGACCAGCCCGTGGGCGACTGGCTGGAGCACTTGGGGCTGCCGCAGTACGAGAGCAAGCTGCTGCTGAACGGCTTCGACGACCTGCGCTTCATGGTGAGTGCCCGGCGCTTGACCACCTGTGTCGCCCTCCTCTTTCCACAAACCTGTTTCACCTCCTCTTCCATTATCCGCCGCGCTCCTTCGCGTGCAGACGCTTGGTTCAGCTCCAGCTCTCTTTCTGTCTGTCTTCTCCGCTGCCGTTTCCAAACGAGGCCATAAAGTTGGTGCAACATTGCAAAGTTTGAAAGGAGGGTGAGGGATTGTTTTCCAGGGAGGCAGCAGGAAGTGACATTACATCACTTCCGCCCAGGACAGCTTGTTCTTCTAAGCCATCTTTACTTGCCATAGACCTGTTGAAACATCGATTCTAAGTACTGTAATGCTTTTTAAAAAAGGACTCTTGTTTATTTTGGGGAGCAGATTAGGCAGATTACAGACATCATTGCAATTATCTCTTTCGGGCTGGGCCTCTTATCCTCGTCATACCAAAACCAGAATTATCTCTTGACTGAGAGCTAAACATGGTTCCTGCTGCTCTTGTAATAACAGTGCTTAGCGGAACATGATGTCATCAATCTCCTTCCCAAAATACAGCTGTTGTGGGGTTTTTTTTTAGTTAATTTAAGATAAACAGTTGCAGATGTCTAGGTGGTGCTCTGTACCTAAAACAAGGTTATTTGTGGATTGACCTCTTCATGAATTTAATAAGTATAATAAATACTTTGTTGTACTACATTGCACAATGATGTATATTCTCAGGTTATTATATATATATGTATGCATGTTTTCCACCTCCAGCAAAATGACCAATATATGAAGGGTACCAAAGAGTGCTTGTAGATCTGTGCACCTTCTAGCAGGTTGTGGGTCAGATTTCTGGGGAATTAAGAACACCGCATGTGTTTCTGTCAGCGCCAGGGTCTATAGAGCTAGAGGAACTAGAGGCAGACAGAGACAGAGGGTGCCGGTCCACTGCAGCTGGCAGTCCACTGTTGGACCCAGGGGTCCCCAGGTCCATTCTACGGGCTGTTTTCTTCCATCTTGCTCCCGAAGTCAGTTCGCGGACTGGCCTCTGCATTCCATTTGGCAGACGACGCCGTTACCTGCCATCCTAGCGTCCCTGTTCTACGAGGAAGTGGGCATGGGCTCGGTTTGGTCAGTGTGATGTGAGGAAGAGAGGAACGCTCTGTATGTGTTGCACTTCATGAAGAGGTGAATAAGTTTGATCCACATTCTGGGCTCCCATCCTTAAGAATCCAGCGAGCAGTAGAGACAGACAGTCAGATGTGTCAGCAGACGGATGTTAGTGTGTTCTTGAGGCACCTGCTGCGAAGCTGGAGCTAAATACGCAGTAGCTCTCAGCTTGTTTTATGGTCAGATGAGACTGGAGACCGCACAGCTATAATCCATAATTGATTTTAAATCGGTTCCAGACCCCCACAACCTTTAGTGTAAAGACTGTTCTCAGCATTTCCATTTGGTTTTCCCTTGTCATCCAGCTTGCTGTCCCTGTCGGTTCTGAAGAAGGCCTAAACACCAGGTACAGCAGCAGACAACTTTTGAAGAAGTGACAGTTTTAAAATTGGGTGCCATTACTAGTTGTTTTGGTTTTTTTCTAAATGCCCGCTGCAAATACTGTCCTTGAAAGCGGTAGTTTGAGTGTTGCTTTTGGGGTGTTTTTTCCCCCTCAAAGATTGGAGAATCTGCTTTAGAAAAGAATACTAGGCTAGGAATCCAGTGAGCAGTAGAGACAGACAGTCAGCTGTGTCAGCAGACGGATGTTAGTGTGTTCTTGAGGCACCTGCTGCGAAGCTGGAGCTAAATTCTCACACTACGCAGTAGCTCTCAGCCTGTTTTCTGGTCAGATGAGACAGGAGACCGCAAAGCTGTCCTGAGTAAGAGATCCCACAAAGCGATGCCCTTTTCCCCCCACTGCCTTACCGCATAGCAGACCGAGAGACGTGCGTTCTGTGAGGACCTCTCCAATCTCTAGGCGATAAAGCCGACACTCTGTTTTAAAGGTCACGACCAATAGTTATCTCTCCAAGGCCCGCTTGTCTCGCGCTGGTGCTTTTCTTCCAACACGTGCTTAAGGTCTGTCAGGAGAAGAGCTAGAGGCGGGAACTCAGGCCTCCTCATTGCAGCTCCTGGTAGGATAATTTCCACGTGTTTCCAAGGATTCTGCCAACGGGCAGCCGAGAAAACGTCGCTCTCTGCAAAAGAGGGCGTGACCTCCACCCATTGGGGTGACTTTCACTTGGGGGCTCTGATGCTTAGGGGATCAGCCTCCTAGCCCGTAGCGGAGAAGAGGCAACACTCAGAATGTGTGGCTCTTGACGAACGAGTGAATAACCTTGATTCACACAATGGGTTCCAATCCCTCAGAATCCGGCAATAGAGCCAGGTGCTCTGATCTGTAGATAGATGGATGTTAGCGTGTTCATCAGCCGCCAGCTTCTCAGCTGGAGGTGCTTACATGCACACAGATGGAAACGCTTGCACTAGCTGTGTGTGTTTCATAGCACCAGGAAACCAACTGGTAGGGTAGCTGGTGATGTCTAGGTGTTGATGAGCTGAGCATATTCCATAACCAGCTCTCTTCCCCCCCACCCACCCAGCCTGTCCCTCATTTGAAGCGGAGAGCCGGTCGAATGGGGCTTCCCCAGCCGGCGCCGATCGGTAAACAGTGCTTAGCCTCTAACAGAAGGCTGTCACTGCAGAAAGAGATGGCCGAAAACCAACAACAGGTCCTCTTCTGCGAGCTAATTCCAATAGAAGAGCAATCCAGGGCTGAAGAGGGCCCGTCTCCTCGGCCTCTGACCGCGGCCGGTGTGAGCCGGTGCTCCTCTGCCTTGTCGTTGGAGTAGAGAGCCGTTTTGATCAGCTTGCTGGCAGGAGCTGCTCTCTGCCTCTGTGGCTTGCGGCCCTCGGTGTGCTCATTGTGTTTAGGTTTTCTGCTAAATCATCAGGGCTGTGCTGTGCCACGCTCTCGGTAATGAGGATTGATGTGAGCACCGGGGGGGCGAGCTGACCGCGAGAGGCTGCGGGGAGCAGAGCTCCTATAAATCACTGGAGGAGAGGCGGGCAGCGCGTTCTGTCACCGGGCACTGTGGTAGCTGATCTCGTCGGCTCGGGGGGTGGGGGGCGATCGCAGCAAAACTGGGCACGACGCATGGAGCGCCGCGCATACTTGCTGCAGTGTGCCCGGGAGCCTGCATCCATTCCAGTGCTGCCATGTTTGTGCCTGCTCTCTTTTGTGCTTGGTGTTGTGCTCCACCACATATTTTGTCTTCTGAGCCAGAGATGGTGATTTGGCCAGCACAACCGCTTTGTGTCTTTTGAAGGCCTGTTAGGGACTGGAACTGGGGGGGGACCTAATGCATAATGTACGCCCCTGCCTTGTTTTTCCACATTTTTCTGTGTCCTCTCCACTAATCCAGTTAATGTCTGTAGCCAGTGAAAATTGCAACCTGGGTATCTTGTATTTACATTTTCTCCTATGTGACGGAAAGTGTATTGCTTTATGCAAAGGGTTGTGGAAGTTTGGAAAAAGTTCCCCCCCATAAAATCAAGCTCCTCTCAGTGAAGGACTTTCTTACGTTCGTGAATCCTGATCTGGAGATCTGGGATGATGGAGGCTGACAATTACTTTCCCAAAGCTTGCATCTCCAGAGTTCAAAAGTAATTGGAGCACCCTGAGCAGGAACATTACTCTACCTTATCCATCCCTCCTCGCCAGCTGGGATTTGCCATGCTAAAATGTCGGTTAAGAGAGAGAGTGTGTCTGTGTGTGTGACATGACACAAGTCCGCACACTCCATGGACACAGCAGGATGAGACAGTTAGTCCTCGCGGGTCCCACAGGTCGAGACGCAGACATCCATGCGGAGGGCAGGTTGTGTTAGATGTGAAGAACGGTTGTTTTAACGCACAGCTGCGCGCGGGACATGGCTAATTCCGTCCTCGAAGACGATCTCACGGCGGTCTGCTTGGGCCTGCAGACCAGGAGAGGGGGGGTGGGGCTCTTCGGAGAGGCAGTGTCCGTCTCGAGTGTCAGCCAGCAGCTGAATTGTTGAAGAGATGTTTGTGTCCCAGGCAAGCCCATAGCCCAATCCTATAGCTAATCCTTCCAGAAAGCAGATCCCAGGAAGCAGTGCTCCAAGTGCATTAATAAAAATAATTCCAGAAAGCTCATCCCAGGAAGCAATGCTCCATGTGCATTGTTAAAAATATTTCCAGAAAGCTCATCCCAGGAAGCAGTGCTCCATGTGCATTGTTAAAAGCTCTCTTTCCAGGGTACAGCAGTTTTTCGGCTCAAAGGACGATAACTAGATATACTGTCCTTCAGGTTTGGAGCCTTAGGGAAATTAAGCTGGTTTGTTCTGAAGTTTTCCCTTGTGGCCCACATATCACTGCTCACATAACGCTTCTGCGGGGGGGGGGCACAGTGAAAGATTGAGCAGGTACTGCGTGCTTTCGCTATCCTCTCCCCTCACGGCAGGAGCAGCTCCTCCAGGTCTGGGTAATCCGCCGTTTTCCCAAACACGGAGCGGGGAAGCAGGAACAAAGGCAAACTAATTGCTATGACCTGTAGCTGAAGGGGTAGAATTAAAACTGAAGTCCTTATGAAATTGCACAGTCCACTTAAATCCATCTGCTTTGGAGAATTGCATTCATTTCTGCACACCATTTTACAAAAAGCCTGCAGGGCTCTGAAGTCCATTAAAAGAAGAGTGACAAGGTTAATTCCTGGCCTCAAAGAGATGTCTTGTGCTAATAGATGGAGCTCAGTCTCTTTGGTTATAGGCATGGAATATTGCTACTAGGCTTTACATGTTCGTTAGAGTTCGACAGGAATGGGAGGAAGTGCTTTGAGTGATGTCAAAAGCAGGACGCACTGCTTTACACAAAAGGTGGCGGGAGTCTGGAGCAGATTGCCCAGCTACATTGCTGGAGTGGCTTCCCTGAAGCAAACCTTTACGAAACTGTTGGATAAATTGTTATTTAATTCAATTTAACAATTAGTTAACTAAGATCATTAATGAAAGGTGTACGAGAACCTTACTTATGTTCCCGTTTGTTTTAGCATCGTGGGAGCCATTTCCTGTGAAGCTGTATAGACACTGAAACTCCTGATCAGTCCTGGAGTAATTCTCTGTATAAACTGAGTTTTATTTGCCAATTTAGGGCATATCATTGAAAAATAGGAGTTTGTTTACATGATACTTAAATTCTAAATGTAACAGGATCCTAGTCTATGGAATGACCACTGTTGCTAATGTTGAAATTAACTTAACCCTCCTGTCTCTTGTACTGACGAGGTTATTTCTATAGAGTAAAGAAATCCAGTTTCTGGACAATAAAGATGTGCCTGAAGCAGCTACAATCCTGAATCAGTCAGGCCCCGCACAAAGCACAAGACCGTTAAGGTCGTGTATGGCATGACACAAACTCAAAAACAGCAACCCTTTATGAGGCTGTGCGAAGAAATCTTTAAATACGTCCACATGAGCAGACTGGGAAACTGGGATGCAGTTAAATGGGACGCCGGTCTACAAGAAGTTAAATCTGTCCTGGCTTCAGTCACACTGGCCAGAACATGGACCTCCCACTGGCCTGCTGGCAAGAGGGCAGGGAGGGTTTGTGTTTTTTTAGCCTCATAAGGGTATAGAAGGGCTGAATCTAGCCCGTCTAGAGACGTGTATTCTCCAGCAGGTCAATAATGCATACGCCTCCTGGTGCAGCACAGCCTCTCGGTGTTCTCTGCATACTCCCCAGCTCCGAAACCAGTACTGTAGGGCGCGCTGTTCGCCCAGGGCATTAATCGCCCCAGTATTAAGTCTCCAGCCTCGACGGGTGTCTCGCTGCAGTGGGTGGCCCTGATCGCTGTGCTCGGAGCCCTGGAACACCCCGTGTTCCGCTCTTGGCCATGCCCACAGCTGAAATATCCGCGGAATGGAGAGGCCTCTTAATTAGTTAGGTATTGGTTAGGTCACCTCTGCAGTCCAGCTGGCAGGCGTGCGCACTCCAGCTCGCCAATAAGAGCCGAGGGCTGTGAGACTCCTCCGTGTTCCTCTTCCCTGCCCCAGGAGCTATCTGCTGGGGTTCTGACTTCACCGGGCAAGCGCAAGGATGAACGATCGCTTGTTTCCCATCTGGGCTGGCGACGCCATCGGCCTTTACTGAATGTGTTTAAGTGTCCTTAGTGCTTGGACAGGGCTCGTCCCTTCCCCTTTCCTGTGCATACCTGTTTTCAAGGAGACCTTTTTGAAGTCCCTAGATTACATGATACTCCTTTGCACCAGCACACAAGCTTGGCTGATTCATCTGGTGTTTGCTGCTAGGCCCGGGATGATCCACAAGGCCTAGCTACTGCTGTGCTGCTGTGTTTGTGTCTCCTCCATTTTGTGCTTGGTGTTTTGCCTACAAATGCTATGCATGCCAAGGCTTCTCTATTTTTTTTAGCAGGTTTGGCTCTATTTTTCTGTATGCACAGGGCGATGCTGTTCTTGCAAGAAGCTGCAGGGCTCACTAAGGGGTCCGCTCCCCCGTTAGCCCCAGACCTCATTAATCAGACCAGACTGGTTCCCATTACCAGGGCAGATTAGAAAAGATAACGAAGCTGCACGTTCCGGCCCTGCTGTGATCTCAGGAGCTGTCTCTTCGTGCAGCCAGAAGAACAAGATCAATAAGCCGACAGCAGCTCCGCAGAGTGACAGGAGAAAAGGGAGCCCTTGTTAAAGAAATGGGATGCTCTCTTATTGACGTCAAGAACAATTGTAGCAGCCCTTCCTTTTACGGAGACAGATGGCTTTGGTTGGAAACAAAAGGAGCAGAGCTGTAGCCTTGCCTGTGAGGTCTGTTTGCGTTTCAGGGTTGTTTTTTTTAGGTATTAGTGTAACTGATACTGAAGGGCAAATTGGTAGCTACTCTAAAATGAAAGTAATTTTGGGTGAGCTGTACTACAGTGTATTCCCATTTGGTTGGTGTTGTTTGCATGGTCAACTGGTCTCACAATTAAGAGATCTCCATCTGTACCACCTGTCAGTCAGCCATAGCTGTTGTCTGGCCGAGGAAACGTCCTCTGTTTGAGAGGTGTGTGAGAGTGTGGTTTCAAGGTCTGTGGTGCTGTAAAAAAAGAACTGTAGTACGACAGCTGAATTACATTTGTTGTAAGTTTCACAAGTAAACTGCTAAGTTATACAGTATAACTTTTTTTTGCAAAGATGAATTCAAACCAAAATAGACAAAGTAAAACTTAGTGCATTGATGCTCAGTTCACTTTTCTTTCTCTACCTGGTGATATAGATAGATATTTTTTGTTTATAACACACAGGTTCAAAGGAGAAATGTTGTGAAATGAAAGCTTAAAGGGATTCATTTTCCAATGCAAAAAGCTATTACAGGCCACCCTAATTTTCCTCAATACAGACCTCGACATCGCCCTGTGGTAAAGGTATGTGTACTGAAATCCATCCATTTCCTGACCGTTTCATCCAGTTCAAGGTTGTGGGGGATCTTGATGGACTCCAGTCCTTTGCAGACACACACACACCAGGCCCAGAATCCAGTTAACGTACCAGTATGTCTTTGGACTGTGGGGGAAAATAACAGAGCACCTGGAGGAAACCCACACAAACCTGAGGAGAGCATATGAACTCCACACCGACAGCACCCTAGGAATTGAACCCAGGGCCAAAGTGCTGCAAGGCAGCAATGCTAACCACTGAACCCCCATGCCACCCTGTACTGAACATTTTTTAATGAAGTCTACTTCATTGTTTCAGACCTATCCGTCTTCTGTCTGATCTTGTTTAACATCTTGTTGCTGAAATAACACCCTTTGACCTCGTATCAAACCGGATGCGTTGCGACTGTGGGAAAAGCACGGTGAAGTCGCATGCAGCTTTGTGAAACAGTGTTAAATGCCAGGTATCAGGTGTGGAAAATGTGTCAACGCGCTCTCCTCCAGCGCCGCCAACAGCTGGCACTTCTGCTGTTGCCCTCGGAACCCATGGCTGACGTGACAGCCTCCCCTTTCTGGAAGTTTCCAAGTGCCCTCCCCCCTTTCCCACTGACTTGAGGACCCGGCTCAAAGGGAGCCACGGTGTGCCTCCTCACCGCACGCCCGGGCCGCGGTTTTGACATGTCCGCCTGGCACCTGTCCGGCTTGTCTGGAGCCCTGGGGCCCTGCTCGTTCCAGCTGGGCGGGTTAGGCCAGCCTCGGAGAGCGAGAGGAATGCTAATGGGTGGCGTTGGCAGTTCAAGGCAGGGCCGTGAGGGACTGCAGTGGACAGAATAGTGGAGCAACACGCTTCAGCAGCCCCGAACTCGCACTTGCTCGGATCTTGCAGCCCAGCGGTCATCACGCTTGATCCACGGCGTGTCTTTGAGGCCTGCTTGTCTTGTGTAACTTCGTAGAGTTTCAGGTGTATCGATGGCACTGAAGAATCTCAAACCAGCCTCTTCCCCAATTCATTCTGTAATCAGTTATTTGTTCAACTCCATTTGTTTGCCGGTTGTACCTTTCAGATCACTGAACGCTTGCTTGTCCTAGGAGGTGTTAAGTAAGATATAATTATATCAGATACTTAATTCCAGGCATCTCCTGAATAGTGCAGGGAAATGCAAAGCTGATTATGTACTAGAAGCTTCAGCAGTGCTGAGTAATAGTAGTTTGAGCTGTGTGTGACGCTGGTAGTCTTGCTGTGAACTTTGTGCATTGGGACTGACAGAGCAGTAAGGCAGAATGAAAGCTCTAATTGCCCTTATCCCTTTGCTCTGCTGTGGGCTATCAACACAGTTTGCCGTTTCTGAAGTGGTCATATTGACTGAGCGTCTTCATTTGCTGGTGGTCTAACTGAAGTCTAAATTCTTCCTCTATTTCTCCAGGAGTGGCAGGTTGCGCTGGGTTTGATTCCCTCTTTGGGCACCTTCTTTGTGGAGTTTGCATGGCCACCCTGTGTTGACACTAGGTTGCCACTCTGGTATAGGCTCCTGATTGCAATGACGCTCACCAAGGAAGGCAGCTTTCTGGTGACGGATGGACTATTCTCCACATCCACTAGTATGTAATGCAGACATTCTGTATGTGTTTTTTACTCCATTACTTTTCCATCTTAAACGAGCAGAGGTGGTTTCTCAAAAGCTTGTCTCAGCTGTAGATTAAAATCAGGGGTTAAAGGATCCAAAATTTAGGTAGAATTTAGGGTGTCAAGATGGTGCTGTTATTTTGGAACGGAATTGATCCCCGGAGCGCCACCTACTGGCCTACCATCATCACTGTCACTATTAACCTGGTTTTCCTTGGAGGTCACTCATCGCGGTGCTGACTCTAGCTCCCAAAGTCTGAAGCACACAGGCACACAGCTGACGGTGCTGGTGTCCAACACTAAGAACAGTGAAAAAGCCTGGCCAGAACACAGTGATCAGTTTTGAAAAGCACAAACGCGGAACAGGCACAAATTCTGCATTCTCGGTTTTGTGCGTAAGGAGGGCCTGATGCAGATGCTTGTGTTGAAGGCTGATGTTTATGCCATGCCCAGGAAAGCATGAAGTGCAGTTAACCACCTCATTCAACATTGACTGAGGGTGCTCGTTTTTATTTGACGGGGCAAAGTGACCCTAACTACTATAGCAACTGCAGATGATCCATGTGTCTCCCCTAGAAGAGCACTTTTAAACATCTTAAACCGTTTTTGCTGTAAAGACACACCGTGACGTTACCGTAATGGATGGATTCAGTGTTTGGGTGAAAAGGTCTGTTCTATCCTGCACCCTGCTGTGATCTTCCATTAAAGATTTTATTCCATTGCATAAGAAAGCCTGAAACTAAGAATAAAGTTTTAAGAAATATGGGGGGGGGTCAACAGAGAATGTTTGGGAAGAAGATTTTTTTTTGCATGGAATAGGAATCGCTTAAAAAAATGTCGGCAGTTCCCGTAGTGAGGACACCTGCTGTCACAGTCCAGCCAAACATGAGCCGTCACACTCCAAGTGCCCCAAGTACTGCTCCTGATCTCTGTACATCTCCTGCCAGAGTGTCTATTTATAATCTGAGAAAGGATTAAAAGCTTGGACTAGAATCTGTGTGCCTTCACAGCATGTTATGACTCAAAGTGCAGAAGAAAATTTCCTTTCCGAGTGCTGTTCTCAAATCTCGGAGGATCCTCTAAGGACCTCTGTGGTATTTCATAAAATTAGTTTGTGTACTCAAATTGGAGATGTGGCCTTTCTTCCAGCTTGCCTTGACCCAGCAACCGATAGAGTCAATATCCTTCACAACTCGACTGGAAAATAGGATAAGCTTAGTAAGAATGATAAAGTGTATTTAATGTACTGTTAACCTGGAAACATGTTTGAGGATTGGAGTATGCCTGCCCATGCCTGATCGTTAGTGAAAATAAAAAGGGTGGTGTAGGAGGTGCAATCCTTCAGATGAGATGTTAAACTGAGGTCCTGACTCAATAAAGATCCCCTGGCATTGTTCAAAAGGCCTCAACCCTGAAACCCAGGTGTGCTGGCTAAATTATTCTGGTCTCCCTGAAGTTTCCTCCTTGATTCATTTGGTGAGGCAGTTTCTCACTCCTCCACCTGATCTGCTGTGCAGTGGGGCTGCTGGTGCAGAATGGCCCGGCTGGGGGCTGCACTGCGGTGGTGATGAAATGGGTCCAGTCTCTCTCCGAGCAGCAGTAATTATAGCAGCTCTTCCTGGAGGGGCTCCTGTTCATTCGTCCTGTGCCTCAGTGCGCCGGTCTGTGACAGGATGCCAATTTGTCACGGCCAGCGCGTCTCGGCTAGAGATGGTTTAGATTACTCAGGCTTTGCTGTGTGCGTTTGCTGCAAGATCCCGTAGCCTCCTGAGGACTGGAGCTGCAGACCACTGGGGCGTGGCGTTCTTCTGGCAGCTGGGAACAAGCTGACCAGTTTAGGGGCTTCAGATTTTCTCATGTTCTTGGAAAAACAGGCTGGGGAAAAAAGTGCAGTGGGAATGGGCTAGCCTGATGTTCCCTACGGTCCTCTATGTTGTAATGGCTCTCCGCTTCTCATTGGCTGGGTATCTTCCCAGGACGCTGGGATTGAATTCCACTCTGCTCGCTGCAGGCTGACTCTGCTGATGTCCTTGACTTCGGCGTGCCAGCGCTTGGCACTGCCCGGGGGGGGGCGTGCCATCTGCTGGGTGCTCATCTTGGCTTCCTTATAGAACTTCGCCGGGCTCCTCACAAGCTTGCGATTGCACCCTTGCTTGCACCAGGTGTACCGTGCCCGAACTTCCAATTAGCGCTGCTGCGGGTGACCAGAAGACCATGCCAGTCTGGCCTGCACACTCCCGAGTCCAGAGGCAGGGAGCTTGGCACAGCTTTCCTGCTTTGGCAGCAGTTGTACAGGACTTCAGTCTATGCCGGTTATGAAAAGCTGTGCTTCCTACCACCTCGTTTTCCTCTGAAGCTTCTGGTAAGCTTGATAACATATCGGGAGTTTTCCCTCTGTCCTACTTTCAGGCTAGACTGGTTATACCGTTACTTGATCAGCTTTCAAACACCCCTCTCCCGCAGACCTGATGATCTCTGTAGTGAGAGACAGCTCAGTTTTCTCCCATCCCTCCGTCGCAGTGCCAGCGAACAGTACTTTTGTGTTCACTCAGATCGCAATACTCCAGCTGAAGCGAGCGTCTCTCAGTGCTTCGCAGGCGAGCCACGCCGGATCAAAATAGGCAGCTTTCCTGTAGCGGTACTGGGCATGTGAGAAAGCACATCACAGCAAGCAGGTGGCAGTCTGGACTTGGGTATTGCGCAGGGACTGACACAGATGCTCATCCCCCAAGGGGTGGAGGAAAACGGTGATTGTATAAAATAGATGGGTCAAATTGCCTTCTTTAGTTTGTTACCTTTCTTCTTCATTTGGTTTCTAAATACTGTTTTGTGGGGCTGATTTAGCTTCGATATAGACTGCACTGTTGACAGTACAAAAAGGCAAAAAGATTTTATTCACATTTCCTGAGAGGACTTGGCATCGTTTTTTTTCTGGTTTGCTCTGGCATGAACCCCCAACCCTTCATCTGCAAACCCGTCTTTTGTCTACTGTTGGGGGACCCTGGCCTGGGACCCCATCGGACTTGGCGAACCATCCCCGCCTCCACCCCCGCCCCCCCCCCCCCCGTGTCTCGGATATCCGGGGTGTCGGATATCCGGGTGTTGACGGCTATCCACACTGCAGGCCCTGGGTTCTCCCCCTGTCCCTGTCAGCACGCTCTGCGGGAACATTATTCTGCCGCTCACACGCAGTCATTCCGCCTCATCCAGAGATCCAGCTGCTGATTACACTGTATTGATCCCAGGCCTCCTGCTGGGTCTCTTCCCGGAGCTCGGTGTGACAGTCAGCGCCTAGCTAACAGCCAGCTAACAGGGTGATCTTCCAAGCCATTTGTCTCTAGGGCTCTTGCTCTCTGAAATTAATTTCAAAGCCTTACACTGCAAGGGGATGGGATGTGAATTGGTCTTTTTTTTGTTACACTGCTTTTGGGAAAATGAGCCGGAGGTGAAAATGAGCCACCACTACAGCAGCAGACGTTTTGCCAGCTGTCTTTTACTCAGGCTCCTCCCAGACTGAGAACGAATTCCAAAAACCCAGCTAAAGCAGACTTAGATATCTATCCATCGTTCCAACTGGTTTATCAGGACGCCAGCCCATCGCAGGTCACACAGATACAAACACGCACACTCACACTTGGACCAATTTTCAGAGAAGCCTATTAACTTACCAGTATGAACTACCAGTATGAACTTACCAGACACCTGAAGAAGGCTCCACACCCGAAAGGTTGTGTCTCTTTTCTTTTCATTTCAGCATGGAATAAACTTTTACCTGTTCCTTTGCAGCCTTCGCATGCTGACATAGCTACCTACTTGAACTTACCTCAGATAGGTAAGATGGCAACCTCAGGAACTGATCCCAGGGCCCCAGCTCTGCAAGGCAGCAATGCTAACCGCTGCGCCACTATGCCACCTCCTATGCCAAACTAATTTGCCACATAAAAACTAAATAAGCTTTGATTTCTAAAAATGATACGCACTGTTGTAAAAATGTCTCAGAGACTGTCAGATGTAACAGGTGTTTCCTAGTGTAACTCTTGACTATTCTCGGTACAGCTTAGATTGAATTCTCACTCAATCAAACCATGCTTGTCATTTAGCATCTGTAATTCACATCAATCAGAATCTTCAAAAACCGTGATCCCCGCAGCTCGAGGTGAACTGTCCAAGAGCACCCAACATGAAGTGATATCACAGCTGATCCGTCATGCTTCCCAATTGATTGACTCGTTGCCAGCTGACCCTCATCACTAACATCACCCGTTCCCTCTCCACACATCTAGAAATCTTGTTTGCAATTACATCATCTGTCTGATGTAATTGGCAGTTTCGGTCATTTTGTTTTAAATGCTGGCAGATGGCCAAAGATTACTTTCGTCTTAATCAAGGAAGAAAATGTAGCGATAAGAGCAGAACAAAGCAAAGAGTCTAAGAATTTTGCACAGCAAATATTCATACCGTACGAGTTCCATCAAGTAGTTCACTATATTAAGTCTACCTATTATTTGTTTATTATATTATGATATACTGTATACACCATTGCTGTCCTTATGTTGTAACAATTACTGGATCTGGTGGTGTTGGTTTTTTAAATGGTCTAATGGACACGATGGTGGTGTTAAACTTAAGCTCCTTCCAGTCATTAATTTTTAAAATAGTTTGATCTTTCAGCCTAATTTTTTCCTGAGTGTGGGAGATGTTGAGGGCCGGTCCCTTCAGTTTGGAGTGACTGGAATGATGGACCATAGTAATCATTGATCCTCACAGGGCTGCTGCGAAGCAATAGCTTTGAATCATCTCTACGAGGACGTGGTGCACATGTTTTCTCTTGAAATTGAATCTGTGTCTGGCGTCTACTTAAGGTGAAGGGAGGCCTGGTAATAACCTTCGGATGAGACGTAAAACCGAGGTCCTGACTCTCTGTGGTCATTAAAAATCCCAGGGTGTTTCTCGAAAGGAGTAGGGGTTTAACCCCGGCGTCCTGGCTAAATTTCCCATTGGCCCTTAACAATCATGGCTTCCTTATAATCCCCATCTATGAATTGGCTACATTACTCTACTCTCCTCCCCACTAATAACTGATGTGTGATGATTGTTCTGGCGCACTATGGCTGCCGTCAAATCATCCAGGTGGGGCTGCACATTGGTGGTTGTGGAGAGGAGTCCCCATTACCTGTAAAGCGCTTTGAGTGTCCAGAAAAGCGCTATATAAGTGTAAGCAGTTATTATAATTATAACTGTGGTTTCCGAGCACTGGGACTCTGAGTGCTCTTGGGTATAGACAGACTCGCTGTGTGTTATTGTGTGTTATTACTCAGCCCTTCTTCCCGAGCGGAACCCTTGTTCATTGGCGTTGGGAATTCCCAGCTGCTCCACTGGCTGTGTGCGGCTGGGATTGTGGGAATTCATTCAGAAATAGGAGGGGATCCTTACTGATGCCTGCTTCTGGAGGTGAATCTGGGCTAGGCAGGGCGGCTTTGGCTATTGGGACCGTGGTCTGGGATCGCCATTGTAAGATGTAGTATAAATATAAAATATAAGTTTCTAAATATACAATTCCTACTGTAGTTTCTACTACGTGGAAACCATATTTCCAGGAGGTGAGGTCGGGGGTGCTGTTTCACATGACTTTTTTTCCTGTGTATCCTGTGGAATCATTCTTCCAACAGCGCCTACTGTCACGGTTCAGCTTGGCTGCAGGAGCTGGTTTGTTTTCCCGCAGAGATGGTGTGATGCCAACAAGGGCGGGGGGCACAGATCTTTGCCCTGTTTTTCCGATGGAGGGGAAGCCTCCAGTGCTTTCTAAAATGGACAGCAACGGTAGGGGGGAAATTAGGATTAAATGTGGATAAGGTGAGATGAAAATATTTTAACAATGTGGCAGAGACCTTCTAGTGTCAGCTGAGGCCAGGCTGGTGACCCTCAGTAATAGTGTGGAATAGATTGCAGAGCCCGTGGGATAGCTGGGTAATTCTGTAACCTTTGACCTTATCTGGAGAGGTGATGTGGCATCAGGAGCTGAACAGTGTGGTCCTTCTGTCTTGTTGTTTCAGGGCAGTAATGTTATGGAGGATCAGGACCTGAAGGAGATAGGAATTTTGGACCAACATCACCGGAGGAAGATCCTGCAGGCAGCACGATCCCTTCCCAAGGTGCACAGCCTTCATGTGTCTGTGGGGGGTGGGGGGTGGGACAGCTACAAAACTACACTGGATTTGTGTTCGAGAAAGAGCAAGTCAAGTTCTAGGCACAGGGTGTGGTACAACAGTGGCTAAAGTCTCTGTATTTGCCTGTTTTACCCTTAATGGAGAAAATGATTTTATTTCATTGCTTTTCTCCCTGTTTGGAAAATCACCCATTGAAAAGAAGAAAAAAAAATCCTTTCTCAGTCTGTTTTCTTGTGTAAGCAAGATTTACACTTGAAATTTTAAGTTTCTCTTAGCTTATTCTTATCCGCTATATATTTTGGGTGTCGGACAGGCAGTCATTTATCAGGTGCTTTTCATGGTACGAGCCCGAGGTGTGACAGAGCAGGTGTCCTCCATCGCAGGTGAAAGCCCTGGGCTGTGACGGCAGCACCTCCCTGGCCTCCTGGCTGGACGTCCTGGGCCTGCAGGAGTATCTCCAGAACTTCCTGGCCAGCGGCTACCGCACCATCGACAGTGTCAAGAACCTCTGGGAGCTGGAGATCGTCAACGTAAGTCCACAGCCGCGTGCGGAGGGCTTCTTGACGAAGACAGAAGAAGTCTAGTTCGATGCGTTGGAGTCAGGCAGCATGTGAGGGCATCGGGGCTGTCAAGCGGCTGATTCGGTAAAGATGCTTGCTAGAGAGCATGGGTTGAGCTCTCTGGTCATGGGTTCGAGTCTGGGCCGTGTCACTAGCTGACTGGGACTGGGATTCCTAGCAATGCCGCCAAGGGAATTGTGGGATCAGTCTGCCTGGCATCAGTTGGCTCTCAGCGAACCCCTCGGCCTCCTGGGTAATTTCAGGCATGCAGTGTCGTTGGTGAGGGATCTCCTCTCTTCAAAGCATGTTTTGACATGCCCGGCCAAGACATGAAAACCACGTAGTTGTTTTCCCCTTGGCTCCCCCATCCCCTGTTGTACCATTACTTTGAGAAGGTGCTCACTCTGGAAAAGCACAATCTAAAGCTCGAATTGACTGAGAGGTTAGGGCAGAACTGGGCTGGGATACAGTTCTCAGTGCAGTAACAAACCAGGATCAGCCGAGACCTCAGGCTGTTCTTGGCCTTGTAGTGAACTCTCTCAAACATGAGGCAGGATTCGTATTCACATATCCCTTAGACCTTTCCAAATTTTTGTCAGCGACCTATGCTTAGCAAGTATCCTAAGGGAGATGCATGGTGGCCCTCTGTCCCGGTCCAAACTCTAAGGAAAGAGAATAGCTGTGTTTATGTACCAAGAAAACAACATTCAGTGCTGTAAGGTCAGTAACAACAGCTGATGAACATAATGTCATGATGCAGTAAAGTTTAAGCTTGATGGCCTGTGATGCTCATCTCCTCTTTTTTCATCTGCGCCCAGGTGCTGAAGATCAACCTGCTGGGCCACCGCAAGCGGATCATCGCCTCGTTGGCCGAGCGGCCTTATGAGGAGCCACCCATCAAGCCCCCCCGCCTCTCCCAGATCAGGGTGAGTGACGCCCTCAAGACGCGGCAGCACCCTCCCCTCGGCCCTGGGGCCACGCTCTCCCTCCTCCTGACCGGCACGGCGTGTCTGTGTGTCTCCCAGTGCCAGGACCTCGTGTCGCAGACCTCGTCGCCCCTCAGCCACGACTCCTACACGGGCCGCTCCACGGACATGCTCCTGGCCCCGGGGGATTCTGGGAAGCGCAGGACGGAGCACGAACATGACGTCCCGCACCGATCTCGGAGCGAGCGACATCATCGAAGCCACGTGAGTCACTTTGCTGGTTGCGGCGAGGGGTACACAAACATACAGCTGAAACCGGAAACTCCTGGTGTCCAACGGTTTTCCATAGCTCCTAGGGTCGAAAAAGAATTAGCTAACATCAGGCCTACTGCAGAACACTGGTCAGAGAATTGCAAAGCAGAATTTTCTCTTAATTCACTGGTAGTTTTCGTAACAGCATGAACAGGCCGATCGAGCTAGAGGCCAGACATGGGAAATCACAATAAAATGAGTCGTTTTCATCTGGATAGTTAAATAAAAAAATCCTGGAATGAAGGAAATGTTGTTTTTTTTACTTAGGAGGTTACTGGATAAAATCCTGACTCCACCAGAACTTAGCAAGTTAGTCTTCTTGTGCTCTGTCCTTCAGATCAGCCCTGATTCAGATTTGACTATTACTTCTCTTCATGACAGCTAGCGTTCTAACTGAGGACTGAGTGTTTTTAGAAAAGAAGATTGCTGATACAAAATTGGAAAATCATACATTTTGCCCTTAAAACTCAAATAAACCTAGACAAAGCATTTGGATTTTCTGTTATGTATGTGGGTAATTGTACTTTTGGATGGATATATACTCTACTAGGATTTATTTCAGCTGCCAGTAAGAAAACTATGACAAGAAAATGGTTTCCTAAAGACCCCCCCCAACAGCAGAACAATTGATCAGTGTTGTGAAGGGAGATTTATAAAATGGAAAAGCTCACCTTTTCTCTTAGGTTACAAGCAGATAGGTTTAGTAAATCCTGGCAGGCCTGGATTGAGTTTGTGGCCCAATTGAGACCTGATTTTGTTCTGTGAAAGAGCGCAAAGCAGTCTTTTGTTGGTTATTTGTTGTGTTTTTGCTGACTGTGTTTCTCTATATAACCTCCCATCCATACTGGCGGAATGTGGATAGTTAATTGTATAAAAAAACATAATGAAAAATGAAAGATAAAAGCAGTAACATATCTGACTTTGTGTAAATCCTCTCATCTTTAAATGAAAAGTCTAAAAAAGGAGAAAAATTGCGAAATTGCGCGAGGTGCGTTCACCGTGAACGTCTCGCTCTTCCTGTCCACTCGGGCGTCAGCTTGGCTGTGTCTCCCCCCTGCAGGACCGGCACGATGACCGCCCCCGGGAGCCGCGGCTCACCCTGCGCCCGCCCAGCCTGGCCACGCCCTACGCCCCCGTGCAGAACTGGCAGCACCAGCCCGAGAAGCTCATCTTCGAGTCCTGCGGCTACGAGGCCAGCGTGAGCACCACCCCCCCGTCTCGTTTCCACACCGCCCCGCGCCTCGGGGAGCTGCCCGGCCAGCCGCTGTTGCCTCTCTCTCATCGCCACTTCTCTTGGCCCGGAGGTCTTCTGGGCTGATCGAAGTCACATACCCTTTCCAAGAGCTCCCACAAGTCCATATGCCAAGCCGTTTTTGTCAGCTGCAGTTCATTGCTGCCCGTCATTCCTCTCTGGAGAAACCTAGAAAGGAAAGCCTTTTCTGGGGTTAAAAGAAAGGAATCACGTGGGCTAAGTGTGCCAGTTAGAGGGCAGTGCCTCACAAGGAGTGCTCATTTACTTCCAGACCCTCCAGGAGGTGTTTGGACCAGCTTGTTGGTGAACACCAGCGTTTTCCTGTGCTGAGAACAAAGCCTGGATTCTTCATTTACAGCAGCCTCTTTTATCTCCCTGTATCTGTACCTGAATGAGCTGTTCCGGCTAATCTAGCTGAACTTGCATGGCCATCTCCCAGAAATGAGTCCCAGACTCATTATTAATCGATTATTTGAGACCTCTATTTGGCAAACAGTGGGCTATATATTTGGGCCACTTTGGGCTATATCCTTCCTGACCGTTACAACTGTTCCTTAGCTGGTTCCTTAGCCGGCTGCTCGCGAGCGACCTCCTGTGGCAGCTGTCTGCAGGAATTGCTGGCTGTAACTGGTGTGAATTTATCATTCACTGCCCAGCTCACACGAACATCGGAGCAGTCGAGCAGGGTTAATTAACGCTTGCTCCTTCCAAAATTGGGGGTAATGAAGCAAATAGCAAAGAAATCACTTACCATTATCATCTCCTCTTTGAAAATAGGGGGTTTTGACAGCAAAATCCCTCTCTTGCTCTTTGTGTTATTGAAATTAAGATCCATATTTTGGCCAATCGAGCAGCCAATCCACAAGAAACAGTTAACAGGGCAGCCCTTCTGATCTCTGTCTTGCAGTACCTGGGATCGATGCTCATCAAAGAACTGAGGGGCACCGAGTCAACGCAGGATGCTTGTGCCAAAATGAGGGTAGGTGGCTTGAACACAGCGTGGAGAAATTCCAGTCTGCGTGCTACAGTTTCCCTCTTCCAAGGTTCATTGCAGTACAATTCAAAGACGAAGGGCTGTGAACAGTAAGGGTGTCCTGTAGGCCCTGTAGCCTCTCCATTGGCTCAGTCAGCTGAGATAATCAATTAAAAGATCAGACTGCAGAGGAGCCTTCATCAGCAGAGGTGATGAGGCCCAGGTGGTCTGAACACACACATCTGTCAGGCATTCATTCTCGTTCTCAAGAGGCCCTTTTTGTCTGTTCTAAACAGTTTCGGAGTTTCCGGAAGGCAGTCTGCTGTACTGACGCAGCTGGCGGATGTTAAAATTGGGGGAAAGGAAAAATCAATCACTTGGCAAATGCTTTAACAGATGTGCCTCCTTTCATCGTCGCGCGCTTCATGAATCTGGGCGTAGGGCTGCTGCCAGCAGCGAGCGACTTTGCAGAGAGAAGCTGTGAATAACGCAGAGGGGAGTCTGCGTCTGCGCAGGAGGTTTCACAGCCCGTTCGGTCTGTGTGAACAAGCGTGGAGCTGGACGGACCGTGGGCGGCTTCCCACACCTGCCTGCGTGTGCTTTCACAGTCCTCCCTGGACCCGGGTGCTACTCACACCCTGCCCTGATGTCCAAGGAAATGGCTCCCATGAGTCTCTTTGCTTTCCCCTTCCCAGTATGTAGCTTTGGATCTGGGGGGCCCTCTTCATGCACCCCCCAACTTTCCATCTCCATCTTTCTCTCATGGTAACGTCAACCGCTGCCCTGTTTCCCCCCCCAGAGGTCGACGGAGCAGATGAAGAAAGTCCCCACCATCGTTCTGTCCATCACCTACAAGGGGGTGAAGTTCATCGATGCTGCCAACAAGGTGAGGAAGTGAAGGCTAGTGTTAAGAGTGGGCGGGTGAGAGGGGTGGGGGGGCAGGTTCAGCGCAGGACTTTTGCCCCATCAGCCAGGGCATCTTCTCCTGCGGCGCCTCCTCTGTGTCGCCCTTTCTGTTGCTCTTGTGTCGCTCGGCCCCTGCGAAGCGCAGACACCTGTGCGGAGCTGATAAACCTGCCCTGGCGCCGGCGGCACCAAGTATTGAGCCAGCCCTGGCCCTGATCTCACACTGCTTATCTGGGATGTATCAGTCCTCTGTGCGTTCGGAGGCCTGTTGCTTTATCTTTTCCCTCCCGAGATTAGATCACCGGAATTTAATTCGTTTGTTTGCTGTCTATCTCTCTCCCGTCTCAAAAAACCCCCCAAAAGGTCAGGTTTCTGACGGGCTTGTCAAGATTTGACAGGGTTGACCTTTCTCACAAAGGTGATAGAGAGAGGCTTCTGTTGTGCTGATTTTTCGTGCTGATGAACTTCTCCCCCGTTTCAAGGAGGAAAGAGTTTGCTTCTGCTTTTGAGTGATCCAGCTACAGAGCAGGCTTTTTGAAACGAGTCACTCAACTTCTTTTGTCAATGGGAGTTTAACTCCTTGGGTTACCAGTCTGGATACCCTGGCTGTGAATGGGCTTCAGGGCTGGACCTCTTAAGAGTCTGCATTCCAGGGAGAGTTAAGTGTGAGCCATGTTGTACTGTTCCCAGGAAAGTCAAGGGGGGAGAATCCAGCATCTTTTCAGGGATTTACAAACCCCTTACTCTCCAGTTTATATTCATAAAGCACTAGAGCTGGTTCCCTGCATTAGCTTCAGTAATGCCAGATGCTAGCTGGTCTCCCCCACTGCTGACACAAGTCAGCGTGGCTTATAGAGGTTGCGATTTACTGTGCCAATGTTCCGTTCCTGCCTGAGGTAACGAGGGATCGTACTTCCAGACTATCTCCGGCAAGACCCCTGCCTGTCATGCATGGATTGAACCTTTTTAGTGCTCTCTCTCTGCAGCCAGGTGTTGACACGACAGTGAAAATATTAGAAGCCCTTCTTTTTTGAAGGACGGTGGCTGGTTTGAGGAACAAGAGACTTTCATCACCTTATCTGGCTTGAACCATTCCCAGATCCTGATTCTGTTGATGATCCTTGCAGTTCAATTCCACACAACATTCTCCTCTCCATAGGAAGCCCATTCTACTTGAAGACTGGGATGTGGTTAGGACGCACAGATTTCAAGACCTTGTGGAATACAGATCAGGTCCTGCTCAGGCTGCTGTTTCTGTTCACAGGGGCCTAGAGGCCTTAGCGAGTGCCTGTAGCCCATTGGGGGTTCTTAATAATGTGGCCAGTGAGTGTAAAGCCTCAACAGCACAAGTAAATGTCTCCCTGTACTTTTTAGATTACTCAAAATACTGTACCGACTGTGGAATATGTATAGTAGAGTACATAAGAAACTGAACTGGACCCTTATTACGTGTAATGTGTTTTGTACTTCTTTCCTTTCCTCATTCTGAGAACAGTGAAGGAGGCATGTCTAGCTTGTTATGGGGAGTGTGATTATACACGCGTATAGGGGTTACATGCTGAATCAGTGATCCACCCCCTGATCTGTCTCCCTCCCCCCTTACAGAATATAATCGCGGAGCACGAGATCAGGAACATCTCCTGTGCAGCCCAGGACCCGGAGGACCTCTGCACGTTTGCCTACATCACCAAGGACCTGCAGACCAGCCACCACTACTGCCACGTGTTCAGCACGGTGGACGTGGTAAGGGCTGGGGCAGGGCTGGACAGGTCAGGGGCGGGGCTGGGGCGGGGCTGGGGCGGAGCTGGATGGATCGGGGGCGTGACTGGGTTGTATTAAGGGCAGGGGCGGGGCAAGATGGGTTAGGAGTGGGACCAGGGCGGTACTGGGGCACAGATGGGCTGGGACTGGTCAGAGGGCTTTCACAGCACCCTGGTGATTCCTGGTGTTATAGTCAGAGATCCCGTGCATATTGCCTACAAGACAAGTTGTTTAATCCGAGGAACATTACAGCCGCATGAGCTCTCCCAGGCCTTGACAGGACTCCTTCAGTCATCCCCTGTGGGGGTTTGGGAAAAGTGGGAATTGCGATCATGTTAATGTGGGATGTCCAGTCCTGTGCAGGACAGTTGCACAGTGGATCCCGTGTTCAATTCCAAACCTAGCGTGATATCCGTGGGGAATTTGTATGTTCTCCCCATGTGGGTTTCCTCCCACAGTCCAAAGACGTACTGGCAGGTTAATTGGCTTCTGGGAAAATTGGCCCTGGTGTGACTATATGTCTGTGTCATTGTCTGCCCTGTGATGGACAGGCGTCCCTTCCAGGTGTGTATCCTACCTTGTGGCCGTTGATTGCGGGGATAGGCTCCGGCTCTCCTGCGACCCTCAACTGGAAGAATAGATGTCCAGTCCTCAGTCTAGAGGGTGTTAGTTCATCAAGTTATATCAGGCATTTTAGTCTAACACTTCAGTGATTCAGATATCGCAGGTTGGAATCAGAATTTCACAAGCAGCAGCAGTGCAGCCACGTTCCGGTGGGAGCAGGAGAATGCGATTGAGATTCCTAGTGAAATAGAGAGCCTTGAGAGTTCCCAGGCACCTGCAGTGTCCCTGTGCACCTCCAGTTGGCGCTAAACCTCCTGTGTGTCGCTGAACCTGTAGCACGTCGGGAAGAGAACGATGCTTATCTGTCCCTGCCTGATTTCCCTGTGTTGGGGCCATGGTATTATACATTTTAAAAAAGTAGGGAGAGCAGTTCAACTGATCCAACTAGGCTGAAGATGCTGAAACTGGGTAGTTCAGAGCTGAGCTGGAAAGAAAGCCTACAGACTCAGCTGTGATCCAGTACACCACTTCTCAGGCTAGTAATCTCCGAGCTAAGCAGGGACTCGAAAAGTGGACAACATAGAGTCCATCCTCCATCTTTTATACAGGAGTGCAAATGCAATGTTTTAATAGCATTTGAAAAAGCATCCAGTGCTTAGCTCAAACGTATATCTCCAAGAAGTTCCCTTTTAATTTATACGTATGTCTTCTATACTTGGGAAGACAGAAATGGATGTTTTCTTGTCTTCTGCCGAAGTAACAGCTAGTTATCGTCTGTGTAAGTCTGTTCTAGTTTCAATGACACTCTCTCAAGGGCATCTTTTATGAAAAATTAGAGCTGTGGAGATAAGGAGCGTTTTTGCCCAGATCAGCACAAGCTTGCCGTGGGCAGAGTGCTTTCGTATTCCATCCTTGAATCCTAATGGAACACTGTGGATCTACCGCATCCCCTCTTGGGGATTCAAGGGCACAGATGTGACCTTCCGGGGATTTTGGAACTGCGATCTGGATGAAGGTCGTTTCGCTTCTCTTTTTCCCAGCTGGATGCCGTTCAGTTGCAGTCACCTCTTTGTGCTCACTGGCTCGTCTTCAAGCCGGGTCAATCTCGGTCCTGCTGGACACCAGCTTAGCAGGAGATCGGAGGTCGAAAGCCTGGTTCTGTGTTTGATTCCACAGCCACACTTAAAAAAAAAAACATCTCAGAGGGATAAGATTATTTCTTCTCTCTTTTCGACAGCTTTTTATTCGATTGCTGGCATATGTGTATGCACATTTCCTCAAAGCTTCTGCTGACTTTAAGAGATGATGGAGCCAGAGCAGGGTTAGGATTGTTCATTCTGAAGACGCCCCTGTACGATGTCTGAACAACTGTAACCAGGGCTCCTCGAGTCCCTCATTTTTTCCCAAGCTCTTTCTGAATGCGAACTAGGCGTTCGCTCCTTCAGAACATGAGAGGATGTCCTGAGACAGTCCAGAGACCCCTGGGAGTTGTGTTCTTTTGTCTTTTACCTCACAGGTCTTGCTTGTGAGGCTATGCCATGGATCTAGCTAGGCAGTTTCACCTTCTGGGCTCTTGACTGAAAGGTCAGGGGCACTCAGGGCAGCTGGCGTTGGTCCTGTGAAGATGGTGCTTAGTCCTGCGTGAACTGAGCAGTGTGTTCTGTGATCAAGTCGTTGGATTTTATTGCTTATATAACATTAAATATGAAAAGACATTTACACAGCAGGCCAGTGGAGTCTGCCAAGATCTGGGAAGTGTTACAGTCTATGTACAGTATATATATTTTAAATATCAATAAGAAGCCTAGTTATTCACCCATTGTTTTGCACGGCAAATGTCCAACACTAACTTGCACAAACTCTTGTCAGGTGCATTGACAACAATCAGGGCTACAGAGGCCTTTTTATTAGTCTGTATCTATATGAGGTGTAGACTATTTATTATAGTCAAGTGTTAACACAAGTTAGAATTTATCATCATTTGGTGCTTTGGTATTCTCTAACCGTGTTCTTCCTGTTTCTTGTTTTTGTTCTCGCAGAACCTGACCTATGAGATCATCCTGACTTTGGGACAGGCATTTGAGGTAGCCTACCAACTGGCTTTGCAGGCCCAGCGCACCAAGCCCCATGGCGTCGCCTCGGCAACGGGGTCAGAGGTCATCGAGACCAAATCCACACGGCCGGTGCCCAAGCCCCGGGGCAGCGTGCGGAAGTCGGCGGTGAGTGGTGTTGGCGAGGCGGCGGCTGGCGCCCCTCCAGGCACTTAGGACGGGTGTATCTGCGATGACTCGACTCTTTCCAGTGCTGAGGCACTGAACTGTAGACTCACTGTAGTATGAGGTGGAGGAGGATGCAAAGCCGCAGTGGAATCCCAGTAGAATTGTCTCCGAATCATGTTCCTGTTCAACTCTAATTCCTCGATGGGGCTCATGCGAGACGGAGGATGAAGTGAGCAATAAATGCAACATTTTCTTCCAAAATCCTGGGATTGGAAATCCCAGATCTACAGGGCTGGCTCCTGAAGATGCCTTTGAGATTCCAGAACATCCCTGGAGAGCTATAGGCTGACACTACATCATCTTCAAGACTCCGATTGTAGTTTCCTTTCCCAAGATGTTTAAATACTTCCATAATGGGATTTCTGTATTAAATCAACCAGTGGCCTCTCAATATGAGTGATCCTATAGGCATTTTAACACAGGGCGAGTGAGTCCTTGTCACTATGAATTAAAAACAAGTCGTGTATAGATTCCACATTATTTTCCAATGAATTTTTATTTGGTGAACTTGCACTACTTAACAGGAATGGAAATCTAGAGTTCTAAATCCCTTACACATTGTAGCGCTACACTCTGCTGCTTTCAAGTTCAAATTTGTCCAGTTATTATGATCTAGGTAACTGTTGAATTCTAACATGAGTTGACCTGGAGATGTTAATAATCAGCCAGCTCCGTCCATGCAGTATCAGGGTTTAAACCTACTGAGAACAACCCACATTAAGACCCGACAAAACATTGTCTCATTTCTGGCATTGCAGATTTTCATTTAGCTCATATAAAATCTGTTCTTTTGTCTGCACTTTGAATATGTTGTAACGATTTGCTACATGTTTTTGTGAAATTTCAGTGGTCCACCAAGAGTAATTGAAAATGTTATCATGTTTTGTATTCTATATATGAGGAAATCCTACTGTAATAGCAAAATAAGAATATGATCTTTGACTTTTTTTTCTTCCTTCATTCTATTAACAAGCTTGCTGAAGTCCACTCCGGGAATGATAATCGTTGGTCCATACTAATTGTATTTTAGCTACTTGTAATGATCTTAACTGTTTTAAGTGGCAATACCGTACGGCCTGCAATTTGTCACAGTAGTCCATTTATATACACAACACACAATTCTTTTCTGAGAATCGGATGCAAGCCTCTTAACATTAAATGGCATTTATTTTAGAAAGAGAAAATGCTTTGCAGTTGCTTTGGGTTTTGATTGTTACTGTTATGCCAGTGCTTCTTTTTGTCTCTTCTCCTGTTGACAACTAGCGCATATTATAGTCCTTTGCTGTCTTGATTTTTTTTCTGTTTTTGGAGTTGCCAAATACCTCACCAACAGCAGCTCCTGTAATGTTGTTGTGCTGCTTCACCATGGCTACCCACAGTGACACGCCCCCCTTAAAGTGGCACCCATTCACAAGGACATGTCCACCCACAGAGACACGCCCACATGGACACGCTCACATGTGTGGACACGCCCATTTGCATTGGCCACTCCCATGCGCAGAGACTTGCCCACTTGCAGTACAAGGCTGAAGAGCATGTGGCACGTCCCACACCTGCGACTGCCTGCATGCTGGTTGGGCCAAGAGGGGTCATCCTCTTTTCCTCTTGTATGAAGCGGGCTTGTTGGAAATGGGAGGGCCATGGCTGAGCCAAGTCTTTCTCGGCTG
Organism: Lepisosteus oculatus; assembly: GCF_040954835.1. Lineage (NCBI taxonomy): Eukaryota > Metazoa > Chordata > Actinopteri > Semionotiformes > Lepisosteidae > Lepisosteus > Lepisosteus oculatus. The sequence continues at coordinate 30,059,970 of NC_090700.1, forward strand.
ATCAGAATTTTTCCCCGTTGGATGAAGGTACTCATCACATTTAGCGTCACTGTAACCTTGGCTGGCACAGTGCTTGCTTTTCCAGTGTTTTATGGGATACTTCAGAGCCTGACAGTGAGAAAATGAACAAAGGTTTGACGTCTGTTTCAAAGGCCTAAGCACACAGTTCCGTGATGGGGGCTGTTTGCCTGGAATTGCCAAGGAAGTGTTACTGAGAAGCCCATTGAAGAAAAACTCAAATAAATCTACAGATCGGCAGTCACTCATCCTGGTGTCAAAATAAGCTTTGAGAAACATCTTGTTCCCTCTAGTGTCTGGTCTACAGCCAGATTATTCACAGTGCTCCTAATATACTGTGCCTGTCTTAGTGTTTGTGGCTGATGTCAAGGAATCATGCGTTTGTCTGATCTGTTGAATTGATCTGTCCTCCTGACCTGTGGCCCAGCGACTGTGACTGCAGGGGTGTGCAGAGGCTTAGTGGCTAACTCATCCTCCTTATCCTTTCAGGATGCCCAAGGCACAGGGGCTGCGTGTCCCTGTTCTGCTACTCTGTAGACAGGCTGCCAAAATACTATATAGGGTTAAAATAAATTCAGAACAAGTAGATATGAGGGGAATCAGCAGTTCATCTGCTGGGCACATGAAATATTGTGTTCACCCGTATCTTTCTTCCAGTGGAAGGTGCAAGGTGATAATACTGTTGACTGGATCAGTAACCCGAATGACAGGACTGTGATTTTAAAAGAAAAGGGCAAAGACTGAAGTTTTTCCCCCCCAACGTCCTCTGCACACCCCTCAGTGGGACGAAGGCTTGACTAACCTGCGTGTTGCCTCACATTAACGTCTCTCTCTGTGTTTGTCTTTTCGGTTCCTCCTGTTTCCCAGGGTGCTCCTCTGCTTGAGAGCCGCTGCTGTTACTGTCACACGTGTACAACTCACCGCCCCTCCTACCTCCCTCTGCGCTCTGTCAGCCCCGGAGCTCAGGTCCTGCTTTCTCTCTGTCTCTCCTGCTCGGCCTCCTTCACTGCCTCCCGCTGTCATTCCTCCTCCCTTTGTTTCTCGCCCTCTTACCAGCTGATCTTTACCCTGTTCCTGTATCTTCAAGCACCCCATTGCTCTCCTGATTTTTCTTGTGTTATTTCTGAGCTCTGGCTGCTTGGTCATGTTTTACATCAGGGGTCTCTAATCCTGCTTCTAGGCCTCCCCTATCGGCGCCATCTCACGCGTCCCTAGAAAATCACATTTGCAAAGACTAGGAACACGCAATGAATCAATTTAAAGTCGCTTTTGTCATTGAGGGACTATGGATTTTTGTTCCCAGTGTTCTCTAAATTGCATTATTTGAAAGACTGTTTGAACCTTCTTTCTTTAATGATGTCTGATGCAATCTGCCAGATTGCATTCACCATGATCCAGGTTGGAGACCCCTGCTTGAGCCCATTGTGTCCGCGCGTGTGTGTTGTGCGTGGAAGTGTTCGTCCAACACGATCCGAGGGTCACAAGCCAGACAGAAGGGGGGGAAAAAAGTGAAAGAGAGGTGGAGGCTGCTTAGCGGAGTTGGTAGATCTTGGTGCATCGCGAGGTTTGATCATGGAGGGTCACAGAGCTTCAGTTTGTCAGCAGGAATGGAAGCAGAAGCAGTGAGGGTGTGTCATTACATGCAGTGGTTAGGATAGCACTCAATTTGAGTACAGCGCAAGTGGAGTAATGGCTCAGTGGGTTCGCTTTGCATTGGCCAGGCAGACGCTCCTGAGAGGCTCAAGTAAGAATCAATTTGCAGTGCCGTTGGGCCCTTGTAGCGCAGAGGTCACTGATCTGAGTCGACACTGCCTCTGTCTGCTGAGGTTCTGAAAGTGCAGAGCGTATCAGGCCAGGTTGTGGCAATGTGGACATGAGCTGCATCGGTCCTCTGTCTGGTGCCTCAGCTGTGCTGTTGTCACTGGAGGCTCGTGAGGCGCAGACGAGCAGGAGGCCTTGACGTGGCACATTTCAGAGGGTGTGCGTGTGTGTTGTCCGTCTCTTCCCCTGCTGGTCCGAGAGGGCGGGTGAGTCCGGTTAGAGATTATCCGTGTTTCCAGAACCGGGCAGGTGAAGAGACGAGGTCTGTGTGCGGAGAGGGCTGGGCGAGGGCAGCGCTTGCGCAACGTGTGAAGGGTGAAGGCTCTTAGAGTGGACAGACAGCCCGCTGGAAGAAAACCAGGCCTGGGAATGGCAGCTCCTGCGATGGAGTGGACAGGACAGGAGGGCCAGCGTCCTCTCGGCCGCGTCCGGGGAGTCTGTTGCGGGAGCGGTTTGTTCCTGGCGTAGAGTGAGAACGCGCAGGACACATTCACACCACGGCCATGTCAAACAAAACAAATGTGTCCGGCTGCTGCTGACCGACCGTTTTATGCCCTGCTGTTCTCCCTCCGCCCTGTAGATGGAGCCCCTGGAGCTTGAGACTGACTCCCAATCCCAAGGCAGCGCCACCTGGCTCGTGGACCAGAAGACAGACTCCAAGCGGACCATCAGCACGAAGTACGAAACCACCATATTCTGAGCCGGCCACTGCCCCCCCTCCTGCTCTGTGCCTTTTCTCACTGTGACTCGGGCCACCCCCTGACCCCTCGGGGCTGCCCGCCCCTTGTCCCCCACCCCCTGCTTCCTCTTCCTCTGGCCTCTGCCACGTACTGGCCCTTCAGAGAGCCGTGTAGCCCCCCCGCCCCTTAGCCTCTTTCCTCACTGCCCTCCTCACCCTCTGCTCCTGTAACCCTACTTATTGCTGCTGCTCTTTCCACGGACTAACTGTCCCTTCCAATCTGCTCGGCGATTTCTTCTTCCGTCCTTTTCGAGTCTGTTTTTCCCACCGTCCGCACCTTGGGCTAGCTTGCTCCTGACCTCAGCCCCCCCCCCCTCCCCAGTCAGACGTGTGAAACACACAGGTGATATTGGTAAAAGTGGAATACCTGCACCCAGCACTCGCAGGGAGATCCTAAACTGAGTGGCTTTGCCAGAGCTCAGATGTTTCCGCAGCTGGATTTCTGGGTGAAGTAAGGTTCGATCTCTTTAAGGTTGCTTTTTGCCAAAACTGATGATCCTTCCCGGCCGCTACCCATTCCACTGAGCTCTGACACCAGGACGTACAGTTGGCAGGGCCTCTTTCCTGAGTGCACCATTCGTCTCTCCCGCAGGCACTAGCCCAAGGCAAACAGCAGCCAGCATTCCTCCAAACTCCCCAGGAAGAATCTGTGTGTCGTGTTTCTTCCACTCTCATGCTTGAAAGTCCTTGTTGATTATTCTCATGGCAGCTGTGCAGTCTTTTTTTTTTTTTTTTCCCCCATCTGGTGCTCTTCCTGTCTTAGCAGGCGTTGACCACTGTGAGGCGCTCTGAAGAACTGCTTTCCTCTCAAACCTCCCGATTAGTGACTGGACAGGGGGAGGAGGGGGCAACGTGTGTGATTCAGCACAACAGGGGAACTTTTTTTATTAAGATTTTTTTTAGAGAACTTGTCCCCTCTTGTTTTGTCCTCCTTGCACAATTTCTGAATCCTCTGTTTTGACTGTGGAATATACTTTCCGCCTCCTGCGACCTTTCCAAGTTGTTCTCGCAGAGAGAGAGAGACAGTCCAGAGTCCTAGAAGAGGAATTGAATGAGCCTGCCTGGGACTGATGTCTTCTTCTTGATTGCAAACCCAGCTCTGTTTTTAAGTTTGCCTGGCTTAGACTGAGGCCAGCCTTTAAAAGAATCTGGAGTTCAGCACTGTGATTTGACCTGAATCCTGGATTTCCTCTAGTAGGAAGGGTGGGAATGTTGCAGAAAACTTTTTAGAAATGTGTATCTTCACCACTTCAATCAATGCCAAGGAGCAGCAACAAATAAGCAAACTAGAAGCCCGATAATGACCCATAAACACTGTTACTGCCTCGAACCTGCTCATCACCTCACTGCTGAGCTTCTTACTGCAGCGGCTAAGTCCTCTCGAGCTGCAGCCATGGATGAATAACCTGATAGCAAGACGGGTCACGTCAAAACGAAACTGACTGCTAACGGAAAGCGTTCCATGTTGGTAAAGACGAGCGAGTCCACCAGCCTCTTATTTGAACTTCATGCATCCACAGCGTGACTCAACACGCCCAGACTCCTCCTCCTGTTTCGTCCGAACGCACTGCGGCATCCACTCTCCATGTTCACGTTCTAGGAGAGGTTCACAAAGCGTCGGCTTGTGCTCAATGCGAGACGTTTCCTGGACACCACAGTGCAGCGTATTCTAGCTTTAAGTTGTATAGCAGCGACTGAGAAAAGATGGGTGAGGTGGAAAATCGATTGAACAAAAGGGTGATGATTGTTGTTTTAGGCTTTAGTTTTTCATTCTGTCTGCGGGGTGCCTAAAGACGAACAGGAGGCCTTCTCTGAACACTGTCGCATGTGTGTCGGGGTGACCTGGGTGGTGACACGCGCCCCAGCTTCCCCGCTGGCTGCTGTCGGCTTGTCAAGTCTTCGGTCTGGTCAGCTCTTTGTGCTCCCAGAAGGCCGTCCTGCCTTGTCGAGGAGCTACACGTGGATGTGTCAGAGGTCAAAGAGTACACGTGTAGGATGTCGGGTGAGCCAGGCACTAAACCATAAAGTGGGCCAAAACTATCCAGTGCTCCTGAACATCACTAGACACAGAACTGCGGCAGTGACAGCGGGGGTTGAATCTGTGAGGGGGCTCTATGCTTCAGGATTATATCATAACCATCCTGATTTGCATCACTCCATCCTTCTCTGGTTGACCAGGCCGGAGTTTCTGTAGCCTGCCTTCATGCTTTCACCCCCTAACAAAGAGCGGCCGCTTCAAGTCAGCTGCATCTAGGGCAGCTTGACGTGAGGTCAGAGGTCATCACCTTTCACTCACATAATCCCCGAGTGTGTGTTAGGCAGCTTCTCATTTAGTTGCTGGTTAAAGATGGCACGCAGTATCTTTTTTTTTTGTTAACAGGCGAAAGTTTAAAAGTAACAGATGACCTATCAAGGACAATCCAGGTTTGATGTTTTTTCTGGGGAGCTAATTGTTTTGAGTCCGCTTAGCTGCCACTTGCATTCACAGAACGTTGTAAATCCAGTCAGAAAAAGATTGTGCTTCACGGATGGTGTCTGAAATGAGTTCTCAACCAGGGTTGTGCAGTTCGAGATGGCTAACTTGAAAGACTCGGTACTTCCCTCTATCAGATGCTTCTTTTTTGATGTTTTAGATCCTCAGTCCCTTTTTACTCCGGTAGAGCTGTTTTTCTCATGCCATTTTATGAAGTAGTCATCACGGCTGACTGAAAAAGATTCTTTCGTCTTGACCCCAGAGAAATAGTTTTAGTCAAGCCTGCAGCTGTCCTCACTGGTTCTGTTTAAGGAAGGCATTGCCTTTGCATTATTAATTGAACCTGTGGATTGGAAACAATAACAAAACCCTGAAGCTGCTATTAAGAGTCTTTATTCACACACTGAAAGTCCTGGCCTTCAGCATCCAAGTCCTGCTGGCCTTTCCTCGCCTCTTGGTGTTAAATTAAGGGTTAGCTGCAATCACTGGGAAGACAGAATATCACATTGTTTCCAGGAGCCATGATGCCTTCCGTAGGCTCCTGTTCTCCAGGGCCTTTCCTGAAATCACCTGCAGGTCAGAGACCTGGTTATTTGAACCTTGAACCTTTTGACCAGAGAAGTATAGTTAACCGCGTACAGGAAGTCAGCTGCTTTAAATGTCTTAGATCCCCCCCTAAGCTCTATGATCGCAGGTTCGAGCCTGGGTCATGTGACAAGCGATTTCTCCAAGCGGTAGTGCACCACCCAGGCATTAAACAACCAGGCCTCTTTCAGATGTGCTTGCAGCCGTGTGGTGCTGTCAGTGAGAGACATGTCTCTCCTCCAATCAGCACTGCTCCTCCTATACAGGGCGGGGCTGACTGTGATGTGTTCAAAGATGATTGGCTCAGGTCGGAGGAGTCTGTCTAAACGGCCTCATTCTCCCTGTGTGCGGTTGTGGGGTTCATAGCTGTGGGCCTAGATGTGAAAAACACACAAAATTGATATACTAAAAACACCTGACAAATTACCGACACCATTCTATATCCGAGGCTCACATTTTCCCACTTTGGAGCTTCTGTCTTGGGCTTGACACCGACCGGGGGTTTACAGTTGCGTTGGCAAGCTGTCTCCAGTTCTCCCGTGTCCTGTTTTTCCCGTTTGTTGGCTGCCTCTTCATGCTCTGCCAGTTAAGTTGTTGACGTTGTCTCTGCTTCAGATTTCATTTGTTTCCTCTAATCCACTCTTACCTGGCAAGTATCGCAAAAATAATTTAAATTCGTAGCGATGTCGTTTATCCCCCCAAATCCGGCGACACCAGGCTCTGAGGGCCGTTCTCTGTGATTTGGTAGCCACAGGTATCTCCCCGCTTTGATTCTTGGGCCTCCTGTGCGCGCTAGTGGCTGTTTCTGACGGTCCTGTTGCTCACGAGCTCTCACTGTGTCTCCCTTCATGTAGCTGAGCCCCGGGGTTCACATGCGGAGACGAAGCTGAGGCTCCAGAGCGAGGGAGAGGCCGACGGGCACGGGGGTGTGGGGGGGGGCGAGAGGGAGCCGGTGGCGTGCTCCAGTATTAGAAGGCCTTCTCCCCTTACGCCACCGCCAGACCAACCCCACACCCACAAACTCACAGGCACTGTCAGGATGTCAAGACGAACCCCTCCCCCCTCTCTCTCCACCGCCGCCCAGAATGAGAAGGGGACTCCTGTTCTTCCTCCTTTGCCCTGTAGGGGTCAGTGCTGTCACTCGGTTAGAGGGTCCTGGGAATCTGTGTCTTCATGGTTCCTGAGCTGGGTGCTTCTGCGGAAATCTTTAGCTACCCCGAGACCGCTTCATGCTGCAGAGTCTCTGACTCTTCAGGGCATTGTTGTTTCTTGCAAAGTGAATTGGTTGTAATTTTATTTTTGTTTGAATGTGTCTACCGGAGCGAGGATTAGGATTATACTAGCATAGCAAAGGTTTGTCCTGCTGCTTCAACAATCTTCCATTATTTAGCTGAGTTACGTGCCAAAGTATGCTGCATACGTTCATTTTTTTATCTCCAAGTAGACTTACTACGGTGTATGAGGGCTTTCCAAGTGGTAAGACCCATCTTGTCTTCCTGTAGGGTTCCCTCCTCAAGCTCTTGCCAGCTCTGTGTTTGGACATATTTCCTAATTCTCTTGTGGAGGTGTGGGTGTCTGTTGCATTGTGTAATGTCAGGCCCCTCTGTGTGCTGACAGACCCACCAGGTTTCATCCAGAAGAGGCCAACTGAGTTGATTGGCAGGGGCCTTGGGACCTCTTTGTCCTCAGCTGTAGCCCAAAAGAATTGCGTTTCAGAAAACTTCCCATCCCACACTAACAAGGAAGTCTTTTTTTTTGTAAAAAAACACATGACGAGAGTGGATTTAAGGTTGCTTGTGGCACTGTGAATAGCTGGACATGGTGCCCTGCTGTGACACTAACTGATTTGCTCCAGAGGGGAGAGTTTACTGCAGGCTGGCTGTAGCTGGAGCTGGAGTTGCTATAGCAGCAGGTTGTTTACATTAAAGGGTACTGTTGGCCGCGAGAGAGAAGTGAGTGGATAGCGTATGGTACATGTGGTGACAGAAATCCTCCCTCTCCTTTAAGCACTGAGCCACTCTGCTGTCGACACTCTGCGACGGGTTTTTAACACGATGTAGGTCTGGGACCTGTGAAAGAAGGTCGTGGGTGCCAGTTTGACACTACATCAAATGAGGATTTAATTTAAAAAAATACTATTAAAATGTATTCGAATGAATTTGCTTTTAATTTAAGAAAGTTCGTTTTGTTATTGTTTTTTTTTATTTAACTGTTCCAGTGCTTAAACTGAGCCAGGCTGGTGTTGAACTTGATGCTAACATGACACAGAGGGGAAAAGATTTTTAATTGCTGTCGATAACAAAATTCAAGGCCAATAAGCTACTAAAGCAGACATTTTTTTTCCCATAATAGTTTAAAACTGCCCTCTTGCAGTCTCATAGGATTTATTTCTTAATGAGGACTGGACAGTCCTCATTAAGAAATAAATCCTATGAGACTCTTAGGCCTGAGGACTGTTAAACCTGTACTGAATGTTGCCGTGGTTACTATGACATTCAGTCATTTACTTCAATATTTTTTATTTTTTTAAAGTTTTAGGACTGTTAGCTTCACCACGTTTCTTAAGGATGAGTCAAACCTTCAGTTCATCAGCCTAGTTCAGTTTTGGCGTTTGCACATCTGCTAATTGTGATAATGGGTAGTTAAGAGGAACTAATCTGTAATATTGTTACTGAGGGCAATGAAAATAATTCTAATGGAACATAAAGAAATCCTTAGTTGTCTGTATTTTGATACTTGAATGATTCCACTCTTTTTATAAATGTATATGTATGTAACGTTAATCTTTGTCACCTTTGTCTAGACTAAAAAAAAAGAACAATGTGTAAAGAAATTCAACATATCATGGTACCGATACCTGCTGTTTTGCGGTAGGAGACAGGCAGGAGCAGACTGAGAAAACTCAGACGGACCTCACTACAGAAAACTAAAACGATTGTAAATACTCTTGGGCTTCCAGTCTTTGTTTTTTTTTATTATTTTTTCATAATTGTACAACTAATAAAAGAACAAACTTGTAACTTAAAATTTTGTGGTTGCATTTTTTAAAATAATAGCTGGTTGCATTTGATTTGTTTCATGCCAAAAGTTCCCCCAGTTCTTCAGATCTAGGATTATCCAGCCTTGAAGCGTAGGGCCTTCTGGTGTCCAGGTGGCGAAGCGAAAAATTCATCATCATTTTGTTGCCTTTAACAGGGTAAATTTAAACATAAGGTATTTACCAAGTCAGTCTTGGTTTTCATTCAAGACTGTGAAGCACAGCCAGAAAGAAGTGGGAGCTAAGATGAAGTGCAGTTGAGATTCCTTTAACAGGAGAAAGTTCTTTACACAAAGGGTTGTGGGAGTCTGTCACGAGCTGCCCATTGTTGAAGCTTGATCTCTTTCAAGAAGTCTCAGGATGAGATCCTCAAATTCATCACTTCCTTAGAAAACATATGAGCTTGAATGGAAACTATGGCTTTTGTTTTAAAACTGTTACAATTGTAACTGTAAAAAGACTCAAGATGATGTGAGTGTGTGTTTGGGTCTGTCTGTATCTGTCTCTGCCCTGCGATGAACTGGCATCCATTGTCCATCCTCACACCCATCTCTTGCTGGGGTAGGCTCTGGCTGCCCTGTGACCCTCTACTGGATAGATCAGTGAGAAAATGGGTGGAAGGATATGTCTCAAGATAACGCTGTTAACGCTGGGAACGCACACCAAAAGAGTGAGAAGGCAGGTCTGCCAGTTGACACAATCAGAGACAGGAGTAAAAGGGACTGAACTCGGTTGAACTCAACATGTTTGTAATGTTAAAGGCTCGGATAATTACTTAAAAACGTCTCTTCTTTATCACAAACGGCAAGAAGTGAAACTGAGTTTTGCGATTTTGTCTCCTGCTTCGTTATTGCAGAGATGTCTGTCTTCGGGCCTCCCCAGAGCTCCAGGTGCTGGCGGCCAGCTCTGTCGAGGCTGTACGCCTCGGTGGGGGGGGGGGGGTTTGAGAGCTGGTGGATTGAATCCTACACACTACACAACCACACTATTGGCCTCACAATATATATAACTGTCCAGGCTGTGTTACTGTCCTATGGTCTCTCAATCTGCTCCCATGTATCCGGGGGCATGAGAGGGAATTTGCCCAGGCCTGTGGACCAGTGGGCAGGAGGCCCTCAGGAGACCCACACATCCTGGATCCTAGAGATGGGTAGGAGCTGCAGCGAGTCTGCAGAATCGCCTGCTCCAGCAGGAGGAAGGTATTGATTAACCCCATTGACTGATGTTTTTACAATCGATCAGGAGGTGCAAAAATAACCTCTAGACTGCAGTTGCTGAAACAAATTAAGAAAAAACAGGGTACAGTGGGGGCTGAAAGGCATGTTGTTATCGGAGTAACATGGTGATCTAGATCAATGATCTTAATTCCTTTCAAAGATGTGGATTCTGATGTAGCTACTAGCAACCAAATGCATGGGCTGAATGGCCTCCTCTAATCTCTGATCTTCCTTATTTTCTTCAAGCACACCAGTCTCCTGGTTGAGCAGGCAAACAAAGGCTCATCAGCACTGCCTGTGGCCTCAGAGCTGTGCCTACAATCCCTCACCGATTTTGAGGCTTGTTGTGAACACAACATAGCGCATTTCTCTGTACCCATTATTAGAGCTGATTCGTGATTCCGCAAAGCACTTCTTGTGTGGAGAACTGCTGTGAAACTTGCAGTCGTCTGTCTTGTCCTGCCGTTTCGGCGTCGGGTAAATGGAGATGGCGATGGGGAGCGGAGGGCTGTGGGTATTCTAAAACGAGATGCTCGCTAATGGCCGGGAATCCGGTTTCCAGGAATCATGATCAATCCTGGATGAGACCGCTTTCGGGTAGATAATGCTGGTTTACGGTTTCAGCACGGTATCCCTGCTCCTCGTTCAGCAGGCTGGCTGATCCACTAGGCTCTCCTCTCAGTTCTGAGAGGCGTTTTCCATCGCCGGGAGGGGGGCAGTGAGATCCAGGGTGCCTGTTGCCCCCTTCCTGTGGACACTGTTGGACCTCTACTAGAAGGATTCAGTACATTGACAGGCCTCGTGCTATTGACATGTACTGTACAGTATATAGCGCTGAAAGCAACAGTTGAAAGGGTTTCTCCCTACTGGAAACCCAAAAAGTAGTATCTGTAACCCCCCCATTTCCCAAATATCATCTTAGCAACAAAACCTAGTACTGGTCCTTAGATGCAAAGGCATTTAAATTCTATTATTTACGGAGAATTTTAAACTCCAGTGATATTTTTTTTAATTTCTGTCTAGGTGAAATGTTAGTAAAAGCCATTTGCATTACATTTCTTACGTACTTGTAGAGGCAGAATCTCTGGCATAGTGGCTTGTATAACACAGGCTTAGCTGTGTATTTCTGGATTTTTTTAACCACACAAGCAGCTTTGGCAGAATGGTCACTTCGCAGTGTTGATTTGTCTTGAATTACGATTTTAACTTTTGTTTTCCATTTTATAACCATGCACTTCGGAATTGCCCGTCGTTTCTTGGGCCCGGATCACCGCGCCGACCCCTCCACCTCGTTGTGAGGAAGAACCGGTGCCCCTCCGGATTTGTATTACGCAGGAGGAAACCTGGCCACAGAGCTCAGACTGGGAACAAGTGTATTGTCTCTTTTAACTGGTTTATTCACATCAGAGCCTCCGGATTCCTGCTCAAAATGGAGTTTACGACGAAGGTTCAGGAGGGAAGACAGTAGCCGAGTTTAATCGGCCTCAGGTTTCCTAAATCACGATCATTCCTGAGGTTGTTTGAAAAACGGCACTCTACGTCAGCCCCTTTCCTCCTCTGTTTTTGTCAGCATGGGGGTCCCAGCAGCCCAGTCTTGGGTCACCCGTTCATCGTACTTCTGGCCAGGAGCCCCGGAGCAGCTCATGGGCTGAGGAATGTGCACTGATAAAAGGATAACAGCTGAGCACAGGCTGCTCACGTCAAGCCTGTCCAGCCCTGACACTTGAACGGTTGTGTGCCCCAGCTGCAGTCAACAGACGCCACGCAGGTGACGTTTGAACAGCCATGGACTGCAGTTCAAATGAGAGCACCCTCAAACTGAAGCACTTGGGACAACCCCCGAGATTGAGTGTCGACCAGCTCACACACGACTCTCTGTGTCCTCATTTGCCCTGTGAAACACAGGCACCACAGAGCACCATGGCTGACTTCATTTCATATTCCACCGGCGCAATTGCGGCTCGTATCGCGTTGCACCGGTCAAATCGTTAAGTGCTGCAGTGGGAGTTCTTCGGTGGCACCGAAGTAGTTTTGTTTTCCGTCTGCCTGCGCTCGGAAACTGGATATTTTTAGAGACTTCGTGTCTGCGCGCTGACCGGACCTCATTCCTTGCCGTGGAGAGCGTTTTGAAACCGACACCTTGTTTCCAAGGTGACCGTGGCATTGCTCCTGTTCTGGGGGGACAGGTGAGCCGTGTCTCCGAGTGCCTGTTGCTTGACTGAAGAGTCTCAGTCTCCTTCAGATAGCCAGCCGCCAGTGTTCCCTCTAAGATGTGCGCGTTATGAAATCAGCGCACATGGAAAAGTAAACGGCGCACAAAAAAATAATATTCCAAAACGAAATGATGATGATAAAACAAACACGGTTGTCAATTGAAAAATTCTAAATTGACCACATGAGACTGGCTGTGAGAGGCCCAACTTGACTGTGTGCATTATTATTGCTACTCGATAATCGATATCTATGCTCTCGTAGACTCATACCTCACTGCTCATGATCGACACTCTGTCTCTATAACTGGGCTCGTTGAATTGCTGTCCCATTCTTTTGGATCTCTATGCTTCTATGAGAATTAAAAGAAAAACAATTTCAGATTTACAATTTTACATACACTCAATTTAGTGCGCACAAGTTTTAGTCACGGGGGGGGGGGGGGGGTGGAATTTGCACAACAAAAAAAAACAACTTTTTGCGCACACAGGCCATTCAAAATTAGACGGAGCATTGCCAGCCTCACGCCTTGGGGCTCGTTGATCTAGGTGGGGTTCACACTAGCTTTTGAAATGGGACGTTAGCAGCGCTGTCCTGCTTGGGTTTTTTTAAAGTTCTTTATATAATGATACAAAAATGTCCAAATTAAAGGTGTTTTCTTTTTTTGAGTGTAAGTTTAACGTTTGCATCAAGCTGAAATACCTGGGGTCTTTTGCAACACCAGTGCGCTTTCATAGGGGACAAGGCACTGAACGCACTGACCAGGGTATCTGGTTTTCAAAATCTTGATTATAAAGAGCGAACAACTTACTGCCGGACAGGAATTGTAATTGTTTTTTAAATCCTAGGCCCAATCTGCTAATGTGGCACTAATTCATTTTTTTCCGCTTTTGTTCTGTCATAAACCGATTATTATTTCCTTTCATGACACATAAGCCTAAATCGATTGGCTTCCTCTGACTGTCTTTCTCTGACTCATCTTCTCCGATTTGGCTTCTCAGACGTTCCATAGACAAGGAAAAAAACGTTGCTCTGTCAAATCTGATATCTGGATCTCCTGCGTTATGTTACTCCCCTTTCACTTCAGAGTGTAGACATGGAAATGGAAGGACTATAACGTGAGGACATCAGCAACAGTGTCTGTGGGGTGGTGGTTGTAGATGAAAGGAAGGTACTTCAGCTTGACGGTACAGATTTAAGATGGCTGCATGCAACAGTTGAATTATAGCCTTACTGCATTAAGTAATTTATTAGTCTTGCTGTCATAATGCCTAAATTATTCCCTCATCCTGACAGCCGTGAAGAGCGATTGGTATGGAAAAGTCTGGCTCAGTGCTCAGTAACCCAACTTCACTGCCATTCTCCAGAACATCTGTACAGTAAGTCTTTTTACTAAGGTGATAAGACCCAATGTCCAGTGAATACTGCAGTCCAATCCTGTGGTCACATGGAAAGAGTACATGGGGGTCTTATTGGATTATTGAGCACAATTCAGCTCGTTGACTTACAAAATTCCTTTCAAAATGTTTTCTTACAGTATGGCAGAGTCAAGGATGTTGGACACATCTTGCCTGCAAGACCAGAATTGATTTCTTTCTTTAGTTTTAGTTTTGGCATCATTGCCAATAAGCAATCAGCATTACTCTACACAGCCTTATGCCAAAACAGGACAGATGAGAACTGTGCATGCATCCTCCAGCATGCCCACAGCTTTGGTCACTTGCCACTTGACATACTGCAGGCTGCATGACCAGAGAAGCTACAGTATGTCTCCATTCGGGGAGTCACTTTCCAGCAGCCAAAGTGGAGGGTAACCATCCTGGCTCAAGCTGTTGTAGCCTTAGTGGTGCTCGGTGAATCGTGCACCATCACACAGTGCATGTCACGATTGTAATCCCTCCCCCTTAAGGTCGCTCCAGCTCATTCACTTTTTAGTTGATTTTGTGCACCTGCTCCCTGTTCCAGCCTCCCTACAAAAGCCAGGCTCTCACTCTGTTCTGGGCTCTGCATTGGAACACGGACGCCCGGAGGCTCGCCAATCACCGAGTCGCCCTACATCCGCGGCTCGGGTGGCATTCGCCTCCTAGGTGTCCCGAACCAGCCGAGTCCAGGACCTGGAGCACCTAGTTCCGTTCCCCCTTTCTTCTCCCCGACCCTTCGCCGTATCCCGCTCCGGTTTCTAACTTTGTCATGTCTGTCTACAACCCCTCGCCAGGATTCCGCTCCGGCTTTTTACTTTGTTTTGTTCGTCTTGGATTTATCACCCGGCTCTGGACCTTCACCTGTAGTGGACTTCCCTTTGGACTCCCTTTTGGACTGTTTGCCTGGACCACGTACCCTGCAGCACCTTCGTCATGCCCCCTCCCCGTTCCTCTACCAGCCCAGTTCCTCGTCTCCCTCCTGTGTGTGTTCACTCCCTTCCGGAGTCTGCATAGGGTCCTGAAAGACGCTTCGTAACAGTGCATCCTGGCCACAGGGCCTGATCTACACCCTCACTGCCAGAGCAACTCAGAAGTAATCAAATAGACTTTGATTTTAAGGAGATGATTCACTTAGAAGCCCTGCAGCTGTGATTACTTGTTATTGAACACAGGCAGCCGTCGTGAAAGTTCAGCACTAGATCTGTCCATGGTTCCTGATGTGTCTCCCAGTTGCACTGGACCTTTGTTTAAATTCGGTTTGAACTGTTTCTCGAATGCAACGCGCTAGTAGCTAGTTCACTGAATGCGTCACACAGCCAATACAACATCACCGAGAGAGCAAAGCGGACATTGAAAATGTGTGTCGGCGCTGACACACATTGAAGATTTAGTTTAAACATTTTGTTTAAGCATATGTATCAAAAACGAGGCTAAAGGAGTTAAAAATCATAAAATACACTCATTTTATTCCAGCTGAACAAGCTCTGTATTTACAAACTCTTTGGCAGAAAAGAGGTATCCAGCCTATAAAATCATCTCAGCGTAGCAGTTTCACAGCAGTTCTCTCTAGCTTATTCAATATCACACATGCACACCAGTGCCCACAGAACAGTCCACGTTGATTACTAAAACCAGCATCTGTACTGTACATTGCTTATACACGTTACCAATTCATGTCATCTGTTACTCCAGTAAAAGGATAAATGCAGCACACAACTGACCTTGGGGACAACTGGGGGATGGGGTGGAAGTGACTGTTTTAATGCTCTGAATGCCTGTTTGCTCAGTATGGTCTCTGGGCTGGTTTAAGGTGTAGAGTCATCCTAGGTGTATATTTAAAGATCCTCAAATCAGATGAAAGCATTGCCTGCTTTGGAACTGCTCAGATTTATCTACACGGCAGCCCGCTGCCTTCACTGGGGGCATGAATATTTCAACAGAGAGCCCGATTTTACTCGGCAGAGCGTGACAGAAAATGAAAGCTCAAGTTCCAGCCCACTCTACTCTTTTTAAAAAATGGCAACTCCCATTCCAATATTTCTCTAGATTGTTCAGTTTCAGAGAAGTGCAGGAGCCACAACACTTACACTCCGTGGTTCGGATCTTTGCGCTTGATCTGGGGGATTTAAAAATGCAGCAGGCGAGCCCTTGTCTTTGAGAGTCAAAACCAGCTGATGTTGCTGCAGTTTTCCACTCTGTTTAGGCAGCTAATAGGCTCAGCTCTGTTACAAGAATAAAAATGCTGTAAAAGAGACTACAGCATGATTCTTGATTGCTGTCCCTTTTTTTTTTCTTTGTTGTTTTTACATGATGTCAACTTTTTTTTTTCTGTCAGACTTATCATGGGAAAAAAAAAATCAGTCTGACTTTTTGAAAAAAACAAACAAACCTATATTTACCCTAAAACCAGAGCCCACAAGTACAAGGAAGTGTTCCTTATAACATACTTTATATAGTACAATGCCAAATGGCTCCGAGTAAAAGGGAGAAGCAGCCCATACAAGGCAGGATTGCGAAAGCGCCTTGACGGTGATCCAGAACGACCTGCCCTGTCCCACCCGTGAGCCCCAGCCCCGAGCCCTGGCCCTCTCCGGGACCCTAGCGGGAATCAATGCCCGTATCACATTCCCCTTCGGGAAACAGCGCCTTCTTCAGGATGGCGGAGTAGAAGGGCCCGAAGACCAGGCGGTTGTGGTGAGTAATGCGGCCGAACGCTGCTCCGATCTCCGTCAGCTCCGCGCCCACTGAGGCCAGCCCAGCAGGGGGCACCATGGGACCCTTCTGGCCTGATGGGGAGCCCAGGAATGTCCGCAGGAAGCTCTGGATACGAGACGCTGTAAGGCAGTCAGAGGGAACAAGGTCAACAGTGTAGTCAGGAGAAAAATGTGACTGTATAGCAGTAACCTCTCCTGTCATGGGTTACTCTTAAGGCTCTCCCAGCAAGCAACAGGTGCAAGGCAGGATACACCCTGGACAGGACACCAGCCCATCACAGCGCAGACAGACACAAACAGACACGCACACATTCAGACAAGGATCAAGGAACAGAAGCTTGCTAACCTGTATGTAAGTCTTTGCACAGCAGGAGGAAACCAGAGCACCAGAAGGAAACCCACGCAAGCATAGGAAGAACATACAAACTCCACACAGATAGCACCCCAGCGCCATTGCTCAAACCAGGACCCCAGTACTGTGAGGCAAATATGCTGACCACTGCACGACTGTGCTGCCTGAATTGCCTGAATCATAAATTATTTATGATTTATGATTCATTCATTATTTCTGAATTATAAATTATGATCGACAACTAGTAACAGACAGGTCAAATAATAATTTGGCCCAGGGATCAGCTGAGTCTGACCTAGGAGAGTGCGAACAGGATTGTCCGTCTTCGCGATGTCTCTGATCTGGCCTCGCAGGACGGCCTCCTGGTCGCGGTCCATGGCCGGGCCCCCCTGGGCACGCAGCCCCTGGTTCACCAGCCGCTGCACCTGCTCGCCCACCCCCAGCAGCGCCTCCTGCAGGTTAAATGACCTAGGTGCACCACACAAAGACCATTAGAACTACAGTCCCTGACATCCTGGGATTTGTTTGGAATCTCAGAAAATTCTGTAGAGCTCTGCATTTCAACTACATAATCCATTTCTGTCAGCTGGGTAGAGGGAAAGACCACTTCTTCTGATAGCCTACTTGTATTACAAATTACATTTAGCCTCTTCTTAAATTTCGTTTGTCTATTGGTGTCTATTATTATCCAGTAATTAAAATTACAGTTAGAATTACCCCACACTCTTAATCATATTTTTGGTTTAATACCCCTTTAAAATATATGCTGTTTCTTAAACTAACATGAGCTTCAAAGTGTCCTCACTTTAACATAAGTGAGTGTGGTCAACAAAAGGCAACTTTTACCAGCGTTACAAACAATATACACTGTGTGTACCCTTCATCCCCCACTGTCTCGCATTCACTGAATAAATCTATAAAGTGTCTTATTGTAGTCATCTGTACCTTAGAGTATGTGTAACCTCACAGTCTGAGTCCAGCAGCCCTATACACTGTGCACCCACCTTTCAAAACTTACACGCTCATGGTATTAGAACCAGCCTTCTGTGTGAGGGTCCATGTCAGGCCCTGCACTGCCAGGCCTAGCTACTATGGATTCCTGCGACGGGATTCTTTTAAACCCTGCGGTCTTGTTCACTCAGCCCGTATGACTCTGCAGCTGTTTTACGTCTCCTTCCATGCAAGGAGGTCATCACTGGGTGTAAATGGAGGTGAAACTATGCTGGTGCAGTTTCCTCTAGTGTGTACTGATTCCCACAGTCCCAGCTGCAAGTGTCCCAAGCTTCCTGTTCACCAGAACACGGCTCTCGTGACACAAATGTTTAAATAGGCCAGCTAACATGATAAGAACCCTGTTCAACAGTGCTTCCTTTTCCACGCCGTAGTTTACCTGTACGGCTGGAAGAAAAGGTTCTCATCCTCGTCCTCTTCCAGCGAGCACACAGTATGGTTCACCTACCTGCTGTGACTGCCCTCCAGCAGGGCAGCCATGACCTCCTTGAGTTTATCTACAAACCCGGGCCCGGAGCACACGGCACCACCGCACTGGCTGCTGGTCACCAGCAGAACCGCTGCCATCACGGTCAGCTGGTCCACTTGGCGCTGCAGCCCGTCCAGACGGGATCGGTCCATCAGAACTGTCTGGAGGAAGAGAGAAACAGAAGAGAGAAGAATAAAGGCACCTTGACCCGGTGCTTTGCTCTGTATTTGTGGTGTAGTCAGGCTCTTTTACTTGTAGATTCAACATTTCTTTTAGTTAGAATTTCTTGCTTCACTCTGCCTATTTGGAATCGTCGCTTGTTAATCAACCCAGCTGCCTACGACGACAACATGTAGGAGGGCTGCTGCCCTCTGGATTGTACAGAAGGGCCGTCCCGCGAATCTCATGTTGTGAGCCCCAGTGCCTGCCGGGGGCGTCTCGCTGACAGCGCCGCGGGCTCGGGGACACCCCTCGCTTCACGGGGGTCACTGGTTCCAAGCACAGCTGCCCCAGACCCGGCCAGAGTGAGCGGTGCTCCGCCAGTTCGGACAGCGCAGGCCAGGCCCCAGCCCTGGACATCATGGCCACGCTCAGCTGCGAGCGAGGGCCTGGACTGGCCGAGTCGCTTCAGGGAGGAGCCTCGTCTCGTCCGACGTCACCCCCCATAACGCAACACCCAGCCATTGTTTCTGGTCGTTCCAAAATGGATTTGGATCTTCCAAGAGTGGCACTAACAACGGCAAATGCCAACAAAAATCCCATGCTAACAAGATCATTGTATCCCTGAGTAGAATCTTTCACAGCTAAAATAGCACGGCTGTTCCACAGGGACCCACCACAGAAAGAATTTACAAATTTCCAATCATTTTATCATTTTTTTTACTGCCTCATATTACATTCCTGCTCAGCTTTGTATCTAATCGAAAGAAGGCCCTGAAGGCATCTCTTTGAAGACGCTTGTATTAAGAAGTGGACTTTAAGGTTTCTATTTTCACAAGTACTTTTTGCCTTTATTGCTGTGGGACTGCAGGGCTTTCAGAAACATAGTGGACTTTCAACAGCTGAATGAAGAAAAACAGATGAGTCACTCTGTCCCTGCTATGAAAAAATAAGCTGTATTGAGACACAGAAACATATTTTACGTAGACAACACAACACCAAGCACAAAACAGAGCCAGCACAAAAACAGCAGCCTTGTGTGTCGTGCAGGGTCTGACACAGACGCTCACTTGACAGCTGTGCTAGTAAGACAAGGGCAGTGTGTTCCGGTATGTCTGAGGTCCACTTCCTCTGCCCTTTGTAGCGTCTCTGTGGCCTACCTCAGGGTACAGCGGGCACTCGGGGTCCCAACACAGCAGGTGCAGGTAGGCCTGGTTGAGCACGGCGCTGGGGCTGCAAGGGGAGCCCTCCTCTCGGGGCGCGGGAGTCTGGCCTGGACTCGGGGCACCAGAGTCGGGAGGAACACAGGCAGTGGACACCTCTTTCACTGCCCTCTGCAGCCAGGCGGTGGTGTTGTCCAGGGCATCTTGAAAGCACACGTGCCAGCTGAAACCCTCACGCCAGCAGGACACTGGCACTGACCGGCAAACTAGAGCAAAGCCTCTCAGACACACCCTGTCCCTTTCAACAGCTGGGAGACCAATACATGCTTCCCGAACATCTGTCACACCACTGGAGTTACAACACAAACAACTGCCTCTCTTTCTACAGAAGCAAAAGACCTTCCACCTTGAGCAGGACAAAAATAAGTCATGCTTCCTCTGAGTGAGGTTTCATCTAGCCTGTATAAGACTTTTCTTACAGATTCTTAGAGGCTAAATAAGAGTATATTCCATAGAAGATTATTATCATGACATTCTTATGAATGTGATGTTACGGCAGAAAATATCTTACCAATTTAGCCCTGAATGGCAGCAGACTCATTACATCCAGTGGTGTACTGTATTTTACCAGAGCTGCCAAGCGTGGACAGTGTGATAGCTTAGTCTGGGACCTGTCTTGGTGTTTATCTGTGACAGCTGAGCTGCAAAAACTGCTACTGTCCTTGGAGTTGATTGACCTTACTTTAGATCTTTCAGCATAGGACAGAAATTCTTTTAGTTGCTGATTTAAAAAAAAATCTTCATTATTTAATTTCCAAAAACAGAAAAAAAAGAGGTATCCTATTTCTGTTGTTGCACTTTCAGTGGCTTTTAGTATGTGATATCCCCTGGAGTGCAATGGACAGGATAAAATGAAAAAACATTGATTTTTTTTTAAATGTCCCTAAAATATAGTTGTTTGAGAATGCTTGTGCATAAATGGGCATGTTCCATCACTAGTATCAATTAAAGTATCAATTGAAGCTACTTAGTCACCTGTTAGAACTGTACATCAGGCAATCTTTAAAACACACAGTCTCCATAATAACAGATATGTGCCTGATGATAACTAGTTAATGGCTCATTAGGAGATTTCTTTTCATTTTGAACAACCTCTATTAAAAAATGAATTTCCAAGAACCTTTCCTTTCCATTCCAATTAATTTATAATGCATCATTTCTATTCACAGTAAGAGTTGGGAGCAGAATACAAATTACAAACGGCATCGCAATGCCCCCTGGTGGCCGAGGAAAGAACTAATTACCTGAAACTTGTTCAAAGAAATGTGGAAGAGGCGTTTCAGAAAAGATGCCACACTATTTCAGCAAATGACACACAGGCTGTCCTTGGTATAACTCCACTGAGCTGTTTTGGTGATAAAGATAAATCTAACCAAAACCCTGGGTTTCCTGCCCTGGTCCTGGAGAGCTCCAGTCCCATTAGTCTTTAAGCTAATGATGAATTGAGCGTGTAATCTGTTCAATTAGAAGACATCTGAGGAGTACATAGATTTTAGTCTCAGTGAGATGTCTAAATTACTTAATTAATCACAAGATCAAGAAGTGGTCATTTCAAAGTGACCTACACACTCTGAGCGCCAGGGCTGGAGTTCTCTGCTTTAGATGGTTCTCCAGCCCCGCGCACTAGTGATCGTGTCTCCTCACCTGACCGCTTGTCCAGGATCTCCTGGAACTTGGCGCGCTCGTACTGGACGGCCTGCTGCAGGAGGTGGGGCCGCAGGGCCTGCACGGTGAAGTTGACCGCGTCCATCTTCATCAGGCCCAGCACGCGTAGGATCTCCCTGAGCAGGGCACAGAGAGGAGAGCTCTCAGTCGGCACGCCACCCAGACCCGCAACAGGCGGCGCCTCCAACCACGCCGCGACTCACCGGCGCTGGTCAGTACGGCCGCCATGCTGTCACGAGCGAGAGGAACTTCTCTTCAGCTTTCTGTTAGCATCCTTATGCAGCACCACAGTCTTCATCTACATTAAAATGTAAGCGATAGAGGCTGCCCCAGGTGGGGCAATTTCTCCAGCTCTGTTGTACCTCTGTATGCCAATGCCAAGTATGGCGAAGATCTCGCCAGCAGCCATATCACCCTGTAACTCTCAACTGGCAGCCCACTGAAGCTCAGCAGGTGTGAGCCTGGTCAGTACCTGGATGGGAGACCTCCTGGGAAAAACTAAGGTTGCTTAGTAAAACTGAGGTCCTGACCCTCTGTGGTCATTAAAAATCCCAGGGTGTTTCTCAAAATGAGTAGAGGTGTTAACCCGTCATTCTGGCCAAATTTCCCATTTCCCTTTACCAATCATGGCCTCCAAATAATCTCTGAACTGGCTTCATTACTCTGTCTCCTCCCCACTGATAGCGTGTGGTGGTGTGTGGTGAG
Organism: Lepisosteus oculatus; assembly: GCF_040954835.1. NCBI lineage: Eukaryota > Metazoa > Chordata > Actinopteri > Semionotiformes > Lepisosteidae > Lepisosteus > Lepisosteus oculatus. The sequence continues at coordinate 30,081,790 of NC_090700.1, forward strand.
GGTACTGGTCACTATGGCTGCCGTAACATCATCCAGGTGGGGCTGCAGATTGGTGGTGGTGGAGGGGAGTCCCCATTACCTGTAAAGCGCTTTGAGTGGAGTGTCCAGAAAAGTGCTACATAAAAAAAAATATTATTTATTATTAACAGATACCAACCCTCTGCAAAGTGGTGATTTTCATGAAATGAATGACAAGGACACCTCCTGATGGAAATGTGTTCAAAACAAAGCTCGTAAAATACAGAAGACCAACTGGCAGAAGCAGACTCCCTGCGGCCTGGCCTCACTCCATGGCAAACCCTGACGCTGGGCCGTCCCACTCACCTGAGCAGAGGCACGGGCTCCGACAGCTCCCGGAGCCGGCGGATCTCGCCATCGCGCGCGGGGGCACACAGTGCGGCCATGGTGGCGATGACAAAGCCGCCCAGCCGCTGCAGGTCCAGGGCGCCGTGTTCCGCCTGCTGCCGGATCAGAGCCAGGTCCAGGGCCTCACCCACCTGCGCCCGCAGCCGCGTGTGGCCGGGCAGGAGGAGCGACAGCAGCGCCTGAGGGCAGGGGAGAGGCGTCAGGGGCGAGGAAAACTGGGATCGAGGCAAGGGGAGGGGGACGGAGGCAGAAACGGAACGACCCAGAGATTTCGATACGGGGGAGAGGCTGAGAGACAGAAAAGGAGATAAAGGAAGAGGGGAACTGAGCAAGACAGGCTCCTGAAAGCCAGGATTCCCGAACCCATCTGAAAAGATCTACATGAGAGAAACAATTCAAAGCAGAACTTGTGAGACACGCAGGAGCAGCGCCGCCCTGGTGGCCAACCGGGAGCCTCACCTCTTTGACCTCCTGCAGGAGCCGGATAGCCTGGGTGTAATCTGGAGGATTGAGGGACAGCTGAGCCTGCAGGCTGTCCCAAAACGCTTTGTGCATCATCTCCTTCACTCTGCCCTCTAAGCTGGAGAAACACAAGCACATTCACTTATTTAATTCATTTTCTTAATTATCATTTATCTTTCCTGCACGAGAGCGCCATGAATGTTACCGAGGCTCTTAATATTGCGTGCATGGTCTTCAATGTGCAGACGTTGAAAGGCAACTGCAACAAGAATAGGGACATGTAAAATAGACACACTTACTAATAAAATCTACTCCGAATGTTCATCCATTCTTCGTACAGTAGGCGGTTACGCTAGCGATAGCAATAGCAATCTTCAGTTATAACGATCTGAAGCAGATACCCTGACTTCTTTCGGAGAAAAGCTGGGAGACTTCAGATTAGTTAGCGTCTACTTCTAGCAACCAAACGAACGGCGCAAGATGGATTGACAGGTTACAAAGCAGAGGAATGACCAGGAATTAAAATACAGGGCCTTGCAGAGGAAATTTTAAACTCATCTGAGCTCTTGGGACCCCTCGTCCTGGGCACAGAGAGGGGCTCCGAGCCAGACGGGGACCCCCGTGCCCTGCAGCTCTGTGATGATGTTACTGAGGGACGTACCTCTCTACCAATCAACAGGAAGCCCCTGCACCTCACTGCAGCTCTCTGATGATGTCACTGAGGGACGTACCTCTCTACCAATCAACAGGAAGCCCTGCACCTCACTGCAGCTCTCTGATGACGTCACTGAGGGATGTACCTCTCTACCAATCAACAGGAAGCCCCGCACCTCACTGCAGCTCTCTGATGATGTCACTGAGGGACGTACCTCTCTACCAATCAACAGGAAGCCCCTGCACCTCACTGCACCCCTGGGTGCCACCTTACCCTGTAGGACTCATTTCTGCATCGGCAGGCAGGCTTCTAAAGGTGCTGTATGTGCTGTATTCATAGAGCTGTGGGATGATCCATGTCCAAAGAAAATTAGTACACAGACCGAGAGGGAAATGTGGAAACTGCAAAGCAATGCACAATAAAGTCTCCGATAGGGTTGAGTTTCCTGTGGGTTTTATACATAATAATAATAATTGCTTACACTTATATAGCACTTTTCTGGACACTCCACTCAAAGCGCTTTACAGGTAATGGGGACTCCCCTGCACCACCATCAATCTGCAGCCCCACCTGGATGATGTGACAGCAGCCATAGTGACCAGTACACTCACCACACATCAGCTATCAGTGGGGAGGAGAGCAGAGTAATGTAGCCAATTCAGAGATGGGGATTATTAGGAGGCCATGATTGGTAAGGGCCAATGGGAAATTTGGCCAGGACACTGGGGTTACACCCCTACTCTTTTCAAGGAACGCCCTGGGATTTTTAATGAGCGCAGAGAGTCAGGACCTCGGTTTTACGTCTCATCCGAAGGACGGCGCCTGTTTATACAGCCGTGCTCTAACCTGTAGTCATTAGCCTGACGCAGAAGGCACCTCTAGGACAATTCATTTCTTTGTTTCTCTTGGGAGAGGGGGTGCTTGCTGTAACAAGGCCTCTGTGATTTCACACACGTCCTGTGTTTCACCTCCAAGCCACCCCCGCTGTCCATACCTGTCCGGAGGCGGGCAGCTCTGCCTGAAGCGAAAGTCCCTGTTGACCATGATCTCGTGGGCGATGCTGAGGTTGGACACATTCCTCTCAATCTCCATCACCTCCTCCAGAGGGGCCGGCCTGGGGGGGCTGGCTGCAGGGAGGGGCAGGGGGTCAGAGGAAACAGAGCTATTACACAGAGGTTAATGGGCAAATGTCCAGATGACAACATCTAAATACATGTTAAGCTATACACCAAATCCAACACTTTAAACACAGAGTGTTCATGTTGTGCATGCCAGTGGCACAGTGGTTAGCATTGCTGTCTCACAGTACTGGGGCCCTGGGTTAAATTTTGGACCAATCTGTGTGGAGCTTGTATGAGTTACCACAGTGCAAAGATATACTAGTAAGTTGATTGGCTTCCTGGGAAATTGTCCCTGGTGTGAGAGTGTGTTTGTTTGTGTCTGCCTGTGTCCTACAATGGACTGGCGTCCTGTCCATGGGGTATCCTGCCTTGCGCCCGTTGCTTGCTGGGACAAGCTTAATGATTAAGTTACCACAGGGAGGATCCGGTGTCGCCAGGTCCGGTGTGTCTGAAGGTAGTTCTTCACTCTCCGCCGGCTTCTCCGTGATGTTCGGCATCCCTGCGGCGCACAAAGGTCACAGTTTTTATTGAAGACCCTTTAAATGGATCCAGAAAAGATGGGAGACCGTAGGAACCAGGTATGCATGAAACGCCCCGATGTTGCGCTGCTCGTCTATGACACAGGTGAGCCGACTCACCCGGCGGCAGGTGAACCCAGGACCGGCGCCGTGCACGGTATCCGTGCGAGCAGGAAACAACGTGTTTCACAGTTCGGAAAATGTCATTTTTGTTTCAGAACTCATAACCAGCTGACGGGGAAAAAAACCCCAAAACGACCCACCTGCCTTTTGAATGTTACGTCAACGTTTAAATGTTTACGTTTACGAGGCATTTGAACAACACGTACGAAGCGAAACCATTCCTAAACGCTTGCAGTTAAATGTGAACTGAAGCATTTTTCATCAATGATACAGATGAACGTGACAGCTGTTACCATACAAGACTTTATACAGCACTCATTAGGCAACATTCTATATTATAATCACACGCCATGAGAAAAATAAATAAAAAAGTAGAGTACTTTTTTCATCCATTATTCACTTCTTTTGACACCATCCATTTAAAAATCTCACAACGACATCGTATCTGAAATGCAGGTAAGCCCGCTTACCTAGTTGGTGGTGCGCTGTCCGAATGTCAAAGCGTCAAAACACAGGAGCCCAGGCCAGCGAGTCGCACCGCGAGTAAGGCAGCAGCCCGGCGCACCGCCTCAAACTTCAAACTGGGCTACACCACCGCGCACTTGCCGGGGACCCGCCGGTCACACTGCGAAACAAGTTGTCCTGTTTCCTTTTATAAATGGCAGTGTAAACACAGATATTTATACAGCCTTTGTCGACACATCACTACTATCATTATTTGTGAAGGGGGTTGTTGTTTCTTTCGTGCTGGTTTTATTTTGGAATTATCAGTTTCCCCTATCAAGATAAAGTTGGTCGGCTCCAATGTTGAACCATAACAAGGCGGAGCTCGCCCCTCCTTCCTCCTCTCTCTACTGTAACAATATGGATTTCAGCTGTCATTAAAACACTTCATTCATTATTGTAGTGGAAATAAGGAGGAGGACTAAAGCTGGTTCAGAGGTGGTGTTTTTTTTTAGCTTTCTTACCGATTCAACTATCGATGAAGGCCAGAGTTATATTGGACCCCGGAAATGCATGTTCACGCTCTGTACTGTTTTTAAAAAAGTCAGCAACCATGCTTGCGACCATGGCAACAGCTTAGACACGTGATTTATTATTTAAAAAATTGCATTTGTTTAAACTAGCCAACAGAATCCTAGCTGTCTCATTCCGGTTTTAAATACTGCAACCACTTCAACGTTGTGAAACCCAGTGTTGGCACCGTGACTTGTTCAGACTACCTAACGAAAGCCGCTGTATTTAACTTAGTGTTTTTCTTATGAGGATAAGTCACAAAACCCGGTTCTCTATGGTGCCGAATATGTAGTAAATGTAGCACAAACAGCGATATTTAACAGCAAAATCAACCGTTTTCACTTTAACTGTGAGATAATACCTGAATTTATCGCTGAGATGTATTTTTCAAGTTATTTTTTTTCATAAAGCATAGAAGGATCTTCTACACAGCATAATGGAACACTGCAAGGAATCTGATACTTTTCATTGTGGCGATAAATGATATAAATAGTTGTTTGGCTGATTAATTTTAAAAAGTAGGTTTTCCATAATTTCAGGATTTCCATAATTGTATGTACAAATTGACCTTATTTTGAATTTAAAACACATGCTTCATAGTAAAAAAAAAACAAATGAACTCGTCGCAGCATGTCTCTCGAAAACATAGAACTATTTTTATACGAGTTACCAGTTCTGACTCCTCTACCAAAGTAACAAGTTATCTTTTTAAATAAAAATACAGGTGGACGCGGTAGTTTCCCGATCATCTCTTCACCAGAAAAACTATCTTTTTCCACTATTGTACCAGTAGGGGGCACCAATGGCCTTGACCTAAAATATGCGTGTATGCGGCGTCGGCTGCTGTATTAGCTCACGGGTGAACAGAGGTGTCGGGCATAGACCACAAATAATTACAAGTGGGAAATTGAGATCAGACTGCCCCACTATGCTAGAAAGTAACACGTTCTATAATGAGGATAATAATGGAATATTCCATTAAATTTTTTTTGTTAAATTTAAATGGTAGCCCTCTGCTTAGCTAGCAGTTTTGTAATGAGGGAAATTAATTTTCTTCCAAATTGCACATAGCTGGACAGTGATGGTAATATAAGTTCGTCTCCTACGAAGCAGTATGATGAAAAAAGAGAAATTTACACACACAATTGCAAAAATCCAGGTCTCCAGGAAAATCTCAGTTAGTTCATAATTACACTCTACAAAAATTAAGCTGCTTCAGTCCTGCTGTAGTTTAGTTTTAAGTAGTACTGTATGTTTCTCACATCTGTGCGTACAGCTAAACAAGTACGTTACACATACTGTGACATTACAGGAAAAATACGGAACCACATCTGATGTTGTTCACAGTTCAATCAATGATATACTGTGATCAAAGTCTCACAAAGGATGAAAACAATCAGATTGCCAGTGGAGTGGAAAGAAAACTGCAGGATTACTCCCACAAACTGTGGAGGAATGGAGTCTTACTTAGAGCTGTAGTCTTGTGGAAATGGGGGCTAAATTGATTCTCTAATACTGCCAACATTACACTTTTCAAGAATGCTATGACTTTAAATTTAAAAAATGTAATGTTTAATTGCTATGGTTACATTCCTGTTCGTACAGATTGGGTTTCTTGGAGAATTCCAGGATTATCATTGGTTGCAGCAGAAGGGAAGTCAGGAAGGACCAATGCCATCTTATGACATCACAGCCCAGGTACAAGCCCAGCAGGACAAAGCATTGCGTTGGCCTTTATTTATCTTCAGGAACAGACAGTCTGAAGAAATAAAGAAGCACATCACATCATACAGCACATCATACAGCAGCTTTACAGCCTCATGGTGTGGAGCACTTTACCTGGCCCAATCACATATCAGTGTTGAGTGAGATTTGACTCTAAACTTCCACTGCAGCCTAGGGTCTAGGAATTCACACACTTTCTTCTTTTTTTAAAGGACAGGCTATCCATCTGCCTGTAAGCTAGTAATAAGCAATCCATATTTCTATTGCTCATGATAAAATGTTTTTCATGCCAATGGCTGATAATACCAATGGCTCTCTAGGAAAGCAACCTCAGAAGCAGAAATCATTTAGAACGTATCATTTCTAAATCCCAGAGTGAAGAAAACAGGGGGTGGGTACTTACAAGAAACAAAGGTGTGTGGGATTTAAGATTTCTATCCTTTCCTACTAGTCTTTGCTGACCAGATGGAGTCACAGTGTATGGGTAGTGCTACAGTGTATGTACAGTCTATGGCAGGAGTGTGCATCTCTAGTTCATTAGGGTCAGGAAGCGGCATGACTTGAAGGTCTCTTTAAAACAAGACCCAAAAATGTGATTTCAATTTCAGTTAAATCAACTGAACAAAGAAGAGGTTGAGGAGCAGTGGAGTAGTTGCCCTTACAATGTTTCATTAGCATGCAGACCATGGAAAATTCATCACATACAGACTGATGCAAACTGGCCTTTAACTCATTATACAACCACATTCCATTGCAGCTCTCATTTACATTATTGAACAGCCACACATTTGCATTATTAGGCATTTGATGTGTTAGCTGCGACTCCTGGTGTGCTCTTGTGCCAGCAGAGCAAGATGAGCTCCTGTTGAATTACTAGGGTGAAGTGGCTTTGCCTAATCATATTTCTTTACCAGCTTACTGGCACTCCTAGCTCTAAACAAATCATGCTTTTTTTTTCACCTTGCCATTTCTTTTACATAGCATATCAAAACACTGTGGCATTTATTTGTGTCTTTATTTAAAGTAACCTTTAAATAAAGGTTAAAAAAGGTTACTAAGGTTTCTAAAGTGTATGGTACATTACACTTTAGAGAACAATTTATTTCGCTCTGTTGCATAAGGAGTACACATGGAACTTGGCACAAAGGTAAAAAAAAAAAGTTGCAATCACGTTTTAGGGCAGTGGAGTGCTGTGTTCACCCTTCCCACTTCACCACAAAGAAATATGTTCCCCAGTGCAGCCTTTTATCTCCTCCTTGCTTTTCTTCTCCGGTGTCTCTCTGAAGTGCTTTTCTGTGACACAGAAAAGAGAGATGAAAACAGCGCTGCAGAGTGAGTGTCACCCCCGTGCACAACTTTAGTTTTCAAGCCTACAATTCACTCTAGTTGATGTCTGACACATGCCAAGTACATTTCAGGTCCAGTATGCATAAAACATGGAGGACTACAATCCTCACTGGAATAAGAACCCACAACAAATGTTAAAGTTGTCAAATGAATCAGGTAATCAGTTTTGTTCAGGTAGCATAAAAAAGCAGAAGATCTGGAAGTCTTAAAGGACTAGGGTGTGACTACCCTGTCCTATCCTCATCACCTAGATTAATATCCTTAGAGAATGTATTTTAACCTTCCTGAGTGCAATTCCAGGCTGAATGGACTGTTGCCAAGAATTACGCATTATCACTGTTATAAAGTGTTTGTGTACATGTATGCACAATGGCTTGCAATGTACTGTATGTTTGGCACAGAAGATGTAAACAGGCCTTTTGTTTGCTGGTTTAACCTGTCAACAACATTATAGTATTTACCTTTTAGCTGTTAACAGGTCTTTTCAGTGAGGTTTTTCTTGAATCTTTTTAAGCAAAATACTAGATTTAAAAAGCCTGAGAGACTAAAAACATCCTCTTTCATAACCTGAACCGAAAGGTACACAATGAAAAAAGTTGGATTTCAATGTCTGAAGGGGATTATCCTGCCAAATCAATAGCCTAAAAAGAACGTTTTTTATAATTATTTTCGTCGCTACAGGTTTATCTCCCCAGGTGGAGAAAGCAAGCATGATGGGAACGGTTAAATGTAAAAAAAATTAGTAAAAATGAATGTCTGCCTTGCTGACTTTTGGAAGTGAAATTTTTGTAAAATTATCGAATCAGGAATCCGCCTTGTACAAATTAAAATAGTGACTCTCTCTTATTGTTTAGTCTGGACAAAACCTACTATCACATCATTTCAGAGAGCCGCCTATTACTCATTTTACATCAGATGACAAAGCTGTTTACATCACGCCCTTTAAACCAAGTGCAGTAAACAATAAATGGAGAAAAAAAACTGATAAAAAGGTTTAAAGAAATTCTTACACTCACAAATCTTCATTTTTGAAGAGCTGTTATTTGTTTTTTTGGCGTGACTTGTCTGTTCCTCTTCTCTCTCAAAGATTTCTGCGTTCTGCCGCTATTTTGGCTCCAGCTGCGGACTAACAATGACCAATTTGTCTTGCGGCCTTGAAAAAGAAAACAGTGACCTGGAGCGACCCTCATGAAAACGCTGTTTTCATCTTTCGTCCCTGCACCGCAAAAAAAAAAAAGCACTTCAGAGAGATACCGGAGAGGAGTAGCAACACAGACAAAAGACCCGGTCAGTCTGAAGAGATGGAAAATATATAGTTTTGATGAAGAGGAATGGGTGAAAGCACTGCTCTACTCCCTAAAAAAAATGTGGGCCATTTTTCACTCTTCCTTCTCTGCCAGGTTATCTGTGTACTCGTTACGTGGCAGAAGGAAAGCCATTGTTTACTGAAGCATAATGTGTAACAGTAAACTGGTTAAAGGCTTGGACATGAACACTAGCATTTTTTCTTATACTGGGAGAAAACACAGGGTGAGAATCAGATAAACCAGTCAGAGAAGTTAGAGTGACAGCAAAAAGCCTACGAAAGCAAAGCCATTTCCAAGGAGGGGATTCACCAGTGGTACACCTTGGATAGCTGGTATAAGGGCACACACAAATCCTCGCAAATGAGGAATAACTGCCTACGTGACCAAGCAGCAAGAAGGAATCCGTTTTGTTTTACATCACGTCTGATGCTATGGGAAAAATTGGCAACATAATGCCAGGTGAAATGAGAAAAGTATCTGGTTAGACATTGAGGTCATACTGTAGGACCGCCATTAATCTTTAGCCCCTATTGCTTTCTGGGCTTCTTGAAGAAACCTAACATACCATTGCGTTGATATGAGGAAAATATGTGAAAATGTCAACTGACTATGCTAAATGTTTAAAAAAAAAAACAGAATAAATGCAGTAAACCACAAACAGCAAAAATAATGCACTCACCACTCTTCACCTCCCTGGTGCTTTTTCTTCAAGGGCAGCATTCTGTGCTGAGTCAGTGTTGCAGGCAGTTGTGTGTTTTTGGAAGTGTTTCAGAGTCCACAGTGCTGCCATGATATCAGCCTCCTGTATCTGTGAAACACTTAGCAACTGGAGGGGATGGCGCAGCAAGATCATAGCAAGTGCTGTGGGCCACTCCAGATGGTATCTTGCCCAGTCAGATCACTGCTGAGATTTCTGCCTGTGCTTAGCTTTTCTGGATTCTAAAACAAGCCCACATTGCCCCTAGCCTCCTGCTGCTGAGGGAACAGAAATAAGACAGTCTTCTTCAGCAATTCTGCTTTGAGAAATCTCTGTCTGATTAAACGTATGACCTCAATTGACCCCACTCCCATTTTTTTTTACCCATCATTCTCTGAAAGTTCATGACTAGCACATTTACATCCAATTAATTAATGACAAAGCCTATCCTCTTGATGTCTATTATTTGAATAAAATATGCTTAATCCTCTCTTAAAGCACTCTAGATAACATGCTAATAATTTAATTTTAATGTACATCACATTTCCACCCAGGGTAGCACAGTAGCGCACTGTGGTTAGCATTGCAGCTATGGGTTTCTGTAGTATTCTCACTGTGTTTGCGTGGGGATGCTCTGATCTCCTCTCACAGTCCAAAGGCTTCTGGGAAAACTGGCCCTGGTATGAGTATGTGCATGTTTGTGTCTGTGTGATGAAGTGGATTGAAAGTGAATGGACATTTCCAGCTGTTTTTATGCCTGTATGGAGTGGTAAACCCCATATCTCTTTTTATTCACTTTTTAAAGGAAAATAAAATACCTTAATCAAATACTGATCGATTAATTCATTGCATTTTAATAGTGTTTTTTTATTTTTATTCCAGAGCTTCTCAAGAGGATTTACATACAGTATAAGGTAGAACCTCCTGAAGTATAGCATCCACCTTGGAAATACATGGTAGCCATAACACATCAGCAGCCCCACTACACAGCAAATCAAGTAGAGAAGTGAGAAAGTGCTTCTCCAAATAAGAGAGAACTTCAGGGACGCCAGATTGCTAGTTCGGAAAAGAATTTAACCGGGACACCCCTTGTTTTACAAACAGTGCCATGGGATCTTTAGCAATGTAGTATTCAGAACCTCAGTTTAATGTATCTTCTCAAGACTGACTATGTCATTCTGGGACATTGATTTGAAAATTCTTGTCCAGAGAGTAAAGTGCCGTCTCTTGGTTCGTACGTAGCTACCTGGATTTTCCTGGAGGTCTCCTGTCCCAGAACTGACCAGCTCCAGCTTTGTTTATCTCCTGAGAACTGACAAGATCGGGCTATAAGGTGGCAATGCTGGGGCCTGTAATTTGGGTATTAATTAACTGCCCATAAGTTACAGGACAAATTGTATATAAGTACACAATTTTCAGATTGGCTTTTTAAGAAAAGAAAATGTTCTCAGGGGGTATATATTCAGTCAGGGCACAGATAGGTTAAACACCATAACGTCAGTTCTGGTCCCTTGGAATGTAGCTTTAAAATTCCCAGACTCCTAATGTTGCTCTGTCAGACAGTGTGTGACCCAGTGGTGTTGAAAAGTGCCAGTGTGTGTCTGACTTTCCTTTCAACTTCAAATATCTGTCAGAGACAGCACCATTTTCAGATATTTGATTGATGTCAGATCTAACTGATTGGTATAACATTGCCAATGTGTGTTGAGAAGGTCACATAAATACACATAAAGAGGGGATACTTAAGTAATGTTGGGATGTTACTGTAGGTAATACCTGTTATGAGACATTTTTACCCTGTTGTAAGATCCTGACAATGATTTAAGTATTTCTGAGATTCCCATGTTTTGTCAAGTTACCACATTTTTTTCTGGGTATGATTTAACCTTTGCAGTCATGATTGCCTTGTTTTCTAAAAATGGTGGATCTTGGAAAGTGCAAACATGTAACTTGTAAATTGGTGTCTCTGTATAAATCCCCTAACACTTTTCTCTCACCTCTTTTTTCTTACTGGAGGTCATTATTTTTTCATTTTAACTAATCTTTTTACCAAATATGTATCTTTTCAATTATAATCCTAAGTGGTGCCATCTTCAAAAAGGATCCAAAATAAGTATTTCTGTTGGTGTGAAGAGACCATTCGCTTATTTAACCTGCTAAATGTGTACACTAATTTGTTTTTAATATGGTCTTCAATGCCCTCCGCCCTCCTAGCTACTGTAGGTGGATAAATTCATGCCTGTCTAAAATATTATTCTGCAATACAATTTGCTGAATCTTTTCTTTTTCCAGAATAGTTGTTATTCCTCTCCAGGTGGAAATGGTAATTTGTGTTGTTTGTTTGCAAGAGCTTAGTTTACAAAGTATTCAATTTCCAAAGCGAAACCTAACATCAATAAACCTACTAAGAAGTGACTCACTCCTGAAGCACTTTGGCTTGCTTGTGAAAAATGGGTTGAAACAGAAAAGAGTTTACCGTTTTGCAGCAAGACCACACAAAACATGTCTTCAAAGCTGGCTGAAGGTAAGTACTGAAAAATGTTTTCTCATCCATACTATTTATAGAAACAGCTCCACAGAGTCTCCAGATAAGAGTACCTATGGATTTGGGGATAAAAATACAGACTAGATATCCATCTACTGTTTGCTTTCTCACAATGCTATACCTGAAGCAAGCCAAGTTTTCATGACACATGTCAGTTCACAACGACTGGGCTAACTATATGCATTCAGGGCTGACCAAGGCTGTGTTCATATCATTTTAAAAAATAGTCTAACATGAACAAGATAAAGGTGGGGACAATGCACTCTTTTAATAGTCTTAATAATCAGTTGTGGATTGAGAAGCAAATTGGTGCTAATTGGCAATGTAAGGAGACAAATTCTAAATCATTCTCATAGTAATGCATGAAACACTACTCTTGATATAAATGGTATCAGACATGGATAAGTGAGTTAGTGCATGCTATTTTTCTTCCAAAAACAGATTGGCATACAAGAATACTTCCTGAAATGGACAAGCAACACATCAAAAGAAAAAAAAAACATGTCCATGTAAGCCCTACCACTGTCAAAATAAATATTGGTAATTGTATAATACACACTTTCAAGCAGCCAATACCTTTTTCATCATTCTTTCTAGTTGCATCCGGGTGAGAATCGACTATAGACAGAGCAGAGAAGGACAGCTCATGAAATTAAGATTTTCACAGTTCTGTTTCACTAGTTATTTATGTGCAGCTTTTCCCTTTTTTGAGTATGTTAAAAACTTTGAAGGATTTCAAAGGGTTAATTTGCTTAACATCTCTTACTTGCACTGAGCTTCTAACTACAACAACAGTTGGAAGGTCAGGACCCCTTGACCCCATGGTACACAGAAGGTCAAATGCACTGGTGCATTAAGTCCCTTCTCTCTCTCTGCCAGCTTGTGCGTCTTTCAGTCAGAGTCATAAATAAAACATAATCTGGCCTATCTTTCCTGCTAGTGATGTAAAAAAGATGTAAAAACAGCCATATTTATAATACAACATCAATCATTTTACTGCTGTGCTTGGGAAACGTATTCTGTTTCTTAAGCATTTTTGTGGCTTGTGACTTAAATTTATTGTAATAATGATTGCATTTTTCAACTATATTGACTAAACACATAATTGGTTAGTAAATAAGACTGAATGTCAATGAAAAACAGAAGGAGAACATGTTAAGATGTAACTATTAACTACAGCAAAAACACAATACATTAGAATACCACTTTTACACAGTGCATGAGGAAAAAATATAAGATAAATAACAAATCATTAAGATTTTTACTTCTTTTTTCCTTTTCATTTGAGCATTAAATAAGGGTATGAATGTGCTGAACAGATCTGTCAATAAACTGTCATTTCTAGAATCTTAGAAAAAAGTCTTAATAGAATGTTTTTGAAGGTTTGAGCACTTTTCTTCATCTATAGGCTAAAAAGTTCTATCTGTAACATGATAGATCTAGAAAAGAACACTGATTTTCTTGTTCTATCCGTATCTGTAAGGGATATTCTGTACTGCAAATACAATTGATATAGTGTTTGTCATTAGATATACTGTATTATTCTTGTGTTCCTTTTTTAATTGGTATTTTTAATTACTTGGATGTAGCTTTACTTTTTAAATAGTTTTGTAATGTAGTTCGCATTCCTTCATGAGTCTTGAATGTTGCATTTCGGAGGTGTAAAATGGACAGGGCTGAGTTTTAAGAAAAAAGTCTTTCACATCTAGAACTTTGCAGAATACTGAGGACAGGTGTAATATAGTTGAGATACCTTCTGTCCCTTTTCTTCCTGTTTCTGTGTATCTCATATGATTGTGTTTTCCCACGTCTATTCAACCATTTGCCATGCCTTGAAAAGTTACGAATAATTTAGGAATAAGGTCGTGGAAAACTGTCATTAACAGCATGGCTGTGAACTAGTTTACCATTTTCTGACATTTCCCATAAAGCTGATAGTACTGGCATGTACCAGACACAATTACTCAAATACGAGGCAAACTGGAGAAAGTGACAAAGAAGCAGATGATCAGTGGGTTGTGATGGCTGATGAGAAGGCTTTACATTCTCATGCAGGCCTCTCAAGCTACAGTAAATGAGATGTGTTGACAAGAGGGAGTATATGAGAAGTGCTAAAAAAATTATTCTCCACCACTGAGCTTCAGATCTTTTGTGGAAGTAATTTACCTCCCCATAAAACTTTCTCGCATACTGTGATGAAAAGTGTTCACATGCCAGATAATCTAAGAAAAAACAGCAGCATGCAGTGTTGCAGCACGCACACAGTTTAACAGTATGCGTCACAATGAAATAACAGAAATTGCCGATAAATCTAAACCACTCCTGAAATGTGTTTGCCGTCGTTCAGGTTGAAGAGCAACAGTACAGAGCACAGCTACAGAACCCGAGCAGGCTAACTCATGCTTGCTTTTCTTTTCTCCTACGGATTGATGTCTAAAAAGAAACCAAATTAGAAGCAGATACTGTGTAGCCTGAATTAAATGAATGTGCCTTGGCAGCCGTGACCTTCTTAAGCAAACAGCTATCTATAGGTGTGTGTCTGCCCATAAAATATAATTTTGGAAGACAGTCAACGACTGTTTTACAGGTGTGATAAACGTGTGTTTTCGGGGCAGTCTCTTGCGGTTGAGCTGGGTAGCAGCAAGAGCAAGCTCTATGCCTGACACACTAAATAGAGGCAGCCCCTGTAAATGTGCCTCACCAGTTTTGACCTCTGAAGGCAAACAGCCCCATACAATGCCAGGTATGGACTGGGTCTGACACAAGTGAGGCTTGGGGCCCCTTGTGTTCTTTTCCCGCTTCTGTGCGCAGGGTGTGTGCTCTTGTTTGGGCAGTGAGAGATGCAAGCTTGCTTGAGAAACAAGGGAAGGTCAAAATCAAGGCTACTGAAGGGATTGTGTGATGAGTTTAACGAGGTCCATGTTACAGTTGGGACAGATTGGGGCTTTAGTGGCTGCGTTTACATTAGCAGTTCCCAACAGCTGATGAATTTTTATTTATATTTATATTTTATTTATTTATCGGCAATTTGTATTTATCCAAGCCTAGAATAAAGTGTGTGTGGGGGAGACGGCAGTGTCATACAGTGAAATAACCATTCACCCTCTTCCCTCTTTTGGATAATCTTTAAACACTTATTCTAAAATCATTTGGGGCTCATTTGTGTTTTTAGCTTACATTTAGCTTGTGCTTGGTGGGAATTAAACTGGCTGACGGGTCTTTCTTTCCAGCTGTTTCGGCCATAAATAGCATAAGGCATGCTTATGTTCATTGAACAAAAATGAGTTATGCCATATTAAAGTCGACTAGTTAAGTAAATAATTAAAGAGAAGTGTATTTATTACTTCGCATATTTTTCAAGAAGCTAAACGAATCCCTTGCCGGGAGGTGGGAATGTACTGCACTGCAAGGAATCACAAGGAAGAGTTTTCAAAGTGCGAGGGAAAGAGGAGAAAGGTGTTTTCAGGTTGTGTGCGTTCTGCAGCCATTTAGAAAGGGAGTAATAAGAAGGGTGACGGAAAGCAGTTCGATTAAATACATTTTAAACACTTGTGACCAATCAAATTCACGAAACAGAGAAAAATATATACTGTACTGGCTAGGGCATTTGGCGAGTACACGTACTAGACACCCAATGAAATACCCAGTCCGCTGATGTTGCCAAACCTGGCCTGAGTCTTCCGCTATTTTCTTTCTCTCTGTCCCTCTTTTGGGAGCTGTGTCTCTGCTAGTGTGCGTACGGTGAGGTTGTTTGGTCTGGATGTTGCGCTCAACTCGCATTGATCCATTGATTGCACATGGTCCCCGAGTCTGACCTCCGCGCCCAGAGAAGCCGTTTCCATGGTAACCTCCCCATGCACTAACCAGCAGCTGATTGTAAATTCCTGCAGAAAAAGAAAATCCTTGCAAGTAGCCGGAGAAAGAGAGAGAGGGAGAGCGAGAGCTGTAGCAATGCGCGGATCTTCATCTCTCCTCCCCCTTCCTCTTCTCGTCTTCACTCTATCTCTCTCTCTCCCCCTCTCTCTCTCTTATATTGAAATTGGCTAGGGTCGAACATGATCACAGAACTCTCTCCAGTGTTGCACATAGCCGGGCACCTCGTAGTACCCGAGCATTTAAAGTAAAACACGGGGAAGGGAGAGCAACCCGAGCAGGGCTAAGGAAGAAAGGAGTATCCTCACCTTGCTCTTCATTGAACGCCTCAAAAAATTGTGTTGCTTGCTCTTGTCCGAGGACGTACATGTGTATATGTTTAAGCAATTTTATTATATGTATGTAATATGTATAGGTACGCTGTGATGCGCGCTAGTATTGGATTTTTAGGTTTCTTTTTGGTTGCCTTTGTCCAACAGCCTGATAGTGCTTTAGGAACCAAATCTACTCAAGGTAAGTTTGTTTTTTTCTTTCATTTTACACTAATTTGACGCTGATATGTGGGGGCGGGTTGCTTTTAGTTATGCGTTTTTAAATGAGTTTCACACTTGGCTGGAAAATCAGAGCAAGTTAAACGCAAATCCTTTTCTAACGACTTGTAAATAATGCTTTTGTTGAAGTAATAAATAAGTGATCTGTTACAAGGAAACGAGGTACTGGTAGTATCTTAGGCTGGGATACGACAGATAAAAGGCAAACAAGAAACTTAACATAGTTTCTTGCATTATAGTGCTCAAGATAAAAGTTCTAAAGTTTTAAAGGATTATTGCATTTATCACGAGTTTTCATTGTGCTGTTGCGTGATGTGATTTCATTTACTAATAATTCTATCTTACGTTTACAAAGCAGATACAATGTTTTAACTATTATATTTTGATTGACTTATCACTGATCAGTTAAAGCTTTAATGTCTCAACGGATTATTATCCTTATTATTAGAACTGAATTAGTCTGAATTGATAGCAGACATTCATGTTTTATATCCAGTAAATGTATAAAACAATTTGAATGCAGATTCATGGTGCTGGTGTCAATGATCCCTTTTATGTGAATATAAACTCTGAATTGCTGTACTCTGCCAGTCCTTTACCATGCCTTGTTCATTCTCGCACAATTCAGCATAAACTCAGCAATCTCATTTTGGTAGTCCAGGTGGCTGCTCAGTAAAAGCTGCCCGTTTAAATTATAACAATGGTAGTTACTGCTAATACTCGTAATTAATATTACAATAATAACTGTACCCTGAATGGGTCTCAGCAGGACTGCTTATACAGTTAATGTAATTTCTCAAAGGATGTAAGGATGTATGCACTGAGTTACAGACACACTCAGACATGTGTATACACTTTATAGATGAAAGATGTCCATGTATATTGTTAGCTTCTGAAAGTAATGAAAAGTTATTTGTTTAAAACACTTTACAGGAGCTCAATCAATAATCACCAGGAATCTTAAATTTGTTGGGTTTTTTTTGACGATTGAATGTTCTCTTGTTTTAGAGGATTGTCAAGTGGGGTAGTTTAGTCTAAAAAAAGCTTTTGTAATTCATCCCACTCTGAACTACTCAATCTTAAAGATCAGTGGCAGAGTGGTTCATGAAGTGTTGTCCAGTACTTTTATCAAAAAGCATTGACAAACTACACTGTAATTACCTGTACCAAATGTGCTAAATATTGAAACTGTAATGGGTAATATTGTACATTTGTTAATTTTTAAAACTTACACATTTTGTTGTTCTCTGCAATGCTTAGTCTGGTCTTAGTAAGTAAGGTTGGAATATTTATTTGACTCATTTGAAGTAGTACTAATTACACACAGAAGTAGCAGGAAGATCGCATGTAACTTCGACATCCAGTTCAGAATATTGTAGTCATCTGTATTTGACTCCACATGGCTCATCCATAGGATGCCCAAGCAATGTGGTGAGGTATACAAGTAATGCCACGTTTAAATAAAGAGGAAGAAAAGACGCCGTTTGGGCTGTTGAGAAGCAGTGAAGGAGGGAAAAATGACTATTTTGCACCCTGGGTGGTCTGCTCCCACTTGTGGGAAAACCTAATATTTACATTTTACAATTAGAACTTATTTCTTTCCTTTTCTGATTGCACATTTTGTTGTTCAGAGTTCAGAAGTGAGCAGGCTACTTCTGGACTTAACCTTACGTGGAGAAAGTACATTGAGCACCACAGCTCATATACAGTAAGGTTTTGTTGCTGCTGCCTTCCCCAGCCTCAGAGAAAAGGACCACATTTACAGACCCTCATGACTTAAGATTTTGAAATTACTCCTTGAGTGATGCTATGCACTGTAATTTTAGATTTGTGCACATCAGCACAGCATTTTGTATGGGCTCGTTTATAGTCTTTTGCTTTGAAAAACTTTGTAACTGAAGTTAAGGTGTGAAAGGGGAGGATTAAATACTTTTATGGTAAGACCAGGTGCCATGGATGTCTGTTCAGCATGGCCAAATACTATTAGATGAACTTGTTTCCAGCATGATTTGCCTCATGAGGGGATATGATAACATTTAAAATTAAATTTGTGATGGACATGTAACATGTCTAAAGTGTTCCTTTACACCTTTTAAAGAAACAAGGTTTTCCTCAGCATCTACAATATGTAAACTGATACTTAAATTATATTGCATATATATATAAAATTCTTTTGAGTAATTGCCATTTTTTTACTCTTCTTTGTTACATTTTATAGGTGACCTCATGTGGTGTCTGATGCAATGAGAACATAGTGTGTTAATAAAGTTTATAGTATGATGTAAAACTGTACAGTAAATCTTGGTCACATGGAATAAGGATAAGCTCCCTCTGGTCAACTCTCAGAGAAGCCAATCTGGTGTAAAAGTATGTTAACTGTCTGTGGTTAACCTTCTGAAACAAGGAACAGGGACTAGAGAGAGAAAGGAAAAAATAGACAATGACAGAGATTAAGGGGCACAATTTGTGAAGTAAATATTTACTTAACACAGATGTTAGCGACAAGCCTCTTTGTCCCCCATCAGTGTCAGGACAATCCTAGATTCTGCATGAAAAATCATAAGAAAAAGTTGGAGGGTGGCTTGTCTGATATTGCCATCAATCGATGGATGCCCCTAGATCCTGAAGGAGGAGAAGTGTGGAGAATGTAGCGGCCCACAGTCTGATCAAACACGGCAGGAGCCATTGCTACGCAGCGCCAAGGCAACCAAGAGAGACAAAATGACATGCCGCAGTAACTGTGTTGGTGTAACCTTTGCACCTTGCTTGAATGTCTAATTCAGAAAGCCTCTGCTGGAACAGGCTACAGTGCGGACTGTGTGGGAAAGACTCTGATGTGAAAACACTGTGCAAACGAGGCTCACAGGAGAATGTAGTGTACCTGGAAAGCTAGCCCTCACAGCAGGGGGAGGGGAGTGTTTTTTTGCTTCATCATTCTTTTCCTTTTAGTCATTTCCACAGGCCTTAGTTGTAGCCGGCGGTGTCCAATTTAATGTCTTTGTCAATACTGCTGGCTAAATAAGAACAAGGGCTCATGAAATTATGAAGTATTATGTTGGTTTTCATCTTATCTCAAACTTGAGCCTTTTTACCCCTGAAGGATATTTTAGTCTTAAATTTCTTTGTCCGTTCCATGAAATAAAACAATGTATTTTTAGAACAAGAACATAAGAAAGGCTACAGGTGAGGAGAGTACTTGTGGCAGGTCTTCCCATCAAGTCAATTTTTCTGAGGTCCCACGTCCAGCTTCAACAAATAGTTAGGGAATTTTGTTCCCAAGCCTCACTGCTGCTTTCCTGTCCTTGAGTTTATGTATTTTTGTGGATCTGCAAGAGGCCCCACGGATTGACGATGTGAATGCCTTTCGGGATTTTGATGCATAGTGTGAATTGTCACTAAAAGCTTATGTGCACTTTAAGGATTTTTGGGGGAAGTACTCAAGTTTTGTTTTAGATTTTACAACAGCCCTATAAAAGTGTACAAACCTAAGGTGTGAGATTTTGTTAACTGAGATTTTGTTAACTGAGTAGAATGAACATTTTGTAATAGAGCACTGCTTTTTAACAGAGACTATGTACTGTTCATCTCCTCAGTCTGTGTTTGTTCTACAATTACATTAAGGAATGTGTTATTGAGTCTTTCTGAGTCATACAGATGCATTACTGTTTACCATATAAAGTAATATATTCCTCTCCCAGCTACACACCTATTTTGTCTGTTCTTTACCATGTTTTGACCATGCTTTGGGTCTTGTTTACCTCAACATTTTCTGAATGTAGTGTGCTCTTCAGTAGCCTTTAGCCTGTTACATTGAGGTACCCTATCAAAAGCTCCATGGCAGTTATCGAGGCTCACAGTCTTCTCAGTGTAAGATGAATCAAGTTGTGGCCACTGATCATTATTCTTTACCTGTCCAGTGGACGCTCTTTCCTTAGTTTTCCTGGTTGTGCTGATAATCGTTTTCCTTTTTACCGATTTCCAAACTATTATGTGGTGGAAGTGCTTTTTTTTGTAGACTTATGTGTACAATATTTATTTGGCACTAGTAAAACCTGAACCTGTGTTTCAAGGACTGGATGTGAAAAACAACAAAAAAGAAGTCTGAGTCCTCTTGAGGCATTTTGTGCTTGATAAGGTCACTGTGGTCAAATCATGCTTCAAAATGAGGTAAATACATTGAACATCTGAAACATTGAAAACAACATTATAAAAGACCTTTATTCTGTGTGTGCTGCAGTGTTGAATAACAAAGATGTCCCAACTGCAAATTACTTTTATAAACAAATGCCAGTGCTAGATGGTCTGTGACTGGTGTTAGCACCTACAGTATTAGCAGTTGGATTAACACTTGAAGATGGCAGTACACCAGGCTGAAAGGAATGAATTGTTCATGTTAATCTAGGTCACAGGTGAAAATGAAGCATTAAATAATTTTGGCATCCATTGCATTTAAATGCATCTTTTACAGCATTCAGAAATGTATGTAATATGTACAAAAGTATTACAAAAGTCTGTCATTTGTGTTCTTTCTCAATATTGTTATCAATTATCACTTTTCAGTTCTTGTCTGGATTTATAAAACAGTTTACTCCTATCACCCATGGTCCTTTGGTAATTATTTAATACAGAACTGCAGGTAAATCCCTATAGCCAGGTTTGTGATGTTATTGAAATCAGCATTTTGAATTGTCGTGATCAATTGTAAATTAATGCAGATGTTTGCCTCTGATTGATTTGTTATCCCAGTATACCGAAATACTTGGGTTTCATAACACAAGTTTATCTTTAAAGGAAGTGAACCATTGAGCTACTGTACTGTACATAACTGAACATGCATCATCACCGTTGCCATCATTGTCATTTGTTGTTTGCCATTTCACTCCAGAGATGGTAGCATTTAACCTTAATTTCACTGATGCAGCAGTGACATCCATATACTGTAAATGAGTTTGTTTGAATGCCCTTTTCTTCCAAAATGTAAGGTTATACTTTTTTACTTAAAAGAATCCTTAGGATTTTTATGTAGTCCAACTAAGCATGAACACGTCATCTCTTGTTTATTGTCTCAACAGCTTAGTGGTGGCTACCCAGTGTAATGAGAAATATTACCATCCGACAGCAAAAGCCCAATAATATCCAAGTGTTGCATTATCGGGTCAACAGGAAATAAAAACAAATTACAGATCTCCTGGTTGGAAGGCTTTTTTATACACTTCCAGTAAGGCTTTGGCAAGAAGTCTTAAGCCAGTTAGATTGGCCTTTTGTGAAAGCCTAGTGAAATGAAGATCTGTCAATTGAGAATTAGTATGCTGGACATTTATAAATTCAACATGAAGGACCTGGAGCTGTGTGGGATTGAGGTTCAGGTACAACATAGTACAGGTTCTTTGAAAACATTTATAGGACTAGTCCCTGTGTTAATGATTTGCTATGCTGTTATTTAAATAGATTTCAACACTTTCTAGTGGTTAAAAATAGTTTATTAATGCAGGCTCTGGGTGTACAGGATCTGCCTCGTAGAATTTCAGTATTTAATGTTGAACTTGTCTCTAGTTTCTGTGTAAGTCTGGCACAGTCAACAAGTGTTGCTTTGTAAACAGCAATTTAGCTTTATGCAGTTGAGAAGGTGCGTGCAGAGGACGCTTGCAGATAGGGAAGAGTACCTATTGCATAGCACTTTCCAGCTCTGTGCTACTGAACCATAATGTGTTTCATTGTAATAGGCAGGAGACCCTGGGCACTTCGCACTGACTCCTGTTGGTTCTGTTGATTCTGTATAATTGGGATGGAAATAAAAATGTTGTTATACTGAAGAACGTATTATGTCAGAAACATCCTTACCTTCAGCACCCTGCCCTTGTGCTGTGTTACTATGGCCTTTGTTCCTACAAAACACAAGAATGCGAGAGTCTGACATTCTTGTGCATGGGAACTCATTTCTCCTAGTTACTCATATTTACTTTCTGTTAAAGATTGTGAAAAAAATCATTTCAGGTAAGAGGTTCACAACATATCTATGCATGTAGTCAAGACAAACATAGGAAACTGCCCATTTACCAAAACCAAAATCTGACTTCTGACCTTATACAGAAGCATGATTTTGTTATTATTACTAATGTACTTGAATGCACTTTAAACCAAAGCAACTTAAATTGCACCCATTTATACAGCTATTTTAATGTAGCTATTTGGCTGAAGTACCTTGCTCAAGATTACAGGAGTGTACCACCAGGCATGCAAAGTAATGTAGTATACTGTAGATTAAATGTATTTGTAAACCCTCGAGAGGATATTTATTTGTTTTTATTTGTGTATTCATATAGCTGTGTTGGGATTAGGATTTTCTATTTATGGAACAACCGTTCCAACAGGAAATGGTTCTCGGATAGGTGCATACTGTAAGTTTTCCCCTTCCTCTTTTTATTAATGGAAGCAGACAAATGCTTGGGTGTATTAATGATGCCACCCTATCCTCACTGCGGGTACATCAATGAGTCCTTTCTGGACAGTGTTACTAGTGTGGTGGTACAGCTGGGAGATGCTGACTGGTTGCGGTTAGCTTCCTTTATTGTGGAGCTCTTGAACCTTTTGTCAGACACCAGTAACTACACTGAACAGAGTACAAGAAAAGGTTCGACTTCTCAAAGGTGATCAGCCAGCTTCCTCGTATCTCAGGTGAAACCCGATCGAAATGCTGCATCAGTTATTTAGAAGTCCTGTGCTTAAGGATAAATGGGAGAGTTAACTGGAGTTGATAATCCTCTCCTATTATGATGTGTACAGTAACTAAAGTTTGCATTGCCACTGCCTCCACTGACTTACTGTCTGACAAAGCTCTTTTAAGCCGTTTATTTATTGGAATGTAATATAAACAGCGTGCAGCGAATGGGGCTCTTAATGTTTTATGTGAACTTCAGTAGGATCACCACCCTGCCCTGGTCTGTGCTTGGCAGCTCTGCTATATTTACAGTGCTCTGGTTTTCAGGATCGAGTTGATGTGGCATTCAGTGGCAGCCATGCTCACTTCAGTGGTGGTTATGATGTGTTTGCTGCCCCGGCCAGCCTCTTTCTAGCACATAAAGTTAGCAGTGCTTCATGTACTTCATCAGACAGCTGTGCTGACACTTAGATCATTAATCTCTTGCATTTGTTTTGCTCTTCTCAGAGTTTTCGTGAGTCACTGATTGGCAATTGTATGGTTCTGGGGTGTCTATGTATGAGCTTGCTCTGCTACAAGACCAAAACAAAAAGAAAACTAAGTACTGTTTCTTAGACTCATAGTTCTGGCTTCAGTGTTTAATAAATTGGATGAATTTAACATTTAATTTTCTTGGCTGTTCTGTTCGGTACATCAATATCTCAGTCTGTAACTACATTATTTCTATATTAAATAATTTCCTAGTCAATAACTGGTATTTCTGTAATATCTGCAATAAAAGCTTATGTTTAGAACAGTTTGTTTACATTCTTCAATTCTAGCACAAGCCTTAGGGACTGTATTGGAAAACCTATTGTTTGTTAAGTGATTGAAAAAACAGACACTCTGAATGTCAAAGGAATTCAGTTAATAACAAAATACTTTACTTTATTTGATGGATTTAGCTAATTCTGTTCAGGTTCTGCCCGGAGGATGGCAGCAGCATGAATGTATCAGTAAAGCCATTAGAGGTATTGATGTTCTCAATGAGCCAGAAGTAAGCCTACTGTCTTATCTGCCACCCACAGTAATATCATTTTTTGCTATGTGGCAGTCTTAAAAGTTCTTTCTTTTTCATATGTCAATATAATTTTTTAATGTG
The DNA here is from genome assembly GCF_040954835.1 of Lepisosteus oculatus. Lineage (NCBI taxonomy): Eukaryota > Metazoa > Chordata > Actinopteri > Semionotiformes > Lepisosteidae > Lepisosteus > Lepisosteus oculatus. The sequence goes on from NC_090700.1 coordinate 30,105,896, forward strand.
CAGCAATAACATTTTCTTTATTTCTGTCTTTAGTGTATATGTTACTTTTTTAAGTTTAAAGTGATCTGCCAAATCAGAATTCGGGTCATACTGAACAGTGAGATTTCCTTGAATCTCACAAAGCAAAACCACTAGAAATAACCACTGATTTTACAGTTACAGCCCATACAGTGAGTGATTTCTATCACTTTCCACCCATCTCCATTTATTATGCTATTTTTTAAAAGAAATTATCAAGTGTGGAGCTGATTACGTTTGCCCTTTCTGCATCTTTGTTTCTCTGTAGAATGGGGCACAGGTATGAATGATCCTCTTGACTTAACAATGGATGATTTAAATCTGGGACGCTAAAGATTTCCATCACTGCCATCACTGGAAGTGGAATTAGAGCAGTAGTTAACAAAACAGTGTTTGTAGTATTAGTGGGCAATAATCAGTCTTGAAAGTCACAGACTGGGCAAGCACCACCAAAGCTGAAGTAATGTTCCTGGAGTTGCGAATTGGTTTTCTAATCATCCAAAAAATATTCACCCCCCCCCCCAATTCATTACAAGAGCAGTAGCTCATTCATTTAGGATTAGTAGCCTATGCATCAGGACCCAGTTGAAAATAATAGGCTACAGCACAGTTATAATTATGTTGCCCTGTGTTATAATTGGTGTCTTTGAACCACTTGGCTAGAGAGCACTCAATACGAATAATTACTGTGTGCATCGGAGAAAGTGTCATGTAACTTATTCAAGTGGTATAAATATAAGGTCTGCAACAGCTTTAATTGCTACTATATACAGTATGTGTATATAAATATCATATTTAGCTAGAAAGAAACCCCTTGGCCCTAGTACATAAATACGAGTGACAAGGGGTAATGTTGTAGTCCCAATAGACTGTAATAAAATTAAAACAGGTATATCTGAGTTTTGCAGAACTAGCTCTTGTTTTGAATTATTCAGCTGAATTTACAGCATCTACTGTAGCTGAGAGGTTGCATCATTCACAAAATAGTTTCACCAACAAATCACAGCTGAAGCTTTAATTGTATAGTATAGTCCCAATAGTTTTAAATGTCGCTGCGTTGTTCCTGCATTTTTAGAAAAGAATGTCAGCATACACATTAACTTTGAAATAGGAATTATGTAGCCCTGGGTGTCAGCTCAAAGCAACCCTCTTCCAGAACAGTCTGCGAGCCAGTCTTAGTTCCTTACAGAAGAAAAAAGAGACTATTGGTACAGCATGTATTAAGAGGCATGATTATTAGGCAGTGCCTCTGTTCATGTTCTGTGAAATGAAATCCTTTAAAGTGGTGCCAAACCGAACATCAGAATTAAATCCTAATAATTAAAATAAAGAAAATGGTTATGAACAGTCCTTGTCTGCTAATGCCTTCGTATTTCCGAATTTTTTTTCCTTTTTGTTTTAGAAATAAAGCCTGCGTAGTTAGCATACCCCTTTTCTTCAATATCTTGGTTTAAAAAAAAAAAGTGTTTTCCAGAACATAGGTTCAGTAATCCAGACAGCATTTTTTGCCTCACAATGATAGATCCCTCTAAAAGTACCCCCTGAGGTCTTGAATCCTTTTATACAGTTATTATGTCTTGTAAAATGGCAGTGACAGCCTGCCTTGCCATTTGAAGTCTGTCCAGAGGAGCAGTAGTGCTGACAGATTAATCCTCTGGAATATTTAAAGCAGATAAGGCAGAGGTACCTCAGCAAGAAGCTGAGCATTTGGCAGACATGCACAAGCCCCAGCTCATCAATTACAATGTCATGTTAAGTTAAAGGTATATTTATATTACAGTATTTTCTATATTCATATTTTTATTCTAATATTTGTAGTGACTTTAACGTCTTGTTCATCTTTGTTTTTATTGACATCTTAAGAAAACAGGATGACCTGCCAAATGCTTCAGAAAAACCTTTAAAAATGTATTTCTCATTTATCTTTGTCACATTTCAAGATGGAAACATTTTTTACTAGGAAATCAATAATTAAAACACAGAAAAATGTTATTCAATTACATGAAATTAAGTTATGAGCAGGAGCAAAATTAGCAGCATCAGGATATCAGTGAATTTATGCATCTTTGTACTACATTTATGTAGGAAATGGTAACAGATCTCCACAATTGATCATTTTTTTATCATATTGTACTATAAAGTGATACTGATACACACTTCCACACTGCTTAGATTATGTTACCAAATGGAAGCAGCAAAACTTTTTATATCTGAACTCTGATGAGACTGATGTTGTGCTGACTGGCTCTCCTGAGAAAGTACAATTTCTTAGGTCAGATATCCGGGTGTCATTTTTGACCTGAGACTTGCGTTTGAAACTCAGTGTAATGTTATGAAGTTGTCCTTTTTTCACCTTCACAACATTGCTTTACATTTTTCTCCGATGCCTACTCTGAAAGTGAATGTATGCATTTGCCTATTTCGGGCTTGCTTATTGTAATACAGTTCTTTATGATATATCCAAATATATTCCTAACAGGTTACAGCACGTCCAGAACTCCATAGCTGAGACCTTATCTTAAACTAAAATGTATTAACATATATCACCTGTTTTAGCTTCCTTGCACTGGTTTCCAGTGGATTTCAGAATCAACTTCAGAATACTGCTGCTGCTTGGCTTCTAGGGCTTGAACAGTTTGGGTCTTAATTATAAAGAGAATTGCTAACCTCTCATATGACTACAGTTTGTACTTTTAAGTCTCAGGCCTTCTTCCCAGTAGGAGACTCCAAACACTGGGAGACCAGGCGTTCTGTTCTGTTACTCCAAGGCAGTGGAATGACCCCCCAGCCCATCTCAGATCTTAAACTTCAGTCAGCACTTTAAAATTCTTACATTTCTTAATTTAAGGAATACACTTACCTTTATACTCTATTTCATCCTGTTTTACTATTTTACTTTAATAAATGACTAAATATATTTATGTATAGCTGTCTCTATTATTTTATTATAAAGCACTTTTGGATGTTGTATCTTTAAAGGTGCTATATAAATATATACTATGGATAAGCCGGTATGTATTCCAAGGTGAAGTACTTTGTTTTGATAATCTTACATAATTCTTAGATGTACATTGCTTTACCAAAGGTAGGTGTGTGTTATAGCCCTACTTCTCAAATGGAAGGTTTCCTTTCCTTATTTTTTATGTAGAATGCAAAGTGGACACGGGTAAATCAAAGATATTAAATGGATTGATGTGCCTTTATATAGTCAGCGTGGCCATCTTATACCATTTGTTTTCGTTTTTTTATTTTCTTCTCCCCAATCCTGGGGTTTGCTTCAATAGTGTATCACTGCCATTACTATATTATAATTTTACGATAGTGCTATAATTTTATTAGAATATTATAATTTAATATTATAGCATCACCACCCTGCAGTCTCTCAGAGGCTAAGCAAGGCTGGGAGTTGTCAGTAGGTGCAAGACAGGAGCCGTCCAGAGAAAACCAGCTTGTTGGTGTAAGTGGTGTTGTGGACCGATTACACCTGGCTCTGTTTCCCTGGGAGCAAAATTTCAAACCAAATACCTTAATAATGGTGACAGAGTGCTCTAGGTGTTGTCTTTTGGATGAGACAGTAAAACCGAGGTCCAGGCTACTAGAGGTGTTAGACCTGGAGTCTTCACTAAATAGCACCCTTGGCTTTCACAATTCAGGCCAGCCTAAATTCAATGGGTAATGCAATTTCTCACTTCTCCACTTGATCTCCTGGGTTGTGGTACTGCTGGAGCAGAATGGTGGCTGCACATCATCCTTTTTGGTACAGCACATCTACAGTAGCTGAAGTGAGTCCACTCGTATATGTAAAGTGTGGTGGGATCATTTTGACTGAAAAGCACTATATAAATGCAATAACTGCTATTATCATTGTTTTGCCGAGCGCTCCAGAGACACTCTGTAATGTAAAGAAATGCAGGACATTCGTTTTAAGCTGCTAGGATTTAATTGCTTTTCAGCATCGTTTTAGGTTTAAAAAGAATCGAAGTTTGAGCTTGTCTGTTGAGGCATTATTTTCAGTCTGAGGTGGAAATGTAAGATGCTTTGTGTACTTTTAGCATACTTCACATGAGTATCTATTTTCCATCACAGCCCTGTAATGGAGGTTCAGTACTGGTTAGAAGTGAGACGCTTCCCTCACTGAGAACAGTACACATCTGCAAGGGCTCACTGGGAGCCATGAGAGGCCAGGCCAGTAAATACCACCCTACCCTCGGTGCCAATCAGCCAACTGTGCACCACTTTTTAGAGAATCCCATTCATAGTCAGCTAGTGACAAGACCCAGACTCAAACCCAGGACTCCTTCAGACCCTCAGGTGTGTTCCTTTACCAGCTGAAGACTTGGGAGACTCTGTCTGGCTGATACTTGTGAACAGGGTTTTTTGCTGAAACAAAGTGAGTGAAGTACATTGCTCATGGGTACAACAGCAGTGCCCAACCAAGGTGAACCCTGTCCTCCATAATAGTGTCATAGTACATCTCTTTATTAACTGAAAGAGGAAAGATGCTCAATTCCTTGTGCATAAACTTCTATTATTCAACATAACTTTCAAAATTTGGATTACATTTACTAATACCTTCAGAGAATTAATTTAATCGTGATCCACTACATTTAACCATCAGCCTGCCCTCTTTCCTCTCTCAGGTTTAAATATCACATCCTACTACGAAGACATGCCATATTTAAAAAGATACCCCAAAAATTGAAGGACTTTCAATTTTTCACCTTTAATTTTTGTCTGGCTGCATCAGGCCCCTGATGTGCTAGGTTAGTCTGTGAGCTATCAACATGTTCTAGTTCTTTTGTGTTTGAGCATTTCAGATTTACCTCTGTAAGCCTGCTTTTTCTAAATGTTTAGGACACGTACTGCAGTTTCACAGCTCCGGCTCCTAGGCTATTTGACTGCCTACCATGTAGACTCTAGTCTAAGCATCGTCAATGCACTGCTTTCCTGCTTGTTTTGTTAGATGTAACAAAAAAACCTTGCTGTCTCCTTCCTGATCCACCCAACATTGACATCCATCTCACCTCCTGTCCACAGTAATTATTCATTGAAGGAGTAAGGCCTTCTGTTCCTTTATAATGGTTCAGAAGAATTTTCTGTATGCCAGCTTCTCACTTCGAATAACCAGGCCAGTCTGCTTGTTTGTCCTGTATTCAGGGAAAAAGATGAATTTTGTGAGTTAGCAAACCCACAACATTGTCTGAGTTGTCCAGGGGACAAGCGTCTAAAGGCAGTTTAGGGTTCAGGGGAGAGTAAATACAGCCTGATGTTTGAATTGCACACCTCCAGTCTGCCAAGTACTCTGCCACTCCACTGTTAGTTTCTCTTGAAGGACACACCATCTAGAAGAGGATAAAGATATTTTCATTTTTATACTGTTTATACGTTTTATACTGTCTTAAACTCTAGATGCATTCTACAAATATTAATACTATCAAGTATCTGTTTATCTCCGAGCAGTAACACATTTCAGATTAAATATCAGATTAAAGATCTGTAATTAAATTAAATTAAATATTTAAATTGAAAGAGGATATAGAAACTGCTTCTGTTTCAACAGAGGTAACTTGCACCCAGCACTTAAATGACATAACAGTATTATTTATATAGAATGAATAGAAAAACCTTTGGGTTAATGAGAACACTGGACCATTAACTGCATTTTTTCTGTTACTTGATCTACAAGATAAAGAGCAAACCAGCTTTCTCACACTTGTGCTTAACAGAATATGGAAAGCTCCACAAAAAGGCCTGTAACATTAGACATTCAAAGATGTCAGAGTTATGATGGCTGTACAGATTGAAGACAATTTTATGGTTGATTATAGCAGTTCATGTATTCAGTGAACTTTTTATTATATACTGTATATTGTTTCTTTTGCCCTGTTTCTGATTCAGTTGAGGCTATTAACAGACTATGTAATGGGAGTAAATGTATTTATTAAAACTTTTAAACCTTGAGGTGTGAAAGGGAAAGAAATTAGGGTCACACCAGCTGAAAAAGCACTGCTTTGTGCAGCACTGATATAGTTCCCTATCTCATTTCCTTTCACTCAACAGTTAGAAGTGAATTCAGGAGCTGTTTGTTTTTACTGGAACATTGAGTTAGCATGGCAAAAGGCAGTCTTAGCAGAAACAACAATAATCTTTTACAGAATGCATATAAGAAATTATGCAACACGAAAGAAATTACATAAAAAGCCATATATAAACTTCACCTTAAAAGACAACGGTCAAAGGATCTGTTTTATTTTACATAAATTTGTTTTTTTTTTCTCAATGTTTATTCACTCCAGTTTGAAATTCCTAATTTTACTCTATTCTGCCAAAACTATTCCCAACAGCTTATATACGTCAACTAAAACAAAAAAAGAGCTTTTCATCTATGTGCGTGAGTCAATTACAAGGGCAGTGTTACTGAATGCATTCTTTTTTCAAGTGTTCAGAAGAATGTCCTCTTAACTGAACCATAACAGTATTGATTCTGACATGTTTAGTTTAGCAGCAGAGGCATTTAAATTTTGAATCACTCCAGTGCAGTTCAGTTTCTGTTGTGCTTGAGACAATATTCTAATCCCAACTAATACAGCCTTTTATCTCAATAACTGACTTTTTGCACCATTTCTCTGACGTAAATCATTTGCTAAGTGTATCTTCTTTATTGGAAAAAAAAAAGAGTTTAGAAAATTGAAAAAAGCTCAAACTGAATCACTTTGCATTCTAAGACTAGGTATACTACTGTCTTGAGCCTGTTCATCTGCCCTAAACATCTTAAATCAGTACTTAACTTACACATATTTACCTTTCCTTTAGCTTAAGTAAAGTTTTCATGTAAACTGTACAATTTCCATTCCGTTGCCTTGTGTTCTTCGAATGAAAATAAGATGGTTGAAACATTATCTCCAATGCACTGTGTTCTGTAATGTCTGAATCTGCAGTAAATGCTTTTGTCTACTTTGAGGTCTTTTCATAATCTTCCTCCTGAAAATGTTTTGGAAGACTGCTGTGACTTGTTTTTAATTCCTCAAACGTTTGCAACATTTTCTGCAAACATGCATCAGCTCGGAGCCTAATATCTAACTCTTTAACTCCTCGAGTCATAGACCTTCCACTTTAGCAGTCCCAGTCTAGGCTGTGGGGAAATCAAGAGCTTACTGTGCTGCATCCCCTCTGTAAGAGCTGAGTTATATGTGCTGACAAGGGTGGAGCTGCCATTGCAGCTCCCTGGACAATGAAACTTTACTCCATACAAATCAAAGCCTTTTCTCAAACTAAAACCTGTTACACGAAAGCCTACTTTACTGGTCTGAGAGATGCCTGAAAGGATCACTGGGCAGCTTTGTAGAGCAGTTGTTGGAGTTCTGAACTCATAACTGAGATCTGTGGGTTCAAATCTCAAATAAGACGATGCTGTTGTGTCCTTGAGCAAGGTACTTCATCCGAATTGTTCTGGGAGATATCCAGTTGCATAAATTGGAGTAAATGAGAGTCACTTTGTATAAAAGCATCAGCAAAAAATAAAATACTAATAGTAATAATCATTATATGGTGAAAATTGTTTAAAATAAAATGAATAAATCACAAGGGTAGTCTTGGGGCTTTATCTTCTTCAGGGCTGCTCTTCTTCTTAAGGATCTCTCTGCTCACATTAGGTGAAATGTCCTTTAACCTTGATGCAACCAGTAGCACTCTACATGCTCCTGTCACACTGTAAAGGCAGATAACATTTCAATCAGGGCACCACGGAGCTAAAAGTAAACTACTGAAATAGCCCAGTGTTCCTAGAATTCACGTTCCTGGTTTTCACTGGCATTGATGCGACAGCTTGTCGCTCTCCATTCAAGATAATTGAAGCCTGCTGTTTTCCTAGAGGTGGTGTGTGTGGCTTATAGCCACGCAGGAGTAATCAGACTTATTAACCTTTACCCCACAGGAAAGCACTTGCTTATATTGTCTTTTCATGAAGCTTGGTAACGACTGCTCAGTGGGGCAGAGAAATGGTGAAGTAACCACTCTCAATATTAAAAGAACCTTAGACTGGCAATAAAGAATAGGTAACTTTGGTTTTCCCCTCAACCACATGACAAGGTTTACTGTTAGAACTTTTATTTGAAACTAGTATAACCTGTATAACACAAATGACATTTAATTTTGCTTGTTTAGGGGAGCAGAACAAAAACCTTTATAATAGTTGCAGAACAAAAAGTACTTGAATGCCACTGATTGTGTGTAATTGTAAACATCCCGTAATCTTTTTAAATGTATACTCAGCATCAAAGGAAACTTATTATTCCATTTATGCACAGTGGCCTCCAAATGTATTCAAACCCCAAGTGAAAAAGAAACAAAAAACACATATACAGTAACAGAATGAGTTACAGATGGGATAAAGTCTTGCTAAGACGAATTATACTGTGATCATAATAGCAGTACAGAGAAATGTCATTGTGCCATACAGCGTCTTTTAAAAGTATTCAGGACCTTCCTATGATTCCAATTTTGTGAATGATGCATGCATATATTTTTAAACTTAATATTGTATTCCAAAGCTGAAGACTTCTAAAGATAAGACAAGTTATAGTTAATGTCAGTTAAAAGTACAACAAGACTCAAATATGTTGAGTGCATGAGTATTCAGCACCCTTAGCAGCTATTACAGCTGCAAGTCTTTTTGGTTAAGTCTCTATCAATGTTTTACACTAGCTTGGTGAAATGTCTGCACATTCGTCATGGCAAATTTGCTTAAACTCTCATGTTGCCTGGAAATTGCTCATGAACACCAGTTTTCAAGTCTTTTCTCAAAAGTATTCAAGTAGCGACTTTGACTGGGCCACTCTATGACAGTCAGTCATTTTCTTATTCTTCAGTCAGTCCAGTGTAGCATTGTCATTGTCCTGCTGAAAGGTGATTTTTTTGTCCCAGAATTCAGCCTGAAAGAGGTTGTCCTGTAACATTTTCCAATACTTAGCTCCACGTATCCTCCCATCTATCTTGACGAGTTTCCTATTGGTGAGAAGCAGAACGATAACATAATTCTGCACTATATATAGTTGAATTTGAGAAATCATAATGGTCATATTTATTCTTATTATTTAGTATTTCTCTAAATGAAATTCAACAAAAACCAATCTACAGTAACGTTCTGCTCTTTGGAAGTGCACTGGAAGCCTACTGAAGGTTTTCTGTTTACCTGGGCTGTGAAAAGAGGTAACACACTTAAGAAATTCAGTAGTACCAATATTCAGCAATAGTTTGGATCACCATGTTTAAGGTTAGAGAACTGTCCAAACAGTACAGGCAAATGTTCCTTGACCTCCACATGTTTGGCGATGGCTATAAAGAACCTACAAAATTTGAATCTTGTTGTCCATTGTATTGTCCATTATATAGAAATTTAAGACCTTTGGCAACTCTGCCATGAAGAGAGAACAAGTGCATCATTCCACCACTGGAATCCAAAAGTAAGAATTATAAATCAACACAAACTGACATCTTAAGAATACAAAGTGTCAAAAACTACCATTTGATGCTACCTGAATGAATGTTGTCTTCTGAGGATTCCCCAGACTACATCTAAATGTCAAGTGAAACCATGTTTTATTCTCAGATGAAATGCAAATTGAGCGTTTCAGACATGTTCATCAGATTTATGTTTGGCATAAAAAAGGTGAACTCACATTAAGAAAATGCTCATCCCCACTGTGAAGGGTGGGCACAGCAGTGGGTCTATTATGTTTTGGGGTGGATGTGCACCTATTGGTCCTGCAGCCCTTGAGGGGATAGGGAGAATCATGAACTCCTGTTAGCCAAACATCTAGCTCCCTCTGCCAAGAAGCTCAAACTTGGCTGAAAATTGACATTCCAGCATGACAATGATCCAAAGCATACTGTACATCCAAATCAACTAAGAAATGGTTAACTGCACATAAAATAAAATAAATACTCTTGTCTAGCCTTCTTAATTTCCAGACCTTAATCTAATCAAACATTTGCAGCCCGACTTCAATAACGCAATTCACAAACGCAAACCAAACCTAGAACAATTGTGCCTGAAGGAACGGTCAAAAATCCTGCCTCAAAAGTGCCAGAACTTCACAGCACTCTGCAGGAATTGGTTTGTCAGAGTAATGAATGGCAGCTGGGAATGAGCAAAATACTGATACATGGGTGTGAATACATGTGACTCTTATGTTTTCAGACCTTTATGAGAAATATGACTTTGCTATGATCATTGTTATTAAAGATTACAGTATGATTTTTATTTTTCATCCACTCTGTAAATCTTTATGTTAAAAAATACATTTTAAGATATTTTTAAAAAGATGTTTAAAGATATTTCTTATTTCATCAGGGATATGAATTAATCTGAAGGGCACTTTGTTTTAGAAAAATATTGTAAACAAATTTAAGATATTGTATAAATGGTTTTGGTGTCATTTTTATTCATTAATTATTTGTGACTATGATAAACTCATACGATTGTTGCATAAACATTAATTTACCTTAATACTGAGAAAATTGATTGGGTGACAAGGTCATTTAAGCATGACCTTATGTAAAGCCTGGTGAAAATAGAAAGGCACGACTTATTAAGAGCACAATGCCTTTATTCCATTAGAATGTTTCAGCAACACTTTAAATGGACTTATCAGTGGGGCCAGTTCCTTTAAGGATGAATCAAAGTTTTGTGTAGATCTCCTTTGTGGTTTTTGGTGAGTAAGGCACTGGCATGCATAACAATACACCAGTTGTTCTGTTCAACAAGAAATTGATGAGGAGGTCCATTTGTGATGATCCAACTCCACTTGTATTAATTGCTGGCAACCTAAGTGTATGGCGCTACATTGATTTGAGTCATCAGTTGCTGCTTGTGTCTCGAGAGAAGTGAATAAGATTGTTTATGTAAGTTATGCTTATGTGATAAAGTTATACTAGGGATGCTAAAAGTCCCAGACTTGAGCACCACCACTGAACATTAGTGGGGGAGATAAAGGGTGGATTCAAGAATCTCATCTTACAGTTTATTGGAAAAAAAGTCATGGTTTTGACTTCAGTAATGAGGCTGACTAGCTGCTTCCATATTCCCTCAACCCTTTAGAGAAAGAAGAGCTTCCTGTTCTGAATGTTAAATATATTCTTGTCCTCAGTTTTATTTTTTGCCTTTGTCAATACCTATCAGGATTTTGTATTTGGAATTTCCCATTACATACACCATATTGATTTCTAGCCATCATTTGTCATTTTATATTTTGTGATATACATTATTCTCTACTATTTGTAACATATGACATTCCTATATTCTGTGTGGATACTCTGTGTGCATTTTTAGAACAGCTGAACTGATTATGGATAGTGATATTCTTTATCTATGTTTTAATGTATTTACTAATTAGTTATAAAAACGTATATGTGTACCAAAGATTGTATTATTGTGTATTATTATAGAGTATATAAAAAGGGATTTACATTTAAAGGGATTTTTTAAGTCTTATGATTTTATGGAAAACACCTTGTTTTTTGTTTTGTGCAGTAGGGCGCATTTAACCACACGTTTAGTTTCCTTCCACAGTAAATGTTTTGGGCAGATACACTTTTAGTGTTGTGGACTGCATTACCTTACAGGTGTTACATGCATCATTTGTGGTAAAACCATTTGAAAGTTTCAGATTGCAAGTGGGTAAATTAATATTAAGATCTGAGTCATTGTATGGGATCACTTGTCTTTCAGTTTTGTCTTTCTTTATCTTTTTTTACAGTGTATGACACATAGGATTGGGTTTCAATTTTCAATTTTGAATTTTAAAATTAAATTTTATTTGTACTATTGCACCCTAATTATTTATCAGTCCCTTAAACTACTTTAAGTGATTTTTCTTTAGCTGCTGTGTAAACTAACGATTTTCATATGAAGTTAACATTTTCTATAATTATTTTATTGTTACCTAACTTGTTTGGTCTATGGCTATGATGTTCAGTTCAAGCTTTCTGTGATTTAAAAGTTATTTTGTAGTTTTCAATATTTTTACACAAATTTTACACTTTGTATAAACTGAAACTTTGGTATGTAACAATTTAAAATGGAAGTGTTCTGAGTCTCAGCATGTTTGAACAAGATAGTTGAACAGGTAGATCATGATATGTGCATCTCCTTTCATTGTTGCCTTTTCTGTTTTCTGTGTCAGAATTCAAGATACTGTAAATAGCCATTTCACATGAGTGATTTACATACTTGTATCCCAGCCTTCACCCAAGATGCCTGCAACTTGTATGTGTAGTTATCCTGCACCATTCACAATTGTGAGGAGTGGCATCTTTCTCTTTAGATGTCTTTATTTATCAACCATGGAAAATGTAGATTTTTTTAAAATAATGTTATTTGCAAAGAAAATTCCAGTGCAGGCTGCAGAAGGGGATTGTGTCATGTGCCTTTTAATTGCTTGCTAAATTTCTTAGACTCTGACCATACTAGTGTTTATCATAGTTTTGTTCTGTCCTTGGTATTGTGCAAATTACAGCTTGAGTAAAAAATTAAACAACTCTAGATACTCTTGAGTTCATCCTTTTGAAAGGATGCTTGCTCTGGCAAGCTATGGCGTTATACAAATACACCTAACTGAAAAACAGCTAATACAATCCACTGCCATTTCAGAAGTTGCTTAAATTATTCCTCCCCTTTACTGTATACTGTATGTGACACATTTTTTTCAATTGTGTATTAGACTACAGAAGTCACATAAAAGATGCCCTTTCATTCACAAGAGGCTAATAGCACTGAAATGCAGTATCAGATAAGGATCACATTGTGAAGCAGTTCAACCATGTCAGTCTTTACACTGAGTAATCCCAAACACCTGTGGCTGTTAACTGAGATCAGCTGTGATTAATGAAAATCTCTGTGAAGTGTAGAACAGATTGAATTCCTACAGCATTTACAAAAGGAGTGTTAGGTAAACTGTAGGTGAAGTCTCATGAGAAATCCATGCACTATCCATGGAAACACATAGAGTTTGTTTAGCTTGACAAAGTAAAAATAGTGCGTACATCATCTTGAGGCAGGGACATGTGTTGCACAAGGCTGGGAAATATTGACAGCCCAATCCCATCCCCTTCCACTAGTAGAGTTACCTTCAGATCTTCAGATGAAGTCGTGGTGGGACTGAAATACACATTACTCCACTTCCACCAGAGTTCAGTAGACGTGAGTTCTGTCCAGGGAAGGTGGTGAAGGCCTTTCTTAGCAACTGTGTATTCATTGGTTACCACTTACACTGCCATTCATCTGGTAGGGGCTTTGTCATATTCTGGACATTGAGTCCAGTATGTATGTTTAATCTCGAATTAACATTGCTGACTGTTATACTTATTTTTTCAATTCTATGCTCAGAGAACCTTTAAATTAAGAATGACTTTATTTAAGAAATAAATTGTTTGAATTCAGGTTTTGTACTATTTATATCAAGCAGTTCATTTTATTGAATTATGTTGGTTTTGTTGAAACATGCACAACTCAACAAATCAGTTAAAACAATGTTTTATTTTCATGTGGTATCCTTGAAGTAAAACAGATGTTTTTAATGTATATGTAGAATTAAAAAGATTTTTTAAATTACAATCTTGCTGTTGTTTGTTTATAGGTCATATGCAATCCTACAGTACAGTACCTTTATAAATGTATACTATTAACCTGCATCCATATTATTCAACAGCTTTGTTATTCTGCTTTACACTGTTTTCTCTGTTTCTCTCTGTGCCCAGATGTTGATGAGTGTGCAGAAGCATTGGATAACTGTAACATCGATGCTATCTGTCAGAACACCCTGAAGTCTTATAAGTGCATATGCAAGTCTGGCTATACTGGGGATGGCAAGCATTGCGAAGGTAAGAGAGAGCCCCAAAATTCTCCTCTCAGATGTGCCCTGGTCTGCCTGCTTTAGACATCCTAAAGCTTGTGTATACAGTGCCCTACAAAATTATTCAAACCCCTGATGAAACAGTAACAAAACATTAAATAACAGAAAGATATACATCTTTTTATATACTGTATAGATTCAATAATATTTCTTCCTTCAAAATATTAAAACTGTAATACAGTAATCTGAATAGCACTGCACAAAACAAAGTCATATTTCTTATATAAACAATTTAAATCCAAAAAACATGAGGGACACATTTGCTCACACCCCTGTAGTTAGTATTTTGTAAGTCCTCCTCTGGCAAAGATTACACTGACTAGATGCCTCTTGTAGCGTGCTAGCGTGTTGGTTCTGTTACTTCAGATGGGAACATTCCTACATGCAGAACTTTAACTCTTTAAGTCCTTCTGACCCTTATATTTCCATTAGTGGCCAGCCATCTTGATTTAGAATCAAAAATATTCAATGGGATTGAGCTCTTGAGATTGAGTAAACCTTTCATGAGCATTTATTTTGTGTGCAATTAACTATTCTTTTATTGATCTGGGTGGTCGCTTTCGATCATTGTCATGCAGGAATATCCATTTTTTGGCAAGCTTGAGGTTCCTGACATAAAGAACCAGAAAATGTGCTGGTATGTTTTTGGGATCATGACATTCCCTACCTGGACAAGGGCTTCAAGACTCATAGATGCAAAACAGTCCCAAAACATAATAGACCTTCACAATATTTCAGAGTGGGTAATGGTGTTTTCTCAAAAAGAGCTTTGTCTTTTTTTTTTGCGCCAAACCAAATGCTGATGAGCATTCCAGAAAACTCAAATTTCATTATACCTGATCATTCATTTTCATTGAATGGTCACCTGACATTTTCACCTGAGCAAGACATTATATTGTAACGCTTACGGCCACCATTGTTTGTGAAAGCCGGCCTACCAGCGCAATGATGTCACCGCCCTTGCCTGTGAATAGCAGGGACTGCAGCCGCTGGGCTAATGGGAGATTTCCCTTTGGCTCAAGAGGCTGGGTCCCTGTTGAGTGACGCTGGAGGCCCGCGTTCGAGTCCCTGACGGTGGGGGGCCGACCTGATGCAGCAGCAACGAGGGCGCCCACGTGAACCCAGAAGCATTACAGTATCTGCTGTAATTCTAATGATGTTTAGCAACTTTGAGTTGGCTCTTTTTGTGATTTGCCCTCAAAAAGAGGTTCCTTCCTTGCAGCCCAGCTATGAATGCCATTCTCACGCAGGTGACTTCAAACACTTCTCCGCTTTGTGCAAGATGCATGTAGGCATTGGACATCTCCAGCTGTTACCTTTGGATTTACGGTTGTCTCCCAGACCACTTGTTTCACAGCCTGTGGTAGCAAGATAGACTTGTATCATATTCCTTCTAGGGATGTCCTATACCAGTAGTCTAAAAAAAATGACTTAATAATAGGCATTACAGTGGAAAGTGGTATATTCATCTGTTTGTGGGCTCCTTTAGCCATCTCCCAACTTATGGAGGTCAGTGACGATTTGCCTGCAGTCTATAGTGAGCTGTTTGACTTTAACTATGATTCATGTTGGTGACACAAGCTGTGTATCACCTCCCTTTATAACCCATGGAAACAGAAAATCGGCAGAGACCTCTATATTTTGCTCAGGAGGTTTTCATTGCACATGCTAATAGGAAAATGTTCCTGTATAATTGTTTTTGTTACATTTTATTTCAAGGAATACTTAGAGGTGAGAATAAATGTCACCCTCTTGTTTTCTGCAATTTATTCATTTCTCAAAACTAGGACATTGTGCTGTGCAATGCTATTGTGATGATAGTATACTGTAACATTTATAGACTTTTTTAAGCGGGACACATAATTCAATCCATAACTTATTCTGCTAAATGATGGTTCTTGTTCCTATTTTATTGGGCGTATGGATACATCTGAAGGGCACTTAATGTCGTGGAGATGGCTACATTCAGCATGCGATTGAAGTGTTATTCCTGGGCATCTCTAGGAAGTTGAATCCAGCCTTTATTTATGATGAAAACTGTTCTATAAAAGTGCCATACATATATAAATACACAGTAGTACAGCCACAGGAACACAGAGCCTAGCTTGGTCATACATGGGTAACACATACTGTATATAACACAATCACCCATACAATGTTATATACATTTAGATTATGGGTTGCAGCAGAGATGCTCCCTATCCAGAAAGCCTATACACAAAAGACAAGAATAAGCCATATGTTAGTTAGTAGTTAATATGTTCATGGACATCAGTGGCCCAATTATTAGAAAGGTCCTAATAAGTCATCATTTAAAATGTGTCATGGCGATTCATTTTACTCACTAAGTGTAACACGTGTCTCTTCCTGACGTGCTGTCTTAGAATCACATTGTGCAGTACCATGGCTATCTTTACAGAAGAAAACAGGTGCATTGCCTGTACAGTATGTTTGAATGTACATCTCAAACGCATGTGTACTGCACACACACAGTCATGTGATATACTTAGGAAAGTGCAATTAAATGCTCTGACAGGGAAAGACAATCACATGGCATCCTCACAAGAGACAGTGCTTCATTTAAAGGATGTAGTACAGAAGAAACACAGCTTGAAATATTTAAATGATGAAATACTGTAAGTATGGATGTATAAAGAAACCTAGCTGCTTGGAAAGTATTTATCCCTGGGGCTTACAGAGCAAAAAATATGGGCTCCACAATGGATTTCATAAATCAGGAATATTAAATAAGACAGCTTTTCCTTTTCTGAGAGTTTCTGATGCAAATAATTCTACGTACAATGTGTTTCTAAATGCTGGTAGATTTTCCCAGGAGTGATGAGACTAACACATTTCACATTATAGAAAAAGAGGCAAAAACACATGCACTTGCAAGATTTCATGCATATGTGGGAGGTGAAACACTAAAACCCAGAAGCTCCGTGATTCAGTGTGGGTCAATGCCATATGGCAGGTTTTACAGGTTCAGGTGGTGATCTCACATGTTTCATATCAAATGAAAAATTAATAAAACCTTGAACTGCATCTTGTATGGAGCCTTGCCTTTCAGCACTATCATGGTGCTCAGCAGTCTCTGAGCTCCTCTAAATGTGTAATCAAAAGCAGCTCTGAGGGTTTGTTATGAAGTAACCCTGGGAAAACATTCTGTTTATAATCTGTAAAATGAATAGACAGGACAGGTTTTTTAACCCTGCTAGGGCACTTTTGTGCCGAGCAGCCTTGTATCTCCAGCTTCAGATGTTGACTGTAATGCATATATTTTGAATTCAATGGCTGCTTTACCTTCTATCTTTTTTAGAAAAGAAAGAATATGACATTTTACATAATGTCAAATTATGTTTGTATTTTTATTTTTTACTTTGTTTAAAATGATTACATGTTTATGAAAGAAACATACTCACTATAAAAGCCCTGTGATCCTGTTTTCCCAAGATCATTCAAAGCTCCTGCAAATACATTACGTTTGGGAAAAATAGTAGTGCAGGTTTAAATATTCAGCATAAATATCAATTTAAAATTTTAGCAGTATATATATTTTGTGCCACAGATTAAGCAGTGTGTTGCACTTTAGTTTGAGATTCATACAATTGAAATAAATACCTCTGCACATTTAATGTTTTCTGAAAGAAAAAAAACGTTTCTTTTTTGTTTGTCCTCAAAATATTTCAGATCATTTATTCTGGAAATAAATACAATAATGTTCTTAAAAGGATAAAAGGATTTGCAGACTGATATTAAAACTCAGTTATTAACAGCACAAATTAGGAAAACATTAAATTCAATTACTGTCTAGTTTTTGTATTTCTAATTACAGTTTCTGGTGTTTGACACCAATGCTGACATAGTTCTTAGGACCTTTCAATACCTGATTGTTCTGTACTCCACTATCAACATCACTTCTTCTGTTGTGAAAGTACTATTGTGTCCAGTTGCACTGATGTGCATTAGTAGGGACATCCTCCTAATCTGTGTGGAAAATGCTATTCTGTATTTTTATAGGATTAGAAGGAGCATGATCTGTAGTTAGATTTATACTCTACAGCTTCTGCAAGACACTTTGTGGTGTGGAGACAGTAATAGCCATTTCTCTTTCTGAGTGCAAATAAGAAATTGGCTCAAAAATACCTTAAAAGCAAATAGCAATCAGACATGCAGACTTTACCTCTGGAGATTTAAGCTTTCATAGGAAACTCTTCTTCTTTTATATGTTTTCTCCCCCATTCTAGATTTGCTCCTTCTTCTGCTTTTCTTTGGCCTGACAGCATCTCTCCATGCCGAGAGGTACATCCAGGGTGCTTTTTGTCACAAGCGGGAAAACAAATACAATTTAAAAAACAGCAACTGAGCAGCATTTTGTAATGCTAATGTAGGTCATTAGCACCCTGCTGAGGTAGTGGATGTATGGTGTGAAGCTTTGCTCTTCCCAGATAATACCTCAAAAGAGAAGAGCTCCTTTTTCATCCACTGTGTACTGAGCGCTTCTGCACTCAATACTCTCCACACCCTCAGTTCCATGTAAATAAAGTGTTACATTCACCTCTCCTGTATCCCTATGGTAATTGCCTTTTAGCATTGGGCAGTTTCAGTGTTAAATAGTCTATCTGTGGAATACTTTGGATGTGCGATGAAGTATATCACATGCCTAAATCTCTACAGAGATCCCTGGTGAGGCATCGCATGCACATATTCTTCAGCAGATTGTGAGTAATCGGCTTGTGCTACTTTTAAGATGACGTATATGCAGTCTTTCATGTGGTTGATGAGAATATTTTGATTAACAGGATACAAATGCTTAGCATGACAAGGGTAATGTTGTCTGTGTCCAAACTGTGAGCCTCATAAATATGTCCCTGTGTGTAAGTGTATGCAGCGTCACTGTCATTCATTACGAGAGTGGTCCAAGAGGGAGTCTGTGCTGTATCTTGCGCTCTTCCGAGCGTGTTTACAGATGTTATGCAGATCACCCAGCTCTTTTTGCTATAACACAGAGATGGATGCAATATAATTTTTTCGTGTCCAGGAATGTTTTTAATTCTGTATCTTCTCGTTGAACCAAGCAATGCAAACACATTTACGCAGAAACAGGGTTTCAAAATAACACATAGGGGCAGTTTCTTTCATCCTGTAGTGTGCATACGTAAGCATGCAAAGCGTGCTTTGCCACCGGTACACAGAACCAGCTACCAGCAGGAGGGAATCCTTCCTGTACCCTCCCCACCCCCACTTACCTCCTTCACCACATTCATGTTCAGCTCATGCTGTCAGTTATGAGGTTAATGTCTTATTTGTTCATCTAAAATTAGACAACTAATAAATAAATTAGATACTTCTATGAGCAGCTCTTTAAGGGACAGAGAGAGAGATCATAGATTTTTTTCACATTCTGAATTGTGTTATTTATATTTAGATGTTTTTTTTTATATCTGCAGCATGAGTTCATTAAAAGACTCACAGTAAACCTAAGGAAGGGAGCTGAGGAAGTGTACTTTTTCATCAAGGATAAAAATATCGATGGGTTCATCCATCAATGCACAGTGCTGTGCTGTTTGTGTGGTTTGCCACTTCACTGTCTTGTAGTAGAAATGCAACATGATGGTGGGATACACAAGACACAAAACCAAGCCTCCCCATAAAGGTACTGTACTATTTCAGGTTGAGACCTGTATTCTGGACATTACCTCTTTGTTCACCTATGTTGGTTTTGTCGTTAGCCAACAATGACTGGGATTCCCCAAGAACATTCACATTCCTGGCACACATTCTGTTCAGACTCTGCCAGGATTGAGTGGGCTTGACTTGGCCAAGGTGTCCTTGGCTTCCTACACAACATTCATCCCTGGGACGGGGCCTGTGAAGCTGCAGCAGTTTCACTTCTTCACTCTAACTGTGCTCTAGGCACTTGGAACTCAGTCCGTGTAAAGGTGGTTGTCTCAACAATGCACATTCCGGAGGAAGGCGTGCACATTATAGGGTGATTCCAGCTTGTCAGGGTTAGGAAGAAAAAAATACCATTTCAGATTACAAAAATAATTCTACATTAATTCTTAATAAAAGTATTTGGCAAACATAGAGAGGGTGAAGCGCGCATTTATAATCGACTGTCCATCTTCCCCGGAGATGGGGATTGCTATCTTGAAGTTCGTTTTGATAGCAATAATCCATTTCATAGGGAATAACTGAAAGGTTTGCTGTTTGAAATGTGTTTTTCCCCTGCTGGGAGTTGCCATAAGGGGGGATCTGCGCATTCATCTTGAACAAAAGACCCCACCCCCCCACCCCCCTCCTTCCCTCCGATTGATTTCTCTTAAGGAGAAGGCAGGCAGGCCGCTTCCCCGTCCTGTCAGGTTAAATTAAGCAGCCCTCACCTCTGCATCAAAGCCCCCACAACAACAAAGGCAGGCCATCCGGCTAATTTGCTGTAAATTGGCCAGTAAATGAGTAGGGACTGCCTGTACCTCCTGCCTGCACTTCATCAATCCTGCTGTAGCCAACCAGCCGCTTGCCTGCGTGTTGTTTCAGCTGCGGCCTTGTTTCTTCTAGTGGCTTTCTCCTTCTCCCTCTGTATCTCTTTTTTCCCTCTCTCTTACTCTGTCTCCAAGCTTTTTGCCTTTCTCCTGTTTCCTCTTCCCCCCTCTCTTTATCCTGTATTTCTTCTTCTGTTTTGCTTGTCAGTTCCCCTTTTCCTCCTTTCATTATCCACTTGTTTTCTCTGCCATTCATTTCCTCCTTTTTCCCTGTAGGAAAGGCTTTTGGAAATATATGAATACACAAATTCATTTTTTTTTCTTTTATTAATAATAAATCTACCCATTCACTCACGGTTCTTGTAGTCCTGACATGCTGCTGTTTAATCTATTCTACTTCAGCGTCACGCATTTTCTTAGCTCTGGCCAATAGATTTTGCTACTCATCAGTGCTTGTAAATCCCTATTGCATAATCTAAAACATGTTTTTTTTATGTACTGTTGTGTATAGATATAATGCCTAAAGGTAAATAAATGCCAATTATATTTTCCCTGAAGTGCTTTTATGTGTATTTTAAATAACTTACAATAGTTTACATATAAATGTACTGTTGTTTCACATATGACATTGTAAAGTTAGATGTTTTGTTGATGTGCAGTAAGTGATATAAACATCTTTAATAAACTGTAGTGCCTGAAACCAGGTGCAATGACCAGTTCATCACACTGCATGCTTTAAATTAGATGAATTGATTGAACTGCCTCAGACTTTCTCATTTGGAAAAACTGAAAACCCATCTTAACCAAGTGTGTCATATAACTTAATCTATATGTGTGAAAAATGGGGTCCAGGGTTGGCTGCTTCTAATGTGTCCCCTGACGGTGTTCCATCTACTTATTTGCAGACATCGACGAATGTGAGAGTGATTACAATGGGGGCTGTGTGCACGAGTGCATCAACATCCCAGGGAACTACCGCTGCACTTGTTACGATGGCTTCAGACTGGCACACGATGGACACAACTGTCTGGGTGAGCGATCTCAAATTCAAAACCCACACATCTCCCACCGATCTGTACAGCACAGCAGATCTGTTGATAAACGTTCTAATATCTGTCAGCTCCTTTTCATCTTTGTTCCTCACCTTCGTCTCCTAAGCCCCTGTTTCTCCATCCCCCTTCCTCAGACTGGTACCAGTCACTCAAGCAATGCCAACCAGTCCTTGTTGAGACTTGAACTTACATTATTGATTAAAATTTGTTTGTTCTATGGGGTATTTTTAGCTTAAAGTAGTCCTCAAAGGTGGAGAAGCTTAGAGAGGTGGTCCCTATTATATAAAAGGTTGAAATGCACTGTTGTACATAACCCATACACACACAACAGTCTATTTCAAAGACAAAGAACCAGAAATAGCAAATCCAAGTCAAAATACTGTATGTATAACTCTTTCAGCAATTCCTCATTTGAATTATACCTAGTTAAGCCTCTTAGAGAACAATTAACAGAACAATATAATGACATTCATAAACCTCTATGATTATTCTTTCAAAATCAATAGGTACATAAGTTTTCATAGTAAATCAAAAACGAACCCCAGCGATAGTTCTACTGTAGGTCTAAACCTAAAAAGTATTATTACATGCATTTTGACAAGTGTTATGTTTAGTGTGATTGCTCTTACATGATGTTTTCTTCTTGATAGTATTTGTTATATACAGCTGTTTTATATTTACTTTAGGCTTCATAACACTGTATCTACTGTAAGTACTGTAATACACTCTAGTGATGTAGGAAGGATTGGCACTGCTTTTGAACATCTCTCTTGAGGATGTACTAGTCAGGGAGTATCAACAGCTGGTACACCTGGCAAATCACAGTGGTACTGTAGGTCAATATGTAAAAGCACAAAAACATGCTCACTAATCACATGCATTTTCTACAATAATAATATCTAATTATGTGGAGACTTGGACCGTTTTCCACTGTCAAAAATGTGCCCGGGCTAAAAATAATTTATTTAAGATTTTGTAAATATCCTTGAGGTTAATAAATGAACTACAATTTCTAGTCATTTCCTTGTTGCTATTAACAGGTATATCTGCAGTAGATTCTCCAGTAAGAACTATGAAGTGGTGTAAATTTATGAAGACTCTGACCTTAGGACTCAACTTAGAGTTTGCTGTCAAAGGGCAATATTTTTCCAAGGTTTAATGTTACACTAGTGTGTACTTCACATCATGTCCGTGAAACATACTTTAAACTACAGAGGTAACACAATTAGGGAAAGCTGACTTTTTTCTAAGAACTTGAGCCAATCTTGGGTTTTCCCAAGTTTCTTTCGCAGTTGATTTAGATTACATTGTGGAGTGAAGAGCTTTGAAGTATAAGCAGTGGTAAATTATTAAAAATGACTCAGCTATGAATGCAGTTTCTGCTTTAGTGACTCTGACTTCAGCTGTCTTTAATTAGAGACAAACAGTTATGTGATAAATACCGATATCCCTCTGTGTTACAGAGTTTTACACAATTCTTCCTGCGCAATCACTGCTCGGCACTGTCTGATGTTCTGCCCCTTAGCTTTTCCCCCAGGGGCACATACAGTTTCTTTCCCACTCACACACTTGTCTTAAACTGCCTCCCTCTGAACTATCACCTCCAAGCATTAGCATTCAAAACTGTCCTCAAAGGACCTCAGCTTACGCTGTAAGAACCAAAGCATGTTCCTCTCCACTTTGCTTCTCTAAGTTGGGAGACTTTGGATTCCTAACAGTATGTGAGCTTGAATCACTACACCTAAATGCCTTATTCTCTACCAGTCCTTCATCAGTGAATCAGGAGTGCCCTTCCCTGCTCTGAGCTCCAGTCCATACTGCTCCCCCTCCCTTACTCTGCGCCCTGAGCACCAGCCAGACAGTCTGTGTGCTGACAGGGCCCTGGGTGACTCCAGCCTGTTGTTTGGTGAGCGTGGTGCCAACACCTAGATAGGGCGCTGTGCTAACTTGTATCACGGAGCAGCTCTCTCTCGGGGAATTTCCCTGGCTCTGTTGTGCCGTAAAGCCTTGTGTTCGTGCAGCTTTGATAGATGTCAGACTTCAAGCTTAAACGCCTCCAGTAATTCATAAATCTTTTTTACTTTTTTAAAAGAGATTAATTAATGGTACTTAACAATACCCGAGCCCACTCCCCTGCTGGTTTTAAACATTTCCTAGAAGTGTTTAAAAATTCATCATCAAGAAAATGTGTCTTATCATAGACATTTAGATAACACTGAGCCTTGTTTTAGTTATCTTATTTTTCGTGTCTGCATTTAGAATTTTGACAGCTGTCATAGAGGCACTGTGCAATATGAACTTGACTGCAGCATTTGCAGCACCCTAGGCTTTCAGCATCCCCCACGCTGGTACTATGAAATACCACATCTACTGTATATAAGTCATAGCAAGGCCGAGCAGGATCAAATGATGGCAAGGAAGAAATACAGAGGCTCCACACAGCAACAATGTTTTTCATATCTTAGCTTGCAGCTACAAATGCCACAATCAAACACAGGGGACAATGAGGAAGCGTTGACAAACTTCAGCCCTCCCCCCTGAAGCCATTCAGCTGTTAGCATATCACACATGCCACAGCCCCATTCCATAGGTTCGATGTTGATTGGAGGAGAGGCGCATCCTCAGTGACAGCACCACATACCTGTAAGCACCCATGAGGCCACAGGGGTGACTCAGAGCCTGGAGAGCCCTAGCCCACTAATCCCCACTTCGCCATTGGTGGCACTCAGCCACCTGTGTGGGGAAGGCTGGCAACTAGTCAGCTAGTGATACTACCCAGGCTCAAACCCATGATCATAGAGCTTAACCTGTGTGTGGGAGAGCACAAATAACAGTTGAGCCATTCACAGAGCTCCCACTTACTTTCATTTTTTACTACTGAATCTCCCTTATTGAATTGTCCCACAAGTGTCCTGGACGTGGAATGCATACCACACTCCTGGCAGTGTCAGAGTAGTCAAACTACAGAGATTATTTTATTAAAGAAAAGGTTGTTTTTTCATGTGGGCAACTTTTCAAAAGTCCAGACCCAATACAAAAAATCAATACATTTGAAAAATTATCTTCGAGCTGTAGCATAGGGACTGCTACATGATGTTTGAAGACAAAATGATGGGCAGTTATTAGATAAATGCACATATAACAGTCTTGTCAAGTCTAAAGTCTTTGGATGACAGACGCTTTTAGAAAAAATCCATTTTTTATGAATTGTACCTATATGCATGTAGGTTAGGGTCTGGGGAACCACCTGATGGACACCCTCACTGATGCTGGGTACCGAGACAACGTCTTTCATCAGCTTGTGAGACTTTATGCTAGTGCTGTTTTATTATTATTACTATTCAATGGTGATAGCTACCTGTACTGTGCAGTTTATCGGTGTCATACTGATAATGGACAAAAGCACAGGAAGTGACTCTTTAAAATTTTGGTATTCAAAACTTTGAATTTTCACAAAATTTTGCTTGAGTAGATTGGCACTTTTTCCTTGCTCTGGGAGCTTTCATTAATCATGTTCTTTTTTGGCGGACGTTTTGAAAGTTAAGCTGTAGGTTATTGCAATTATCTATTCAATAAAAATAATGTAGGACAATATTCCTCTTTTCTGTCAATCATAATCCAAGCACAAACTCTACAAACTTGAGTTTCTGATGTTTCTCGGTTTTAAGAAGATTTGTAAACATGTACGTTTTAAATTGCTGTACTGTATTCCATTAAATAGCAAATTCCCTGTCTTTATATGCAACTCAAATCATATCCAGTTACTGTCCCGAACTACACATAGACACATAGGTTCATTTTCCGAGTCATTTAACATTGGCACTTTGGTCTGTACGGATCATTTGCTGTTCAGTGGATGCGCTCCAGTCTTGCATGCATGTGTAATTGATGCTCTGGTAGTGCAGATCTTAAGTTTAAAAGGCTTTTGTACACTTGAATTGGTTGTCCTGCCAATATCTGAAAATCTGCTCCTGTGATACATTTACTGTATGTATAGATTTTTTGTCATTCTCCCTCCCTGTGTTTGTTTGTGTCTTGGTCTTCTTGTAAGGGTTTTGCTAAGTAGGTGAGCTGCAGGTCACATGGCAGAGGAAAACTCCCGAACCTCATGCTTCTGACTTCATGAAGTGCAGTTTTTGGGCTGTGGGATATATTGGAAGAAATCAGTCTTGTTTTTAGTCAAGCCAATCTAATGATGTTTCCTTCTCCATTGTGCTCTCTAAGATATCAGTACTATCCACATTTTTCTGATGTGTTGTAGTACTTAGATCATCTGTATCAAATTTTTATTTACAATACTGTCAGATTGAAATGTCTGGTTCCCCGATTACCTTTTATTCTTCCATAATCTCTGTGACTGATGCAGATGTCTGAAGAATGGTCTTATGCAGAGATGTGGAGAATAAACTATGTTCTATTCCCCTTGATGCCTAACGTACAGTATATCCACTACTGACAGTCCCAATCTGAACTATAATTAACTACCAAACCTTTTGCTCTACTGTAATAAATATGTCAAACTGGTGTTTTTTTAAACTTTATTGACTTAAAATAAATTGAGTTGTATGGATCTCATAAGCTCATTATTGAGTTCTCTGTGCTCTAATGTATTCAATTTTGCTACCTCCCAGTTACTGACACAAACAAGCTCTGCAGATAGTAATATACTAATCTGTTAGATCTCTTAAACTAATTTCACTACACTGGGGAGCTATAAATCTTGCACCTGCAGTATGCTTTCTTTTGCTAGAATTATATCTACTATAAAGTTAAAATTAAAGTGTTCCCTCTTCTGTACTCTTGTGTTGCATTATTCTTGTCATATCGTCAATTACAATCTTTTTGTACATGTGCACAAGTGTAAAGCACAGAGATGCAGTACATACACTAATGAAGATGGGATTAAATTATTTTCTGAGGGCCTTGGTGACTTTGATGGTTTTGTCTTGATGGCTCTTTTCCCAGCTCTAGATTGAGGCCCATAACAGAGTCGGCTGGATATAATATATTATGTATAGTTAGTGTGTATATATAGTGCACAGGGATAAACATGTTCTAAAAGTAGAGCAGAACTCCTGGGTGGGGTTAGTTGTGTCCTTGGTCTGTATTTCTGTGTGTTTCCGTTTTTGCTGGTGTTAAGATGTGCTTTGGCAAGAAATGGTGAATTTGAATGGGTCTAGACTTTTGATCGTGATGTCTTAATTGAGATAATGACTACCTTTTCTTACCACACAAACCATGCCCACAGCTTAGTTTCACATGCAGCTCCAGCTTCCTAGAGCCCCAAGCCACTCCAGACTTCTAGGCACATTAGTCAGCTCAGAGTTAATCAGATACATCCGATTGGTAATCAGCACAGGCTTTACTAATTAAGCTCACGGAAAAGTCTGAATTGTCCAAAAGTGCTAAACATTGGCTGTTTAATCTGTTATTTTGTTATTTTGACAGGTGTTTCCCACAACATGACATATTCAACTGAGTGTTATTATATTTAAAATACATATCTGCACAACCCCAGGAATAACTTCATCTTAATCAATGCTTCAGCTCTGTTACATATATAGTGAGAGGCATTCGAAATGCAACAGATGCTGTTGTTTCCAGTACACATTTGTTGCATTTTTAATGCCTCCCAGATATATCAAGTCAGAAAATGGGTATTTCTTTAGCTAAAGGGTTAGAGTTTGGCAGAGTGACAGTTTTTGGTAGTCACATAGTCAATGTGTGTTGCTGTTTCCAGTTTTAAAAATAAAGCTATCAGTGATGTTTCTTGGTGTGTTCGTTTTTACAAATCTCCATAGTTCAATAATAAATACAAAAAAAATGTTTAAACCTTTTGGTTATTGAATGTTAATTATGGTGATCAATATTATCAGTAAATCCGTTAATTTCGATCTCATTTCTAGATGATATTTATAATATAATTTGAGAGAATAATCAGTTTCTCAAAGAAATGTGAGAACGTGCACAAAATAAGATTTTAATATAACTCTGTACTTAAAAGGTGACATCATAAAGTTCACAAAAAAATCTACCTGTCCAACAGTGAAGCCTGTCTGATAGTCATTTTAATTCCATTTTATTTGGTGTTATTGTTCTTGTTTTATCACTAATAGGTTGCAGCTTTTCTTTAAACAACAGTGTCACACTAAGAGCTGCAATTTCTGATACTTTAAATAATAGATTTGAACCTCCTAAAGATATAACCTTTCTTGTCCTAATGGCTGGCAAGTGGTACTCATTGTTTGGGGGTGACAGCATGCTGTAATTTGACATGAGCTGTGATTAAGAAGGCATTGTTAAAGAACACTATTCTAAACATCATATGGCTGTGTGACAGGTCTCCTGTAAGTGGGCTACTGCTAAAACTAATTACAGTCATTAGAAAATGAAGGAGTACAATATGGGGCTGACTGGCACATCAGGATAAATTTAAATTCTGAAGCCATAAACTGGCCATGTATCTTTTTAGTGGCATAACAAGGAAACAAGTAAAGAGTAGACTACTGTTGTTTTCAATGAGCAGCCTTGTATAAAAGTAATATATTTGCAACTCCAAAAAACCAAATACAGTATCCCTTAGTGCTCAAAGGTTTCATACATGTTCTTGCAAAATCCTATACCGCAGGTATAGAAATGTTGAAAGAAAGCTTGATATTTCTGCAGTTTGGAATTCTCATTTTAATGTCCCAGCAGTGTGAGATCAGTTTATGTGCTATTCAACTTATAACAGCACTGTCTATTTGCTATAAGCTACCCTTTAAGAAGAGTTACTTATTTGCATATTATAATTATGGGTGTATGTATTCAAGTATTCAAGAGATACAAGTAAAGTCCAGTATGAATAAAATATTTGAAATCTTGGTGGTGATGGTCTAATCAGCAATAATGGGAGAAAAGCATTGTTAGTATCTTGTCTCTATTTTTTACCTCTGACAGTGTTTGGATTTCGTTATGAGTTCTACAAGCAAAGGGGATGTTTCATTTTTTCTTGTAAGGTGTTCGTTAGAACATCTGAATCCTCTCTTTATCGAGCATATTAATTGGTAAATGCCCTTTACACATTTGCTATCTGTTGAGAAATCAACGACCCTATTGTAGGAATCCTAGTTAATTTTAAAAAGGACCATAGACTCATTTGACACCTTGAAAAAGTTGCTGTTCTGCTCCGTTGAAGTGAAAGAAAGCAAGAACACACTTGTAGTGTAATTCACAGACAGACAAAACACTGCCCCTAACCACTGGAGTGTGGTATGCTGTGGTATCTCTTCTGTACTACAATACGTAAAGCATTTTAGGATTACAATATCCCCATATTGTATTACTAAATTTGTGTTGTAAAAAAAACTTGTTGCATGTTGGCTTCAGATATGCAATACACAGTGCATGCTTCTTAAACCCTGTACAGTATTCTGAATTCAATGTAGTTTATTTTTGTTGTACAGACATCTTACTTCATTGGGATTAATGTATGGAGGAGAAGGTATTGGGAGCTAAAGTATTTACTGAATTTGTACTTTACAGTTCAATAAAACAATAAATAAAACAGTTCAACAGAACAATAAAAATGCTCTGCATGTGAACACAAAGAAGCACTGAAATGATCTCCATTTTGGACATAAGTATTAGTATGCTCTTTTAATTATGTTAATTTGTTCACCATAGTTTATACTTGTATGATGATTGAATATTTAAACTTGTATGATAATATAATTTTTAAATATGTAAACTCAGAAAGGGAATTATCAAGAATTTTGGAGGTCATATTATGATGTTATTAGGTAATATTATGAATATTAGATGCTTGAAAACAACAGTTTTACAAAGCATGTTATGCAAACCAAAAGTTTTTAGATATGAAAAGATGTAAATAAACAGTTCATGGAAGAAATACATGAAACCTGAATTAATTTGAGTTTTAGGGCTGGAGTTTTGTTCTTTATTTATGAACTTGTGGTGTTCAGCTTCTGTCAGAGAAACGAATAACTTTCACAAGAGATGGAAATAGCTTCATAAAGCAAATGGAAGCTGTTTAGAGGTAATAGAAAAGGGGATGACAAGCAGATGTTAAGTAAGATTGCTCCAACCCTTCTACACCGTCTTTAGACTAAGTACGTTTTCCATCCCTAGCTGTTGTTTATGAGAATGTTTCGGATAGCCCCAGTGATACAACTGGTAGAAATAGGCAGCAGGTTTCTTGTCTTCCATTTTGTCTTGACCTGAACAGAAAAGGTTAGCTTTTCACAAAGTTAGGCTGGAAGTGTAAAGATCATCTAATCTTGAATTGAGAGGTGATTGACTGCAGCTCCTATTCCAAAGTCAATTAAAGCTGGAATGACAGGTTCATCTAGTCAAGCTAGGGAGAGACAGAATTCCGCAATGACTTTAGTAAAACACATGGATGTCAGTGTTTGATCAGGCTTGAAACACACAAGTACAGATATGATAGGTGTTCGATCCGCTACTGTATGTCTGTTTTCCTTTCTCCTGAATGGCAAATGACTATTTCTAATTTGCAGCTTAGCTAGACCCGACCTTCTTTTGGAAACAAGTAAAGGTTCATTTCATGTGTCACCCGAAGAAGGCTCCACAGCCAAAACGTTGTGTTTCTTTTCTTCTCGTATCAGCATGGAGTAAACTATTACTTGTTCCTTTACAGCCTACGCATGCTGACGCAGCTGCCTACTTGAACTCCAGCATTCTTTTGTCAGGAAACATGAAATCTGATGCATTATAAGACAATTTTGAGGCACCATTACACCTAACGATTATAAGAAACAATATCTTTACAAAATATATTTCCTTTTCCTCTGCTGTCCCTCAGATTAAGGTTGACCTCTGATTGATATTATCTGGCATTGCAGAAGCATTTACCACCAATGACAACTGGCTCCGGTCCCCATCCTCATCTGCATCTACTTGGTCCAGATATATAATTAATAGGAGCAATACTGCTTAATGTCCATTTTTTAATTGATAGAGTTAGAATTCACAGTATAGAGCTAGCTTACAATATGTTTGCTAAGCTTTCAAACTGTAAACATGTTGCAAATGCAGCAACATAACTTTTACCTGTGTCCCTGCATATACTTCGAATCGATGTTGCTCTAATTCCTTAATTACAATTTAATTTACATGAAATTATAATTTTGACTTGTATTAGCATTAACGTAAACCTAAATCAAGCCTGGATCTGCAGAGATAAATAGGATGCTATGGAAAAAAATAAATGTTTTTGTAGGAAAATGGAAATTCCTGTAATCCTGTAAAAAAAAAAGGTCAAATTAAAAATCTTGCTTCAATTTTGCAAATGTTCTCCTCATGCAAGGTAAAGGAAAGGAAATTATGATGTACGTCTGTCATGTCTGGTTACCTGCTGGCTCTGTTCTCTGTTCGATGTTTGTGTGTCATTAAATGTATTTACTTGCTTGTTAAAAAGCATGTTCACAAACTCAGGAAATGAAAAGCACAAACACACAAGGTGCTGGTTACCTCATCACCTTTGCTGATGCACTGAGCAGATCACTCATTCTGTACTTTATTGCTGAGTTCAGGGTCCTGTTAAGTTCCTGAGTGGGAAACCAGTCCTCATCGGAATGGTCTGGAGGTTAAGACAGCTGGGTCAGCGATTAAGGAATGGAGACATGTTCTTCCTCCCTTCCACCACAAAAGTGTCTGTAAGCACAAAATCCATGAGAGGACACACTGTAACATAACCACCATGTTTACACATCTCTTCAGCTCAGCACAAGGCCAAATGTTATATATACAGTGAGGCTATCTGAGAAAGCAGGGGACATTGCATCCACAAATAGAACCAATCTCTTCATTTCTCTCTTTCTGATGTTTTTAAGGGAGAGGCGAGAACTGTCTAGTTTTTTTTTCAGAGCCCATGCAGACTTTTAACTTAATTAAGATATTTTTCCCTTCACCAGAAAAAGTAACTTTTTAGATCCAAACAACAGGGGCACTTCTTCAGCCATGCCAGAATCCTTTTCCGTTTGGAAATATTTGCTTTGGACGCTGGCCTTGCCCAGCACACAACACAGGCAATTATTGAAGCTATTTGAACAGGATAGATCCACTGACAGGCGACGCCTCGTTTTGAGGGATGAAGGAATTGAGAAATGAAACCTATATTGATGCAGGGGCTGGAACATATCATGTTTGTGGAGCGTTCCTGTGGGATTTTGAAGAAGCTGTGTGTGCATGTGCAGGAGCTGGTATTTTGTGAAGACCTTAATAAAAGAGTCCTGCCAAATTAAAATGAGCAGCTCTTTCGCAGGGGAAAAATGGAAGGAGACAAAAAAATGAGCACTAAATGGAGCAGACAGAAACTCAAAAATGTAGTCTTATGTAACATGCAGGGACCGATGCAGAGATTCATGCAAAAGGCTGAAATGTTTACTGTATTACAGGAATCGAAGTGTTGTTGGGAAACGTGGCCTTTCCACCGTGCGTTTGGGGCGTACAAAGTTTGGAATAACGATGCTACTTATGTGTAATTCAGACGAACATATGTAAAGTTTCTCATGAAAAGAAAACAACATAGGTTTTTCTTCACGCATCAGTCCAATAATTCCAAAATCCTTGTCAGCCGAGTCAAAAGCATAAGACTGAATGCAGTGATCTGGCCTGACTTCACTGTCAACTGCTTATGCTTTTAATATTTAAATGTCCAATTTGTGATGCGATGGGGATGTGAATAGCCTGCCATTTGCTTAAAAAATAAGGCATCCACAACATTCTGTTTGTACTTGAGTTTCAAGAGCAAAAAGGTTTTACTTACCTGCTATAAGAACAGCTACATTACTGAAAATGTGTGTGCATTTAGAGGGTCTGTAGTGATGGGGGTCACTTTTCCACTGACCTGGTTAGAAACGCATGAGTTGACATTCCACTCTGCCCCCAGTTTTACTTGGCATGATCTAGCTGTTTCTTCCACTAATGGGGGCATGTATGAGTGTTTGGTTTTTTTGTGGCGTGGGGGGGTCTTCTTCTATTAGTTAATTTTTTTCCCCTTGCTTCAATTTTTAATTCCATTGGGCTGAGAATCCCCAGAAAAGAAATCCAATCCTACGGCCTTCCTGGACTGGACAAACAGACAGAAAATTAGTTTCGCATGACGGCTTATTAAAAAATCACTATGTATACAGCAGCTTATTAATGCTGAGAGCCCAGGAGAAGTATAGAGTTCCACTGGGGCGAGTGTTGAGCCCCCTGGCCTGTCAGTGTGTCTGTGCTCACTGTGCTTGGGGGAGAAGGAGGCACAGAGGCTCATTATAGGAGTTAGTACATTATAGTCCTTATACATGAGACACTGTTCAGATTATATAATATGGTAGACAAAGGAGAGTGATATTGAATAATGACAGAGCTCCGAGTCACAAAGAGAAATCATTGAGTTCACCCTGAGCTTGCAACTTCACATTTAACTTCAGATTTAGTCTTCTAACATTTTCTTCTAATTGTATAGTTTGTGCATTTTTTGTAACTTGAATGAAAAAAAAAAAAACATTGTAAGCTCTCCTTTATGCACCAGCACATACAGTAAGTCTATGTCAGGCCAGTGCAAAACATCGTGTGATGATTTCAAGATCTCTCCTGCAATTTTTAATTGAAGTGATGTTTTTGGACATAGGACATGGTTTGTTTTGAATTCAGAGACAAATTCATAGACACATCCTGTCGCTAGGTGAAATGCAATCCATGAATTAATCCCTTGCCGGTGACATCAATTAATACTTCCATCACACGACACTAAAATCAGGAAGTCATTAGAAGAAAAGGCTCCTGATAGCTGAGGTTCTCAAAGCCAGGACACCTTATTAGGTGCTGTAAATGTGACAGGTGCACAGGTTTAGCAGACAGTCTGGCTAACAAGATACTGACAGTTCTGCCTTGTTTTCTGTGTTGTCTGTTCGTCCATTACAATAGACTAATAAAGAATCTAGGAATCAAATCTTGCCCCTATTTCATTTTAATTAATGCATGGTTGGAAAAATGAAACCCAGAAACTTTAATCTTTTTAAATGATTGCCAAAAGTAAGAGCAATACTAATGTTATAATAATATAATAATAACAACATCACTTTATTAACCCTTTACTATTTCTTGCATTAGGAATTTGTTTTTTCACATACCCCAGCTTGCTCTCCATGAGACACACTGACAGGGAGAGAAGCTTGGGGTCAGAGGGCAGGGTCACCCGTTGTATAGCACCCCTGGAGCATTTGGGGTTAAGGGCCTTGCTCAGGGGCCCAACAGAGTAGGATTCCTCTGCCAGCTGCAGGATTTGAACCAGCAACCATCCAGCCAGAGGAACATATCCTTAGCCACAGACCCACTGCTCCACCCCCTATCTGGGGACGTTTGTCTTGTTGGTTTGTTTGAAGGAAGAAATTCCCTGGGAATTAAAGAAACATTTAAGCAATACCTTACCCAACAGCAAAACGTGTTGCAAGAGTTTGCATGAGCATGCAATGGAACAAAGACAGGACAACAGTGTTTGTGTACCACACTCCCTTTTTTTAACCAATCAGTAAGAGTTTTTACTTCATTGTTGTGTATATGTAAGCCATCTAAGGCTTACCTCAGGGTGCCACATAAACAGAATACCGCTGTTCAGAATGTTACATGTACAAGTTTTAGCCTAATTACAAATGGAAGAGGAAAAGTCTTTTGCCAACAAAGTCCAATTTGCACCTGTATCCACATTCTTGTGATGAGGCCAGAGCTGGCCTGAGTTTAGTGACTCATAGGAAAACATATTAGGTCATCTTGTGTGCAAAGATTTTAAGACGCACATTTGTAATTTTAGATGTAAAAAAGGTAATTAAATACCAGAATATTTTTCCACTTAGCTCTTGTTTTTGTTTACAAACGTGCAGCAAAGCTCATGTTCTGCATAATTATATAGTATAAATTATATAAATATAATTAAATTTGTCTTCATATTAATGATGCTTATGACAGTATGTCTGTATTTATGAAAGAGGTTTTAGACTGTAATCATCTCATGCAAACATACGTCAAAAAAGTATATCTGCAGTTTTTTCCAGATTAAAAAAACTGAATAGGTTCTAGTGATAGTAGGATTAGATTATTTTACAAAACTGTTTTGATTTGCGATTATTCAAATTCTTTAAAACACATTTAGTTCCGTCCTAATGTGCTAAATACAGATTCAGATGCTCTTAAATTAAGTTGAAGAAGAGTGTTTCATTGCAATACACACTGCTTTTCAGTCTTGGACTGCAATCAAAGTCACAATTAAGGTTTTCTGCTTTTGTAACTATAATGACTATTACTAATACAGCTGAGTTCAGCATAAACCAGCCTAGTAAGTTTGCAATATTTAATTCATATTGATCAGAATCTTCAGAAATGTGATCTCAACAACTAAAGGTAACCTACAGTATGCATGAGCATATAATAAGACGTGATGTACTAACATCATTAACACATCCACATATTACACAAAATAATGTCACAATTTACTATTGAAGCTAAACTGCAGAAACTAAAAATGATTAATTTCTGAGTAGAACATTTCCATAAAATTGTGATACTGCATGAAGACAAACATTGAGTGAAAAGGGCGGTGCAGTGGTTCTGTGGCTAAGGATCTGTGCCTGTGGCTGGAAGGTTGTGGGTTTGTATCCCTCAGCTGGCAGAGGAATCCTACTCCGTTGGGCCCCTGAGCAAGGCCCTTAACCACAACTGCTCCAGGGGCGTCCTATAAATGGTTGACCCTGTGCTCTGACCCCAAGCTTCTCTCCCTGTCTGTGTGTCTCATAGAGAGTAAGCTGGGGTATGTGAAAAAGACAAAATTCCTAATACAAGAATTTGTATATGGCCAATAAAGTGATCTTATCTTAAGAGGAAAACACTACACTGGCACCGATGTGTGCACAAGGCATCCCAGGTGGGTGTTGCTCGTGGTACGTGGTGTGAGAAGAGGAGGTGAATTTTGACTCTTAGTAGTGTATCTTCATTAAACATCAATTGAAAGAAAACTGAAAGAAATGAAACTAGTCGTGCTTAAACTATTTTCAGATTTTTAAATTCAAAAATAATATCTTTTAAATAGCTTCGTGGAAACAGCAGTGGAAAGATTCCACTGTTAC
Source organism: Lepisosteus oculatus (assembly GCF_040954835.1). NCBI lineage: Eukaryota > Metazoa > Chordata > Actinopteri > Semionotiformes > Lepisosteidae > Lepisosteus > Lepisosteus oculatus. Next base: position 30,141,490 of record NC_090700.1, read on the forward strand.
TGTACAGTATGTGTATTTCTTTAAGTGGGATGCTGGTAAAACTCATTTAATCTAAGCGCTGAAGGAAGCTCAGCAACGCCATTTATTGACATCTGTTTTGGCTCGGATGGATCAGGTTACAAAAATTGAAGAGGAATTTGCAATGCAAGCATTTTCTTATACAGTTCCTAATAATTGAAGTCTTTTACCAAACATCTATTGAACTTCACCTTTACCCACATCAGAGAATACATAACATGTCTGTACTGTAGTCATAAAGATAATCATATCATACTCATATCCTATTATTTAATTAATGATCCTTTCCATTGTACCAACTACACACGAAACATTTTTCTTCAGGAGAGATTGTTCAGGGCAAAATGTGGGAAAATGATTAGTGAAGAATATCTGTGTTGCAACTTTAAATGAGTCTTCCAACCATTCAGCCTTCTACAGCAACATTTAATGGATTTTCCACTGCCATTCCTCAGCCAGCCACAGGATGACCTGCGTTTATATTTTACCATCTGAGTCCCACAATGCTTCACAGTGAAGCTTCACCAACTTAAACAACTCAGGGCTGGAGCATAGTTTCAATGCTAGTACACCTTAACATTTTAAATGTCAGATTGTTCACTTTTTCTATGATAGACCCATAGGGAGTTTGAATGTTGATGTTATTGTGTACCAGCAAGCTGGACTGTTGCACCAGTTACAGTAACTGCATGGACATTAATTTTAAGGGTTAATTATTCATTAATGCACTCACTTTGCCTGTTAATCTTCAATAGGGTACTCCTGCAATAAATTCTTATTTATATCCGTAGGAACTGTTTTTGGAAATATACACTATGTTGCCTTTTTTAGGTGTCATTTTAATCAGTTTTAAATCAGTCTTACAAACTGCTGAACAGGTTTAAACTTTAAACCTTAAAACCTAAAAAATATGCACATAGTCTTCCAACCTGCAGTAGGTGTGACCTGATTCATGTTGTTTGTAAGAATAGACTGTGAACATTATAACTAACTAAAGAAGTCCCCAGATGAAGTTGCATGAACTGAACAAAATGTCATTCGAAAAATTTGAATTTGAAAAAGAGTCAAAGTGCAGTAGATGTGGATTTGTTCCTTGTTCTCATCTCAGTTTTAAACCCAAGAACCACTAAGAATCTGGGCACATAAAAGTAAAGAAATCCTCTACCTTTAGCCTGCGAAACAATTCCTGCATTCATTTTCAAATGTAACCAGGTACATAGGAGCGATTCCTCTTTTCACAAATACTGTACTTGGCTGTGATGTGAGAATCTTTCGCATGCAGTTTCAGCACACCTTTAAAACCGGGGCTTGCTGGGTTCGCGCTATGCATGATGGTGCTGTTGTGTGTGTCGTGACAGATGTGGACGAGTGCGCCGAGGGAAACGGCGGCTGCCAGCAGATCTGTGTCAACATGATGGGGAGCTACGAGTGCCGCTGCCGCGAGGGCTTCTTCCTGAGCGACAACCAGCACACCTGCATCCAGAGGCCCAAAGGTCAGCCTCGACGACCAGCGCCCTCTAGGGTGCCACACAGATGGGAGGACTAGGCAAGCCATGCTTCCTGTACCCACTTGTGCATCTCTCTCACCTGACGTTGCCAATTGGAAAACCGGTTCAGCGGTTTATGGTTTAAACCAGCAGAGCCAGTGTCTGATCTGCTCTACTCAGTCTTTCTGAGCAGTTGTTACCTTGCAATTTCTTTAGTCTGGTTAAAATGTGAGGATTCTGAGGAGAGGAAAATGGGACAGTCACTGTGCCCTGCACCTGATTACAGTTTACAAAGTTCACCTGTTATTCACAATTGTTATGGAATTTCTTAAATGTTCCTGAATATCCTCTTGTGGGTGGTGCTAAATCTTCCTTCTTCTTGTTTTGACTTTATCTATCATCTTTCTTCCTGCAAAGAAAGACCTCTCAAAGGGATTGAACCAGGGATGATGATGATGATGATAATAATAATAATAATAATAATAATAATAATAATAATAATAATAATAATAAACTTTATTTTATATAGCGCCTTTAAAGGTGGCTTCTCAAACCGCTTTACAGAATGTCAACAACAAGAAATAACAAGAATACAAAAGATAAAACACAATTACCATACACAGAGGAGACCGTGGATGGTGGTACTTAGTATAGCAGGATCAGAGGGGTAAAGAATGGAACCAGTTAAGTAAAGGCTCTTCTAAACAAGAAGGTTCTGAATTTCGATTTGAAGGAGGTTAGAGAAGGTGACTCTCTGATGTCCTTGGGGAGAGAGTTCCAGAGCTTGGGGGCATAACAGGAGAAGGCCCTGTCACCCATAGAATGTAGATGTGCTTGGGGGACAGTAAGGAGAGCAGAATTAGAAGAGCGAAGGTTGCGAGATGGGGAGTAGGGCGATAATAGCTCAGCTCAGGTACTGAGGTGCCAAGCCATGCAGAGCCTTATAGGTGAGCATGAGGATTTTAAATTTGAAAGAAAGCCAGTGCAAGTTTTTCAATTTAGACTGAAGCTCAAGGGATAATGCAACAGGAAAGAGTACTAGTGCTTCAGCACTGCACAGCACAGCACAGCATCCTCCCTCAGGTTTTTTTAAAGTTGTTCAGAACAGCGGTAAATAAACTAGAGGTAAAGTTAGGAAACTCTGAAGAGACTGAGTAATGAAGGACATAGAGAATATCATCTTTGGGTATTTACTAATTCAAAAAGTGATACACAGAGGTGGAGATCTGAGTCTCCTTTAAGAATTTGCCCTTTTTAATGTATTTATTGAAATTGTACTGTTAATTAACTTTTAGTCACTCAACCTAAACTATATCTGTGTAATTAATTAACGGCAGCAGTTACAAAAAAGCCTTAGCTTTTCACTTAGTTAAGTGAAGTTATCTCTTCTCTATCTTGCTTTTAAGGATGTCTCTTTGTCGACATCCCTTTAAAAATATTCTTTCAGGTACGCCCTTGCCGTATACAGTGCATGTATAACCCCAACACACTGGTGCTTCTTAGATTTTGTAATGTCATTTTGCTTGGAGATAGGGATGACCTTTAAGACCTTGTTTCATAGAAAGTTTCAGTCATAGTAATCAGTGTTTTATCTTCTTCTGTGTACACAGGGATCCAAGCACTTCTAAAATTCTCAAAGTGGTATAGTCACTTTTTAATGTGTGAGATATTTGAATTTATCAGATAAAACTGTTAAAAGGTTTGGGATGATAAGGTTCCGTACTTCATCTTAATTTGTGTACCGTTTTTTCCGTCTTTATGCTTTTTTCTAATAACCGTGTTAAAACGAAGCAGTTATGAAACCTTTGTATGATGCCTCGAGACATTGAGTAAAGAGCACCCCCCACCCCTTTATTCCTTGAAATTATTTTTTACTGCAGTTTTTAAAGCATCGGTAGCATGCAAATCGCAGTGGGACTGAAAAAAATTAATGAACTATTAAACATATAGCCAGCGGCTGGAGTGGATTATGTTTATAGAGCATTCCTATGGGATTTGAAAGGATAGTGTTAGGAGAGGTGGGGTGAGAAGTGGGATGTTAATTATGTTGTACAGATATATGAATAACAAAACTTATATGAGCTGCTTGCTGTACACTAGAGAAGACTGTTAGCACTCCTGTATTGTTTAAAAGTCTTATGCATCATTGAAAAAATACCATAGAAGTGCTTATATGTTTGTTTGCCGATTTCATTTTGCTTATGCAATTTTTCTAATGATTTGCCCAGCTATATAAATTTTGCTTTATGAATTACTATATTATCTGATATGAGAGCTCTGTGGTATTCAAGTGGCGTGAACCTGACCTCAGTCGTTTTTTTATAATGCAGAATTTTTGCAGACTGGTTTTCGTACGATGTGTGCAGAATAGCTGTTTTGAAGATCATTGCAGCAGGCAAAATTCTTAGATAAATGATTTGATAAACATCCCACAGCTCTCATATTTCAAACTGGAATTTGGTTTATTATTCCCTGGGGTGATCCAAAAACAAGGGAAAGAAAATTTGGGGAATTTTGACGATTAAATGAACGTTTATGTAAATTTGCAAGAAGATGTCTATTAATTTTTTTTTTTTTTAAAGATATAGTTGTTAAATTTTTAAATGGTATCATCTAGAGGGCTTCTAAGTTAGCAAGAAAATGTAACAGGGCTTTTTCAGGACTGGGATCTGTCATTAGTGGATTGTGTCTTCAGTTTTTCTTACAATATATACAGTACAGTATGACTTGTTGGGCTTATATGAGCTTTCAGTGCTTTCAGTTTCCAGTGTGAACAAAAGACAAGGGCTAGCAAGTGCACATTTCAAAGAGTTGATTGGCAGTCTGTAAGTCCACATTGGACAGTACAAAAATAGAAAAGCATATTATTATTCATATTAAATAATAGTTCAAAACATGTATGTAGTGCTGAAAGGATTCCAAAGCACTTCACATATAGGAGAAGACCCAATTCATCTAGCACTGAAGGGCAGCCCCCCCACCTGGGTGACATACTGCAGCCATATCATCTGTTCATTCACTTCATAAGGCATTTTAATTAGCAGAGAAATATTAAAAAGTGAAAAAGAAGTAAATATAAACAGTATAGTGTCATAATAAAATATGTAACTAAAGAAAAGGTGATGCAGCACAATTTCAGTTCTTATTGGGAATTTTGCAAATGTGGGTATTATCTTCACGTAATTCTCGTTATTGTTCATCAGTATCAGTCTTTCTTATATCTCAAAGGAGGCTGCTCCGGTCTCTCTATTCCCATGTATTGTTGCCCATTACTTTTTCTTTTGGGACTAGCCCAGCCAAAGGTTCATGTACAGTAACCTCAGCCTTTTATTAAATACATTAAAAGTAAATTAGCCTTCTCTTTATGGACTTTGCATTCATTAGCTGTGAATAAGGTGCACTCTCAGCTGCCATTGTGGTAATGCTTGGTGCTGCCAAGCTCTTTGCTGGGAGCCCTTGTTAGCAGAAAAATATGCCAATTAGTGACCATGGCTGCCAGCTTCCGTGCCTAATGATAGAGCAGCTGGTGTCTGGTTCTGATTAAAAAGGCGGTTCTAAAGGAGTACCTTTCAGAAAATGAAAGCTTCCATCTTCGTTCAGTGGAATGTAACAGTTCATTTATTTGCAGCACATATTTCCCCAAGTAGAGTAATGAACCCTTTGAAAGGCCAGCCAAAGTGCTTAGTGGTCGAGAGGAATTCCATTCAGGTCAGAAGGTTTCGCTTTTGAAATCTGCCTCAGAGTGACCCCAAACTCAGAATTGTGTGACACCAGACAACCCAAAGAAACAACATCCTATAGAACTAGTGTTTACTCATTTTACACAGCTCTCTTATTTGTAATTGGAAAAGGCCTGTCAGGTTAATCGGACAACATACATAACTCAGAGGGTCAGATTTTGTAGACGTTCACACAGTGTTATAAAATCAAAAAGCTGTTTTAGGTAGTGTGAAGGTTTTTAGAGACAAAGTGTTAAATTCACAGTATCCCTCCTGACCAAATTGATCTTTTTAAGGGCTTTGCAATGTTGTAACTTTCAGTTCAAGTTGTGTGTTGTTATAGATATTTCAGTACCACTCCTTAATTTAGATTTTTTCAGAGGTCAGCAACCTGACTCCTCATCTTTAGCTTAAAACCGCTCCTGATTCTCACTGAAATCCAGACACTCTTTTTAAAATTTCAGAAATGAAAGACTATTTGCTAGAGTTCATATTACACGCCCCCAAAAGGTATGTGTAGTTAGCACACGTATTAGTTGCTTAGTAAAACAAAAGTTAACTAAGCAGCCTCTAAGTTTAATTTTCAGAGACACATCATTTTGTTCTTGTGTCTTATACAGTCTGTCCATTCTTGAAAAAATAATAAATACAGAGAGAGCATGTGACCGGTATGCTGGCATGGTGGCTTGGGGTTACATGTACATCTCTGGCTTCCTGTCACTCTGTTTTTTTTTATTGTCACTGTTTTTTTTTCTTACAGTCTCATGTTGGTCCATTTTCAGATGTCAGGGACTTGATAAAAGACTCATTCTTCCCTTGCCCCTTTCCCCAGTGAGAAGAAACTGAAAGCACTGGTTTCTCTACAGCTCGCTGATATCCAGCCAGTCTATTTAAACATTCAATGGAGCAGCGGGCCCTGCTCGTTAAAGCTGAGATGGCAGCAGTGAGCACATGGATCACTGGATTAGGTGCAAACTTTAACGCCCACATGTCAATTATTCAGAAGCCGATCTTGAGACTAGATTTAATCTCAGGTGAACAATGTTAAATTTGAAAAGTACTAAATACTCATGCAATGAAACTGGAAAATTTGGAATGCAAGGTGGATAAGTTGAAGGACCACTCCCTTTGCAATATTACAAAGTGGGTTTTCCAGAGGCAGCAGAGTATGACAATCCAGTCAAACTCTTGGAAAAATCTATATCCTTTATAGATTCCAGTTTTGGCACATTGGAAGCCACACAGAATCTATGGAGATTATTCTATTTGAAGTCACAACAAGTTTTATTTTCAAGTTTATTTTCAAGTTTCTCATTGCTTTTGAAAGAAAGCAGGCTCTGTTAAAGAACCAGGTTAAGGATTTCACTATTTTGTCTCCATTCTCGCTAAGCAGCTGTTATACAGTATGTGCTTTATTCATTCAACACATTATTTATCTGCTCCGATATACCTGTAGTCTTGGATACTTATGACTAACATTTCTGTGTTGTTCTGGGATTTACGCAGACTAAATTCTCCCAACAAACGTGATCACTGTTTTAGATTTGTTACAAAGAAAAAAAATAGATGTTGCCATGATACAAGAGTCTCATTTCAAACAAGATATATCTTTGTATACAAGGTATTTGATATTAAGTATTGCTATGTGCCAGCCTCTTTGTGCAGAGTAAAACAAAGAGTGCTTTAATTGTATTACAAAGAAACGTTCAGATTTTGTTTGGGGATTCGCATGTGAACTAGGGAGACTGACATTTTTGAAAATTCATAATTCAGGTCAAAACTATTTTTTTTATTATTTTATCCCCCAATGGCATTTGAACTAATTAAGCATTTCTTTAAACATTTGGTGAAATCTCTGCTAGCACTCGTTATGTTTGAAATGATTCTTGTAAATTTTAATTATAATTGTAATAGCTCCTCTCTTTCACCTAGGTTTTTTCCTCCCAACAATCCTCGAAGACCTTTATGTATACGGGACCCACTTTAGCTTCTGCTGAGGAGTAGCACCCCATGGGTGGCACACAGTCATTGTATGCCAGCTGCCCTAATACAGAAGATCAGGTAGAGAAGTCAGTTGAATTAAGGAAAGACTTTTATGGAAATCAGATAGTGCATGTCCAGAGTTGAATTTAGCTAGGAAACCTCCTTTTTATTTAAAAAAAAAGTGCAATGTGATTTAGTAATCTCCAGGTATCCTGGACCTTTGCTGAACATTTGATCTGAAGGATGGCAGCTCTTACAGCACAGTGTTCCTGGTCACAATACTGGGGCAAACTGGTCCAGAATGCGTGGAATGGAAGAGCGCCACCTTCTGGTTCATAAGCACCCCTTACCCCAGCTACCTGATCTCTGTTGGAAGTCTCCCATCCCAGTATTAAAAGCTCCACCTTGCTCAGATCTGACAAAAGCAAGGTCTTGATATCTGACTTTAAACAAATACAAGTTGGGTTTTTAAAATGTTCAATGGAAATCTTTTAAAAGGAAAACTTTATAGTGTGGTGATGAACGAACCTATTTTGAGTTTCTTTTGCCCAACTTGGATGGATGACTTCCAATGAAAACCAGGTTGCTGTTGTACTGTAAGTGGTGCTAGTGTACCAGTAGGTGGCTCTCATCCCTCTCAACCATGATACCCAAACTAATACCCCAGACTGACTAGACAGGCCTTTTCCTGTAGGAGTTTTCATCCTTCAGATAATTAGTTAAACCAATGACCAGACTGCTTAGTCATTAAAATTCCCATGGTGGTTTGTAAGTGCAATGGTGTTATCCCAGTTGTCTTGGCTAAATTTTACTCTGGACTTGCACAATTTGGCTTCCCTAAAGATCCCTCTGAATTCAGTTGGTGAAGTAGTTTCTTACTTTTCTATCTTATCTACTGTCAGCTGGGGCTGCTGCTACAGAATGTCTGCTGTGTGTAACCTAGATGGATGCTGTAATTCTCTTTTACATGTAAAGCACTTTTTCAGGATCATTTAGGATGAAAAGCACTATATAAATGCAAGAAATTACAGCTAAAACATGATAAACAATAAAGTAAGCTACCAATTGTATGCAAGGTTATGTTCCTGGGTGAGACTGGTACTAATTCATGACCTGTATTTACATAAGCCTTATGGAAAGAATTAGTTAGGTTCCTAGCCATCAAAGCTCCCAATAAAAAACTTCTTGTAAAAGGTATTGGCCATGGTTAAACTAACAACATTAATGTTAAAATATGTGTAAACTAAAGCCATAAAACCAGTACAAGCACTTACAATATTAAAATGGCAAGACTGAAGAAATAAAGTACTGTGCTGTATGTACTGAGGCTAATTTGAAAAATCTACAGCTGACTGTACTGCCCTGCTGTTGTGATGCCAATTGGCAAAGATTTGGTGCTGCTTGGTGTGCTGTGATTGGTTAGGTCATCGTTTTATCTTGCAGGATCTAGTGCCACAGTATCTGTGTGTTTGAGTAAATGGTTATTACATTCAGTTCTGCATCTTTTGAACTATTTTTTGTACGTATTTTTAGTTATTAATACTATTCATATTTTTATTATTTTTCAGATTATTGTGTTGCTTTTGTATTTTTGGATGTTATTTTTTAATATTTTACAATTTACCTAGTTTTCTCCACTGATCATTTACGATTTCCTTACTTATTTGCATTCAGTCAGAAATTGGTGTGCTGTAGACAACCTTTGGTTTCTGTGGTATCTGGGTTTCAGCAACTGGGGAAATACAACTTAAAATTACCTAGAAATGACACTCATCTGTCCCTTTGATTATTTGCCCTGAAAAAGTTACCTTATACATTTTAAGACAATAATACACTAGCAAATCCCTTGTGCTTTTGCATTTTGGACTTTTTTATTATCATCACTTCACTTGGCAAATGAGCTTATGCTCCACCAGGAAGATCTGTAGTAATAATTAATAATAATAATAATTGCTTACACTTATATAGCGCTTTTCTGGACACTCCACTCAAAGCGCTTTACAGGTAATGGGGACTCCCCTCCACCACCACCAATGTGCAGCATCCACCTGGATGAGGTGGCAGCCATAGTGTGCCAGAACGCTCACCACACATCAGCTATTAGTGGGGAGGAGAGCAGAGAGTTAATGAAGCCAATTCATAGATGGGGATTATTAGGAGGCCATGATTGGTAAGGGCCAATGGGAAATTTGGCCAGGACGCCGGGGTTACACCCCTACTCTTTTCGAGAAACGCCCTGGGATTTTTTTAATGACCACAGAGAGTCGGGACCTCAATTTTACATCTCATCCGAAGGATGGCACCTGTTTACAGTATAGTGTACTCAGGTGCTGTAAGGCAAATGTTTTTTAAAAGATTTAACTGACACATAGAGAACAATCGCCGTTTTTACTAATTTACCTATCGAAAAAACATATGCCGGGATAAATCTTTGCAATATTTTCATTAAAGTTAATTGATATTAAGATTTCAGGGTGGGGGTGTGTGCCGATGAAAACAGAGAAACCGTCACACGACGGTGAGCCCCATCACCGTGCCTGGTGTCTGAGAATGCAGTGCTGCTCGATCAGAGACTGGAGGAGCTTGCATGGATATAATTAAGTTCCCTTTGACTGACAAACCCCGTTCTGGTATGTAATGAAATAATAACGAAATTACCTTGAACTAAATGGTTTTGAATGTGCTTTGCAGATGACTAGATCCAAACAAGATTTAATTATGTACCGTGCAGATGGCTCCTCTTTCTCTTAACCCTTAAGCAGAGAGACCCAGACTCGTCTTTCATATTAAGTGAACTCATTGACTATGCTAAACTGTACATCAGTTTCTTTACTTGTGGAAACTCTTCAACTTTGTACAACTTTCTATAGTACTATTAATAATTTTACAAAAATACAGCAAACTGCTTCTACATTGCAGATCATCCAGGTACAGTAGGTTGCAGTGCCTGGTTTTCTTTGTTCTTATGAAATGTCACAACACTGATTAAAACACTATAAAGTGTTAAATTACCTTTATCTGATTTGTTGAATTACCTATAAAATTCAATTGAAGGCAGGTAGTGCAAGAACCTGTGTGGCTATTAGTTTAGTGTAGCTCAATATTCAGTTGTAACATATTTATTAACATGTACAGCTGATGCTGTGATGTGACTCCAGATGCAGAGCCTCACCTGATTTTCTTCATTCCAGACACTAAGTGTTGTTCTCTTTTACTTACAATCTGACTTTTCATCTTGAGGCAGCACCTATGAACTTAGATTTCACAAATAGTTAAGGGTTCTCTCTTTCTCACTGAAACTTGTTGTAATCACTTGTTTTGAGCAACTCCACAGAATTTTTCAAAGAAATGTTTACACTGTCACAGCAAACCACTTCCTGTGTTTGGGCTGGCCACCAGACATTTCCCTCAGTTTCCTCACAGGGGTTTTCTGCAATTCTCCTCTGGTGAGCCAGATTATTATTTGGAGAAACTAGCTTGCCATAGCCCCATGAGCTGTGTGTGCCATGTTTGCAGTGTACCCTACCTGGTCACTGAGTACACAAAGTTCTCAAAGCTTTCTCTAGAAGTAGAGCATGCCTGCACTTGGCTTAAATTGAAAATAATCAGATATTGACATGCACAAGGAAGTACGAACACACGCAGTCACACTGCCATATGGCCAAAGACACACACTAGAATGCTTACATCTGCACACAGTAATGATACCACTAAACCAAAAGGACCACCCTTAGGAATTCATTCAGTAAAGCTTCATATGTGATAAGAGATGTGTGATCCGAGGGAAAAAACCAAATGCTATTACACACAGTATTCATCAGCCAATAAGTGTTGAAGTATAAGGCGTGATTTGACACACACGCTTTAAAATTAGTTTATGAGTTCATTAGCATCTGATGAATATACAAATACCGGGTAATGTATTCCAATGGCATGGAAAGATAACTCTCAGGAGGGTAATGATATGCATTTGGTGTGCACTAAACCGTGTTAACCATAAATGCATGCTTTGAGTCACGTGGTATGCAGCAAGTGCTATAAACTGAGATCCATCTTGTTAAAAGCTTAAGTGTTTTTTGCCCATCTTGAAGGCACACTTTGGCAACAGAAACAGGTGACAGTTTCAAAGAAAAGAGAAGAAAGTTTAAGAGCCTGAAGCACAGCAATTCTCAGAAATTTTGAAAGGCTCAACTAAGCAATTTGTTTTTAGGGGAAAAAACTCTCATTAAAATACAGTACTACCACTATATTCACTGTTTTAAGCCAGAAGAGAGTCATGATATTCTTCAAAAGTTCTGTGAAGTTCTGTAAGACAAGGTTCTTGAGTCAATTTTTCTAATTGCCATCAAGGTATTGTTTTGTGGCAGAAATGTTTTCGCCTTTTCTTTTAAGGTACAGCACATGTATTTTATATTTTATGAATAATCTAGAAAACATTTCTTGGTCAAAATATCTTCAATCATAGCATATTTCTAAAAAAAACTGGCTTCCAAACACTGTCTTTTTAACACTTCCCCATTCTTCCTTTATAGTCAGTAACCACAATGTACAGTATGGCTTCAGTACATGGTGTGCCTTCAGGTGCACCTTGTGTTCAGAAATTATCATTAGAACTGTGCTGATTTTTTGTGTGCCCCTTAAGTTGAGGTACATTTTACTCTGCTAATAGTCATTTCTGTTACCACTACATGCTTCTTAGTGAATGCCACCTTACTTATAGTTATAAGACATTTCTTAACGTGTGTCTGCTGTCCGCTTATAAGAACTTTTATTGAATTAGAGCCTAAGCCTACTATAGTGAGATATAATGTATCATGCTGAATGTGACTGTGGAGATACCTAATAATTTCAGCTGGAACTTAACTCAGAATACCAGTATTAGCCAACTAGTTCTAAAGCCCAGTATACAGTATACAGTAAAAGTGAAAAGGTCAATACCCCTTGCCATGGTCAGTTCACTGCAAGAAAATACTGCATAACGAACCAATGAAAAATGAAATAAAGTATTGTAATTGCAGTGCACACGTTGTTTATAGTAAAACTGTATTTTGCTTTATTGATCATAGACTAGCACCGAGACTAGCACTATTTAGAAAGGGTTCTTACCGAATAGTAATCCAACATTATTTTTTAAAAACATTTTTCCTTCCTATTTGTTACATTATAACCAATTTAGATGATGATGGTGTAAAAAGAGATCAAAGATGAGAGTGAATGCATAGCATTTGTTGTTTTATTTTAGTTACGACTCGAGGAATCTTTTTTTCTTGCTTTTGTTTTTAAAGGCTATCAAATAAAGCCATTTTTCTACTCTAAAATTAACTTTGTTTTATTCTTTAAATAAGCTGGGGCTGCTGGACCTACAGAGAGATTCTCCTGGTAGCCAGAGAAACATCCTCTTATTTTAGTTTCTTTATTAGAAAACCTGTTGTATATTGTGTTTATATACAGTATATTGTATATATTGTGTTTTACATTGTGTTGATATTGTAAATTATATACAAAGCTGTTGTATATTGTGTTTTGAATCCTAAATATAGTATTTGCTTTGAAATATGAACTGTATACAAATAAGAATAGCTATGTCATACATTCTATATGGGTAAAAGACTATAATTCTTTGAATATTAAATCTTCCAAAAACACCTTTTTTCTTCAGATTAGTGTCAGAGACTGGTAAAAACAAGGTCACTTGCAGACAAGGCCGTGACAGGGCACCTCTAGCACATGCAGTGTGTTTTACCAATATAATAACAGTGTCATAAAATCACAGAGGAGGGATATTCTGAACCCTGCAGGAAGCTGAGCTGTGAATGAATTTCAGACACTGAAGCTCTAATCTCTTAGAATTTGGTGTTTTGTTTAACTTCACAAAGACCAAAGACTGAGTTTTGAGATCTATAAAACCAAACATGTTGTTTTTGAATGTATGATTCTTACAAGTATATTTTTAGATATTGTGAGTACCAGTATAATCCAGTATAAAGCCAAAAATTTGTTTACAGATGGAAAGCAACTAAGTTTGCTTGCTATCCAAATTGTTTTAAACATTCCCTCAACTAGGAGTAAAAAAGAAGATAAGTGAGAGATCCGGATTTAATAAAGTTCTAGGTGGAATGATAAAGACTTGATAAAGAAAGTTGATTTCTGTAGGTATGAGTGTAGGGACTGGTTTATCAGTACTAAATGCATCTGATGCTTCACACACTCAGACAAGAGTTATGTAGAATAGCAGTATTTGGACATAAAGCGTTTACATTATGTTAAAATTCTCCCCTTAACGAAAAAGGAAGAACAAGCAGAAGTTTGTTTTAAAACAAACATTTAAACTTGTATATACTTATTTTAGTAAATCTTAACTTAGCATCCACTTAGGACAATAAGATGGCAATTTTGCACAGTAGCAAAAAGGCCCTCATCTTGTTGAATGGAATATTCAATACTAGACTAATTTCTATCCTTATTTTCCCCTACAGAGCTGAGCTCATCTCACTTATATTATTCCCTTCCAGAAGGGAAGCCCAAGCCTGCCTGTCTGGCTCTTCACTGGCCGCAGAATTGTTTTTACAAGTGCAAAGTGGCTGCTCTATTGCTCTGCAGACCAACCATATAACTAGACTCTTTTCCTATTCTGTGGGATTAGATCGAACGTTCTACACCCCCCTCCCTACCAACCCCCCACCTCTGCCTCCTGCTTCTCATACTCCCCAAAGGGCTGCCCATTAAGCTTGGCCATCAGTCAGGCATCAAAGAGTGCACAATGAGGCCTGCGGGACCCTACTGCTTTTGCTCTGCACTCTAAATTACTCCCAATTCTTAAGCATAGTGAAAGCTCAGCACCAGGCTCTCTCTCTCTTTGTCTAGACTAGGTTTTCAACCCTATTTCCCCCTTGAACTAATATATACATCAGTGGCTTGGATGCTTGAATGCCTTGGCTGCATTCATGCTGAATACCCTATACATCTTTATAGCAGGAATGCCTTGAACTATGTGACTTGGTTGAAGGGTATCACTCAGCTACTGTGGCTGACATACAGCACAGCACTATACACCTGCATTGATCATGTATTCCATAAGGAAAGGAGAAAAGAAATAGTTACAAACTTGGAAGCAAAGTACTGGATAGGTGAATTTAAAGTGTCCCCATGTCTCATTTGTAATTTTCTAGTCTGGGACTGTAAGAGAGCAATGTAACAGACCTCTCTCTCTGCTGTAGTCTGCAATATGCAAACAAGCAGGTAGTGCCTTTTGCACATAGCATACAGTGCAGTTAAGATTTCAAAACAAAAGTGATATTTAACCATTGCTGTGTAAAGTTAAAGCTTGACTGTTAATTGTGCTGTGGTTTGCCTTGCTTTTTCTATAAATTATAGAAATATTCACAGAAAAAGAAAATAGAAAATTACAGCATAATAACTGTAGTACACCACAACTTGCATAGGAAGGTGAATAACAGAATATAGAAGGTTGCTAAATGGACTTCTCTTAGAGTGCTTTGTCCCAGGGAAAAACTTTCATTGCTTAACCATCCTAGTGATCCAGGGCTTGAATTGATATTTTTGATACTTGATTTTTTTTTTCAGAAGCCATTCACTAGTTACCAGAAAATTACCGGAAAATTACAGAATAAAAAGCAGCATTCAAGCAATTCAGCTACACTGAGCCTGCAACACTGACACTGAGATAGTAGGTGTATATTATATCAGATTATGTCTAATATGGATTTGCTCTAGTAATACCACAAGTAAAAAATGAAGAGAGAGGAAAGTGAATATGATAAGCTTCACTCCTGTAATATGACAGGCACATTTGGGGAAATATTGGGATGTTATTTGTGTGTTGGCACGAGCATCAGGCAATATTACGACAACTGAAAGATGGAAAACAGAGAGACTGAAGAAGAATGTGAAGGCCTATGGAAATGACAATTCTTTGGCTGCAGAGCAGAGCACTCACCTCAGTGGGCGTCTGCTGAGAGGCTGTGGTTGTTTCCCTAAATTGATGCTACACCCACAAGAATGTCCTGTTCCACACAGGCTGTCAGAGTCCAGTAAATTCTGACAGGCTCCACAGAACTTAAAAAAGCATGTTCTGTCTTGTTGTAACCATCAAAAGAATTCAAACTAGGTAAGACAACACAAAATGAATCAATGTTTAGCACGATGTACAGTATATATATATATCATGCATCAGACTCTGCAGTTAACTCTTTGTAATGCAAGTGCAAATTAAAAAAAATTATTCATTCAGTTCTTGGCTCAAGTATGTTAGACGTAAGAATCTTATAAATAACACCAAGATGTCATGGAGTAGCATGACCGGGATATATTGTTCTAAAAGTCTGCCTTTACACAACAGTGACAGAATTATTTTTCAATATAAAAATGAAATTGAACAAATACATCAAAGTAAAATCTCTGCTTTCTTTTAAGCTTTCTTTTCCCTTCATCTGCTTTTGGGGTCTGTCCCACTAATAGCTTTGTCTACTGTGGCACCTATCAAGGAAGGCCATTAAATATCACTGTTTGGTATGTCTGGACACATTTTTCTCATTAAATAAAATGATAAATATGTCAAGCTGCCCCCCCTCCCCCCGGACCCTGTGTAACAGCGGTTATAGAAAGTCCTCAGGCTTGCACCTAAGCAGTAGCTTGGTGTTTTGGGTGCTGAAGAAAGAGCTCTACTTCAGATAGTATTTGGCAGCAAGTACGCACTGTCTGTAACCCAATGTGGTGATGGAACAGGCTAGCCTGGGCCTAATGCACGTTTTCAGTTTCAATGTGCTGACATTTTTATTTCCCTGTTAAAACTTTTAGTGCCCCATTATCTGGAGAAGGAATTCTGCTTTAATTATAGAGCAGCTCTGTGTTTAGGGCATGGTCCCTTAGCAACCAGTGTAGCGAGTAAAGATAACAGTACGGACCATGGGACTCAGAGAACTGCCATGTGCCTCTGGATACCAGAGAAAGCAAAGGGACCTGAGCCAATATTCAAGACTGTTGGGAATTTGGCACCACTGCTGCAGTTTACTGCAGTGTACTGTAAGACACCCCAGTGAATCTATATTTATGTTGTTCTATTTTATTACTACAGAGGGCCACTCCCAAATTCTCTATTAAGTTTTATTAAAGAAGAGAAACTTTGGTTTGATTCTCTTGTGTGGCCTTTTTGAGAGACGTAGTACATAGTACTTTGAGAGACTTAGCACAAACTTAGTTTCCAATAAAAAAAAAATTGTCTGCTGCACTTATTATAATATTAGTTACATCACCACATGAACATGATGGATAAGTGGCTATAGCTTACACAGCCTACAGGCAGCACGCTGAACTTTGTTATTAGGTTAACTTGCAGGTTATTAGGTTAACTGTCAAGCAAAGTCTTATTCAATAGGTTCAGTAGATTCAGTAGGATCAAAAGGTTTGTATTTTAAAGAGTGTAGATATAGATTACTGTACTGTATATTATTATGATTTTGTACTTGAGAGTAACATGTATTGTATTT
Organism: Lepisosteus oculatus; assembly: GCF_040954835.1. Taxonomy (NCBI): domain Eukaryota; kingdom Metazoa; phylum Chordata; class Actinopteri; order Semionotiformes; family Lepisosteidae; genus Lepisosteus; species Lepisosteus oculatus. The sequence continues at coordinate 30,158,203 of NC_090700.1, forward strand.
AGAACATTGCTGTTTTTCTCAGGCTGTACTACATCCTTCTGGTATTAATGTGCTTCTGTCTCCACACTCCTTAGAGTGGCTTGCTGGTTTATCGAATAGAAGCTATGTAGTGGTTTGTACAGTAGAATCCATGTTTTTGTTATGTTTCTCATTCTTTCCTTGGGGAGTTTTTAGGGCTCTGGTCTGGTCTGACCGAAGTGTTTCCATCAGTGTTATGGTGGTTTTGCAGTTTCTGTCATCATTTCTGCACCACAAACGTCCTTACCAGTTGACAGAAGCAAATTAATACGGCCATACAAAACTGGCCTGTAAATCCTGTTGACTCCCCATGTTTACAGTGTGTCAGTGAGAATGAACCAGTGTTTGCTAGATTGTTTTAATTGGTGTTGAAAGTTTTAGACCTTGGAGTATCCACTGAGAAATCTGATCTGCTCAGATATCCAGGCTGAAAATCTTATAGAGAAGGAGCTCACCAGGGTTAGAGTGCTTTCAACATGTCATTTTTTACTCCAACGCTTGTCAATACTTTCCCAGTTTTTTTCTTTATCGTCCTATGTACTTGTTTTATGAGATAATGGGGAATTAACAAGCTAAGCAGTTTCATTTTTTTAATTTTAATTTCTCCCTGTTTTCAGTGAACTACTTTGTCCTTTTTTAGTGTTTTCTTTATTAGTTATAGTAAAAATCATCATAAGAATAATCACGTAATAATAATGAAAAACATTAATCAGCTTCTTGGGGGAAGATCAGGCCTTGTCTCAGCCAGAGAGAATAGACTCATTGTGGCAGGTTTGCTTTTATGGCTCTTAGGAGATGTTAAAGCCCAGGTTCTGGCCTCAGCCCGACCTGGCTTTGATGGATGGGTCTGCGATGCCTGTGGGTCTCAGCTAGGGGAGAGGTGGGGAGGGGGACAGGGCTGCACAACATGGGGCCACTAAATGAGCTGAGCAGTGCTTGAATGTTATAGACCAACATAATGGAAATAAAGATCCCTGCTGCATTTCCAGAAATACAGCTGTTACAGTAAACACAGATGAGTATAAAGATAAAGGAGTGTTTTATCCATAGCCTTTTATCACTGTTTTTATTTCCAGCTTGACTTACAACTTGTTTGAATTGTAACTTTTCATGCATCTTCTGTGCATCTCGCTGTTGTTTTGTGTTTTGATTGATTCCTGCACCCACATTTGTGGACTAACGGACCGAGCACGAAGAAACACGGAGTGTCATTGTAATACAGTATCATGAGAAAGGCGTTATTGCGTGAGGTTTCTCTCCTTGGATTCAGAGCATTGCTCAAGGCTAATTTTCTATCCCCCATAACTTATGTAGTCTATGTAGAAAAGTGCTTTCATAAAGGGCTTTCAATGGAATAGTCAGGGCAAAGAAAAGATGAGCAATAAAAATGGTTGAATGAGGTGAGTGCAAAGTGGAAAAAACCTTGAAAACACAGAGGACATAAGCTTCAGCTTTAATATGTTCTTTCTCTAAATGCCAGGTGTAATGCTATCCTAACCCCTGTGCTTATGTGACATTATTGCTTAATCCCAGGATCCTCTGAGGTATCCAGTAGGACAAATCTTGTCGGATTGACTTTAATAACCAACAGGTTTAGAGTCTATTTTCAGAGACTAAAATCCCCCATTTTTCTGCCAATAATGACAAATATAGTGGCATCAACATTTGTCAGTCCTGTCAACATTTGCTTAAAGTGAGAGATAAAGACATGGTTTGGCATAAGGATTGGAAATAAAACAATATGATTATTGAGGCCGAAAAATTGTATTGTGTTACTTAGTAGTTTAAAACCGAAATTAAACCAAAACATTTTCTTCCGTACTATATACAGTACCTGAGCTGTCTCAACATGTTCATTTCAGTGGTACAGTTCATTTCTGGCTTTGCAACGCTCATCTCACTTCTCCCATAATTCACATGCGACTTTCACACGTGGCAGAAAAATGACAAAAAAAGAAGAAATATTGATCCATGTATCTTCTTCTGCTATTTCTTGTGGAAACCCAGGGGAAGCTCTTCAGCAGCATGGCTGGGTAGTTTGTTCCAGGACCCTTCTGTTACAAGGTTTAAGTGCCTTCTTAGTTACAGTTCCATTATTGTCTTCTGTCCTTGTTCCAATGTTGCTCCTGATATAGTTCACTAGGTTGGCACTATCAAGACCATTCAGGATTTAAAATTCTTGTATCAAGACCCCTGTTTAGTCTTGTATCAAGACTAAAGATAGTTAGGTCCTCTAACTTAATTTGCAACTAGGATTCAACCTTGTTAGTCATCTTTGAACTCTTTCCAGAGCTGCAACATCAGTTTTGTACCATGGCGACCAAAATTGAAAACACATTTTTAATGAGGTCTTACCAGTTCACTGTATAATTTAACGTACATTTTCTTTTTTAAACAGACTTTGGTATATTCCCTAGAAGATCCTGGCCTGTTTTTTTTTTTGTGTGTGTTATTGTACTTAACCATGTAACCTCTTCATACTGTCTTGTCTTTTACAGATTATGTTTTAGTAATTCACCTTTAAATGTTGATATATACCAATTAATATAATATTGGGTTATTCAAAACCTTTATTTACTTGTCAGGACCCCTAAATGATAACCCATATTGATAACCTGTTTCAGCTTTTTCCAAAAATGTGTTTTCTATGGGGCAATTTTAAACAATTTATGAATGTAAAGATGCACCTGTCATTTCAGGGGTAAAACACACTTTTTTTGAAAGGGCAGAATACCTCATAGAATGTGTCTCTATGACCTCATGTGCAGATGCTACCAGTCTTACTTTATAGCCATTTACAAAATTGAAAATAAGAAATAAGAAAAACAACGACAGAGTACAAGTATGTATACATAACTACAGTATTCCGACACTTATAGTAGGTGGACAGTATTAAAGACTTTTTGTGATCATTCTTTAATGGTTGTTCAACTGCTGAACAGAAGGCCCCTTTCTTTCACATGGACACATCCTAGACAGATGACCCATTCTTTAGGTTCTCTAAATGTGTATTTTGAATTTTCAGATATCCTGTTGAAAATGACCCCTCCCCCACCAGCCCACCTTGCCCTTCCTCAGCCTCCAGTCCTACAGAAACAGCAGGTGTCTGGCTGGGGGTTCCAGGTGTGTGGAATCGAGCTTGGTCTACATCAAGCAGTCTGTTTCAAGTCAGATCCCTTTTCCCTCCTGCTACATGGCGATGGGCCACCATACACACTGCAGACCCCTTTTACTTCACTTTATTTATGGGACGCACAACAAACCAGACAGCTGGATTTATTCCCTGAGCCTGAGGTCAGAGATCTAAGTAGGAGACACAAGAGAAGGCACAAAGCAAAACACTCTAACAGACAAAAGGGGCATCTAAAATGGTGTCTATACTGGATGTGTGTAGCAAGTGAACAGACTTGTAGTGTTTGTCAAAAACACAGAAAGAATAGAAAAAATTGCAAAGCCAAATGCTTTCAATATATTTACTGTCATGCGTATCTCCTTTGGAACATTGAGGTATCTTTTCGAATCTCTTGCTTATATTAATACTGAAGATAGTTCCAAACTAGAGTTTCATGAATGGTATAGGAGGTCTGACAGATAATTAAGCACAGACAGACCAATAGAGCAAAAGAGACAAATGGAAAGTGAAGTGAAGATTGAGACTAACAGACTAAACACAATGGCAAGAAGGCAGAGAAACACAGATAACTGAGGCAGATAATAAAAACCAGAAGCATAGCTACAGTGGAAGATAGACACGAGAAAAGGCAGTCAGATATTGGCACACAGACAAATACAGGCCAACAGAATGGAGGGTGAGGTAGGGTCAGTCCACAGAGGTGATGTACTGTATGGGGTGGGGTTTGCACAGTTGTCCAGATTTAGAGTAATGAGAGGGCTTTTCTCTGATAACCTCCAGAGGAGGGGAAGGAGGCCAATTGACAGCAGACATGTTGCATTGTGAATCATGGGGCTTGGGCAAACCCACACAAAATACCGCAAGGAAGCTATATTGTCAAACACAGAGCCTAGGAAAACACACTGAGAGCTACACAGATGCGTGCATATATAAATACCCAATACTCTATACACAAAGATAACTTGAGATAAACATACACAGAACTTTACAAAACAGTGCTTGCAATTTTTGCACTCTTCAAAAATAGATTTACAGTAATTTTAAAGTTTTTTGCTGCACAGCAGAATTTCTCATAGTTTTCTGTTAAGTACGTGTAAAAGCATAAATGTGCTCATCACATTCAGTTGAAGAACAGAAAGATGTGTATATTCCTGTACTGTATGTCAACATAGTTTGGAGTTGCACAAATCTATTTATTTTGTTTTTATGAAAACAAAAACCTTCAGTAGTTATCTGATTAGATTAATGCAACATGGTCAGGTTAATACTGTATATATATTCATTATTTTCACTATTTTTCAGTCTATAAATTGATAGACAGGGATAGAATTGTAATTTAAGAATATAAGACAGGCATTAGTTGTGAAATGTCCCTTACCGTATTATATGACAATCTGTGGAACCATATGCAGTGCCTTTCTAAACTATTAAGACCTTTGTGCAGTTTGCAAATTTAGATACTCAACATTTTCAAATCAAAAAAGAAAGAAGTGAATAGATAATTAAGTGAAAGAAAAATGGAAAAAATCAGTTTTGTATAAGTATTCAGTCTTTTACTGAGACAAACCTAAATTTAGGCACACAAAATTACCTTACCAAGACACAACTAGTGTGTACAAATATAGTGGTTCTCATGATTACAGAATAAACACACATTTCTGTGAGGTTCCTTGGTCAGTTAATGAATTTCAAGCAAAATCACCACCATGAGTATTAAAGAGCTTTCAAACCAAATGTGGAATAAAGTCTTTGAAAAACACAGAACAGGAGGAGGATATAAAAACAAAATCATTGAAGTCCCTTAATACTCCTGTGAGCACAGCTGACTCAATCACAAAGAAAAGGACAGTGCATGGTACCACCCAGACACTGCCTAGATCAGGTCATCCTCACTACCTGAGGGAGGCTTCTGAGAGGTTTGGACAGCTTTGAAACAGCTACAGAGTTCAATATCTCAAATGGGAGAAAATGTCCATACGTCAACAACATCCCCATCAATCCACAAAGCTGACCTTTATGGCAGAATGGAAAATAACATATTCAAGTAATGATGCAAGCATGTGGCCAAGGTTTCACAGTCAGAGAAGACAAAATCTGAATTTTTTGTCTTATTGCTCAACATTATATTTGACACAGACCCAACACGGCACATCCTCCAGTCAGTGCCATCCTTACAGTCAAACATGGTGGTGGCAACATTATGCTGTGGGGGTGATTCTACACAACCGGGACTTGAAGACTTGATGAAATTGAAGCAGAAATGGACAGAGCAAAGTGCTGGAAAAACTGGAGGAAATCCTGTTTCAAACATTTCAAACTGGTGAAAATTCACCTTTTAAGCAGGACAATCAAAAGTTCAAGGCCAAAGCTATATAGAAATGGGTTAAGAATAAGGACGTGAGTTGCCCAGTCAAAGTCCTGCCTTAAATCCTCTTGAGAATCTGTGGAAAGACTTAAAAAGTGCTGTTTTAGTCATTCCCAAGCAACTCGAGAGAGCTTGAGCAAATCTGCCGACAAGAATGGGCAAAAATATCATCAAGCCAATGTACAAAGACAGTAGAGAACTAGAACACCTTGCAGCTTGTTATTGCTGCCAGTGGTGCTTCCACCAAATCTTTGAGTTAATTCAAATATTGAATTAATAATTATTTAATAAGCAGTCTTTAGTTTAAGCATTCATGTATGTATCATTTTGTCAAAACTTCCATAGGAAGGCTCTGAATACTTTTGTGAGGCACAAACCTATGGATATAGGGTATGTAATTATTTTAGACTGTATCTTTAAAATAGACCCAAATATACCATACATATACACAGAAAGACACACACTATCCTCAGTAAACTTCTGAACTAAGCAGACCAACATATACCTCTAAAGTAGGCACTAGTACATTACAAATTAATTTTACTTGCTGATTAATTTATCATAGGCCTAACTGCAGTCTTAAGTGCCTACTAAAGCAGACTCTCTCACATTCACAGTGCAGTTCTCTCTCAAACTGTCCTAAAGTGTTCTCACTGTGTAATGAGACCTGACAGTCCCCCTTTCTCATTCCTTCTGGGACTCACTTGAGAACAAGACATCAGGTCAGATAAGCAGAAGGAATTGCCTTTTGCCTTTTTTTGTACTTAATAAATCGTTAATTTCCCTTTGTTATTGGGGAATTGCGATCTGCGTGCCTGCTGGGGTATCACCACTGCAGCACAACCAGCTATCCAAACATTTTGTTGAAGCTTTGGCGTCTTCCTAGAAATTGCTGGATCAATTCATGCTAGCCTCCAAGTGAGCTTGTTGAGCCAAACAGCTTCCTCTCGTTCGAAAATATTCTTTTGCTTTTAAGAAAATTAATGGAGTTATCTTTTGAGTACACCTGACTGTAGAAATGAGGTGATAGAGACCATTCAATAGAACATCTACACTGACAGAGCCCTGGTTTGTTAAAATGACCCTGTCCAAAACAGCGGATATATATGATGTATGATTTTCCCAGTGTATTTTTTTGCCTGAAGTATAAATATCAGCCTTTTCATCATGTGCTGCATACTGCACAAGGCCAAATGCTATCTAATAAGTGTTTCATTTCCAAAGTATTATATCTAGTTGGTAGTTATTTCTGATATGTTAGGGCAGTGTAAGTCTGCTTTAGAACCTTACTTTTTAGAACATCTACCTTCCCCTTCTCTCTCCGAGATGTCTTTGTGTATTATAATTATTATAATAAATCTCGATAGCATTCAGATATCTCTTTTCATCCCAGAAACTCCCAAGGCCCTTTAAATACAGGAGAGGGCCCTTTATAGCCACCGCTGAATTGTGATAGTCATTTGGAGCCAGCATCACAACTACACAGAAAATCAGGTGGAAAGGTGATGAACGGTGTCATTAAAACATTAAAACATAACTGCTGTCCCAGCCTCAAGGTTTTTCTCGGATTTCCAAACGAATCCCTGAGCAATTCCGTACATGCTCATTGTATTCCAGACAGAATTGGCAATGGAAATTCTAAACCAACCGAGTTAATCTCCATTATGTAGAGAATCATTTCTAAGTAAACATTATCAACATTCATCAAGATTCAGGGTTTTCCAGTTATGTCTGTCTGTGTTTGACGTTATGTTCTAATGCAACCAACTCCAGATGACCTTCTTCAATTAGTAAAAGAATACTAATAAGTGACCGGTATAGGCTGATTAAAGAAAATTAGTGGTTTTTCTGGGATAAGCCTTTTTTAAGCAGCTCATACTGTGCTTTTACTTTAACCCTTTTTATTAAAGCAGACAGAATGACCGCATGAAGAGATTTAGAATGGTACTCATTACAAAAAAGGCATTCTTCACAGACTGAAGAACTAAAAAGAAACAAGAACGTTTTTATGTTTATTTTTACATGTTGATTAAATTAAATGGGCAGCACAGAGGCCCTGGGGCCAAAGGATCAATTCCGGACCTGTGATTCTATCTGTATGGAGTTTGTATGTTTATGTGGGTTTTCTCCGGGTGCTCTGGTTTCCCCCCACACTCCACTGACATACTGGTAGGTTAATTGGCTTCTGGGTAAATTGGCCCCAGTGTGATTGTATGTGTATCTGTGTTTTTGTCTGTCCACTGTGTGATGGATCAAATGGATGGATGGAGCAAACTCAATTCTTGTTTTTAATTGGTGATTTATTTTGAAATACCCATGAACTATAGTGTGTGGTGATTAGAGCAATGTGGTTGTTCTGGAAAAGGCAAAGCTCAAGTAATATCAAATCACAGACTAGCTGTGCATGATAAAATAAGAGCAAGTAGAAACCTAGGAAATGAATTTGCAGATTACATACTGTATTTTGACAATGCGGTCAGGCTTATTCTGCCACTCAGTGAATACTCATGACACCCTTAATTGGATTGGCCTGACCTTTTACCCTCAAGCAGGCAGTCCTGAGTGGGCATGTTGTAGCTACCCACACAGAACACAGGAGAATGGCACAAGGGGTAATTGCTTGCCAGAACAGCCCAATCCACAGAGGAAAGAGAAGCTCAAGCATTTTAAAAGAGAATTTATCATCACTTAGTATGATTGATTCATCTCACAGAAGACTTTAGTCTGGCTTTAACCCTACTCACCTGTTCTTCTGGGCTAGATAAGCTTACCAACAGTGGTACCTAGATGCTGCTGGTGGCTTTGACTGCAGGAAGGAATTAATTACAGAAGCTTGATGAATTATATAATCTGCACCTTGAAATAATTATACACACAGTCCCACTTGTGAAGGATTTAGCTGTGACACCTTTTTACCTCTCATGTCATTTTGTAAACTCATTTGCAGGATTTGTTTTTGCTGGAAAGTTGGCAAAGCAGATGTAATTGGACACATCAATATAGAATGATGCATAAAATATGGAACAAGAGGCAAAATAACCGTACATTATGACTCTCTCAGTCCTTTTAAAGTGTACATCTACAGCAATTGAATTTGAATTGTAGTCTTTTTTAAAACTATGGGCAAACCACACTTGGCGCACAAATTACATTTCCCTTTTGAATGTTTTTCCATTCTTTTATAAACAGAGATTAACTCAATTAATGTTACAAGGCTGTGAGATCAGCTCCTTAGGATTTTCTTTCTTTAGGTGTACATTTTTATTATCACAGATTTGCCAAACACGATTGGGCATGCTCTGAGAAGCTCTCAGCCTGTGAGTAAGCAGACAGACAATGTTCGTCTGTCGACAGTGACGGGTTGAGCCGGGCTGTGAGGGAGGGCGCGCTGGGAAAGATGGATTTTCCGGGAGGAATTTTTGTGTTCATTGAAAAACAAATCACTAAGCACTATTGTAAAAGATATTTTGGAACTGACATTGGCAAAGATGGCTCAGGTGGCGACATTGAATGGGTTTCTGGTAGGAGACAAATCTACAGTAAATGCCACTGTACTTTTAAGGCATTGAAACTGCTTCTCTCTCCTCTTGTGTCCCTCAGAAGGAATGAACTGTATGAATAAGAACCATGGCTGTGCACACATCTGCCGAGAGACGCCCAAAGGAGGCATTGCCTGTGAGTGCAGGCCAGGATTTCAACTCACCAAGAACCAGAGAGACTGCAAATGTAAGTGTCCCTCCACACCCACCTCTGACAGGCTTGATTCCAGTAATCACAATATAATTCACCACATTATGTGACTCTTAACAGCTATTGTTTGAACCACTTTGTTTCTAATAAATGCAGTTTTATATTCAGGATTGCAGTATGGCAATTGAAGCTTTAACAGTTTTCAAACAGTGCTGTTGTGCTGTGGGACTATGAAGCCTTATATATCTCTTGCTCAGTTTGTTTTCTGGATTTTGAGTGCATGTACACACACGTACATACATTTACTATAGTCATTCTTTTCAAGAACAAGATTTGTGTTATAACTTTTTTTAAATTCTTACCATTAGTGATATACAGTAAGTGCTCATCATCAAACTTTCCCTTCTGTTATTTTGATTAATCACCTGTATTATTTATTTAAGAACATTAGCCCACCCAAAGCAAATGTACAGGAATATAGACTGGAACTGAAATGATACAGTAAGCAAAACAATCACCACCCATTATGTTTGATGTCTTTGAAAGACAGCAGAGGGTTAGACTGTGCATGATGGTAGGAGTTTGAATAGAGCCTTTACATTATCTTTATTCTCAGTGCTCAGAGATGGCTGTAACTTTTGCATGATAATTTAATCAGCCTATGAATCTGTTTAAGACATGGGAGCAGTTTATGTTAGTTAACTGGGGAAAATCAGTTATTTTCTGCTCGGAGATGGTCATTGTAGTTAGTAATTGAAAGTTAAGTATGCTATGTTTCTATCATTAACACACAGCCTGAACCACATGGAAGCAGCATGTGTTGGGCAGTGATATTACCTGCACTGCATATACTGATCCAGTTCTCTGTTAGTGTTTTGTCAATGATTCTGAGGCATCCTGTGAGCAGCCAGATGGTGGTTCATGTTGGCAGCCCTCTTTGCAGTCACCAGTACTAAATCCACATTGGTCTACCCTGAATGAATCTTTAGGGAAGCAGTATGAGGTCAGTGTGGTTAGGTGACCTGGGGGGAAGAGGTTTGTGGGCTGAAGGTGAAAGCCAGTAGACTCTAATCATAGTCTTTCTACCCATCTCCTTTCCACTGCCTTCCAGGGTAAGTCTGCTTGTTTTAATTCAGAATAAGTCAAGGGGGGTTTTTCTGTGTTTGGATAAGGATTGCAAAAGTGTTATTCTACATTTTTGCAAAGGCCCAGGAAAAGAGAAAGGGGGAGTGGGGCTATAATTTACACATTGTTCCCCTTCTGTTGCTGCAGGTGTTTTTATAGACAGTGGATTGTTGGCATAGCTCCCTCCCCAGGCTGGAAAAAGCTCTTTGTCCTCTACACTTACATATACTCAGAGCGCTTGTGTTTTCAGATCTACAGCATGCATTCATAGCCTGTGCTGGACGTGCTGTTCCAAATAAAAAATAGTATACTGTAAATATGTCACTGGGCTCTTTGTTTGATTTCAGTTATATGAAGCCAAATGTGTATATTTAAAGCCCCGATTTAGTTTCATGAATTGTTCTTCTTAAAAGCAGTTCACACATATACACAAAAGTAAGTTTGTATGTATTTGATTTATATGGAGTTGAAGATAGAGTATAGACAAGGAGCTGTTTCACAGGTTTGCACATTAGTAGATTGTTTGTATTTGTGGCATGTCTTCTCTATTGGACCTTACAAGATGAATTTGCCCAAGGATGGACACACACAGAACAAAGCACAAGATTGTATTCCTCTAGCCTGATCTTACACATACATATGTTTCAAACAGAAAGGTGTGGCCTGCCTTCCTGTCTTGGTTGCTCATGAAGTCTGTTCTCTGGGATCAAGTGACCTTACAATGCAGCACATATTACCCCCTGTCTTGCAGTGACTTGTAACTATGGCAATGGGGGCTGCCAGCACACCTGTGAGGACACCGACCAAGGGCCCAAGTGCGGCTGTCACATGAAGTTCGCCCTGCACTCTGATGGCAAGACCTGTGTAGGTGAGTCAGTTCTTATGGCTGGGGGGGGCTAAGGACTTTTCAGATGATTCTGTCATTCATTTTTCATTTATCAGAACACAGACTCACCACTAGCTGCTTTCTATTCTTCAGTATCAGTGGGTGGGGGCAGGTTGGGTGTTCTTCCATAAAATGGCACGTTTAAAGTTCCTTAACCCTTTAAAATCAACTGACGCACACGCCACATCACTGTGACTGTGATCACAGATTCATCAAAGATTTTCATAGAGCAATATTGGCCATCATCCTAAACATAAGTTTTGCATTCCCTATTCCGATATTTTACCTGTTTAGCACCAAAATGTGGATGGCCAATTCTATGTATCACTCTACAATAGCCATTCATATTACAGTATATGCTTTGTCTTTTTTAGCTGCCAATCCACTTTTTTTTCTCAAATGAATGATCCCGTTTAATACATGTCCGCTTAGCGAAGGTGAGTGGCCTAAAGCTGTCAGAATGCACTTTCATAGGATGCCATTTCTGGTGTTAAACCCAACCTCCTCCCATAAATCCACCGTACATTCTGTAAACTGAATTGATGAGATTTTATTTGAAACACATCCACAGACGTAGTTATGTAAATAGTTGTAATTAACCAAAGACAATCCAAGATCATTTTGAATAGCCAACATGTAATATACGTCAAGGTGTAAGCTTCAACATCACTGCATTTTCTACACAATAATGTTGGATACAGTCTTTGTGTATGGGGAGTTCTATGGTGTCCTCTGCCTTTACCAATCTCTAATTATGATGCTTCACTACAGCTTTCTTTTTGCTTTGCTTCATTAGTCCCTGCTTTCTCTGCATGTGATCTTTTGCTAGATCACTAAAACAGCAGTTTGGCACTGTAGCTGAGAGAACAGGGTGCTGTCATGCTTCACCAAGGGAGTGCTAGTACATGGTCATTTCATCCAGAAGTCACCACAGGCCTGTGAAGTATAGAGTTGAAAAGTGTGGTTGGATTCCCTTTTTTTTTGCAGTGTAGGTGCTATACAACATTAGATTACCAATGAATTTCGGCCTTTACTCTCCTGTTTTCAAGAGTTTAGAAGTTCAGGTTTCAGTAAGTTTAAGTTATAACCTTGCCTCGGGGCATCACAGGAGCAGGATCCAAACTGATTTTCATTTGACATGGCTGGATAGCACAGCACAACTCGAAGATTATGAATACACAAAGATTCACACCTCAGCTTCAGAGAGCAGCCTAGAGCAATACAGATCCCAGAGAGATTCCAGAGAAGCGCTGAAACATTCTCTACAGTCTCACTTTGGGCTTTGAGTCACCAGCCTGCAGTGCCATTCTGGGGAATCAGCCGTCCACTTTGCAGTTGGATGCCTCGTGGTGCTGCTAATTAGTGGCCTTAATAGAGCATCCCGTGTTTGAGATTATTTTTTCAAAGCTAAAAAAAACACTATATAAATAATAACTTTTTGTGTAAAAGTAGGGCATGCATTTATTATTATTTTGAACATTTTAAAAAACAACAACAGCAAGTAAATGAGTTGCTTCAATTAACAGCTTGACGAAAGCTGTGTCTTGAAGGACCCACTGAGAGTGTGAATAATGAGCTAATCAAAGCAGGCTACTGTGCGCAGCAGCTCTGGAGAAGAGAGAGTGGAGTCCGAATAAACTGTCGAGAAAAACAGACTTCCCCAAGTGTGAACACTTCTCATCAACAAGTGCAACGTTTGCTTTCTCCCATGTGCAGGCACTGCTGTGCCTGCAGAAAGCTGACCCTGGCTGATGGTGTGTTTGGAATAAATTAGCGCATTGTACATGTGCTGAATGCGGTCACAGCCGCCCCAGGGCTGGGGAGAAGGGGGCGCTGGGGGGGGGACTCATAAGCATCCGTGTTTAAGTTGGCAGGGAGGGGGTCCCCAGGGGTGTACACATCCTCTTTGATTACTGTGTGCCGGATCATTCTTGGGGCGGGGTCCAAAGCTCAGCCTCTCTCTCTGGTGGTGGGTAACTGACTTCCCTGAGCCAGATGCGAAGTGCGCATTGCATGGCATCAAGCTCGTTCGGCGAAGTCTGCATAATACACTACACAGAGCACACTGAACACAGAACCGACTTTTTCTAAGCTTCTCTTGCCCACTTATATGCCTTCATTGCAATCGTTGCAAATCCTACTATGTACTGTCTAGTACTTTAGTCTCTCCTTAGAATACAAAATGTGTTCAATTTGCGTAGTTTCTTCCTTTCTTGGCTGCCATTCTTCCAAGCTTTACTGTGATTCTTCAGTTGATTCTTAATGCCCTTGCTATGCAGTCTAGTACAGCTCACCCTGCCCAGCCCCACTGAGGGTTTTCTGTGTCAGTCTTCTTTTTCAAAGAAACAAAGGACGTGCAAACGTTTCCAGATTGGTCTTTATTCAATTAAAATGCATCAATATCAACAAAGTTCAAGTTATTTTACAATCAGTTCTATTTTAGAATATAATAGAAATGAAACTGCACTATTTCTGACAGGATGACCTTTTCTTAAACGCTTTTGTAGATGATGTAGAATTTTACGGAATGACCTTTCAAGATGATATAAAGCATCCAGACACATAAAAAAAGAATTGACTTAATGTGTTTCAAATGATCAGACTAACAGAGAAATCCATCCAGTTTCTAAGCCTTGCCCTTAATTTCCATTAGCAACGCTGCAAAACTCTCTCAGGGCAGAGTTCCAGTGTGTTTGCACATACGTTTCCGTAAAGTAAGAAACTAAACAAAACCAAAAAAAGTCATCATGTGGAAGTACTCAAGCTGTTAGTGCAGCAAATCGTAAACATCCCCAAATAGCAGGCAGATGCAGAGTTGCACAGAATCTCTGATCCTCGTAAATTAACCACACACACACCATACACACACACACCTCTGCACACAAAAATGTATACTTACACACACAAGCACCCACACACTGGTATACACAAACCCAGACCCGCAACTGAACTGCTGGGCTCACTATGCGTCTCTAGGGGCAAATATGTATGTTTCTCACTGAAGCTTTTTTGTAGATCGAAGGTAGACAGCTGTCACATGTCACGGTTAGGTAGGATCTTTGATGTCAACTTAAACAGAACTCTTTGGCCCGCCTGCTTGTCAGAAAAGGGGCTGGGCATGGGCACAATTCTGTGTGCATCCATTAATTGCATAAACATCATCGTTACTGTTAACACCCCGATGATATAATGCCGCTGTAAAAGAAGTGCTGCTTTTCAATTACTGAACTAGAAAAGTGTTTAGATCACAAGCTGTTTTCACAGCTCAAGACACCAAAATTATCAACCGTTGGACTGGCTTACTGGCAAAGCTGACCTGGAATAGAGTCCATCCAAGACATGGACGTCTTTAGAAAATATGCTGTAAAGAATGAGCAGCCTGAGGAAACTACTGAGGAGGCCGCTGTATTTTGATGTGCTATGGTTTCTAAATGTCCTCTGTAGCTCACTGCATCCTGAAGATCAGTAGTGCCACGTACAGTTTGTATTGATACAGACTCCTTTGCTGGGGTACAGCCTTTGCACTTGACGTTCCGTAGCCATCCATGAGTGAAATTCCCTCAGTCCCAGGGCTGTTCTGGCAGGTTAGGAGCAGCCATCACTCCTGTCCTGGTTTAACCCTGCAGCACTCAGCTTCATCAGTTCTGTGAATCCCTGCTTGCATTCATCAGTGTTACGCTTCTGTGATCTGGCTCTGGGTATGATTTCTCTGTTTTTCTTTTGTCCTTTTTCTTAGCTGACCATGCGCACAGCTGTGGCCTCTCTTCTCGTCTGTTACTAACAATACCTTGGCTTGTATTCGTAGTTTTTGCTTAGAATTTAAACGCTTACTATAATTCAGTGATTGTTTCAATTCTATGAGCCAGCTGTTTGTGCACAGACCTGAAACAGCTGACTCTTGGGTTTTTTTTTCCGTGGTATTATACCTATTGAAAGCCTTGCGTCACGTTTTAAAACCTCTCCCATATTGAACCAGTTACATCATGTGTGTCTAGGCTTCACCGTAAGCCAGGGAAATGCATGCTGATGTGCAGTGTGTAACCAAGTGATAAATGAAATGGTTTTATCTAACATAGGTAATGTAGGCAATTTCACTGTCTGCAGATAAGAACGACTAGGTTTTTAATAAGTATGTCTCAAACACACAAGGAGAGCACATTCAAGAGAGCTTTTCATTGGGCTAAAGTAGTGTTCATTGTTAATGGGACAGCATTTTTACTTTATTTCTTTTTTAATTTGATGACAGAATGCAGCTGAATAACAACTGAGTAACAACTCAAGACCATCGTTGACACATAGCTGGTCACAGGTTTTCACTCAGCATAGTGTATTTGCTGCTCTTCCTTGAGCTGAACAGAACTGGCGCAGGAGATGGTTGTTTGTGATCTCTTTTTTAATTAAAACATTTAGTCCTATGCCCAGGTGAAACTCTAGCTGAAGTACATTTGAGTAAAGATAAACAGACATACCACAGATGATTTTGATGTGTAAGTGTCCCAATAATTTTGAGCACTGCTTCACCATATTCCACAATCTTACTGAGCTCTCAACAGTGCTACAAATTCATTCTCTTTATATATAAGAAAAGAGCTCAATTCATAAAAAGTATAGTAAAATCAATAAAATGATTTTGTAGAGATACTGATATGCATTCATTTTCATACTTAAATATGAAGCCTCTGCCAAGTCAAATTACTTTTAAGATACTATTTTTATCAGATATTTTTACCATATTGCAACAGTGTTAAATTTAACATGTACAGTATCCTACATAGATCCATAGTGAATATTTTATTTAGAATGTTGAGAGATTGGCGGGATCTTTTTTCCCGGTTTCCATGGCAACTCTCAAGCACTAAACCGGTGTTTTTATAATGTGTGCAGGGGAAAGAAGTGTCCAGCAGCAGGCAGCCCCACAGCTGTTACCCAATGGTAAATATGTCTGTTCCCTGGCTTGGATGTGATTGAACTGTAGCCTTGGCGTCCTGACTGTCTGTCTGTGAGGGTGTGCAGAGGTACAAGAACTGAGGTTCAGCCGTTTTCCAAGGTGTCTCCTACCTGTGCCCCAACTCTCCTGGGTTCCTTTGTGAATGCTGTGTCATGTCTGTCACTCTTTCTCCTAGACACACTCTCATCCAGCACGCATTCCCGTACACACTGCCCACTACACCCTGATCATCTGGCTAATGCCCTTGGACCTCCCCTCTTTACCTATATGTTTCTTCAGTTTTGCTGCAAGGGTGTTCAAAAAAGTACCATGTCAAATTTTAAGAACAAATCCCTCTTTAATGTTTTTACTAAAGAAACTACGAGTTCAGTTAATATAGAGACTTACTCCCAGATCATTTCTGCCGCACAGAATTTAAGGGTCAATCTCTTTTTTACAGCTCTGGTCCAACCCTTTCTTTTTGTGTCTGCGTTGGCCTTTTGAAACTTTAACTCAGAGCGTTTTATAAGCACATTTTCCACAGCAAGTAAGTGTGTATCCTGATGTCCCTATGCACTAAGGGCCTTTAGGTCATTTGTGATATCATTTGACAGCATTGAGATACAATCCTGGACTGCAATAAGCTTTTATCTCATTATTCTGGAAGCACAGACCCATAAGACTATTGCTTAAAACTCTGAGTTTATCTGTCCAGCTGAATTCAATATCAGGACCCAGGAATGTCAGTGGAAAACAACATTAAACCCAGTCAAATCAGCCTTCCTGGACAAAGACAGAAAATCTCTTTAGTACAGCACTCCTAATTCTGTACTAAACATAAAAATGACTTAAATAACAAAACTCTAGTATTGTTAAATTTTCCAGTTCAGCAGAATCACACATTTTCTTGTCTTAATAACCAAATAATATGTTTTAATATATAAATATTACCATTGTGGATTATGGAATTAAAAAAAACAACTGAATTGAGTGTATGTATTACACATGAGATCTAAGACTAATAGCAAGTAAATGCTTGTATAAAATGTTATTACTGTACATCAAAATGATGCTTTATGAGTTGAAATTGAAGGCTAAACTGATGTAAAGACTATCAGAAACCTGGCAGTAAGCATTCACTAACCAAGTCATTTCTTACAAAGGTGCTCTGAACAAATGAATAAATGTTCTAAAGAATGACCTTGGCTGATTTGGGGCCTTATGCAAAGAAGGGACCTTGTTCAGAATAGGTTTTATTTAGAATAGGGGACTCACCTGCACCATCTCCCTGGATTTCAAAGGTCAATAAACACAAGACCTACCCTTTCAAACTGATGCATTTTGTGAAAGTAAAAAAAAAATATATGAAGGACCGAGCTGATTTAGTATTCATTTTATAATGAAACTAGAAATGTCTCTAGAGTTTTCCATTCTCAAGAAATGCTGGCAGAAACATCAATTTACCCCCTTTAGAGTGAACACATATTATAAGCTCTCTTATAGCACAGCTTTTGTGAAGGACTGAAACAGCATTCAGAAAGGATAGCAAAATCTTCCTCCTCTAAATAATCCCAGACTAACTGCATGCTTGCTTTCAGAGGTACTTCTGAGTAAAGGATGTACAATGTACTATGTCAATCAGTACAAATCCCCCACTTTTGTGACAATCCACTTTCTCCAGGCTCTGTCTCTACTTACATGCATTGATTAACAGAAGTGGGGAAATGGGTTTTGCCATTTAGCACCAAAGCATGGCAGTTCATAGCAGGAGACCAGCTAGGAGATTTCTTTTAAATTAAAGGAAGCCTGTGAAAAACATGTCTCAAGCTACAGCAGTTGAGAAGAATAGCTCAAGTGAAACGCTGCCTTATTTTTTTTCTCTGTGGATATATCAGGTTCATTTCTGAAAGGTGTTGAAAACAAAGATTTTTAATCTTAAAGCAGCAAGTATGAAGCCCTACTAATTCCAAGGGATGAATTCAGAAAATTCCAAAATTGCATTGCAACCATTATTCTTCCAAATTGAATTGAATTCCAAAACAAAAATATCGAAACAGAGGATTTTATGTTTAATGGTGCTTATAATAGATGTTCAGGAGGAAGATTAGATCCTAGTCTCACACCCAGCACTTCCTTTTGCATATCTCTCTTGAATGCCCCCTGCCTCTCATCTACACCCTTGCGTTAAACTTTCTAGCTCAATCCTTAGGACATCTTATCTTCTTGGATGGACTGCTATTCCATTAGATGAGCGAGTCACACCAAATACTCTATACATATTTAATCTCTGTCACATTCATTAGGAACTAAGAACTAGACTACTGAAATGTCATTTAAAAATGTCATTTAAAAAAGAGCAGAATTAGCAGACTGGAGTGGTGGATCTGTGGCTAAGGATCTGCTCCTGTGGCTGGAAGGTTGCCGGTTTGTATCCTGCGGCTGGCAGAGGAATCCTACTCCGTTGGGCCCCTGAGCAAGGCCCTTAACCCCAACTGCTCCAGGGGCCCTGTACAATGGCTGACCCTGTGCTCTGACCCCAAGCTTCTCTCCCTGTCTGTGTGTCTCATGAAGAGCAAGCTGGGGTATGTGAAAAGACAAATTCCTAATGCAAGAAATTGTATAGGGCTAATAAAGCAACATTATCATCATTGTTATTATTATTATCATTAAAAAAAAAGCATAAAATAGATATGCCACTGAAAATAGATATACACTGAATGTGTTTTCTGGGTTGGCAGTATTCTTGTCACACAATGTGCTTGTCACACATTATCATAATCTAAAAAATCATTCAATATCAGTAGGTTCAATGAATTAGAAAAGCTACAAAAGCAGTAAAAAATACAAACATTTGCCTGTTTTTCTGAGGGATGACAAGTATACGTACTGTACACATGATATTGAAATCCACAGTGCAGAGTCGGGCCTAAAAGGGGCACTGCTTCACTGTCTTATCTTGGTTGAAAAGTACAATGCGTTTATGTCAGTAACATCCACAGCAGACCATTGTAAAATCACTAAAACCTCAAGCCTGGGCATGCACCAAAGTGTCATTTCAATCCTTCATCTAATACAGAAGAGCATTTATAGTATATTATTGCAACAACATCATAATCTGCAAACATCGATTTAAAACAAGAAATAACAGAAGATTTTCACTAAACGTTCTAGAAATTACACTCTAGTTCAAACCTTCAATAGAAAGGGTGCATCTGTAATCTGCCTTGGCCATGTTCATTTTTTTTATTCACTGCTTACAGACAAGCCATGACAATGCCACCACTCTTCCATGGTCTGCTAAAGGCTGCCAAGTTTCACTGCCCTGCAGTGTGTAATTTTAACAAACAGACTGTGCCACTTTGGTAACGCTTCAGTTAAATGCCATTAATTGTTTTTTTTTAAGACAGCACGAATCTGTAATGAATACAACAGAACTTACAACTTTAATATGTATTAATTTCACGAATTTCTGGTCTCAGAATGGCACAAAGAAAGGTTCTCAATGTAAGCCTACTGAGCCAATTACTGATGTTTTGTTCAGCTCCCCCAGTCTAACAGTGATCTGAAAGAATTCATTAATTCTTCATGTTTGCATTACAGAGTATTGCACTCACTATTCAGTAGGTTCATCACGTAACTACTGACATTTAATTTGCAGTATTCTGAATGCCCAAAATCTTAGTAATTCATACAACCATTATTTGTCAGATAAAGGTTGAGTGAGAGAAGCTAAATGGTGTTCCATTCAGTACATCACTAGAATGAATGCTTGGTATTGTCATACCAATAAAAAATACTAATAAAAAGTAATACCCTTTTAATACCCCTTTCCCTAAACAAGAAACTGAAAGATTTCTGCAGCTGAGTATAGAATTGTAATGGAAACAAATGCGTTTTCTCATTAAATAAACTGTAATTGGAGCAATAGATGCTTAGCTAAGTTTCAGATATTTCCATTCGATTTAAATTGAAACTTTACGAGAGTTTGCATAACCTGCAGTTATTTTTATCTATCGTACAAATTGTACAGCTATTTTCACTGAGCACTCGAAGTCAGTATTGTTCACTCCCAAAAAAACAGGAATCTACTCACCAGCATAATGAAGCAAATTATTTCTTTCTAATTTAATCACATGCTTTTCAGCCTTTAATGTGTTTTAATTGTTTCTCAACACACTTCATAATATTAACATTCTTGCTTTATATTATTCCCCTAAATTGAATAGAAACTAAAATGTGATCGGTATGCACCAAGTGTAATGCATTTTTCAGGATTGTAGCCAAGACCACAGCAGTGGTAAAAGGTAATATCTATATGAAATGGTTAACTATTCAGAAATCAAAACCATTCAGTGGTGTCTTATGGAAGGTAGAATAATGACATTATCATTTCAAACCCTTAAAAACATCACAGATAAAAACTAAAAGAAAAAAATTAAAATATACATTATAAATTATTTATCACTGATGCAAGCATGTCAGAGTACAGTATACTACAGAGTACTGTACTATACAGTTTTTTGATGTAACACATGTAATTGTTTGGCCCCTGTAACACTTTCGGAAGTTTCACTAGTTTTAGACACACAAGGTGAGCCAGCGATGATGGCTGCTTTTTTGAATCTCTTAAGGTCTGAATGAAAGTTTTTATGTTAAGCGCAGGGGAAGACAACCCCTTCCCACATTATCGGTGAGCTGTTAATTATGGTAGAATATTAAATAATTAATAAACAACTGAAATACTTTGACAAGCTGAAGATACACATATTATGAGTTTGAGTCTGGGTTATGTCACTAACCGATGTGTCATTTTGTGCATCACTTCCTGCAGCTCAGAATGACCCTTGTGAGTGTATGTTACCAGTACCTTAGGTGATCACTTTGTATTGAACATTGGAAATGTTTGTCTGAAGTACTGAAAACATGTTTTGTAAAATTATTTTCCATCTTGCAATAATCCTTTCTATTTTCCTTGAGGAAATGTCCTAATGTCTTTCTTCAGCAGTGGCTGTACGTTGCTCATCCTTCTGATTTCTCCACTAAACCATTTAGGCCATATTTTCCTGGACTTGGAATTGTTTAGGAATGAATTTGAGCTTTTAACGTTGTTTCTGAAGCATCCTTCTTCTATTAACTCTGTACCCATCTGTTCCCACGTAACAGCTCAGCCTCATTCCCCCGTAATGTGCTTTTCTAAGATTTAGAACCCAACTTTAGACTCAAGCTTTAAAGATTTAAAATATACATCAATATATGCCATATTACAGTCACATTTTCCCATTGATTGCATCATATCTATCCACTCAGCCATATCCATGTTGTTTGAAAATATTTAGTCAATAGGAGCATCTCCAAAGTTGGAGTGTATGTAAACTGGGTTAAGAAGTACTCATTAACCTTTTCAACCATATCAATTTTATCTTCTATATTCCCTGTAGCAATATCCCAATTTGTGGAAAATTAAAATCTCCCTGTAACATAAATTCAACTGTAGTATATAATCTCATCATCACGTAGGCTACTTGCTCCTGTGTCTGTACTAAATTGTCTATAGCATGCACCTTTTGTTTAGTCCTTAAGAATTTCTGTTTTCTATTTTAACCTCTATAGAGTCTAAACTGCCTGTAACCTGTTGGCAAAGACCCTACAACAACAAATGGGCCTGCATGCGATTCAAAATTGTGTGCAATAAAAATAACTTAAGAAAAAAAAGCTGAAGGTACAGTACAAGCTGTATCGCAAAATAAAATATTCTGTGCTTTTCAGACAGCCTCCCCATATTACAAATGCAGCATATTTTGGGAGTACCAGATTTTATATAATAATTTAGGCAATGGAGTTAGGAGACTGATGGACGCCGTTATCTAAGAAACTGAGGCCTGTGTGTCTTGTTTCGGATTTAATGATCAGCTATCACCCTTGCGTTCATTTAAACAAAGAAGCTACATGTGTGCCTATAGATGACGGTCAGAAACATTCTATCAAATAATATTGTTAGATTGAAGAAAAACACATGCACATGAACTACGGAAATGAAATGAGATGTGAAGGCATTCAGGGAAAGGGCAGTACAGTATACAGGGTTTTGTGTCTTTTATGGCAGAACTGACAGCTCCCTTTCCTTCTTGCTGTGTCTGTTTCTCCAGAGACTTGTGCAGTGAACAACGGTGGCTGTGACAGCACATGTCATGATGCAGTGACGGGGGTACGCTGCAGTTGTCCCGTGGGCTTCACCCTTCAGCCTGACCGCAAGACGTGCAAAGGTACAGTGACATGGTCTCACTCCCCTCCCTGTAAGACATTAAAATATACAGTGACATGGTCTCACTCCGCTCCCTGTAAGACATTAAAATATACAGTGACATGGCCTCACTCCTCTCCCTGTAAGACATTAAAATATACAGTGACATGGTCTCACTCCGCTCCCTGTAAGACATTAAAATATACAGTGACATGGCCTCACTCCCCTGCCTGTAAGACATTAAAATATACAGTGACATGGCCTCACTCCTCTCCCTGTAAGACATTAAAAGGTACAAAAGCACATCAATACGGCAGGATTGCAGACTGAGAATGTTCATAACAACAACAAAATTGCCAACATACTGTTAAAGTTACACATTAAAATGGTAGCCACCAGCTAATAATGAATTCCCAGTTAATGCCCCAGATGTAAGCACTAGGACACCACATGTAAAAAGGCTGAGGTTAGAGTTAGGGCATATACAGTATACTGTATGTGATCAGCATAAGACAGTTGTTAATTCACTTTCATAGTTGTAACAGTTCTCTAAGCATATCAAGTGAAGGCATTTATGTCTCTACTACGGTGTGCATGGACTGGCCAAACCTAGGTAAAGAAATTTAAAATAAGATATCTCTAAAGGTCTAATTTGGGGTATACAGCACAGCTCCGCTGTACTCTGAACTGAAATGCTTCTTTTTTTGTGCGTTGATGTGTTCCTGGTGAGGGTTTCTGTCTTGTTTCTAACATCCTGTGCAGGTACAGTATGTAAGTATGTTTAGAGGTCACTGGGACTCATGAGCTACTGTGTGTCATTGTTTATGCTGATGTGTGTTTGACTGTGGCCAGGAGAGTAAGTTTCTTGCTGCTGTGTCTTGCTCTTTTTTTTCCTCTGGTGTGTCTATGTGTCTCATCTGTGTGCGTTTCTGCATGTTTATGCTATATAACTCAGCAATTTCTGAAGAACATGGCTGTTCAGTTGTACCTATCAATGTCCAGATCAAGGGTAATGGTGGTGTGTGCGGTGAAGGGAGACAGAAACTGTCATTTTATTTTTCAGCAGAGAGGATTAAAAAAAGGCTAAGTGCTGAGGGCTGCTAACAGCTTGTTAAAGGGTGGTGCAGTCATGTGTGGCCGAAAGGACAACATCACTCTCTTGTGATTGTCCATCGTCTGACAGAGGGCGTGGAGAGTTATTTTAGCACCACTTCAGTATGAACTTCATGCAGCTCCCTCCTCTCTGGGATCATGTCTCTTCTGACCTGCTGCCCCCTCTGCCTGTCATTCCACGCCTTGCTGCACCAGCACAGGGGATTCTGAGGGCAGACTGGGAGCCCGCAATGACAGGTTCTAATCAGAAAAGCAATTCAGGGTTACTGAGGCATACAGAACACTTTCCCATCCCTCAGCCTGTCCGTCTGTCTGGCTGTCTTCTCTCCTAGATTCCTTTTCATCTGGTCTCGCTCTGCTAGTGATTTGACAGAGAGTGTGTGAGGTCTCTGCCTCTCCTGTCACACAGCAGTAAGAGCAGAGAAGAGGATGGAGGGGAAATAGAGAGTTGGTGTCCACTGTCGATACCTGGAAACTGTTTCCCCTGGCACCCAGCTGCTTTAAAAGGAATGCCAGGAAGGAAAAAAAAATCGTTACATTTGTGATTATGAGCATGTTCTTTTTAAAATGAAAAAAAAAACCTAACAGTAGACCATGCCGTCTTTATATTTTTTCTTCTTCACATTTTAGTCCAGGAAATAAGCTGCTCCTTAATCTTCACTGTCACAGGGTTTAAGATCATTCATTCCTTTTAGTTTTCCATTTTAAGTTTAAGAATATGACAAAAACTACGATATGTTGCTATGTTCTGTATGCTGGGAATTGCTTTCTCTGTAAGCATTGCTTTGGAATGTTGTATGCTTTTGCAGATGTGACTGACAGTATTTAAATCTAAAAATTGGTCAGATCATTTAAATCGAAAAGTGACACCAAGCACCTTAGAAACAATACATTCTCAGACGCATCCATACCGGGTGCATGAAAATGATTTTAAAGAGGTACATGTTTGAGTCGTCATGCTGACACAACGAAAACTGTTTTATCTGGCTACTAGTTTTATCTAGATCTGCATTAACACTCTAATCACTATCAACAAGCAGAAATAAAATACTAGTAAAGAAAACGTTTCATCTCTGAAGCTGCTCCTTTGCCAGAGTCTTATAAGAAATGGTAAACCCCTACATTAAGGACTTTTTTGATTGCAGTTAATTCTCTTTCATATTGATATGCAATTTTTATGTTAATAGTTGCATGGCTCTCCTAGTGCCAGTGAGCTGTCTGTATCTCACTCCCTCTCTTCTCTCTCTCTGTTTGAAACTT
Organism: Lepisosteus oculatus; assembly: GCF_040954835.1. NCBI lineage: Eukaryota > Metazoa > Chordata > Actinopteri > Semionotiformes > Lepisosteidae > Lepisosteus > Lepisosteus oculatus. The sequence continues at coordinate 30,182,961 of NC_090700.1, forward strand.
GTTAAACAATATGTAGTAAAACGAGGATCTCACATCTTACAAAGTCTGTGAGTACTGAGTCTCATTGCAGTGCAGTTTAATTAAACTTATTTATCTACCTCAATGAGACAGTCAGATATCTTCCTCAAAGTTCATTCAAGCATGGGACACCCACAATGAGTGCTGTTTACTTCAGTCCTAGAACACTAATCACGCCAATCGACAGCCTCTGAGTAACCTGGGTTTTAACCACTTCCAGTGCTTCCCAAAGCCTAGGATTGCTAAATATTTCTGATCACGGTGTGTACAGTTATTGCTAATCTTTACCTAATGTGCTTCCCTGTACAGACATCGATGAGTGTCGTCTCAACAACGGTGGCTGTGACCATGTGTGTCGGAACACGGTGGGCAGCTTTGAGTGCAGCTGCAAGAAGGGCTACAAACTGCTGACTGATGAGAGGACCTGCCAAGGTAGCGCTGTTTGTCCGGCGTTTCTTTTGAGGGGGGGGGCCCAGAGAAGTGGAAAAAATATCGCATCACCCTAACAGGGTCGCAAGGCTTTGGATGTGAACCTCACTTCAGTGTTATTTTAAGATCAGAAGATCAAGGTTCCCTTCCGATTTCCATGTTGATATTTATGGACCTTCTAGTGAGGCAGATATTTACGTGTTTCGACATTCCTCTTGAGGATGTATGGATCCATCTACACAGTGCAGGTGACTCAGTCCTTGGTTGGAGAAGTATCTCCATGGTGATACAATCAGTTTTTTTAGAACAGAGGTTGATGAGGTCGTTTTGTCCAACACTGTCCTTCACGTCTGATGTTGTGGTGAACAGTGAGAACACCCACCCAAATTATGGATACATGACTTTCTACAGGAGAAACTGCAAAAGTCAATGCTTTCTGTCAGCCAACAAAATGACTTACTTAACTATGTTACCCATTTAGTATCATGATGTGGACAGCCTTCTGCTTGTTTTCCGGTCCACATGTGCGAGCCTCAAAACCTCTCAAACTGAAGTACATGAAATCTCTGCTCAGGTAGTATTTTAAGATGCTGTACACTCCCACCTCTTTCGGAACCAGTAAGATGTACATGTCAGGCTGAGGAAATGAGGAGATGAATTTTGTGTGTCCTTTAATATTATGAGGACATAATTACGGCAAAATTCAAGTACCGTCTTTTTTCTGATTTTTTTATCATACCTGACTCCTCACTCCTCGCAGTCCTCTGCCACCTTGCCCCCAGCCTTCAGCTGAGGCAGAGAAAGCCAATGGCAGAGAAAGCCTGTCTGGAGCTTTTTCTTCTGTTTTTCTTGGAATGCCGCCAAACACAATAGATAAATCCAAAACCTCTCACCACCAACAGTTATGGAAAATATTAAGATAAAGCCGTGCTCATCAATAACTCCCTGTCTGTGGGTATCCAGTCGGAGAGACTTCCAGCTTGGAAGAGAATGAATAAAAACAGGAGCCCAACAAATACTTCAAGTCCTGCAGAGAAAACAAGAAGAAAGGGATGTGCAATTTTTAATTATTTGTTAAGGTTGGTTGAAAATCTTATTATGATACACCTAGTCTTATCAAAGAGAGCCCTCAGTCTGACAGATTTGTTTTTCTGTCTGCTGTCCATCCCCCACTTTCACATTCTGTCTGTCCTTCGCTGTGATGTCCTGAAACAAAGCCAAGGGCATAAAGGCTAGAAGTGTTTGTCACGAGGTCAGAGGTTATCAGGGGAGTGTGTACAATAGTAGCTCAGAACCTTGTTTGTTTTCACTGCCGCTGACTGTGAATCAAGCAACTGTCAGACAGGGCCCAGATTTTTCCATTCAGACTCATTTCCTGCCCACACTGTAGGTGGAATTTATAAAGAAGCTGTATCTTATTGCCCACATTTCTTCAACATCTGCAATACTGTAATGCTCTCCGTTGAAATATGTATATTTCTATCAATATCTTCAGTGTAAGTTAGACAATTTAGGACAAATTGCAAATGAAACAATAATATACCGAGAGCCTTACGGGCGGCACAGTGGCTAGTATTGCTGTCTCACAACTCTGGGGGTCTGGGTTCAATTCTGCATGTGGAGAGCTATTTCTCGGTGTGTCGGTGTTTGTACCTGTTGTTTAGCCACAACCATATCACTCTGCAACACACAACTGGCAGCCCACTGAAGCTCAGTAGGTGTGAGCCTGGTCAGTACCTGGATGGGAGACCTCCTGGGAAAAACTAAGGTTGCTGCTGGAAGAGGTGTTAGTGGGGCCAGCAGGGGGCGCTCACCCTGCGGTCCATGTGAGTCCTAATGCCCCAGTATAGTGATGGTGACACTGTACTGTAAACAGGCGCCGTCCTTCAGGTGAGACGTAAAACCGAAGTCCTGACTCTCTGTGGTCATTAAAAATCCCAGGGCATTTCTCAAAAAGAGTAGGGGTGTAATCCCAGTATCCTGGCCAAATTTCCCATTGGCCCTTACCAATCATGGCCTCCTAATAATCCCCATCTATGAATTGGCTTCATTACTCTGCTCTCCTCTCCACTGATAGCTGATGTGGGGTGAGGTTTCTGGGCACTATGGCTGCCGCCTGGCTGCCATCGGATCCAGGTGGATGCTGCACATTGGTGGTGGTGGAGGGGAGTCCCCATTACCTGTAAAGCGCTTTGAGTGGAGTGTCCAGAAAACCATTATATAAGTGTAAGCAATTATTATTATTATTATTATTATCTGTCTATGGACTATCTACTGTATGCAATGGACTAGTGTCCCAGCCCGGGTGTATGCTTTTTTGCATCCATTGCTTGCTGGGATGGGCTCCAGCTCCCGCACAACCCTGAATTGAATGAAGTGGTTTAAAAATGGATGTCTCATGGCATAACAAAGCAAAACTAAAAACATTGGAAACATATTAATACTCATAATTTCTCATAACCATACATTTCATTACAAGCACAGGAGTCATGGAGTATGATGAAAGAATCAGTTGTCTCAATCTCTCTAAAATTGTGATTTCCTAAGTTTTTTTCATTATTGCCAGTACTGTGCTGCAGTGATGACTCAATGAAGAGGGAGACTGAGGCAATCTCTTTGATGTTGTTTATCCAAATGTTTTGATGTTCAAGCCTTTTTCTATATTCTTCTATACTCATTACCTTGTTGAATATCCGGTCACATCTACAAGTGGCTCTACGCAGGTTTCTTCCTTATCTGAATATCATTATTAGCCAAGTATAATTTCACCCCCTTCAATTCACCAAGAAAACAGCTTTCTAAAGGCATCAGATGTCTAGACAAGCATAGGTGCTGTGACACAGTCATATCCTTCGCTTTTCTGTAGGAGCATGAAAAAGGGTTTCTCTATTTTCTGTTTTATCCCTGTCTGAGGTAAACAGAACATGTTAAAGCTAAGTACCTGTCAGCTTCCCAATGTGGTGAAAGTTTAAGTGTACTAGCCTTAATCACTTTTTTGAAGAGGTTTCAAAACAAGTGTCAGTCTTAGACATACCCCAAGACAGGAGTAACTCGAGCCACATCATTCACTATTCTGTGCTTCACACAGCTTGCCTTTTAACTTTCTGGAGATGTTGGTTGGCTTTATTGTTTTAACATTGATAAGAAGGAGCTAAAAGTTAACATTGATTCTATTCTAAGATCCTATTCTTCCTGAATTTGTAATACTTTGCATTAGTGTAAATAACCCTTTGACTAGAACACCAGTTTAAACACCAATTATGCTTTACTGAATAGTTATTAAGAGATCAGTGTAAATGAATAAAAATTGGATACGGATCTCTCAGGTTTGAATCTCTGAATGTGATCATTGTCTTATCTACGGATTTAAACTCTTCCCTTGACAAATGTTGATTGATGGCTGAAACAAATTCACCTCATGTCACCCAGACCGCCAACTTGATTGCTCTTCATCCTTATGAAACATAATACATGGGACTACAATACATCCACACCTTTCCAATAGGTCTGTAGCCTCAAAAGAAATAATATATATGTATGGGAAGGTAATGACCATATGACTCATACAAGGAAATGTTAAATTATTGGTTATGACATGCACAAACGTCTCTGTTTCATCTACCTCTAGAGTTTAGCTGATTAAAGATAGGGTAAGCTGGTTGGCTTTTAGGCAAAAGTACTCTGATGCTAAAACCTGATATTTGAATATTGTTAACAAAAAAACAGAGGAGCTACAGTGCCTTGCGAAAGTATTCGGCCCCCTTGAACTTTTCAACCTTTTGCCACATTTCAGGCTTCAAACATAAAGATATACATTTTTTATTTTATGTGAAGAATCACCAACAAGTGGGACACAATTGTGAAGTGGAACGAAATCTATTGGATTTTTGAAACTTTTTTAACTAATAAAAAAATGAAAAGTGGGGCGTGCAAAATTATTCGGCCCCTTTACTTTCAGTGCAGCAAACTCACTCCAGAACTTCAGCGAGGATCTCTGAATGATCCAATGTTGTCCTAAATGACTGATGGTGATAAATAGAATCCACCTGTGTGTAATCAAGTCTCTGTATAAATGCACCTGCTCTGTGATAGTCTCAAGGTTCTGTTGAAAGCGCAGAGAGCATCATGAAGACCAAGGAACACACCAGGCAGGTCCGTTATACTGTTGTGGAGAAGTTTAAAGCCGGATTTGGATACAAAAAGATTTCCCAAGCTTCAAACATCCCAAGGAGCACTGTGCAAGCGATCATCTTGAAATGGAAGGAGTATCAGACCACTGCAAATTTACCAAGACCTGGCCGTCCCTCTAAACTTTCAGCTCAGACAAGGAGAAGACTGATCAGAGATGCAGCCAAGAGGCCCATGATCACTCTGCATGAACTGCAGAGAACTACAGCTGAGGTGGGAGAGTCTGTCTATAGGACAACAATCAGTCTTACACTGCACAAATCTGGCCGTTATGGAAGAGTGGCAAGAAGAAAGCCATTTCTCAAAGATATCCATAAAAAGTCTCGTCTAAAGTTTGCCACAAGCCACCTGGGAGACACCCTAACATGTGGAAGAAGGTGCTCTGGTCAGATGAAACCAAAATCGAACTTTTTGGCCACAATGCAAAACGATATGTTTGGCGTAAAAGCAACACAGCTCATCACCCTCAACACACCATCCCCACTGTCAAACATGGTGGTGGCAGCATCATGGTTTGGGCCTGCTTTTCTTCAGCAGGGACAGGGAAGATGGTTAAAATTGAGGGGAAGATGGATGCAGCCAAATACAGGACCATTCTGGATGAAAACCTGTTGGAGTCTGCAAAAGACCTGAAACTGGGACGGAGATTTATCTTCCAACAAGACAATGATCCCAAACATACAGCAAAATCTACAAAGGAATGGTTCACAAATAAACGTATCCAGGTGTTTGAATGGCCAAGTCAAAGTCCAGACCTGAATCCAATCGAGAATCTGTGGAAAGAGCTGAAAACTGCTGTTCACAAACGCTCTCCATCCAACCTCACTGAGCTCGAGCTGTTTTGCAAGGAAGAATGGGCAAGAATTTCAGTCTCTCGATGTGCAAAACTGATAGAGACATACCCCAAGCGACTTGCAGCTGTAATCGCAGCAAAAGGTGGCTCTACAAAGTATTAACACAAGGGGGCCGAATAATTTTGCACGCCCCACTTTTCATTTTTTTATTAGTTAAAGTTTCAAAAATCCAATAGATTTCGTTCCACTTCACAATTGTGTCCCAGTTGTTGGTGATTCTTCACATAAAATAAAAAATTTATATCTTTATGTTTGAAGCCTGAAATGTGGCAAAAGGTTGAAAAGTTCAAGGGGGCCGAATACTTTCGCAAGGCACTGTATATTGTCAGCACGTTCCCAGGTGTTGTGTTAACAGGACTCTGGTGAAGAGGGCTCAGCTGCTGCGTGCTAGTCTTAGTTGAGGGTTCAAGGGTCTGGCCTGTAATTGTGTCAGGGTTCAAAAAAGGGAGAATGGGAGTTGCTTGCAATCTGCCAAAATACACATTTATCTCGACTTTTACATTTGTATTGTTGTTTTTGGAGTTCTGGAGATAACAGCAGCAGTGTGAAAATAGAATTGTGGGTGTGCACTGGGGGGAGGAATAGCCGTGGAACAGGAAGCAGTGGGGAAAGGGTGGTTCTCCGTGTATATGGTATCAATAACCAGACTTTGCTTGAGAGAAAGGGACGAAAACAAAAACAAGCACCTTAGATGTGGAAGAAGCTGAGAAGTATAAGCTTAACTCCGCAGGTTATCTGGATTTAAACAGTCACAGTGTTACATAGCTGTCATCGCCTGTGTAATTAATCATGAAGAGACTTGCCTGTGTGATGAGAGCGACTGTAGGCATTCCTTCATTCCATGAGTGTCTGAGAGCTGTTCCCCCTGCTGCCTCCCTATGAGGGCCTGGTGGTACTGTGCTTATCAGATGCAGCCTCTTCTCCACATAGGCAAGCTTGGATCCTCTATTTGGCACATTGCAGATAAAGCCATTTCTTATCACTGTAACATTTTTTGAACTGCACAGATTGTCTAATTGCTTGTTGGGAATCTGTTTTGTTTTTTCCCACGTGTTGCCTTATTTCAGTGTGTTTTATCCTTCGGCATTGGGTGAGCAACAGGCAATTGCTCGTGACCAAATGAGAAGAGAAGAAAGTTCTGGGCTGGATGTGTTTGTGTGGCCAGGTAGCAAACCTAAAGTGAGGATCTGCTAGGCCTGCTTTATCACACACATGTGTGTCTCAAGAGGGTGATGCCCTGGTACTATAAATAATATATATATATAAAAATCTGAGATGTGCCGATGTGAGAAGACAAAGGCTCTTCTGTTTGTCTGGAGGGTGTATTTGTGTTTGTGAGCGCTCTTTTCCCCATTGCCTTGTGGTATCTTGCACGTACTCTTGGTACCTGTCTCGCCACACATACATACCTGTGCTGTAAACAGCGCCTACAGAACTTCACTCCTGATTTGGGTCTCCCATGATCTTCTGAAGGAATTTGCTCTGAGTGATTTCACTTTAGATATCTTGCCACTCTGCTTGGTTTATTGAGAACTCCACACCCTGAGGAGCTTGTTCCTTGTAACATTAACAGATTTGAATTTGATCCCTGTACAGATTCCCACGCTGAGTTTTTATTATTGGACATCTATCTTGGATTGAAAATCAGGTCAGGCAATTCTCACGAAGAAATAACCAGTCTTGAAGCAGATGTACCCTTTGAGCAGCAAGTGGGGAAAAGGGATAAGTAATTAAAGTGGTCAGAAAATGAACTGTTATAACTGAAGGGCCTGCTTATTGTCCAAACATGCCAGTCCAATCAGCGAAATGTTAGTTGTGCCAAGCCTGTTGGGCTTGTGTGTGCGGACAGGGAGGGCATTTTCCCACACCATAATAAAGTTTTATGTAAAAACTAATCTTTGCTGAAGGTGCTTTCTGTGGTCTGTTCTCTATACATCTCAACCAACACTAGGATCTCACTCTGCAAACTGGCAGAGTCTGCTGTGTGGGACCACTGCCATGGTTGCTTATATAATCCAGGCTTATTATTTATAGCAATTAGATTTCCGTGGTTTTAATTAAAGGCTGCTCAGGTGATATCGGATGGCTTTACTGCTGGTTTCACATGCACAGGTGAGATGATTTTGAGGCCAGAGAAATGGAATGGAGGCTGGGGAGGAGATAGGATGTCTTTTCTTAAAGGCATATTAGAATCTAAATCCAGAAACCACTTGTCAGCCTTCTGTGAGAGGATTCAATTACAGAAATGCTTTATGAACTGAATGACCTGCTTATACATCTTGGAGAAAATCAGGGCTCATCTTGTGGAGAAAGATAGTAGAATAGACAAGTTGTTTTATACTGTACAGTATTACACTCTACCAGTCTGGAAATAATTACCTTTAAGATCAAGCTATAGCTACACAGGAGCGTTGCTAACTGCTTTTAGAGAAGTGCAAAGAAACACTCGCACTACAAATACAGAAGCTTGTAATAATGATGAAACAGCAGTACTGTGAAGTAAATCATTTTTTAATGATAAAATTATCTTTCACCACAGACAGAATGGAAGGTATTTCACTTGTACTGAGTAAGGCAGCAGGTGTTTCTGAGGGCATTATACTTTTGCTTATCTGTTTTACATGACTGTAGCTCAGTACAGATATTTGGAATTGACTGGCATAACAAATATTGATCAAAAATGACTAATCTTATCTAGAGATTGCACCCAGTTTAATCAGAAGTACTGTACATATGAAGACAGCCAAAGGCAATAAAGACCCCAGAGCACTACTGCTGAGCTTGTTGCTACTCAGAGACATCATTCAAACACTTTGAATCTCTTATGCGCTGGCCAGCTTGGTTGGAAAGTGAGTGTGTGTGGAGAATTTTTAGATTTCTCTCACTGAGACAACAGGGAACCGAGAAAAAGTAAAGTAAGAATTTGGCTGCCTTTCGCTGGCAACTGTGTGCTTGATTGCAGTTCCTAAGACAAACGCTTTGCCAGAAATCCATCAGCTTGCCACTTAAAAGTCGATATTTGCAAACATGATATGAAATATAAAAGCCTTTTATATTTTATATAAATGACATTTTGTCTATGATTTTTCACACTTGTGTTTTTGTTTCATATAAAAAAATAAAAAACTGTCTCACGTTCAATATGATCCAGGTCTTTGCAGTTACTGTGTATCATTACTCTGTTGTTAAATATTCGTTTTCATTGTGTGTTGTGGTGGTGCATCTGTGCACTCCAGGATAATGTGGGTGTTTTTTTCAGACCCTGTAATGAAAGTCTTTTAAATCTGCGAAACCTTAAACATTCCCTTTCATTTTCACCCAAACTCCAAAGACATCCTGTCTTCCCTTTGAAAACTGATCACTTAATAATTGTTTTATCTGCTGCGATTGTTGCTTACCTGTAAAAGTGGTGGCTACAGCGGCCAAGCCAAAGAGGAAACTCCCGTGCTCAGATTATTTATTGCCCTAAATTAAGTGTCACTGGCCAATCACATGACCAAGAGTTGTTGCCATGATGATTCTGTTGCAAGCGTAGTGTGGTTTCACTGAAGGTACAGAGCAATCCTGATACAACAAAATAAGAACGTTCATAAATGAGAGGAGGCCATTCAGTGCTTGTTAGATGTTTGGTTGTTAGTAGCTACTTAATCCAATAATCTCATCCAGCCAGTTCTTGGAAGAAGCCAGGGTATCGGATTCAACAACATGGCTGGGTAGTTTGTTTCACACTCCCACCCCCTCTGTATGAAGAAGTTCTTCCTGCTTTCTGCTCTAGTTTCCTTCTGTGTCCTCTGGTTTGTGTTTTACTGCTAAATTGCAATTAAATTCATAAGGTTGACTTTGTTAGTCTCCTTAAATATTATGAATACCCTCATTCTCTTCTCTGTTTAAGACAAAAAAGGTTTAGACTGATTTAGGCAGGGCAGAACTGAGAGAGATAAACGTCTGTACTCTGAATCTGATTTCATCCACCAATAGAATCGAATATTGTTCAGTACAGGTAATTTGAATCTGGTGATAATGTAAATATCCAGTCTTGGTAACCCAGTTTTGCTTGCCTTTAAAGTTTGATCATTAAAACGATTGATGTTAACTTTTATAGTTTTAGAACAAGCTGGACCAATCCTGTTAGAAGGTGTTTACCTTCATGCAGCTTGTGGCCTACAGATTCTGGACTGTTATCAGTTTCCAAATAAGACTGCGTGTGATAGGGCACTCCACTACAGTACACCAAATGCCATAAGTGATACAAACTGTCTGTTTTTAATGTCTATTATGTCTCATAATATACTTTTATACTCTGGACAGGTTTAATGCCTAAATTTCTATCTTAAAATAGTTTGGAAATGACTTTAAATTGTATATAAAATTCTTCATGTTTTGTATAGATGAGATTCTTTTGTATAAAAAAAATATATTTTTCTATGTTTTAAATGAAAAAAAAATTCCCATTGCATAAGTAAAACTATCTTTTGGATATAACGATAATTGAGATCTAATGTAAACCACATCATATAGAAAAGATCTGATGTTTATCTTATAAAATTATTATTATTCTTCATGCTTACATAGTGCTTTTCTGGACACTCAAAACACTTTATACTGTAGGTAATGGGGACTCCCCTCCACCTAAAATGGATTCAAGATGCCAAAAAGAAAAATAGATACATGTACATTTAAAATGCTCAACTTCACAGTAATAGCCAAGAATTGTAAAGCTAAATCATATACAGTCGATGTACACACTGCTTAACTGGTTACATAAATTAAATATTTACCCCTACTATATATAAAGTGCAGATTTTCCAAACAAGTGCTGCACTATGGTGACTAGGAACAATGTGCATAGGTGCGGTCCTTTAAATGAGACTCTAAATTAAAATAGAAACGACTTGGTAATTAAAGATCACGTGGCATTGTGTGTAAGAGTAATGGCATTAAGCTCAATGCCCTTACTAAATTCTCTTGGAGCTTAAACAATCTGGCTTCCCCAAAATTGCCCTGTAATTCAAGTGGTGAAGCAGTACTTTCACTTCTCCACCTGACCTGCTGTGTACTGGGGCTGTTGGTGTAGAATGGCTGCCATGTGTCATTTAAGAGGGTACTGGACTGCAGTGGTGGGTGAAATGTGTCTCTTCCTATATGTACAGAACTTTGGGATCCTTTAATAATAATAATAATAATAATAATAATAATAATAATTGCTTACACTTATATAGCGCTTTTCTGGATACTCCACTCAAAGTGCTTTACAGGTAATGGGGACTCCCCTCCACCACCACCAATGTGCAGCATCCACCTGGATGATGCGACGGCAGGCATAGGGGACCAGAACGCTCACCTTTGAGCCTTTGTGATAGAAAGTGCTATATGGATACAATCATTGAGTTAATTAGTTTTACAATACAGTAAACTCCCTTTGCACACACAGTGCTGCCATCACACATGCCAGGAACTGTCCCCATCAGTGTCTCAATGTCTTTAAAAAGGGGATGGCTTTCTATTCAGGTATGCAGAGGTCGCTGTAATGTGTGGATCAAAATGAAAGATTAACAATATTGCTCTCTTCTACGGTGCCTTTGAAAATGTGTTGCTTATTTGACCCTTGGTGTACATACATAGCATATGAAATACATATATATTATTAGATATGATTCTTAAGATAGTCTTAAAAGGAGATTAGGAGAGTAGGAGATTATTATTTACTCTCCTCCCCAAAGACGGTAGACTTCTGAGAAGCAGCTGAGCTGCTGAGAAGGCAGGATTTAATGTAAATATCTGGACATGACAATAGCAGAGGTATTTGCCAATTCAATGCAGTTCATGGCGAAAATGGATCAATCACGTGATCTGGTGTCACATTCCGGCTGCTCTGGCACATTCCTAGATAAAGAAAGTGTTTTCCATGCAAATGGTTTCCATATGGGTCATTATAGCTGTCAGATTCAAATATACATATAAATCTATTTATTACTCTGCTAAATGAGACTTAACTGACTTTTACAGCCACAGTGCAGATTGTGCAGTGATTGGCACCAGTGGATGGATGGCAGATTCAAAAAGTACTGAATTCCCACTGCCAACACAAAACCTCTCTTATCTTAAGCAGGTTTGAGGAGGACAGGCATTTGGCAGCAGGACAGTGTTGTGTGCCACTAACTACATGGATCAGCTTGGCTCTAGGCCAGTTAAGAACTACTTCCTTGCTTAAAGTGAAAACCACACTTTTCACAGACAAGACAAGCAGATAGGCATGGCATGTAAAGAACAAATTCCTGCAAGATTAACAAGCCTGTATGTTGAGGGGTGTTCTAAATACTTTTTATGATATAGCGTTTTGGCATTAATATGAATTAACAAACAGAATATGTGTGGCAGATAAATGTGATTTTGACCCTTAGCACATCCTTTCTGCCAAGGTTGCCAAAGCCTTCTGCATCAAAGGCAGCATTAAATCAAATAATTCTGTTTATCCAGTTCTATTCCCTGTTGCTGCATACACAAATCTAGCCACGCGATCTTAGATTAACATTTTTCAAACTGTGCCATCTCTCAGAGGCAATTTCAGAGCCAAGAATTCTCAGTTATGTTTTTAAGTATACAGTGAATCTGCCTGGCACTTGTCTTGGAAAACCGTTTCAATACCAATACTTGCTGTCCCCTAAGTTGAGGTGTTTTAGTACAGCTACACCCCTTACTAAACGATTAATAATCAAGTTAATAAGCTAATCAAACAATTAACTATTTGTACTAACACCTTCAGAAGGAATGGCTTAGAATGGCTGGAACGTGGATGCCCCTGTTTTAGCCTCATTAAAAGATGCATGAGAGTCATTTTACTTTATCCTCTGAAGGGGCTTGCTGCTTTTCCAAATGAATGCTCAAGTGGACGCAGTGCACCACATAATACATTGTGTTCCTGTGTCCTGTGTGTTGATGGCTCTTTCTTTGTTCTTCTTCTGCAGATATTGATGAGTGCTCTTTTGATAGAGCATGTGATCATTCCTGCGTCAATTCCCCTGGCAGCTTTCAGTGCTTCTGCCACAAGGGCTACGTGCTGTATGGACTGGCCCACTGCGGAGGTAGGCCACCTGAACTATTTCATCTGATTGTCTTAAAGTTAATACAAGAGGACACAACACAGGCCGAAACAAGACACTAGTTTTCACTGATTAAAATTTCTGATTCTTTGATCGTATATCAGTGTGGAAATCTCTTTGCAGTCTGAAGCAGCCCCTGAAGGCTTTTTAGATTGGACAGGAAGAAATAAAAGTTAGCTTCTTTATAACTGGCAATAGAACTTACCTAAAAGCTCACTTATCTTCCTATCAAACAAGAAAGTGTAGTATTTCTAAAAAAGGTCTCTTAGAAATACTACACTCCACTAAAATACACTGCACCTAGAGAAATTCATATGTAGACTCTTTGCACTGAGAGAAATGCACTGTTGCAGGCACATACAAACTGAGAGAAATGTATTGCTACTGGCACATACAGACTCTCTACACTAAGAGAAATGTACTGCTACTGGCACATACAGACTCTCTGCACTGAGAGAAATGCACTGCTCCCAGCACATACAGACTCTCTGCACTGAGAGAAATGCACTGCTCCCGGCACATACAGACTCTCTGCACTGAGAGAAATGCACTGCTCCCGGCACATACAGACTCTTTCCTCACTTTTCCATTGTCCTCACTTCAATTCAAGAGCAGTACATACCCAATGAGCAGAAATACTCGCTGTGGTTTTGTCCTTCTGAAATCTCATGAAGCCACTGTAACTCCAATGACAAGATAGCTTTCTTATTGCTTCCTAAGGGGTCTCCATGATTTCCACAAGAGATTTTTTATTAAGGGAATATTAAGATTACACAATCGATGGATTGGATTATTTTAGGGAATTATCATTATCATTATAATATAAATGTTTTTCCCTTCTAAAACATCTATCAAATGAATTGATTACATTCAGTATAGTTCTTTATTGCAAATATGAAAGTGACTATATATTTGTGGAAAATTGCCAAGGGCTTAGAGTGTTTCAAATGAATCCTAGCAGATCAGTTCAAAATGTGATCATTAATTCTGTGTGAGCTAATCTCTTGAGAATCTCTGCGTGGCCAATCCCAGTTGTAGTACAGGATCATGTAGAGACAGTCAGGCTGCTTTTCACACTCCCCAAGTGTTTTCAGCACCGCTGCAGTCTTACTGAGGTCGTACGGGGCGATCCCTTTGTTTATCTAACGCCAGAGACTCTGGAGTCAGAGTGCCCATTTTTCACAAGAAGAGCAGTGTAGAAAAAATAAACTCCTGGGCCCTTCCTCTCAATGTGTGCAAGAGTGGAGCGTCATAAATCCTGCTGGCTATCTGAGAGTTCCGACAGAGCAGACAATCTTGGGGGAGCAGGGTCTATCATTCATCACCATTGCTCTTAACAATGGGCAACCCGCCTGTCCTCACACTCCTTCCTGACTCCTGACTCTCTTATACATACACACTCTAACGAGCATGTATACATGCAGTGACACACAGGGGCACAGAAATCTCAGATCTTTGCTGCTGTACACTGACACTGCTCCTGAGTGATACGTGTGGATCTCTTCAGAGCCCTGTAATATTCAGCCGAGCAGCCCTAACTAAATAATAAACCACTGAGACTCTACACTGGGTGGACCACTTTCAGTGCTGTGTACGCATGTGACACTTGTGGATTAATTTAGGAATGTGGCTTCACACTCTAACGAATATATACTGTATGCAGTCTTGAAGAAGGCAATAGGAGTTAGGTTTTGCATTGTGCATCTTGAGAAAACTGAACATTAGCTCCTAACAAAAGTGAAAAAGTACAAAGGAAAATTGCTGAGGGAACATATTCAGTTAATGTAAGGAACCAAGCAGTAGTGAAGCTGTTTGTCATGTAGTGATACAATTAAGCTAGCTGTGGGACAATTTCAGTACTTAATAGCCCAACCAATTTACCCGTGGTGGAATGTGATTTTTGTTCAGAGAGCCTATTCAGTCGCTTCACTACATGGTTACTGTTGGCACGGTTATTATATATATATAATACATATATCACCTACAATTAACAATTCATACTTGATCAGTATCATTATTGCATATCCTGCAGCTAAGTTAAGGTAGAACAATATGCTGTTCAATAATCTGCAAATACCCATTAGTCATACCTTTTATCTCCCAACACAAACTTAACCTTGCAGTTATTTTTATTTATTTGTGGCACAAAGGTGCAGTGGTTAACACTGCTGCCTCACAGCATGGGGCCCTAGGTTCAATTCCAGACTCTCTGTGTGGAGTTCATATGTTCTCCCTATGTTCACATTGGTTTCTTGGTGCTCTGGTTTCTTCCCACAGTCCAGACTGGTAGGTTAATTGGCACCTTGGAAAATTGGCCTCACATGTGAGGGTGTGCGTGTCTGTGTGTCTGCCCTGCGACAGACTGGTGTCCCGTTCAGGGTGTATCCTGCCTTGCACCCCTTGCTTGAAGGGTTAGGCTTCGGGTCCTCTGTGGCCCTGAATTGGGAGTGGATAGAAAATGGATGGATGGAAACGTTTTATATTTGCAAAGTTAAGAAATACTCTGTAAGCTGTAGTTTTAGTTCTCATTGTAGTCCTAGAAGGTTTATCACAGCTTTAGCAACAGCCATTTCAGTGGAATTGTGTTGAGATACTGTATCTTTGTCTGACTGGGGACTCAGCCTATCCCTGCTCAGTGGGAGCTTGAGCCATAGATACAGACAAGACTCTCATTGCATAGCATTTTGAGCCATTTCTGTTTTTGACAACCTGCAGATATCTATAAATCAGTCTACATCAGGTTCTTGGAATTTGTTCACAAGGAACAGAAGAGAATTGAATTGATCGATGTGCATTGACACCTATTGAAACATTTTACTGCAAGTTTCTAGTTTATTTTCCTACTTTGTGAGACTTGGATGAATGCCTGTGACATAAACAAAAAAGCAACTGCATGAAATAATTGAGGTATACCGTTAATTCAGGGGGTAAGTGTGTGTGCCAGATTCAGTTTTTTGTCTCTTCCCAGAATGTTCCACCGTAAAGATGAATTATAGGCCCTTCGGAGCACTCAGAAACATGGCATGGAAGATAGAGCATGTTAAAGGTGTGAGCTCCGGGGCATTCAGGCACGAGCACAGCAAAACAACGCAATTATTGGCAGACAGGCTCATTTTTTAAGCCCATAGAGCACTTTATTCTTTACCAAAATAACAAATACATTTCAGATTGTTGTAAATCACTGTGTTGGGCTTATTGATGTAATGATGTTACTGCACAAGTTAAGTGTAATAATAGTGACTGGTGATCAGACCTTGAATGTAGCAGGATTCCATGTTAATGGCATTCCAAATTCCCCTTTTCTTGTAGAAATATGACAGGAGTTTACGTACCATACTGTCAGTGAGAAATCAACACTCCTATTCTCTTAGCCCAAATGTCTTCCAAGTGAGTTCAGGGGCTGATGAACTACTAGATTAGCTCTATTAAATAAGAGCTTGTATGGCCTGCGTGTGGCTTAGTTGTCAGTATAAAAGGAGGCTATAATTTACTGAAGTGGTTTCCCAGACTGGGACCAAGTGTACTCAGTGGGTTGAAATGTACTTCCATTCCTGTTTCAGAAGCTTCAAACACATGTGACAGGATCTGGCTAGGATTTCAGCTGAATACCCAGCTCACTAATGAAAACAATCACATTATGAAGTGTGTGCATTGATGGATATCAAAATAATTGTCTCCTCAAGAAAAACCCTTTATTAAATGATACTTGGACGCCATCCTTTCCTTTGCAGTTACACATACTTTTTCAGTTTTTTAATACTATAAATATAATATGGAAGCACATAAAAAATCTCTCTAAAGACAGCAGGAGCATTTTGTGCACGCCATGTTTGGTGTGATTAATGCTTCTTTTGTTATTGGGGTTTGTCTTCCAAAAGCCAGAGAGACAGGCTTTTCTTTTCCTTTTTGTAATAAATTCTTTGTTTCCGGTATGCTGGGCACAGAGCGGCAGAGAGCTGCGCTGTGTCTTGTTGCTTTCACTATACCACACAACGATTCGGATGAGAACTAATTCTCTAAATCACTGTTAATACTGGGCTTTGCACCGAAGGGCATGTTTGGTTAGACTGGGATAATGGATTGTTTTAAATGAGACTCCCACACTGGAGCCCTCTTAAATGGAGATTTAGGAGTAATGGGTAGGTTCTGAGCAGGAACCATGATGAAGAAATGATAGAGCTCGCAAAGTCACAGAGAGGCCACAGCTGCCAAGACTCAAACAAGCCTTGAATGGATCAGCAAGAGTCTGAAAACATCCATTTCTCCTTAAGTGTAAGGGTGGGTTAGCAAAGGGCTCTAGACTAGGTGTCTCCTCCAATCCTCCAATCCTACAGAAGGCAGCTCCCATGACTTTCTTAATTATCATATTTTTATATTTGATTACCAATTAAGCAATTAAAGAATGTGGGTGGGGGGAAACGGCCTGTATATTATGGACACGAAAAGAAGCAGGATTAAGCGCAACAATATTTTACTCTCCAAATAGCTTCATCATCATTTATACAGTAAGTGTATGAATTAAATAGCAGTATAATCTAGGAGCCTTTTTTACTTCTGCTTGTAGTGGGCAATCACTGTGTTTTAGATTGTTTTGTAGGCAAGTGAGAGTTATGTTATTCCAACGTGGAAAAAAACAAATCTGGGAATGCACATTTTTGAATTTCATGTGACCCATCATATGTGAACATCCCTCTACCTGTGCTTATCTTATGCAGATATTGACGAGTGCAGCATTAACCACGGGGGCTGTAAATTCGGCTGCATGAACACTTTGGGAAGCTATGAGTGTACCTGTCCCCCTGGCTACAAACTTCATTGGAACAAGAAGGATTGCATCGGTAAGTAGGAAACACTGACATCTGGTGGTCAGAACTATGAATCGCAGCTAGTCTTGTCTAAATAAGGAGAGTATGTGCTTCCCTATAGTGCATCTATAAAAAAACATTAACATTAACAAAAAACATTTACTATGTCTAACATTTGAAATTTATTTTTTTTGCTATGCATAAATACAGACTATTATTTAAGTAGACAATACAGCGCATGAAGCAGCTTGTAATTGCTGTGCGTTTAGCTTTCGTTAGTTTGGTTAATAGGGCAGTTTAAACCAGGACACATGTCCAGGCTTTTACTGTAAGCACCTCTAATAATTTACTTGGCATAGATTTAAAAATGCAGAAGTAAAGTCTGTGCTGTAACTTATTGGCGTGTGCTTGTGTTTATTTTCCTGGCTGTCTGCATTTGTGTTTATCTGTGTCTGTGTGTACATGAGGGCATATATCTGTGAGTGTGTATTTCAGAGCTGGTGAAGTGCGTGTCCAGCTGGGTCTCTCCCAAGGCCAGCCTGACCTGCAGCAAAACTGGCAAGAAAGAGAGCTGCTCCCTCACCTGTTCCTCCAAAGCTCACTATCTGGCAGGTAGGCCGTAGAAACTCGCAGGCACAGTGGCCTTGGGCCTCCCTAGCTGCTGTGAAAGGCTGGGCCATTGACCTCTGAAATTAACACCTTTCTGCCATGTGTAGTTGTAAAAAGGTTGGACAAATCCCCTCATGACGGTTAACCCTGTATCTTAAAACTCAATTATGTGTTTAGTAATATGACTCAGTTTTAGTAATAGCAATAAACAAGTGGGGAATATGCTTGAGGCAGTCACAGAGGAAATCTTCACATGTATTTGCATTTCTGTGTGTCTGGAGTGGCTGATGCCCTTGTTTCTTGTGGTTTCATTGCAGAATCTGATAACAGTTATACAGTGAGCTGTGGGATTCCTATCCTCCGTGGCAAAAGTACCCCCAAAGCGAACAGCAGCAACTCACAGAGCTGTATAGGTAACCCCCCATTTCAGTGCTAAACGGATAACAAGCCACAGTTTCTGCATTTATTTCTCTTGTCCAGCCCTCGACACATGCTGCATAACAGCCATATCATTTTTTTATTCACTGTTTTTTAATCCTGCAACTCCAGTTGCTGCTGAAGACAGGCTAAATATTTCAAATTGCTTTGATCTTTCTTGATGCTTTGTCTCTTGCTCTTCTTATTCATCCTGAAAATAAACGTCATCAGTAAAATTCAGTCATGAAAGTTTTGATGCATTCCTATTATTCTCCTTCATTAAAATTGCTGGCTCAGTCTATTAGACACACCAGTATTTCTCCTATTAAGATACAGGCAGCCAAAGATTACATTTTGTTTCGTGCTATTATTTTATTTCTTTAGATAACTCCGCTTCAGCTCTCCATGTTCTAACTTTATTTTGATCATTCTCAAAGTCTCTTTTATTCTTTTGAATTATGTACCCTGAGCATCATGATTTCTGCCCACTATCACTATTTCCTTTCGTGGGCAGTAAGACCTCCCCCCATTTTCAGGAAATCTGCAGAATGATTTCTTGAAAATCACAACAGACTGGTGTATCTTTCCAGGTTATACTAAATGACTGGTCATTTATACATAAAAATATATAATTTATATATATATATTATAAAGATATTTATGTATATTATTCTTTATTTGCAATAGTCTGAATTTCATTCCCACTCAGATGTCTCCCTGAACTCTATCATAGCCAGTATTATTTGGAAGGGCATGTGGCCAAGGGTTTGATTGATGACCTTTCAGCACCCAAAAGCTTATGGTGGTTTGGCTTTATCTACATTTAAATATTATTATTGGGCATTTCAGTGAAGAGTGTTTAGGACTTGGCATAGATTATACCCCTTAGACTTTAGGTTCTTTTATTTTCTGCCCCAAGAGGAAGGACTGCATCCTTCCAAATGGGGCATCTAACAGCTTTGGACATATTGGACGGGTGGAAAATAGGCAGCCACCTTCATGGAATGACCCCGTAATTTATCTTCCAAAAATTGACTAAAAATCTTTTCTATGATTCACTTTTTTGTTGCTGTCTTTTTGTGAACTCTCCTTTCCTTTTTCTTTGGCTGATACTATATTATAATTATTGTGTACCAATTCAAAAGAGAATAAGAAACATTTTGACACCAGAGATCACTGAAGTAATTGCAAATCAGAAATGTTGTTCGGGTTATGACGCAGGTGAACATTTTTAATGAAATCGCAGGATCGGGTAACATTTTCCTTGCACTGTGCTGAAGTTTGTTATTCTGATTATCATCAATTCCTGTGTTTTTTGTCCTGACACTTAGGGAAATGATTGTGATTAAGGGAAGCTGAAGCAGAGTAAGTGTATGGGGTCACTGTGGTATCAGAGAGGTGAGGGTAAAGGGAGAGAGAACTGGTCCTGCTGTGTCAGGTTAACACCACACACTGCTCTGTTTGTCTGTAGAGACTCTGGCTCCACCAGTGAAGCACAAAGCCTCTTTCAAGATCAAAGACGCCAAGTGTCACCTGCACCCCAAACTGAAGGGCCGCCAAGAAGAGGGTGGGCGCCAGCAGGGGCCAGGTGAGACATGATGGGCGTGAGCATGTGAGGGAGTGTGTGTACAGGTCTACACACTCACTCCCTTCATAAAACGTCTCAGAAGAGAGATGTGAGGAATATGTTGCTCACTCTCAAAGTGAAAGAAATCTGTACCACAGGGGGCATATTACTACAAAATAATGAATGCTTACAGCCTTGCTGTGTTAAACAGCCCTGAATTAGTGTGGTGCTCCTCTGCACCTACAGTATAATTATAACCCTACTGCATTATATCTGTGTAAGGCCTTACATGACACACAAAGCCACATTTCCAGACACAGATGGGTTTGTGTCTGTTCTGTTTTAAACTTGCTGATGTGAAGCAGCTGCTTTTTTTTCGTATGCCAGGGCTCTGTATCCCGTTGTCACTGAAACCCAGGGTTCAGCTATAGATTTCACACTGTTTTGGAGTTGTGGAGGAATTGTAGTGATTCCGTATTTAAAAATATGTCCACCAGCAGCGGCAGCAGGCTCCAGAATCAAAGGTCATCACTGTCTTGCAAAGCCAATTTCAAGGCCAGCCTCACACACTGAACCCCACCCCAACTCCCCCTGCATGCCTCTCAGTGTCTATGTCTGCTTTTCCCCAGGGAGTGGGCAGCCCTGCAGCGACTGCTTCGTCACCTTCGTCAACCTGAAGTGTGACTCCTCCAAGAAAGCAAAGGGCCGCCGTACCCGCAACCCCCCCAACAAGGAGGTGACCAGGATCACGCTGGAGCTGGAAGCAGAGATCAAGCCCGGTGACGTCACAGGTGAGGAGACACCGAGCGGACCGGAAACATGCTGCAAACGTCTCAGCAAAGAGACCCGGCATGGTATCTGCTAGGCAGGGCATAGTCCTGCCTCTCACCCTGTGTTTCCAGGAAGGGCTCCAGGGTGCTGTCCTAACCAGGAGTAACCAGGCATTCTGAAAATAAAATAAAGAACCGATCACTGTCTGTCCTAGAGCTTCAAATGGTTAACAAATTCTGTAGCTGGCCCACCTCTCCTTAATCCAAGAAACAACTTTTCTTTTCTTTCTTAACTGTTTTTGCTTTGTTACAGGAAGGCTTACAAGGTGGATCGTCACAGTGATGTTTTTTGTAACCTGTATTCTGGTGGAAGTGTCTTGCGGTTCAAAGCATTGATCCCTGTCCAATAAGGGAAAGCATTGTCTTTTGGAGAATAGTCATCTTGTGCCTAAGTGTTAGGAGACAAATGTTTTCCTAATCTTGTTATTGATCAGGTTGAAGGATGTTCTTTATTGATTATTTAATGCTACATAGATTACCCTGAAATCAAAGAGGATGTAATCAATACCATTGGAAACAGGGTGAATAAGGAGAATGGGTTATTGTGATGTTGATGTGCACCCATGTCTTTATGTGTCCCCCCGCTCAGATATAATCTGCCTGTGCCCCTGCATTTCCACAGGAAACTGCAATCTGAACTGCCTAAGACAACGTATGGAGAAGCAGGTGAAGTCCTACATCAAGACCCTGAAGAAATCCATCAACCAGGAACGCTTCCTGATCCGTGTGGCTGGTCTGGATTATGAGGTGGCCCAAAAGCTGGCGGGAGCCACTGAGAAGCAGGAGAACTGTGGACCGGGTCGGGAGAGAGAGAGTGGGCGCTGTGGTAAGGAAGGGGCTGACGGCAGCATCTCCGACTGAGAGACACAGCCATGGAGCTTAGAAGTGTTGAAAAGCAAACATAGACAGTAAACAGTTTATTTTGTATCTTAACACACTTACCATACTTAGTGACAGAACAGGCACCATATATGTGTGTCAAACAATTGCTCATACTGTATTGATATGGTCTATCTGAGGAGTATATAAGGAGACTATATGGGAAAGACACGTAAAATGCAGATTAAATTCCATTTATTTTAAAAAAAGTTCTTTACAGTAAATTAGCCTAAAAAAAGAGGACTGAATGAGAAGCTTTGTCATTTAAAAAACATGCTTCTGTATCTGTCACACTGCACACAGTCTCTGACTCATGTCTTTGCTGCTTTTTCAGTCAGATGTGTGCCCGGGTCCTACTACCATGGGGAGCAGGAACGATGCCTTCCGTGCCCACCAGGCACCTTCCAAGAGAAGGAGGGGCAGCTGGCCTGTGACCTCTGCCCTGGAAGTGAAGGCCATGGACCTTCTGGTGCTCGAAATATAACATCCTGTGCAGGTATGTCCAGAGTACTCTTGCAGCCTTTCTCCAGATGTCTCATTTCTCAAATGACTAGGGTTTTTCTGTCACAAAGCACAATCCGACTAAACAGTTGTTGTGTTTTAACAAACCAAGTACTGTCATACTTATGTAAATGAGCACAACACAACAGAGTGTTTCATCAAAAGCCTAATATTTTTCCCATTTTTTATATTTAATATGTCACAGCTGTGTACATGCATTCTCACATTCTTTACCAATGTATTTGTGTATATAATCTAATAATAATAAACCATTATTAATGGTGATATTATCAGCTTTAAGCTTGATTTAATCAGATCTCAAAAGCTAAGCAGCAGCGAATCCTTATCTATACTGGGATGGGAGACCTGTAAGGAAAACTGGGATGATCCTGTAAATGGTGTTAGTGGAATAGTAGGGGGCTCTCTTTCCCCTGGACCAGAATTTACAGAACCAGTGCCCCAGTGATAAGGAGTTCTGTGCTGTAGGAGACAGTGTCCACTGGGTAAGACATTGAAACCACAGTCCTGATTAGGGTCATTAAAGACCCCGTCGCCCCATGTAAGAGCATAGATATAAACTACGATGCTCTGGCGAAATTCCACTCTTACCTTGCACAATCTGGCCTCCTTAAAGTTATCCCTTAATGTATTTAGTGAAGTAATTTCACACTTCTCTACATGATCTGCTGTGTAGCAGGGCTGCTGTGCATCATCTACGTTAGTGCTGTACTGCAGAGGTGGATTATTTAAAGGGCTTTGTAATCTTTTGGGATGAAAAGCAAGGAATTATTATTATAAAAATCAAATGTGTGATGATAATTCCTGGAAGATATTGTATATCTTACTCGATAAATATGCTTTAACATAAACAAAGCTGAAGTACAGTAGGTAGCTGAGTCAGTATGGGTAGGCTAGAAGAAACAGGTTTCATTCCATGCTGATAGCAAAAGTAATGAAACACAACATTTCGCCTGTGGAGCCTTCTTCGGGTGGTACATTTTTTTTCTTTCATTTGTTTTCCTCTCAACATGGAATAAATCTTTACCTGCTTCATTACATAAATGAACCTAATGTAGAACCGGTATACCCCAGTTATATTCTATATTTTGAGCAAGTAATAATGTAGCTCTGTTCCTTCTTTCTGCTGTGCTCAGGTCAGTGCCCCACAGGGCATTACTCCACCGACGGGTTCAAGCCCTGTCAGCCATGCCCACATGGAACCTACCAGCCAGACACAGGCCGGACCTTGTGCTTCCCCTGTGGTGGGGGGTTGAGCACCAAGTGGGAGGGTGCCAGTTCCTTCCACGACTGCGAGGCCAAAGGTGAGCTAGCCTTCTCCCTAGAGAACCCCATTCAGGGTTCGCAAAGGTGGTGCTACAGGCCGCGTGCTTGAGGTTATATTTCCCAGAGATAACACTAGGCCAAACTAAAGTACGTTTTTTTCTTTAAATAGGGAGCCGCCATCTAGAACCAGAAATATTTTTACACTTTACACTTCTTCAGTGGCTTCAGCATAAAACTAAAAAAACGTGTTTCAAACCCTAGCCCTAACCCTCTTCCTAAGGACAGCTGATTTATGTTTCTGTTATGATATTTGTTGTACCCCAGACATAGCCCCATTTCAGTGTATAACCATGAGTTCTGCTAGGCCATTATAGTGCAGAATGTTATGTTCCTCACCTATTCTTTGGCCTTACTAATCCATGTCCTGTCTCTGTTCTCTGCAGTTCAGTGTTCTCCTGGTCACTACTACAATACTACAGTCCATCGATGCATTCGTTGCCCAGTAGGCACCTATCAGCCAGACTTCCGCCAGAACTACTGTATCTCCTGCCCTGGCAACACCACCACAGACTTTGACGGCGCCACCACTGTCTCCCAGTGCAAGAGTAAGGCCCTTCAGACATGCCTCGCCCTTCTCTGACTCCGTCTGAGTTCTCACAGTGGAATATCTAAACTTGTCCTGTCTGTCATGTGTGCGTTCTTGTACATGTTTGTGTTCACAATACAGACCGGGAGTGTGGTGGCGAACTGGGCGAGTACACTGGCTATATCGAGTCACCCAATTACCCGGGCAACTACCCTGCCAATGTGGAGTGCACTTGGAACATCAACCCCCCACCCAAGCGCAAGATCCTCATTGTGGTGCCCGAGATCTTCCTGCCCTCCGAGGACGAATGTGGGGACGTGCTGGTGATGCGCAAAAACTGTGAGTTCAGCCTCTCTGCCTTTCTGGTAGCCCTCAGTCACACCACAATATCGCCTCAACACGATGCGGTAGCATGTCAGTAATGAAACAGCTATGCTAAACAAGGACTAGAACACCACGAAATAAGCTGATTTATATGCAGTACTAGAATATGTCAAAAGGAAGTTGACAGCTAATGTAAGAGCAGTGGCAAAAAAAAGTTTAATTAGAAGGAGTTCTTGTTGCTTGATAGCTTTTTTGTTTAGATCACTGCACTGTTAAATATTATCCCTAAAACATGGTAGAATTACCCCACTTTTACAAAATACATTTCAATCCATTGTTAAAATATCAGCTTTTTGCATGACTGTGTACCTCTGGCCCCGCTTGTTACACGAGAGCGGATAGTTTTTTTTTAGCTCCATTGTTGTGTGTTTTACATATTGTTTGTCACAGCTGCTCATTTTAAATAGCAAGGTTCTGTATCTGTAGTTCTTCTTGAATGTGTTTATTTGTTGTGTTGGTGTTGAAGCTTAATGTCGTCCGCGATTTGTAACATAACAAAATGTCCTGAACAATTTCTAATTAAGGCATTACTAATGAGCATTACTGACGTCGTACACACTGCTTCTGTCTCCCTCTTTTGCCCATTATCCTCCAGCCTCTCCAACCTCCATCACCACCTACGAGACGTGTCAGACATACGAGCGTCCCATTGCCTTCACGGCGCGCTCTCGCCGCCTCTGGATCAACTTCAAATCCAACGAGGCCAACAGTGCCCGGGGCTTCCAGATCCCCTATGTCACGTACGATGGTAAAGGCCTAGCACAGTGTTCACGACACCCAACGGTGTGCACAGCACCCAACAGTGTTCACACACCCTACAGTGTTCACAGCACCAAACGGTGTTCACAGCACCCAACGGTATTCAAGCGTTCACAACTCCTGACAGTTTTCACAACACCCAACAGTGTTCACAGCACCTAACATCGTTCACAACACCCAACGGTGTTCATAACACCCAACAGTGTTCACAGCACCTAGCAGTGTTCACAACGTCCAACGGTGTTCACAAAACCCAATGGTGTTCACAACACCCTACAGTGTTCAGAGCACCTAACAGTGTTCACAACACCCAACAGTGTTCTAAGCACCCAACAGTGTTCAAGTAGTCACAACTCCTAACACTGTTCACAGCATCCAACAGTGTTCACAGCGTCCAACAGTGTTCACAACTTGTAACAATGTTCACAGCACCAAACAGAGTTCACAGACAGTCATCTAAAGAAGCATGTGAACACCGTCCCATAAGAAACATTTCAGAACCAAGCCAAAGGTAGTATTCACAATGGTGAATGTCTCTGTTGGAGATATGTTAGATGTCGTGGAGATCTTTAGCAAACTATGAATATAGGTACACTTCTTAAAACATAGCTTTCTACCATAAGTCATGCCTGAACATACAGTAGGGTGCACCTAAAGGCTAGCACGTCATGGGAAATTACATCATACATAGGAACTGCTGTCTATAAATGAAGGAGCAGTACCAATATTTTTCCTCTGCTGTTGACCTTTCTGACCTTTAAAAAAATCCCTGTACTGCTTTGGGCAATAGTATTCACGTAATATCAAAATGTTTACATTGTTCCTTTGTACATATTTGTCAATGCCATTATAACATGAATACTAATACAGTGTGTAATAATGTGTCCAGCACGTTTTGAAGCATATTTATTTTGCCATGTGAACAATCATATATATTTTATTTGCCCCATACCTCCCCTACTTACTCTTTGATCCCACACTGCAGTGTTTAGAAGCAGTAAAATGTATTGTTCACAAAATATATGCCTTGAAAAAATCCTGTTCTACGGTATGCTGAAATGTCCGAATATCTGTAGGCTTAACCCTGACAGACAAGTCTGAAAGCAACCATAGGTTAGAGGCTGATGTGTTTTGTACTGGATTCACACTGTGTGTGCCTAATACTGTATCTGCACTCTTTTTGCAGAGGACTATGAACAGCTGGTGGAGGACATTGTGAGAGATGGCAGGCTGTATGCGTCTGAAAACCACCAAGAGATCCTGAAGGTGAGGCCCTGTGTCTGCAGTCATCTGGATCTTTCCTTTTGGGCTTTTTTAAACCCTAATTTTGGGATGTCTCAAAACTAATCCAAAACCTCTCATCCTTACACTAGATAGTGGAATTGGGAAAGGTTTTTTAATGTATCATGTTAAACAGTCTGAAAGTTTCAAAACAAGTATATTGGGATATTCCAGACCAGTGTGGATCCACTCAGGTTGATGTTCAATTGGCATGCGTCAGCTGCAAAGGAACACGTAGTGGTGAATTCCATGATAAAAAAACAGAAAGGAGCAACACAACATTTGGGCTGTAGAGAATCCCGAAAAAGGATTTACACCCCAAATTGTGCATCTCTCCTTTCTGTTTTCAACACGGAATTATTTGTTCCTTTGAACTGGCTGATGCAGCTGAGCTTTCATTTTCAATCTGAGTTGCCGGCTCCTAGCCTGACATCACTGGTCTTTGATGATGCAAATGCATTTTGTTTTCTACAGCCCCACCCCATAAAATGTGAAAGAGCAGGGCACAGTTTACGCTTTACAAACCTGACCTAAAAAACAGTTGAACTCTGTCGGTTTGCCGGTCTCTTGACGTGAGCTTGCTGTTATCCTTGGCAGGATAAGAAGCTGATTAAAACCCTGTTTGATGTGCTGGCTCACCCAAACCACTACTTCAACTACACCACCCGGGAGTCCAAGGAGATGCTTCCACGATCCTTCATCCGCCTGCTCAGCAGCAAAGTCTCGGCCTTCCTCAGACCATACAAGTAGCCCCAGGGCCAGCGAGCCAGCTACATAGCCCGCAGCAGCAACAAGATGACAAAGAGACTCTCTTTTTATGGCTTTTAAAACATACGTCACTATGCAGATTTTCATTTTTTTCGGCTTTTGTTTCTACCGGCGGATGTCACCCACCGAGCTCACTCCAGTCTTCTCATTGAGTCAGACCAGATTTTGGTTTGATTGGCTCTTCCCCCCTCCATCTTTATTTATCGCCACTTGTTG
Organism: Lepisosteus oculatus; assembly: GCF_040954835.1. Lineage (NCBI taxonomy): Eukaryota > Metazoa > Chordata > Actinopteri > Semionotiformes > Lepisosteidae > Lepisosteus > Lepisosteus oculatus. The sequence continues at coordinate 30,210,436 of NC_090700.1, forward strand.
TTGTGTCCATTTTTTGTTTGTCTGAAGTCCCGTGAAAGACGTTCGCAAAACCCTGTGCTTTAGCTGCAGCGAGAACTGTCTCCATCACAGCTGCTTCCTTTCAAGGTGAAAGAACATCCTTATTAGAACAATAAGGAACTTTTACATACTTAAAATGAATTGAAATTTTCACCGGATGTGTGAAAGTGGTAAAGTGCTTTCTTGTTGGACTCTTATGTAGTCTCCTTTTCCTAAAATGGGACTTGAGCTCTGGTATCTCTTATTGTTTTGTACATCTTAATTATGTTCAGAGCATTACTATATTCAGGCTCTTAGAGCAATGCTTCTTAAGGTCTTGCTGTTAAAACAGTTTGATTTCTTATCTTTTTATGTCCGTTTCTTGTTGGATTGTATTAGTTTGTGTTGCTTCCTTTTAAACTGTTCTTATATTCCAAGTTAAATAGCTTCTCCAAACAGAAACCTCTATTTTCAGCACACATTTAGTGCTTCCAAAAAACACAGTATAGGAAACCTAGAGAAACCCGAGTCTGTGATCACAATGTGTTTTAATGTGCTTCACATTAAAAACGGTCCCTTAACAGAGACGGAAAAAAAAATGTTCCTGGGACATCAGGTGCTCACTTCAATGGTCACTTTAAAACTTGGTTTTGATTCGAACCCTTGAATATTTAAGGGTTTCCCCCCAGAAGGAGCTACTTTTGTTGGAAAAAAAAAATGGATCTGATAGAAAAGAGAGAATTGAAAAACGTGACCGAAGACAATATATGAAAGGAGCAGTTAAGGCATACTATAGCAAGAATTCAAAACTGGCAAGTTATTCAGATAATGCTTAGGCCTCATTTAAGTCACAGCTGTGACCCTGAGATCTTGATTCATTGTTGTAATTAACTGACTGTGATGAAGTTTGAGCCCAGGTTTTCCAGGTGGCCCACCCCAAATGAATACCCTTTCACCCAAAGAAGCCAAGTCCTCTGCTGATACCCTTCTCCCCCTCTAACTCTGTCCCACCAAAATCAGCTCTTCCAAAGACTGCCTCAGTGGCAAGATTATCCTTTTTTATTTTATGCACTAGATCTAGACCCACCATCCTACCTTTGTTGTAAAAGTGCAATGATTTTAGTCTTCTTTTGTTGTTCTTTTGTATACAGCAAGGGAAGAACAATATTTATACCTGCCAAAACTGTACAATGGAATGTCTTTTTTATTTTTTTAAAGAATATATTCTTACGTTACTTTTGAAATACAGCGACTGGCACTTGGGTTGTATTTAAAAACAAAACAGGATCTAAACGTTTTCATGTCCCTTAAAAATGGATGTCATTTTAATTTAAATAGTAATATACATGTATATATCTAAAGAACATCCTTGCGGATGAACAACTTTACAGGTCTTAAAACAAAGTTCTTCACATTATTGAAACTTCCTAGTGGTGCATATATACTGTTAATACACATAGTGTGCAAGTTTATTAGAACGCCCCAGTACTTCTGTAAACATTCATTTGCTGTGAATGTGAAACCACTCTTTTTTTAAAACCCTGGTAAATTGTCAAAATAGAAAAATTAGGTTAACAAATTTAATTTATGTCCATATGCCACACATATCAGATCATTTTAAAATGTTTAGAGAAAACTAATACATAGACTTTAACATAGCAAAATAGTAAAAAAGACTGCTTTGAAGTTTGGTTTTGATTATCTTCACAAAATAGGTGGACAGCAGTCAGTACTATTACCAGTCATACTATTTGTAGTATCGTATCCCAGGAAAAATGCTGATTAGGTAGAATTTCATATGCCAGTAAGATGACTTCAAATAAACCTCCAATAAAACCTTAACTTGGATTTAGTTGTTATGCTGCTTCAGGTTAGATAGGTTTATGAAAATGTCATGTACAGTACTTTTTTGGGTACAAAGCTCTATAATTCAAGAACCCTATTAAATGTGCACATCACTGCACAATATTTCTACAAATAGAATAATCTTCTGTCAGTTGGTACAAGTTTAGCAGTAATTGCATTAAAAAATGAACAAATCGCATGGTTTTCATACTACAAGAACACATTTCCAGGTGTTCCACTGCACCTTCATGACCAGAGACGCATCATGAGGACAGTAGAGCCCAGGCTGCCATCGCTGTTTTCTTGAATGTTATGAAAGAAGCCAAGCTGCATCAGTTCTCTTGAGTCTCATATTTATATCGGCTTTTTTTCGTTATTCCGTTTCCGCATATAACTGTTCAACCACCCTCTTCCTCCTCTTCCTTTCCCAGCGCATCAGCCTGAACACAAACACACATTCATTTTTGTTTTATTGCCTTTTTTTTAAAAAAAAAATAAGAGTTTGCTATGATGATGTATCATAGAGTTGATAATGGTATTTGCACTTGAAAATTGTTATTGCTCATGTAAAAAATGATGTCTGGATTTTGTATTGTCTTTTTTAATGAATGGAATTTGGTGTTCTTACGTGTTTACAAGCTCTTGCGTCTTTCTTTACTGAAACCCGTGGGTCTCAATGTAGCAAAACTAAAGAAATCAGATCTTATATTTCTGGTCATCTTCGTGATCCTACGGTGCCTTCAGTAATACGCAGACAAGACCAAACCTGAGCTCATCTTTTTACAGTTTCTTTGCACACTTGCATTTTGGAGATTGAATAATTGACAAAAGAGCTACAGCACACTTGCACATACATATATCAGCATACTCTATTGTAAATGAAGAAAAAGACAAACAGGAAGGCAATGCCACATCATATACACCAACGGATAGAGCTTCCTATCCTCACTGTCCAGGAACGTCATGGCTTTGAACAAACAATTCAGTAGAAGCACACATCTTCTTCCAGGCAACTACACATCAGACAGCGAGCCAGCGGGGCTTGAATTCAAGCGGTGCTAAACTTGGGTAGCTCTGCACTCTTCCCAGCTCTGTCATTTAAGAAGAATCAAACCTGCTTCTATTTTTCATATTAAAGAAACTTGTTTCGAGATCAGAAACAGCCCGACCTGATGAAGACACCTCAAATCACTGTCAGCACCAGCCATGCACATGTATTCAAGAAGTGTTTGAGTGCTGGACCGCCTTACTCAAAACGGTTTTGTCACACTGCAGTTTCGAATTACCGTAGCTATTTTCAGGTGCAATCTTTTGTTTTTGATTAAGTTTCAATTCATTAGATATGGCGAGTCAGAATAAGGTGACGTTAAAAGCGCTTATGAAAGCAGGGATCTGTCTGCAATCTTGTTTGTCGTTGTACCCTATTTTCCGTCACAGTTTATCCGTCCCAGTACGCCTGCCATAGGATCATCACTTTTACAACTATCCAACCTTCGAACTATAGCAGTGTCAAAGGTGAACGTGGAAAATCTTTATAGGCTTCCACTATTTAATAAAAAAAAAACTCCAACCCATTGGGGTATTTAGTATCAGACTTAACGAGAGCCAATAAGCACATACAGTAAAAAGAGAAACCAGCGAGGGTGTATTATAACACTGCACCGGACGAGGGCGCTAAGCGTGTACTGCACGCCAATATACCATTACAAAGTCTAAACACCTAAACGCCTGGTCTGTCCTATAAAAACTGACGTATTGTAGCTCTTCGGGACAAACTTTAGTCGTCTAAGTAAATAACGTTAACAATATAAAAACATTATTCAGTATCGTTAAAGGGTCGTTGAAATTATGTGAGTTTGGCGGCGGTTGGATCGTCTGAATGTACATACACGTACCGGAATGCTGTGGCAGTCCGTATCAGGATAATCTTTGGGTGACCGGTGGCACAATTGCTGAATATATGCAATGAATATTAGGAAGTGCATAACATTTGGCAATTATATTAGTTCTTACTGTGCTGAGGTCTTAATTTTTCAATTTAATCTGAATTTATTGCGTGCGCCCCGAGGCTCGGGTGCGTAAATACGGTACCCATCCGGGGATGAAGGCTTCAATTAGTGCAGGCGTCAGCAAGAGACTGGTCGTCACGTGTTGTCACTCTCGCCTGCACAGCCGGCTCCAGACCCGGCAGACAGGGAGGACACGGTGTTACAGGATAGCAGCTCCTCGCGTAGTCAAGCTCAGGGAGATGGAAGAGTCGCTCTCGCTGCACTCGGACCGGGCGGAAGACGTGGCCAGTGACTCCAGCTACAGGCACTTCCGCATTAAGCACTTCCACCTGGACTTGGAGGTGGATTTTGAGCAGAGGCAGTTGCGGGGAACCGAGACGCTGCAAGTGAGATGCCTACGGGATTCCCAGAGCGAGTTGCGCCTGGACGTCCACCCGTCCCTGAGGCTGCAGGAGGTGTCCTTCCTCGGGGTCGGCGGCACGGAGTGGACGGCGGCGCAGTTCGAGACGCGAGGATTCACCAGCTACGGCACCACGCTGGTGCTGAGATTTCCCAACCCGTGGAAAAGCAAGGATGAGTTTCAGGTCGCGATCAAGTACTGCGCGACCGATGGACCAGGGGTAAGGATACATCAGTTTTAAATGTGCACATCACTGCACAATCTTTCTACAAATAGAATAATCTTCTGTCAGTTGGTACAAGTTTAGCAGTAATTGCATTAAAAAATGAACAAATCGCATGGTTTTCATACTACAAGAACACATTTCCAGGTGTTCCACTGCACCTTCATGACCAGAGACGCATCATGAGGACAGTAGAGCCCAGGCTGCCATCGCTGTTTTCTTGAATGTTATGAAAGAAGCCAAGCTGCATCAGTTCTCTTGAGTCTCATATTTATATCGGCTTTTTTTCGTTATTCTGTTTCCGCATATCACTGTTCAACCACCCTCTTCCTCCTCTTCCTTTCCCAGCGCATCAGCCTGAACACAAACACACACTCATTTTTGTTTTATTGCCTTTTTTTAAAAAAAAAATAAGAGTTTGCTATGATGATGTATCATAGAGTTGATAATGGTATTTGCACTTGAAAATTGTTATTGCTCATGTAAAAAATGATGTCTGGATTTTGTATTGTCTTTTTTAATGAATGGAATTTGGTGTTCTTACGTGTTTACAAGCTCTTGCGTCTTTCTTTACTGAAACCCGTGGGTCTCAATGTAGCAAAACTAAAGAAATCAGATCTTATATTTCTGGTCATCTTCGTGATCCTACGGTGCCTTCAGTAATACGCAGACAAGACCAAACCTGAGCTCATCTTTTTACAGTTTCTTTGCACACTTGCATTTTGGAGATTGAATAATTGACAAAAGAGCTACAGCACACTTGCACATACATATATCAGCATACTCTATTGTAAATGAAGAAAAAGACAAACAGGAAGGCAATGCCACATCATATACACCAACGGATAGAGCTTCCTATTTTCACTGTCCAGGAACGTCATGGCTTTGAACAAACAATTCAGTAGAAGCACACATCTTCTTCCAGGCAACTACACATCAGACAGCGAGCCAGCGGGGCTTGAATTCAAGCGGTGCTAAACTTGGGTAGCTCTGCACTCTTCCCAGCTCTGTCATTTAAGAAGAATCACACCTGCTTCTATTTTTCATATTAAAGAAACTTGTTTCGAGATCAGAAACAGCCCGACCTGATGAAGACACCTCAAATCACTGTCAGCACCAGCCATGCACATGTATTCAAGAAGAGGGTGCACACCTACAAACACCTTTCCATGTACGAGAAATAACCTGTAGAATGTCAATAAAACAGTCAAGAACAGGTCTATGCAAGGTGAGTTTATGCTGGAAATTTGCCTTCCCAAGTGTGGTGAGGGATGCTGCTCACTCCGACACCAATTAACCCACTAGGGAAATTTTGCCCTCAGGTATACTGTATTCAAAATGAACATACACCACTTTATTTATCAGAGTTATGAGAACAAAATCAACACATTGATACCAACATTTGAGTCATTTGACCTCATGGTTTTTAAACTGCAGGAATTGGTAATCCAGGTTGTGTATTGGTAACAAAGGAAATGAAATGGCAGTTCACTGGCAGTCTTCACAGGAACGCCATGTTCACAGATATTAATTCTATCAGTATTAGAATTGCAACGCTTAAATTCAGTTAACTGGGCAAATGGTGTTTGAGTGCTGGACCGCCTTACTCGAAACGGTTTTGTCACACTGCAGGTACGAATTACCGTAGCTATTTTCAGGTGCAATCTTTTGTTTTTGATTAAGTTTCAATTCATTAGATATGGCGAGTCAGAATAAGGTGACGTTAAAAGCGCTTATGAAAGCAGGGATCTGTCTGCAATCTTGTTTGTCGTTGTACCCTATTTTCCGTCACAGTTTATCCGTCCCAGTACGCCTGCCATAGGATCATCACTTTTACAACTATCCGACCTTCGAACTATAGCAGTGTCAAAGGTGAACGTGGAAAATCTTTATAGGCTTCCACTATTTAATAAAAAAAAAACTCCAACCCATTGGGGTATTTAGTATCAGACTTAACGAGAGCCAATAAGCACATACAGTAAAAAGAGAAACCAGCGAGGGTGTATTATAACACTGCACCGGACGAGGGCGCTAAGCGTGTACTGCACGCCAATATACCATTACAAAGTCTAAACACCTAAACGCCTGGTCTGTCCTATAAAAACTGACGTATTGTAGCTCTTCGGGACAAACTTTAGTCGTCTAAGTAAATAACGTTAACAATATAAAAACATTATTCAGTATCGTTAAAGGGTCGTTGAAATTATGTGAGTTTGGCGGCGGTTGGATCGTCTGAATGTACATACACGTACCGGAATGCTGTGGCAGTCCGTATCAGGATAATCTTTGGGTGACCGGTGGCACAATTGCTGAATATATGCAATGAATATTAGGAAGTGCATAACATTTGGCAATTATATTAGTTCTTACTGTGCTGAGGTCTTAATTTTTCAATTTAATCTGAATTTATTGCGTGCGCCCCGAGGCTCGGGTGCGTAAATACGGTACCCATCCGGGGATGAAGGCTTCAATTAGTGCAGGCGTCAGCAAGAGACTGGTCGTCACGTGTTGTCACTCTCGCCTGCACAGCCGGCTCCAGACCCGGCAGACAGGGAGGACACGGTGTTACAGGATAGCAGCTCCTCGCGTAGTCAAGCTCAGGGAGATGGAAGAGTCGCTCTCGCTGCACTCGGACCGGGCGGAAGACGTGGCCAGTGACTCCAGCTACAGGCACTTCCGCATTAAGCACTTCCACCTGGACTTGGAGGTGGATTTTGAGCAGAGGCAGTTGCGGGGAACCGAGACGCTGCAAGTGAGATGCCTACGGGATTCCCAGAGCGAGTTGCGCCTGGACGTCCACCCGTCCCTGAGGCTGCAGGAGGTGTCCTTCCTCGGGGTCGGCGGCACGGAGTGGACGGCGGCGCAGTTCGAGACGCGAGGATTCACCAGCTACGGCACCACGCTGGTGCTGAGATTTCCCAACCCGTGGAAAAGCAAGGATGAGTTTCAGGTCGCGATCAAGTACTGCGCGACCGATGGACCAGGGGTAAGGATACATCAGTTTTACAAACCAGGGGGAGAGTAAAGGATGCCTTTAGCGGACAAATGAGAGAGAGCGAGAATTAATATGAAGGATTTTGGCTGGACTCCCAAATTAGTGCTTGTGGTTCAAGTTTAAACGGTGTTGTTGCAAGTTTGAGTAAAGTGATCTCATTAGTCCCAGACCACTCCGTATTAGTGGGTTTGTGACAGCAGTCTGATGTGTGGGAGAGATCACAGTTTCTATTACTGTAAAGCAACAGATTTAGTCCAGGTTCTCGTACGGAGTTTTATCATTAACGAGAACGATAGATTTACACAATTTAGTAGAATTTGTGTGTGTCAGCGTTCACTCAGGTGTTCAGATCGATATCAATCCACAAGTCCTGCTGTCTTGAAGTGTCCGGGGGTCGCTCTCTAGTTGTAATGCTCTTTAACTGAATTTGTTGGCTGTTTTTAGTTTTCTTTAGTACGAAAAGCCTAGTTTCAGTTTCATTTTTTGCCAAATAAAAAGACCTTGTGATTTCTGGAAACGTAAATCCTGCCTGCGGTTTGCGACGTCTGTACAGTATATAGAAGTTCAGTCCTGAATATGTGACTTCCAAACTTATAAAATAAGTTCTGCTGACATATGGGTTAAAAATACTTTTTTTCCCACCAAAATAACTTTATTTCACTCACCGTTGTCTAACTCTCTGGTTGGACCTGTTTGGGAATCTGAGCTGCAAGTTTGGTAACATTGTTTTAATTGATCGCTGGTGACTCGATCAGGTGTATCACTGTGGCACAATCGCTAAATTGTTTTGTGAATGAGAGAGTTGATTGGCTACAGGAAATGAGGTGATTTAATCTGTTAAATTCTGTTTCTTAAGACTTAAGAAACACAGAAAGGAACCAGTGTCCCCCACTTATCATGACAGCAATCTTTTCCAGTCATTGGTGTGTCGGAGTAATGTCTTAGGCGGACTCCCCACTGCTCTTTACTGACCAAGGTGTGGTGTAGACCACTCTGGCGGAGACCAGGGAGCGTGGTGCTGATCTGCAGAAGGGAGGTCTGACTGAGATGCTCTTGACACGTGTGTCTAGTTGCAGTGATTGACGACACTATGTTGATCCGATCTTGGGATCTCACTTGCTACCGTTCCTATGAATGTATCCTACTTACTAGGCTTGAGCCCCAGTGAACATCTGTGGGATGAGGTTGGATAACGCAACGCATATGAGACTGAGACCAATGAACAGGCACATGCAAAAACCAACTGTGAAAGTGTAAGTTTGAATCCCACAAGACAGCATCTCCAACTTGGTGCAAAGCATGTATCTCAGACTCCCTGCTGATGACAAGTGTCGGTCTGCACAGTGAATTGGCATTGTCATGTCTGTCCAGTCATTCCCAGTGCCGGATTTTGGTGTTCGTAGGCCCCAGGCACTTTCCCTTTGAAATGTGGGAAAATAAGGGTAAACGCTAATTGAATTGCGTCGATTGACATGCTGCGCTTTAAACTATTCAAATGATTGATGGAGCGACTCCTAGTTTCTAGAACAGCCGCTAGATCGTGTATGATTATTGATTTGGAGCACCTCGAGTCGATCGCAAGCGTGTTGTTTCAGCTCGTTTTTCGTTAGTCACTAGTGTTTCCCTCCTTCGTAGGCCCTAAACATTTCACAGGGGCTTGGCACTGTGCTGGCCCTGATAATACCTGCTTCAAGAAAGCTTCTCGTTTTCCTGGTAAAGGTATATTTCTTTTCAACTTCACACGCCCATTTCTGTATGTTGACACAAGTTCACAGCTCTGGTTTCTCGGTGCTCAACCGGAGCCCGTTCCCAGGCTTCCACAGGCCGCTGGGGAGGAGCCCCCTCTCTGCTGCGGTGCAGGTTACGGTCTCCGCACGGCCCCGTCTCTCAAGGCTCTGCCTGTCTGCCTCTCTCCCCCCTCCGCCGCTGCAGGTTTGCTGGCTGGAGCCCGAGCAGACGGCGGGGAGGACGAAGCCCTTCGTCTTCACGCAAGGCCAGGCCGTGCTCAACCGGTCCTTCTTCCCCTGCTGCGACACGCCGGCAGTAAAGAGCACGTACTCCGCCTCCATCAAGGTGAGGCAGCGGCGATGCCCTCCAGCCGCACCCCCCCAGCAGGGCTTGGGGGCCCCAGCCTCGTCTTCACTGTCCCATCAGGAGAACACAAAACGGGAAAGACTGCGGACGAGGAGGACATCCAGCCCTCCTGCCCCTTTTGCTTATAGATCTGAGGATCTCGCCCAGTCATTTATAACTTCAACACCACATGGCTGGGTAGCTTGTTCCCCACTCCCACCACCCTTTGTGTACAGAATTGCCTCCTGTCCTGACTGGAGGACCTCATCCAACTGTTTCTGAAAAGAAACTGGAGTACTGATTAAAACTGCATGGTTGCGTAGCTTGTTGCACACTCCTACCACCCTTGGTGTAAAGATGTACCTCCTATGGTCCACTTTAAATGCACTTGATGCATCAAATGATTATTACATTGTTGGGCTTTTTTTTCCTTATGAAAACCTTTAACAAATGAGAGATTGAAAAGCACTAAGAAACCTGCTGTGCTGCTGGAAGATCCCTTTCAGTTCTCCAGCAGCAAGCGCTGCTCGTGTTGCCTCAGATCTGTGTAGCCGGGCAGGGTGTCAGACCCTGGGGACGGCCTCTCTCCTTGCATCTGACCCCTGTGGCCTTGTGTCCCTGCTGCACACAGGTCCCAGAGGGGTTCACTGCAGTGATGAGCGCCACCACCTGGCAGCACCGCAAGGCCGACAACGTCTTCCTGTTCACCATGGAGCAGCCCATCCCATCCTACCTGGTGGCTTTGGCTGTGGGGGAGCTGGTGTCAGCCCAGGTGGGCCCCAGGTGAGCCCAACTGGGGGACAGGCAACCTGCAGCAGCTACCCCATGGGTAGTCAGTAACTAATCTTTACCAGGATCTCCTCCAGAAGTTCCCAGAAGCCTCACAGACATGGCTCGGTAGCTTGTTCCACTCCCCCACAGCCCTTTGTGTAAAGAGGCAACTCACTGATTCTGTAGCAGTCCCCTGGATTGTCTTTGCCAGGGCCTTGGAGGTGTTTGAATGCTTGAATGAGGCCGCTGTAGCGAGCCACATCCTGTAGCGTAGACGCATGGGTACAGGTGGCAGCAGGAACAGCTCTGAATTTCTGCTGCAGGGCTCTAGCACTGTACCTTTACAGTCGCACCCCAGCGTGGTCCACGGCGCCCCCTACAGTGGTGCTGAACAGCGGGATTTTCCTTCCTGGGCCAGTTTTAAACTTCTCTGACCATCTGGCTGGTGTGTTTTGATGCATAAAAATCCAGTGGAGGTAACTGTTATCTCAGTTCTGGGAACTAAGAGCTGTGGAAGAAGGAAGACCTAAAGTCCTATAGTACCTTCTTTAGGACCAGCTCTGCTGTAACTCCTCTGTACTGATGAGATGAGCAGTTTAAGTTCTGTTTTTCATTTCCCTTTGTTCATGCTGTCACTTCCATGACCAGATCCTCCATGACAGTGAAGATCTCTACGTAATGTGGGTTTGGGTTATACAGCGGTAATGCTCACCTTTTCCATTGGCTTCAACAGTAATATCTACAGATTGAGGTTCTTCCAGCAGAGCTGTTCTTGTGGTTGAAGACCATATTTGTAATCCTGTGCTGTAAATCTCATGCTCGTTGTTAAATGATTGATCTCAGCCTCTAGAGTTTCTTCATGAGAAACTTTCAAATGCCATGAGACCTCAGCATACCATGGAAAATTACAAAATAAGCACAGCACAGAATCAAAATCCAATGTGATTTAACCTCAAGAAGCACCTCGGTATCCTCTAGATTGTGATCCCCTGCAGCTGACCTCCAGAATACAGATAATGATTTGCAATAAAATCAGGCCTGAGGCATGTGGGCTTGAAACTATTTTCTAATTGTTTGCACCTCATTCAGATTACCTTTGAAAACTTGCAAGGGCCTGTTCCTCGTCAGGCTGCGTTTGAGGGGCTCCTGTCTGCCGCCAGGAGAGAATCAACCTGGATTCTTCCGAGAACACTTTGAGCTCGGCCTCTTCACAGCGGCGAGTGCCAGCTCGCTTGATCCTTGAGCCTCCTTATCAGTGCCAAAGCCCTTGCACAAGGAAACTGCTGTGTACGTTAGTCATCAATCTTCGTTCTTCACATCCTCTTGAATGTGAGCAGCCTGTTTGAAGTCCGATTTAAAAACAAACCACCTTAGTGGAGACTTCAGAGTGTCAGTCATTTCTTTTTTTTCAGCAAACATTGGCCTGTTCTGTTTGATCATCACAGGCTCGGCCTTTTTTCCCCCATTTACAAAGTACGTTTTAACAACCTGATCTCAAAGTACTACACAAAATCATGTCAAGTGTAGAGAACAAAGTTGTAAGATTTTTTCTTTTTTTAAATGCAACAGAAGGTGTTTTTTTGCTTATTGGTCCCAAATAAGATCAGTGCTGAGATGTAATGTAACATGAATATCTTCTTGCATTCACCAGGTATCTCAATTTGTACACAGATCCCTGACCCACCACTTAAATACACTAACTGGCCAAAAAATTAGCACCACCCACGGGTTAAAATGTTGTAACCTCTGCAGAAACAAAGACAGGTTTGACTCGGCTTGCGTCCCACAAGGTTTTAAAATGGGTGCAGTCCGCTCACGTGCCCGTTATCCAGCAGGATCATCTCCGTGTGGGGTTGCAGTGAGGGTACTGGTGTTGAAGGTTGGAACGGCACTTTCCAGGAGATTTGGCCAGGGGTGCTGATGGGACCACACATCACCCGTCAGGAGAAAACTCTGTTCATGTGAAGGACCTTGACATGCAGACTCTTCTTCTCCAGTCGTAAATGCTGAGGTTATGTCAGATTGCCGAACCCTGTCCAGTCCAGCCGAAGAGTGGAGTCACTCAACTGAAGCGTTAATAGGATTGTAGTCTCCATCTGGTGTGCTTTGTGGAGAAAGGCCAGCCTGTGTGTTAATATTGACCTCGCCGTGCACCAGGTGAGGTCGAGATAAGATGACCGATATTGGAAGGGTCCAGTAATTCGTAGTGGAGCTGCTTGTCCTGCCGGCTGTCCACTGTACCTCTGTCCCTCCCTGCAGGACGCGGGTGTGGACCGAGCCCTGCCTGCTGCCGGCGGCCCAGCAGGAGTTCGACGGTGTGATCGAGGAGTTCCTGGCTGTGGGGGAGAAGCTGTTCGGGCCCTACATGTGGGGCAGGTGAGTAGCCCCGCTACTGTGGGGGGGGGTGTCAAACATACCTCCAGGCCTGAGGGACTGCGGGGTCCCCTGTCAGGATTTGACCTCTGTTTGCAATTTTCGGAGTCAATTATCCGGTTAAATGTGTCCTGTCTTTTCTAGGTCTGAATCTAAAAGTTCATTTAAAAATTAAAGGAGTCTGGCACTCAAGGACGGTAGTTGGTCAGTCCAGGTTGTATTTCTGGAGGCGTGTGTTTGCAGCTGTGTTTAACTTATCTATATTAAGACACGTGAATATAATTTGTTTTCAAAACTGCTGCTTCAGAGCCATTTACATCAGGATCCCGGTGCTCCAGGCGCAGAAATGAATTAAGGGTGATGAAGTCATTGCATCAGCCAGCTTCCTCCAGACCACCGTTTTAAAAAACCCGACAGGGCACAACACTGCCAGGGCTCTTCCTGTGACCTGCTGGGCAGTAACGGGCTCGCACGGCCTGACGGAGAGAGACAGGCCTCTTCGCTCAGAAAGTGGTCAATTCCCTGAGGCCATTCTGCCCAGCTAGAGCGCTTTCAGATGCATTCTGTTCCAGGCCTATATGTAGTTAATGACTAACAGGATCAGTAAACCATTGGATTGTATAGAAATAAAATGTTATCGTTATTAATGACTGCCAGAGCCTGGTAAAAAAAAAAGATTACAAGTACAGTAGTTCCTTGCTATAGGAGCAACTGCTGTACATTTTTTTTATAAATCCAGAATTAATGGGAATTGAATTTCTGTTTATAACAGGTTTCTTGCTCCAAGCAATTTTTAAGGAACATATTAAGATTGAATAACGAAGGATTACTGTATGGGGTTAATTACACCAGTGCTGGCTTATCCTGGTCCTGGAGGGACAGTGAATCTGCAGATTTCCATTCTGTCTCGACTGTTACAATTCCAGTCACCTTGTTATTGGCTTAACTGGACCAGTTTAACAGCAGCTCCCCGCTCTTCGAGAGCTGCTGCTTTAAAGAGACCTTGAAGATCTGCAGAGATGCAAACCCTCCAGGATCAGAACTGGGCCAGAACTAGACTTCCCTGGATCGGACCGGCTGCGTAACGGGGCAGCTCAGCTGGGGTTAGACCCAGAGATCCCTGTTCCAGGCCTTAACTAAATTAGAGATGAGCTAGAGCTTCTGGAGGCAGGATTGCAGGAGGTACCACCTTAACATTAACGTCTTTGAAAGGGGCTGGTAATACTCAAACCGTTTAGAGAGAGGGTTTGCTGTTCACCCCCAAAACACAAAAATCAGGACAGTGTCACGGCCGCAGCCTGGCAGTTCTGTTTGTGGTGCGTGAGAAGTGTAGTTGAACTTCTGCACGCCTGAAGGAGGCACAAAGGATGGTGATGTGGAGCACAAACCTGCGCGCTATTGCCTCTCAGGTACGACGTGCTGTTCATGCCCCCCTCCTTCCCCTTCGGCGGCATGGAAAACCCCTGCCTGACCTTCGTCACGCCCTGCCTGCTGGCCGGGGACCGCTCGCTGGCCGGCGTCATCGTGCACGAGATCTGCCACAGCTGGTTCGGCAACCTCGTCACCAACGCCAACTGGGGCGACTTCTGGCTCAACGAGGGCTTCACCATGTACGCCCAGCGCCGCGTCTGCAAGGAGATCTTCGGTACGCCAGGACGTGATGGCCTGCTGTCCCGGCCGCGCGACCCGCCGTGCTCTTCTATTGAAAAGCTCTCAAGAGCCCAAACTCGAGTAGCGGGACCTTCTTGCCTTTGTTTCTCCATAACTAGCAGCCATATCACCCTGCAGGTCACAAATGGCAGCCCATTGAAGCTCAGCAGGTGTGAGCCTGGTCTGTACCTGGATGAGAGACCTCCTGGGAAAAACTAAGGTGGCTGCTGGAAGTTGGGGAACCAGCAGGGGGCGCTCACCCTGCGGTCTGTGTGGGACCTAATGCCCCAGTATAGTGACGGGGACACTATACTGTAAAAGGGCGCCGTCCTTCAGATGAGACATAAAACTGAGGTTCTGACTCTCTGTGGTCTTTACAAATCCCAGGGTGTTTCTCAAAAAGAGTAGGGGTGTGATTTCCCATTGGCCCTTACCAATCATGTTCTCCTAATAATCCCCATCTCTGAACTGGCTTCATCACTGTGTTCTCCTCCCCACTGATATACTGATGTGTGGTGAGGGTACTGGTCACTATGCCTGCTGTTGCATCATCCAGGTGGGGCTGCACACTGGTGGTGGAGGGGAGTCGCCATTACCTGAAAAGCGCTTATAGTGGAGTGTCCAGAAAAGTTCTATATACATGATTGGTGAGTGCCAGAGGGGAAAAATCTAGTATATACTAAGTTAAATTATAAATCTGGAAAATATGGTCTTTTTTTCATCCTTCAAGCTCCAAAAGCGGTATCCTGTGAACGGGTCACCTTTGCTGAATGTCATTTGAGATGCCCGCTTGTGCCACCTGACTCTCCTCCCTTCCCCAGGGGAGGCCTACACCTGCCTGGAGGCGGCCACTGGCAGGGCCCTGCTGCGCCAGCACATGGACAACACCGGACAGCAGCACCCGCTCAACAAGCTGAGGGTCAAGATCGAGCCAGGTCAGCTCGGCCCGCTCCTGTGCGCCGTCGGAAAGCCGGGGCGATCGGTTTGAAAGGCGGCTGTTCGTTTTCGGCTGTGGGATGGGGCGTGATGTTCGCTTAAGCCGACCTGATAAAGCTCGCCCTCGGTGCCCTGCAGGTCCAGGCGACTACAAGCATGGGATCACCATTGAGAGCAGGCCATTAGTTTTAATCCTTTTATCTTTGTTTATTTAAACCAAGAGCAGAAGTGACCCCGTATTACAGGCAAAATTAAATGACCTCTTCTAATACGACCTCTTATTTGTAACTGAATCAAAGGTTACACGCGTAACTTGAGAATTAACATTACCAGATGTGCCATTACTTAAGATTAAATTTACACATGTTTCTTAGATAATTAGGAAACTCAAACGTCGCATATAAGGAATATTATAGTGTAAGAAACTGAGGGTTTTATACAATTTACAAATTTTACATGTTAAATATTATTCAGAGCAAATAAACTGTTACCACCCTGCAAATAAAGAATATTGAGAGGAGACGGTTCGTTTTAACTCTTTCATGATCTTTATTTAAACTAAGAGCCTGACCTGCTCACTGCTTCTCCGTCCGCTCGACAGTAGCAAAACAAAGAGCTGGACGGTTCGGCATTACCACACCCTGAACCAATCCTCATCTGTCTGCCCCCACCACAGGCGTGGACCCCGATGAGACCTACAACGAGACCCCCTATGAGAAGGGCTTCTGCTTCGTCTCCTACCTGGCCCACCTGACCGGGGACCAAAGCCGATTCGATTCTTTCCTCAGGGTCGGTGTCATCACTCCCCTTGTGTGGGAATCGTCCTGTTGGGGGAGGGAGGATGTAGACCTTCACAGACTCTTTAATAAGGAGAGGTGCCAGAGCTTGACTGTCAGCAGGCTGTGCAGAAGCCACACAGTCAGACGCACGGCTGTGAATCTCCACACCCTTAAGGAACAGGATTTGGCAGAAACGATTCCAGATGCTGATCGCAGACTAGTACTCGCTCCTCTGTCCTGTCACCCCTCAGTGCACTTGGTAATATAATCCAGGAACCCACCCCCCCCCCAGCCAGCCTGGGTCATGCTGGTCTCCAGTTTCACTCCCGATTCCTGTCGCTCAGAGTGGAAGAGCACTGTTGTCAGCATGAGATCCAGCTCATCTGGCTTTTTTTAATACATGTACTTTATGAAAATCTGTAATGGGGGTGTTAGTGGGATTCCCTGCTCTCTTTAATGCACCATCATCTGAAGAGCTGGGAGAACTGGATTCAGTCAGCCAGTGTAGGGCACGCTGGGACCAGTGGTTTAGGGAAGGTATATGCAGATCTGGAGTGGCTTCAGTCAAGACCAAAGTGGTGAGCAGCTCCAGTCCTTGAGGGTTAGCAGCTGATGGCCAGATGTCCCCCTGTCCAGGCCTGCCCTTAGGTACCGGTGCTGAGAGCATAGCGCTAGTGTTTTTTTTTCTCCAGGCCTATGTGGACAAGTTCAAGTTCCGCAGTGTGGTGGCCGAGGACACCCTGGAGTTTTACCTGGAGTACTTCCCGGACCTGAAGGAGAAGGACGTCCACCGGATCGAAGGTAGGGTTCTCCTTTGAGGGAGCAGGGTGCTCGATAACAGAACCGGCCTGCCCTCTCCTCTCTGGCCGTTACAGGATTCCAATCCAGCCAGCCTGTCAAAAGTGCCCCTTCGCTCCCATTTTCCATGTTTTTGGAGGCAGTGCATTTCTTTGGGTTGAGCAGTTTTATTTTTTGAGGTTTCTGTCGCTTGTGGTGACAGGAAACAGTCCTGCTCCTGATGGGCGACATTTTTCCAGCTTTGCTCGTCGAACAGTCAGCCACTAGGAGTGGAGCCGGGCCTGCAGCTTGGCGCTCGTGTTGCCCAGGCCAACTGGATGCTGCGCTCGGTTGCGACCCGAGATGTGAGATTCGCAGCCATCACGATCGTCCTTCACTCCCATCACAACTGTCTATACACTGTGGAAAGACAGTAGAGGAAACAAGACAGTCTGTGCGGGTCCTAATGCCCCAGTATAGTGACGGGGACACTGTACTGTAGAAAGGCGCCATCCTTCTGCTGAGATGTAAAACTGAGGTCCTGAGTCTCTGTGGTCATTAAAAATTCCAGGGTGTTTCTTGAAAAGAGTAGGTGTGTTACCCCCAATGTCCTGGCCAAATTTCCCATTGGTCTTTACCAGTCATGGCCTCCTAATAATCCCCATCTCTGGACTGGTGTCATCACTCTGTTCTCCTCCCCACTGATAGCAGGTGTGTGGTGAGGGTACTGGTCACGATGGCTGCTGTCGCATCATCCAGGTGGGGCTGCACACTGGTGGTGGTGGTGGAGGCGAGTCCCCATTACCTGTAAAGTGCTTTGAGTGAAGTGTCCAGAAAAGTGTTATGTCCGTGTAAGGAATTATTATTTATTACTGTTAAGAGGTGGTGATGTGTCCTGTCTTCTCCTCCGGCTGTGCTGCAGGGCTGGAGTTTGACCGCTGGCTGAAAGTGCCCGGCTGGCCACCCTACCTTCCCGACCTGTCGGCCGGTCAGAGCCTGATGAAGCCAGCGAAGAGTCTGGCAGCACTGTGGGCAGAGGAACAGCTGGATGTGGTAGCCATCGCTGCCATTGACCCGGTGCCCTGGAGGACCTACCAGACTGTCTACTTCCTGGATAAGGTCCTGGAGAAATCTCCACTGCCCACTGGTGAGGAACTGCACTTGTCATGCTCTTTCCACCAGCACAGATTCACCTTGTCATCCACTGAAACTGGAATGGGGAGTCCTTGAGGAGGGACACATTCTCATCTCAAGTCTGGTCTTTCTCCGTTAAAGGCACTGGTGTGATATTACCGTTCACCACTAGATGGCAGACTTGGTGTTAAAATTATTTTGCACAACTAGAGATTTTTCCATTCACAAGGAAGGATGTCTCGCAACATACAGCACTAAAGAGAAGGCTAGTCAGCGTTTCACATACTTTTTCAAGAATTAACAATAGCTAAAGTTGTTTATTATTGTTAAATATTCAGACTCATTAGAAGGAGACATAGTATTGGTGCTTCGTTTGAAACTATTATTAACTTGTTTGTTCAGAAATTCTGCATAGTATTGTATTGTTATCATTCATCTTTTCAAAGTGGCATTAATGGGCCTAGTGAGTGTCTGACAGGAAATTGAGACTGCAGATTGGAGACTGTGGAGTCCTCTTCAGACTTGTTCCTCTACAGATGTATGTCTTGGCACCGTGCCTCTGAGGCCAGATATTTCCCGCTTAATCTTCAGTAATTCCAAGAAAACTGACAATGTTTTTGCAGTGAATGAAAGTGATCTGAAAGTGAGTGATGTTGTAATCACTTGAGTAAATAAACTGGTGAGTGATTGCCAGTTTTGTGTTTCACATGGTATCTGAAGTGTCCTGTGAAGTCTAGTCCCATGGAGCTGACTAGTGCCAAGAGTTGGAGGTGTCCAGTTTAGACAAGGGGCAACAGTGTGGCTGTACAAATGGGATGTGGGATATGTGTTCATCTTACTGGCCCTGTGAGGGATTCTGGGAGCTGTAGTGTCCGGGACTTTTGCCTTGGTAGGTAGGTATAGATGTCAGAACAGTTGTTATTTGCAACTGCCAGATGATTGTCTCTTTCTTCTCTCCCCCCTTTCCTCTTGGATGCTCATGATCCAGTTCTCCATGTGTCTTCTGGGAGTTTGCAACTCCTGGAGGACGTCGGATACTGACCTCTCTGGCTTTCTTACTCTGTCTGTGGTCAGGTCAACTCGAGAGGTTTGCCCAGCAGTATCCGCACATCATGGGGTCCCACAATGCCGAGCTGCGCCTGCGCTGGGCCCAGATTGTCCTGAAGAACCAGTACAAGCCCGGCTTCCAGCATGTCAGGGCTTTCCTCAGCTGCCAGGTCAGGGGTCACGGCGACGCACATTGATACTGAATCACATCACAAACCGTGCAGGAGTCTCAGCTCCTGCAGTGATGCAGTTGCTCCTTCCGGGCCAAAGGAAGAGGCTGGTTTGAGTGGTCTGACTGATCAGGTTTAATAAGTACAGGGAATACCTGATCCAGTGGCACAACAGCAGGGCCCCACTGGGGGGCATACACTGCCAGTCTGAAGGAGCTGAACATTACAAGAACACTACAAGGGGACCTCATTCAAGTATTCAAAGTCCTCCAACACAGTGACAAAATCAGCCCAGTAGCCTTCTTTAGAATCAAAAGTGAAAAACAAATTGGGGGGCAGAGGTGGAAACTGTGACAGTGTGCTTAAAAGTGAGAACAGCAGGCACTTCCTGCAGAGCAAAGGGTTGTGGAAGTGTTAACAAGCTGCCCACCAAAGCCATTGAAGCCGATACTTCGTCTTCTTTCAAGAACCAGTAAGAATAGTAACTACCTAATGTAAAACACAAAATGCAGAGTAGGTTGAGGAGGCTCTGTATGTCCTGAAAGACGGCGCGTGAATGCAGTTGTAGAAAAGGAGCATGTTTTCCCCACCCTCTGGCTTAACGTTGCTGGAGCTGAAGGTGGTTCCAGCTCTTAGTCCTGCAGCTCTCTGGACACTCACAGGTACTGTCTTATTTCGTTGCTGTGAATTCTCCGGCTGTCTTGCAGGGAAAGCAGAAGTACACGCTGCCCTTGTATCGAGCCATGTGGAGCGGCTCGGAGAAGACCAGGGCCCTGGCCAAGGAGATCTTCTCTGCCACCTCCGAGCAGCTGCACTGCATAGTCCGCAGCTACATCCAGAAAATACTGGACAACCCAGCTCCTGTGTAAGGAGACCGTGTGGCGTTTAGCATGCCAGTG
Source organism: Lepisosteus oculatus (assembly GCF_040954835.1). Classification (NCBI taxonomy): domain Eukaryota; kingdom Metazoa; phylum Chordata; class Actinopteri; order Semionotiformes; family Lepisosteidae; genus Lepisosteus; species Lepisosteus oculatus. The sequence goes on from NC_090700.1 coordinate 30,230,514, forward strand.
AGTGCTCTGTGCTTGCAATCATATCAAGGTTTTTAATTTTTTTTTAATCAAGATCAATGATCCTACTTTTTCTGGAAATTTTGAGATAATTGAATGAATACATGGAAATGCAGAGGACACTGGGAAACCTGTTAAAAAAGTTTACTGTTGAAAAGAGACGATGTGGCAGTCTTGTTTTGAAAATTACTAGTTTTATTAGGTATCATGAAGAGTTGATGCCCTGTGTTTGGAGTGAAATATTTTAAGCATTTTAAAAGGAAACAAGTGAAAGAAATTAAGCAAAGCTACTCCAGCACAGATAGCCAAGTGAGAGCTTAGGGCAGTCTTAACATTACTTGTATTTATCTCAATTTTCTTCCAAGGTGAAGACACTGACAATGTTAATGAAAAAGATTCACATCTGTACTTACTCCTGTCTCTCGATTTGTAGATCTGACACTTTAATAAAAGATGTAACCAAGCATTCCCCTTATCGTGCAGTAAGTGCATTTTAAAAAACAGGATCCCTGAATTAAAAATTGAGCAACAAGCTGGAGTGAAGATTACAAAACAAAAACTGAGTACCACAGCAGAAAGGAACATTTATTTAAGAAGTTTTTACACGAAAGATTGACAATATTATTTCCCATCATAAACAACATTTGTACATTGTAGTCAGGTCCGTAGACAAGCATTGCAGCGTCTGTCTGCTGTACCAGGAACACTAAAGACTGCAGCGATGTTGTATCTAGCACGTGCTTACTTTGTACAAATCGAGAATAACTGAATGGCTGAAGAGTACTGACTGTGCATGTGAAGTGTGCACATAACTCAGAACAGTCACTACACAGATACACACAGACAAACTGATTAAAGCCCAGTGGAGCTGTAGCAATAGTCACATTATTTGTACCACTTATTTGGTCAAGTTAAGTGCTACAAGTTTCAGTTTTTATTTTAAATTATTTTAAAATCAGATTGCAAGGACAACCATAACCCATGCCAACTGATCTACTGCAGCAGCTTCAGTTTCACTAATGGTGTGGGAATAGAGCATATCCATGTCTGCAACTTTAAAGCTCAACAGTATTAAATAAACTACCCCAGCTAAGCACAGGGGTTGTAAAACAAAAGAATTAGCATGGAAATAAACTGTAATATGACAGTAGTCAGGTGTTTTCAGGCCCCTGTCCATCTTATGTCCCCAGCACCACAATTAAGTAGGGTGACTTCTTAGGTCACTTCTCCTAAAATGGCCAGCATACCTATGAGAGCTGTCAAACCTTTGTCATTGATACCTATAGACAGCCTGCCCTGAGAGAGGAAGACTAAGATCAACTGACTTCTGGGCCTCAGTGTTCAAAACCCCAAGTGTTTTCAAACATCTTCAATGCTGTCTCTTGTTTGACAGTAATGAACTAAACAAAAAACTCCATTACTTAAAACAGAACACCAGTCAGCATCATGAATTAAACAATCTTTTCCAGTCTAAAGTGCTGCTTCCAGAAAAACTTATTGCAATCTGCAGGATGTAACTGAGGCTCAGGAAAAAGGCAAACTCCAGAGGTTTTTTGAAGGTTTTTTGAAGAGATGCAGCTATTGAGTATTTCTATGTTGCAGAACTATGGTTGGAGGATGCCAAAATCTATCATACAGCCCTGGTACTGTCATGGTTCAGGTCCTATAGACACTCAGGCTGCCAAATACACAGGAGCACCTCTTGCCATAGGGCAGGACTCTGTCTCATATTAATCAAGGCAAGGAGACATAAGTTAGAGTACATTACATATATATACTATTTATAGATTATATAAATATAAAATTTTCTCCCTAAATCATTCCCCTAGTTTTCCAATTGACCCACAGGACATTCCTTTAGCAATGTTTTTGACTGGATTTTAAAACAGCACAACAGTTCATTCACATCTGTTTTTTTGTTTTAATTAAAAAACAAATGCCCTCCTAAAAATCAAGACCAGTAGGAAGTGGGGTTTCTTTATGATCAACACGCCTATACTGGTCCTGGTGACCTGGCACTCAAAAAGGGCTCTGGCACTAAGAACAGAGATGAAGGTTGAGCGTTACATTCCAGGTAAGGCTTTGTGATCTGCTCAGAAAGGCAACTTTATTCACCTCTAGCTCCTCTCCACAATACAGGTTTTGATCCTATCAGGACAAGAAACAACAGGCTTTAACTGAGGCAAGCAACATGCACCAAGCAGTTGTGGGCAGCTTTTATATACAGTTATAATACAGATTCAAACTGGATCGCAGCATAAGCTGTGAAAGAATCACAACACCTTACTTGTTCCTGGCTTGTGCCTTTAGTGCCCCACTCAGGTCTTTCCAGCTTGAGACTTACTCTATAAGATGTTTTCAAGAACATTCACTTAATCCTCATTCGCAAGCAAACCAGGTCTCACACCTTCGATCTGCTCTTGGAGGCAATGAAAAGCCAAATCCTTATCCATCTGAGCTACTGATCCTTACCTAGTAGAGGAACCTCTCTGCTCTCCTGCTTCTGGGAAGACCATAGAAAATGAGCCACTGGGGCTTGTGAAGCTTCTTTCTCATTATTTACTTTTGCAGAGCAGCAGTTATCAAGTAGGCCTGAGAGATCAGAAGCATCCCAACTGGGGTCTCACACATACACATACAACAATATAATAATCAGTTACGGTTTAGATCAGCAGTCTCTTAGTTGTGGTCAATGTGTTCTGCTGAGTGAGAAGCAGAAGGGTTTTTCTGCAGGGGAAGAATCACTTCCATCAGCCTTAGAAATCAGGATGGAGATGGACTAAATGTGCAAGACCAGTACTGAGAAGGGCAGGTGCTGTTGATGGTTCAGACAAAAAAAAAAATCAGATAAAAATACAAAACTAATAAAGAATACATTTTCCTCTCTCCCAGGCCACAATGATGTGTCGAATATCAAAAATCTCTGTGTGCATGGTTTCCTGGTCTCTTCTCTATAGGTACTCCAGCATCCCAATGAGAGTTCATGAGGAAAGTAAAAGGCTTGGCAGGGACAGGGCCCAAGGCGTTCTTACTGGTACTGCCGATAGTCTCCAAAGGAGGGCGAGGGCATGGAGGAACCCTCTTCAGGAAACTGGGGACCTGCAGGGATAGCAGCAAACGTGCAGAAGATCAGAACACAGACATGTCTGTCCCAAATACGTTCCTTCACAGAGAAGGCTGCAACCTGCTGGTTTTCATTTCCTAAACCAATATTCTTAACTATTCTTCTTTGCATACTCCCCTTATTCTGAATCACTGCATGAGCTAACCGCTTCACAGAGCCTTACAACCGTAGGAATGATGCGCCTTCTTCCGACAGCTCTCCAGGATAACAGGTGACCTGGGGTCACAAGTCCCAGGGGTCCCCACAAACCAAGGCCACCCTGGATTACCCAAACCCACCCATCTCCAGCTGAAGTGACTCAGACTGAAACCAGCAACATCTAGACTGGGAAGCTCAACATGCGTTTCAACTTAAGAGCCCTTGGTTTTAGTTCCAGATGAAGTCTGAATGACAAATATTTGGTCCGGTGGTGGATGAGAATATGGTTGCCAGGTTACCACTTCACTTGCCAGGAACAGACCACTTCACTATCCCAATAAAACCTGCAGGAGAGCTGCTCTTAGAATGTGCACAAGACCCCTCTGCCAGCTAAAACAGATAAACAGATCAGGACAAGACACGATCAGAAGCACAGAGTGAGCACACAGGCCTTTCAACAGCAGGGACCTTTAAATGGACTTTGTATGTGCTCAGTCTTTGTTACATCAGTATATCCATCTTCTATCCTCTCCTTCAGAAAGGCTGTTATTTAATTGCTGTCTGCTTCTGCCCCACTACATCTCCTACAGGATTCTAACCCCCTCTGTTTTTTGTGCTAATAATTGTTACGGTTTTTGCTGTTTAAAATGTTTTTTTCCAGCAAAGAGCTTTGAGAAGATGCTTTTAAAGCCACGATGTTAAAATAAAGTTTATGATAACTAGTTGAAGTACAATACATTAAAGTCTGGAAAACACTCAGTTTAATTATGTAAATCACTAATCCAAAAGAATTAAAATGGCTAAGATGCTTACACCTTCCTTAGGAACTCAGCAAAGTTCTAGAAAAACAGACAACATACTGAAAAGATTTTCTAGACAAAACTGTATTAGTCCGTCTTGGTATAAATGTAGCGTCTAAGCAGTAGTTCCCAAAATGCATCCTAGTAGTGCATGTCTGTCTTATAGAGCTGTCTTAGCAATATATTCTGTTCACTCCCTTATTAGCCAATTGCATTTCACTATGTCAAACACGTCCAACAGCTGCTCACCTCTTAAAAACGCAATTAGTTCACTTATTTCTCCAAGTAACAATGAGAACATCATGCAGAGCAATAATGTTCACCATTTAGAATCATGTTACAGCAGACTGTCTTCATTCAGATCACTTCAGTGACAACCTTTTACAATGAATACAGAACAGCAAAGTGGGCAGATACCTGAAGACAGGCACAAATACAAGCCATCAACAAAAACTACCAACTGTGGACATCGCAGAACCATAAACAGACTCAAGGCAAGCCTCACCCTCCACGTGCAAATAGAAATAATAAAACAAAAAGAAATGGGCACAAAAACCCCAAATACAACTAAAAACACACTGGAATAGCCTTTTGTTGGACGAGTGCCACTGCTTTTTTTGTGCTAATAATTGTTACCGTTTTTGTTGTTTAAAATGTTTTTTCCAGTAAAGAGCTTTAAGAAGATGCTTTTAAAGCCACAATATAAAAATAAAGTTTATGATAACTAGTAGAAGTACAAAACATTTAAGGCTGGAAAACACTCATCTTAATTATGTAAATCACTAATCCAAAATAATTAAAATGGCTAAAATGCTTACACCTTCCTTAGGAACTCAGCAAAGTTCTCATCCGTCCTTCAGATGAGATGTTAAACCGAGGTCCTGACTCTCTGTGGTCATTTAAAATCCCAGGGCGTTTCTTGAAAAGAGTAGGGGTGTAACCCTGGCGTCCTGGCCAAATTTCCCATGGCCTCCTAATAATCCCTATCTATGAATTGGCTTCATTACTCTGCTCTCCTCCCCACTGATAGCTGATGTCTAGTGAGCGTTCTGGCGCACTGTGGCTGCCGTCGCATCATCCAGGTGGGGCTGCGCACTGGTGGTGGTGGAGGGGAGTCCCCATTACCTGTAAAGCGCTTTGAGTGGAGTGTCCAGAGAAGCGCTATATAAGTGTAAGCAATTATTATTATTATTATCCATCACCACAAAGCACACTGGTGAAGCACTTGCGAACAACAGCTTAAAGCCACCTCTTTAACACAAACACCTGGAAACGAGGACAGCAGCAGAGATAATCCACAGGAGTTTACCCTATGGGCACTATCGCACATTTCAGCAAGAACAAGAATGTAGAAAAACATGACGCTGTAGACAAGACTGATAACACAAAGGTTCTCGAAGCTTCACACTCAGCAGTTAAAGAGTGGAAAGGAAAGGTGCCATTATCAAACACCACTTGATATCAATAATGACTTGGCCTTGATATCCGGAGTTCATTAGTAAAGGGACTCCTCAACAACGTTCATTTTTCACTCTACAACTGGGTGAGCACAGTGGCTCATCTTTCAGGTGCTTGATGGCCAGCGATCGTGGAATTACCCACATGGGCCAGCTGCACAGAAATTCACACCCATGGCTCAAAATCCATGAATGGGAGGCACTGCGGAGAACAGGAGCTCTGAAGGCCACTTGGGTGCACTGTACCTTTCACAGGAAACACAGCCCATGCTGCTACAACTTGCTGGAAGTGTCAACTTAAAGAAAGACAATGTTGGAAAAAGAATCAATTTGATCAAAGCATGTCTTCTACACCAACAAGTCAATCTGCTGCTCTACACAGAGGTTTGCTGGCTCTCCCTGGGAGAGCGTTTGACCGAGTTTTATGTACTACCCTATGAAGTCAATCGTATTTCTCACAGATTAGCCCTTTCTTCTCTCGGTTTCTTCTCTGCACCGCCTAAACGAGTTTAAGCCTTTAAGGGCTGAGTGCAACAACTCTCAAAGTGCAGGACATAACTGAAGCCACGACTGAAAGGATGGACATCTGGGCTGGTGGGGTGGAGAAATACAGCACAGAGGTGTTTCCTAGCCTGCACGAATTCCTGGCAAATAAAAAGCTATAATTTCAGGGGTGACACTGGGCAACACCGTCACAAACCTGACAACAGTAAAATGAAAATTTTCCTAAATAGCTTTGCTTAAATTGGTTGATCGTTTTATCCAGTTTAGATATACAGCTAGGTATTTTAACTGAGAAATTTGGGTGAGGTATAAAAGTATAACAGCAGCAGTGTCTCACCTAGGATTTGAACCCATAACCTTCCAATTACAAATCAAGAATGCCAACCACTGCACCACTCTTTCTTTTTTTGCAACACCTTTCTCAACTTTTCCTCCAACGTCCAGATTATCTATTAACAAACGAGCAAGAGAGTCCCATAGAACAGAACCCTCAGGACTGAATTCCAGCAAAAGCACAGGTCAGAGATTCAGATGTCTGACAGGGCACTTAAGGTTTTAATGCACTGCGCCTTGAGATGCCTGAAAGTGGATTTCTGGCTTTCACCAGGACGAACCCATTCCCTCTGGTGCCCAATTCTATTATTGTATATTTAGAATTATACACACTTATGTTCCATGAAACTGGGTCATCCACCACACTAAAAGCAACATATATTCAATGCAATATTAAATACAATTGCAAAATTATTTACAGATTGTGTGGGAATTCAATGGCTTAAGATACAAAAAAAAGTGTCCACAAAGCGGGATGCAGTAAGTTGGGGGGTCTGTAAAGGCCCGGCAGACAAAATGTTTTGGAATCACCGGTTTAGACTTTTAAACTTGCTATAGATGGTCTTTAACAAATTATTTTAAATACTTTCACTCACTCAAACACTAGAGCATCAGTTATTAACTCCTCACGCACAGCAGAACACTTGGGGCGGAGCGGTGTCTCTGTGGCTAAGGATCTGCGCCTGTGACTGGAAGGCTGCCAGTTCAAACCCCGCAGCCGGCAGAGGAATCCTACTCTGTTGGGCCCCTGAGCAAGGCCCTTAACCCCAGCTGCTCCAGGGGCGCCATACAATGGCTGACCCTGTGCTCTGACCCCAAGCTTCTCTCCCTGTCTGTGTGTCTGTGTCTCCATGGAGAAAAGCTGGGGTATGCGAAAAGACGAATTCCTAATGCAAGAAATTGTATAGGGCTAATAAAGAAACATATACACATTACATTACTTGTTAAAAAAGACCCATTTTGAATGAGCAGTCTACTCTGCTCTGGTCCACAAATACATCACAGTCGTACGTCCCAGCCGCCGTTCCTTTACTTTCTTTCTGGCTTCCCTTTCCCCATCTGTAAAATTCACGAAAAGGCACGTTACTGCATCGCTGTCATTCCTGTGCAGACCTCTAGCCTGCCTGCAGACACTCACCTGTGGGGAACTGCGAGGAAGCAAACCTCGTTAAGAGGATCCCGGCGCCCTCGATCAACGCCAGCAGAATGCCACCCATGGCCGCAGAGCCCACCATAGCCACGGGGCCGTCTGAGAACACAAACACAGGGACCTTAGTATCTCTGGAGGCAGGCAGGAGCCTGAACCAGTGCCTCAGAGCTCAGCGGTGTGAATCTCTCTCGTCGTGCCCGGGGGAGAACACGTGAGGATAGGCAAAAATCCCTAAACCCAGATGTGCAACGCAGCAGGCACCCCCAAGAAGACTCACAGCTGTCAGCTCTTCAGAAGGTGCTTTGACTTGGGTAGGGAATACTTCAGTAAAACAGATATGGCTTGCTTTTCATAAACGTGGGGCATACAAATATTTCTGCACTATTTCTCTTGTCCAGGAGAAAAAAAAATCAATTCAATGCATTCACAAACCGCTATCGTTTGGGGGGGAGTGAATGCTTTCTGAAGGGAGGAAAATGGGCAAGGATCAGTAGGAAGCCGGCACCCGTTACCCCACCCACGCCCATCGCTGAGGGGACAGCAGCTCTCGGGGGCGAAAGGAAAAAGGGGGGTACTCACTGCGCGCCGCCAGGATGGCCCCCGTCATGGCCCCGCTGGTGATGGAGTTCCAGGGGTCCTCCTTGCCCCGCATTTTCACCATGCTGCAGTCAATCATGGAGAACAGGCCCCCCCACACAGCGAAACTCCCTGTCCGACACAAGCACAGGCTACTGCAACACGCCTCAGCATGACACTCTGGTGACTTTCCTAAATGTCATCTGAAAACGTACCCCATTTCTTTCCATCTCAATTTATCTTGTCATGTATTATTTGAAACGTGGATTTATGACGTACTGTCACTTTTGATTGTTAACTGCCTTCTTTAATTGCAAGGGAAACGCATTGCTATTCCACCACATTACTTGTTGCGATTTTAATCTCTCCGCATTTAATTGTCAAGCACCTTGCCCTACAAGTTCGCATAAAAGTGGCTATATAAATAATATATTTGTCTCGGTCACAAAGGCTCGCTCGGTACAGCAGGCGAACAGTAGCGCACCGTGCATGTGGACCTGCGAACACTCACAATTTTATCTGACTCCCCCCCTCCCCCACCCGTCTCCCACCCGCTCACCTCCCAGCTGGGGGGCTCTTGTCTTGATGGCCGTCACGCTGCCTCGCAACCTGTGACTCATTCCCTGGAGAAACACACAACAAGCCCAAGCAGGTCAGCCAAGCACAGCTACCGAAAGCGTCAAACACCTGTTTCAGCTGACGACACTGCAGTTACGTTGAAAAGGTCAAAAACACGAGTTTCCAACTAGTCTCATATACTGTAGACAGCGAGGGTCTAGAAGCAGGACAACATCATGACATCTGAAGGACCAAGTGTCCATAATAAGCAACTGTAGTGAAAGCAGCAAGCTGACAAACTCAAGACACTGCGGAAACCCCAGCAGCACTAATGTGGAGAGGCACTCATAGCATCGCTGTGAGACTGGCGTAGGCAAACATCATAGGAGGAGTACTCTGGCAGTAGGACTGGGGCTCTGGAAAGACATGCAGAGGCACTTTGGACAGTAAAGCTGACAAGCAAAAAGCAGAATGTTTATTAAAGTGTCTGTATAGTCATCATCTAAAGCACAGACATTGTCTGTCAGAGAATTTGAATTCAGGACGCCAAAGTATTAAAATATAGAGGAAGTGAAAAAATAAACACAGTGAAGAATGACCATGATTGTTAAAGAGAGTGCAACTTGACATCTAAAACCGAAACCCCCAAACTGTCATGTATGTACGTTTCAGTCCTGGGATTAGCTTCTTGCTGCAGCTTTAAAGTAGCAAAGTACAGCCTTATATCTGGAAAGGAAGCTTCAATCATGCCCTCAGCTACTGGAGCTTTACTGCAGCTCAGTGAAAGCACTAGGGTGCAACAAACAAAGCACTAAGAACAGATAGAGCTTCTTACACAGCACTAGAGAGCTAGAGGAAATTATTTAGATGCCGCTAGTAGGCAGAGCCTTTAATAAAGGACAGGAGCCTTCTCGCGTAAATAGACGTTTGCAGTTCTATATAAGAGATCAAGAAAACCGGGAAAGTACAAAGTGAGTCAAGACCTGCCAAATGCAAGTGACTGTTATAAATATCTGTTCAATTGAACACTGTGAAATCCTGCCACGGACAAAACACAACATGGGCATAAAAGGATTTCAGTCTCCTGTACTAAAATTACCAGAAAGAGTTTCCACACATGTGCTGATGTTCACGTCTTGCAAATGGAAGGGCCACATGAGGTCTGGTTCATGATAAGGCAGTGCTGAATGTGCCCCCCACTTCCCCCATTCTCTACAGTCCAGCACAAGGCTGGAAGCTTTCAGTAAGGACAGCAGACAGAGGAAAGGCTAGAAGGAAAGTCACACTCTTAGTTTAAATACACAGGGGGCAACAAAAGCACTGACAGGACAAGCAGAGCCAGGCTAGGTCAATGGTCCAAAAGAGATGGGCAAAGCAGGGAAATATTTTGAGAAAAACATCAGTTCCGGTGATCAATGTGATGTCAATATGGAGTAATTATAGCAATTTAAAAAATGTGAAATTTTAGAAACCTTAAAAACTGAATGAATTACTTTTTTATAGGTAACTACCCCCCAAAACTGCAAAGGACAGCAGAGTTGATGTATAGATTCTCTCTCCTGAGAACCACTTTTTTTTCTGGTTTTCATTCCATCACGATGGTGGAACTGAAGAAACGGAGATCCGCCCGGGTAATTTATTCAGCTTCCTGGTCTTAAGACGGGGCCCTCTCCAGTCCTGGTCTTCATTCTGACTGAGCTCTGCATGGACCTGAAATCAGCCTCATAATTCGCTTTTCGTTATGTCAGCTACAAAAAGCTGAACATTTCAAGTTACTTAAAACTAGTTAAGAGCTGAAGACAAGAGCTTTGAAAAGGACCTGATTATTTGTCCCATTAAATAAGTTCGGCTGGAATGAAAGAAGCAGGCTGGCCAGCAAGACAGGGCTGTGAGACTCCAGGCCCTGCGATAGAGGAGTAGTGTCCCAGTACTTACAGCAGGTGAATTTCTAAAGCCCTTGACTGCCTGGAATATTCCTCCTCCAATGGCTCCCATGGTGAAGGCACCCCCACAGTCATCCACGATCCTCCAGGGGCTGCAGAAATAAAGCCATCAATAACTTTCTAATGACCTGCCGGCACAATCGATTTGACATTTTCCTGCTCCACCGATCATGGAGAGAGAGAGAAGCAGTTCTGCCCCAGGATGTGTCCCACTGGCCCCTCTGCCTCAGCCTGCATTCTGAAGGTACTGAAATACAGAACCAGTGCACAGGAGCTGCAGTCTCCCTTCTGATGTGCACCCTTTAACAGATAAATATATCAAATAAGCAAGAAAAACTTAATACATCTGTCTAAGCCAAGAAAAACATTCTCAAACATACTTATACTCTGTACAAGACTCTGTCTTATACTCGATATATTTATACTCTGCTACTTTTCTCTGCTGTTAAGAACGCAAGCTTCTAAGAGCACTGAGCATAAAGGTGCAGGGAAGTGATGAGAGATTCCACCTGCAATACACCCTCCTTGCCAGCAGAGGCTGTTGATTACAGACCAAAAAAGAGTTACCTAACTCATCCATCAAATATCCAACTGTATTATACAACTCAGGGTTGCACGCACACACACACACCCTCACCTAGGGCCAGTTCTTCCCAGAAACGAATTAACCTACCAGTATGTTTTTAGACTGCAGGAGGAAACCAGAGCATCTGGAGAAAACACAGGGAGAACATACAAACTCCACACAGACAGCAACCCAGGTCCCGAATTGAACCCAGACCCCAGTGCAGTGAGGCAGCAATGCTGATCACTATGGCACCCTGCCGCCCGCTACCTCACCTTTTTCTCTTTAATTCGCGCAGATTAAACTAGTTCAAGTCACGTGGGAAAGTGAAGGAAACAAAACGCTGTGTACAATATCGCTAGACAAGGTTGAACTACCCTTGTGTTCTCATCAAGGCGTCAGATCACACAGCGCAACCGAGCACGCACCCTTGAACCGCACCCTGGCCTCTGGTGGAAGAGTTCAGGTTTCTCAACAGGGCTGCGCAGTCTTGAGTCTGGCGGACAAAGCACTTTAAATGAAGCCCTTTCCTCTCTACTATATTGTTAGAGAGCGGTGGGCCGCTCATACCCAATTCTGGATAGCACCCATCCAGCAGGTCTTACAAGTCATGTATTGTCTAAATACCCCTCCATTTTCTAACCACTCTGCCACTGCAGGGTCACAAGGGAGCTGGAGTATATCCTGGCATGCAATGGGTATACACTGGACAGTCCATCACAGAGCACACACACCAGCATATCTTTGGACTGTGGGAGCCAACCAGGAGCACCTGGAGGAAACCAGTTTAAATTTTCATCACTGAAAGAGAAGGTTTGCTCAATAATGTTTAGAGAGCATTTGAAATGAAAATCTTAACAGCCTGTAGGTCTCACGCACATCACACAGCCCGGCTGACTTCAGTACAGTCAATAACCATGCTGATCGAAACCCACACATTCCACGTCTTTACGCTCTGATGATTTAAGGATGACCCAGAAAACCTGCTTGGATGTCACTCCAGGACCAGGGCTGGTCACTGCTGTAATAACGACAAGCACCAGAGGCTGCAATGCAATCGCACGAGTGTATGCCTGTGACCCACACACCAGGCTCTCATAACGTATCACCGGCATGGGATCAGTATTACACAACACCGGTGCGTGATCAACAGCACTCTGCCACATCAAAGGTACACACAGCTGCAATCAACGACCCCACCATGCCTTCTGAACTCATTTTAAAGCGTCATTCTAGTCGATTCCAACAATGTGCTAAAGACACAGGCTTCCCTCACTGGTTACGTCACCAGGAGGCAGGAAACACAAGGAAAATTGTCTCGTCTTGTAATATGAACTAAGAATTCAGGTCGTAAGAGACTACCGTGGATACAGTCTTACATTCTATTGAGCCCACACAGAATATACACAGGAATCGCGACTTCTGTAAAACAAAAATCGGTTACACAAGGTCACCCGGCTCGGTCTGTGATGCCAAGGACACCGACCGGCTCTGCAGAGAAAAAGTGTGTGACACACCGGCCACTGCAGCGTTAGCGACCCTTCCTCACAGCGCCGAAGAAAAATTCCCATATGTTAGCGGGGTTTTAAGCTCTCGTTGTGTCAAACAAACACCATTTGTAATGTCACACTATACTAAAAATAATGACTTACCATGGTTCACGTGCGTACTCCTCCATCTTCTTCTCGGGGTCTCGCTCGGCGGAAAAAGTAGGGCGGAGTCCTGACGTCACAGGAAGTGTAAGCTCTCAGAAACTGGCGCGACTTAAAGGGCTAGTCCTTCTCTTACTGTGTGTAAATGTAAAGTTAATTTTCGCCATGCGTAACTGGTAGGACTGATAGGAGCATTGCATTGCCCTGGGTTCAATTCCGGACCTGATTTAAGTTGCATGTCTGTGGACTATGGGTGGAAATCAGAGGAAAACCTGTGTGGCTATGGGTGGCTAATCTCCGCAGAGAAGGTGTCCAAGCCGGAACTGAATTGAGTTGTGGCAGCAGGACTAAAGGCCACTGTGCCGACCACTCAGCGCCTAGTAGTGGACAACGTCAACTTAAAGTGTCACTGCTACTATTTTGATTTTCAATTTAAAGTTACAGTCTGTGTAAACAAAATACTTTTTTTTTGTTTTTTTACCTTAAAACTCTGAAAGCATCAATTATTAAGCCGCTTGCCTTTCTGCACCAGTTCCATTTCATTGTAGGATTATTGCAGGACCGTTTCTTAATTATGTTGGTTGTTAATTACTTAATTGATACTGCTGACCGAGACCACAAAACATGTTCAAGACTGGTTCAGGAAAAAAGGATCTGTATTCAAAACAACGTCAGACGTCATTCAGACTACATCGTTCTGAACTGTTACATAGGAAACAAGGCAAGGGTGTCATTTGCTACAGATGATAAGGCACAGGTCCTTCATTGGACCTGAGGGACATTCCTGTACAAGAATGTGTCACCTCTGTACCCTTCATACCCACCCCCAGTCCTCTGCTGCTCTGGTAGCAGGTGAATCCTCCCATCATCAACGAAGAGGGAAAGCTGGGAATGAGAAAGTCCCATTCCAGGTCCTTGATTTCTTTGGAAAGGATTTGTAAGGAAAAGTCTCCTCACTTCCTCCCTCTCGTTCCTTCCTCAAGCCTCCAGCATGGGACTTTATCTGCAAAGGATTGTGGGAGTCTGGATCAAGACCTAAACAGGGGTACCTGACGTGTTTGGGCCAAGTTATCGAAGCTGATGTCCTGGTGTCCTTCAGAGAATGACTGAATGAGGCTCTCAGATCTTTTAGCCATTACTAACTGGACACATTCCATGAGCTGAATGGGCATCGCTGGTTTCTAACCCTTTCTTACAGTGGTTATGTGACTTCATAAATATGTGTGGAATTTGTGTGACTGATTTGTTATTTCACAAAGGCTATCAGGAATATGAATCCCACAGGATTGTGAGAGCCTAAGACAGAAAAACAAACCAAGCCCTGTATCCTGAATTCCTCAGACATGAAAGACTTGAAATGGAATCCTAGATTTACACCATATCTTGGTCATTTGTTCCTCACTCCTACCTCCCTTTGCGTATAGAAGCATTTTTATTCTTTCTCAGTCTTGTGTCTATTTCTCCTTGGTTTCCACTTTGTTCTGCCAGATTCTATGCCTTGTACACAAAACTGGTTCACTAAAGTTCTCTGATGACAAAAATGCATCCCTTTCACGTGTGAGACGAAGGAGGTTTCTCCGTCAGACCCAAGCAGTTAAAAATTGGATCTGTCTCAGACGTTCACCTAGACGGTCGTCTGTTCACAGACGTTCGAACAAGCATGACCAAATCTACGTGTATGAGCTTTGTCCAGAGATGCTACGTAGTCTGAAGTGGGATAATAATGAGACTAAACACTCAGACAAGAAACGGACAAGGACTTTGGGACTGATGGTAAATAAATATTTATGTTAGTTTTGTGATAGAAGGAAATATTTACATAAGCTGTTTTTTTTTTTACTCTATGTCTGAGCGGAGAGCTTTTAAAGAGCGTCAGACAAGCTCTTGGCCTTTCTCCCACTCTTAGGAATGGTAATGGAATGAGCCTCAGACTGTGTTTCCATTGAAAAATGACCAAATATAGGCATTTCATTGGTGCTGGGGGCTGTGAGTTTGTGTATGCGTTTGTGGTGGACAGGCTGGGAGGCAACTGAAACATAACTGCCGAGCTTTCATTCAGTACATCTCTCAATCATTGCTGGGGAAGAATCTACTCCTGGAAGAACATGGATAGAGTCTCAGAGAGAGGGATGGAGTTTTCTTTTGTGCCAGAGTACTCTGGATGCTGTCCTGTGATTTCCCAACTTGTTCTGGCATGATGAGGGAAGTCCACAGCTTTGAGGGACACTGTTGGATAACAAGAAGCGGAGGAACAATCTCAAACCTATTGTGTTACCTCTGCCACCAGCCTGATGAGATGTCAGCGACGGCCTCTTTATGTATGTTTAGGAAGTAAAACCTTAATATGCTTGTTGTGGAGAAGTGTCTCAGACTCACCTCCTGGAGGGCCTGTTGTCTTCGGGTTCTTGTTCCAACCTGAGCAGTCAGACTATTGACCTTCTTATTTTCTAAATTAGACACAGACAGGATTTTCTCTTGAGGTCTTTTACAGTTCATTGCACAAGGCACTCAATTAAAGGTGCCGCTGCCTATTAATCACCTGGTTGGAGTGTTACAATTATACAGTCAATTATGTAGTTTGACCAACTATGTATTGTATGTTGGCATCAAAACCACAAGACACAGGGCCCCCCAGGAACTGCGGCTGAGAGCCCCGTGCTTGAGCTTCCCTTCTGTTCGTTCGTAATCAGTCTGAAAAGGAGAAGGAGCTTAGCAATGAGAAACCTAAGCACAGTATGTGAAAATATGTTACAGAAACTACCTCAAAGTACCATAGAAAATCAGAGAGATACAGTGGAATAGACATGAAACATATTTCACAGAAAACGTAACTCGTGTAACCTACTTACTGTGACTGATTTTTTTTTAAGGTGTGTTTTATTCTGGTTGTCACTTTTGAGAAATATTCACGCTAATCATTTATCCATCGGTCCATGGCCTTAAAGGCCTCTCATACTGTATCACAAACTGTAAAACATGTTTGTTGGCATTTATCACAATAAAAGAGTTTTAGGGCTTAATAAAGCCACCTGATGACTACAAGGTAGATGAGTCATTGTTTTCCAGAAAGTTACTTTTAATTCACATCTAGTCTAGTAAAAGTGTGAGCCTGATTTGAGTAAGGAAATTTGTTCTGGCTCCATGCCTACCTTAAAACAATCAACCCTGATATTTAGATATCTCATCACTGTAGCATTGTAGTGGGACTAAATACATGATGTTCAAAGGCTGTAAGTTATAACTCTCAGTTTTATTGTGATCAAAAGTTGTACTGTTTACGTACAATTTTAAAACACATTGCTCTCAAAAGGTGCATACAATTGCCTTCTGTACTATTCCTTGCACTTAAGGCACTGTAACCTGAAATACTGTAAGACAATTTCTTTAGATGTCAAGTGCAGTATATTTACATGATAGTAAACATTGGTATTATTAATATTGTAGTACTGTCAGTTTTCCCTTTACATCAACATACAGGTATAGTGTTTTTACACACTCTTAAGTACAGACACTTACCGTTAATCTAGTCAGCTCATATTAAAATTAGCATTTCCAATATAACGTCGTAAAAGAGTTTATGGGCCATACGCTTTCAAACATACATATTTACGATACACAGGAGACACATTATAACATGAGCAACGTTTTAGAAAGTTACCGTAATTGGGTGTATATCACGATAAAACGTATTAGTAACGTATCTGAACGTAACTACAGTTTTATTTTTCACTTTAAATCCATATGATGCGTTTAACAGTTGAACATCTGGAAGCTGTAGAAAAATAAATATTTACAAAGCTGTGTGAACATCATTCTTCTCAAAAACTCTTCGATACATACGAGAACTTAAGACCTGTAAAACTCTTTCATTGAACTACACATCGCCTAATTTATCATTTCAAGAATTATCTTCTCCTTTGTAAAGGTATGGACGACTCTTTTTTTCCTCTTATAAAAAACGCCTTGGGTGCGTTTGAGAACTTTATCCCCAGGCTTCCATTTAGCTAAGGCATGACATAATGTCCTTCTGTTCAATCGTATGGTCTTCTACGTAAATAGAGCGACATTAGCTGTTGGAACTTGTTTTTTTAGCTGTTGGAACTTGATCGGTGACCCAAGACACGTCATCTTACGTCACTATCGAGGGAAAAGTCGTCAGAATTTTGAAGATGGAGAATGAATTGTTACGGAAAGTAGTATAATAATTTAAATATTCAAGACGTATAGGCATGTATAAAACGTATGCTATGGTTGAATGTTTTCCTTTAGAAAACATACAATAACGTACATGTACAGTATCTGCTTACATATATGCGAACAATGTAATATCTAACTTAATGGTTTCCTTCCTAATTCTGAGCAACGCAAAATAGGCCAGTTAATTATTAAGTGGCTTTTTCTCGTGCTGAAAGCACAGAATCCTTTCGAATATCCACTTGACTGGTTACAATTCGATGTTAATTTTCGTCCCTTTATTTCGGTTTTATCACAAGCGTTTTAAATTAAAAATGCCGCTGTTTATCATTTTTAAACACAAAAAACAAAGCTACATGATTCTGCAAAGACATGTTATTCATGCATTTAACTTTAGAATATTAAACAGAATGTGATTTTTTTTAATTGCAGGTTCTGAACCTTAGTTGAAAAAAAGCCTAACGGAAAACATATTCATTCTCACCCAGCAACCAGCTTGTCGTCATATGTTTGTTAGAACTATCATTTGTAATATTTCGCAGAAAAGTTCGGAAATAATCTCGAGAAAGGGAAAAGGTGAGTGAACTACTTGTCTGGACCTACGATCTTAAAGCTGTGTAAAAGCTCGGCTGGCTCCGACTCCGACTCATTAGACAGGGATTTCAATGACATGGCCCAGAAAGTGCGTCTCTTCACGGTTTTGTTGTGTTGTACTGGAAGCTCTCCATACTGTTCTCAAAGGAGAGGTCAACAAAGAGGCTTTTTAGTATAGTCCTTAACAGTGGAGAGGATTTGCAATAAAGACTAGGAAAACTAGCAGTCGCAAACATGGCAACCCTGCACCCTTGACAGTCCAAGGCCAAGCCAGGAGGGGTAGGCGTGCAGTGACGTCACGTGAGGGAAGTGCAGCTCACGCGATAGGTGCCGGCTCTAATGCCAGTTAATTGCTGCTTGTCAAAGATGATTGGGCAAGCTGACAGGTGAGCGTGATCGAGGAGCCTACAAGCACAGCCATAGGAAAAGACGAAAGTCGAAAAGACAAGTCTTTAAACAATTTTGCCTGGCCAAATTGGGACGGTATATAATAAAAAAGGTAAATTAATTCAATCCATCTGAGCTCCCGCTAACGTAATCGACCCCTTAATTGAATAAATAATATGATAGTACTTAGCCCGTACTTAAATTGACCTATTCATGTTAAAGTTAACTTGAACTCTCAGGTTTAACAGCATATTACTGTAACACATACGAGTGGGCTTGCCAGCGCGGTGAAGTCACCGGCGGTGGACCTGAGGCGACAGCGGCACATACCCACGTGAACCTGAAAGCGATACAATATTATTACATATTTCAAACCGCTTAATTAGGTCAATTACGGCGTAGCTAAATGAATTAAAAGAATGAAAGTAGAATGAGGGACTGAGACCATCAGGCCAGCGGACCCTTGGGGTACAACAGAGATTCACACGGGACAAGCATTTCAGAACCTGCAAAAGGCACAGGAAATTCTGCAAAAATAGAGGTACTGTGATATTTTATGCAATTATCGTAGCCTTTTCATAACCTTTAAGCTTTAAATATCTGAAAAGACAAACTGCATTCAAACCCACCAGAGGTTATGATTATAAAGAACAGAGTTAAATGTTAAGGACACAATTGTGTTTGACAGTTATTACAGACTGCAGAGAGGGATCACCTGCAGCACATTGGTTAGATTATCTAATGCCATATGTGGACACAGTCATCCTGTTGAATAGTTGCACACAAAGGGGTCATTTATATCATGTTACTCAACCACTGTGTGCACCAGGGGCGCTGTATATAGAAATGTAAGAGCTCAGTCATTGTGCATTGCAGTCCCAGACAAACAGAGCTGATGCCATTCATCCCGCAGTGATTATTCATCCCTCATCCCCTCACCAGATTTACAAGAAAGTAGCTGCCAGAAATAGACAAGCAAAAGGTTGTTTCTGTCACATTATTCCCAGTGTGAAACATACCTGTCACCCGCAGCTTCAATAGACTCAATCATTCAATCTGTAAATTCAAAAAGACTTATAGAAAACACTTTGAATACAGAAACTGCAACCCTTGTTTCTAGGGAGCTGGTTCAGAACGTGCATCAGTGAGGGCCGTTCTGTATTCTGTCATTCGCTGTTCGGTTCAAGAACCTCTTCCAGCTTTTTCTTGGAGCATAGAAGCGATTTTAGTTGTGCTGTTGCACTCAGCTGCAACCCTTGATGTAAAGAACCCCATCCTATTCCTATAGCAGGCTGTTTTCATGTTTTCTTCATGAAAGAAATTATTCAAAATAAATTAAATCATTCAAAAGGAGTGATTGACTCACTGCATCCTATTTGGAAAGATCTACCTTCCTAGGTAGCTATTAAGAGGTGGGCATCCTAAATTTCTTGCACAACTAAAAATAAGTGTCCTTTTAGATGTTGTATACTCTAACACCTCCCTGTCACTTAGTAATATTAGACCTACAAGACCTATACTGTCACTTAGTGGGGATAACAGTGTCAGACAACAGCAGATCACCCATGCCAGAACTTTGTGAAAGATCTGGGGCCAAACTCCTGACAGAATCTTCCAAACATCCTGCCAGTCTCCTCCCGGAATCCCACAGGAAAGATCTTGTGGATTTCCATTCATAGGAAAAAATGAAGAAATCCTACATGAGTCTGGTATCTAAAATCTGATAGGATTTCTGCTTCTGTTCATTTGCGGCCATCTTTTCTGCCCATGTATGTGAGCTACCAGTTGGGTGAAAGCTGGATCTAAGTTTAGATCTGAATGTTACTGTTCTACTGTTAGGTCAAGATCACAGACTGGACTGGCTGAACTGAACCATGGTTGTTGGGTCACGTCAGATCACGTGAATCCATGCTTCTACAAGGAATGACAGCACAGGCTGCGGGGCGGCTGCAGTGTTTTTGACAGCACTGGTCCACCACAAGCCCAACTGGATCAGGTAACAAGAAGAAAGGCATATTGCCTGCAACATCACTGTCTAATATGTCTGAATCTAAAAATACGCCAGTGAAAACATGCTTAAAAAATCAGGGATAGAGGTAAAAAAAAATCAAACCTGCTGAATCTCCAGGCAATCTACACACGATTAAAATCCCAATGAGTGGCCAGGTAATCTACACTTGAATAAAAGGCCATACAAACAGCATTGCTCACACACTCTTCCAACATACTATAACCTTCCAACTCCAGTGCAAATCAACATAGCCTCACAGACACAGCCAAGCTTGGAGCGTTTTTCTCAGGAGCCCTACACACCACTGCCCCACCTGCGCCCTCTGTTGTCCAGTGTGTGCCAAGACAGGGAGGACCCAGGGACAGCGCCGCAGCAGGTACAGCCCGGATCAATCGTCGCTGTCCGCCTGCCCCCCATCAGTACTGCCGGTGATCACTCGGGCGGCTTCAGAGTTCGGAGTTCCCACGAGGCCTGTGAGCTGTCCATCTGCCCCCCAACCCCCAGCCCCCTCCCACCCCACCCCCTCCCCCAGCGCTCCTCCATGCTCCAGGTTAGTTTTATCTCAGCAGCTTCGGCACCTCGACCTGCAGGCGGGAAAGGAGAAATCACGTGTCTGGGACATTGCTCAGTACTGGTCGTTCATTCTTCATGTAAAGTTGGAGAAAAATGAGTGTGAAACTCCTGTCTGCAATGTCAGCTGCTGTTGTTAGACAGACATCTGTCTCTCTGGTTTACCAGAACGGTTACATAAGGAAGCAGATATCCCTGTGCTGCAGAGAACAAGTCGCAGTCGGCTTTTTGCCCTTGCTGAGATTATACATCTGCTGAAAGCACTTTTAAAGTGAAATTTAGGGAGCTGACTGTCAACGTGTCAGTTGTCTGGCTCCTGTGATTGATATTAGAAGGGTGCTGTGATGGCACATTTATGTTCAAGGATCTGAAAAAAATATATATTTTGTTCATCTTGGTTTCTTTATCTTTTTAAATATGTCATTTTCTTTGGCCATATTTTCACACACCACAGTGTTACTAATTATCAAATGATGAGAAAAAGCAGTTTCTGCACAGATGGCTCTTAAAATGTCTCATTGAAATGAGCACAAATCCTTTTTAATTAATAAAAACGTCTGCGTGGCTGGAAAAGTCAGAGTGCCCGTTAAGGGGAAGATATATTAAACTTATTTTCTACATAATTTTTAAAAATGGTCTAATTAATTACTTATGGAATGAAACATTATTACCACCAATTAATGACCAATTAACGATTTAACCAGGGGATAAGACAAGATGATCTTTCACATGGGAAAGCACACATCTGACAGCATGCCTTCAGACTGCACTTGGCTGTTTTTTACAGCTCACCCCACGATGGCATGTTAAAGAGAATGAGGAAATATCGGCAGACTCCTCCAACCCGCCCACTTTCGAGCCAAACATCACAAGATGAGTCACAGGAAGCACAGCCCCCACACCAGAGGTTCAGTGTTGATTGGAGGACAGGTGCGTCCATCATCAACAGGCTTGGGCTACATGGGTCACTGTGTTACCGAGAGCAGAGAGAGCTCTGCTTGACTGATTGTACCCGACTCTCAGTGCCTGCCTATTTCTTGGTGAATCCCACTGACAGTCCAGTCCAGCAGGCTTTGTGAGTAATTTATACTGTAATCCTCAATGAGCACAGGTATGGAAATAATGATAATAAAGACTAAGTTAGTAAACAATTGACTCAAATGAAGTTATTAGAAAACCTGAAGACAGAGAGACGGGGACCGGGAGAGAGTATCAGTGGGCTATACTCTAAAACGCTGTTCCCTCTCCATTTGGTTTAAATGTCTGTGTTTAAGAGGTCATTTACTGGCACACCTGACTAGTACTATCAGAAAGGCAATCACACATCTGTACTTAACATGTACAAATGTCTGTGCAGGGTACCAATACATTTTCGGATACATTTTTCCCCCCTTGTCTTTCAGTTTTGGCTCTGTTTGATAATTATTTATTTATAGCAGGGTAGCGGTTTGGACAAAGTCTGTTTTGCTCAGGGGCATAGTGGCAGAGCCCCCACCTGGGATGTGAACCTGCAACCCCCTGGTCAGGATTTCCCGGCTGCTCTAAACCCCTGAGATCTCTCTGTCCCCGGGTGTGAGGGTGTAGGGGCTTCTGCCCGGCTCTACCTTCTTGAGCTGTTTGATGTTGCTGTTGCGGATGGAATCCAGCAGCTGGTCCCGGGTGTTCTTGTCGCGGGGTGGGGTGCTGCCCCTGTCGTCCAGCTTCCTCTGCGAGACGGGGGTCAGGGAGTTCCGGAGGGCCTCGCCGTCCAGGGCGGGCGCGGGGGGCGGCGGAGGCGGAGGGGGAGGAGGTCCGGCCGCCCCCGCTTTTCTGGGTGACACTTTGGGGGACGACCAAGGGGAAGACTGCGGGGAGGGCTTGGGGGAGGGCTTGGGGGAGCCCTTTAGAAGGCCCCCTCCGACTTTGGGGACCTCCAAGGAGCCCTTTTTGTCCCCGTCCCCCAGGGCCTGCTTCTGTTCCTGGAGGCGCCGCTGCCTCTGCTTGTCCATGTTTCGGCTCAGGATGTTGGTCATGGTCATGCGGGGCCCCGCCAGCTCGAAGTGGTAGCCCAGTTTCAGCAGGGTGGTGTTCTCCTTCAGGATCTTGGCCATCTCCATCTCCGTCTTGCCGCCGCAGATGTGCCGCTGGTTGTGGAAGCGCAGCTCGGTGAGGGTGGTGTTGTTCTGGAGCGCGCGGACCAGCGCCATGATGCCCTTGCCGGTGAGGTGGTTGGAGTCCAGGTTGATGCTGGTCAGGGTCCTGTTGGAGCGCAGGGTGTTGGCGATGGCGAAGGCCACGTGGTCGTCGGCGCGGGTGTTGGCCAGAGCGAAGACCCTCACGTGGGTGTTGTCCCCCAGCGCGTCGGCGAAGCGGATGAGGGTGTCGTTGTTGATGACGTCCGAGTTGTTGATGTTGAGCTCGGTCAGCTCGGGGTCATTGTTCTGCACCTTCTCCAGGGGCTCGTCGAATATGCTGGGGGTGGCGTCGTCCTCCTGCTCCTCCCCTGTCGCGTTGCTTCCAGGACTCTCTCCCGCTGTGCCGGATTCCGGCTCTTCGTTCTTGAGTGGCTCCCTGGGCTTCTTCTCATTCTCTTGAGAGGGCTTCCCCTCCCTGGACACCTGTTCAGGCTGAGATCCGGTCTTGACGTTCACGCTACACCTATCCTCACCCTTGGGCTTCTTGTCCTGCTTCCTGCTGTCCGGCGTGTCTCCACGTTTCTCCCCTTGGTCTGACTTGCCTATCCTGTCTGGACAGTCCGGGCCTTCTCTCTTGCCCTCCTTGGTCTGGCTGTCCCTCTCCTCTCTCCTGCACGCTCCTGTCTTGGGTTCCTCTCTCTTGGTTTTCCCTGGAGTGCTGGGCCCATGGTCTTTCTTGCGCTCCATGCCCTGGCAGTTCTTCTCCTCCCTCCTGTTCTCCTGTTCCTTGCGGGCGGCGGCCCCTCTCTTGCGTGGGGTGTCCTCGCAGGGGCTGCCCACTTCCTTTCCAGCCTTCTCCACACTCTCCTTGCTGTTGGACCTGGAACAGCGTTTCTCCTGGCTGAGGCCCATCCTCCGCAGGTACTCCTGCTTCCTGCTCTCTTTCTTGGGCTCCCCCTCTTGTGGCTTCTCCTTCTCCCCCACCTTGAGGTCTTTGGTTGTGTCCAACGGGACTCCCTCCTAGACAGGGACACAGAAGGACAGATTTAATTTGCATGCGGACCGGCACAATCACAGGATGGACTTTAGCTTAGCTGAAAGACCTGCAATCTTTGTTGCCACTCTAAAGGACAAATTGTCATCTATTAAACTTTGAAAAATATTGGGAAATAAGTGCCAGGGAATAACACTGTTCCAAATAAAGGCTGCCTCAAGAATTTGTGTTCCTACTCTGTATTACAAGCTAACAAATGAAGTGTGTACCATAATTCACTTTTGCGATTTAAAAAACTGTCGGGAAAGGTTTCTCTTGGCGGACAGAGAGGACGGAGAGGAAGAATATCACCAGCGCGCGCCACCTCAACAATCAGCAATATATAATGGACATTCAGAACCTCCTGCAACATTGTTTCTCTTCTCATCATCTCCGATTTGGCACTCAAGAGTGTTTCTTTAGAAAAAGAAATTCTCAAAAATATCCATTACAATAGCAAGGATATTTGCTAGAAGCAAAGATAAGAATTATATATAACCCATGTTCATTGCTGACTGGTGGGGCACATGAAATATTAAAAAAGTTGTTTTTCATAAAATGCAAGTTATTCAAATTAAAAAGATGCTAAAATACAAATGCCATATCTTAAACAGATAAGGACACCAAGACATAGATAACACTAGATAAAGGGGTCACACATTAGAAAGTTATTTTAAAGACCACGGCTTGTCATTTAAAGATCTAAATTGATACGTATGAAAATTCTGTTTTGGATTATAAGCAGCCGACTAGTAAAATTTTTTGGGCCATAAACATCACTTTTATGGTGCAGTATTAAGCTTTTGATGTGACAGACATAAGAACAAATATTTAAAATCTTTGTTTAGAAAAGAGCCCTGAGTCAAGAGAAGAAATACAACATGACAAGCAAGAGTACACTGATATTTTCACATTATCAAGCTCTCAATATAGAAATTCTAACCAAACATTTATTCATGTCAACCGACTCATCTCCGTTCTTTGTGTATAGAGCCAGGTCAAAGGATAAAAATCTCTGATTCGTCAAAGCCACCTCTCGCTGACCCGCCTCCATACGGCTTATTAGCACTGACATCGGCAGCTAGGCGTTTTTTATTTTTTAATCACATGGAATCGTGGAAATGCACAAGGCATGAGGTCAGATTTGCCCTATTTACATTGTAAGCGGCAAGCCATTTTCAGAAGGTTTACTGGGGAGGATAGCTCCGCCAGCGCAGTCCGAGATTTGTGAGCTTCTGCGTTTGCTGCCGTGAGGAACTGCAGTTCCCTCAGATGTGTCCTTAAAAGGCAGTGTGCATGTAAACCAGCAGCCCAGGAATTTCATCTGCCCAGGATCTCCAGCTCCAGAAAACCAGCCCTGACTTCCACACTGCTTCTTTCTGTGCCTATCCTGGAAAAATGGGGGCATTTTAAGACCCCCTTTAAAACACAATTCTAGTGAAAATGCATAGGACTTGAATGCATATCGCAGCATAGCAATGCAGTAATACTTTTGGCAGGTTTTTCCAGACACTGTGTTTAAATTCAAATAATAGGACGGTTTCTAAGGAGGGGCATTTATCCCCAGCAAACTCTCATCTATGCTGTGTTGGGGTGTTGATTACACTACACTCATAATTCCTTGTGTAAAATAAATTGTATCCGCAGTTCTCAGTGGCTAATGGGTGTCCTCAGGGTCCAGGTTTGACATTTGCGTCTGGAAGGTCTTAATCCTCATTTGAGAGCTGTGTCCAGGTCTGATCATTAAAAAAAGCCAGCTATTCCGCAGGTATGACTCGCTTGGCACCACAGTGTTGTCAGCTCATGTGTCCCGGCTGAAACATGCTTCCAGAGGCCTTTGTTGAACGTAAAGATCCCGCTGCCTAGCAACATCGAGCAGCGCTGGACCCCAGTGAGTGGCTGACATTTCACCGGTCTGATCAAGACTGAAACACTTCGCTTTCCTCTTCCCCTGGGCGTTGTGCAAACAAACAGCAACAGTGGTTTCATCGGCCTTTGCTACACAGGTGGCTTGTTTCCAACACTTCTGAGCAACAAGCCCCACGGTTTTGGTACAGGATAGTTTCCTTAAAGGATCAGCTGAGGACAAAAGTACTTCAGACTTGGAATGGCGGTACACCGCGCTGTACGTGGTTCACTTGCACTCCTGTTGTGCAGGCAACACTAGCAAAACAGAACTTCTGAGAAGACTTGTTAAAGGTCAAGAGGACAGCTCCCGATGCTTCAGCTATAGGCCACAGGGCATTGTGCTACACATACACTTTCTTGCGATCTGCTCTTCATAAGGTTATTTTGGGACAAGTGATTCAGAAAACTGCCACAGACCATCACACATGTACTAGGCTTTGAGCAGATCCTGCATTCGATCAGGCCTCAGCCACCCTGGGTAGCCTCACTGCTCTCCAGACACAAACAGGCGCTCTGGTTGTTTCTACAGCGTCCTGACGGTGTCCTGTTCTAAAGGAGAAGAAAAGAGAAAGCTATGTTTCATAGGAGTTCCACTACGCTGATGAGCTTTCTCAGGGATGAAAACCATTATACAAATGCAATTGTTTTTATTACACTTTTTATTAAGAGTTGTGAAATATCTCCCTTGCTCTGGCAAGCTCAACACATAACCTAAATGAATTTAAATAGCAGATCCACAACTGTCCTTGTTGTGGATCTCTGCGGGTTCTTTTCTCACAATGGGTGGAGATCACTGCTCTCCCCTGGGAGGCAGATCCCTCCCTGGGGGGGATGTTCATGGAGACATGCAGGGCGACAGTTCCATCTACCCATTTTGTCAATGCCGAAGCCTCTCCCAGCAAGCAACAGGCGCAAGGCAGGGTACACCCTGGACGTTACGCCAGTCCATTGCAGGGCATGCGCAGATATAAACACACACACTCACACCAGGGCCAATTTTTCCAATTAACCTACCAGTATGTGTTTGGACTGTGGGAGAAATCCAGAGCACCCAGAGGAAACCCATGGAAATATTATAGCATACAAACTCCACACAAATAGCACCCCAGGATTTGAACTCAGGCCCAAGCACTGTGAGGCAACCATATCACCCCAAACTATAGTCAAGGTGTCTAAATAATTAAGGGCCTTGGAGTCTTTTTGGTAACTTCATGCTACAATATGCACTTCAAATCAGCACTCCCGCTCAAGAAAAATGATTGAGCAAGATTCTTGGTCTATTTTGGTCTCATTAATTCTAACAGCTCTAACAGTATTAATTGAGCATGTAAGTCAGTAGTTCTACTTTTAGCATTTTATTATTAATAGTATTCATCAATAGTATGTGCTTTTATGGGTATTCAAACAATGGGCTTAAACAAGTCCTGCAGATGAAATAGAGTGAGGGCACAATGCAGTGTAGAAGTGACACAGTCTCACAGACACTTAACCACGCACAGACCTAGGAGACACTGGTGGAGGCTTATACAGAATGCCCAAGAAGAAGCAAACACAGGAGTGGGATGAGGCAGGCCAGAGAGGTGGGTAATCGTTTAAATAATGCCATTTTCTACTTTCCATCCTGAACTGACGTTCTGCATTTCACAATACACTCGCAACGCCCACTGCACAGAAAGCACGCCCTGTGACTGAGTTTAGCTCGGGAACTGGAACCAGAATTCTCAGCTCCTCACGCTGCTTATTTACCAAGTTCTGCTGTGTTACGCTTCCCTACGGTCTTTCATTTTTAATGGAGCTGTACTGTAATTCCACACTGCACTTCTCTGTGCTACATTGTCAATCCACTGCGCCTTCAGCATTCTCTCTTCCTCACTCTTATCTGTGCTGCACAGGAGGCACACCGCAGCTCCCTGCTCACGCCCCTTCATTCTCACTTAGCTTAATTCAAAAGCGAGGGCCCACCTCAGCAAGGAGGAATTATTTTCCAAGCGAAAACACATAGCCGGGCTGTGGTGTGACAGAGACGCTCGGGGGTATTATCTTACTGGATCCCATTTCAAGCACCACGCTCGGGGCAGTATTCCTGGAATGCATGCCCTGGGTGCCAGGGCCTGATAAAGTTACTCATCCCTTTCCTCACTCAGATAAGAGGGAGCACCTTGCTCTCACACCAGCTATAAGACATCCGCCTGCCCCGTTTACAAATCTGCCTAATCTCCATATCAGAACCGACTGGATGTGAGAGGGAAGAGCCTGGTTCCTGCACCAGGATCAGTATTCCGAAACCTAGCAGCATTGTCCAGGCCTTCTCCTGTCCCTGTGTTATTATCATCCATCCGCACAAGCCTCTGCATCAGTCCCTGCACGATCACTGAAGGTCAAGACTGTTTTTTTATGGCCAAGGTTGAGCTTGGTTGTGTGAGGTCAATGCACAGGCCACAAGTACCACTCAGAAAACCTGTTTCATGAATAGATCAGAATGGGGGATGTGGTGAGGAAATTACAGGAAGGAGGGGTGCAAAGTGAGTTAATTTTCCTCCAAGTAAATAAAGAGTGGAGAATGGGAACCAGAGTCTTGTGTTGCTCCAATCGGCCAAAGAGGATTTGTGAGGGAGTCACAGGCTTCAGAATTGTTCTCGTGAAGGAACACAAATAAATATGTTTCCATGAATCCCATCACTGTTGTTGCCAAAATAAAAAAAAATGACTTGAAATTCAAACTGTCTTAAAGTGATCTTATTTAAACCCCTTTTCTAGATAGTGTCCTCCCAAAACAGGAGATCCTCCTAAATGCCCTGTTTCCCCCTGCAATGCAGAATATAAAGTCAGTTCCAGCTGACCTCCTGTAGTGTCACTCTTCTATTATTCCTGCGTCTTCTCTGGATCTGCCTCGTTGCTACAGCTTAAGAAGTAGCAGCACTCTGCTGTCAGGCTTCTAGCCCTTCCAACACAGGGTTATAAGTGCTTCAGCTCTTATCTCTGGCCAGGGGAGCTGATATCATCTCCAGGAAATCAGCAAAGAGAAACCAGCAGAAATAAGATTACATTTAGGCTCTCTTCAGGTCCAAGACAGTGAACCCCTCTGAGCGAGATTTAGCACTGTTTGTATTCTGTCCAGCCATTAGCAAAGTCAAACTATACAACAGCAGAACACAACCAAACAAAGGACTAATGAAGCCTTATTATATTTACTGCCTGCTACCCTTAGAAAATAATTGACCTATTTCAAAGAAATGAGAAAATCAGGGTTCCCAGAACCTGCTTGTGGGGCTTGCTATTGTGGAGTTTTTGGGGACCAATCCAATATTCCACTCTGTTGCTGGGACAAGAGTGTCCTTCCTCCATGGACTCTTTATGGACAGGCTGCTTTTTCCACCACAATCTGGGAGGCCTTGACATATCATTGGGTGTGAAACAAAAAAAGAATCTAACATTTTTAAAACATTGAAAGCTGGGCCAGACTAGCGCCACCTAATACCAGACCTGGGGAAAATCATCCACACAGAGTATTTACATACCGTGGGTGTAGCCAAATACATTAGCCTATGTGCACCCAGTGTTGAAGGTCATGAGAGAGAGTATTAATTCAAATTGAAATCGATGTAATTCTAATGTGAAGCCTTTGGCATGGTGTAACGTGCCCGAATAGAAGGTTCAGACCCAGAACGTACTGAGGGATGTGTTGGGTATGGATTCCTGGGTGTGTTTTGACCTCAGTTTCCTGGTACCCTGGCACTGACATAACTCATATTCCTTGTACGCCAGAGGATATGGCTTAGTTAAGGAGTTAAAGAGGTCTTGGACAATGCAGGAACTGCATAACAAGGATTAACCTCACCACGAACAGGATCCCAGCTCCAGATCTCACCTCTCCGGGAATAAACCAGTGGAAATGGCCTAGGAAGACTCAAGCAAACCTGAAGGATGATAAAGAAGGACTTATCTCCTACAATGGCTCTCTTGCTCCTCGCCTTCAAAGCAGATTCATATCAGATTGGGAAAAAAGTTTTTAAAAAACACAGTCGTTAAAATCAAATCTGTGTCTCTGGAGACTAGGGAATGAACAAGCCTCCCCAGTGGGTAGAAGGAGGAGAAATGCAAGCTGCCTCCTAAAAAGAACTGCTTAACGCCTCACGCCTGCTTCATTCAAAAGACCACAATCATGAAGAAATCACTAGGGGTCCACGGGGAAGGTGTCCCTCTACTTTGACAATGACATTTTGATACCATTTTAGGAACTGTTGAGTGATTTCAATACAGACAACCAGTCTTTAGCACAAATTGTTTGGGAATTAAAATTCAATGAAAGCCCTGCTGGGAGAGGGGGTGGACAAACTATACTGCAAACATGCTGCCTACACTAGTTCTCTTTTCCTGGAGCAGTTCCCAAAAACACCAGGGGGGCATTGCTGGGAGGGAACTGTCATCGAGCGATCTACCAGCTACGAAAGCTCGGCCCGGCGGACATTTTTCCAGAATCCACGGGCCTTGCAGACGTTCGCTCCAGGAAGAAGCTCGTCTACACAAGGCTCGGCCAGAGCCCTGGCCCTCTGCCCTCGTCAGGAGCAGATGAACGTGTGCCTCAGTGTCTATAGTCCCACACACGCTTGCCTGCAGAGCCACAGCTGTGCTCTTACACAGGCCCACCCTGCTCTCCCGGACTCGGGCTACTGCCATAATCTTCTGTACAAAGGATTGTCACACGGTACTGCATAGCAGATTCATATCAGATTTGGGAAAAAGGAAAAAGAAAAATACTCCTGTTATCCTATTTCAGAACCAGAGGACACACGTGGTTTGGTGAAACTCATAAAAGGAGGCAGTTCTCTCCACAAACCGTTGTGGGAGTGTGGAACAAGCTACTCAACCATGCTGTTGAAGCCCAATCACTGGCTTTGAAACAGCTTTATGTGCTTTCACTGTGCCTGCATGTTCACGTTCTTTTTGTGTGTGTTACTCGCTGTGCAGCACAGTGCTTGGTCTTCAGAATCATGCAGATATTTGTATCATGAACATGGAGCCACAGTTGGGAAACCAGGCAGGGTTTCAGGAACTCGACATATGGTATCTTCAAGCTCTGTAAGAGGAAATGTCACTCCGCGGGACAGAGCTTACAGAGACATGCATGAGGAAAGACTCAAGACACACACAGTGAGAACTTGTGGCCGGGTCTTCTGCTCATTTCTTTTCTCAGTGGAGCTATCAAGGGAGACTTTGACAGCACCCCATTTTTCTTGTTTCCTGTTCTTCATCTAATCTTGTTGTTAAAGTTTTAAAGACTCAGAAGACCCCCTCTCTCTCCCTCTTGAGACCTCATACGACAGTCGTTACTCTGCTGTGTCTCTCTGCAGAAAATCAAGCTCTGTGGAACGTAAGAAGGAGGGAACAAACTTTTCCTGTTTGCAGTCTGTTGTGTTCTGTGGTGAAGAAAGTCAACAGGACCAAACACATTTTGTAACAATTACAGTTCTATTTGTTTACACGAGCACAGCTCTTTAAAATTGTCAGTCTCATATTCTTGGCTTGTACACACAAAGTAAAAGTTCCTGATTGTAAGTCATGTTAGAAATGGGCATCTGCAAAAGCAAATTATTTATAATAGTAGTATTAATATAGTAAGGAAGACATGAACTGGATGATCACAATGCTCTAAATCTATGTCTGCACACCCAAAGAGATTGAATTTATTGTTTATAGATTCACAATTAAGAAGATGAATAAAGCTGCGTTATCCTATATCCTGTGTAGGACCCCTCATCAGTATTTCTATCTCCAGAATTGCAGACTGCTTTGATGTGGATTCCTGGCTGTGCACTCTTTCTTCTCTACGGTACAACGTGTTTTGTTTTCCCTGGTGCTTCACTGAAATTCTGAACGCTTTATATTGAATTATGTTTCACAGTGTAAAGTAACAAAACAGGATATTTGTATGGATCTCAACAGTGTTCTTGTCCTGGTTTATAGCTGCCTGAATTTTACTGACAATGTTGTGGCTCATCACTTTCAAGAGATCAATCGTCGTGAGAGGCTGTGAAATTGGTCGCATCTCAAACAAAGATGTCTTAAAAACCGCAGCTACAGGCCGTATTGTGAATAAGCAATCTCTGTTATCCTGCATTGACAGCAGAGGGAATACTGATCACCAGATACAGTACGTCCTCTGCACTCACAGCGAAGAGCAGCGCAACCTGGTCGAGCCAGCTTGCCTGCTGGCCGCAAGTCTATCTGCATTAGTCTGACAAGTTCACTGTGCAGAGGGGTGCTGACTCAAACTCCCATCCAGCCGCCCGTATCTTTAATCTGCTGGCAGGAGTGCTGTTTGTGTCAGGGAGTCCCTGTGACGTGCGCGTTATTGACACTAGACAACCTCCGCCAGTCAAAACGAGATTTGTAGGCTTTATCGGCTCCACATAAAACCAAAACTGTTTTATGTTTTGAATAAACACGATTAACACGATAAGCGGCACATCCAGAACTGGGATTTGCCACGCCAAAGACAATGTCCCCAAAGTCTTCTGAGAAACCCGTACCGAAAGAGACAAACACGCTGAACTTTCGGGAACGTTAGCTGAATGACTCCCGAATTTCCCCTAAGTAGCATACCAGCGTTGCCACGAGAATCGTGCATTTCTGGCAAAAAATGATGGCACTGTTTCGAATGAAATTGAACCGCGTTTGTTTTATAAAAGCTTTTTCTCTGGTATTTTTTCTTGGAATTCCAGTCTCCAACGGGAACTCAGAGAAAAAGACAAAGGAGGCATGATAGCAGGATGCAAACAACGTTTAAAGTTCAACCCTGGATCTGGGAGTCTTCGGACGCTCCCCCCTACCTCCACTGAGAGCTCCCTCTGGATGAGCTTCTTCGTCTCCCGCTCACAGTAGTGCAGCATAGCCTCTCGGTTGTAGGTCCCCGACGGTTGTTTGTCCGTCTGGTTCCGCTGCCGGAGCCCGACGGGCACGTTGGGGTCGGGTTCGGCCACGTCCAGTTCTTTCTCCAGCTCTTCCATCTCCTCAGGCGACAGGTTGGCCAGCAGGTTGTCGATGTCGGGATCCTCGCTCACCTGTCGTCTGTATCGCGACATCCTGGACATGTCGACGACCTGGCTGCTAACGAAACCTGGAAGATACAGGAGTATGGGCTTCCACCACTAAAAAAAAAAGTAAAAATAAAATGTCCACACCAGGTCAGCAGCTCCTCCAGAAACAAAAAGGCAGGTCCAGTCTGCTGAGGTACCGCACGCTGGAGCGAGAAACCGAGCTGCTCTGTCCTGGCAAGCGGGCAGCGCAGAGTGGACAACCAGCGGAGCCCGGGAGCCTGTGAGCAGCGAGACTAGCCTATCAAAGCCGTCTGAAATCCGAGGACATTCCTTGAAATCCTCCGCAGCTCCATGCCCAAATTTAGTTCACAACATTTAGCCTTTTAAAGGCAATAGGAAGAAGGGGGTGAGAGTCGGGTGAAATGTAAAAGCATGAGATGCTGATACGAAGCTGTAGAGTCAGAGTTTTTTTTCCCCTCGTAATGAAACATCATTAAAAGTTTTGGTTCTCAGGCTCTGGCTGGGAGACCACAAATACTAAATTTGGAAGGCAGAATTCTTTATTCTTTCCTGGCAACAACTTTGAACTTCATTGCAAGTGTTCCGTTTTAACTTTTTGTTTGTGTACAACAGAAGAGTTGAATTATTCTGTCTTTCAAAGAATCGAAGGAAGTGCAATGAAAAATATAAATGCACAAAAGTATCAAAATACATGTTCATGAAAAAATTGGGTCAGAAACAAAAAGCAATATTTGTGAAAAGCCGAGACGAACGATAAAAGATGAGTGACAACATTGGTACTACGGAGAGGCACCGTGCCAGCTGGCTCGCTGGTCGCTTCCTCTGGGTAGCGGTTCTCCTCAGACCTCGGACCCCGCCTGCTGCTGCCCAGTCCCGGACCCCACCGTGTTCGGGGTGTCACATGCGTGTGAGGGTTAACTGTGGTGCATCATGGCTGCAGTCATGAACTGCACATGTAAGCATTGTGAAACCGTGCTAAAGAATGGTGCAGCGTACCTAGGCATCGTAATGCGTAATAGCTTAATATGCACGACAGGTAGCGCTATATAAAGGTGTCAACTAAGCAAATGATAATACGAAATAAGGACTATTGCTGGCGCGTTAACCGGGTTTCGACACATTTGATACACGTTAATCCGTCACTAAAAGGAGGTTTGATTGACAGGACGCGACGACTGTTTAGTTGGTTTAGGGTTTGCTCGCTCCTACTATTCCCCACGGATGGCCGGACTTTCACTTCTGGGTCCCGCACGGACCAGAGCTGTTGTACGTATTGAACTTGAACTTGAACTTTATTGCCATATGTAACCGGTACTAGTACATTGGAATTCTTACTCACAGGAAGTCTCTCTATTGTAAAACAAGTGTAAAAAACAAGACAAAGTGCAAACAGTGCATCAAGACAATATACAGACAAACAGTAGACAATGAACAAGTAAACATGTAGACAGTTTGAATGTAAACAATACAGACGTGTAAACAATGACTGGAGATGTGCAATAAATAAGAAATCATAAAGAGGTAGATGGTGATGGTGTAGGTGTGGTCCGAGGGGGATGCTTGTGGATAGAAGCTATTGAAGAATCTAGTGGTAAGTGTCCGTATGCTCTTATATCTCTTGCCTGAGGGCAGTGGGGTGAAGAGCTCATGCCCGGGGTGGTGACTGTCCTCTGTGATAGCCACCCATCACATGATGTATAGGCCACCCATCAGTAACAGGCCCACTTGAGAAGATCATAGTGGTCTGACAACGTCCTCTTCACTGCTGTGTTTGATCCCTACACCTTTACTAGTTAGACCGGGTGTACAGATGCAAACCGACCCCACAGCATGCTGTGTTAATTATTATTCTAATAACTGCTTTTTAGTTTGCATATATTTTCATAGCTCTTGGGGTCCACCCGAACACCCTTCGAAATCTTCCGAGACCAGAAAACACCACTTAATTATACTTGTACACATACAGTACTTGTATTGTCAACACAGAGACCTGTTGTATTGCTAGGTTTTAGGTCAAAGGAAAATCAGATTTTCACACATTCTTGCCCATAACCAATAATCATTTATCAATTGTAGTTTGAATGTGGCTTCTCGAAATCTGTTCCTCAGCACATCTTTCTCGTCGCTCCTAGATTAGATACCGATTAAACTTGAAAACCAAACAAAATGTTCAATGACTATACTACATAGTTTACTGTTTAATTGATTGAACCTTTCCATTTAATTAATGTCCTGCGGGTTAATAAATACTCACCATGTGCACTTACGACATTACTTAATTACATAAGACGGACTCCAGTAACTCCAATAATTACTTTCGCTTTCCCTCCGCATTTTTCTCCAGACCAGGGGATTATTCATATCTAATCACCCAATGTTATCTCTCTGAAAATAACTTTCGGACATGAAACATCAACGATTCACACATATTAATCGCTGGTTTTGCCTCTTCAGTGATTTATCATTTCTTTTCAGAAACAAAAGCGAAGAAAGCTTCTAATTAAATCGGAAAACGAGTCTAGAAGGACCCCTCCTGGTTGAGATACAAAATGACATGCGTAAAGGATAAATCCTTCTAGTGTTAATCTGATTTCTTAATCACGTCTCTGCTCTCTAATTGCATTTCTGACATAAAAACCTAGATGACAAATAAACTGCAACAAGCCTAAAGTCATGTATCTGGGCACCCTCCCTCATTTTTGTGAAGCCAATGCAGTAACCCTATCAATGAATGGTACTGTACTTGAGTTTCTATCTGAATTGAAGAACTTGGGTGTGATATTTGATCCAGGTTTTTAGGTCGACCTACATGTGAAACGTATTGTTAAAACATCATTCTCCCACCTCAGAACTATTGCCAGACTGCGTCCTATGTTGTTGCTAACTGTTGCTGAAAAGGTGGTCAACATATTTTTGTTGTCTAGAATTGATTCCTGGAGCCCCACACTCATTGAGGAATCCAAATTCCACATTGAATAAACTACATTATGTCAAAAGTTGGCAGCCAGAATCCTGACCAGTTCTAGAGCAAGTGATCACATTACTCCTATCCTGGAGTCCTTGCACTAGCTACCCATCAATTTTTGTGCTGACTTTAAAATCCTCATACTCGCCTATAAGGCTCTGCATGGCTTGTCACCTCAGTACCTGTCTGACTTTTCTTCTTTCTCTCCACCTCACAACCTTCATTAAATAAATCCTGGTGTTCTGTCTCTCTCCCAATCCCATCTACGTTCTATGGGTGACAGGACCTTCTCCTGCTCGGCCCCAGAGCTCTGGAAATCTATCCCTAAGGATATCACAGAGTGACTTAGCCTGAGCACTTTCACATACAGACTCAAAACCTTCTTCTTTAGAAGGACTTGTATTTAACTGGTTGTGTGGCTGACCCTTTGCTTTCCAAACCCTTACTGTAACTTATGTAATTCTGCTGTCTCCTCTCATTGTGTATTTTTTGTTCTGTAAAGCACTTTGAGAAGCTACAATGTAAAATACAGTTTATTATTATTTATTTGGGGGCATGTTTGTAAATTTCCTTTTAGTTCTCTAAAAGTCATACGGGATTTGTGATTGATATACCCTCAGAGTTTCCCAACCGCTCTTATTCAGACGTGCAGCCTAAACTCTACCCAACGGGTCCTCTGTGGAAGGCCATGTTCCACCTGTGTATGTTAATCAGTTGTAAGAGCAGTTGAGTCAGAACAGCAAGCAAGGTGAGGAGAGACTGTGTAGAGCTCTGAGTGCCAAAGCTGTGGCAACAGTATCCTTGAAGCAGGGTATGTGTGACAATCAGGACTGACCAAAGAAACAAGTTACATAAATGGTTGAAGAAGCAAACCATTCAATTAGGTCAGCAATTAGGGCTGTTTTCCTCCAGGACCATGGCTGAGAACCATTGCTGTAATGTATTTGGCTGTGGGCTGCCACACGGCTCAGCTAGTTCAGCCCAATCTCAGTCTATAGACTGGAGTTCCTCTTTTAATACTCACTGCCACTGCTGGCTCAATGGCCAAGCGTCGGTGGAACTTTGCTGATACTTTCTATTATGGAGGTAGGAAACAACATGGATTTTGAAGCCAGAGACCACAAAAGGTTAACTTTTGATTATTTTATTTATTACAAATTGGCCAGTTTTGTTTCTTCTTTTTTTCTTAATGTGGACATGGCTATCCATCATGTTACTCGACAATCAGTTAACAAGAAAAGCAGGATAGGCAACCACACGGGCAAGATAAACACCGCTCGGGGAAAAAAAGCCCTCAATCCCACTCAGCAAGGACTTGTTACAAAAGATTACTCCACAAGCCACCCACCCAAAACTGGTGTGGTTAGTAAATGAACAGAGAATTAGTTTTACCCAGTTTTGAAATCATAGATTTAACACATCACCTCGGTGTACATTCCACAGATCCAAGAAAACAGTTATAAAACAAAGCATTCGGTACAGTATGTCACATTTTCTTATTTAATGCACGTAACAGATCGACTACATCACAACCATTCTATCGCTGGCAGCTGTGTTTTACCATCTATGGGACTTGCGGGCAAACCTGCTCAACCGGCAACTAAAAAACAGGTTTCTACATAAAACGGGGCCCCCACTTCAATTATGGGTCACCTGCTGGAGACAGCCGGCAAAACCTCTCAACAGTGAACGAGTCTGTAGCAAGTAATCTGTTCAATTAAGAGAACTGTGGTCCTTGGGGATTGAAGAGAACTTCAATTTTGGTTCCACCTGTTTAATTAACTGGTAAAACACAAATAAATATGCATCACCGACACTACTGGCTCTCTGATGAGGAGACAATGGCCATGTATCAGTGGAACTTTATTATGCTTTCTATTACAGAGACAACATGGATTCAGCAGTCATAGACCTCAAAAGGTTGCCTTTTTTTATTTGTCCAAATTTTACGAAATTGGGGATTTAATAGTCACTTATCCTGCTGAACTAAGGTTCTCCAGGACTAGAGTCTGAGATCCAACGCAGCTGAGGTATAGAAGGGGAGTCAAGCAGAAACCAGGGCTGTGTGGCTCAGCACCAGCATTGGTGACCAGCACCAGCAGCCCCACTGCACAGTTGATCAGGTGGACGAGTGAGAAACTGCTTCACGCAGCGATTTCAAAGGGCAGTTTAGGGAGGCCAGACTGTGTAAGCCGAAGACCAAATACTCGTCTAGGTGCGTCCGATACGCGTTCTAACAGACCGTCTCATTGAAGTGGATCTTTCTGCTCTGGTCAGTTCCAAATGACGACAAGCATTTAAAAAAAACAAAAAACAAAAACGCGAATCCTTTAATCACCATCAGTTTGTGGCCAGGAAGAAAAGCTAAAGTTCCCATAGAAGTGCTGTCAAATGAATAAATAAATGGAAGTTTGTAAACCACAGCAACAGGGGAGAGGCTGGAGAAATTAGCCATTTGCAGAGTATTTGAACTTCAAAACACCATGAACCAGAACACGTGCACAGCCACAAGGATGCTTTGAGCAGAATTACAGAAGGAGGCAGCTGAGTGAGTTTTTTATATCACTAAGACCCACGAGGAGGAACAATGGGCCTAAAAATTGACGTGAGTGACCTTTAATATCTACCTCTTTGTGCTCCAATACAATTAAGGAGAGAAAAAAAATAAAGCAGAGAAAAGAAAATGCAAAACGCAGAAGAGAAAACCCCAGAGACATGTGATCCCTTTTTCCAGGTGTAGTTGGAAGTCTGTGATGTGGGGCTGTTCCCGACTCCGAGGAGAATACTTCTATCTGCCAGCTGACATCTCCACACTGCCCCCTGCTGTCCTGCAGATGCAGCACAGTCCAGCAGAAGTCCCAGCTCAGATCATGCTCCATCCAATGAGAGAAAACAAAGCCGCATGGTGTGAGTTAGTGCTTTTTTTTAAATGGGAGAAGCCAGTGGAGTGACGGCGAGAGAGGGAGGCCTGTCCCTGCTCTTCTGGCGCAGTCCTGTCCCCCCCTCTCCTGCTCCTCAGGGGCCGCTGTACTGCGGGGGGGTGTACGGAGGGGGCACTGCAACACAAGGAACAGCAGCAGGACGTCAGTGCTTGGCTTCATCGGTCTTCCTGCCTGCTGTGCTGCGCTGCTATAATAGACACTGCCTCCTCAATCATCATCTGCTGCCTCACAGGAATCACACTGGGCAGCTCTACTTTGTACACACCTCACTGTCATTTAGCTACCACCGCCATTACAAGGTTTACAGTATCTCGCTCTTCTACACCAGCATGACCTGCGGCACCTGGGTGTTCTGTGGGAAGCTCCCAGGAGTGCCGGTTAAATCGGAAAAGATTAGACTGCAAAAGCGCGGATCAGGGGCTGTGGGTGCTGAGCCAAGTGTTAACCGTTCAGTCCTGGTCACTGAAACAGGCTCACATCTCATGTTGTGAAAAAAGAAACTGAAGTCAAACGTATCCACCCATCTTTTTTCTAACCGCTTCTTCCAGTTCAGGGTCAAGGGGGAGCCGGAGCCTATCCCAGCAAGCAACGGGCACAAGGAGGGCAACACCTCATGATGGGACACCAGTCCACTTCAGGGCACACACACTGACACGCACACCTGGGCCAATTTTCCAAGAGGCCGATTAACCGATTATGTCTGTGGACTGAGCGAGGAAACTGAAGAACAGAGAGGAGATCCACACAAACCCAGGGAGAACATACAAACTCCACACAGATAGCACCCCAGGTCCAGAGTTGAACCCAGAGCCCCAAGGCTGCAAGGCAGCAATGCTAGCTGCTGTACCACTGTGCCCCCCAACTCTGAACTCATTCGAGCTACATCCACACACAGCACACCGTTCAACTGCTTAAAATGGTTTGGCTATTATAATCACAACCAGAGTACGTCCCTTGAGCTGCCTAGATGGGCTGGAGTATAAATTGGTTTCTCCCACTGGCTCTTACCTGGCTGGCCATACCCAGGATCTGCGGGTGGGTAGGGTGGGTAGGGCGCCGGGGGCATCATGGGATACTGGTGGGGTGCGCCAGGCTGATACTGCGGTTCAGGTGGGTAACCGGGGTAATGGTACTCAGGGGCCCCAGCAGGTTTGCCTGGAGCTTGGTGTGAGGAATCCATGGGGTAGTTGGAGAGTGGAATTTGCTGGCCTGAAAAACATCACATTCGCATCACTGACTGGTACATCACTGCAAAGCTGACCAGTTATGGCCAATCACTCCCTCGTTTGAAGGACAGATCTAAAGCAGAGGAATGAAAGGAGTCTTGTTTTAAAAAGGACACTCCTTACGAAGAAAATGGTAGCACAGTTAACTAGACACGATGTCTTCAAACCACACTTCCTGTCCGCCGTTCTTCCCCCCATGTTGTAACAAGCAGCCTCTGGTCTCCGAGCGTTAGCCTGCGGTCAGGCCACGAATCCCAAACACATCCCTGCTACTGAATTATCCGCGCTTGAGTCTACTTTTGTGCGTGGCACTGATCTACACTCTCACAGTCTGACACACCGACCCCCCCCCCCAGCAGGACCCCCTACCCTCGAACGGAGTCCTGTGCTGCTGGCGGCGCTGGTACAGGTAGCAGCAGGAGCACATGAAGCAGCACACCACGGTGGCGATGATGGCCACGAAGAGCAGGATGGAGGAGGCGATGCCAGCGATGGTGGTGGGGCTGCGCAGAGAGGGGCAGGCAGGTTACACACGTACAGCACTCCGAGACTGCGCCCTCCCTCACATGAACTCACCACAGCACACTTTTTCTGTCATATATTACATCCCTGCCAGGATCACGCAAGACTCATAGTGCAAGTTGTGCAACGTTTACCTTTGATACGCAAGCCCTCCAGCGGATGAGCAGCACAGAGTCGCTGTACCACGGTCACCAGCAGGATGCCATTTTACACTCGGTCTCGCTTTGCTGTCGTGCAGCTGTGGTATCCTGACCGTACCTTCTCTCGCTAATGTTTCATTGATTTTTTACTGTGTATTTTGAGTGTTTCATGCTTTGTTTCTTAAGCAAAATGTTTTCATTTATAAGTATCTGCAATGGTAACTCTCGAGCAAGTCGCTTTCCATTCACATAAACTAAGTACAGACCTACCGAAAAGGATCTTCATGTAACCTGGGGAGTGGGTGTGTTTTCCCAGACTCTAATTAACCTACCAGTACATCTATGGACTGGAATTGAACCTGGGACCCCAGCACTACAAGGCAGCAATCCATATGACTGTGCCACA
The DNA here is from genome assembly GCF_040954835.1 of Lepisosteus oculatus. Lineage (NCBI taxonomy): Eukaryota > Metazoa > Chordata > Actinopteri > Semionotiformes > Lepisosteidae > Lepisosteus > Lepisosteus oculatus. The sequence continues at coordinate 30,271,381 of NC_090700.1, forward strand.
TATCTGCAAAACAGATTATTAGGGCGCCAGTATTGACTGAATGGCTGACTCAGTGGCTAGAAGCGAATGCACAGTTCCCCAATCGCCAGCAGACCTGCAGTGATGTCAGTGAGGGACGTACTGCTCCTCCAATCAGCACCGTCTCCCCCAACAGGCACTGCGGAGCAGGATACACGACAAACAGCAGTTCGGGTCTCTGTGTCTCTACACGTCTCTTCCCTCCTCAATCCTAAAGCAATCACCAATTCCAAACTGAGAGAAAAAATATCATCAAAATGTTTGATTCGAGGTGTTTAACAAATAACATTTTTTATTTCTGACCTCAATGGATTCGCCTGCTTTGTCCAACACCCTGACAATAAAGAGACACTTGAAAGCTAAGAGAATAGGGGAACAAAAGGAATATTTATGCGCCATGTTACAGATCTGTCTTCTCCCTGGGTGGCTCAGAATTGAATACCTGAACTGGAAGAGCATGCAGTGCTTCTGCTCCCTCTCGGTGATCATCTTGAAGCTGTCCAGACAACAGTAGCGCCGGTGGCAGTTCCCGCAGCAGAAGGTGATGAGGGGGCAGTCGAAGCCATTGTGCCAGGTGCCGTTCTTATCCACGTACCACAGGCAGTCCTCGTTGGCGCTCACTGCAGACACAAAGGTCAGCAGATGCAAACCCAAGGCAAAGTGCGTTTGAGATTGAGAACAGGGCCAGCTTCTGTAGACAAAGAGTTGTGGGAGTGTGGATCAAGCCGCCCAGCACAAGCCGATATCCAGCTCTTTCTTGGAAGAAAGCAGATCTTAGGGTGATAAGGTAACAGCAACCAAACATGCCTGATGGGTGAATGACCCTCTCTCAGCTGTCATGATTCTTATGTTGTGTGCCACATTAACAGAACACTCCTAGCCAAACTGGCACCTTTTGGTAAAGAAGGTGCTCAAAATGCTCTACAGTTCTCAAAAGGTTTACATAGACAGAATATAAATAACTAAAACTGCTGCTTGGAATCTTGCCCATAATTTTTCCCAAAATCAACTATGAACGGAACTAAAGGGTGAAAGCTAATATACTCAGAAGACAAAACTCACCATGCCCACTCTCTGAAGGGGTGTACAGTCGAAACAAAACCTACTTTCTTAAGAGTCGCAGCAGGCGAAGGACCTCATCTGAGCTTGAGGACAGATCCAGGCTTTTCAATCTGATTAGCGGTTACAGCCAAGGTGAAGGATACAGCATCAGCAGAGTAAGACTGAGGCTTCTCCAGTACAGAGAAGTCACCTCCTCCGTCTTCTCTAAACCTGCTTCACAGGCTCTTGCAGACTGGGTGGCTCTGGTGCAAACTTATCGCTGAACTCAGAGCTTCTCAATTCACTCTACTACAGAAAACCCAACTGAGAGCACTGGCAACTGGCAACAAACTGTAATAGAAATGTGATGATCCAGGTAAATATCCAATCCTTGAATTCAGGGAAACAAACCCGACTATTAATTTGGGGTAGCTGGATTGGTTTAGCTAGCTTACAAGCTAACCTGATGAATCAGAAAAATACTTCATAACATTTCAATCTGAAATGCTGTGCATTTGCAAATTTCCTGGAAATATCCAGCACCCACTGCTACAGTATTAAAGCAAATGGATCAAACCACAGTGCATGAGGACTCTTTCCCTGTGGGTGAATGTCAGACTCAATGGAGCCTATCCTGGCAAGCACTGGGCACAAGGCAGAATACACCCTGGAGACACCACACCATATCACAGGACAGAACAACAGACGCAAACACCAACACACACGTGCTCACACCAGGGCCAATTTTCCCAGAAGCCAGATAAAATACCAGTGTGTCTTTGGAGTGTAGGAAGAAAACGAAGCCCCCAGGTGAAACCCACATGGACACCAGGAGATCACACGTACAAACCCTACACAGACAGACCCCCAGGTCCAGAACTGAACCCAGGGCTCCAGCGCTGTGAGGCAGCAATGCGACACCGTGACACCCCCAGAAATTGGAATTCCAGAAGGTTTTTATTTTAAACTTTAAAACCGGCCGGCAGAAGAAACCATGAAATAAACCGGCTTTTGCAAAATTAACATTGCAGGACGTTGTCTTGTCTGAATGTTGCTGAAAAATTACTCGGAAATATGCTGTGCAATCAAATAAAAGCCTTGAGCTTCCGCACCATGTCAAATTTTCCCAAGTAGGACAGAAAGATAACACATTTGAAATTGCCCGCACAGACCAGTAAGCCTCCAGGCACAATTCATGCACTTGAATTGTGATGAATAATGTACGGGAGTATACATTAATATACGGACTAAGGCACAAGGGGTGCTTTACAAAAAGGGTGGTGGGAGTATGGAACAAGCTGCCCAGCTATTTTGTTGAAGCCAACTCCTTTCAACCCCTGGCTGGATGAGGTCCTCAGATCAATTAACTACTAAGAGACACAACGTTTCAGCTGTGGAGCCTTCTTTCGGACCTCATCACACCTGAAGAGAGCTTTCTTTTCCTGACAGCATGGAATAACCCTTTGCAGCCTATGTATGATGACAAAGTTACCTACATAAACCTCTTCAATTAACTACTACCAAACGGGCTATTTTATGTTCACAAAAAGCATCCAGGGACGTCTAGAAAGTCCAGATTGGCACAGAGCTTCTGCTTGATAGCACTTCTGTTCTTAAGACACCTGCAGAGAGGATTTTCAGAGTGAAGCCCTGACTGACCGCTTCTCAGCTTGTCCTTTTGGTCAGGAGATGAAAAAAAAAGGAGGAGGGTGCACAGCTCAAGACAACAGCCCTCGCCAAACCCGTTTCTGGTTACCGAAACTGAGCAGCTGCGGTTTTCCCATCATGGCTCCCCCTCTAGATTAATGGCTGTCACTCTGCTCTCCATCAGCTGTTCCTGGGTTTCAGCTGCCTGCTCTGTTCTGAAGGGCCATCTCTCAGGAAAGACCAGAGAGAAGCGGTTGTGTCTGCCTTCAAGTACTTAGTGAGGTACCTCCTCCTACATATGTTTACTGCTGTGGTTATACAATATTAGACCCATCCATCCATTTTCTAACTGCTAAATCCCATACAGCGTTACAGAGGAGCTGGAGCCTATCCTGACAAGCAACAGGAGCAAGGCAGGGCACACGCTCACACCAGGGCCAGTTTTCCAGGAAGGCGTTTACGCTACCAGTATGTCTTTGGACTGCAGGAGGAAATCCATGTGAACATACAAACTCTACACAGATAGCACCCCAGAAATTGAAACTAGGGCCCCAGCACCACAAGACAGCAATGCTAACCAGTGCACCACTATGCTGCCCACTACACAATATTCGTGCATCTTTTTAATGTTTACCCTGCTAATACCATCTGCTTTGTCTTCCTAGATTTTCATTGATGGGTAAAGGATATCCGATAAGTACCGCTTACAAGGGTTAAAGGACACACGGATATAAACGCGCCCACAACACCAAAGCAAAACACGGAGCATCATGAAAGAAGCCAAGCTGATCCGAGGATCAGAAAAAATCATTATGCCTCTCACGACATCTGATTTTCTTTTCAGTTGGCACGGAGTTTACGAAGAGAAGTGTTAAATATACTGTATGTACCTAGAATCAAAAGATGACGGTTCGGAGGTGGTTTACAATCAGTGTACATAAAAAAAGACTGGTGAGATATATTTTAGAGAGGATACAGTGCCACTCCGAGCAGTCGCCAATACAGAAACCTTTTTGTCTTCGGTAGCAGCTTGAAAACAGAAATGTTATTTTCCACGCAGGATAACGTACAGGCCCCGCTGCTATGATATAAATGGCTACACACTGTACTTCTTTGGTGCTACGAGTATTTTTGTTAGCTTATAATAAGTGCCGTGTGAGTGTGATGATACAATATTACAGTTATTAAAGCAACAATACGTCATCAGCTGCAAGATTTTTAATGGTACATTTAAATAAAGGCCAAAGAGATCCAAGGATTTGTACTTTGTAGGATGTACTGCATTTCGAATTAAACATCCTAAATTTAATTTGCAAACACCACAGCAAACTGGTTTTGCAAGCACTTTACAGATTTTTAACAATAACGCCTCTCTTGTGAAATGCTTATTACCAACAGCTACCCACCAGATATTCATCCAGTGCAAGAACAGTAATAACAAAATGTAGCAGCGGTTTCCCCAGCAGTGAGGAGAAACAGACACGTTATAATGTCAATGCAGCTTTTAACGTTTAATTTTCCAGAACAGAGGCCTTTCAGGGTATCTCAGACTGATAATGTATCTTACCTTGCCCGGCGGAAAGCGCGATGACCAGCAACGGCCAAGCCAATACAGCGAGCACGGACATCTCGCCGGAGAATTCAAGAATTCAATAAATTCGAACCGCAGCCGTTCGTATAGCGGACTACGTGTGTTGCATCCCTAACACCCACTGAAAACTGTAAAAAATGTGTAATTAAATCCTGTTTGCGAAGCAGCGCTGAACATGTAACGGGCAGCCGGCTAGCCGCGTCCAATGACACCGGGCTCCTCGGCAGTGACGCTTTCAGAGGCGTCTGAAGGTCCCCAGCGCCCCCCCCGGTCCGGCACCGGGGTAAAGTTAGCTTGAAGTTCGAAAACGATTTTGGCACGCCTGTAGCGCTTTCACGATATCTCTTAGAGTTACAAAAACACTTGCTTTGTGTATAAAATACATTGTGGATGATTTCTCATATTTTTTAATGTTTTTTTTGACTGTAATCAAGTGTTGTGCTCACTAGGCAGGCCTCCTGACCTTTCACAGTCATGCTTTGTTGTGTGCAACTTTAATTATCTTTTTAGGATTTTTTGAACATGGCAACTTCCACCGAGACGGGTGGGGGGTGTGGGGGTGCTCTTCAATAGCTTTTTCATCTATACACACAAACGGATGTAACCAAGACACTCAGAACCTGTCACGCAGGGGCTGACTGCTGAGGATAGGGATCCAATGCGGTGCCCTTGGTAGGGTTGGCGCGAGACGCAGGCGTAGTCGGAGTAAACAGGCAGGGGCCCGAGTCCGGGAAGGCGTAGTACAGGCGTAGGCACAGAATCGACAGGCGAAGGCGTAGTCGAGGGACTGGCAGGGGTCGGAGTCCGGGAAGGCGTAGAAGTTGCGTCGGTAGGCAGAGGCGTAAATGAAGAGACAGGCTGGGGTCAGGACCCGAGAAAGCGTAAAACAGGCGAAGGTACAAAATCGAGTGGCTAAAGCAGTTGTCGGAAAAGCGGGGTCGAGGTCCAGGGGAGAAGTCATAGTAAGGCAAAGGCGTAGTTAGTAGGTAAGCTCTGGGAGAGAATCTCAATCGTGAGCAATGACCGGGGGACAGATGAGGGTTTAAGTAGAGGACTGATTGACATGTGCACGTTTGGTATGGGGAGAGCTCGAGGGAATGCGGGAGCGCTTGCCTGCGTGAGGGAGATTCATGACAGAACCAACAGAATCAACCTGAACTCATAGAAAAACAAGAATGCCCCCGAGACACCTGAATCCCCCTCCTGGACCACTCTGGTATCAACACCCCCAAACCCATCCATACCAGCTAACAAGATTCAGAATCGGTGCAACCCTCCAACCTGGACCAAGAGCAGGATGGGACAAGAACCTGCACCACACTACGTACACAGGTTTGTATTTTTGGCTGAAGATGAAAATGTCTAACATAGATTGTTTTGGTTCTAGCAAACAATAAAAATAGTTGTTAAAATCCAAACACACATAATGAGATCACTCTCTGTCAGTATGTGTAACATTCTGGGTCTGGGCTCCTCTGTATTTGGGCTAAAGAGAGTTCAACAACATTTATTAAATGCACTGACATCATAATCTGACAAGATCCATTGTTTAGGGGAGACTTGACCACCCACTGTCCCCCTGGTATCGTGAAGCTCATTGTCCTTTAGCTTTCCAAAACCAGAATCACTTGGGACTCCGGGGGGATCGGTGTATGCAAAATATGAATTCCTTATGCAAGAAATTGTATATGGTCAATATAGCGATCATATCTTATCAGCAGATGGTAATCTCCAAGGAACAAGTAATAGGTTTATTCCACGCTGAAAAATGATCAAATGATTGATGAACCCAAGTGATTTGAAAGAAATGTTAAACAACTCAAAGCGAGGTTGTATAAGGTTAGGGGAGCTGTCTGGTGTGTAAAACACCTGGTTGCAGCACTGTGGCTGTTGTGCTTGAAGAGCTATTGACTCGTGAAGAGCACGATGTACTATCCCCATGTACTGCCTGTCTAATGGTGCCATATTGAAAAACTCATAAAAAAATAAAGAAAGGGGCCACAACCACAGCAAGGTTGTATAAGGTTCTGGGGGCTGTCTGGTGTGTAAAACACCTGGTTTCAGCAGTGTGGCTGTTGTATTTGAAATGCTATTGAGCCATGAAGATGACCCACCTGTCCCAGTGTATTACATGTAGTGTTATCTTCAGAAAATCATAAAAAAATAAAGAAAGGGGCCACAGCCACAGCAAGGTTATATAAAGTTAGGGGGCCTGTCTGGTGTGTAAAACACTTGGTTTCAGCAGTGTGGGTGCTGTATTTGAAATGCTATTGAGCCATGAAGACGACCCACCTGTCCCAGTGTATTACCTGTAGTGTTATCTTCAGAAAATCATTACAAAATAAAGAAAGGGGCCACAGCCACAGCAAGGTTATATAAAGTTAGGGGGCCTGTCTGGTGTGTAAAACACTTGGTTTCAGCAGTGTGGGTGCTGTATTTGAAATGCTATTGAGCCATGAAGACGACCCACCCGTCCCAGTGTATTACCTGTAGTGTTATCTTCAGAAACTCATTACAAAATAAAGAAAGGGGCCACAGCCACAGTAAGGTTGTATGAGGTTCGGGGGCCTGTCTGGTGTGTAAAACACTTGGTTTCAGCAGTGTGGGTGCTGTATTTGAAATGCTATTGAGCCATGAAGACAACCCACCCATCCCACCTGTAGTGTTATCTTCAGAAAATCATAAAAAAATAAAGGTTCCATAACCCAAAACAAAGCTTGGAATAGTCAGATGACCTGCTTAGTGTGCAAAACACTTACCTGCAGCATTGTGGGTGCTGTGGTTTAAATGCTATTGGTTTGTGAACAGAATACCCCTATCCCAGTGCATTGTGCCACATTAAATAAAAGCAAGAGAAAAAGAGATTCAGAACACAAAGCTGTGTCAGTGTTCTGTGTAAATCGGTTTGAACATCATGGGAGCTGTTTTTAATAAGCTGCTGAGTAAAGAATATTTTAATCTTCCTGCTGTCAGTAGTATTGTGAATATAGTTGACCCTTACCTGAATGAAAACAGGGCGTAAAGGAAGGGTTTCAGAAATCAAACAAAGCTTTATTCCCGTGCTTACAGTCTGGGTAATGGGAGACTGCGCTGTTCTGCTTCCTATGGTCATATACGGGTTTTTCGCATGAAGCCGTATTGAACAGTATTTCTCGCGTTGTGAACGTGTGCACACAGCGGTCCCCCGGGTTCCAGTTCGTGCGTAATTACGCATCGATGAAAAACCGGAGGTTTAAAAAAAGATAATTAGCTCACTGATAGTTTGATGTAAAGGCTGTGGAAATATCCACAAGTCGTGGTCTTAAAAATGCATTTGGTTTGACGGCGTTCTGTTCTTCCATTGCGAAGATATGGGCAAAAGAATATTCGTGCATGGTCAAAAAAATGTCATAAAATCGAAAAAGTAAAGGCTGAGAAAGCATCCACAATGTATTTTATACACAAAACAAGCATTCTCGCAACTCTAAGAGGTTTCGTGAAAGCGCTACAGGCGTGCCAAAATCGTTTTCGAACTTCGAGCTAACTTTACCCCGGTGCGCCCGGCCTCCTTTTGCGCATCCGCAGAAACACGCGCCACCGTATCGGGGCCTGGAGAGCCTTTCTCCGGATTGGAGGAACAGACTGGTGTCCATCTGTCTGAGCCGATAACACTGGGGAAGCTCTACGGCCCGCCGCTTATGTCCTCTGAGAAACACAGCAGGTGGTTGCGGTAAAAAAATGTCTTCTACGCAGAGCTAGTTGGGAATAGTATGCTATGTTTTACATTGTGTCGATTGGCTCTTCTAGCAGTGCCAGTTGGGCGGCTTCAGGAGTAGGGGGTTAGAGGCTTTCATTAAAACAGTTCCCAAAGCACGATAGTTCAGTCAACTATCGAGAGAACGAAGTCGATTACAAAATCTGCTTGGTACTCGATTCCCATGTAATTAAAAACGATCATGAAGTCCGGTTGCGGCTCCAACTCTCTTGCCTGTGGACCGAGAGCTGTGAAACGCAGACTGAACGACCACTGCTGCTTTGGAAAATCAATTAATATTCAATTTGTTAAACAACAGCTACTCCGGCAGCAACATTACTGAGGGGGAAAAAATGAAGAGGCTCAAATAATTCAAACTAGTAATTCCCTCTAGCGCAAAAGAAAAGTTATACTTCTGCTTAAGTCAACAATTTAATAAAACAGTAACGGTGTTTTGATGAAGAATTTATACTTAAGCGTCTTTAACTGCTGTGTATTTTTTCCAGCCTATTCGGTCCTGCTAGGTGGTACCTTTTCTTTCTTGATGAAGGAGTGATGTTATGTACTGGCAGCGTTTTTTTTACAAACCTCAGCCTCTAGCCTTTAGTGACGAGATGTTCCTGTTCTCTGCCTCCGAATTCATCCCCTTTGTCCGCTGAGGTTGGAGAATGGGGTGCGTGTTCCTTGCAAACATCTGCCAGGCTTTCTGCACCCACAAATAATCCCTTCCAATGCCATTGCACGTTTTTTTTTAACTTTATACCCACGCTATTGGTTACCTAAATTAGACATTTATCCCTTGTCTAGATCAGTGAGGGGATATCCTGGTTCTTGAGGGCCTGTGTATCTGCAGGTCTCATTCCCACTCCGGTCCAAGTGAGCTCAAGCAGCTATTTACTGGTTTAATAGGACAACTTAACCCCTGCTTTGAGATGTAGAAAAAATGTCGACATTAGCCCTTCAGGACCAGGACTGCCCTGCTGGTCACTGTGGCAGTAAACACAGCTGGGGCCAAGTGCAGTAGCACCAACAGCAATAGGTGGATTAAAATAGGGAGTGTTGTTAAGCAAGATGTTGTCCCCAACAGCTGAAGAGTATTCACATTTCTACATGAAGTGATCTCTGAATTGCTCAAATTAAATCATTTGGTGATGTGAGCACCATCTAATTGCCCGCCTCTTTAAAAATGGATACATTTATGGTTAGATACAAAATAGCAAGGGTGGGAGTTCCCTGCCTAATTTCAGACAAAAGCCAGAACATTAAATTGGTCCCACTAACCCTTGAGCAATTTAGCCTGTCGCCTGATGTTGTGCTGTTGGGGACTTGAAAGAAACCCACAGCAGCAGCTGGGCTGTAGCTCTCCAGGACCAGACGCGACTGGCAACTACAAGACCACGTTACACCTCTGTGGAGTTCCTGCTGAAAGGTCCTGCATGGTGCCCTCATTTTCCATCCTTTACCAGTGCCCTACTCCAGGTCGCTCTGAAGTTAGGGAAAAAGAAACATTAGCTGGAATTTAAGTAATGGGAATACATTGAGGGTGGAGTAGAGGTTAGAACTGTTGCCTTGCAGTGCTGGGATCCTGGGGCTCAATTCCAGACCTGGGGTGCTATCCGTGTGGCGATTATATGTTCCCCCCACTGTCCAAAAACAGACTGGTAGGGCAACTGGCTTCTGGGGAAATTGGCCCTGGTGTGTCTAACCGCTGATGGACTGGCAGCCTGTCTCACGCTTGTTGCTTGCTGAGACAGTCTCCAGCTGCCCCACAACCCTGTGCTGGATGAAGCTGTCAGAAAAACGGATGGATGGAGAATGGTTTGTTCCAAGTACTAACACGGGATGAGGAAGCAGTGACCAAGAGTGGCACAGTGGAGGGGATCATGGGAAGTGGTCCCACCCAACTCGACAGCCAAAAACAAAGCCCAAGTACTTCAGAAATAAGCAAAACAGGACATTTCTTCCCTTTTAATTAAGATACCTTTTTAAATGTGCTTTTTTTATTGTCTTTGTTTTCTTTTTCCAAACCTTACAAACGTTAGAAACAGGGCCGTGCTCGCAGCCGGCCCTGAACTGAAGCAGATGTGGCAGAGCTGAAGGGAGGGGGGAGCACGTCACCGGAGGCCCATCCCGCTGCGCTGGGCAGAGACAGCTGGGAGCCACTCGCCGCCCATTCGAGAAAAACAGGGCTCCCCCGCTTTCAGACGGCGCTGTCCAGAAATACCGCCATGCCACTGCAACTCGAGGAGAAAGTGCCAAGGTGTCCTTCACCGACTGTCTAGACTCTCACGCTGAGCTGACCTGGATGTCGGCGGCCACACCTCTTAGTAAGTGAATTGATTGCGGATGACGACAGCTTTGCGGGAGTAGCCTTCACCACTCTCCCTTGCAAGTGCAGACCGTCGAGCCCAGCAAGCCCGGGAGGTAAGACTTGCATCTCGCCTGGCTTCACTTCCTCCCTGCCAAGAATGGGCAAGTCTAGATCCTGGGATCCAGGGAGAACTGATTGGATTTTATCTGATTTGAACCATGTGTTTGGATGTGCATGCCAGTCCTCAGTGTTTAAAGGTTTAAAAGCTGCTAAATGAAAAGCACCTCTAAAACCTGCGGGAATCTAGACCCTCAGAAACTGGAGCTGCCCATCCTGGGTTTGTACCACTTCAGAACAGACATGGAAAAGTTATCTTGCTCCCCCTGAAGACCCACTCCACAACCTTTTGCATAGCTGTGTTGTCCTTGCTGGTACATTACCATGTGTCCGCAAGACGACAGAAGCACTTGAGCCAAACGGCCTTGTGGCCTTCATAAACAAAGCTGTGACAACTGAACTTCTGGGATGGACTTTGATCTTGCAAAAAAAAAACCAGTAAAGCACGTTACCCTGAACCCACTCCTCAGAACCGCTGCTTTTAACAAGTGCGTCTGTGTAAAACATGCCAGGACTGACAGCACAGTGAAAACTGATTACAAGATCCCCCTGCTGGTCAGTCCTTGAAGTGCTACCCCCATCTCCGATTAAAGGCAGTCCAGGGTGGAGGGTAGAGTGGTGACCAACTGTTCCTCAAGGAGAAAGTCCCAGGGTTCTGCCAAAGTCCTTGGAAAATCCGCAGAACTGGGAAGCAAACAGCTGCAGGCTGCATGCCCACTCTCTGTCCCAGAACCACCTATTCCCTTGCGCCCTCCTCACCTGCTTTACGGCCTTGTTCCTTTTTCTCTCCAGCAAAACACATCAACTGCATCTACAAAAACAATATCCGTCCGCAGAAGGCTGTCCAGATCCCAGTTTGCAATGTAACAGTCCCAGTTTGCCTGCCCCCCCGCCTGCCCTGGAGAGGAGCTGGGATGCATCCCACAGCAGTCCTTCGGAAAAAACATCCTCCCCAAGTCCTGGAAACGCAAGGAACGCGTCCCTTCCAAGGTAAAACTTTTCCCCTCCCCTCCTTGTGTTTTTAAGCCCCCACGCATTCCTGGTGCCCCCTACTGACAGTCCACCTCCAGTGCAGCCCGTCTCCCTCTCACGTGCAGACTTGTCCCTTTTCCGCACTGAGCCGCGGGGCGGAGAGGAGGTCACAGCCGGCTCTCGCCCTCTCCCCTCCCTTGGCGCTCCGCAGGATGGATGGGTTGGAGCTGGGCACGTGGGCGGCTCCTGGGAGGGATGTGGCGTGGGTGTGGCGTGTGTGCGAGATGTGGTGGTTAGGCAGGGGGGAGGAGGAGGAGGGGAGGCTAGATGCCGATGGAGTGCAGGACCCTCCGTTCCGCTTCGTTCAGGTGGCCAGAGAACATGGAGTAGTAGGGCTGCTGCGCGAACTGGCGCAGGAAGTCTGTCAGGTAGGCCTGGAGTGGGGAAGGCGACAAGCACAGAGAGAGGCAGCTCTTTAATACCGCCAACAGGGGGCGCTGGGTGACGTGGCCAGGTACAAACAGTTTCGATGAAACTGTTACATCAAAGGTACCCAATCCTGGTCACAGAGGGTTAGTGTCTATGGATTTTCAGTCCAGCTGGGCTCTTAACGACTTGCTGGGCTCTTATCAGCCCGTTATTGGTCTAATTAACCAACTCAGAGATCTATAGCTAGTGGTGCTGTAAAAAACAACCTGGAGATAAACAAGCGAGCCACTCTGGAGCCCCTACTGCCTATTTTGTAAGGTCATTATTTTACTCTTAGTGAATTAAAAAGATCTAGGTGGAATCCCAAGACATTTCAGCACTTGATATATTATTTTGGGACAGATGTGGATCCTTTTTTCCCCAGTGTTCAAAGCTTGCCGTTGAGCAAACTGGATGATAAAACGTATGGGTCTTAGTTTCTTCATGGTTCTCCATGGCCATGACATACTTTCTGTAGACTTAAAGGTTCTACCGTGTTGTCAACAGATATATTTGTAGATGAGATGCATCTTTCTACCATATCTGTGCTGTTTAACTGTTAGAGATCTGAAAGCCGCCTAAAGTGGATTTCTGATGGAGTGTAAAATTCATTTGCATGTATCTGGGAGAAAAATTGAGAAGAGCCTGCAGCAGTAGTTTTGGAAATGATCAGCGATTTACCTGAATGTCTATTTGATAAATCGGGTCCTTCAAGGCGTCTGGGTCTTCTTCATCCTCATCTTCATAGTAATCATCGTCTGAGCAATGACAACAAAGGCATCACACACACACACAACACACAGCGCTTGACTCATCACACTACAGCGATTCATCTAAACCAGCATTATTAAGTCAGCCACTAAAGGCATGACTGATGCATGATAATTCAGTTTCCCCACTACACTTCTGTCCCAGTGTCAACCCCTAGACACACAACACACTAGAACTAGCTACCAGATACAGTACTGTGGTGTTTGGGTTTACTCCATTTTGTGCCTTGTGTTGCAACATACAGATTCTCTCCGTATTAAGGCTGCCCACGTTCTTGTTGCATAGCATAGAATAAAAAGCAGAAGGGCTGACTGGTGCTATCATACATCCCTGTGTCATGAAATTGACTATTAAAGGATAAAAAAATTATATAACCACAATCTGACTAATGTCAAAAATCATAAATGCTTTATTCTCTTCAAAACAGCTGTGTGCCAGATGTGAGTGAGCACAACGAGGCAGAATGGAGAGAGGGGGCAGTATTGTGCTCTTACCATATTTGTTGGACGCAATCAGGTCAGACAGCAGCTGTCCAGCCAATCCTTCATCTTCCTCGGCCTCCTCATCCTCTTGTTCCTCCCACATGTCTCCTGAATCTGGAGGGAGAGAGAGATGCAGGCTATGATCAATGCACAGGCAGTCTGTAGATCCACGTGTCACTAACTAGCTTGGTCCCCCACCTGCTGTTTTATAATGTCTCTGGGCTTTCGAGAGGCTGTGTCAGCACAGTTAGCTCGCTCACAGAGAGCTCTAGCCAGGGCTATGTCACTAGCCAACCGTGACTGATTCTTGGCTTGTTAACCAATAGTGACAGTGTCTTGGCTGTGGGAGCTTGTAGTGACATCAGGAAGCTCCAGCCCTCCAATCAATCAGTGGTCCTACAAGGCCCTGGGCTGCCCACAGCACGTTCATTGGCATGTGGCAGCGGGAGAATATCCACCGCCCCCTACTTCTCCTTGCTGGAACAGGGAGCTGCTGTAAACCAAAAAATAACTGGCGATTCCTTGCAGGAAGGGTATAAGGATTTTTGCAGCATAGACATAATAATCAGCTAACAAGGCTGTAAGCTTGCAGGGACCTAGCACATACCAAGTGATCGTATGTGCCAGCAGCCATATCACCCTGCAACTCACAACTGGCAACCCACTGAAGCTAAGCAGGTGTGAGCCTGGTCAGTACCTGGATGGGAGATCTCCTGGGAAAAACTAAGGTTGCTGCTGGAAGAGGTGTTAGTGGGGCCAGCGGGGGGCGCTCACCCTGCGGTCCATGTGGGTCCTAATGCCCCAGTATAGTGACGGGGACACTATACTGTAAACAGGCGCCGTCCTTCGGATGAGACGTAAAACCGAGGTCCTGACTCTCTGTGGTCATTAAAAATCCCAGGGCGCTTCTCGAAAAGAGTAGGGGTGTAACCCCGGTGTCCTGGCCAAATTTCCAATTGGCCCTTACTAATCATGGCCTCCTAATAATCCCCCTCTATGAATTGGCTACATTACTCTGCTCTCCTCCCCACTGATAGCTAATGTGTGGTGAGCGTTCTGGCGCACTATGGCTGCCGTCGCATCATCCAGGTGGATGCTGCACATTGGTGGTGGTGGAGGGGAGTCCCCATTACCTGTAAAGCGCTTTGAGTGGAGTGTCCAGAAAAGCGCTATATAAGTGTAAGCAATTATTATAATTATTATTATTATTATCATTGTGGGACAGCTGGCTAGCCAGGCATACATATCCACCCCTGCCTGCGACGCATGTGCTCAGTCAATCCAGCCTCAAACTGATGCTATCTTGTCATCATCAAACTGTACAGGTCTGAGCTCAAGCAGCACTGGAGTGTGGCAGACTCTTCACTGCAAGAAATCTCCAAAGCCTAAGAATATCTCCAGGAGAAGTCCCAGGTTCCTCAGAGAGGGCAAGGCCAACGAGGTGGCAAAATTTGGCTATGTGGCGAGGAACTGTATGCTACACTTCAATGTGTACTATCTACTAACAGCCTTTCCTGTGGCACGGTGGGTAGTTCTGACGCCCCTGTCTTTGCCGTACCTTGGCTCCAGTCTGCGGCAGCGGCTCGTGACGCGTTGGTCTCCATCACGGAGGAGAGCTCATTGATGATCAGCTTGAAGATCTTCACCAGCAGGGGGATATTGGTCCACCGCTCAGGATCTGGGGGAGAGGGAGAGAGACTTTACCCCAGAGCACAGCGAGGACTACCTTACAGAAGGGCTGGCAGAACTGTGGATGGATTTTCAAATATATCCCTCCCCACAAAAACACATCCCCACCATCAACTCAATTTAAACCCCAACAAGCCCAGATGAAAACGTAATACAAAACCAGTTACATCAAAAGGTCTGTCTTGGGTTCACAGGCTGATGGTCAACTTGGAACTCACCGTCAAGTCAGCATTTTTTTTTTTTATTATACACCCGTGCCATTTGGAATCCCTACTTGTTTTATGAATCGGCTCCACCTAGAAATGCCGGAGAGAGAGCCATGTGCACCTATGGCACGCTCACCTCCAGAACCGCCAGCCTTGGAAGATGCTATGAGCTCCACAGCACCTGACAGGAGAGGTTACACCAACTGGAGATGTTGCTGCGACCTGGATCGCCCCCCTGCAAGTCCCCTAGCAGACTAACTCCAGCACCACCACCATCACGGTGTCAGGCATGTCTCATCACCTGGGGACTCCTGGAGACTGGATTTCGTCTTAGTGGCGAGATGCAGGTTTGAACATGGGATGCAAGGATCATACAGCTCAACCTGCACCTTACTGTTTGAGCCATTCAGGATCGGAGCTGAATGATCTTTTGATTCATACCCAAACCACCTGGGGAAAAAGGTCCCAGGTCCCTCAGAGAGGGCAAGGCCAATGAGGTGGCAAATGCTGGATGTATGGCGAAGAACTAGGCTGAACACGCAGGGCTGACAAATGTATAAACTGGACCACACACCTTGTGTTTCAGTGCGCTGACATCACTGCTCAAATAACTGGAAAAAGACTGATAAGAACATGGTGGGACAGTGTTGTTTTACCACTGGCCCTCTTAGCAAGTGCTAAGTGCTGTGACATAAGGGGTTACAGATCCCATGTTTTTCTGGCAAATGCTCATTTGACACACCATGACATTACGTGTCAGCTGCCAAACAGTTTTCCAACACTGTTCCCTATCTGTATGGCTGCCAGTGACCCTGAAACGGTCTTACCTGGGGAAAACGCTGCTCCCTTTGTTCCCTGACCTTTTCCTGTCAAAATATCACACACCACGATTAACCTCCTCACCCAGACTGCTTCTCCTTGATCCGACTGTCATCTAACCGATTCACCAACCAGATCCAATTAACACTCCCCTTCCAGCGCCTCTCATTAAGTAACACCGCGGGGCTCAGCTGGTGACCCTCTTCTGAATGAGCCTCGGATTCCCCAAACAGCAGCAGGGTGGACTTCAGCGGGCTGGGCTGTCCCTCCCACTTGCTGTACAAGTGACCCCACTGATTCACCAGGTGCCCCTCTGCTCGGCGTACTGCGGAGCTCTAGTGGCCGGGGCGCAGGATGGCTGACACGTGCGTGCCCCAGAGGGAAGCGGGCACGGTCCTCGTGACTGGTGCACGGGCACAAGGCTCACACCAATAAAGCCTGATCTGCCGGCTGTCCCCAAGCGAATGCACATCGCTTCTAAGCCAGGGCCGTGCTGCGGGCGGCGGGCTCGTACTTTTGGCACTCTTGGAGCGCGTGCGGATGCCCTCGTCGGGGTTGAAGATCTCCTCGCCCTTCACCATGATGTCCTGCAGGCGCTTGTCGTTGGTGTTCACGCCGTGCTGCAGCAGCTTGCACAGCGCCACCGTGCTGTGGGGAGGGAGACAAAGTAGGGGAAAAAGAGAAGATGCCATCAAAAGAGAGGCTCCCAATGCTGGTCGTCACCTGATGATTTCTGATAATAAAATAATAATACCTTACTTATAAATGACCTGTGCAAACCCAAGGACGCTGTACATAATGAAAAAGAGGAAAAGAGTGAATAAAATGAAGCATGCAGGATACACTGCGAGGGAATCAGACACAGGCCCTAGTAAAAAGGTGAGCTTTAGGTTTAGATTTGAAAACAGTCGAGGAAGAAGAGTTGGAGGAAGGGCATTCCATAACAACGGAGCAGATGAAAAAAGCTCAATCACCAAAAGTCTGAGATTAAGTCCTGGGGACAATGATCCAAGGACCAGCCTCAACTGAACCGGAAGGAATGTAAACAGAGGGGTTAGATTATTTAAAGCCTTAAGTCAGTAACAAGATATTGTCTTGAATCTGTGACTTTATTCACTTTATAGTCCAGCAATGGAGACGCTTAACTGTAAGAGTGATATGCTGCCAAAGTCTGGTATAAGTGTGAGTTTTTTTTCCCACCTGAGCACTCAATTAAATCTTTGAATTCTTAACAGATCTAACAAGTTTTAATTTTCAGGTTTACTCTCTATTTTCACTTTTTAAATATATAGGAGGCTGCCCTTTAACTATTGCATTTCCCTGCGTTGAGTAGAAGGAAAAACTTGCACAGGTCCTAACCCAGCGACTTGCTGGTTCATTTAAGGATTCTTAGGTCAACGGCACAAGGGGTTCCCATAATCAGAAGTGGAACCCCTGTTAAAACACTTCCTGCTTTGGTCAACAGCCTGACCCTCAAAACATGAAGCAGGAGTTCGTCCAAGTGTGACAGGCCTGCAGTGGCCGCTGAAAGGGTATCCAATCCTGGACAGCCCCAGTCAGTCTTATAGGTCACCCTGAATCAGAGAGTCTGCATCCCTGGTCCTACAGAGCCCCAGCCCAGTCAGTCTTATAGGTCACCCTGAATCAGAGAGGCTGCATCCCTGGTCCTACAGAGCCCCGGCCCAGTCTGTCTTATATGTCACCCTGAATCAGAGGGTCTGCAGCCCTGGTCCTGGACAGCCCAAGTCCAGTCAGTCTTATAGGTCACCCTGAATCAGAGGGTCTCCAGCCCTGGTCCTATAGAGCTCCAGTCCAGTAGTCTTATAGGTCACCCTGAATCAGAGGGTCTCCAGCCCTAGTCCTATAGAGCTCCAGTCCAGTCAGTCTTATAAATCAGTTCCTTTTAAAGACTGACAACTCCTTTGAGCTAATGATGAATCAAACAGGTGATCTGTTCAATTATGAGAATTCTAGTCCTTGAGAACTGAAGAGTATTTTGATTTTAGTCTCAAATATCCTCTTAAGTACATGATTCAACACCTGCAGAAACTGGCGATTTAACCGTGACCTAAAGAACCTGCTGGAGTGTGGCTCTCCGGCACCGGGGATGGAGATCTGGGGTCTATCCGGTCACTGCGGACCTCTCGTTCCGTGTTCGAGGCCAGCCTGCGCTCACCTGACTTTGCCCTCGTACTGGCCGTAGAAGAGGTGCTGCCGGCTCATCCACTCGGACATGACGAACTCCAGGGCGGGCTTCCCCGTGGGGCCGGGCAGGCTGCACAGGAACTCCAGCAGTGGCTCCAGCTGGGAGTGCACCAGGTGTGCGAACACCATGATGAGGGACTGGACGGGGGGGGTGAGACAGTGAGCACACACAGGGTTACACACTCTCAACAGCGACACCCCAAAACGCAGGTCTGCAATCTCCAGGCCGTGGGGTGGGCTCTTTAGTCCTGGGTTACGCTGCAGTTCATCTGTGTTTTTTTCTTCAAAGGGGAACCGCAGTCCCAGTTTCTCAGAACAGTTATTCAATTAATTTATGTTTTAGAATCATTTGACGAATTTCGAATTAAGGACAAAAAACTTGAACTTTGTAAAAGTACCGTAACTCGCCACGCTGTTGCAAACACGTATTCAAGTTCCCACGAACTGTGATGTGCTGCCGCCCTTCCTGCTCACTAGTCGCTGTAATGACTAGTGGAATGTGCCGTGCGAGCACAGGTGGTGCAGCAGACTTTTCACCACAGAAATGTTCCAGAGTGAGTTAACAAGTGTAATTGTCGACAAAACCGTCTCAAAGTCCAGAGCGATATTTCCACTGGATAAAAGAGATGCATTCACAAGCCTGCTTCTTTGCAATGTTATAAGCTTCACGTCATCGTTTCGCTGCCTCACTCTGAATTGCAGAACATGACACTGCACATACCTGAAAATTTTGCCTATTTTGTGATGCAAGTTGGAGGTCTTGCGTGTTACTGTGCACATCTTAACTTTGTGATCTGAAATGTACTCGTTAAGGCGGATTCTTTCTAACTCTGAAATATAAAAATAGCATTGTAGTTTTCCCTTTTCCAAGTCAGAGAACTGCGGAGAGCTTACACCAACTTAAACATATAGCCCCCTTGCAAGTGCCAGTCTTTCCCACTCCTATGGCATAAACATCAGCCTACTCCAGGTACCACACGACGAACACGCCTACACCAGAGTACTGTACATACATGTCTTGGGCTGCCCATGTATTCTGTGTCAAAGTCTCTTTAGTGCCTGGATTGGAAATATTCTGCTCTACTTATCCACTTTAATTGCCTGCATATTAGATGCAAAGAAAAACTATTAGTTCTATCCTTTATATAGGACGCATCACGAGAGAATTTGACAAGCCTTTATAGGAAATGATCTGAAGCTCAATTCGGACACAAGATCGCTGCAGGAGACTAGAGGCCATTATTAACATTCTAGCAGTGCAGATATGCACTGAAAGGCAGTCACACTAGCACCACCACCACAACCACCAGGGGGCACCCCCACCTGCATGACGCTCAGGGTCTCGGCCTGCTGCATCTTGCTGAGGATGGCGCGCAGGATCTGGTCCAGGTTGTCGCCCAGCTGCGTGCCGGCCCGCGCAATCAGCGTGGAGACCAGGCGGCCCACGAAGGCCGCGGTGAACTCAGAGGTGCGGGGGTCCAGGAGCTGGCTGACCACCTGCATGACGTACCACAGGCCGCTGTGGCCCTGCTCGTCCCTCCACTGCCCCACCTGCTCCAGGGCCACCGAGACGTAGGCGCGCAGACACTCGCCGCCGTTCTGCAGAGAGAGAGAGAGAGGGGGCCGTCACGCCCAGCCGAGCCTGGGTGACTGCACCCCGACACGGGGCAAACCCAATGCGGGAACAGACAGCGAGGGGAAGAGATGATGCACAGATACGCCAGGAAGGAGACGACTCCCTCAGAAACAAACTAGAGAAAACGAGAAGCAATGAATTTAAAAGCACGACGTGTGGGTGAAAACGGCTAAATACAGATCCTCAACCAGCCAAAAAGAGAACGGCCAGGAGTCAAAGAGAGCTCAGAGAGAAGATCAAGTGACATTACATCAAGTGCCTCCATCTGCTGCGAGATGGGATGCCGTCTTTGGGAGGATAAAGCCCCACTGGAGCAGTGCTGTTGACTGCCTGCAGCTGCAGCCGGGCAAGCGTACCTGCATGGTGGCGTTGTCATCCGTTCGCAGGGTGCACTGCGCCACGACGGGGAAGGCCTGCGAGATGAGCAGCTCGGAGAGGGGCGGCTTCGTGTGCCGCACCACTGTGGTCAGGATGTCGATGGCCGTCTGCAAACGGGTAGGCACAGGTTCAGTCTCCTGAAATCTAGATCTTGCCCTGGGTAACTACCTTTATTTGTCCAAGTCGAAGTCCCACAGCGGACACAAGTGGGCAGGCGCAGTCGTCTGGAGGACGGACGGACAGACAGGCCCCCGGGGAGCAGGCGCAGTGTCGTGTTGTGCGGTGTCTTGTGTGTATGTGAGGTGGCTTCAGAGTGTTACTCACAGCACACAGCCCTGAGGGAATCTTGTCAGCTGGGGCCTGCATGATGCTGATGAGTGTCGGAATGAGCCTCATTTGCATGGGCCCCTGGCAGGCCTCAATCTGGGCGAGCTCCTTAAAGATGTCCTGTGCCAGGGCAGCCACCACAGGGTCTGAGAAAGAGAGAGATCTATCAGAATACACACCCCAGCCCCACTATTGCTCAGGTATGAGCCAATCTTGTCCTCCTCATGTCCTGGGCACCACCGCATGCCCAACTATTGTTATCTATCTGATTTTTATTTATAATATAACTCCATGACAACACTTTTTTTATAACACAGCACAGCACTGAAACCCCAGCACCAGAGGGAATACAACAGGAATCGGTCTGTCCTACCGTTGCTGTATTTGAGGAAGATGGCGATGGTGAGGGGGCATATCTTGTTCTCCACACTGGTGGTGAAGGCTGGGTCCACAGTGCACACGATGCACAGCGTCTCCATCACCAGCGTTAGCACCTCCGAGCTGAACTGGGCCGCCAGTTGCACCAGGCCGTCCAGCACGCTGGGCAGGAAGGGCTGCATGATGTGGGTGCTGTCGGACATCTTCAGCTGGTCACAGTACCTGGAGGGCACAGAGACAGAGCTCTTCACCCCTGGCTGGCTGTCGAATGCATTGGCCAGCCCATCGGTTCTCATTGATCTGACATTTTCTAATGGACGTGTTACAGGCAGGGTCTCTTATTACAGGCCGGGTGTCTCAGACGGCGTGCGTGCGTGCGAGAGAGCCCGCGCCAGCGGCCGGGTGTCTCAGACGGCGGGCGTGCGTGCGAGAGAGCCCGCGCCAGCGGCCGGGTGTCTCAGACGGCGGGCGTGCGAGAGAGCCCGCGCCAGCGGCTGGGTGTCTCAGACGGCGGGCGTGCGTGCGAGAGAGCCCGCGCCAGCGGCCGGGTGTCTCAGACGGCGGGCGTGCGTGCGAGAGAGCCCGCGCCAGCGGCCGGGTGTCTCAGACGGCGGGCGTGCGAGAGAGCCCGCGCCAGCGGCCAGGTGTCTCAGACGGCGGGTGTGCGAGAGAGCGTGTGAGAGAGCCCGCGCCAGCGGCCGGGTGTCTCAGACGGCGGGCGTGCGAGAGAGCATATCAGTGCCAGAGAGCCTCACCCCCAGATGGCCCGGACAGCTGAGATCCTTACGGAGGGGGGCTGGCTGTCATGCAGACCACTCACAGTGGCCTGTAGGAACTGCTGGATCAGCTCAGGGGACATGGCTGCTGTGAAGCGACTGGCCGCCCAAAGAGCCCGGCCCAGGAGGAACGGAGAGGCAGCTGAAGGCCAAGAGAGAGAGACAGTTACCACCAGCAGCACTGTGGCAGACACAGAGGGCCATCTCCAATAACTCTGCATTGCAATTAAAAAGACTTTCAACTTTCTCCAGCTGGAAAAAAAAACCCCATCTAAACAAGGTTTAAACAACCAAATACAAAATGAAACCAAAGTCTTTGATCATGATCAATAAATTCACTATAGTAAAAGCTTTAGCTCTAGGCTATTCTGCAACAGACAGACATTCTAATAACACTGACTACATATGACGGGGATTTCCAGCTCGAGTAGGTGTTATAGGTCACCATTAAACCAACCAATCCATTGTGATCAATTAAACAGGTGATCTAGTAAAGTTAGTCATATAGAGATAATTTAGGAACTAAAGCCTAACCTGCTCTCCAGCCCTGAAGGATCAGATTATTATTTGAATAATTACTCGCTTGATTCATCAATAACTCAGCTGTTGCCAGGCTTTAGAAACAGGTGACCTGTAAGACTAACAAGATTGAGGCTCCCTCAGGACCACGCTTGGAGACCCCTGTTACTGGAAATTAACTCAGGAAACAATAAGAAAAAAAATTTGCTAGTAGGATAGACAAGATTGTTGTGCTGTCCCGCTGGTAATGTATTTTAAGCTTAAACGTGGTGCTTCTGACCCGAGAGGTTGAGGTCGGAGAGGATGACATTGGTGAGGAAGCCGTGCATGTCGAACTGGACTCTCCCATTCTTGACGTTCTCAGTGATGATGCTCTTCACAGAGCCCAGGGCCAGCATGCAGGCCTCGTGGATCTTCCACCTGCGAACACACGGCCAATCAGGGAAGCTCTGAGAAAGGGGTGGGCCACAACAGCCAATCTCAGACAGTTCTGAAAAGGGGGCAAGGCACTGCACAGCCAATCAGAACATCGGGGGACAGACAGCAATAGGTCTTCAGTGAACATGATTTGCAACTGTTTTTACTCTAATCACCCTTGACACAAAGTGTTATAGGGCACAGGGTTCATAAAGTTCAAAAAACATTCTTTGAAAAGTCTATGGACTAGAAATATTGATTCTAGAAAGCTACTAATTGATTTTTTTTATCAGAATTTTCAAATGATATTAATAAAACCTATCAAATGTCACTGAACTCCAAGGTATTAAAGATGAAAACATAACAGGTCATCCTTGGTCACTAGATATTTAGTAGGATTTGTAACAGAAAGGGCATCAACAGTGTTAGTACAAATTTCTTCAGATGCAGATAAACCTAAGGCTTAGCTTGTATGCGGTTGTCTTCTTATAATAATAAAGCTCAGACATCAAAACTACAAAATATATAAGGAGAAACAGCCAAATTAAACCCTATATCTGATGAAAGGAATCACTACACCTTTTCACAACTGACCAAATACGTCCACTGCACCGATTGTGACTCAAATATCTCCTGTTGTCGCCCAGTAGCTGGTGATAATAGAAGAAAGTGACAGCTGCGCACAGCTCTGCCTATTGCAAGGTGGCGACAATGTTGTCACTTCCTGCCTGCTCGCTCACCAGTGCTGGTTGCCGCTGTTCTTGGCTTGCTCTGCCTCCTGCAGGTGCCGTGTGGCAGCGGCCGCCAGGGCCGCCGCGCTCTCGTTCTGGAACTCGGTGGCCACAGCCTGCCGGGCGAGAGAGCTCTCGTCAGAACACCGCTACCGCTGCAGGAGAGCTGGAAACGCCTCCTACATCGTTGTGAGGTGAGGCTGCACATCCACTCATTTTTGAACCTTTTTAATCAATTCAGGGTCACGGGAGTGCCAGAGACTCTCCCGCCAAGCGACGGGCTCAAGATACACCCTAGAGAGGACACTAGTCCATCACAGGGCACACACAGACACTCACACACTCACACCAGGGCCAATTCTCCCAAAAGCCAATTAACCTCCCAGCGTGTCTTTGGAGTGTGAGAGGAAATCAGAGCACCTAGAGAAAACTCACTCAAACATGGGGAGAACATACTGTTTTGCTGGTCTACAGAGACCTGCATGGAGCTGGATGGATGGATTAAAACCTGTATTCATTTTTTTAATTGAATAATGTTAGCATGCCCAAAGGGCAGCCAGTTGACCTTGGACCCCTAGAGTTTTTGGTTCCTTTCCTCCATTGTCTTCTGGTCTTTTCTGTTGTGTATTCACAACATGTATGGTCACTTAAGCTCCTTGGGGCAACCTTGTTGTGAAAGGCACTATATAAAAATAAACTGAACATACGAACTCCACACAGATGGCACCCCAGCTCCAGAGCTGAACCCATACCCCAGCGCAGTGAAGCAGCAACGCTAACCCAGCTTGTACATTTCTTTCCACAACGCCTTTCCAGTTCAGAATGGGCAGATATTTTTAACACCAGTAACAACACCTCCACCTGCTCTGGCCCAGGTGAGACACACGGGTGTGCTCCCACTGACACACCCCTCTCCGTACGACCTGGGAGAGGCGCTGCATGTCTGAGGGGGCAAACCTGGGGCTTGTAACTCTGGAGACGCCCTGCTCTGCACTGCGCCTTGTGGGATCCGAGTCCACTAACGGCATGTCACTGGCCCAGGCTTGAACCCAGGATACCACAGGACACGACGAGCTTGGGAGGCAGCACCTTTACTGGGTGTCCTTTGACTCTGCAGCCACCAAAAGGATTTGGGCACAGGCCAAAATGATTCAAAAGTCACAATCAGCCACAAGCAGCCAGCAGGTATATCACCTTGCAACTCACAACTGGCAGCCCGCCGAAGCTCAGCAGGTATGAGCCGGGTCAGTACCGGGATAAGAGACCTCCTGGGAAAACCAAGGGTGCTGCTGAAAGAGATGTTAGCAGGACCAGCAGGGGACAGTATTCTATACTATATAAAAGGCACCGCCCTGAATTTCCATGGTTTTTAAAAATTCCTGGTCAAATTTCCCCTTGGCCTTTACCAATCATACTCCTAATAATCCTCCTCTCTGAACTGGCTTCATCACTCTGTTCTCCTCCCCACTGATAGCAGGTGTGTGGTGAGGGTACTGGTCACTATGGCTGCCGTTGCATCATCCAGGTGGGGCTGCACA
The DNA here is from genome assembly GCF_040954835.1 of Lepisosteus oculatus. Lineage (NCBI taxonomy): Eukaryota > Metazoa > Chordata > Actinopteri > Semionotiformes > Lepisosteidae > Lepisosteus > Lepisosteus oculatus. Next base: position 30,296,151 of record NC_090700.1, read on the forward strand.
CTGGTGGTGGTGGAGAGGAGTCATTAATAATATTATTATTACTACTATTATTTATTACTTGAGTCTCTACTGCCACTTGGTTATAAGGGCCTCACCAACCCCCACCCCACCAGCGCAACTGTAACTACAGTCTAAATGTCATTTCACACAGTGCTCTCCAGGTCTGCTCTACAGTCTCAGATTACATCTCACGCCAGTGGCTGCAGTTGAGAACTGATAAAACTGCAGTATCCCCTCCCCACCACCACCACCACCACAGGCAAGAGAATCAGTATACCCAGACAGGGTGAGCTCTCAGAGATCACAGAGTCCAGCTCTTACCAACAGCAGGTCCTGGGCAGAGATTCGCACAGAGTAGGAAAAGGTTTCGTCATCCTCGTCTTCAACAAACTGCTGCGGGTTGGCAGTCCAAACCGTGATCTGCGCAGGAATAAGGACAACGTCAGAAAGGCTTTTATCGGATAGGAGCTGAGCAGTACTTGCTTCTTCATCGCTGCTGTCGAGGGAGAACAGCGGCAGATACAGACATGTTAGCTTGTTAAGGACTGCGATTATTTCCAGATTAGCTCACACCTCTCAGAGGAAATCCTCTTTCCAAATGATCAAGACAGAGAGAGGAAAACAGAGAGCCATAAGGGAACTGTGACTTTTACACTGTACAGAGAGTCAAAAATTCAGAAATTCAGGAAAGCAGACATGGGATTGTCATGTGGATGTCTGGGATAAAAGACAAATGAGAATCCTTGGATCAATTAGCTGGCAAGTACCAAACAGACTGGACAAATGTCCTCCTCATTTCTATGTTGTCAGGTAAAACAATCACATTTTCGATTCACTGCACTTAAAGGTAGAATACATTTGAGAACTTTGCTGTAGGTTTGGTTTAGGAGAAGATGTGATTCCGATGAGATTTCAAACCTAGATTTTAGGTTTTAACCTTTTAGAACCTAGACTCTGTCCCTTCACAGTTCCTCTTCAGAAAGCAAAGTACAGCGATCGCTGCTATTATGCGAGTTTCCAAAACTCACGATGGCTTATACGCAATTTCATCCCAGACATGTTTACGTTTTGCGTTTTCGGAGTAACGCAGCAATCCACAGAGGAATACACATGATGTTCCATTGTCCCACGTGTTTTGTTTTGGAAGCACTAACTGGGAGGTGCTCCTTAATTTGCGTGCTATTTTCACAAAATCTTCTGCATTGCTGTAAATAAGAGTGGACAAGGTGGCAATGCGTCTAAGAAGGGTGGTGGTGATAACATTTCAGGTGGTGAACTTTTTCCTAACTTTTTGCAGTGGACTTCCCAACTTTTTTTCCTAAATTTGCTGAAGTATTTCTTTATTTATTATGAGTTTAACATGCATTTAAACTGTGTTAACATTTTTATTAGGATATTAGAAAAGTTTTGGTTAGGCATTTGGTTAGGTTGTGAGTGGTCTGCCCCTAACCCCAATTTTCCCCATAAGTCCTGTTATTTTTATTGCGCGATTTTGCATAAAGCAAGGTTTTACAGGAATGCATCCATCGCGTTATAGCAGAGACGCCTGTACTCTTCACAGCGATGCTTGTGCTAGCACGTGGCTACATACCTGATCTTCCGTGATCTGCATGTAGAGGATGATGTAGTAGATGAGCTCGGGCAGAGCTTTATTCACTGTGCTCTTGAACCTGCTGTTCTCCAGGAGGGTGTGGACGAACTCAAAGATACTGAACACCAGGTTCTCAAAGCCCAGCACCTCTCCTGTGGGGGAAGGGGAGACGGAGGAGGAGTTACAACAACAGCAGCGATCGCTGCCAGGAAACAACCGTACAGGCTAACTAGTGTTTCTAATACGGCAGCCATACGATTGAGCAGTTTGGGTTTCTTACCTCTCTTGTGAAGCTCGCAAGCTTTTAAAAATAAAACTGCCACTGCGCACGTTCTCTGACAGTACCGGCACAGGCTGTTTCACGGGTTTGGACTCGCCTGCCGCGGTCTGTGGTTCAGACTAGACCCGCACCCAGAACAGCCTGCGAGCCACAGCCCTGCACGTTAAACTTCGCCCGCTCCTGATCATCTTTTGACAGATGGCCGCGCCAGGAGGCAAAGCGGGGGAAAAAAGGCGACAAGGCAGGCTGGATCCGGTCCCAAGTGACAATCCCACAAGGCGCCCTCGGCGTCCCGCAATTGTAAAATCGCCCCCCTCCGGAGCCCACGCACCATCCGAGTCCACAGGGTCGTCCACTTCTTCCGTGTCATTGACCTCCGTCCTGACATAAGTACGCAGAGGGTTAAGGAGCCCACATGAGCTGACAGAAGCTAGAAGAGAATGGCTGCAGTGCGGTGAAGCGGCAGTATGTTATTCCTATTATTCTACTTATTTCTTTTATTCCGATGGGTGGTTTAATACGGTGTGGTGCCGTGCCACCCTTAAGCCTTGGCATGACAACATGTATACATAATGGGGGTGAGAGCAGCAGCCCTAGGCAGAAGACAGTGGTACATTCCCAGTACTACAACCATGCCTCTCTCTGGCTGGGGTCACCATACACAAATCGCTCAGCTTCATGAATCCTCCCTCCTGGGGCTCCCCAAAGCCTGATCTCACCCTCATCTTATAAGCACACTGCTGACCCAGCAAAAACCAGTGGGGTGGACACCTGCGTTTGCATCAGGAAAACCAAACGCAGGGATCTATTACTTTATATATTTTCTCCGTTGAACACACAAACAACTTTGTATTCAAAATGCCCACAGGCAGGTCAGGATCTGTGGCTCAGCACAGCTGGTAGAAGTGGGTGGGTACAGCCGAGTTGGTTTCTCAGCTCCCAGAAAGATTTTCTTTCCTTAAAGATATCCCAATATTTTTATTATAGGGCCCACCCAATGTAGAACAGCCAATTATATTGTACCTCTCCAGGAACAATGCCTGTCGGGCAGACCTGCTCAGGATGGAACTAGACATGCAGACACGGTCTCTGCAAGCTCTATGGTGGCCAACAAGACGGCGGCCCTTCTCTCGCCCACATGAACGCCAGCCTGCCTGCGCATCACTCCCTGCTGAAAAGACAGACCCCCTGCAAGGGTATCGCCCTCCCCACACCTACAGCCCTGATGGGCGCCAGCCGAGTGCCACCACTTGACAACCACGATCCCAGCAGGCTAGGGCCAAGCTGTAGCACCTCGCTGTCCTTCTGAGCCTTTCCTGTGCGGCACTTAGTCATAACGTGTTTGGCTTTCTCTCCATTTTACGCCCCTGCCCCCTCAGTTGAGCTGAAGACACTTGCTCTCTAACACACACACTCCCACACGCGCCGGCTGGCCTCAGGGTGATGGATATAAGGCAGCACTCTCAGTCAGAGTGTTCCACACAATGGGCAGGATCTGCTGCATGGAGGACACCATGTGTTTGGGGAAGTTCTTCACCAGCGCAGTCACTGCCTAGGGAGGGGGAGAGAGGTGGGAGAGCGATGATCAGCTGGGATTCAAACCACACGGCATGCACATTCTCACATTCTTGTCACCCGGAAGCCATTTTGCATTGAAACAGAATAAATACATCTTCAGGCAGGTTTTATTATCTGGTCCCATGATCTGTGATCGGGGCTTTTGCCTGTCAAATTATCTACTGTACTCGTCTTTCAAGACGGCGCCAGTCGCTGCTTAGCCTGAACACCACAGTCTGACAGGCTGGTTCCAATGTAAAATTGAAGACCAACAGCAGATAAAAATGGAAAACTGGGAACAGAAAGCGTCATGTGGAAATAGATAAAGTCTGGTTTCCATCAGGTCTGGGGGCTTCAGGAAAGCCTGGCTCTATTAATTAATCCCTTTGAACTCCATGAGAAATGATTCTGCCTGGAGGTGGTGTCGCAAGAGCTCTGACTATTCAAAAGGCCCGCAAATGCAGTCTTGGTCAGGAGAAGCTTTAAAAGAACAGACATCACCAAAGCGCCAAAGCACTTCATGCTGAAAAGAGAAGAAAGAAAACACTACGTTTCGGCCTTGGAGCCTTCTTCAGGTGCCGAAACGTAGCATTTTCTTTCTTCCCTTTTCAGCATGGAATAAACGTATTACTTGTTCCTTTGAACCCAACGCATGCTGACGCAGCTACCCACCTGAACTGCCAAGGCACTTCTGTACCTTCCATATTAGCAAAAACAGTGTACCATTCAGGCTTATTTAATACTGCAGAGGGAAGTCTCATCTATTCCACCACACTGGATGCAAACCTAAACTTGCTCCACCTCCAGTCCAAAGCCATAGTCTGAAGTATAGATTTAAAGAAGTCTAGTGTTTTTTCGTAGCTTTTCTGATAAAATATTTTTCCCCAAACTTCTTTCTTGCTTCAAGGCTTGGATGTGGAGGTTGGAGGTCTCCTCATCCACGTCCTGCCCTGTCTCTCACCTTCAGCACCTCCATCTTGAGCCCACTGTCGGAGGACGGCCCGTCGGGCATCTGCAGCGCCTGGATGAACGCCTCTGTGAACTGCTGGACCACGGGGAAGATCAGGGCTTTGGCAGCCCCCTGGACAGAAACACAGCGCAGGTCTGGTCTGTAGGTCTGCACTGTCTGATTACACCTCTACCAGAGCAACACCCCGCGCCCAGCCCTCCCTCTACCTTCTCCAGCTCCTCGATGGCACAGATCAGGTTGGCACACGTGGTGAAGATCTCCACGGCTCGGGAGCGGGTTCGAATGCTGTAGACCTGTAGGGATAGAGCATAGGGCCAGCTCACTCTGTGTCCGCCGCCCAGCCCACCAGCGCCGACCACTGGCAGTCCTGGCACCTGCCTCATACATGACTGTAACTATCCCTTAAACAGGCAGTGTTTCAATTCATTCTTCCTGCAACAAAGCTCACGCTAGAAACTCATGACAAATCACTATACTGGCCAGTCTGATCACTAACGATCGGCCTAAAATCGTTTTATGTGATTAACATGAGTAATCAATGCAGCAGGTTTGCGACATATCGATAGCCTTATAAGCACCTACCATAACTATAAAAAAGGCTGTGCACAGAAAGTTCATTTCTAGCAAGAGAGCAAGTAAATGCTAGTAGTTTAGTGCAACAGAGAGAAGATAACTATATCCTACTGCCCTGTCAATTAAAATCGAATAATCTATGTAACCTATTTACAGGGAAAATGTGAAGACCTATTCTGCCATGGAGGCAAGAATCTTTATTAATTAGAACTACAGCACCAGCTGTCGAGGTGTGGAGAGCTGCCAGGCCAGGTGATACTTCTCTGACCTCGCTCTGGGACAGATCCGTGCTGTCCAGGTCCTTTCATCCCCCTCAATGCCACACAAGCCCCAGACAGCACTGGACCCTGCCCTTTGACCCTACCCCCTCCCCTTGGGTACCTCAGCCATGGTGAAGATCTTGTACATCTCCGGGAGGATCACTGGGGCCACCAAGGGCATCTGAGTGTCCGTCACCTCCCGGGTGAACTCTGGCAGCAAGGGGGCCAGGGGATGAGGAGGAAGAGAAAGAGGAGGGAGACACAGGTCAGTCTCTTCAGCACACCCCCCCTGTTACTACTCCATCCCCGAGATCCCGTCCCATAGCAGCCCCGTACCCCGAGACCCCGTCCCCCCAGGAGCCCGCCCTGCGGTACCTGTGAGCACCCTCATGGCTCCGTGCACGGCGAACACGTCCCCGCTGACCAGCATCTCCATCAGCAGGTTGAAGAGCTCGGGCCAGGCCTCCGGCCAGTCCCAGTGCGCGATGGCCGACACCGCGTAGGCCACGCTGGAGCGCACCTTGCTGATGGACTCCCGCAGGCCGCCGGGCAGCAGCTGGCGGATCGCCGCTTTGGCCTGGCGAGAGAGCCGCGGTCAGGAGGGCAGGCAATGGTATTTCTACAATCCTGAACTCCACAGCGAGAGCCTTACTAGCACAAAGAGAGACAGGAACCTAGAAACAACCCAGTACCGTGAAAGGCAAGAGATAGTTATAACACATCATTCTCTTCTAACACGTAATTTTACATTTCCCTGATGTAACTATACGATGTTTAAAGAGGATGGGTGCAGATTCTCCTGTGCTTGCCAAATGCAAAGCAATTTGGACACTTTCTCCAGCTTTCAGTAATGTTAAAACCACTTTCCTGTGCCATCTTAATTGAGAGACAGCTGCTACACCTCCGGGAAGCTTCCGAGGTGAAAGGTCACAACAACCAGGCCGTGGTGTCCTTACTCTGTCCGTCGTTTCAGGGGGCCGGAACTTCTCCGACTGGGCACACCAGTGGGTCTCCACATACTGCTTCAGGATGACGGAGGCCAGCTGAGGAGACAGAGAGAGAGGGGCCCACTTTCACAGGGAAGCACAGCATCACCGTTTTATTTTCACTTAGAAGTCAATATTATTAATATAAGTGAAAATAAGCTTTAAGTAAAAGCGGAAAGCTCTGAAGGGATTCCGACCTGTGAACAAACAAAAAAAAAAGTCTTCTGCTTGTGCGGAACAGCTGCATTTACAGCTTTGGACATCTGCTTCCAATTCACGTTTAGTAATATGGGAGGATGTCCAGTTCCATGTTACAATGCTAAGCCCTCAACCAGTGATAATAGTAACACAGAGCTCCAATTGTGGCCCAAGGATGCGCAGGGCCTGACCTATATGCTCTTACAAGCAGCTGATAGTAACTCCTGTACAGGTGGTGTAAATGAAGGTGATAACATCTTCAACATGGCATATAACACTTAAACAACACGGTGCGCTGCTATCAGGACTTTCTTTAATTATTATGAGCAACGCTGACGCCTCTATCTCTGAATAGCTACACACAGTGATGTTCCAATACATCTGCACAACTGGAGAGTCCTTCACTGAGCGCTGCAGGACAGTCCGGCACCCAGAACTTGTTTGTGCTCACCTGCCGAATAGCGAGGGCCCCCTGGGTGTCCACAGTCAGCTCTGCTAGGTGAACTCCGAACTCTGAGGAAACACAAGACCCGGAACGCTGCCGGTCACAAGAGCGACAACATAACAGCCCGTCGCGAAGAGCACGACACAGAGACGGCTTCCAGAGGCCCGCGGCTCACGCGTTCACTCGAGCACGCGGGGAGATACGCTAACTGGACTCCTCAAACGACTTAGCATGCAGCACTGGGCTTCGGTGAAGGTCCAGCAACAAGGCTATAAAGAACACACCGCCAAGGATGATGACATACACACTGCAGAGTTTTTCTACAACTTATTTATTCTTCTGGTTGTTACTATTTATCATGTACCGTTTTGTAATGTTGTGTTTACATTGTATGGTGTTGGCTGTTACACTGTGTTGTCTGCAGTACCGCGCATGTCCTGAGGTATAGGCGCTAGTAAGAATTTCAATGTACACGTACATATGGCAATAAACTTCTCTACCTCTATCTCCAGAAGGCATTAGCGCAAGATCATCCCATCATGCCAGAGGTGACTCACACAGCCCCACCACCGGCCACTGAGGCTGCCCATGTTCTTGGAGGTCCTGTTTCTATGTGCACTGCATTTCATTTGGGTTTATCTAACCTGCCTAGCAGATACCCTTGTCTAGGGGGACATAGTGACAAGGTGGTAGAGTAAAAAGTGTCTTGCAGACAACATGAAACTGGCAGAGCTAAAATAGTACAGTGTGGATACAGAGCATGACTGCCAAAACCCTGCTGGATTCAACCTACAGTAAATACACGCAACTATCAAATTACATTCTAGGACAGCTGTTTCAACGGGTCACCCATCTTTCTTGACATCTGTGTGTTTCACACATCCAGTCCACACACCATGGACATGGCGATGAAGAATGAGGAATCGGAAAACTCTGGGATTTGATTTCAAGATCAGCTGAGGGTCTGTTAACAGTCAGGCAAGGGCTGTTATTGTAAAAAACAAAACATATACTCCCTACACTTAGACACTCCACATACGGACAGTCCAGTCAAAGTGCTTTACAGGTAATGGGGACTCCCCTCCACCACCACCAGTGTGCAGCCCCACCTGCAGTGACCAGTACCCTCACCACACATCAGCTATCAGTGGGGAAGAGAACAGAGTGATGAAGCCAGTTCAGAGAGGGGGATTATTAGGAGGCCATGATAGGTAAAAACCAACGGGGAAATTTGGCCAAGACGTTGGTGTAACACCCCTACTCTTTTCGAGAAACACCCTGGGACCACAGAGAGTCAGGACCTCGGTTTTATGTCTCATCTGAAGGAGGGCACCTTTTTACAGTACAGTGTCCCCGTCACTATACCGGGGTATTAGAACCCACACAGACTGCAGGGTGAGCGCCCCCTACTGGTCCCACTAACACCTCTTCTAGCAGCAACCTTAGTATTTCCCAGGAGGTCTCTCATCCAGGTACTGACCAGGCTCACACCTGCTGAGCTTTAGTGGGCTGCCAGTTGTGAATTACAGGGTGATATGGCTGCTGGCCATCATCCTTCTCTTCTTCCATCAATCTGAAGACAAAGCCCTAAACCCGAGACTGGCAGCTGGCAGAGACCCCGCTGTCTAAGCGCCCCTTCCCAGAGGGGCACCGCGCCGCTTTGGGAGACAAAGCGACTGCTGACACACTAGCAGAGCTGCTTACCCAGGCTGAAAGACAGAGCGCCAGAGAGGTCATCCCCGCTCGACATCCTGCAGAATCAGCCTTTTACACCAGGGGAGGATGAGGCTGACACACGCGCAGGGTTCCCGAGCAGGAGGGGTTTTCACAAGCAGGGCACAGAGACCCCGCGCACAGGCCTGCTCTCAGAACAGACACTCGTGCAGGGACTTATTAGGTTACCCGCGGGGCTTGCTGGAAGGGAGCTGGGATGACATTGACTCTGTAAACTGGGAAGTGGCTGAGACAAGGCTGGGCTGGCGAACTGGCACTCTGGCAGAAGGAATTCAAGAAGTCCTTTTCTTCAGACGCAGAGGAACAGAGCTGCGACTGGTCCGCACCGCATGCAGTGAGACTGCTTAGAGCCACAGGGGGTTTTTAACCCACCAGCCGGTAAAGCAGAATTGCCCGGGAGGCTGGGTGGGCTTGGGTGTGCCGGAGTAGCATGCCCCCGTGGCATGCGCTGGTCTGGGCACTGTGTGCAGAGAGGATGCCCTGCCAGCCATGCAGGACAGAGATTTTTCGGAGGAACACGGGCGCCACGTGCACTCCTCCTCTACTGACGGGAGGGTCACCGAGTTGTCGGGCGTCTGTCAATATTCAGCTGGGGTCACAGACACCTTGAAACCCTAAGAGCACAGACTCCGTCCTGCTGCAGGGACTGTGGGCGATGTCCGGCAGTGAGCATGCTCGCACAACCGTAGGGCAGTTTACTGCAGAACCCAACCTGAGTGCAGTTGAAATCACAGACACCTGTTGCAGGAGATATAGCAGACATAAGTGAAAGGTGGGAATACCCATCAGAAAACGCCATCGTGCCAGGTGTGCAGGTATTCTGTACAGTTATAATGCATGTGCAGTGATCTTTTGCAAACACCCCTTTGTGGCAATAACACCGAGTGATCAGAGCTGTACTCAGACTATAAAACTTCTAGAAAAACTGCCTGAAACACCAGGCAAGACGCACCTTGCGTGCGCCTTCTCTAAATCAAGCAATTTCTGAACCACAAATTAACACTTATTTCAAACAGCTGAACGGCACTGTGAATTCTTGCATTTCTCCACTATGATACAGGTAAAAAACAGGCGTGTAGGCAGAAGCATGGGTAACCCTGGGGTCTGTTCCTTTCTCTTTGATCTGCTAGGAAACACAGCACAAAGGCGCTCAATTGGAGCCTCTGTCACAGTGCCCTGTGCCACACTCTGACGCACCCCGCCCCTCGTGTTGTCACCCAGCTGTGGCACAGCTACTCACTATACACAGTCAACTGAAACCAGCTACGGTAACTAACAAGCCAACAAACCCAAACCCTCTCTTGTCGAATCGCAGAGACCCAGGTCAACAGTAGGCATGAGGCTGGATTTCCAGACCGCCACAGGAACAGGTACTCTCAGGAGTGACATCTGTAAGAGGCTTCCAGTATGCTCTCCTTGATGAGCTCAAACATTCTATTAACAATTTCTCATCAGAGCATTAATAATAATAATAATAATCGGCTGAACAAACAGATGGAAGAGCTGGAGTACGCAGCTCCAGGAGCCTGGGTTAGTATACAGGCGGGGGAGACTGCAGTACGCAGTTCCAGGAGCTTGGCTGCGCATACAAGTGGGGGAGACTACAGTACGCAGCTCCAGGAGCCCGGCTGCGCATACGAGCAGGGGAGAGTGCAGTACGCAGCTCAAGAAGCCTGGCTGCGCATACAAGCAGGGGAGATTGCAGCACGCAGCTCAAGGAGACCGGCTGTGCATACAAGCGGGGGAGACTGCAGTACGCAGCTCCAGGAGCCTGGCTGCGCATACGGGCAGGGGAGACTGCAGTACTAGACTGACTGTCATATTACACTCCCAGCAACAGGAGCAGGGGGCTGACACACAAGCCCAGCAGCTTGAGCCCAGCACCTCCCACTCGTGGCACAGCACCAGAACACTGGGGTCAACCCTGCCCCCCCATCACCACCGAGACGATTCAGAGCAGCCAATCAAGCACGACCTGCCTGGTAACAGGAGGTAACCAGAGCACCTGGGGAAAACTAGGGATGGCCATTTTTTTTCAATTAAAAAAAGACTGCTTTTTTATTTTAAATGTCTTCAAAATTGTGGACATTTTAATCGTACCATACCAAACGTTATTACTCTTAGAATGCTGCATATAATGTGAGCACTTACAAACCAAACTCAATTTTAATACATTATAAAACAAAGGTCTGGTTATATTGGCTGTATGTGAAATAACCTGGTCCAAATTTAAACCTCCATTATTATGCAATGCATATGCTGTGTATAGTCAAATATTAGCAAGTATAGGAATACACTACAGTACAAAGTAGATCAAGGATTTTTGCAAATTAATGTCATGACAAAAAAAAAACTGATGGAGCTTGGCATGGAGGCACAGTGGTTAGCATTACTGCCTCAGTACTGGGCCCTAGGTTCAGTTCTTGGGGTGCTGTCTGTGTGGAGTTTGTATGTTTTCTCCAAGTTCATGCAGGTTTCCTCCAGGTGCTCTTATTGCCTCCCACAGTCCAAAGACCAACTGGTAGTTAACCGAGTTTTGGGAAAACTCTTCCTGGAGTGAGTGAGTGTGTCTGTGTCCTTGCCTCTTGTATGTTGCTTGCTGTCTCCCCTAAACTGGAAGAAGAAAACGTGTGGTTGAATTGAACCGAGACAGACTGGCAAAAAGAGGCTGTTACCACCACAGAGACGTCTTCTAACCTGAGCCCGACACTCTTGGAAGAGAAAAAATGGTGAAAGAGTAGGAATCGGGCCTACTTGGAAGTCAAGTTAAGGGTTCGACTGAGGGACTGAGAGCTGGGCTGGAATGGGAACCAGGTGTGTGTATGTGTGGGGGGGCTTCCAGGACCAGGAGTGGGACCCCCTGGTTTCCAGCACCTGCAATCAATTGCTGAAAGAGGCAGAAGCCCCTTTTCACAGTGAGTAGGCCTTCATCTCCATTCACCTTCCAGGGCCTCCTCCAGACACACCCCAGGATCCTGCCCCCCTGCCCTGCCCTTGCGCTGGGCCCAGGATCCTGCCCCCCTGCCCTGCCCTTGCGCTGGGCCCAGGATCCTGCCCCCCTGCCCTGCCCTAGTGCTGGGCCCAGGATCCTGCCCCCCTGCCCTAGCGCTGGGCCCAGGATCCTGCCCCCCTGCCCTGCCCTAGCGCTGGGCCCAGGATCCTGCCCCCCTGCCCTGCCCTAGCGCTGGGCCCAGGATCCTGCCCCCCTGCCCTAGCGCTGGGCCCAGGATCCTGCCCCCCTGCCCTGCCCTAGCGCTGGGCCCAGGATCCTGCCCCCCTGCCCTGCCCTAGCGCTGGGCCCAGGATCCTGCCCCCCTGCCCTGCCCTTGCGCTGGGCCCAGGATCCTGCCCCCCTGCCCTGCCCTAGCGCTGGGCCCAGGATCCTGCCCCCCTGCCCTGCCCTAGCGCTGGGCCCAGGATCCTGCCCCCCTGCCCTAGCGCTGGGCCCAGGATCCTGCCCCCCTGCCCTAGCGCTGGGCCCAGGATCCTGCCCCGCCGGAGCACCAGGCAGAGGATTTTACCTTCGTAATATATGCTGTTCTGGAGCACAGAGTAGAGACACCTCTGTATCTTAAAAACAGGAACACTGATCAGAACCAGATCCAGAAGATTAAAAATGACATACTATAAGTATATCAGAAAGGCTGATATAAGATAAGTTAAGATCACTTTAATGGCCATATACAAATTCTTGTATTAGGAGTTTGACTTTTCACATACCCCAACTTGCTCCCCACAAGACACACAGACAGGGAGAGAAGCTTGGGGTCAGAGCGCAGGGTCAGCCATTTATAGGTCACTTCTGGAGCAGTTGGGGTTAAGGGCCTTGCTCAGGGGCCCAACAGAGTAGAATTCCTCTGCCGGGTTCAAACCCACAAACTTCCAGCCACAGGCGCAGATCCTTAGCCACAGAGCCCACCATATAGGAGTTTTTACTAGCACAAACAGGCCTTATCGCAACTGCAGAAATAGGACTTCATTTTCTAATCACTTGTTAACCACTGGACAGCTAAAAAGCTGCAACTGTATTCAACAAAAACGAACATCATAACCTTATTGCGAACTAAAACAAGGCCGTAGTGGGTCACATTATACAGCTTTTAAACTGCAGGGGAAACTGAAGGCACAGGCAGAAATTACAAATAAACCACAGCAAATACCATTACAATGGATTAGGTAAGCAAGTACAATATTGCAAAACAGCATTAAGACTGATAACACCTAAACTGCACATTAGAGTTCCCTGGCGAAAACCTGGAGCCCAGGATTCAGGATGGCTATGTCTATTCTTCACAGCAGAAGTCCGAACCTGACGTCCAGGTCCCGAAACGCCATTGCCCGTCGCCATGGAGACACCCTCTTCTTCAAGTTCAATGCGAGACGCGCGTGGGCGGGAGATTTGGGAAGGAAACTTCCCCCTCCTTCCCAACACGGAGACAAGAAATCCATAGATCAGGTCCCAGATTTCACAGCGCATCAAACTCATCCCGAGCAGTACAGGCTATCATCCCTTGATGGGAGATGCACGCCATTAACTATTAGGCAGAGTCTCATATAAAGAATGACACCCATGTACGCAGATTGTTCTCAAAACAGCACAGCAGTTATTTGGGAAAACACAAACTACTTTTTTTTCCAACTTTCACTGGCCCTTCTCATGAATTTACGAAAAAAAGCGGGTCAAGACTGCCGAGACAGCCGAAGTTCGCACTTTCCAAGCTCCCACTTCGCGGCGAGTCTCGCCTCCTCAGTGCTTGACGCGACATTATTTTTTCGCTTTGAGCGGAAAACAATTACAACACAGTAAAGAAAAATAGAGAATAATAAAGATCTTATTGGACACTGACCAACGGGCAACCCAAGGAAACACTCCCAGGTGACGGAAAACCGTACCGTGACACTTCCGAAACGTGCACGTTTCTGCACACACTACACAGCAAGGCAGAGAGTCACGCGTGGTTGACATCAACACGAGTGGATTCAGTGAAAATGACTGCGTGGTGTCACTGTTCAGACAGTTTTTGTCCTTATTTTAAGTACCCCTAACTGCATCCAAGCAGGCCTGGGGTAACTCATTGTAATTCACATGGTGACATCCTCCTTCCCCTCGCTGCTCCACGCAGATACTCACCTTCCGTGACTTCCAACACTTTGATCTGCTCCTCGGCGGCTGCCCGCACCTCTTGCACCGGGGACAATATCGCGGTCAGCGTCTCTATCAGAGCCTCCTTCAGGCCCTGCTGGACCGGGCCAGCCGCCGCCGCAGCGGAGCCGGCACCCGAAGCGTTCACGCCCGCCATTATTCCTGCCCGCACAGCCGGAGCCGCAGCACAAGTGCAGGAGAACAGAGGCTGCACCGGAGCGCGCCAATGCACGGACCGGCGGGGAGGAGGAGCTCAGGAGGGCAAGAGCGGCGTCCGGCCGCGCCTGCTCCCGGTGCGGGGCGCCTGCTCCATCTCCAGGAGCGGAGGGGCACGACAGGTTCGGAGTTCCGGGGCAGGGGTGTACCATCGTGAATAACGGAGCCTGCCTTCTTTCGGTATTAGAATTTGATGAAAGCACTTCAGCATTCCCAGCATTTTAGAGACATTCCACATGAAACTCTAGGGGTTTATTAGTACCGTACAGAAAACGAACTCCAGTTTTTTATTGTGACAAAAGTATGTATGGCCAGCAGCCATATTAATCTGCAACTCACAACTGGCAGCCCACTGAAGCTCAGCAGTTGTGAGCCTGGTCTGTACCTGGATGGGAGACCTCCTGAGAAAAACTAAGGTTGCAGTTAGTGGGGCCAGCAGGGGGCTCTCACTCTGCTATCTGTGTGGGTCCTAATGCCCCAGTATAGTGACGGGGACACTATACTGTAAAAAGGCCCATCCTTCGGATGAGACATAAAACCAAGGTCCAGACTCTCTGCGCCCTTTAAAAATCCCAGGATGTTTCTCAAAAAGAGTAGGGGTGTAAGGGTGTCCTGGCCAAATTTCCCCATTGGTCTTTCCCAATCATGGCCTCCTAATTCCCGTCTCTGAACTGGCTTCATCACTCTGTTCTCCTCCCCATTGATAGCTGGTGTGTGGTGAGGGTACTAGTCACTATGACTACTGTCACATCATCCAGGTGGGGCTGCACACTGGTGGTGCTGGGAGGGGAGACCCCATTACCTGTAAAGCGCTTTGAGTGGAGTGTCCAGAAAAGCGCTATATAAGTGTAAGGAATTAGTATGATTATGACTATGTAATTAAGGGGGCACAGTGAATTAACATGTAAATTGTCATTTACACTTCACTACCTTTTGTGTTCTGGATTAGATACACATCTTCACAGAATACCTTAATGGGTATAGGGAAATGAAAGCGGACTGGGCAGGACAATGGCTAGATAACAGTTGTGTTTCTAGGTTTTCATTTGCAGTGACTTCCAGAATGTTTGTCACGTGGAGGCTGTTTTACAGTGTGTAAATAAAGGTAGAAATTCAGATTCATTCACATACTATGGTCAGACAGGTAGCACAAGGCTGCCCTGAAGACAGTACGGAGGTGAGACACCAATGTCCAGCACTGCCTCGGGTCCCACGCGGATGGTAGTCTGCTGCACCAGAGCCACCAGTGGAAATGCCAAGGGGCAGAAAGACACTGGTGTTCGTGTTTTGTGATCACTGCATTGACACCAGACTCCTGCCCAATGGTATGCAAGAGGGCAGAAACCTGCAGTACTCCAGGAGGAGGAAGTCCGGGAGAATGAAAAGGGGGCAGCACTGTTTGGGGACTGTGGTCGGCGCCATGAAGAGAGAGGGGCCCTTCTGGAGTCACAGACAGGAACTCTCCCAGGAGCCCAGAACCAAGTCTGATGGTGAAAGGGTATGGAACTCTTCTGCCTATGGGGTGCCTGAAGAGATCTGAAGTCCTCCATTTCCAGATCCAAGAGCTCTGCCATCACCACCCAAAAACTTTCTGCTGCAATGGGAAGGGCAGGGACTTGAACCCTGGGTTACTGGCTAGGTTGCACTCAGGAATCACATACCTGGCCTGTCTGAAAGTAAATTCACTCGGTGAAGCAGTTTCTCACTCCTCTACCTGCTGTGTAAGGGGGGGGCTTCAATACAGCGATGAATAAAATGGGTCCCCTTCTCTGTATAAATTCCTTTCAAGATCCTTTTGGATAAAAAGCTCTATACAAATGCAATTACAATGACTGATATTATTTAAGTGGAACACAGTAGTGCAATGTGGTTTGCACTGCTGCCTCAGAGATCCGAGACCCCAGGTTTTATTCTGGAAATGGGGTGCTGCCTGTGTGGAGTTTGTATGTTCTCCCCACGTTAACATGGGTTTCCTCCCACAGCACACATGCATACTGGTGGGTTCAATGACGTCAGGGAAAAGTGGTCCGGTTGCAAGTGTGGGCATGTCTGTGTCTGTATGTGCCCTGCAAAGGGCTGGCTTCCTGTCCAGCGTGCACCCTGCCTTGTGCCCACTGCTTGCCCAGATAGGCTCCAGCTCCTCCAGGACCACAATGGGTGGGTTACGTCATGGTGATCTCACATCCCTTTTACAATTGACCGATGTTGAAAGACTACAGGAAAACGTAAGTTTAATATTCAAATACCTAAAAACTATAAAATATTCCAAATAAAGTCTACATATTATGAGTCACTACACTTTATGAGCAATGTACAAACCAGTGTCCAGTTTCCATTAAGATTTTGGAATGGGCCTATCTGTATAAATGACTTTCACGAGCACACAACAGCTGAGACAAGATGGCGGCCCTGGTCTGGACCACATTCCCCAGCATGCTGCAGCAAATGAGCTGCTGCCCTCAGGCACCAGAACAGCTGCAGGAAAACAACTGGTCAGCAACAGCTTAAAAACCAGGAAGCAGAGGTTTTCTGGGTTGATTAGATCCGCTCTCTAGAGGGCAGAAGGCAGCTCCTCTGTAATGCTAAACCCACCAGCAGAAAGAGAGAAAGCAGCAGCCGAAACTGAGGGAAAAGAAACTTGTGCGACTGTAAAACTGTGAGTTTGTTGCATTGTGGGAGATTCCGAGTTTGAGAGAGAAGGTTTTTGAACGCGTTTGTACTATGAAGACGATAAGCTGCTTAGGTGCCTGTTGTGCTAGATCTTCAATTAAGAGTTATGCTTTTGTTCTAGTTTTTCTTTTGGTCCCTTGCTCTGTAAATAAAAGAGCAACTGGTTCGTACTTTGCAGCCGCATTACAGTGGATATAAAAAGTCTACACACCCTTAATTAAATTGCAGGGTTTTGTGATGTAAATATGGTGCCACATTTTCTCCACTTATTGAGGATAGTCTTCACAGTGCTCCAGGGTTCATTCCATGCCTTTGATATTCTTTTATACCCCTCTCTTTGATCGGTACCTTTCAACAATAAGATCCCGTAGATGTTTTCTCAGCTCCTTGCAGACCATGGCTATCCCAGTAGGATACAACCATGAAGGTTTCAAGGCAATGCAACAGGAACAGCTGATTTTTATTTGGGGTTAATCAGAATCACTTTCATTTATGGCAGGTGTATGCTACTTACCTTTGGACATGATTTTGAATGTGATTGGTTAACTCTGAACACAGCTACAGCCCCCATTATAAAAGGGTGTGCACACTTATGCCACCAAGCTGTTGTAGATTTTTTCATTTCAATTATTTTTCATATTGATCTATTTGGTTTTCTCTTGAATGTTGCTGGTTGCAAGGTCACATTAAAGATGGAAAAATGGCTGACATGATTTGTCTTGATTTCTGGCTTTACATCACAAAAACCTGC
Organism: Lepisosteus oculatus; assembly: GCF_040954835.1. Lineage (NCBI taxonomy): Eukaryota > Metazoa > Chordata > Actinopteri > Semionotiformes > Lepisosteidae > Lepisosteus > Lepisosteus oculatus. Next base: position 30,313,525 of record NC_090700.1, read on the forward strand.
AATTTCAATAAGGGTGTATAGACTTTTTATATCCCCTTTGTGTTTTACAGGGCAGGCCTATTGTAAAAGATTCCATTACAACATGCACAATCGGGCAGTCACAAAATGTAAACATGACTTATCTCTTCTCGTTTTGAACATTGTGAAAGATCATATCACTCAGGGCAGAATCTGTTCTAGCAAGAACTCACCCAGGCAGGAAATGTACCAACCAACCTTCAGTCCACATCGGGGGTAGAAAGATTGGGTCTGCAGATTTGAACTGAACATTTACAAGGCGTTGCACTACTCCTCTATTTGTTTTTAAAAATCTCATCCCACCACTGCGAGTATGACGTAGTGTAACAGAGCTGCAAAAAACAAACTCCTAAAATACTGAGTCCAACCGCAAATGACAATTTAATGAAAAGCTTAGATTGTTTCTTTTAAACTATCATGAACCAAACATGACCCCCTCCAAAGAAAATACAGAGATACTGAGGAATAAGGATGCAGAGCAACAACAGAAAGTGACATCAATGCATGTTTTTAGAAACACTCATGTATGTGAATATGGATACATTTGATGACTTTAATTCAGCAGTCGTGATTAACAAATGACACGCTGTGCTCAAATGACCTTGTTGCAGAAGCACAATATTACTTTTCTAGACTATAAACTAGGGAACATGCAATGGTGTAACCCGAAGTAAAACAAACCAGTATGCCCGTCTTGGAACAATACCCTTGTCATTGGTAAGTTTGCAGCAACACCTCAGCTGGAGCCACCTACTTGAGCGAGGTCCTCCTTAGCAATCCAAGTTTCATGTAGAGCAGCCTGATGGAGGACAGCAAGTGTGGTGCTGATCTGCAGTACGATGCTTGCGGTGTACAGCAGACCAATCCATGGGAGGGTCAAGAGTGATGGTCTGGGAAGGAGGGTCTCGTCTTGACAGAACTCCACTCCTCAGCAGTTGATGGAAACCTGACTGCCTGGTGTTCCAATGAGAGAGTCCCTCGGCCGCCCCTCCTTGTGGGCTCAACCTGATGGGATAACAGTCCAGAGGGACGATCTTTGTGCAACAGGGGCTCTCAAGAGAAATGGGAATGAAAGTTATTATGGTGTGTGTGCCCTCTGAGCTCTAACTCTCATGAGATGCATTGGGATAGGCGTCATCCTAGGCTCCGAAACCAGAGAACAGACACATGCTTGAGCACACTCTGTAACAGGAACAGACAGATCCCACACAACAGCATGTGCAACTTAATTCACAGCACGCATCACATTTGTTTAACTTGTATTGTGTCCAGCAGTGGCCACACCAACCACTAGCCTGAGACTCATAGTAGACTTACTGCTGATTAACCCAGCTGATAATGGCAAATCTGTATAATATGTTTGTGTACCTGATACAAAAAAAGGAAGTCAACATTTGTTGCAGCGATAAGTGGTTTCTTCCTTTGCAGAGTATGTTAAGGAATGCATCTGGAAGTATTTTGATGAATGCAAACATGGTCTTCACAACATATTAAAATAATATCAAAACACATATACTTTTCACTCTCATTCCCATAAAAAACATGTTTGTCACCTTATTATTGGGTTATCATCTCCTCGCACAACTTCATCTCTTAATAGTATGTTAGATTTAGGTTAAATGGTGTGATGGCCCCTAACTGTGGCCCTAGGTATACACAGGGTCTATTGGTTTTTATTCCAGTTGAGCTATGCATCACCAGAGGTAACCAATGTGCTTGCTTGTGTAGACGTCTGGTTTATACTTGTTTATGCACTCCATCCTGTGTTTCAGATGAACCCACTTCAAGCATATTGTTTCCAACACATTCAGCATACAGAACCTACTGATCTTATTTCTGACATCACAGCTCATGAACGATGATCAGTTTAACAGACAGGTGAGAAAGATAGTGTATCAGACAACCCCAGAGAAAGCATTTGTAGATTCTGCTGCAGAGGTTCAGCTGGTTACACGTCAGGCTACACTACTGAAGGAGGGGAGTTCTGAAAAGTGGATTGGTGCAGAAATGCAAACTGCATCCAGAGCTGTCAGAGATGAACACACAAAATATGGCTTAACACAGAATTCAGAATTCAGCCTGTGGTGAAAAATCCAGCTAGAGGAAAAAGAAAGAACAGCACTGCTTCAGGACCAGAACGGGTAATATGAGAAATTCTCTTGAGCTGGCATTCTGATTTGCCTCTGGCAGCAGCAACAAATGAGACTAAAAATGGACTACTCCTCCCAAAAATAAAGGGGAAAATGAATAACAGAACAAAGGGTTTTATTCCACAATATAAACTGCAACATTTGAAACAAGCTACCCCCAAAAAAGAGCCAAAGTACAGCTGTGGCAGTTTTACTTTACAAAGTTCTTCCTGTCTGCTACATCACTAGTCCATCTGTGCGTCCCTACAGTCTAACGGTGAGCGTTCTGTACATCAACCAATGCTAAAGCACCAACACACTGTTCAGAAGAGATTTCAAGCCACTGAACTCAGACATAGACCAGTTATTGCTCAGATAAATAAACCTAAACTACAAAAAAGAAAACTATTTCATATTATCCAGATGCTAGTACTAAGCAGTGGGTTTCCAAAAAAAATAAGTTTCTCTTGTACTTTTTTTTTTTTTTAATATTTGGTGAAAGATTCCCTGCACCCAGTATTCTCTGGTTCAGCATGCAGGACAATCCCAGAGGTATGAGAAAGAACGCTGCTCTTCACAAGGTGCTTCACTGATCTCTCTCTCTCTCTCGAGCCAATGGGATGGAAACCCCTGCAGCACACTTCGGCATCCTGCGACTTTAGACAACCACAAAGAGTTCATAGGAGGAAGAAATCAAAAAATACAAAAGTGACCAAAGAGTCTGAAAGTCCTGGAAAACAGTCCCATGAGGAGGGAAGTAGCACCGTGGTTTTCTTGTTGATTTTTTTTAACAAAGGGGAAGGAGAGAAAAGGGGGAAGGATGGGGGGGGGGGGGGGTCAGTTACACACCCAGCCCTGTGGCTTACAAAACAAACTGGTAGGTCTTCTAGTCCCCCACCAGACCTCTGTGCTCCTTATTTCCTTATCTGGCCATCTTTTACAGTACAGCGGACACAAATATAGTCCTCCTTCTCGGCCAGCTCCGAGGAGACGCCCACGCAGATCTGGTGGAACCACTGGTTACAGCTGCCGTCACACTGGACCCAGTCCACCTGCAGGGAGATGAGACAGCCTTGCTCAGAGCAGTGCTCATTGCATACAATCCAGAAGACCACAGTTGATGCGCACTTCCCAGTTTAAACCTGCTGAGCATGTTATACCAAGTCATTAAAATCCTGGTATTCTTATAGTTTTGGATGTGAACCTTGTGGACAGTCCAGTTGGAATACAGGCAAATTTGTAAAGTTGTGACATAGCTAACATCCAGATCCAGTACACAGATTGATCAAGTTGGGTCACAGCATCGTCTCCACTGCCTGGAAAGTCACACTCCAAGCCACAAACACACTATGTAACTCCCTTAAACTGATCTTTGTGCCATGAGTGGGCTGTATAATGCACCTGCTTATTCCATCAACACAACATGCACGTGTATCATCTTACAAGTATAACTTGGCCATCTATTTTCTTTGGCCAAATCTCCATGGTGTCAAAAGGATCACATGAAGGAACCACATTTCGTTGCATTTGAGAAAATGTGATGAGAGCAATTTTAAACCTGTCCAATTCTGGATGTACATTGCATAGGGCATTACGAAAGGATATGCTTCCCTAAAAACAAAGGCCACTGAACACGAATACCAAGAAATAGCAGAACTGTTGCTTTGTAATACATGATGTAGCATTAGCTGCAGAACCACCAGCTGTGGCATGGTTAGCCATCAAGCTGGAGAGACTACAGCATCACCTGCCCCCGTAGCAAGACTGACCTCCTCTCCCTCGGGCTGCTGGCACTTCTCTGCCGGACACAAGGCCATATCCTCCTCCGAGTCATCCGAGTGGGAGAGGTCCGAGTGTGTGGAGGGAGAGGCGGAGGCTGCTTTGCCGTCCCGGGGTTTCTCCTTGTTCAGTTTGGGCTTCTTCTTCTGGGGCTTCTTCACTCTGTCCCTCCTCTCGCCACTCAACCCATCCTTCTCCAGACGCCGCTTCTGCTTCTTCTCCGCCCCATTCACAGCTTCCTTCTTAAGACTGCAGCTTCCGTCCTGTGAAAACACGGCAGCACTCAGCCACATAGCGAATGCCAGAGTCCTGTGTGCTTCATAGGTTCTCTCATTCAATTAATTAGCCCCAGCATTTAATTACAATCAGGGATGGAATGGAAACCAGAGGGCCCTGCAGGATGTAGAAGCACAATGAAGTCTTTTCCCCAATCAATTCAGTTCTGAAACAGTATCCAGAAACATCTCACATCATCACATCTCCCCCACACTGTTCCCTTCAGGGAAAGTCTGTTGTGCTTTCATTAAATCCATATTAACATTTGCCGTATGATTTACGAATGTTTAGCTCTTAGAATCATGAAACAAGTCACGTTGAGAAGGCTTGCAACCAAAAACCAGAAAATAAATCCCCAATCAGTGGGATTCAGACACACTTGTAACTCTGGAGTATGAGGCCTGTGCCATTCAGCTCTGGTTCCTGGCACACCTGTGGCTGCCGATTAGGAAGCAAATGGATGGCACGGTATGATTATACCGAGAAGTGCCTAATTGAAAGTAACACTACAAATGGATAATTGTAGCCAAGGTTTGTTTTAAGATCTACAGACTTCCAGCAGTTGCATCCTAACCAAACACCTGCAAGAATTTTACTGCCTTGATGCTCAGCACCTCATTTTGTGGTGGGCTTCGTCCCTGAGAGTTGTGCTGCTTGGCTCCAGTTCTTTCACAGTTGGGCCCTGCTGGTGAGGTGTGCTGCCTGGTCAGTCCATTCAGCAAGATCTGATAGAGCTGCTGGATTTCTGGCAAAGACACCTGCAGCAGGAGGCCTTCTACCATCAACTCCTCCAGCTCAGGACTCAGATCTGAGGAGAAAAAAAGCCACAGTTAGTTAACAGGCCCTATTGAACCTATTTTATGGAGATACTGGCAAGTGCATTTAGCACTTACAAAACAGAGGAGACAGTCTAAAATAGTCTTGTAAGAGAAACTACAACACTCAGGAAACAGGCCTGGAAAAAAAAAAACTCCAAACAAGTTTAAATCATGGTTTGGAAACCAGGTCCACAGCGTTTTGTGTCTTTGTCAGAATTTCTTTCAAAAAGCCCTTAAATGCACCTTTTTGTGATTTATTCATCACTTGGTTATCAAGTCTAACCAATATTCACAATATCAAACTGCAGCAGAGTCTGACAGGGAACATCACTACTGTTTTGAGTCAGAAAAATGAGAGCAAAGCCTTCAGGATACTGCTGCTGTTCTTGCCAAAACCTGCTGCTAAATTACATTTAAGAAACCACGAAGAATAATATTTCTTGATTTTAATACAACAAGAGGTTAACAAAATAAAACTTTGATTCTGAGTAAACTGAAGTGTGGCTCTTCAGCAAAGCAGTGTTAATTCATGACACCGGTGTACTTGGAGGCAGTAAACAATCAAATGCACCTGATCAGCCTTAAAAGCACAGTTAGAACACAGAACAGAACAAAATAAAATACCTAAACCCTCTAGACAGAACTAGACAGAAACTACCAGCTCTGAGCTCCAGATCTCACCCCATCAATTTTCTCTTAATTCTACTGGCATTGAATACATGCTCCATGCAGTTTACAGGTACTGGTTTTTACACCCTCGGTGGTGCAGACCTGCTCTCACCGCAAGAAGCTTTATATTACAAACCAGGCGTGACTGCTCAGGGTGAAAATGTTCTAAGTCTCTACTCGTCTCCGAAAGCACTTATTTAAAAATGCGCATACAGTGCAAGCTGAAAGACAAAGATCAAAATCCAGGAAAATCCCATGGGGCAGCAGCACTGACCCTGAATAGGAATGCATCGCTGTTCCGTATAAAAGGCCGTCTGAGGCTGGCCTGCCCTGTTCCACTCCTGAGTCGATGCAAATGTGGCTGGGCCAGGGCAATGTGCCGGCTGCAATAAGCAAACACAAGAAATGAATGGGGGGAGGGGGGGTGGGGAAGCATGGCAAGTGCAGCCTTCAGAGCACAGATATGAAACACTGCAGAAAAAAGGAAGTGTGAGGAGGAACTGTAAATTACATCAGGTCCCAAGGCATCATTACCCATCGCTGAGGGTACCTGACTGGCACTATATTTAACAGTAATCAGTGTCATTAGTTCTGCATCTCCAGTGTCTTGAGAGTGATGGTATGAATAATTTTCCTTCCAGCAGTACCGCCTGTATCAGCCAGAAACACCAACAATCTCTCCATGTATCATCAGGATTTGCACAGATAAAACAATGTCAAAAACAAAAACATGTAGAGAATTAAAATGTTTTCATAGGCTACAAAAAAGTGTAAAAAAATAGTGTAAACACAAATAGACCAACTTAAACCTCCAAGTCCAGCTCAGGGCAGTAATCCAGGCTGTACAATTTCAGGGTCAGCAGTAAACCGACGTTTTTAAGACATGTCGGATCGCAGTATAACAGGCAAACAGAGGTAACAGGATTGTACCACCGGGGAACAGCAGCGGTTACAGCAAACCACAATGGAGGTTAAATAACATTTAAAATCCCTCCGTGTTTCCCTTAAGGAGATTTAGGGTTTGACTTCAGTATATGAGCATCTGTCTGAGGTGCGTTCACGTTCATTCTGTGTGACAGGGAGAACGGTAGACTAAAGCTCGGCCTCTTGCACTTGTCCAATAACTGTACAGTGTGTACGTAACAGGAAGATGGGCATGCACCTCGTCTGTGGATTCAAAATCAGCCTTCTCAAACCAGCAGGGAGAAAATTAGAAAACAAAACCGGTTTTATCTTATATGCAGATCCACCGTTAACAGTTTGCATCAACACCTTTCAGCTATCTGGTCTTTACAAATTTACTCATGACTGACCCTTTTAAACAAACTGTTCTTTTATACTTATTACTTAATTTAGGATTCTCCCTCAACCCATCATAGCAGTCAGTATGGAAGGCACATACTGTAGCATGTCCTCCAGCACCCAGTGGTCATTGTTTTTCAGTAGGTGCTAATGGGACATAAGCCCCAGTGCTGCCACTGACTGCTCAGGCTCTCTGTCCCATTGAGCTATGGGGCCCGGTGTTGTTGTGCCAGGAGAAGGCAGCTCCGTGCCTACTTTGTAAATTCTCTGTTGTTCAGCCTAGACCGGACATGGTTTCTCTAGTATTTAGAACTTGCTCCACATCTTTGAGGAGTTCTGTTACTAGATGAACCAAATGGGAGTTTATCTTTTAAAGCAAATCCAGGAAGAAACAATTATTAATTTTACAATACAGAATAGTAAACTCTGAGGTCTTTTGGTCTGTCGCTTAAAACGCAGCACTGCTTTCATTTTCCCCTTACAAGATACTTTACTTGAAAGGGGAACTTCAACACTATTGTCATATTTCAGGGTTAGATGGAATCAGCATTGATGAGTTCATTTCAAACTAATAAAACATTACTTTTGATTTTGAGACAGTTTTGCAGACAAATAATACTTGTTAACTGTATGCAGATCAAGTTGCCTTGTCTGCGGTCTCTATTCGCTCGTACATCACATTAGTCATTACAGAGACTAGCGAGTCGGAACGGGGCTTCACGTCGCAGGTCGTGGAAACCTGAATGCAAGTTTGCAACATGGCGACTTGCAGTACTTTCACAAAGTTAATGATTTTGGGCTTAATTTGAAATTTGTCATATTTTTCCCCCAAGACGTCAATGAGTTAAGTTCGTGACTGAGATTTAATAAGTGGTCTGAGAAATTGGGACTGCAGTTCCCCTTTCATGGCTACAGCACAGAACACAACGTGCTGACTTGCCAAGCTACGGCTGCAACAGTATGCATTTCAAACGTGAGCATTTAACAGTCATATTTTCAGGTTGTGACTTGGACTGAACAGAAAGGAGGGACCCAACACGTGACAATGACCATCACCACACCAGCCTCGCTGGCGCCGAGGAGGACGGAAGGGCCTACCTTTCCACTGGCCTCGGCGGTGTGGAGTGCTGTCCCTGGCCAGTGGTGCTGTGTGGGCGAGGCCCCCCCTCCCCGCAGAGGGGGGAGGCTGTGTGAGGAGAAGACCTGCTGGGCCCTGTGCTGCCAGTTCACAGTCCGTTCGATCATGTAACGTAGGGCGTCCCCCTCGGGCAGCCGTACTCGGATGCGCTGCAGGGAGGCCAGCAGGGGCAGGATTTTCTCAAGCGGGGGCTTCTCCGAGCGCTGGCAAAGCGGACACAGCCAGGCCTGGGCGGCCTGTGGATGGACGGGCCCCGGCACGCAGATGCTGTGGAAGGCGTCCCTGCAGAGCTCGCACTGTAACATTGCGCCCGCGGGGGGCTTCAGACACACGCACACCTTGAGGTCAGCACAGTCTGCCGTGGGCAGCAGTTTGGACTCATTGGCAGCTCTGAGGGCACCGAGTGCTTCCATCTCCTTTAATCGAACCTCAGCCAGTGTTGCCATCTGTTAGAAGAATCAAAAGGACATGAATAGAAATAAGGACTTGAGTAAGGTGACTTACTCAGCTGGTATGTGAATTAATTGTGCTATAAAAACCACTAATTACATAGCAATAGTTCTCTTAGTCAGCATGCCCTGCTGCCAGGGGACAAGAACATCCAATAATACCAGACATCCCGATTCTTCCTTAGGGTAAGACATGACCCCTGCTCCCCCTGCAGATGCAGCATGCCCCGCCAACATGACAAATGTCCCATGTTTTAGGTTTTTGCTTGGACATGGGTAGGAGTTAAATGCAAGCATCTCAATCATGCATCAGAAATGCTAAAACCAGGGTTTGTGAAAGCTCCAGTTTTCTAGGTCAATTGCCGTTTTGAAAGTTATTGATTTTCAAGCAGATAACCTTGTCCCCAAGAGCTCAACATTACTCGGTTCATCAAATCACCTGCTTATGTAGATCACAAACGCCTGCTCATATATTAAAGGTTACTGGACGGGGGGGGGGGGTTGGAGGCTTAACCACCACATCAGTCAAAAATCTCACTGAATCCAAACACAGAAAAAGTAACTAAAACCTGAGGAGGCCTTGAAAAAACGTGAACCGCAGGAAGGATTGGGGTGATGAAGAGTGTCAGCCGAGCTTTGCCCAGTAAGAAGCGCTGCTGTACTCACAGCAGAGGCCGAGTCCTTGCTCTCCGACAGGGCTCTCTCCACATCACTCAGACAGTCCAACCTCACACACCGCTTCTTTCCACATTGAGCCGCCTCCTTTGCCTTCTTTGTCTTTCTCTTCTGAGCCCCAGTCCCGACCTCACACCTGGGGCACAGCACCTTCAGACACAAACAGGCCGATTAAGAAGCCAGAACTCCATATGAGGGCTTTTACCTGCCTATCACAGTAGCAGTATGCTATGATATAGGCATTACTACTAATAGGAAACTGTGCAAAAGTTAAGATTATTCCACTGAAAACCCCTTTTATTGTTCTTTGTAATTAAGTTAAATGAGAACTTGTATCAGTCATGAATAGGCAAGTGCATTAGATTGAAAGCCCTGTGTCCACCATTTACCTTTCTCTTCACACATTAGAATCACATTTACAGTCCAAGACCAGAAATAAAAGTAAACAAATAGTTAATTTCCAAATGTTTTGTAAAATACGACAAAGGTAATTTGGCGATTTCTTCCCCAAGTTACAGGTAGCTCCCTATGACTTCAATTCACTTGCTGGCAAGTCCTTTCAGAACAGCAGCTTCTCCTTTGCGGTCAAACTATGCTGGCAAATTAAACACTGTGAACTAAGTGCAAACTGGACTGCCGTCTTACATCACATGGAACGGGGTAATGCGGGAACCCAAGAATGCAGTCCCTTTTGCTCCCATGGCACCCTGCAGTCCATTACCTCCAAGAGAGAGTAGGGGGAATTCTTCATTAGGAAGGTTTTCGCTGCACACTCCTTCCAAGCCTGAACCTCGGAGACCAGAGACTCCAGGCGTACAAGGGAGTCCAGCTGGACTGGAATGGCTCGACCCCGCAACACCATTTCAGAAAGGGTGTCTAACACAGGAACACGGCCGCCAAGCTGAGAGAAACACAAGCAATCATGTTTTTTTTATAATTGCAAGACATAGTTGTTATAGCTGAAAACCGAATAAAACACAGAGGATGCCAAGTTTTGATGCACATCACAGAAATTATTAATGTAACGGGCATTCCTTCTTTTACACAAAAAATAATCTCGAATATCTTCTCTTTTAAGCAATACATATATATACTTGTACATTTTGCTTTAAATTGACAAAATCCCTATTACTCTTACATACTAATTTTCGACTTGGAAATCCTTCTTAGGTGCATGAAATTCATATCTTTGAAGAAAGAACACAGAAGTGCTTTATGCTCCCACTGACACTGTCCATTTACACAGGCAACCTGTGTAAGCTGCATTTGCACTGTCCTGCATAATCACGGCTGCTTGCGACCATATCAGCCCCATCTTTGGAACGACCCCACCAGGGTTCTCAACATGAGGAAACGATTGACAGCTCTGCTGCCAAGAACAGCACGCAAACTGATTGGTCTACTACAAGCCTGCAGGCAGCGGTAGCTCCCATGAACAATATATTGTCTGCTCCAAGTACTCTAGTTGAGGTGAAAGGAGCTCTTCGTCCCGAATTGAGAACTGCCACAGGTGCTTCAGCCAGACAGAACGGAGCCAGCTTCAAGGCAAAGAAATGGATGCATGTGCAAACATTCAATAAACCACAGAATGAAAGGCCGTACCTGCAGTGCCTCCACCTCCTGAAGCCACTCTCTTGCCTTGTGCACGGCGTCTTTGAGCATCAGGCAGTTGGGCAGATAAGCAGGAATGCCTTCTGACTCCTGAACAGCTGCTGCCAGGGTCTCCAGGCTGTGATGGGACCTTGTAAAAAGAATGGGGTCAACATGAGAAATGGCCATTACCCTGAAAGCTGTCTTTTGCGTTATCACACTCCACATCTTCTAAGAGCTGGGCAGTGCAACACTCTCTCACGCTTTTACGCTTAAGTTCCAAACGTGGACGTCAGAATTAAAACAGAACATTACCAAGATTATACACTCGTGGAAATATAAAAAAAATACTGTTATGCCATGTGCCCATAATCCACATTATTAAAAAAATGGATCTAAGATTTCCAAAGCTTACCCTTTAAAAACAAAATGTATGCTTGTTACAAGATCAGTTAGGTTTTTAACCATTGGATTTTTAACAACCATGAATACAGGATAAAACTGTTGAGATCACATATGTGAACAATCTTAGAGAATCATCCTGCTGATTTTTAAGAAAGCCTTCAGGGAAAATAAAACTGCATTTTACAGTAAACAACTTGTTCTGCTGCTCCTCTCACTCCCACCCAACGTACTGTTACTGGAAATTTCCAGTCGCCACTGATGATCAGTCGGTACTGGTGTATGGTATTGCATCTTACTTGAACCTGCAGTAGACTGGTGGTATACTTTATCTAACCGTTCTTGCTGATTTTATAACTTAAGCTAGCTCACAATGAATGTGTCCACCATGACTAAGCACTGGCTCTTAAAACCTTTCCCAATTAGGTTTTAAAACACAGAAGTGTCTCACACATCCTCTTACTGAATACTTCATACTAAATATTGTCACAATTAGGCTTTGAAACGCACTAGCATGATTTCTGAAAGCAGCCCTATTTGATACAAGACAAGAGTATAAAAACCTAGGCTGTAATGAGGGCTTGGTATATGTGTAGGATACCCTGACATTTGGTTTTAAAAAAAAATACTTTCAAAACCTGGATGAATGCATCTAAAAATATTTTACTATAATCCAAATTAAGAATTAAATGACTTAATACTTAGTAGTTGGTGAAAACAGAATACAAAAATGAACACAAGCAGTTTACTTCCACTGTCTTGGAGAAGTGGTGCCGATCAAGTTACTGAATTCAGAATGCTTTAAAACATCGCAGTCATAAAAGTCTTAAGAGTAGCATCTAGTAGATGCAATATGAGTTTCAAGCTTCAAGTTGAACCAACTTTAAAACAAGAGAAACACCAATCTATGCAGGTCTAGTCATGAAGTGCAGACCTACACACAGCAACAGTGAGCCAAATACTCTTACAATCATTTGATCCTGTTAATCTCTCAGGAAGTAGCCCTGAACTCTAAATGCAACCCTTGCACATTTTCTGCTGTGTATCAATGGCGGATTAACTTTTCAAGCAGCTTTTCATAAGATATGCGTCAGTCCTGAACCCCTCACAAATGTATCGCCAGGCTTCACATTATCACGGCTGTCTCAGCAACTGAGACAATTCACCTACATGGTGACTATCCTAAACTAATGGTTAAGGTCTCGTGCTCAAACAGCTGTGTCCCACAGAATTGCTGGCTATCACTTTTTTGGATATGATTTCCACCAAGCAGTGCCGATCATTTTTTGTCACATAAAACCGCAGCAACAGCAGTCACAGAACAGAAGGGACAACGAGGGGACTCGACAAGTATTCAAAATCTTCAAAGGCTTTGTCAAAAACTTCCTGGCGGACCTTTTCAAAACCAACAGTGAAACACAAACAAGACGATGGAAAGGAAACAAGGACAAGAGGAACTTCTTTGCTCAGTAGGGTTATGGGAATCTAGGACAAGCCGTCCTCACTGTGGAAACGGACAGCCTGGATTCGTTTAAGAAATGGCTGAATGAGATCAATCTAGCTACTTAAATCCAAATGGGCTAGATGGGCTGAATGGCCTCTACTCATTTGCAACCTGTCTTATGTGTCAATAACGTTACAAATAGAGGCAAGCGTGATGAATCTGAACAGCTTATCCAACAAAATGCAATGAAAGCACTGAAATGACTAATTAATGCCAATCTGTTTTAAACCAAAGCATGAAACAAGCACATGCTTAACATTTAAGCAAGATCATAAGCCCGGTTTGTAGATTTCCAAACTGGTTGAAAGTTAAAAACCTCTCACCATGGGCTGCAGTGCCCAACATTAATAATGACGAAATGACATTCCTCACTGTCCATATTCTCGATCATGCCAAGCTGCAGCTTTGCAGGTGTAAAAGAGCAGGAGTGCACATTCCATCACACACAAGGGATTAGTTATTCAAGTATTCCACAGAAGTTCCAACAAAACTAGGCGGTTACGTAGGCAAAGTATGAATAATTTTTCCCCAACTCACTAAATAGCCAACTGAGGGACTAAGATAGACCTTAATTTAATCGGTTTAGACTGAGAATCTGTTGTACTTACAAAAGTGTAAGCGGCACTTTATTACCAAATAAAAAACTGTTACAAACCATACTGAACTGCATGCCTTCATGCCTTTCACCTTTGAAACATTAATATAAAGTCTGGTGTCAAACTGTAATGAAGTTAAAGTTTGCTCAAGTTTTTTTGAGGATACTGAGTTTATTACAGGTACCTTGAGCACCAGTAACACCCCTGGTAGCACATTACTGCAGTACAATATGCTCTGAACATGAAGCTTGAAAAAAAATGGTGTTTTATGAGGCATAAATAGCCAATCAGCTGTAGTAAAAGAAGCAGTAGGATTTTGGTTCATGTGATGCCAAAATAAACAAATCTGTATTCGCTGATCACACTAAAAGTGTTTCTTAATAAAGTTTCATTCCTGAGAGTAAGCCTATTTAATACTCCTATGAAAAAAAAAGAGGTTTTCCTCGATGACAAAGTCTCTCTTAACCTCAACAGGACAGGCCTAGCATAACCACACACCTAAGAATTTAGACATACCTGTTTTGAGCTTTTCTAATATCAGTAAGCCATGAAAGAAAATTCCTCTCCGATTAATGTCTGCCTCTTTCAAAGTAGTCTGTCACCATGCTGTTTCCTTTAAAACATCTTTGTTTTACATTAAGTTTTGTAACTAAGCATTTCTAGCAGCCTTTTAAATAAATGCAATGGAAAATTAAACAGGTTCTATCCAGCCAGATACCACCATTGTAAGTTGAGACACTCTTCCACTTCCTACAATTCCCCATTAAAGTGACTTCAAATCAAAGTTAGTCTCTTATTACCCGATACAATGCATTGTTTGCAATACCCTGCACTGAGCTGAGACATGTCTAGAAGGCCTTCACATGTCAGCTCTGCCACATGGCACACTGGTTTCACACTGTAATCCCTGAAAGAAAATGGCAGGAGTTCTGTGCCTCCAGAGGACAACACCACTCGCACTGTTAGGCCCCACAGGACCCCCAGCTTAGGAAGGAAAGTGTGTACAGATGTGGGGTGGGGTCTGGTGCCAGCCAGCCCCAGGTTTCCTTAGACAGGTCTACATGGCTCTGGACAGCCTCTAGTCCATTAGGAGTACAACCTGAATGGACACCCTTCAGACGATGAGACATACTGGAGTCACAAAGGAGGAGACACTCCATATCCAGATGGCAATATCATGCACAATCCAGCTCTAGGAAGATGTGGTACCAATATATATATAAAACCAAAAGACAAACAATAGCCTAGAAGTTATGAAGCCGATAAATGTGCAACAATAGTAGGAGCCATGCCATTAAAAGCTTTTTCGGCTGAAGGGTGACACCGATTATAAATGCACTGGGAGCTAATGGAATGATGTCAGAACTAGAGTGACATGCTCACTTTTTGTTGGTCTTGTTGAAAAGTCTAGCAGCAGCATTTTGCACTAGCTGTAATTGAAATGAAGCATCATCAGGAACACGGACAAAACACTGTTTTGCAAAAATTAATAACAGCACGCTGATACTTTGATCACGGTAAAAGCAAGTCAACAATCTTCGCCAATGCACAAACAACAATGGACACCAATGTATTTCTGAGAAAGGGCTGGACTCAGTCCAAGCAGCAACACACATCTTTCTATTTTAATGTCTGGTGTAAACAGGATTTTCTTTAGCAAGTTCCGATACTATAGCCGTGCTTTCTTCATGCACTATTACGAGTCTGCAAACATCTATTAATAAAAAAAACAATTACTCAAAACAAATATGACACTGGAAAGTGTTCTTTCTGAAGGCAAGGCAACACCCAGGTTACTCTGACTTCTTGGCAACAAATCAGACATCCCTGTTGCTGGACCCTCACCTGGCCTTGATCAGGCTGTGGGCCTTGTCCTCCCAGTGCTCGGAGACAGTGAGCAGCTCCTGCAGACGCGCCATGGCCTTCTCCACCGAGGGGTGGGGGCTCAGGCCCACACCCTGGTCGATGAGCCTCCGCATGGTGTCCAGAGTCAGGCTGGAGGGCTCGGCGGAGGCCTCCTGCACCCCCTCCAACCAGCGCGCCTGTTCCAGTCTCTCCCGCAGTAGCGGCAACTCGGGCAGCTCCACATCAAAATCAAAGCTGACGTCCAGGAGGCGCTGGATCTCCGAGGCTTTGGGTGTATCCTCGTTCAGTACCTTCTCACTGTGCTGCTGGAAGTCCTCCACCCGACTGAGGAGGTCCTGTGAACACGCACACACATATTTCGGGACCAGGTAAGCTGTCTGACAGGATGACCTTTGAAGACAAATGCTGTGCAATCGCATGTGCAATTACCTTTTCAGATGTTAAGCTGCTGACACAAAACAGAATACATTTTTACAGCAGCAGCTAAAAGTGCCTGCAGTACAAGCAAATTAATGTATAAAATAAGAGTCTGAGCAGATTATGACCAATCAAAACCAGTGCCTAAAACACGAACAAAATAGAAAAAGGAAAAAAGAGCATCTGGCAACTTTATCCAGCCATCATTGCTTTGAATGTATTGCTAATAAGATAGTCCTATAACTAGATTTCATTCTGAACCAGCATCCACACTGCTGGGAAACACAGAATACTCTGAACATGTAAAGACATACAGTATGTTAAGTGGTGGTATCCCTAAAAAGGCACATACAGATCTATGTGTTTCAGTGTGATGGAGCTGGTTAGCTGAAACCTAGAACTAAATGCCATCCATCCATCATTGGGAAAGGTAAGGATTATGGCAACATGGATCCTATAGCAGCAACACAGGGTTCAAGACAGGACTACACCTGTCACCTGTCTATCACAGGGAACATGTATGACCAAGCACACAGGGATAATTAAGACAATTTGTCTTGCCAGCATATGTTTGGAGGGCAGAAGGAAGCTGAAGCACCCAGAATAAACCCATGGAAACACTGGAAGGTTTTCACAGAGAGGACACCCCAGTCAGCATCAAACCCATGACTCTTGTGCAAACAAGCAGAATTTAATTCAGGTCTGAGAATTCGCTTTCTCAAGCAGGAGGACTCTGCTTGAAGTTTGCATCTGTTAAAACTGAACAGTATATATATATAAAAAAACTACTGATAAAATTACAAAATAATCAAATTAAAAAATGAAACCCCCCAAAAAACCTGGAAAAATATAGTCTTTTTCTTCAGATGATGCATCTAGAAATGCAGCTTTGGCATTAAATGTAGCTGATTTACCCCTTCATTCTAAGGAAGCTACATTTTCCTCCAGAAACAGGGTCTGCTTGACATGGCCTCACATTTTATTCTGTGTCCTTGCAAGACACAATGGCCTTCCTCTAAGCCCCCCTCGGCATACCTTCAGCAAGGGGGCCTGGCTGATCGTGCAGGGCAGGGTGTAGAGTTGCCTGACGAAGGCCTGCAGCTCCTCCACTGTGAGCTGGTTCTGAGATTTCCCTCTGCAGGAGCGATACCTGAGATTCACACACTAGTCAGGACAAGGACGCAGCAACACTGTCCACAGATGCCAGGACCGTTCAATTCCTTCTTAAAAACAGTTCTGCTCCTAATGTGGGTAACAGCAAAGGGACTCCATGCTTCATCCAAGAATGGACGGAGCTCGTTTTATAACATTTTTCTTAACAAGTGCTACTTTTTGACAAAATTCATCATGTTGGAAGATTCAACAGACAAACCTTTCCAAGTGGAGAGTGAGAAAGAAACTTGATAAAGATGAGGATGTTTTTCCAATTCATTTTTACTTCCACAGTTGTTCACAAAAATGTTCTCTCTCTCATTATTTGAACAATTAATTGATGCCTCTGGTTTTAAATAAAGTACTGATGTCATGTATAATGTAACAATCTTGGCTATGGCCTTCTGCCCAAGTGCAACAATCAGTTAAATGCGAGATCAGGGTTTAATGAAGTAGAACACAGCAACCTTGCTAGCAAAGGGGATTAAACAGGCTGGTGTAATTAGAAAACATTAAAGTGAACATAGGAATATCACAGTGAAATACTTTTTAAAATGTGCCAAATTATTTGGATACAAAATATACCTTAGAAGTTTAGTTTTAAAACTTTATTAAAATGACCAAAAAAATAACTGCATGAGGCAGGACCTCAGTTCAAGCCCTCTATCATTTGGATTCAAATGTTCAACAGATTTCCTGCCTCTGAAAATGCAATTTATGACATTATTTAATTAATACGTTATTATAACTAAATACATTTAAAAGCAGAGGCATCAATTAATTGTTCAAATAATGAGACATTTTTTGTGACCAAAATCTGAAAGAAAAAATGAATTTGAAAAACAACCCCAACTATCACTCTAGTTACAAATCTTTGCACAGAAGGGCAATTTACACTATTTTGTCAAACAAATCCACCTAACACAAACAAGTAAAAAAAAACACTGTTTACAATGTTTCCATAAGGTTTCAAGTTAACCTTTAACCATGCTTTCTTGCGCAGCCCAATTTGCCTTAAATCATTCATCACTCACAACTACCATTTACACGAACGCTCACTCAACTGCTTTTACAGTCAGTTGTACTCCACTCCCGCACACTTGCCTGCTTTTATTAAAAAGATAAACCTAAAATAATATCGGAGCTTTATTGTCATTCTTGGTTAACCAGATTAACTTCTGTTTGATACTGGCAACGCAGATCAAATAATTTCTTTAATCTATCATGTGTCCAATTTGGTGTCCATTTGAATTATTGATTCCAGATAATTAGCACTTTTCAACATGACTTTCTGGATTTGTCTTAAACCAAAGGATTTTATTAATCTAGTGACCCAGCTTACTATTTTGCTCGCCACTTCTAAATCTTAGAAATTCTGCCTCTCGAGCTCATGAATTCACACTTTAACCACTCAGCAACACAATCTACATACATTTAATTTTCCATTCACAGTGCCACATTTATTGATCTGCTCTTCCCAATACAGAAAGCGACGCTTAAAAATCTAAAATAATAACACTACTTTTTTCTAAACACAATTAACAATGAAGGGTTCCAGCACTGGTGTTAGTTCACTTGGTCTAAAGAAAAATGAAGGAGACAATGAATTCTGGGAAGGTTCAGATGGGAAGGAGGGGGAAACAGGGATACAACACTGCTCTTAACTACATTTAAACCAGGTGATCTAGTGTGATCTGACATGGTTACCTGGTTTGCCTTTTTCCATTTAGCAGCTGCTGTGCCACAGAGGCACACTTCTCTGCATCCTGAGTCACCAGACGCAGGTGGCGCAGGAGATCGTTGTCTGGAAACCTCTTCATCTCAGATTCCTCTATCAAGGAACGAAACTCATCTAGACCTGTTATTTAACAACAGACACACATTAGAAAACTGCAATGTTCAGCTAACTGGCCTGTTTTTATAACAGGATGCTCACCGTGACCGATTCTTCTCATTTCAAGTGCCTTTAATTTCACACTTTTGTCACTAAATGTTAGCCCCATCAGGCGTCATATCTTTTACTGAGCTTACTTAACACCAGTGTTTTAACATCTGGAAAACCACAAAAGATAGAACACTTGCTTCTGCTGCATGTTTTTTAGGTAACAATTAATAAGTAAATGTCCATGAGGTATAAACTCCTTTTGAGACTGGCAAATGTTTTAGATGCAAAAACAATCCAAAAGGTACAATTCTAAAAAGAAAATAACCTCTTATCAAAAAAGCTAGACCCAGTTGGGGAAACAATGTTGCTAAAAATAACCAGTTCTTTGAAATTTATCCAGGGACTCGTGTTGGGAGTAGAATTGAAAATGACTAAACAATCCACATTAATGGACTACAGGGATGAACACTGACAACTCACTTCTCTTCTTGTCCATTTTAGCTTCTAGTAACTCGGTCACATGACAGGCCCAATCATCGTAGGATTCTGCACGCAGCTTTATGGCATTCATCATTGGATACAAGTCATCCAGTGTATATCGATACCTGTCACACAAAGTATGGAAAGCAAAGGTTTAGCAAATACGTAACAAACAGCGGGAGCTGAAAGCATCACGTTTTATGTTTCAAAGGCCAAATTACATGCAATACACAAACTTGCCTTACAAATGAGACTTGGTTTTGAACATACTGGGGGATCTAACATTGCACATCAAGCTGCAATACTGGTTCTATTTTTAATGGTGTCAATTTTGCCAAGAGGCTGAAAAACTAAGTCTATTTTGCAGGGGTACAAAACAGGGATTGATTGAGAATGAACCTCAATAAATATCCAGCCAGTGACAATTATGAGACATACCAATAACTGAAAAAACCCTGCTATGGAAACATAACTGATTGACATAAGCTTCACTGTGGTGGATTCAGTAGCATTTTAAGGGTATAATACACAGACAAAACAGGCCAAAAAACCATCTTCAATCCTCTGGATAAAATAAATGAGGCGGAAGCTGACAACATACTTCAGTGTGTAGTTCTGCACAGGGCAGCAGCAGAGGTCCTTAAAGTGGTAGAGACACACAAGGCTTCCAGGGCTGCAGGGGCAGGTGACAGCAGACAGGAAGCAGGTGGTCCTACATATGGCACACTGTCGTTCGTCGTCTGGGAGGAGATCATATTCCTCCCTCTCCGACTTAACCACCCCCTGCGGGAATTCAATATCCTTTCATCAAGTAACAGGTTGCGTCCCCACAAACCTCCCACTGCAACTTCCGAGTTGTCTGTAATCTTTTTACAATGAATACTTTTTAGTGCTTGCTTAAGAGCAAACTGTCGCGATGAATTACAGGAATGAGAATATTAACTAGCTGTAGATGAACAGTGCTGAAAAGAGAACATTCTTAACAGACTTACAAATTCAGTTGATGAAGTTGTGCACCTGAAGTGTAATATATTCTGGAGGATAAGTCTTGTAAGGGATTTTGCGTTCAGAGGCCCCTCACCATATTCCTGACTTCCTCGCGCATCGCCCGCTCCGCTTTTATCATGACAGCCATGTCCTTCTGAACGGCAGAGGCCAAGACCACATCAAGGGCATCGGCTTTGGAGGCTATTTTGCAGATCAGCTCATCATGGGAGAAGACGCAGTACCGGTGGAGGAGACGGTAATGGTCCACACACTGCCGGCCCAGCGGCACCTGAAACACAGGTGGACTCAGCTCGGTGCTCGCATTAGAAACATTTTTGTCAACACAAATTACTTCGAACCTACCAACAACAATCTGTTAAAGATTTACATTTTTGCTATCGATGTTGGGATTAGGTCTTTTACCTTTGTAACGAAAATTAAGACAAGTCTTACCCAGTCCACAGTACAGAAATTGACAGCCTCTGCGAAGTTAAAGCCCTGATTGAACCCACTATGGTAGGCTCTAGGAAAGGTGATCACGAACTCGCCTGCACACTGATTGGTTCTATAAATCTAAAAGAAAACACAAGGACGGTATTAAAAAAAAAAGAGAATTTTACCAAAAACCTGATTTAAGTTATTTCCATACAGGAGATATTCACAGCTCAGAAGGAAAATAAAGCTTGTATATGCATGTAACCAGAGGTACATGCACCCAGGCTGTACAGCTTTAAAAACAACACTGTCCTTGGAATCACAGACGACATAACTGAAGACACCCATAGGACAGCAGTTTGAGCAATTTCAGGTTAGCTGAAGGCTCTTAGCCCCAGACCTGGGTAACCCCAACACCTCTGTTTATGGGTATTTTCAATTCAATTACCATCACTGCATGTGGCAGACTGGCTGCAATAAAAACCCTCTAAAAAACAACAACAAAAAAAGAATTGAGAAACAGATGATTCTTGAGAGAACACCTGACCACACCTACTATAACAATTTTGATTCCAGCCAGACCATCAATAAGAACAAAAAATGAAGAGTTGCAACTGATGGTTCAGAATACAACTATCCTTCATCCCAACTCCACCCATACCCATCGCCAGGGCCTTCCAGAACAGTTTTGCACCAAAAGTCCCCTTGGACTAAACTCACAAAAGAAAAGCCAACCCTGGTACCTATGAGGGAAGGACTGTATATTCTAACTTGGTAGGTACTTTTGAGAAAAAGAGCTGATAAATTACCTCTTCCCCACCCCATATCACATGATATCCTGATTTTACAGTTACTGGTTTACTTCCAAGATATAGTTCCCGCTATTGCCCAAGATAAAGAAAAAAAAATATCCATTGTAAAGAGGACGTACCATACCTTACATTTAACACAAGATCATCCCCCCCCCCCCCCCCACTCAGACATACATATAGGTATTTTTTTCAAAGGTAGTAGGAACCCTTCCAGTATATGCCTCTGTAAATTTCTATTTCTGTCCTTGAGTGCTGGAGTCCTGGTGGTGTATTTCAACTAGCAACTCACTAAGAGATGGGTGCCTGTAATTGTGATCCAAAAAAGTCATTAGAATCGGAGCAGGAAAGCTAACCTGAAACCCTGCAGGTTCCATGTCTGGCCCATTTAAGCTGGGGTAAGGAAACGCAAGACAGTCTCTAGCTGAAAAGAGGGGTGTGTAGCACAAGTGCACTTACTGGCACTCCATGGGCCATGAGTGTGTTGGGGTTCATGATGGTGACGAGCTGATGCAGCAGGTCGGGCTGGGACTCAAAGAGCTCTGGGGCGAGCTTCTTCATCACATCCTCCAGCTGTTCAGCTGCATACCCTGGAGCTCCATACCAGGTTTTTGGCTCACCCCTGAAACAATAAGGTAAGTAAAGCCACTGCTCACTGACTTAACTACATATTTTGCAGTATTATAGTACAGAAGTAAAAACAAATTGTGAAAACTTTGCAGAGAAAAATAAAGAACATGTTTAAAAGAGATAGGGACCAAATACAATTAACTGCATTACTTTAAAACAAATGTTCAGTGATCAGAGAGTCCAAGCCATGGTAATATTCAGGTACTTCCAGACAAGTCAAAACTTCACCTCACCTCATCTTCTGTCCTGATTAAATTTAAAGTATTAATAACTGATGCTGGAAATTTAGGGAAGAACAAATACTATCAATTACATAACACTATAACTGAGCGGAGTCTGAAAGCAAACCCCTTGAGGTACATATTAAACCAATTATCAAAGTCACTTTCCTATGCTGTGTATACCTAATTACAATTCAAGCTTCAAATAGTGCTTAAAATTATTTAATATTTAACACAAACAAAAACAATACCTGCTGCTTTTGACATTGAGAGCTGCAAAATAATTAAATCAGTGAAGTGACGTCGCATACCAGTGCAGGTAGTTAATGGAGTAGCTCCAGTGGTCCTCAATGTGCCAGCAGAAGGAAGAAAAGCACATCCCCACATACAGCCAGGGTAATTTCATCCCACAGATGTCAGCAGTGACATGAGTAAGGACAGAGGGATTCATCACTGGCATGTTGTTCAGGTTCCAGCCACAGCTGAGGTAATCCTGAACAGAGAGTAAGGTGTTCAGTCACAAACTCCAGACATCTAAGGGGCTGAGATCGCTGCCCACTTAAGACAATCACATACCTAATGCCATATTCAATCAAAAGAAAGCAGCACAGCCAATTTTAAATTAAATTCCCTGTGCTGATTACGCACAGGATTGTACTTAAAGAAGGACTAATTGAGAACAATATGACATATCCAGACCAGCGGTTCTCAATGCTGAACCCAGAGAAACACTGTCTTCTGCTTTTTTCTTCCTGCAAACTTCTTAACAGAGGATTAATTTCATTTTTCTAATTTAGCTGTCCTTTTTAAAACCTTCTGAGCTCCTAAAATGCTTTATTGGGTTTGTAAGTGGTATTAACCCTGCTCATTCAGGTGTGCTAGCTGAAATGTAACACACTGGACTTTAACAAATACTTATTGTGGGAGAATTTGGTACATTATCATGCCCACTGATCTCTCTTCATCTTGAACTGACTGCCAATTAAGTGTCTGTGTCAGAATAAGGGATTAAAGTTATGGAGAGACTACCTGAAGTTCCATGTGCTATAGCGAAGAGCTGAGTGCACAAAAAAGCAAGCAGTTTCATTACCTGGTTCAATTAACACAAGAAATTAAGGGTCTAATTGGTCCTACCTACAGCAGTCCCTCAGGACCAGGACAGAGAACCACTGATCAAAACTATTCCACTTTATTTTATTCTACCTCATTACGCAACACTAAATCTCAATTTCAGTTATCTCCGCACCTCATCTTCAGGGGCAACTTTGAACCGGCCATCCTTGATAGGGAAACCACTGCCAAATTCCTTGGATGCGATATCTGCTCCGTATTCCACAGTGACATCCTCTTCAATGGTGCTCACCAAACGCCAGAACTCCTTCTCCACCAGTTCGGTTGGCACCATCTGTAACAGTAGCAGAGCAACAAGTTAATGAATTCAGAAACGGATAAACCACATTTAAATTAGACTAATTTCCTGTTAATATTGTATATTGCACACAGTTTTAGAGAGCACCAAAAACTTAGTAAATGGTAACATCAAGGTAAAAACTAAATATTCTTGGCTTTAAAAAGCATTTGACTTTTTTTTTTACCATCAGGATTTAAAATAACGTTCAGTTAAACAGAACAGTAATAAACATGAATCATGCCTCACTCATGAGAGGGTATCCATACTTACATGAACTGGCATGTTGAAGTAATCCGACTTGAACGAGTCGGCCATCTCTCCAAAGGCACGCAGGGTGTAGTCTCTGTATGCCTGCTCAAACCCAAATGCTTCCTGGGGCTTGCTGCACTCCTATGAGCAAAAGTTGAAAAGATAGTACGTTATGTACTGCCTTTAGGGTAATCATCCATTTTCTAACTGCGTCTTCCAATTCAGGGTCACAGGGCAGCCGGAGTCTATCCCAGCAAGCAGTGGGCGCAAGGCAGGATACATCCCGAACGGGATGCCTGTCCATCACAGAGTACACACAGATACAGGCACGCACACACCAGGGCCAATTTTCCCAGAAGCCAGTTAACCTACCAGTATGTTATAGAGAATACAGCCTTTGGCAGTCACAAAACACTGACTCCTTTCACGGCCTGTCACACACAGGACTGGGAGGCACTCTAAAAGAGTGTGGTCAAACAGCATTTCTCAGGAAAGTCAGAAACTAATTTCTCTTATGTCTTAAACTGAATAATATCTAGGGAATCTTAAAAGGACAATAACTACCCATTCTACTTTAAAGACAAAATAAAAACCTACAAGTTCCAATTTGCATCTCCTTCTAATCAAAGGAAACGGCTTTAGTTACCACTGGCTGGGAACAGTGTGCGTGTCATGCTCACCACAGAAAGTGAGAAATAAAACATGATACTTCACAATCTTGAGAGCTCAAGGGGCTTTGAGGTGTATTTTTCCATTGACAGAAAACCTGTCTGGATTCTTTAATCTCATCCCCCCTGAGCACTCCCCTTTAAAGAGGTTCCCTGTGGAAGTGAACAGAGGCAAAATATGGGACAACCTTGTAAACCCTGGGGGTCAGAATGCCGTGTATTATGGATTAAAACATTCTACCTTCTTAATACAAATAGCAGGTTAGTCATTATATACAAGTTAAAACAGTGCTGCTGTACAACGTTCTGAAAATGTGTTAGAAAAATTACCTGGATGTTTTGGGGCCTCGTGAGCTAATAACTGATGAGTAATTTTAATTTTAAAAGTCCCTCAGGTGAGATTCAAAGCCAAAATCTGGCATGGCTGTGCAACAAAACTCCCTTTCGTGGTTGGATGGAATGACCCTTGTTCATTAAAAAAAGAGCAACTACTGCTGCACGCTTTACTGTTGTGCATTTGATAAATAAACTTTGATTTGAAAAATGTAGACTTTCATTCTCCTTAATGCTAAGCTTACTGAGCTCCTCAGTGGACACACAGTGAACAGACATCTATACACCTTAAATTGGAACATAAAACAAAACGCCTCCACTCTCAAGGAGAGATCCGTTTTAAATGATCAGATCATTAAACAGAGCCAGAATCCTGTAGTATTCTTTCTCCTGCAGACACTTCTGCTGCTTTCTGTTCCTCTGGGGCATGTTAACTCACTGAAGGACACCTGATAATTGCTTTAATTTTAGAAAGGGCACTCATTACCTGAGCCAGGCACTTGGGACACCTCCAGTCTCCCTTGGGAACATCGTGGAGGGGTGGGATCAGACAGAAAGTGTGGTAGCTGTCATCACAGCCATCGCAGAGCAAGAGACGGTCTTCGTCATTTCCACTGCCGCAAACCAGACAGACATACAGGTCCACCTGGTTACAGAGTAGAGAAGCCTAAGTGTCTCATATCTAACATACCTCCTAGGCACTGACTGATCAAACACACAGAACACCAATGGGTTACACAAATATACATACAGGTAAGAAACAAAGCCCTGTTTTGATCCAGAACGTGACAGAGATGGGAAATACCAACTAATAAACAAGACACACTAAGATAGGTAGTAAGACAGCCCTAAAACATCAAAATCTGTTAAAAGTGTAATAAAAAAAT
Source organism: Lepisosteus oculatus (assembly GCF_040954835.1). Lineage (NCBI taxonomy): Eukaryota > Metazoa > Chordata > Actinopteri > Semionotiformes > Lepisosteidae > Lepisosteus > Lepisosteus oculatus. The sequence continues at coordinate 30,339,300 of NC_090700.1, forward strand.
CAATTTCAGTTCTTGTATAACATCCTACAACTTAGTCAGCTGCACACACTTAAAGTAGATATGGGGAGATCAACAGATAGGACTCATGGCAACAAACACCAATATTACAAGGATCTATTATCTAGCATTTAGAAGAATTTCCACTTATTTTTGGAACTTCAAGGGACAGGAAAATCATACCATCTACACCATTCCTTCCGCAACTAAATGGGGTAATGGGAAGAGCACACTTTATAAAGTCTTCTTGTTTCTTAGACCACTGCTTGAAACATAGCGATTTAGATATATTTAAAGGTAGGGGAAGAAATCTAAACTGTTACCTTGCCAGTTAGAGATCTGCATGTCACAACAATGGATCAAGAAGTCCCCCACTTACTATACTCACTGCTGGGAGATATTTTTTATTCCGCAGCTTTGCTTTTTCTGGCTCAGTTATCAGCTCCTTTTCAATGGGCTCCTGTTTCACCATCACAGGAATCTCTTTCTCTGTGAAAAGACAACGCAGCTCTGAAACAGCTAGCACAGGGCACGTAGTTCCTAATGAATTGGTGATTTATTGATTAGAAGATCTGGATGCTGTACAATGAGGTGACTGAAACCAGCTCTGGATATAAATAAGCCTGCAGGTTTCTAGTGCCATTAACCCCTCCATTTTTCAAGATTGAAAAAAAACAGACAACTGACCAAGTAATTCATTCAAATAAGAAATGGAGGAAAACCGAGATGAAAACCAGACACCCTGTGGTTTAGGAAACAGCAAACCCATAATCATTCACAGCTCCTCATGCTGATTAGTTAGTTCAGTGGTGGACAACTCCTGACCACATGATTTGATGAATTGGCTGTTTCTCTTCCCAATTCTTAAAACTACTGAGGCAGAAGGAAAAGCAGAGTTCTGCATGAACCAAGCTCAATTCACTTGGAAACATCTGTGAGATAAACATACAGAATACTAAACGTGTATAAAATAAACTGTCAATGTCAAAGAGGACCAAGTTCCTCTCACCAGTTAAGCACATTTTTTTGTGGACCAAGATTTTGTTTACTTTCATACTTCCATGTCAAAAGTAGACTGGGTAAAAAAAAAAACACTGCATCCTGGGATACTGCTGAACAATGAAAAAATGGTATAGCTCTTTGAATGAAAATCATTATTGAAGATGACTGCAAAGCTGTGCAAAAACATTGCCCTAATGTGTCTTTTTGTGCTGGCATTGAAGAACACTTACCAGTCACAAAAAAATAATCACAGAATTACATAATGATTACCCCAACATCACTGTCCAAACCACATTTCCAGTGTGGTTTCATTGAAAAGGGGGCACAAAATCACAGTGCATTCGTATTGCACAAAACAAACCAAACTGAGTTCATGCAACCCCCAGAAAAAAAAATCACCGAAAAGGCCCCAGTTCAGCTTCAATAAAGGAAGATCGGAAAAGAACCAAATCGCTTTTGAGTTCATGTTGTACTTCCCAACTGGGTGTGGTTTGTTTAGTTTGGAAATACAGTCAAAACAAACCAAACCAAGTGTGAACACTTCCAGAAAAAAAGGCACTGGACTATGGATCTCCTTGGTTGCCACCGCCTGGAGACATTTAAAAATTCTTTTGCGATGCCACAACTTCACTACAAACTAAACACATTTCCTGCAGCCATCAAGCCTACTGTGCAGTTATCAACACTGAAAAGCATCAAGCAGTGGAAGTGTATGATGGAGTGGATTACGAAACTGTACGTTTTTTTATAAAGGCAGAAATACCTTTCCTGGTGTTACTTAGGTACGTTCACAGAAGTAACTTGACTGTTCCTTATGACGAATCACACAAATTATACAGCACAGGGCTGCACTTGAATTCCACCACAATTCCTTGCATGGCAACACTTTTATAGTGAGGCTAACGGCTTGTGAGGACCAAGGCTGTGCATAGCTTGAAATGAGCTACAGAAAGCCCATGGTTTTCATTTCATAACATTTGTTTTCCAGATGGGTCAAAGGAAGAATGAGATTTCCTTTTCACATTCTTTACAAAACTGACCTTCTGTTCAATTAAAATTTGACAAACCACAACCAACCCCGACATATCTATCTTATTTATCATAGCGGTGTATCTAAACCTTCACCTACAACCACATAATCTCAAGCAAGTCATTAACTATAAGTTAAAGAAAAGAACAGCGATTACCTGGCTCATTCTTCACAACAACAGAACCCATCCTCCTTCTCAGGTTGGGTCTGCTGTCACCAGTTTCTCCAGGCTCAGTCTTCACACAGTTTCCCTTGAAGGAGGAAAGAAAGAGGGGTTGTAAGTCAGCTCAGCAGCATGACAAAATGTGTTTCTCCAAGAAAATGTACTGTTCTGTAGTCTTGTAGTAGTCCTCCAGTCCTGCAAAACATCCATAAACTATGATGACTTCCAACAACTCAATGGAGGAGAAAAGAATCCTCACATAGCCTTTCACAAGAACAGGGCACAGCACCAGATCCCTTACTAAGAGCACAATCAACTGATTTAACCCCACTGAATGGATGAGGTCGTGCCTTTTATTTGCATTAAAAAAGCTACGCTTTTTTAACAGGTTTTTAATCCTGCAAGCAGCTATCATTTTTTCGGAATTCCACTAGTTTTTCCAAAGATGAGACTTGTTTGTGATGGGCGTGATCCCTACGAGAGGTAATAAGGGTAACTTGAGGAGGAGCTCCTCTGAGACGTTCATGAAGCTCTGATCAAGGGTCTTCACCTCAGCTCTCATCCGCTTGGCCCTGCGGGCGGGGGTGCAGGACTCCACAGACTGGAAAGACTGCCTCTGGGCCAGGTCATGGGGCTTGTACTCTCTGTCCTTCGTGTCGTTCATCAGCGTTGGCTTCTGTACACACTGGAAAACGAAGACACAAAACAACCTGACATTAGACAACTACCTCACTGACCAAAAAAAATAGGTGTCTTCTCCACAAGGATTTAATTAATAGGACTAAATAAGGAACAGATAAGCTTAGAAAAGCTGTAAACATAAAAATGTGAACACCTCAAAGTTTCATAAGCTGAGCTCGCAAAACAAGATCGAGACTATAAACTTATCATAGTTTAATGCTCAGTTGTTAAGAGTTCTGATAAACACTGATGTGTTTCAGAAAATAAAGGAACAACAGGGCTAGAAAATGTTTTGCATCATTAAAAGTAAAAAACAAAAACTCAAGGACAGTATGAAGTGTAGATATATGCACTCAAACTCCCCCATATTTGCTTTTGATGTGCGACCTGTTCTTAAGTGCATTTTAAAGGTTACGTTAAAGCATTTTCTAACTTGTTCAGTTGACAAGCTGTAGGTTTTGCATATTGCCACTATCCTGTTACATGGAATTAATATCTTAATATACATTTTGTTTAAACATTTAAAGTAGACTTCAACAAATATTGAAAAACAAAAGGTGATTATGTTTTAATTATATATTTGATTTTGTGCTTCAGTGCTTGATTAACCTTTTGGCATGAATACCAGGTATCTGCATTGTCAATTAAAAAAGCCTACCATGTGGCAGCAGTTCTTAAAACAGCACTCTATATTAAGCAAGCCTGATGAAATGCAGGCCTCTCTTTGGAGTGGCTGAGAGCAGCGCTTCTGCTTGTTAAAGACAGGGAAGCTGGTTATGGCAGTTGTCAGCTCAGAAGGCTGAATGTCTTTCACCACAGATAGCAGGACAACCGAGATGACTGTCTGACAAGGGTGCAGAGGGTATTGAGCAGAGCGACTGGAGGATGAAAGCATGCACTTCAGAAGGGAGGAGCTGTCAGCCACACAAACCAGATGGGCCCCAAGCTTTCAAATGTCAAGACGATATAATGCACAAAGAAAAGAGGAAATAAAAAATATAGAAGCAATCAAGTCTTCATTAAAAATTCTGCCGCCTGAAGAAAAAAAAAAAGAGGCTGCTAAGATATTAGTATATTTGCAGGTCCTCTAATTGCATCTGTTTCAGAGTAAGTGGCGAAATACTCAATAGTAGCCTTGTCATCACTCAGTTTGTTACAAGCACTGCTGTACACTTCAGAGTCCTCTGACTTAGGAATTAGGATATATCCAGATCTGGAACTGCCAATAAACTGCTAAGGCACCTAATGCAAAAGAGAACTAGGAGAGTTACTCAATAACATATGTGACCTCTTAAATGTAGGTCACTCATAGACCACCGAAAGGCCTGACTGGTTTCATTTTTATTTTTAGATCAGATGGTAGCAATTATTGAGATATCTTCTAGTATTACACACTTCTCTACTTAAAAAAGACACTTGCACATGCTGATATTTTACAGGTGTAATTTCAATTTTCTAGAACAAACTTAAATCTTATTTAATAGTTATTTCTTCCACATTCAAACAAGACATCTTTCCGTCGCCGGAAGACTAGTCAGTGGTTTTCTGTGCCATCATTAAACTTGTGAAAACATAAAATGTACAGTTTTAGACAGGCTAAAAGATCAACATTCTTTACACACAACTACATTCAGATAAAAACAAACGGCATTTTAAAGGCATTGTTATTTTCAGAGCTATGCCCCAATGTGCTCTGCTTCCTATTGTGTAAATGGTCTCCTGCACGTAAGAAAGAAATCAATACACCTTGAATTTACAGCTTCAATCTCAACAGGCGAGTTAGCTCATCTGAAAAGCTCAGAGCACCATCTGCTAATCCAACGGGAACCTCCGCCCTAATGAGGAGAGGAGAGAGGAAGAGGGTTCCCACAGGCTTTCATCACTCACCAGAAGGTTGGCTCCAGCCTGGAACAGGTTGTAAGGGTAGAGAATTCGCTCGTAGTGGGCACGCAAATGAGAGCCCACAGCCTTGCCAGGGGCGAAACCCATCCTCAGTGCTATCTTGGTCCATCTTCTCTCTTTACACACAGCATCAAAGCCCCCTTCATCAGCCACCAGCTACAAAACAAAAGCACGCAGGTTGTAAATCTGTCTGCAAGCGCAGGACTCCCATGCACCGTCGCCCACAGACACCGTGATGCAAGAGCTTGCCGCGTCTTGCCATTCGCTACACAGAGGCGTGCCACGCTCTCAGGAAAACCAGTGACACACTCAGGAAAACCTCCTTGTTTTCCCCAACAGGATATCAGAGATCTCGAAACAGTCAACACTTCTCGAGCCAATTGCATTTCATGAGTTCAGACTTGGTCTTGCTGCTAGGCTAACACAGTCTATCACCTTTTGTTAAAAATGTTTAAAATACTTCAGGATTATTGCTAAAACATATCCACAGACAATTTGAAATTGAATTCAGTGAAGGTAATTTTGCACAGATTAAAATTCTTAAACATAATGCTGCAGTTAGGAAATAACACTTTATGAATATTCTAACATCAGCAACAGATATATTACATTCACAACTTCCATGCATTACTTATGCTGAAGTATTATGTTCACACTTTAATTCAAATCAATTTTTGAGAGAAGTAACGTTGCTTTCTACTTTTTTTTAACCTTATAGCATGTCATTAACTTCACTCAAATGGAAGTTGTACAAGGTGTTCTTACCTTGTTCAGTTGGTATAAATCCAAAATCTTCCTTTCTACATGTGGAATTTTTAATGTGCACCCCTGGAGCTCCCAGAATTTTGCAATCTGATCAAGGAAATTGAGCTTTACTCTGGTCTGGGCCTAAAGAAGAAAATTAAAAGCAAATTATTTTAACCCAACACACTCAACAGTCCCTTAAACTGCTAAGTGAGACACAACATGCAAAAACAGATTTCATGAAGTAATTAAACAAACCACAATAATAATTTAAATTGAGTACATGAATTTTAAATTTTCTACATGTTATCACTTGATATGCAAAGCTCCTACTCTAATCTAATCATGATTTCTGCTGATCTATAACTCTAGCCAGCACCTTTGACCCAGCTTGACAGGTGCTCTCTTCTGACTAGGCTCCAGTATTGTTATGGGTACAATAGACTCCCTGGCTGGAAGTGATGAGACGCATCATGCTGTAGCCTGTAAGCACCAGCCATCCCCATACAAACAGATCTGCTATTAGTTCCTCAGATGGAAGAAATTACAGATAAGTACATGTAAGAAAGTAATGCTGCGCTACATTAAGTAACCAAGGGTCCGGGTGGAAAGATCCAGAGACCTGAGTTATGCGCCTCTGCCCAATATATGACTTAATTGAACTCACTGTATGCTTACATGGACAAACTGAAGCCATTTTCTTGTTTTACAGAAACTGGAGATTTTAAAATGCCAATAAGACCTGCTAGACAGGAGCCCCATAGGACTGGAGATGGGCTCTCTTGTTATAGGGGATCCTGAGTGGTTCAGTCAGTAAAGGCACTCAGATGTTTAAGCACTATGGGCATAGTCGTTAGTTAATTCTAACAAGGGCTCCATGGGGTGCTGCACACAACTGGCTTGGTAGCTGATGGGAATCAGAATGAATTGGGTCCAGCCTGGTTTCACTCTGCTCATCACACAACAGTGACTCCCAGCACCTGTGGGCTTGCAGTTATATCAGTGAGAGAATTCACCAATCAGTGCCAGCTTGCTTCTAAGGCACCATGGGAGCACATCGAAGGACAAATGGCAGAGGAGTACATGCGCACAGGACCTCCTGCTGGACGACTGAGGTCTTCATTCCACAGTGCGCGAGTCGTAGTGAGACAGCAGAAAGCTTCCAACCTGGATGAAGTATTGAAGAGAAACTAGAACAAACCTTCCCAAGTTAAAAATTACCTCTAGTTCATTGAGCCTCTGGATCCGAGGGGTGAAATGAAGCTTATCAACATCACATGCGAACGGAGGCTGCCAGTCCTGAAACACAACACAGGGGATAAGATCAGTGGAGTCCAACAATACCATCCTGAACAGACAACCTGGCACCAGCTCCACCTACCTATTTGCCACAGACATGAAACTTCATTCGGAGTCTCGAATTCCAAGAAAAGCGGCATAGCTAAAGCAGATTCACTTTGCAGATTCCATCGCTTGTTTTTGTTTTATATTCAACCAGCACCCATGGAGCAAGCTCAACTGCAATGGCCACGACTTAATTTCTACTGATAAACTCAGGGTCTAGGGGTTCTGTCATGTTACGCTACATGTAAACTTCACCGTTAAGGTTTATATTTCTGAAGTCAGGTTACATGAGTATAATTTAAATGCTACATTACATAAAAATATATATTTTGAAATTCAGAGCTTTCTGTAATTAATAGACACATGGACAGTGGTACAAAGCTAACTTTTTTTGTTTCTTCTGTCCTATTTACATCATAATTCAAGAGACAAAACACAAAAACCTTGATAACCCCCCCCCCTCTCTAAAACACAGTACATCACCAATAAATGCAGCATGCAGAAAGTAAAACCTATACAACAATTCAGAGGACTAAAAATTCACAATTCAAAGACAAATCGTCATTTAGGACACGCGAGTGGCAAACTAATGCCATCAAAAAAAAGGCAAGGCAACTTTTACTCGGACAACAGCTTTACATACAGATGAAAAGATGGATCAAGAACTGAATGGGTGCCCAGTAAAAAAAATTAATTACATTCGCTGGGAACATGACAAGGAAGAAAATCCATCCCTGATCATCCCCTGGACTTCTACCAGGAATAGTAGTACAGTACTCAGGGCCAGTCTGGTCCTAGAGACTGAGATACCTCTAGCAATATGACAACTGTGAAGGGGCAATAGAAGCCCCATGGTGGCTGGATGGTTTTACAGGCGACAACAGTACAAGGTCTCTGACATCACTGACACATGCATCTGCAATCACTTTCTGGAGGGATCCTTTCCAAGAGACTGGGTGAGGTTATCTTTGAGGAAGATCAAGACTATTCCATACTATAAAGGTCCTCTTTGCCCGTGCATTAAGAAAAAAATACAATTTTTTCTCACAGGAAGAGCACACTCCCCATTTTAACCAAAGTGTTTTCCTTTAGCCTTTTTTTAATGAAATGCTAATATAGTCCTTGTACAGGCCATCGTGAGAACAATTTGTGGGTTGAAATCAGAATTCTACAGATTCTGCAAGTGTGCTTTGTTGCATCACTCTGTTAGTGCCATCAAATGATTTATTTATATTTTTTTGACTCCACTGACCACAGTAGCGTACAATCTGTAGTTCTGATTTGAACTAAATTCAGTTCTGTGAAAGACATTTACAAAACTGTGCGTCATCTGAAGTGGTGGCTTGATTTAAAACAAACTACAATGAAAAATAGTCGCAGCAACACACTAATTTTATTACATCAGTCATTTTGGGTGACAGCTGACTGAAATAGCCCCCGTTGGTATACAAATCAATTCTACACACTTTCACATCTCAACAGCTGACAAAGAATGAGTTTAGTCTCTCAATGAATTCCCATGAAGTTCTTCTACCCAAACTCCAGTAATCAGATGAACGCATTCCACAATATTAAGTCATTAAAAAAAAACTTCTACCACATATGACGAAACTGCCAATCCAAAGCTTACAACATGCAGGAGCTGCGGTACACATCTGCAGGCCTCCTCTTGAGCTGGACCATTTGCTCCCAAATAAGCAGAGAGGAGGCATCAGCAGTGCCTGGAAGTGCACACCCACATATAGGTAACGTGTTGGTAGAACCACAGAGACAAGGACCCACAGGTCAGACAACTCTGCTCTGGGTGGGTTCGGAACACTTCGAGCTAGCCTGTGGTATTTGAAGTCAAGGGTCTGTTATCTAAGAAAAATTCTCCACCAATCTAGATCTCATGCAAAGGAGTTATCTTCTGATTCAATCTTCTGATTTTTTTCAAGGAAAAGTAATACCTATCAATTAATCCTTCTAGGAAATAAAGAAATTGATATAAACACACTTACAAACATAAATACATACAGAAACAAGTAAAGGCTTAGTCCATGCTGAAAAGAGAAGAAACGCACTTTTCCACAGCTGAAATGTTGGTACTTTTCTTCTCTTTTCAGCATGGAATAAACCTTTACTTGTTCCTTTGCAGCCTACGCATGGTGACGCAGCTCCCTGCTTGAACTACATTCAGTATACGCAGTATATGATGGTAAAAGGGCCAATTCTAACAGCTCTTTGCAACTGCACTTCTGAGGTTCTGCACATTAAACCACTAATTCTAATCAAAAACAAAACTTACACAACATAGCAGAAAAGTGCAAACATGCAAAACGTGAATTTCAGATTAAAAGAGGCCAATATTCACCAGGTACATTACAATAACGCAAACAACCTTGGTCAAAGTAAGTCAGAATAAGTTGTGAGATCTATGACATCTACTGAAAAACATCAGGGACAAAAGCAAATGAAGGAGCTCTACAGAGAAAGAAGAGAACAAATATATTAGTTGTTCTCCAAATAAAGGAGTGTCCCCTTCTCAACATTAGGATCACAATAAACACCAAAACAGACAGAGGCCACAAACCAATGAAGAGCAGCACTCCCCCCCTTCCCAAACAGTCAAATTCAGACAAAAGCCACCTTGGGCTTTGTTTAGGGAAGCAGACGGCTGCAGCTTGGGGGGGGAGCAGGCCTTGTGGGACCCGTGCCTGGCAGGTAAACACTTCCTTCTGTCCTCCAACCTCGACACACCTGGCAACAAACCTCCAGCTCACACCTACAACACTGCCGCAGCTTTACACCTCCACCTCTTGCTCTTAAGAAGAAAAAGAGCACTGCCTTCAATAAAAAAATAAAACCGTGGGCGGCCTGTGTGGTCAAGACAGCAGTTTGTGCAGTTGACAAAAGCCCACAACACTAAGTCAGCAAGCGAGGCAACTATTTCCGTTTCGATCAAGAGAAGAAAAAACGGCCAAACCAAGCCCATCTACAGACCACTGCAAGTCACATTTTTCACATTGCACGACAGTTTCGCTTCTCATCCAAGCCCAGGCTGACCAGAGGCACTGCTCCGCAAGAATCACTGTGACAACACTGGTGTTACCAGATCCACAGGGCTCTTCAACACAGTCTTGAAGCCTGAGCCAACACTCCAAAGCCTTCTAGTGTAGTGATTGCAAACATGAAGTATTTGAATGTAGCTAAATGGAAAAAGACACTTACAAAATGACCTCTTTACAAACATACAAGACATGTTAAAGATCTCTCACGACACCTTGGATCAGTTTTGCTACTGCAAAACAGCAGCAGTTAAATAATACAGCTGAACATCTCCAGCAAGTTTTCAAAACACAGCTCTACCTTCTTTAGTAGTTCAGGTGGGCGGCTGCGTCAGCATGCGTAGGCTACAAAGGAACAATAGCTTTATTCCATGCTGAAAAAAAGAAGAAAGAAAACAACGTTTCAGCCGTGGAGCCTTCTTCAGATGTGAGGCGAGGTTGCTCACATCTGAAGAAGGCTCCACGGCCGAAACGTTGCGTTTTCTTTCTTCCTTTTTTCAGCATGGAATAAAGCTATTACTTCTACCTTCTTTATGCAAGTTTGTACAAGCTACATCTACAGAAGAGCTCACTGCCCTTAAAAAACATCCAAATGTTTCCTGTGCATTTGGATAAAGTCAAGTATTCTTTACTAGTACACTTCTTAACGGGCAGTAAAGCTTAAGATAGGAGCTTACACTCCCTACGGCTTTCAACGAACCGTTCTTGAAGTCCATCACCACCTTGAGGTAGACGCATAAGCCTAACAGGAAGCCATTATCTACTGCCCAAACATCACTTCATGTTGACTTTTGAAATTTCAAACACTACACAAAATATTACAGAGGATGACTTAGCACATCTTAGTATTATACCTCCCATCACCAACAACCTCATAAACTCCACTATACAAAATAAAAAGAGGCCGCAAGTGATAAGAACAAAGACGAAATCCCTCTGACTTCAATAGAGGGAAGAGAGCTTTACAGGTCTTCCTCCAGGAGCCTGCAGCTACTGCAGCATGTCAGCCATGAACATGGTTGCCACGCACGACAACAGCTCGGAGGCTGTTACATCAATATGGGACATTATTAAGAACGGCCTAGACTCCAACCACTCAGCTTCCTATGCAGGAGCCAGATGGAGACTTTGGTTGCTTCAGAATCCCGGGACACTTTACACTCTACAGTGGGCACGTTATAATGTGAAACAAAAACTTTGTAGCTCGAGTTTCTTCCCAGGTTTTAATAATAAAGGTGGAAAGGGGGGGGGTGGGAAGAATCGAGCAATCAGATATCCAGGATGGATGGCCAAGGAGCTCCACACGCTTCCCTTCTCAACTGTTACTTTGTGACCTACAGACAAAAAACACTGTGGATTCAGAAATTCTGGGGTCCATTCATCTTGGACCGATTACATTTGCTGGGAAAAAGCAATCTTCCACAAAAAACAAACTGGATTCAGGTTGCAGTACTTCAATAAAAGCCTGATAAATTAATTTCAACATTGTATGAAACCTGTTGCCCTAGAACTGTATAATATTAGATATGGCAAATGTGTGTGCAGAGTAGACTGCACTGGAATAAAGAGCCTTACTGGTAGTTAGTAAATGGGACTTCAATTCATGATTAAGATAGTGGACACCAAAAGACAGTGAAGCCAAGAAATGGACCCCATGAACTCATTAGAAAAGAAACGACAAGCGTTTCCTTTTTAAATTTAAACTTTCATATTCACAACGGTTACATCATGAGTAGTTTACAATGTTGCCTTGTACAATCTATAGAAAGGATGGGTCCTCTTATTATTTAAGAGTTCTGCTTATAAGTTACACACCTGAGGATACAATTAAGTTGCTTTAATGTTCCATCTAGACTCTGGACTTATTAATTTATTTTTTTGCCCCACAGCTAAGTTTGGTTAACAAGACAGCGAGCACTACAGCTGTTAATCTGTACCACTGCTGGCTCGATAAACCAGCCATGTTTCACAGGGTGGGGAATTATATATCTCAACCTGATAGCCCTATGATTCCTACAGATGCCATTCAATAACAATGGCGACTCTCCAAAGACGTCCTTTATTTGCAAAAGAGTTGCAGCTCCCGCCCGGAAGATCAAATCGGGTAATTCAGAATGTCTCTGGTAACCAATGCAATCCATCCATCCACCCATTATTAGCACGCCGCTTATCCTCGTGGAGGTGGCAGAGAGTCTATTCTGGAAGTACAGGGCACAAGGAGGTACCAAGCACAAAACTACACATGGCATGGAGTGACAGTGGGAATGGCTTTGCTCAACTGTCCCCATCAGACTCCAGGCAGCAGGTCTTCATGAGCAGTGACAAAACCAGGGTACCCCACACAGGTAGACTGTGCAAGCAAAAATCGAACACCCAGGATCCGGCACCTCTGAGGCAGCAGCAGCAGAAACTACCACGCCACCCCCCTGCCCACTCTGACAGAAACCCACCAAGACCTCACTAGGGGTAACAAGCTATGGCAGCTAGCACCAGAGCTCTTGGCTGCGACTTCTAAAGACTGAGCAGTGTCCATTGATGACTACATATTCCTGATGACTTGGCACTAGAGTCATATTCTGATTATGTTTCCCAAATAAGATTACCCTGATGTTTCCCAAAAAGATGGAAAAATACACCTAATCAAGTTCTCCCGGGACCCCCAAAGTTTCTTTCAGAGGTTTTATAAAAAAACAATCTTCATCTTTATTTAAAGTGAAAGTAGCATGTCAACAAACAAGATTTGTTTCTTAATTTTAAACAGTAGCATTTCTACTATAAGTCTAATATTAAAGTATTCTTCCAATAATCATTGATTAGAATGCCTTTTTTCCACAAAAACCACCAGGATTTATATAAAAAAAGTAAACTCCATTTAAACATATATACCACTTTCAACTACAGTTCTGGATGAAAGGCTTAAATCTTCTCAGGCAATCACTATGTACTTACAAAATTAAAAACTCTCCTATCAGGCCATGATATATCATGCCTTTTTCAGGTGGAGCATTTTACTGCAATGACTATTTGCAGACTTGCTTAACTTGTGAATCGCCTGTCATGTGCTCATTTACAAACACATTACCATGCGTCTATTTGCATACATATTTCCATACAGAATCATCAACATTACCTATTGGAAACACTTTCACATAGAATGTAGTGTTCAGGAGCAGCGATTATCTCTGGAATAAACAGCAGACAATGTCCTAGTCATATCAAATAAAACAAGTTTCTTGAAAGAAGCAACTTAGCCTTGGTAGAGAAAAATGAAAAGGATTTCTGTATAAATACAAGCATAAAGTCCCAAGGGCTTCTTCACTGTACTACTCCTGCAGGACTGCCCTGTTCCCAACACAGCCCCAGACAGGTTCGGTTTTTCAAACACCAGCTTGGTCTTTCTTTAATTTCCACAGTTTTAACGGCAAAACCTGCTGTTCCAAAACCCCCCAGCCTGCAGCTTCTTTCCACTGAACAAACACTCTCAACAAGCTCATCTTCAGTTTAATGCAAAAGTGTAGTGAAGTCTTTCAGCTGTTTCTTTAGTTATTCAGCCTACAGGACTCAATAAGATAGGTGGCACTTTATTAAGACAACTGCATGTTGTCAATAAAAAGGAAATGCTTTAATGTATGGGACTTTCAATGGGTGTTTGCTACAGCCAATTTCATCTTTGGTTCAGATTGAGGGACAGCTTCAAAAACCAGATTAAAAACAGCCCAGACTTCTGACAGGAGAAAGAGCTAGAAGGTGACTAAGGATCCCATACCTCTACTGGTCTGGAGACACAGCTGCTGTAATGAACCACACTCCTACAGTGTAAGAACATGTCTCAACCAAATAAACACACAAAGACAGCCTTAAATCACCAGTATCAGTTTTACAGATATTTTAAATCATGGACACAGTAGAATGCAAATTGTTTTTTTTACATTTAATGACCTGAAGCTCTGGCCATTCCTGTTAGGAGCACCGGAAGATACCTGTTACCTCCTATTACAGCAAACATGGGCTCAGGGTCTCAAGACGCTTACAGGAGAGCAGCATTTCTGATGCACAGTTCCAGTAACTGTACCACTTCCATCACTCACAGGTGGCAGAGGGCTTGTGGTTGGAGTCAGTGATGTAATCTGTCCGCTTCTGCCGAAAGCCACAACTCAGCACTCTAGCACAGTCCTACTTATTTTGATATATCATTTTGAGTAGAGTACAGTACAGCCCTGAAAGCATCTCAGATTTTGAAACTATTTAGTAGGAATAAAGAACTTTGTGATGATGAATAGTCATGTACAGTTTCCTAGAGCCTGCAAGACCTTTAACTCTTCCTTGTTGAGCTTTCACTGTGTATCAGCAAGCAAGCCACGGTCACTTCATCTTTTCCCAACCCGGCTGAAAGTTGAGTCCAAATAATATCCTGATTATAACAACGGGTTCAGTAGGCAGCCAAGAAGGGCAGATCAACACTTCTTTTTCATTTCATTTTACAATCAAGCCTGGCGGAGTGAAAGTGATGCCTGATGCCAGTGCTGCACTATCTCAGAACCAAAATGCTGATCTTGCCTCAGTATTTAGTTACACGACTAGTTTCTCTGGCCTTCCTTCTCTGTGTCAAGCTAATTGAAAATAACACTTTGGCACCACGCTGCATGGGTTTAACAAGGACTGTGAAGCATCAGGACCGAAACTTTGGCACAAGGGCAGAAAAAAAAAGCCAGCTGCTGATCACCTCAAAACTTCGACCCATGGTGTCAGATTCATTTGATCAAAAGCAAACCAATTGGCCAAAACAAACTGAACACGCCTCGGCACTGATGAGCAGCAGTTACAGCTTAGCCATGAAAACAGCTGGGCAGGTTTCCTGCACAGCCACAACCCCCATGCAAATCCAAAACACCTTTACCCTCGGAATATTTCCGTGTCATTTCCAGGCATTACTCGGAAACGGCACCTGCTGAGCTTGACAAAAGACCTCGGAGGCAATTCTGTCCACTGTCCCTTTTGGACATCATAATCCAGCTCCTTCGGCACTAACAAATAACTTTTCAGTATGTCTCTGGACTTTCAAGCGACATACTGTAATGATAGGGTGGAAAAAAAAACATTTCCTTGTCAAGTCCTTGTGCAACTTTTGTCACACACAACCTACACTCTTACTTATCTCCTCCCAAGTCTCCGAGTTCTTCTTTTTAGACTAAAGATGTCAAATGCTAAAAATTGCACAGTTAAACACCAGATGCACCAGCGTCTATGCATACGGTCCAAAACCAAAACCGAAGACACCCCGAGTTCAGGCAAACACCACGAGGTGAAGGAACAAGCCGGGCACAGCTGACAGGGAGCCCCCCGACTCCACGCCACACCGTGGGCCACACTCAAGGTAGTGCTGGGGGGGTCTACGAAACCGACTACGCCAACAGCTCAAGCCTACTTTTTACAAAATGATTCCAGTGACCCAAACACAGCAGGTATCTTTGTAGAGCCTCATGCCACAGCAGTAACTTAACTGAAGCAAGGATGCACATAAAGGGCGCAGTAGTGAAACCGGCCTGTTACTCGCAAATCCAACTGATCTGATCGTTTTCTCTAGCAGCTGCTTTACCTTGGGGGGCACTCTGAAAGACGCTTCAAACTGGAGGAAGTAGGCAAATCACACAAATGGAGTTACGAATCACACAAATATGACTATTAGCAATAAACTGTATACATTAGAGACTGTTCACATATTTAGTAAAAGCAATACACTGGCGTAAACATGTTATTAACACGGTCACTGTGCTTTCATAGGTGACCACACCAGTGAGCCATAAGATACGCACATTCTGTATTCTTTCACACAAAACCCCAAAAAACTTCTTTAAATTCATAGCTTTATAAACAATGCAATGTCTTTTTTTTTTTACAATATTCACATTTAGACCACCGGTATAGTACATTTTTCAACCAAAGAATCCAACCAAGGTAAAAAAAGAGGCAAGTATTATTTACTTAACACCAGTATACTGCAAAGTACTGTTCTCTCTAATTTGTAGGGAAATGCTGTAAACTACAAAAAGGCCTTCGGAATTTAAATAATCCGACACAGCTCTCCATATGTAGTTGAAACCTCTCATAGCTTTGCCCTGCCACAAGCAAAACCATTCAGACAATGACGGCACTGGATCTCCCCGAATGTTCTTAAAACTAAATCAACGCAGACTAATTGGTTTCTGAAATGGAGGGTGGGGTTACATCACAACCTATAGTACAGTGCATCATAAATCGTACAGTAACATCATCATATACGCAGGCTTGTACAATCCTTAGCTCGTTTCACCAGGATTAAAACAAGAAATGGCTAAGAAGCCAAGCCCCCCTGAGAATTAACACCCCCACACACATTAAATAACTGTAACGACTATCACTAGCTAAATATTTGATCCCGCAAATGTGCCTAAAGACAGGAACAACAAAATGGGATCGGATGCTTCCCTCTTCCTCACTTAATATAAACTATCCTCAAAAAAACTATAATTTGCACGTTACATACTTCAAAGGAGTAAGAACATGACATAATGACAAACTATTCTCTTTTCTGTTAAAATACATCAAAAAACACTTCACAATGGAAAAACTAGTATTTTTTCCTTTTATTTTAAATTCAAAGCCAACGTCCCAAAGCAGAGGAAAAGAGGATTTACAGCACACACAACCCCTTCTTTGTTTTTGTTACACAAGAATGTGTCGAAAATTAAGGGTGCAAACAAAATACGGAGTGATCATTATGAGGATGGCTCTCAGTAGGGCAAGGGTATCAGGGGGGAGACAGTGGTTCTCTCTCTCCTTGGTGAGTGTTGATGGTGCAGACGTGTGGAAGAATTATTTATTTTTTTACAGTGGCCATGTTTGAAAGCACACCAGTTCTACACCAATTGAAAGAAACGACTGGATTCAAAGATAAGCATTTCTGAGGCCAGCCTTAAAGGCTGTGGTAATTCATAAATAAATAAATAAACCCTTAATCCACATCTTTTAATTCTTCCACAATAATCCCAGTGTAGTCTCACAAAATGGCCCAGATGGAGCAGTCCAGAGCCCCTGCTAACCACAAAGCCAACATGGAGGACAACACCCAAGAAACAGGCCTGTTAGGTGTATTTGCTGAATATTAAGTTTCTTACACGTAATTAAGTTAATTTTTCAAGGAGGGGAATCATATATGCACTAAGAAACTCGGGACCTTTTTAGATCCAAAAAATAAATAAAACGAAAGAAACGTGGTTACGAACTACCATATGGTACAAAATTTACATATAAATATAAATTTGACATGTGGCGTTAGAAACAATGTTATTTAAATAACACAATGCTTCATCTCAAGTCAATTTACTTGCTAATCCAAATAAAACAAAACGCGTTAAAAGGGCTGTGCTTTTACGAAGAACCGGGATAGAAAGATATGGGGGGGGTGGGGGGAGGGCTTGATATTTGATATCGTTTGATATCTGACGAGTGAAAGCTTGCGTTTCTGTTCCGGTGCCTTTTTTTTAAAAAAAAATAGACATAAACATAAGAACATCAATTGAAAAAGGGGGAGGCAAATGTTTTTAAATTTGACTTCCTAGTCGGTTCGATCATGAGTCACCGAGGAGAATCCGGCTCCTGCGTGAGAGATCACACGTACCGATCACTCCTCCGGAGTACACAACTTTCTCCATTCCCCGAAAAACAGCACATCCACACCGCAAATCACGCTGCACGCCACGGCCCGAGCTCTCCCCGGCCCGCGGGCGAGCCCCAGGAGCTGCTCGGCCCCGAAGGGCAGCGAACATGTCGAGTTTGGGGAAACAAACAACACCGGAGTAGGAGGGATTAAGAACATTTCTGACCCATTTTTTCAGTGTTGACGTAAACCGATTAGAAGAATAGGTGGCGATGCACGTTTAATTGTCCGCTCGTCGTCAGTTTTTTTTTTAAAAAAAAGGAAACCGAGTTTTAAAAAACACCCCCCCCCCCCTCTCTACAGAGACACTTCCCCGTGGGGAGAACGGAGGCCGCCGGGGTTTCCCAAGCCAGCTACCCGGCCCAGGCGCTCCGGTCCCCGGGCAACGGCGGACCTGCTGGGGCGCGGAGGTCACGACACGCCGGCCGGAGCCCGGGTCGCCTCTCCGCGGCCCCCGACCCCCGGGCTCGAGTGGGGAAGGACTCAAACTTTCGGACGATTAACACCCTCTCTCCCCCCGCTCCCCCTCCTCCTTCTTCCCCCCCGGCGTCACGGAACCGAACAGCTCGGATTTCCACGGACTGTCGCCCGGCCCCACGACACCTCCTCCTTGCACACAAGCAGCTCCTCTCCGGGAGCTGCCCCGCTTACAACCGACCCACCTCCGTCTCCCCCTCCCATAGAAACCGGGGAGCAAGAAGGCGAGGGCTTCGCTCGTTAAAGCCGTCCAGAAACGAGGCGTCCCGTCGCTAATGAGCATGAGCAGCAACTCGACCACGTCGCCTGCTCGGGTCGAGGCGACTTCATCCCGGATTTTTAGACACTTTCAGGGTTATAACGACAGTAACAGCGCCCGGGCAGGTAAACGGAGGAGCAGCGGGAGAAAAGGCCGTCGAGGGCTTTGATTTTGAACCACCCAGGATCGATAATCGAGGACGGGGGGGAAACCCGTTGACTAGTCGGCAGTGCAACTGAAAGTTGTAACGCCAGCAGCCAGAACTGTTGGGTGTCTTAGTGAATATCCGTCGACAGCACAGTTTTGAGTTTCTTTTTTTATTATTACTGGTGGGGGGGGGCTTCTATTCAAACTCGCAGCTAAGACATTTAAAGGAGGTCTGGAACTGAATGGGTTTACCCATTAATACTTCAGGAAAGCAAAAGGGGGCTTTTTTTTTAAAAAGCACACGGCATCAGTTTGCATTTATGCAACTATAAAGCTCCCCTGAAGCTCACGGACGTGTTTTTTGTCTCCCTGGTGTGTAAAGAGAAGTAGGGCAACTGTTTTTTTCGGCTGGTGTCCCTGTGTTGTGTCAGAATCTCTTCGCAACCACACACACACACAAAGAACCGTCTTCCCTGAAGCCCCGAGCCGCCATATTGAAAACTTCTTAAAAAAATAAAACAAATGCACGTAAAAAAAAACCTCCCCCTCCCCCCCCCCGCACACACAAACAAACATACACCACTAAAACATGACAAAAGTGAAGGACTACGGCGTTTTCTCCAGGGGGCCCGCTGGACCTCTCTTGACCGCACTCACCGGCGGCGGGCGGACTTTGCAGATGCCCGTTTTCTCGGCGATAGGCCGGATCTTGTTGATGAAGGCGAACGGGTCGGCGAACTCCTCCCAACTGGGCTCGAAGACCGGGCACTCCGGGGGCGGAATGAACTCGTCGGGCCGCGGCTGGGTCATCATGGTGGGTCCGGTTCCCAGGATCGGGGGGTGTCGGTGGCGAGAGGAGGAGGAGGATATTGAAGGGGGGGGGGAGGAAAGGGAGGTTGAGGAACAATTCGAACCCTTGACGATCTTATTAACCCAGATCCAAACTGCGCTGGTTTCGAGCTCTGTCCGTAATCCACCGTCTGCTCCACCGACTCTCCGGCAACTGCTCTTCCCTTTAACTCGCTGGGTACTCGCCGACGCTCGCTCTCCAGCGCGCACACACACTCGCGCACAGCCAGAGCCCTGCGCTTAGGCGCCGGCCACCTCCGCCACGGCAACTAGTCCCCTGCAATTCTCACAATTTGGCCTCGATCGTGTACGAGCCATCGATTTATTTACTTATTTCTTGGCCAGATATCCCGGGAAAAGGGTGCTTAATTGGATCGTCGATTAAAAAAAAAACATTTAATTTTTAGACTGCAAATGTGAAAAAAACATTTCAAGTTCAGGAAAGCAGTTTAGACTATTCCACATTTCTGCGTAATATCTCCAGGTTTTATATAAAAGTGTCTGCTTCACGAACATATTATCTTGAACATCATTTCGTCTTGTATTCCAAAGCTCTTTAAAATACTAGATTTATAAATGCTACGATATACAATTCTTAGACACACAGAGAGCAGAAAAACTGAAATATTATTCTCTACGTCTGTCAATCTTCCGCCTTCGGTGTTCTTTTCTTTGCACCGTTTAATGAATTGTCCCGTGTGTGAACAGGAAACTCGAGTGTTGTGTGGATTAACATCGCGTTTTTACTACCAAATGACTGAAGTACAGCAATAAAACCCCGACATGTTCCCTGTTCGTTTCAAATATGGACGCCACCACTACCGTGCCAGACATCCCGGGAACACAAAGACCAAGGACTAGTTCTTATTTTATTGATGAAGTGCTTAATTCTTAACAAAAAATAAGCGAAACAAGCCGTTTATCGAAAAGCCGTCTGGAAATGACCATGTCGTTGTTATTGTTTTTACAGCCCTAGCTTTAACGTTTCGGCCATGACTTTGGTCAATTTAGATCCCACGACACCCCATTCCTTTTCAAAACTGCCCAACTCTACTGTTGACTGACGGTACTGCCGTTTTTTTTAAATCCTCCATAATTCATTTGGTGACATTTCCCCACAGATTGCATCGTCTTCAGGGACCAAGCACAGACTTCAAAACGGCCGGCCAGACGCCTGGAACAAGGCGGAGGAACAATTTGAATAAACCCTTGTTATGGAATACCTAACGACAATCTAAATGCATAACCTTCTTAAAATTCCCCCACTGCATACTTTACCACAAAAGCACAGTGGGAAACAATGCTCTTAACTCGCTGGGTTTATGAAAATTGAAAATGTAGATGCCTTCCACAGCTCAGTGACAAAAACACCCAAATTCAACCAACTATTTTTTTTTTACAAAGAATGGGCACAACACAAGTCTGAGCGCTTGCCATTAATGTTTACTTGGGCGGAGGGATACGCTTCAGCTGACAGCTTCACGGTGGCCGGAACTCGCTCTTTAAATAGACTCTGTGGAGTTGCTGATAGGGCGCAGCTCAAGAAGGAGGGGGGAGCTGAAGGGAGGGGTTTGGGCGAGATTCATTGTTAAAAGCAAAAAAAGTCGAAATGAAGGTTTGGAATAAAAATACAACGTGCACCTAATATGAAAACACGTTGTCTTGTTTTTTTTGTTTTACAGAAGTCAACATGAAGGTGCGTTGGGTTTCCCCTCCCTCCAGTGCATGTTTAATAAAGGGGCGATTTATACAAATAAAAAACTTGCATACAAAATAAGGTCACGCCTCCGACGTACAAGGTAGGCAAAGATCCAAAAATAGGCGAATACTGTACTACCCACCAACAAAACAGGAAGCTGCGAGGAACAATGTGTAAAACACAGACTGGTCAGGATTCACACTTCGTTTCCGTGTGAAAAACAAAACGAAAAGAATGAACCCTTAATTTTTATCTTGGACACGTAACGTCTTTAGAAAAGACGCTCCCTGACGATTTAAAAAATTGTCCTTCAACGAGCTCACACCGCCGTTGTCCGAAACATCCACATCGAAATACTCACCATATTTCGCCCTATAACCTACACAGAAACACTCATATATATATATAACACTCATGTATGCTTAAACCTGCCTCATAAATGTCTCAATTTGGCAGCCTGTGACACAAAACTCATAACATGGACCAGCACGAAACCTCTTGTATCAAATCAGTTCTGTGGCTGTCATAAAAAAAACGAAATTGTCTGTACATGATCAGGTGCTACCATGGAGTGAAAAACTGGGGTTGTTTTACTGTAATGAATATTAAAAAAAGGCATTTTCGTCAGCGAGTAAAGCGAAACACTGCTACTTGAAGTTGGAAGTGTTGTGAAAATAGGAAACGTGCTCCGGGGTACCGGAGTACCCCCCGGCTCACTCACACCCTGAATCTTAACGGCCGCTGCCTCATTAAGCATGAAGTCGGGGACCCGGAAAGCCACCTTCTCAAACGGTGACCCCGAATTTCCTACCTTTCTCGTTAATTAGGGTAACTTTTACCAGATTTCAAACGAGGGTGGAGGTCAGCTACAATTCGTCCGCCACACGGACGCTGTTTATGTAGGTACAACGGGTTCAATAGGTGACTGTCCACTCGGTGTGTTCAATTATCCTTTGATTGATGAGTTTATTGGAAGCATCGCAAAGAGGACCCAAAGGAAAAGAGGAAGACGAAAGGACACATGCAGGCGAGACAATGGTGTTTTAAGCAGGATAAAACACGAGAAAGACCGGGGCGCGATCACACATCAACTTATCTCCCTGCCTGACGAAGAGGAGTGGGTTTAATTAACCTGAATATGAAGCAGGTTCAAGCCTCTGTACCATATCATGTGATTTTATAATCTGATTATACGTCTGTCTCTTAATACACAAAGCCCTTTCACAGTCTAAACAGCAACCTTGATATGTGTACACACAATGGATATGGAGACGATAACACCTAGTTCAAAACATCAGTCTCAAAATGCGAAACATGATTTCTTCTACTGTGAAACGGAGAGTAACAGGTATTCTGCGGAAGGCTGTACAAGGTATTACCACAAAGTGCGCTACAACATCGCGTTTTTATGACTCAACACAACAGCAGTACAGTAAAACAGGAACACGGAAAGTTCACTCGAGTTTCCAATAAAGAAAACTACGGGGGTCACGTCCATTCACTTCTGTTGCTGTTGTTGTTTTACTTGTAGCGCTTCGTAAAAAAAGTTTCCAATTAAATTTTTCTTTCACTTGGAAGGGAAAGCGGAGGCGACTGGTTTGCAGGCTTATGGCCGGGAGATGCGTCGTTTTCCCCTGCCTACTTATGCGAGTACGTTTTGCCGGCCGGCCGGTTGCACTGTTCTTTAGGACACTGAAAGATTAAACACCGTCTTACTCGGTCAGATCGACGGGTTTTGACTCTGTAGAGAAAACCCACTCGGGTGTGATCGTTCCTCTCACTTCTTGATCACAATCCCATTCAAGTACATTAAAATAACACCCCCGTATCGTTAAACCGAACTTTCAACAGCTGACAACAATTGTTGTGCTCATCCGAACATTTCTGCAGTTTAGAGATTAATTCTAAATTGACTCCACGCAGGAGAAAGAATAAAACGCATTGTTTCAGCTGCGAAACTCGACGCCGTAATATTTTCAGTTGACCGGTATTTCTTTAAAAAAAAAGGTTTGTACTTTTTACTCAAAATAATTCAAACGTAAGAACACATATTTAATAGACAGGACATTTCTTATACATTTTATTTCCGTTTATATACTCATACTTTGTGTTCGTGCCGACTCCATTTTGGGCTTGGCGTTGTGCCACAAACCCGTCGCGTCTGCAGGGCAGCTCAAATATGACGTCTTTCCGTACCATCTCTGTGGCCAGCAGGTGTAAAAACTTTTACATTTTTCACAGCGTTTAAAGGGGTATTTATTATCCATCACAATCTCCCAATTGTATTGATTTACCCCCTTTACAGCGCTTGTAGAAAGAAATAGGTACATGTAAATAACGGAACTATGAAAACGTGAAGCGTTAGGATTTAAAGTATCTCGTACAGTACGCATTACATAAGATACTTCACCTTAGGATTAGAAGTCATATAATCAGGCGAGGAGAAAAAAGGAAGGATACATTTGAAAGCAGTATATTTAAACGCCTCCCTTAAGGTTCATCGTGGGGATTAAATGTCTCTCCGGCCAAGACTCTTTTTCCCCATCCTCTCGGGGCGGCGCTATAAAACTCTTTCAGCCTTTAAGTTAAGTCTTACAACTGCACGGCACCTACGTATTAAAGCGTAAAAGCATATTGAAGAGGACACTAGTATTTGTTGTTTTTTTTAAATACAGTTTTCGGATTTTAGCGACCACTGCTAAAAGAGCAGGGCCAAGTCTGTGTACGGAGCCACTTCCTGCGGTTGCTTGAATTCGAGGGACCCCTCAGCATCAACCAGCCGGAGACCCATGGACAGGTTCAGGGCCAGCACGTAGCTCACGAATAATCTGCTACCCGCAAAACGCACAGCTAATCAATTTACACAGAGACAGGAGAAAAGTGTCTCTTCGCGTCGGCTCGCCGGAAGGTGAAATTCATACCACGTCAATTTATACAAAATATACCGTTACTTGCGCTGCGAATGTCTTTTCTGTGCGACAGCACTGTAGTGGGAGCGCGATGCTTCCGAGATTCCAAGACTGTGAATGTCTTGGAACAAAGATTTATCATCCTTTCTTGATAACGGCGTGAGCACGTTTTTTGTTCAGGAAACTGACACCTATGAAACACCATACCGCCAGGACACGACAGACGAATGCACGCAGCGCAGAACCTAAAGAGATTTTAAAAAGTCGATCGCAGCACCCATGCATTTGTTATGAGTGAAGGCGAATGATCAACGTATTTCACATTAAATTAACCCAACTGGAGGACGCGCATTGTCAGAGGAGATACTACTTCCCCAGCTGTAGCTGTTCCGGGAAATAACAGCGCTGCAAGTAGCCTATCAAGTTTTGAAATACAAAGTGATATTTAAAAAAAAGATACAAACGAACAATAAATGACGCTTATCACCCCCAAACTATCATCCACTTCCTCTGTTAACACGTTTTTATACATTCATGACAAAACATCACCGAAACATTCTCGCCTCTGTTGCGATCGCCCGGCTTTCAGTGGAAAGAAAATCCGCTGCTCTTTCTCATTTGTTTTTTTCTTCTCTAAACTGATGGCGCCTCGCCGCGTTAATGACGGTTATAACACAGCGGCTCTAGAGAACAACCCTAGAACCCTAGAGACACAACGTGTCTGAAGGGGTGATCGCCATTGGGGGTTAATAGGCAGGCTCACTACAGGGAGAATGGTTGTTGCTAGCGTGACTGACTAATGCCACGGATATTTACATAAAGGTGGGGGGCGGATACAACCGTTGTCCACGTGGCAGAACAGGAGTATAGGTTGTGCAATAGCCGCGGTCTTTCACTTAAGGGTATTATTCCCTGTACCTCTGTACTTTATTAATCGAGGTTTATTGCAAACTGCAGATCAGCCCGGATAAATGTTTTTTTTTGCCAAAGCTGTACAAACGCTGCATATGGCCGACGCCAGGAAATCGTTGCATGAAAACGTCAGATGGCACCCACGAGTCTCAGATCCCGAGATCCCAATCACGTGGTGGGCTCTCCGTTGTCGGTCCAAGTTGTCAGAACCCCGGTGTTGCGGGTCCGTGTGTGATCACCACATCCTGAGGCCAAGGCCTCAGTTGCATTTGACCGAATGTCACCCTTACCGCAGAAAAGGAGCCTCCAGGGAGTTGTGCAGCGTTTTCCGCTAGAATATGCTACTATCATTACCGACGAAGCCCTGTTGCTGCGGTGCGGTTGTAATGTTTAGCAAGTTTGCACACTCCACGTACACCGGTGCTAATAGTAAGTTCCGGTTTGCGAAAGGGGGGCTATGCTTCGAATTATTTTTGCTCTACTCCCTGCTCTCGTATTCTGAAACCTTTTATCGGCGAAAAAAAAAAAAACAACCTTTACAGCTCGTTAATCTCGCATCCAAAGTCGTCGCGAGTTTCAGGCGTCAGGGGGACACTCGAAGCACGTTCCGTGCAGCCAGTATCCAGACATTCATCCGCAGTGGATAATGCAATTTAAAATCCCACCATTCCGGAATTAGTCTCCTGCCAGCTCATCGAGAATCCGGAAAAAGGCAGTTCATGGTTGTGCACGACCTTCATACAGCGATTACGTAAATCCACACAGCCGATGGTGACGGCCTCTCCTCAGGAGGAAACGCGTTAAAAAAAAAACGGGAACTCATCCTTCCCATGGCAAGAGCGTGGGGGTAGTTCACACCGCAATTCAACAGGACAGACTTTTAGAGTAACTACAGTACGCCACAGTCCCCTGAACCGTAGTGGTGAGGCAATATCCACCCCACCCCATTAAGGATTTTTCAAGCTTTGTGATGAACAAAAGTCGATCCAGTCAGTTCAAGAGTGGATACTGAGCTGTTGACTTGTGCATCAATTAAAAGAGGATTTAATAACTGAAACTGCACAAATTCTCCTTCCTGTGGAGATGAGCCAGACTGCTGTGCTCCAAGCCCAGCTCAGTCACCACTGGACCGATTGCAATGAAAATCGCCTCAGTTCCAGTTTGCCAGACTGAAAAGTTTTACAATTGGTGGAATACTGGTCACTAGTGGGACTAGTGGACAGACCCCTTATCCACATACAAAACCCCAAACCAGACTCGCCCCCCTTCACTCCGGCATTAAAAACTGAACAGCTCAGGATCGATGTTACAAGAAGACTTTATTCAGCAGCTGCAAAAACACAAATATCAGGACGAAACGGTCAAGAGACGCTCTGGAGACAGGCTCGAGAGGGGACACAGCAGGGAGAAGGAAGTGCTCGTCGTGATGTTGGAGGTCCTGCGCTCGGGGGGAGGGGGCTCAGGCTGTGCCAGCTCAGTACTCCTCCCCCTCCTCCTCGCCCTCCACCGAGTCCGTGCCCACCTCCTCGTAGTCCTTCTCCAGCGCCGCCAGGTCCTCCCTGGCCTCGGAGAACTCGCCCTCCTCCATGCCCTCGCCCACGTACCAGTGCACGAAGGCGCGCTTGGCGTACATCAGGTCGAACTTGTGGTCCAGGCGGGCCCAGGCCTCGGCGATGGCGGTGGTGTTGCTCAGCATGCACACGGCCCTCTGCACCTTGGCCAGGTCGCCCCCGGGCACCACCGTGGGGGGCTGGTAGTTGATGCCCACCTAGGAGACAAGAGGGGGAGAGCCTCTTTGGATCCGATCACTCACACCTGCAGCGCGCTCTCACGAGAGGTTTGAGGGTGGAGCAAGCTGCCCAGCCACGATGTGGAAGCCAACAGCTTGGCTTCACAAGACTAGAGAAGATCAGTTAACTACCAAGTACCAGACAGGCTTAGATGGGTGGGCATCACCCATGGCAAGTGAGGGACGGGTTCAGCCTTTGCTTTGAAACCCGAGGAGCAAAGACTACACACTTCTGAGAGGGGTTTAGCCATCTGTGTCCTAACTACTTCTTCCAATTCAGGCTCACAGAGGAGCTGGAGACTGTCCTTGGCAAGCAACAGACAAGGAATAAACTCCGGATGGGATGCCAGTCCACTGCAGGGCAGGGGCACTGCCAGTACATCTTTGAACTATGGGAGGAAACCAGTTTCCTCTGGGTACACCATGCGAACTCCACAGACAGTACCCCAGTGCCTGGCAGTGGTTATTCGGGGCAGCTGGTAGTCTCATCAGAAAGGGCAGGTGCAGCACTTACCTTGAAGCCGGTGGGGCACCAGTCCACAAACTGGATGCTGCGCTTGGTCTTGATGGCGGCAATGGCAGCGTTGACGTCCTTGGGCACCACGTCCCCGCGGTACAGCATGCAGCAGGCCATGTACTTGCCGTGGCGGGGGTCACACTTCACCATCTGGTTGGAGGGCTCGAAGCAGGCGTTGGTGATCTCGGAGACGGACAGCTGCTCGTGGTAGGCCTTCTCGGCCGAGATGATGGGCGAGTAGGTGACCAGGGGGAAGTGGATGCGGGGGTAGGGCACCAGGTTGGTCTGGAACTCTGTCAGGTCCACGTTGAGGGCGCCGTCGAAGCGCAGGGAGGCGGTGATGGAGGACACGATCTGGCCGATGAGCCGGTTGAGGTTGGTGTAGGTGGGCCGCTCGATGTCCAGGTTGCGGCGGCAGATGTCGTAGATGGCCTCGTTGTCCACCATGAAGGCGCAGTCTGAGTGCTCCAGCGTGGTGTGGGTGGTCAGGATGGAGTTGTAGGGTTCCACCACAGCCGTGGACACCTGGGGGGCCGGGTAGATGGCGAACTCCAGCTTGGACTTCTTGCCGTAGTCCACCGAGAGGCGCTCCATCAGCAGGGAGGTGAAGCCCGAGCCGGTGCCGCCGCCGAAGCTGTGGAAGATGAGGAAGCCCTGCAGGCCGGTGCACTGGTCCGACTGAGGAGAAAGAGAGACTGTGTGGGTGAACGTGCCCGAGCTTCGGCCCTGCATGGTGGCGGAGTGCCAAGAGCCCCAGGCCTCCTCCTCTTCCTCCTGCTCCCTTCCCTTGGCCTGCAGCTCCAAGACGAGCCCTGGCCAGTTGAGACTCGTAGGGCACCAGGCTCATTAAAGTCAAACCCAGCTTGGCTCGCTTCTGCCGAAACTCTCCCAATGCAAAGAGCCAGAAACCAGTCTCATGTATGAGAGGGGCTCAAGAAATTCTACACAAAAAAAAAACAGCACTTGCATGTGGAATGTGTGCACTCTTGACTAGTCAATGAAGCAAACCACACTCCTAAACTCAAAGCTTCGTTCAGCATTGAAGCAGAATGGCTCTGGCTGCAGGACGGGCTAACGTGGAAGGTAGCTAGCCTGTCCCAGAACATGGGCTACAATCCACCGCGGGGTCTGAAAGGAGAGCCAATGCCCCAAGAGTGTTGTAGTTGACGTCCCCCTGCCCATACTTGCAAAACAATCTGTCCCCGCTCCTCTGGGCTTTACTCACTAGCTTGCGGACACGCTCCAGCACTAGGTCGATGATCTCTTTCCCCACAGTGTAGTGCCCACGGGCATAGTTGTTGGCAGCATCCTCCTTCCCAGAGATGAGCTGCTCAGGGTGGAAAAGTTGCCTGTATGTCCCAGTCCTGACCTCATCTAGGAGGGGGGAAAAAAACAAAAGTTACAACCTCCTCAGCAACTTCAGTGCATCTTCACAATCCCATGTTGCACTGCTCCGACACCAGCAGGGCCTGATGGGAAAGCCTTCAGAGAAGGCAGCTAAAAGCTCTGCAGTGTCTTTCCACAGGAGAACAGGATTACAGGTACATTTCCCCCCAGTCTTCTAGGCAGTGGCAAAGAGGATCAAGCCCTCAGCACGTCAAAAAAGTTTAACTGAATCAGCCTGTGGAGGCTGATCTCATGGGCTGCCTCCTCTTGCACAACAGGGACACTTGTCATCCGTGACAAAATCCTCTCTGGAAAGACGGCAGTCATTCACGGAACTTGGAAACCTGTTCTTTGTGGGAGACAGTGCAAGCTTTCAGCAGGAAACAACATGTCTTGGCAGTGTCTGCCAAGGTTTAAAAGGCACTTCGGTAAATGTTTGAGGATTACAGACTGTTCTATAGGCAGACAGTTTAGCAATCATGAGGTTAAACCAACATCAGGTCTCCAATTCCTGCTTTGCTCTAAAGTTTTTGCTGGTACTTTCTCCTAATTTGGAGAAACAAAATAAATACTTTAAGGTCCTGCAGTAAAGCACACTGCAAGCTACATTATGAATGAGGCATGTGCATACTAATGAGAATTTGATGCAAAGAGCTGGATTTTCAGGAGAGCTGATCAGAAGAGACCAAGCAGATGCAAGTGGGGTTCAGAACCAGAAATGACTGCCCCAGCCTTGTTCCGCAACATTACAGAGGTGGAACAAGCCCATCAAGAAGAGTCCCAGCCCCTTAGTCCAATCCACAGGCACCTGTCTATTAACCCCCACACTTGGAGGTCTGAGGTGGGTTGCTCAAAATAAGAGTATTTCATGCAGTTACCCTTCCTTCCATTTGCAATACTGAAATTAAGTACATGCACTGCCTGGATTGCTGCTACCTTTTATTTAAGACAAACATGGCAGCTTCTTCCAAGCCACATTTTAGTTAAGCAGAAAACACAGCACGAAAGTAGTAATGAATATTTGATTACGAGTCCAGCATGAAGGACTTTGGGGGCGGGGGCAGAAGTCTTATCTACAGGGAAAGATTTTATCAAGTCATCCACTAGCTGCTGTTTGTAGGCGGCAGATGAAGCTCTTTGAGCTGCTGCGTGTTACAGTAATGTACAGAGACAGGGACGGCCCTCAGGAGTCACTGTACAGACTGTTCTTTGTTCCAGTGGAACGGAGGGCAAATCGCTGGACAGGCCTGTAAATGCACAATATGCGCAAACATGCTCCATACAAGCTTGAATAAAAATATGCAACACAAATCAATTGGAGCCAAATGCATTTATAATTTAACTAGGCAATTAGGTATTGGTTTAGTCACCGAGAAAGACATCTGAATCATTTTAAGACTGATTAACACATTTTGTTTGTGTGCCCCTACACAGGGAGGACCCCTAGAAAAACAGGGTAGGTTTCAATTTAAAGACCACAGCTCTGCTTTCAAGTCTGTAATTAGTCAGCTAAGCAGGGCTGGGGGGGGGAATTTCATATCCAAATGGTCACCCCCAATCAGCTATTTTAAAATAAAAGGCGTTTTCAGCTGGAAAAAGCGATGCTCGCTCAAGCCTGCTCACCCCCTACCCAGGCCTGAGCCCACCACCCAAGCAACACCGTCCCAGGACTCCTGGGACCTCTCCACCCCCCCCGCCCACCCCCCAGTCCTCCCTGTCCCCAGCACTCACCAATGACCGCAGGCTCCAGGTCCACAAACACAGCGCGGGGCACATGCTTTCCCGAGCCCGTCTCGCTGAAGAAAGTGTTAAAGGAGTCATCCCCGCCACCAATGGTCTTGTCGCTCGGCATATTGCCGTCGGGCTGGATGCCATGCTCCAGGCAGTACAGCTCCCAGCATGCATTGCCAATCTGCACGCCCGCCTGGCCCACGTGGATGGAGATGCACTCGCGCTACACAAGCACACGCGGCGGCGCAGGACAGAGAGAAACAAGACAGGGGCGTTAGGCCGGGTCCTTACCAACCACTGTCGGCTCCAGGTCCACGAATATGGCCCTGGGGACGTGGCGGCCCGAGCTGGTGTTGTTGAAGAAGGTGTTGAAGGGGTCCCGACGGGAGCTGACCATCTCGGCCCCCTCCTGCACCACGCCGTCGGGCCCCACCCCGTGCTCCAGGCAGTACAGCTCCCAGCATGCATTGCCAATCTGCACCCCCGCCTGGCCCACGTGGATGGAGATGCACTCTCGCTGCGGGCCGAGAGCAACAGCATCATAACACCGCCACAGCGCCTCCAGCTGGCGGAGCCACAGCACTGCAACAGCAAGTGCATCTATGGCTTCCACACCCTGGGGCTGCGAGTGGCTGGATGCCGTAATATCAATCCGTGGGAAATAAAAGACACTTCATACTTCCTGCACGGCTGAAGTCTATATCTCAAGAGCAGTTTAGTTCAGTCTTTGCAGTACTAGGGAAAACTGATAAGTAATTCAGCTCAGTGTTCAAAAGGGATAATTTATGAGGTATTCTAAAGGCCAAGGAACTAAAATTGGGGGGGGGGGGGACCTTAAAGAAAAAGCCAGGAGGAGAAAACCGCTTCAAATGGCTGAAGTGTGGGAGTCGCAGACTGAGCTCTTGCCAATATTGAAACGTTCAGGATGCTGAAAGCACAGTGTTGAGTAACGCCAAATATCTGTTTGAGCACGATTTTGCTACAAGGCTAAAGCCACATTAAAAACCAGTTTACACTGAAGCTCGTTGATTCTCTACTCTGAGCTGTATGGCAAGTGCTCTGTAGATGTCATTTATTATAATGAAGCGCCAAAGGCAGGGCAACAACCACAAGCAGCACCAAAGAAAGAAAAAAATCATTTGTAAGTCAGAGCTGTGACCAATCTTAACCCACAACTCCAAGTATTCTCCTCCATGATCGGATTAAGTGCACTAATCGCACTTGCAAGTCAGATCAGGAAGCCAAGAGAATTCCTCACTCCAACACCGATTTCGACACTTAAATGGGTTTGCGGAAAATTTTTCCATTTGGAAAGCAGGCACGGCCTTTCGCAATTTGAATACCCCAAATTCCTGTCCTCATGCTAAATAGGGTGTGTCAGCACAGGTGTTATTCTGGAAGGGAGATTGTGCACCCCAATATCAAGCAGGCTTGCGCCCTATACTCCTACACGACGCTGGACAGTGTCGGTGAAGGGCCTGGCCCGAGACTGTCAAACTACAAGTTCTCTCTTCGCCTGACCCCTGAATGAATGTCCTCTTTACAGGCCTGGCTACCTTAATGGGCAACTGGTTTTACATTAAAGTGCTGCAGGGTTGCAAGTTAGGTCTTAAGTTCTGGGTAAACTGCTTTAATCCGTGTGAGAACATGGCTCAGGTGAAGTTTTTTCTGGCAGCTGCTTAACGAGGGAGGCAGCCTGCTGCCAAGGTCAGTGGGGAGTGGGGCCTTCGGTTTCCGAGCTCCAACAACAACCTTCAAAGCTGAACTGGACCGGGGCTTCTGGGAAGTCGCAGGCAGCTGTCCAGCGAGAGAGCACTAGCCCATTTCCTACTCCGAAAAGCAAGGTTAGGTCTCCCGTCACAGGGCTACAGACAATGGTGGCTGTGGTGCAGTTTCCTGTACACCTCCAGACAGGAAATAAGGCCGAGCTGAAAGCATTCTGTAAAGTGTGGCGCGCGCAGACGTCCACGCCAGTCTCCAATGAGAAAGCCCCCTGCGTCATGTCAGACATTATATGCGAACTCACCAGCAGGCTTCCATGTTAAGTGGACTCTTGAAAAGTCATTTAAAACTAACTTGAGCATTGGGGGCCAGCTTCTCCAACGGGCTGCCAGCACTCGGCAGAACAGCCAAACAGAGGGGCCTGGCCAAGGCGAGCGAGTCCGCTGGCTTTCAGGAAAAACTGGCACCGAACTCCGGGTTTTCCTTCCAGAGGGAATCAACCAGCCGCCCAGCCAATCTGCTCCAGTACAGCAGATTCAACCCGTGCCTTCTACTTGGACATCAAACCTGATTACTATGATCTTGAGAGGATAAGAAGGGATAACTTCTGACCAGCTGTGCACCAACTACTACCATCTACATAAGTGCTTGTTCCACCAAACCTGACCTAAGAGTATCAACTCCATCTTGTAGAAATCAACCTTCTGATCTCCGAACAACGGATTATTAGATTGTGGTTACGTGGAAAGCCTCTACTTGCTAAACCTTTCCTCACATCCGCCTAAACAATCAGTTTACCAGATTTTAGAAGCGTCGCTAGAGAGAAGGTACACAGAAACCCGACATTGTAGAGCTCCGAGGACGTACTCGTCGGCCTTTTAACAAAGGAGGTAGCTTTAGAAACGTGAAAAATTGGGCCAGATCTACAGGAAAACGACTAAAGGAAGTTCGTTTGGATGCACCAAGCTGTCAGACCGCCGGGTAAAACCCACCTAGAGAAGGCAGCTGGCGGTGCTAGTCAGCCTCCAGATCTGTGAAACCCGACACGTCCGTGTCCAGACACCGCCTTATACAGAAGGCGTGGGGGGAGGGAGAGAGAGACCGTAGAGCAAAGTCGCGTTTGCGCTCACAGATGAGCCATCAATCACTCGCAGGTGAAGCAATGAGATCCCACAGCTCCGACATGGGTGGTCGGCGTAGGACGGGTCTTATTTTATTAGACGTCCCGTTCCATTCCGCGTCCTGCTCCTACAAATCCCAGCCCCCGATGTTGGACTTGCGACTTGCTTGGAACAGCAGCCACTTATCAAGACACTTTGCGACACGTTTCGGCCTCATCGGAGCCAGCTATTCGCCTGTTCCGGAGAAAGGGGCGACACGCTTCCAGCAGAAGGAGCGCCCCAGTCTCTTAATCTCCGACAACACTTTCCTAACGATCGCTCATCGACAATCCGCCACTTTTTAGTGCTCAGAGCAAGAAAGTCGGGCCAATCCGTGCCGTTTCACAAAGAACGTGTGGCGGGAATCCTCCACCCTCACCAGGCCACAAGTTACAGCGTCGTCTAAAGATCGCTGTACGCACAATCCATATACCCTGGTGTCAGGGAACGGACTTTGATCGAGCACTTGAAACGCACCCGGAAAAGATCTTTACCCCCCCAGGAATCGTCTTCGCTGCACCCAGATCTCCTTCCTAAGCCCCCCCGTGTCCACTACACCCAAGACAAGAGACAAGTGCTGGCTCCTAAGGCAGATCCCACACATCCCAGCGGTGGATCTTATAACAATCCTTTCCTGCAGTACTTAAAAAAAAGAAAGTTACAAAAGCTCTTTTGACGCACCAAAAAACGCTTCCGCGAATTTGACTGAATCATCATTGCATAATCCGTAACGCTAAGGAACACTGACCCGACCGTGCTAGTCCCTTTCCATTTCAGAGACGTGCTGAACTACGCTCATTTTATCAAAGCAAAAAAAAAAACATCTCCCCCCTCTAAAGCGGGCAGCTATTGCCGACGGACGTAACAGCAACAAGTTCTGCCCATTTCAGTCTCGCATTGTAACTCTGGGAGCGCAAACTGCAACATGTTCAACTTTGGCGCCTTTTGGGAACGAAAACTATCAAACGTGTGCGGTCGAAAAACAGACATACAAATAAAGTTACTTACCATTGCTTCTTTGGTTGCGTCTCAAAAGCAAAAGTTGTGGGAAATAAAAGTGCACGGGGTTTCCAAAAAAACTATTTACAGACCGCTTTTTTTAGGTTTAGAGGCTGCAGGTTTTTCTCTTAGCTCCGTTGACTACAGACGCGCTACGGGTCTCCGCCAACACAGCAATGTCAGGGCATCGAGGGGATGTTCATTTTATACCGAGAGTGTAGCACGGCGGCTCGACAGCGCTGGGTTTTCATTGGCGAGTCCTCAAGTCAATCTCCGCATGCTAGAGGGTTTTATTGGGTGAAGAACCCGTACAACCAGCGAACCAGTGTCGGTATTGGTTAAACCGGTGCTGTAACCTCTATCCCAGAGCCGGGGTGAGCAGCGCCTTGCAGAAACGCATTTAAAACTCCTTTTAAACGCCTCTTTAAACGGCACTCGCGCACATTAAAATCTGGATCGACTACTCCACTGATGCCTATAATGGTTGAATTTAATTCTGAACGGTGGGATAGTTTGTGCTTTTATGGACGGGAAGAAGGGGGGGCACTTTCAACAATTCAAACTTATTTTTGAAATACGTAGGGCTCGAGTTCGCCAATCACCATGAGGTATTTTCTAAAATAACACTTCCCTAACCGGTTTGATCAGTAATGTGTTCTAACTTGAAGGTGATTAGTCGCCGCAGAGATGGATATGTAAAAATGCAGCTCTGCCTCTCCTAAATCAAGTGGAAATGGAAATGTGATGGAAATACGATGCATTTGGGAAAGAAATGGAAAAGGCAACTTTAGGAATAAAACACATTTCATTGCTTATATATATAATCCATCCACAGACTCTCTGACAATCATAAGAAGCCTATACCGCAATAGCTGTGCATTTTAGTGAATCAGATATATAGAAAACTAGTTCAGCTCCACAGCTGAAACATTGTTTCCTGTCTTCTCTTTTCAGCATGGAATAAACTTATTACTTGTTCCTATTACATTTATATTAAAAACTATATTTCTAGATATCTCTATATATATTTACTTGATGTAGAGAAAATTATTTACACGAAATCATTTTAGGGCCGTTCTTCAATGCAGACTTCCTCATCACGGCATGATACTAACCAGCACTACAAGCCACCAGATATTTCAAATATTTGGAATTTGTCTTTTCACATACCCCAACTTGCTCTCCATGAGACACAGACAAGAAGAGAAGCTTGGGGTATGTGAAAAGACAAATTCCTAATACAAGAAATTGTAAATGGCCAATAAAGTGATCTTATCTTAATGAATTATAAGTAATACAATGATAATACCACTGCACACATTAAGTCTAGGAGAATTATTCTAACTATATGAACGTTTATATGGAATTTTGGTTTTCGGCATTATAACATTACAGCCGTTTGTACGGCGCCCCTGGAGCAGTTGGGGTTAAGGGCCTTGCTCAGAGGTCCAATGGAGTAGGATCTCTGCCAGCTGCAGGATATGACCCAGCAACCTTCCAGCCACAGGCACCGATCCTTAGCCACAGAGCCACCACACCGGTCTAAGTGTTGTATTTATTTATACAATACATATTCCCCACAGCAGACCACATGGAGGGGTGAGACATTGCCTTACCTGAGGAATTAAGAGGTGACTTCAGGACAGCCAGATTGTACAGACCCAGAGGACAATTCACCAGGACAGCAGTATCAACACAGCTATTCTTACAGATCCTGGAAAGAGATCATTAATGACCAAGTAGTGTGGACGTCAGATTATAATATCCCATTCGAAGGACAGTACCTCCTATACTCACACCTACCAGCCTATCTCTGGACTGGGGGAGAAAGCCCACAAGAACACAGGGCGAACATACAAACTCCACACCGATAGCACTCCAGGTCCAGATTTGAACCTGTGCTGCCCCCTATGGGTTATGTTATGACCAGAGTTAACCAGTGTACCAGTATTGTCTGGGTAGGCCAGAAGGCAGGGGGTCCTCAGCCCGTCCACTTGCAGTCCAGGGAGCCTGTGATCTGGCAGTGTTGTCAGTGACAGCAGATTCACTTATCTAGTCAGTGAAAACGCCCTTATCAAAGCAGCTATCAAGACAGCGCTGAACAATTCTTATGCACCCGAGATGGTAGTAAAAGATAAAAGAAAATAAAGGAACAGAATCAAGTTCCGTCACTTTATTTGGTGAAATAAGATTAGAAAAACGCCAAATCCAATGAAGGGACTGGACAAAAATATGCCAGACTTTTTTTACACAGATGAACGTGATGGTGTGATCCCTGTCTGGGTGTAAAAAGAAAGTTGTGAAATGCATGTGTTCATTGATTAATTGCTTAATGAAATACACAGCAAATAAAAAAGAATGGGCTCCAGGGTTAGTCAGGCGAGCTGTTGTGAAACAACACATGTCAATACACATTTTGTCCATTTCACAACTAATCTGACAGCCCTCAATATTAGAACAGCCCACGTTTTGACTCACAGAAAACCTCAAGAAAACTTTCAATTCCAGAAGAAGTGGCCCTAATGTCTGGGCCTTGACATTTTTCTCTTCCCACAAGTTCAGATACCCCAGCTGTGGCCTGACCTCAGTCCAGAACAGATCAGGTGTCTGAGGTAGTGCTACATGGTAGCATCTCTTACACAGACAGACATTAGATCTGATTTATTCAAGGGCAAGACACAGTTTCTCACGCAATCAACAGGAGTAAGGGGAACGTTGTATATACAACGCACTTCATAATAACTTGCTTGTTTTGCTGTCCGATGAGGATGGTTGGATATTGTGGGGGTCTGGAACGTCCATCCATTTTCCAACCACTTCTTCCAATACAGGGTCATGGGGGAGCCTGAGCCTATCCTGGCAAGCAACTGGAACAAGGCAGGATACACCTTAGACAGGATGCCAGGTCATCACAGGGCACACACAGACTCACAACAGGTCCAGTCTTCCCAGAAGCTAATGAACCTTTCAGTATGTCTTTGGACTGCAGGAAGAAACCAGAGCACCCAGAGGACCACGGGGAGAACATGCAAACTCTACACACATACCCAGGTCTGAAATTAAACCCGGGGCCCCAGCATTGCAAGGCAGCAATGCCAACCACTGTGGCACCCTGGTGCCTGGTCTGGAACCCTCTGTCAGTACTGCTCTGGAACAGGATTCCTTTGGATTCTTCAGGAAGCAGTCTAATGAAATCAACACACAGCAGCTATGAACGCAAGATGAGCTAAAGGCACTCGTCTTGTTTACACCTGCTCTTCTGCTCTGAAGAGACGTTTACTTGTCAAGAGCAGCTGCTGAACAGGCAGGGATGTGAGATTGGCACCCTGGGAGAGAGTTCAGGCAAATATTTCCCAACCCATGGAGTTTATTTAACAGTCTGTTACTGCCCCTGAAACTTTTATTTGGCTTGGCGCGTGTGGTGTTTAAACTGGTACTCCAGCCTGCTTTTGCTTAGGATCAATTAACATACACTGTGTGAACGAATATCTAAACAAAGCTTGGGTGGTAATTGATGGCATCCGTTGCTCAGCCGAATGGAAAAAATGCAACTCCCTGCCATCTTCAGCTGTGGAGTACAGCGGTTTCATTGTCTTTTATAAGTAAGGGATCATTTTTCCTTTCGAAAAAGGGGCTCTCAGACAGCTCGCCAGTCTGAGATCTTACTTACAGACCAACCCAGCTGCAGGTTTTGAGAAAGATGTGGAATCTCATGCTCCCTACTGCATTTTCCAGGCCTATGTTATGACTGCGTTTGCTCGTTCAGAAAAATTGAATTCCAGACAAAAGGATTGAACACACCGGAAGCACAGGATTTTTTCATTTCCTACTTTATCTATAGGAGGTGAACAGGTGAAACTCCAGTAGAATCCAGGAGAAATGAGACCTGCAGACGGCACAGTGGTAAACGTCTGGTTTCCTCCCAGTCTTAAGACATAATGGTAGGTTGTCTTCTGGGAAAAGTGGCCCTGGTGTGAGTGTCTGTCTGTGCCCTCGAATGGACTGGGATCCCATTCAGGGTGTTTCCCACCTTGGACCCGTTGCTTGCCAGGATAGGCTCCAGCTTGCCTATGATCATGTCCTGGATACAGTGGTTAGAAAACGGATGGATGTTGTAAACTCCACAGAGACTGACAGGAGCTCTAGGCCCAGCCTGAAGGTGGTGAATCTTTTGTCGAGTCCTCAGGAATCCAGGAACTCATTGGCTATTTGCTGGACAGCAGAGAAATCCCAGAGCTCGACTTGTGTTGGGAGCAAGCGCCTCTACTGCAGCCCCCAGTTGTCCTGTCTTGACACAGGTGTTCCTACCAGTCCAGACACTGCTATACCATTTAAACACTTTTTGTATACTGGGACGCCATGCATTCGTCCCATCAATCATATACACCTGTGTGCTCACATTGTGAAGAGCTGCTGTACATACGGTGGCTCACTAAGTACAAACAAGAAGTGATTTTACACTTCTGCACACTCAGCCTACCCCCGGCTGTGCCTGTCAGCTCCGGCAGCAGACTGGACGCTCTTTCTCCTGCCTCTCCTGCAACAAAGATCCTTTGTTTCGATGGTCTGAGCCTAACACAATACTACAGCCGCCATACTGACTCTGCTGTTAATCACAGGTCTTTAGAATAGAACCACCCCTTCCACATGCACACACCTCTTTTCTCAACATGTACTCCGCCCTAATTCAGAACCTAAAATAACAGTATGGTATGTGGCTTTTACAAGAGTCAGACTGGGGTCCCGTTCATGCTTTGAGCTAGCTGGTGAGATTATAAAGACAAATGTGGTTTGTAAATACTAGCCTGTGATGAGCGAGTCAGCAGACAAGACTGTTCCGTTTCAAGAATGGCACATGGTGACACGTCTTATTCCAACTCAGGGTATAACAAGGAGCAGCGGGTCCAGAGTCTGGTCTGTTACTCCTCTTCGGGCTTTGGGAACTGTTGGCCGTGCCGATGAAGACAACTGCCACAGCAAACAATCTCAGCAAAACTGGCAAAGGGTGCCCTACAGGCACAGCAAGA
Organism: Lepisosteus oculatus; assembly: GCF_040954835.1. Lineage (NCBI taxonomy): Eukaryota > Metazoa > Chordata > Actinopteri > Semionotiformes > Lepisosteidae > Lepisosteus > Lepisosteus oculatus. Next base: position 30,378,489 of record NC_090700.1, read on the forward strand.
GGAGAGCGTGGCGGCGAGTTCGACGCCGGGGAGGGACACTGGGCATGTGAGCCGCATCTGTGCTTTATCAGCCTGGCAGAGTCCCTCGCCTTGACAGTAACTTAAACAGCAAAGGAAAAACACGTACATACCTGCTAGCTAGAGACACTGCGCAGAGCAGCCTGTCCGATTAAAACACAGGAACAACACATCCAAGATCAACCAAGGAGAGCCAGCTGAAACAGAAGAATACACATCCCACACAGAATAGACACAAGTCCCCCCACTGCGCATGAAGACTGTTAGAGTTTCACTGGCAACAAAGGACGACGAGAGAAGGGCACTCTGTCCACTTTACAAGACCTTCTGAAAGACTGCCGTCCAGCAGGCATTCAGAAGCGTTTGGATATTTTGCGGACAGGCTGCTCCATAATGCTGTAGGGGCAGCTGTCAACTTGCTGACAGATGACAAATTACAACTCTTACAGAGATGCCAACATCAACTATTAGGCGTTTATGTTGGCTTGTTACAGTCTTCAGCTAAATAAAAAAAAACAAAAGTTAAGACATAGTGAAGAGTGTGGTATTCAAATCGAAGGTATGGTACGACCATAGAACCCACAGCTCAGATCTCAAATATTGCATTCAGTTTTGGATTTCCAGGTTACAAAAAGGACAACACTGGCCTAGAAAAAGCTCAAGAGCAATCAGATGAATTCCTGGTCAAAAGGCGTACCACATACAAGCCATTTAGAAGATCTTTCTCTCTTCAGTATGGACACCGGAGATGACAAGGACTACAGTACCAGTAAAAATCCTGATGTGTACTGACAAAAACCGTCCATAGGAATATTTAATGATCAAAACTGAAGCAAGGGCACCGACCAAAGTGACCAGTGTATTCTAGATTATGTTCAAGCAACTATCTACTCAAACAGAACAAGTAATAGGTTTATTCCATGCTGTAAAAAAGAAGAAAGAAAACCCAACGTTTCGGCCATGGAGCCTTCTTCAGGTGTCTTGCTAGACCTACTTGAACTACTAGTGTGTGCTAATGTATGAACCAGCAACCCAGCTAATCTAAAAGACCTTACGAGAAATGACTAGACAATGATTCTCACTTAATAAGCTAGTAGCAACCAAATGACCAGGATGAATCATACCATTTTCTATCATTTGCACACTTTCCTATTTTCTTAAAGAAACTAAAACACCTGAAGGAACTCTCCTCAAACAGAAAAAAAAGAAACAATATCACACGTGTTACTCAAAACAAAAAGTTTTAATTTTCTTCTCCAACACGGGTACGACACACCGACGCTGGTTTTCGGGGGGTGGGAGAGGGCAGAGTCCAGAGGGAAAGTGGAAAGCAGGTGGGTCCAGATTTGCGGAAGCCTGGTTCCATCTGCTGTTGAGTCTGGGCTGGACTGGGCCAGGCGCAGACCTGGTCTCAGGGAGTCACGCCCTGCTTGCGTCATCATCCAGAGGCTGTCCTGAGCTCCCAGGAGTATCAGCACTGTAGGCCAGCACCGTCCCCACCACTTACTGTACATCCTTTACATATTCATGCTGTGGTCTTTAAGGTGTACGAAAGGAATAACAAGCAATCATAATACAGGCACCTTTAAATGGGAATTCATAAAAATGAAAGTGGACGATAACCTTGGAATTTATCTACAGAATTTCCTTATCACTTGTCCGATGGGGTGTGCGGTGCTCCAAAACCCAGGGTTGGTCCAGTCGAGAGGGGACCGGCGTGTTTGCAGGACTTCTTGGTCTCTTTAAAGCACCTACATCTGCAGTTAAATGGGTCTGATTATCAAGCCAAGGTCGTTAAGAGCCGAGCTGGAATGGAACGCTACAGACACGCCGGCCCTCCAGGGCTAGGACTGGACACAAGGGTCTTCGGTGCGATGAATGCCTACATTTGATGGCCATTCTACATCAAATTCTGCTAATAGCAACTCTCCTTCTATTATGGGCATTGGGGCAAATAAAACAGCACTGTGCCGAGCTTAGAAACCCACTGATGGAGCACCGCACACCCAAAAAAGCTGGTTCTGGCCGTCCCCCAGTCACATCAGCTTTTTTCCATTTTCTACAGCCTGTCCAGAAACTAGACACAACAGAATCGTATAAAAAAAGAACTTACAGAAGAACATAATGAAACAATACAGAATGGTGCATTTCATGTCCTCTATAATAAGACTCCTCGATATTGATGCCTAACAGATAAAGCAAATACCGGTTAGCCCGACAAGTGGTTAGCGCATGCAACATTAATCACTGCTCTCCGATATACACAGTTAATCTTGTTAGATACTACAATACTCTCAGTTTACAGTTCTAACTAACCCCTATGCTGCAGCCTCAAGACATCCTGGTAATTGAAGGTTCAAATAAAATGCAGCTAAAGTTGTGTGAAAAACTATTGCTTCATACATTTTGCTCCACCCCCTCCAGATGGGCTCCTTGTTTCCTCATCTAGCTCCCGAGAAAGTCATTTACTGAATCGCCATTGGAGAAAAAAAAAAAAGATCTCATCCTGCCCGGATCTGTGTTGTTTCGCGCTAGATCGGGACTTTTTAGCGACTGTAAAGCCAATCAGAACACCGGGAGCGACTCCGGCTGCGTGCGTTGGTGTGGCCAGCGCGTTCCCCAGGTCACCCGAGAGAGAAGGCACTCCCCCCAGACTGCACACGCGCAGCGGGCGTCACAGCTGCCCTCTCCGCGTCCCGCGGCAAGGCCACTCACGCGTGCGTGACCCGCTCCAGCGCCACGTAGAAGCTCTTCTTGTCGTCCAGGCTGTGCCAGCCGATGGGCCCGATCTCGCAGTCCGCACAGATCAGGTATTTCACCTTGCCCACCTCCTTGGTGAAGCCCACGTTCTCGAAGGTGTACATGTCATCCACCAGCCAGTGGGCTCGCAGCACATCCCCCTCCATCGCGCCCTCCTCCTGGGAGCCGCTGGGAGCCCCGGGCTTCCTGCGCATGGAGGGCAGGAACAGCTGCCAGAGAGGGGAGGGGGCACACAGTCAGAGAGAGGGGCTCCCAGCCAGAGAGAGGGGTGTCCTGTCAGAAGACACCCAGCTAGACAGGGAGGTACCCAGTCAGGAGAGATACCCAGCTAGACAGAGGGGTCCCCAACCAGATACCCAGCTAGACAGAGGGGTCCCCAGCCACAAGTCCCCCAGGAAGACAGAAGGCTACTCACTCAGGAGTTCCCCAGCTAGACAGAGGGGTACCCAGTGAGGAAACACCTAGCCTCAAAGAGAGGTACTCAGTCAGAGAGGGGAGCCAGGCAGCCAGGACTCCCCCAGCCAGACAGAGGGGTACCCAGTCAGGAGACACCTAGCCTCAAAGAGAGGTACTCAGTCAGAGAGGAGAGCCAGGCAGTCAGGGGTCCCCCAGCTAGACAGAGGGGTACCCAGTCAGGAGACACCCAGCCAGAGTGACGGGCACTCAGGACTGCTAGTAGAACAAATGAACTTTACCAGAAATGAACTATTACTATTTTCAAATAGGCTTATACAGATATCTTCATTGACAGTCATTTTTTATAAACAGCCATTAAGGCTGGCTGTCACCTTTTTTACTCCCTGCACTTGGATGAAGACCACGCTTTCCGTGTGAAGCCCCTAGAAAAGCTTTATCTCCACTTTCATTTCATTCACATCTATAACATGTCCGGACCCTTCCTTAATTCTCCCATCTTGTCGGACATTGTTCATTTAAAGCTATTGTAGGCCGTACCTTTCCGTGAAATTAAGCAACATCTCCGTCGTGTCTGATTTCGAAATGAGATGATCTTGTGAATTTGTCGTTTCATCCTTTTTTCCTACCAGCCCACAGCGGAGTGCCGTTAAAGTTTGGGTTCACTGACGTCAGGGGAGCCACGGGCCACTGCCCGGCGGCTCTTATAGGTCTCTAACTGTCCGTCTTATTAAAAGCTAAAAGCGCATCCATGAACCACGTCGTGGTCACAGCTTCCAGTACTACACACAATTCCAATGCTTACAATAACTATACAAAAAAATGCAACCGACCTCTTTCTCTGTGAACAGCGCCATGCCCGGACACAAAACCTTGGAGCCGCATCGCTGGCACAGAACCGTCTTCGTGTTCTTCCCGTCCTCCGACACCAGTCCGGACCGATCCGGCGAGCCCGCCTCCCCGCTTTCCATCTGCTCCTCCGCACTGGAGACGTCGCCTGCGAGGGCACGGTTTCAGCACCTGGATCTCACTTCGGGCGGTGTTTCGTTTCCTTAAACAGCCACAGCACTTCAGACACCTAGCCGGCAAGCGTCTGAGGAGGCCCCAATATATCTTTACTTGGACACCCACCTAAGTGCTCAGAGGTCTTGTTTCCCCTGCAGCTCAGTTTTTTTCCTTGTTAATAACAGTTTTTCACCCCCATCTAACTGACCCCATTCTAATGAATCGGCACAGCTGTTACGGAGAAGCTAGACCAAGACACGGCGGACCATTTCGGCTTCCCTCCGACTGGAAACAAAAAACAGAAGATTGACCGTTCCGCTTTGCACAGGAATACAATTTCTTTGTGTTAATCTTAAAAGTTTAGGTGAATGACCGTCCACATCGAGGCTGCATGGAGGAAACCATGACATTTTTATAACGACGTACTGAACGGCAATTGCATTACAAAAGCAAAACACAAGGGATCACATTCAATTGCATGAACCTGCAAGTTTGGTTATTGGAGTGAATATATCCTAAGATCTGCTCCCCTGCCCCGTGAGCTACAATGGTAAGAAAATGAATGGATGGTTCTTAAGAACTGAATTGTACGTAGTTATAAAAAGGTTGCTTACGAAAATGGTGAAAATGAGGAATTGACCGAGTGGTTTAGTAAATGAGTGAAATAATTATTCATAGCCCCCAACATGTGATTTCTTTAGAATATACCCGAGCACGCGAGTTCTTTATTTTCTTGTACAGCTTTGTCGAGAGGAGTAACAATCCAGGCACATTTGGTTAAACAACTATTTATTACAATGACAAGACAAACTACACTACACACAACAAAACATACAACACACAAGTTACTCTATGTACAGTATTTACAAACAAGGTGTTTCAGAGACCTGACATTCTGGTCACCCAGAAAACCCCAGACTGCTACTAAGCATTAAACTCTTAATGCCTACAGAGGCCACATAAGAGATGAGCTGCCTTCTTACTAAATACAACACAACCTGCAGTTAAATCTCTCTCTCTGCACACTGGATGCCACAAAATAAATGGGAGCCTATATCCCTATCCACAACATGCACCCTAAGCAGGAAAGATGTTTCTAACTGAGGTATCTTTTATTCAGGAAACCCAGGTTCCCTAAAAACACAGAATAGCATGCTCTCTCTAGCAAGGTTCTAATATCTAGATCCAGTCAGGTTTGGTTTGGATGATTATGAAGTAGGGGCTCTCAACTGGCGACTTTAAGTCACAACTTCTCTGGACTCTTGTCTCGCCTCTCCTTCTTACCTGCTTCTTGTTTCTTCTTTGTTCTCTGTGCTCTTAATGTGATCTTATATTGTGTGTTTCTATACTGCTCATTGATAATCATTAACACCCAACTTACCTAGGTATACCAAGATAAACTTTACAATTGTTTTTGCTGAAGGGACCCCCCAGACTTCAGTAAACATCCTCTCTGCTTTGAAGCTAGTGTTTACTCTTCCAGGTGTCACAAACTTTATTTAAAATCTAAGAGATACTTTTCAGTCACCTAAAGCTATAACAATATATTATTTATAATAATCTCTAATTTACTTAAATTGGCATACCACCAATTTAACTGCTCCCAATTAAACTGTTCCAAATCTTTAGAAATAGGCGATTTAGGAGTGACCCTCAAGTTGGGATTTCCAGGAGCAGGGACAGATCACTAGAATGCCCTCTCTCAGAAATGCTGAATGGTATTTTTAATTGGTACCCTTTTCTGAATTTCAGAATCCCCCCCTTTAGGAGTGTGAAAGGTAAACAGCTGGAGTCTACAGAAGCAAACGATTCAGTTAAAGGCATCAATTAGTTCAGGTAACTCAACGCACAGCTTGGACAAAATCTAATAGACACGGCTGTACCTCACAATTCAGAAAAGGGAACCACTGTTATAGATCAGCCTGAGTTAGGAAAATAATCTGTTTAAGACTGGTCTGATCCTTAAGCACGTAGAATTTGATCTTAAACTCTCCTAAATTAGTTTCTTTAATACATAACCGGCTTATCTGATAACATCTAAATTGGTTGGCATCTTTAGAAATGCCATTCCTCCCTGCAAAGCTAGTCTAGAAATGTTCATTTCTAGTTTCACCAGCTAAGTGTATCTCACTAATTGCAGCTAAGAAAAACAATAGCTTGAATCACAGAACGAAGGGATATAGTTTATTTAAGCAAAAACAGTTTATTGTTTTTGATCTACTCTCTTCCACACAAACACAACAGAAATGACAATCGACAGGTATCCTTCAAGTAAGGTGGAACTCTCTTTCACAGACAAGCCAGCATCCGATTGATACCAAAGTTGCCCACATGATTGAGAGAAAAATCTCCATGATTTGAAGACGGGGGCCTCACTGTGCTCCACTCCCCCAGCACACAGGGCTGTGAGCAGCTGTGTGCGAAGGTATAAGGCTCTGTGTGAAGTCCAGCAGTGGATTAGCAGTAAAATATTGCACTTTAAACAAACCTTACATCATGTAAGTCCATACTGAGAAGAACCAGGTGGATCACAGCGATGGCATTCATGCACGGAGGACAATGAGAAGCTGCATCTTTTGACTCGAAAATGAAAAACAATGCAAATATGAACACTTCCATTCCGGCCCTGTACACAGATGAAGGATGAGCGCATCTCACAGTGGCAACAGAACTGTATGAAGGAAGCTGATGACCCAACAGAGCAGGGGGCTGTGACAACCCAACTGGTGTGGGATGGCAGGGTTTCCTCCCTCTCCTATGCGAGTTGCTCAGCTGTGACGCTGCCAGTCTCTCTCCCCCTGGTGTCGCCCAGTCTGTGGGCACTGCCCAGGCCAGCTCACTTCTCCCTCAGAACACACACGCCTGCGTCGCAGCGCTGGGTGGCCATTGAGGTCACCACCTCCCAGCTGTCGATGACAGGGTCATAGCACTCAATACTGCTGAGGAGAGAGTTCCCATCATACCTGGAAGAGCCGGAGGAAAGGAGTCATTTTATTGTATATAGAGCCTTTCATGACACCATCTCAAAACGTCTGTACAGTGCAGCAAGGTAGAGGCAAAAACAAATAGACAGTATATAAACTAATACAATATAATAACCAGAATGAATCATTTTTAAATGTTAACTAACTTGCGTGATCTGACATATGGTGGGAGATCATTAATGAGCTATGGAGAAATTCAACAGACACCTGGTCTCCCATTGTTTGGAGGCTGGTACTGGAAACTGAAAGGTCAAAAAGTACACTGTGGAGTATAAAGAGTTAACATTTCACTGATGAAGGCAGGAGCCAAACTATTGAAGCCCCTAATGGTTCTTAGCAATATTTTTATTTATTTCCTTGAAACCCAGGACAAGGAAACAAAAGGGACTGCTGGATCTAACACATTATTACCAATATCTTCATCTGTTATAAACATGGATCATTGCTTCTTCCATGAAACAAAAGAAAAATCCAATCTGGTGACACATACAGATCCAGAATAAGGTACAGAGTTTTCTGTGGTTCTGCAGTTTTAAGACTGAAACCATTTTCCAAGTGCAATCTAGATTTTACCAAGTCACGGCAGAAACGGCTGAAAAGGATTGGCCGACCAGTAGCAAGGCGAAGCTAAAATGCTTGACTAAGGGTATGAGACTGAAGTGCCTTTGGCATTTTATGTTGCCTGGCATATTCCTAGTGGGGGAACATGAGGATGCCATTCACTCTATTCTACAACACTGTTGAGACTTACTTAGGCACATACAGTAAATGTCAGGTACAGTATGTGTTACCCCATCAGCTCAAGGATGGATTACAAAGAACAAAGCAATGCCACAGAGCACCATGCCCTGCTAATGATGTATGCAAATGCTGTACAATTGCAGGGCTCAAAATGTAGCAGATGTGAACATTTCTCTAATCCTTTAATTCACCATCAAGTCAGATCCATTATCGAAGAATGTTAAGACTCAGCATTGGTTTAAGAAAAATATTACTATGAAGAGAAAGGAACTTGATAACTCGGCAGGTGTTTGGCAAATTCATCCATTTTCTATCTGCTTCGTTTAATTCAAGGCGGAGGAGAGCTGGAGTCTATCCCGAAAAGCACCGGCTGCAAGACAGGAGACACCCTGGACCTGACGCTAGTCCATCGCAGGGCAGGTGCAGACACAAACAATCACACTCACACCAGAGCTAGTTTTTCCAGAAGCCAATCAACCTACCTGTATGTCTTTGCAAACTGGAGTACCCAGAAGAAACCCACATGAACACAGGGAACACATCCAAACTCTACACAGATGGCACCCCTGGTCCAGAATTCAACCTAGAGCCGCAGCACTGTGAGGCTTCAATGCTAACCAATGTACCACTATGTTGTCCAACTGTATGCATATACCAGATAATATATTCCCATGGATGTTTGACTTTCACTTAGGTTAATAGTGTGCAAGACAAATATTTGAAACACCTGGGATATACACGAGTGTTTGGGATGCACCGCTGGACAATACGGTCTAGCCATATTAATGACATTTAACTTCATTAGCCCGAGTCCTTACCCAGCAATGGCGTAGAGCCTACCCCGGAGGACCGTCGCGCCTACGTAGCAGCGCGGCGTGGTCATGCTGGTGACGGTGGTCCAGGAGTCGGTGCGGATGTTGTAAGCTTCCACTGACGCCAGGTGTGCTGTACCATCAAAACCTCCCACCACGAAGATGTGGTCATTGAGCAAGGCCACTCCAGCCCCTGCCACACACACACAAGGGCCTTTCACTCACTGGTCCAAGGCATGAGTGTGCACACCCTCCTGGTGTGCTATGGTAAGTAGCCAGGACAAGAACACCAACCACCTTGCCTGCAGAGATCTTTATTTCTTGAATATAGAGACTGAGCTCTTCAAGCTCTTCGGTGGTCCACCACTTGTATGCACTTGAGGTTCACATTTAATGTATTAAGTTCAAAAGATTATTTCAAAAACAAAAACAAAGAAGAACTGACATCTGCGCACTGTAAAGAAAAGGCTTCTGCATGCAGTACTGAAGGAAGCAGCTGACTGACCTGAGCGCTTGGTGGCCATGGGGGTGACGTTGGTCCAGTGTCCTGTGTGTGGGTCATACCTCTCCACTGAGCTCAGGATATTCAGGCCATCGTACCCTCCTAAAACCACAGCAACAACCACATCCTCACACCATCCTCCTCTCAAGGTTAAACGTACTCTTAGTCTATTTCTTAGCACCGCAGATGCAGACCATATTTTGTTTTGCTTTTCTTCAGGCAGTGTGCCACGATTACTAACTATACAAGCAGAAACGGCTACTGAAGACATCACTTCAGAGAGCTTAAAGCGAGAGAACAAGTACAGCAAATTAACAACCTAGCGTGTACTGAAGAGCAGTCATCATAAACCTCCTTCTTTACCCTGACAAATCTTCCAGTAGGAAACGTGTCAAGATATATATATATGTCGATATGCTATAAACAGTATCTCCTTAATAATGGCTCATTTTCTGCAGTGAAGATACAGTACTAGCCGGGCAGTGTCAGACGCACCGAGACAGTAGATGAGCCCATTGGCCACCACCAGCCCAGCTCCCTCCCTGGCAGTCTGCATGTCTCCCAGCATGCTCCACTGGTCGATGTTGGGGTCGTATCGCTCCATGCTGGTGTGCCGCCGGCTGCCGTCAAACCCCCCCGCCACGTAGATCATGTCTGCCGGCAGAGAGTGCAGATGAGCGCTGGGCTGGGGTACGGACGAGCCACGTCCAGCTCTGACAAAAGTCCACGTGAAGACGCTATGCGGTGTTCCAATTTCAGAACAAGATTGCTTGCAGGCATTAACAGGAGAAAAAAGGCCTTGTCCCGAGCCCCTGCCCATGCTGTAAATATGGAGTATTGTTCTGCAGCTGACTGTGAGAATCTGTTCATCTGCAATTATAATGGACTGAAAACCCATCCATCTATCCATCCATTTTCTAACTGCTTTATCCAGTACCAGGTGCGGGGGAGCCAATCAATTGGCACAAGGTCAACCTGGATCCACATATCCTGGATGGGATGCCAATCCAGCGCAGAGCACAGACAGGCACACACACTCACACCAGGGCCAATCTTCCCAGGAGCCAATGTCTTTGGACTGTGCGGGAAGAAGCCAAAGCAACCAGAGGAAACCCACACAAACATGGAGAGAACATACAAACGCTGTTCAGACAGGACCCCAGAAAGTTATCCTAGGCTCCCAGTGCTGCGCGGCAGTATTGGTAATCACACTGGCAACCATGCCGCCTGACCTGAAAGCCATAATAAGCAAATTACCAGTTCTCCCCTCAGAGAGGAAATCGTGGTACTTTTTAACTAGATTCCATTTAGAAATAGACAGCTGGGACATTCTGTGTCGTGTTCACAAAATCATTAGTAAAGAAGTTGTGGGCCTTCAGAGCATAACAGCGCGCATTACAATCTCACAAAGCTTGCCTCTCCTGGCCGCGTGTGTTCAGCGACTAAGGCGAGGGTGGGCCCACCTCCCAGCGTCGTGGCGCCTGCCAGGCCACGGCGCACGTTCATGGGCGCCACCGAGTACCAGACCCCGTCCTCATCGCCGGTGTAGTCCAGACACTCCACGGAGCTGAGTCGCGAGCGCCCGTCGTACCCTCCGATCACATACACACGGTCGTTCAGGGACACTGTGGCCACGTAGCGCCTCTTCCGGGTTACGCTCTGCAGGTATCAGCGAGACCAGCCCCGTCACTAACGATCGGGAGCAGAGGGGCCGCAGGAGAGAGAACCACACGCTGCTCAGCTGGGTGTCGTCAGGGAGAGGCAGCATTCTGAACCACTGTGGACGTTTTTAAAACCGAACCATGACTTGCTGGATCCTTCCCTTCCCCAGTGTGCCAGAGAGAGGGGAAGGTAAATTGGAAGATTTTTTCGATGGATTTTTACTGGGCACAAAATATGGCTTTCAATATTTTTCTGGAAACCAGTACACGCAGAAAACTTCAAGTATCTAATCACCTTTTCCTACAGGTCTTCACTCCTCGTTCAAGGTAGAATATCAGGTTCCTATTGCAGACCAGTTTGATCCCTTCCAGATTTTACAGGCAATCGGATCCAGTTTCACTAATGATACAAATGTGTTTCTCTAATCCTGGACCACCTGAGAGATCACAGATGACATGTAGCCTAACCTTGATGTTCAACACTAACCCTAATACTAGGTCCAATCCCTAACCTAACCTTACAAACCAATGGTTTTCTGCTGGTATGTTTTGCTTTCTTAAAATGAAGGAACTAGCATACAAAATACTTCTTCCTGTTTTAAATTATTTTACTTGAAAAGATTACAAATAAAGATTCAAAATGCTACTGTTTTACGTCAGCAAAAAGAAAAAAACAAACAAAAAAAACTTACTGTTGCTCACAAAAAGACACGAATCACTAACGAAAATATCCCTCCTTTTGAAAACATCTGTTGTTAGGTTTTTTAAATACATTTACAAGACGTGTGAAATGTCTAGCACTTAGTGTTCGCTATTATGCAAGAGACTCCAGCCCATGAGCAGTCTAGTAACTAAACCAGGAGGTACTTACTGGCAAGAAGCTCCACTCTTGTGTCTTGGGGTCATATTTCTCTACAATGTCAATGGGAGACTGCTGACTTCCGAAGCCTCCAATCACCAGCAGGACCTCGTTGGCTCCTGTCAGAGCACAGAAGTGTGTGCTGTCAGGCACAGATTAATGTGATTCCACTGCCTTTGTTTTGCCTCAAGCTGACACTAGACGAGGCAATTTGTTTTGTAATGTTTCTGATCAGCTGAGAAAATGGCAGAGAGCCTTGGGTCACAATAGTGTCATGTTGGTCCCACAAGTACACTCAGATGGTCACATCAAGACAATCCCTTGGCTAGCTTCCCCAGTCTGTGGTTGGCTTACACTCCCAGAGTGGCAAAGCCAGGATCTAAACCTGCAATCTCAGGGACACAGAGTTCAAACTCAGGGTAGGAAAAACTGAATAATCAACTTCCTACGTCTGTGCTACACAATCATTAGGCCACATATCCATAGCCAGACTTCTACAACATCAAAGACCCTTTAAAAGCAGTAGACAGCATTTATTTTTTAACTTTGAAGTTAAAATGAGTCTTACTTTTCTCTTCCTGTAGTTACAGTTAATACAGTTGGTCAGTCTGGCCACAGTGGGCCTCTCGGTTAACTAGTCTGGGGCCACAGAGGAGTGACCCTGAAAAACTCCCAAAAGGCTGCCCTCTCGTTCTTGACTTTCTAAATCGTAACGGTGCAGTACCTAGTCGAGCACGGGTGCGAGGCCCCTGCATCTGGCTCCTCAGCTCTGGCCTCAGGTGGAACTTCTTGGCTTCGTCGACGAGGTCTCTGCACTGCAGACTGCATCTAATCAAGGGCTGGGACAGGACAGGGGTGGCTGGCCTGGGTCCAGAGAAGAAACCCCTCCCCCCCTCCCCCCCCCAATCGCAGTCTGCCCCAGCCCAAGGAGACCACTAGAGAAGCCCTACTTAACAAGAAGCAAGTGTTACTTGTCAAGGAATCCCTCCTATCAATTCAAAAATTGAAATAAGGCTCTTATTGCACTGCACTGCATTCTGGGATTTATATGCCAATGCTGAAAACAGGTGTTGGGCATCTGAGGTTCACTACCTTACAGAGAGTGAATTTGCATAAATAGCCACAAGGAGTTAAATCATAATAAGCCTTCTGCTTCATCATTTTGACCTATACAGGAGTCTGGGAAAGGGAAAACCTGAAATGGACCCATCTGTTTTGCTGTGTTTCCCACAGGCTGAGCTCTGGATGACTGACCAAGCAGGAGCAGTCAGGAGGAGCAGTCAGTCCTCTGTTTAAACACTATGAGAGCACAGCCCTGCCAGGATGACATTCCCCAGAACCCTCTGGGGGAACAAGCTGCTGCTCTGTCACCTGACCAGCAGAAGGAGGCCAGCTGGTCAGCTGACTGTTTAAAAAGCAGGAATAGTACACTTCACGCGCAGTCAGGGGGAGTGGATGTCTGTTGTCCGAAGGGGCAGAACTTAGAACCCCTGCATGCACCACTTGGCAGAGGGAGGAGGACTGAATGACGAATAAAAGAACTGAGTTTTGGAAATTTGGTGAAGAGTCTCAGAGAGACAGACTTTGTTCAGATGGAAGAATTGTAAGAAGAGATGGGTTCTAAGAACTGTTTATTTGAAGGCTGGTAAGCAATTTAGCTGCTCTGCCACTTTAGTTCGTGAATTAAAAAAGAAGTGTAGACAAGAGCTCAAAAGAGCTTTGGCTTTTGTTTTCGGTTGTGGTGTAGTTTGATTCCCCCGCCCCCGACACCATAAATAAAAAGAGCACTTGGTTTCGTTGAACCTTGCAGCCGTGTGGCTGTCGACATGGACCTGCCTACTGGATAGCTCACGTCACGACACGCCCGGCGGTTTTGTCACAACACGCGCTGGCGCGCCCAGAGACCCCACCTCAGTGTCGATGACGTCGGTGATGTAGCGGGGGGTGAGCAGGGGCATGCGGACGTACTGCAGCATGTCTGGCAGGAAGGGCTCCCTCTCTTTGCGCGAGTGCTTCACCCAGGTCAGCACGGCCTCAAACACCGGCTCCTCCGAGTCCACCTGGCAGATGTTTCGAAAAAAAAAGAAGCAGCTTGCTGTGCTGGGACATACCAAAGAAATGACAAATAGCAAAGAAATGACAAGCTGTCACACCTTGAGGGTACATCAACTGCCTGGAAGGATCATCATTCTACATCGGGGATCTACCCACCAGACCGTTTTCTAATGCTTCATCCAACTCAGGCTCGTGCAGGCATACAGGACAGGGCAGGACTCCAGCCCATCATAGGGCAGACACACAGACACATACACTCACACCAGCAGCCAAACTCCACACAGATAGCACCCCAGGTCCTGAACTGAACCAAGGGTGCCAGTGCTCCAAGGCACCAATGCTAACCACTGTGCCACCATGTTGCACTAAATGAGAAAATAATGTGGTTAATTGTTTAATTGACTACTCAAGCCAGAACAGAGAATATAAGCCAGCAAGCTTTCCAGGAACTGAGTATGTTGTACATGAAAGATGCCTGGATTTCTCTGGGAAGGCACCGAAGTGTAAAGAATGGAATGTCCTCGACAAACATGCATGAGGCAGGAGAGATAGGCATGCTGCCGGTTCAGATTCCACTGGGCTGCCTCTTCCCCCATGATTCATTCTGACAGCACGACTTATAAACCTGCACTTCAAATTGGAATCACAGTCCTAAGTGGATAAAACAAAAACATTCATATGTGCATATATACAAATAAATATTAAAATGGGGCTACTCACTAATTTGGGAAGGCAAATACACATTATTTGGAAACATGCATCTCTCTGAGGTATACTCTAACTGTTGCTCAACTTTCATCACAGAAGATAAGATATTCTTACACACTATCATAGTAGAGATATAGGCTACAGTATATTACTACTTTTGCTGTCGCAGCTGAACATCAGCTCTGCAATACAGAGAGCTGAATGGATGGACAGAGCCTGATTAGTAAGACAACGTTTGGGCCCCAACTTCAATACCAGCCAAAACTACACAGGAAATAAGTACTGCACGCCAGGAGGTTAGCACAAACCAGTACAAATAGCCAGCGACATAAAGAGGTAAAGAGATTTCAGCCCACTGAGAAGCGCCCACTACTGCACTTACCACAGAATTTCCACAGACCGCCTACACCAAGCCACAATCTTTTTGTCCAATTGTCTTTTTGTTCAGTTGTCTTCTGAGTCACTCCAAATTTATTTCATTGTTAACTTTCACCATGCCGGAATGAGGCTGTTGAAAGTTGCCTGTTCTTGCAAGATGGAAATGAACACAAAACAAACAGTAGGACTGCCTCTTTTCTGTATTTTCCCTTTTGCTCTCTATACTGCATCTTGAAATTGATGAGCTGAAGAGGCTTTCTGGAGCCACACTGGTGGACAGTGTGCAGCAGATTCACAAGAATGCTTCTCATTGCAAAGCACAGTGATCAGGCTTTCAGGCTTTAAAAGTTGCCATCTCTGATCAAGCGCCTGCTGTTGGTGAGCAATAATAAGATGGTTCCTGCTGGTAAGCTGGATAACAATAAGATTAATAAGTTGGTTTAGTATTGATCATGAGCAGGCATGCATAGACTCATATCATGGCATTTGCCAAACCGCTTTATACCACACGGTGTCACGAGAAGCCGGAGCGTACCCGTCAAGCAACGAGCACAAGGTAGGGTACACCCTGGACAGGGCGCCAGTCCATCACAGGGCAAGTGCAAGCCAATCATACCTGGGGACAATTTGGAGGCCACGGGTAAAGGCTGAGAGTGGAAATTTGGCCTCAACACCAGGATAACTCCCTACTCTTATTGAGAAATGACCGGTGATCTTTAATAACCTCGGTGTAACCTCTCACCCCAAAGACGGCGCCCACTACATTATAGTGTCCCCGCCACTATACTGGGGCATTAGGACCCACACAGACCGCAGGGTGGGCGCCCCCCACTGGTCCCAATAACACCACTTTCAGCAGCAACCATAGCTTCCCAGGAGGTCTCCCCTCCAGGTACTGGCCAGGCTCAACCCGGCTCTGCTTCGGTGGGTAGCCAGTTGAGAGCTGCAGGGTTATATGGCTGTTGGCTGCATAGGCTCATAATCAGCACTAAAACACCATTGACTGTGTTGTTTTTCAGCTTCCTGCAATTTATGTAGGCACATGCTACTCTTAAAACCTGCATGTCTACACAGCCTTTCCCTGGCACGCACACAGCGCTGGGGTCATCCCTCCGCGAGCATGGGGCTGCACACCTGGATCTCGTCGCACTTGATGAGCTTCTCCACCTCCTCCTTGCTGAGCAGCATGAACTCTTCGTGCTGCACCACGTCGGGGAAGTTCTTCTGGCTGAACACCTCTGCCGCCTGCATGAGGTCCACGCAGTTGTGCGTCTCGGCGAAGTCCCGGATCCCCAGGCAGTTGGAGGGGTCCAGCTGGCTCTCCAGGAACTCGCAGCACGCCTGCTTCACGCCTGCGCCCCCGGGGGAGGGGGGGGACAAACGCACGCAAGCGAGCATGAGCGCGGGTTTGTTCTCTCGGAACCGCTCCGCCGACAAGTGGGGCGCCAATGAAAATGTCTACAACCCTTGCAGAACAGAACCTCGCTGTTCCATGACAGGCTGTTGGACACTGAGAGGTTCACCTTAATAATAATAATAATAATAATAATAATAATAATAATAATAAATTCCTTACACCTACAGTATATAGCTCTTTTCTGGACACTCCACTCAAAGTGCTTTACAGGTAATGGGGACTCCCCTCCACCACCACCAATGTGCAGCCCCACCTGGATGATGCAACAGCAGCCATTGTGACCGGTACCCTCACTACACACCAGCTATCAGTGGGGAGGAGAGCAGAGTAATGAAGCCAATTCAGAGATGGGGATTATTAGGAGGCCATGATTGGTAAAGGCCAGGAAGAAATCTGGCCAGGACACCCCTACTTTTTCTGAGAAAAGCCCTGGGATTTTTCATGAACACAGAGAGTCAGGATGAGGTCTTACGTCTCATCAGAAGGATGGTACCTTTTTAGAGTATAGTGTCCCCGTCACTATACTGGGGCATTAGGACCCACACAGACTGCAGGGTGAGTGCCCCCTACTGGCCCCTCGAACACGTCTTCCAGCAGCAACTGAACTTGAACTTTTGAACTCGAACATATTTGAGTTCTTCCCAGGAGGTCTCCCATCCAGGTACTGACCAGGCTCATGATAAAGTCATCTTTATCTCTTGGTCAAGATAAACCTTTTTGGTGGTGGTTTCTACCCCAGTCCAGTTTCAATTCTTTTATGTGCATGTCATTCTGCAGGCACTGAGTCATCAGTGGGTTCCTCTGTAACCTGTATATTGCCTCAAATTACTGGCAACCTTAACTATCTGGGTTCTACTGAAACATCCGTATTAACACAGCTTTCTCTCTCTGAGCTCTCAAAAAGTGCCTTGTCTATTAATTAGCTTTTACTTTAAGATTTAATGCAACACTGGGTATACTGGTTGTGGTATAACTGTGAATGAGTGCAATGGCACAAAACAAGAAAAGGGAATAAATCATGCACTTGCACTAATCTAACAGCTTGCACCAATTGTGTGACGGCACAACAGGAAGAGGTTACAGAATGCAACTGCTTTCAGGTTCTTGCCCATGCCGAACTGACTTCCTGTCACGTGTCTGGGACATGTACAGTACTCTATACACAGTCATGCACATCCCAGCATGCCCCACTCCCCCTTCACCTTTCAGCTGCAGCAGACAGGCAGCAGGCAGCAGCTCCTGCACGTTCTCCACCGTCACCAGGACCGTCTCCGTGTACACAAAGTCCAGCAGGATCTCCATGGTGGAAGCCGTCAGGCCCTGGATGTCCACGAAAGGCTTTCCCTTCTCCGAGAGCTGCAAGCACACAGCAGCGACAGGGCCTTCAAGAGTTCAGCTGTGCGCTCTCACCGGCGGCAGCTGATGCAACTTGAGGCAATTTGCAGGCAACTGCTTGCAAGGTACACTTTTTCCCCCCCCCAAAGAAACAGCCATTATACCTCATATTGTATCAGCCCAATATAAAAATAAAACTCAGCGCCGCAGACAGAAACACCAGCAAACCAGCTGTGTCGACAGCAAACCATGCACAGATCCATCCACAGCGATGCAGCTGGAGTGCAAAGCAGATGTCCCGCTGCTCCAGATCGATGCCTAGAGCTCAGGTCAAGACTGAAGCATCAGCATGGGGCACCTTCAGGGAAAAGCCCAGTGCAGTGGGGAACAACGCTGGGCAGTGCAAACCAGGGTGCTTTTCTGCTCAGATAAATCCTGGTGCTGAAGAGGATGCAGCCTTACAGAAATTCCCAGGCTGCTGGATCTGTTCTAAATGTTTTCACGCTGTTGCTCTGCATCACTCACAAGATCGCTCAGTAATGGAACAAGTAATAGGTTTATTCCTTGCTGAAAAGAGAAGAACGAAAACACAACGTTTCGGCCGTGGAGCCACCTTCTCTCAACGACACTCATTTTCTTCTAAATTCTCTCTATTCATTGTTGGTTTCATTTCACACCTCTCTTCACCTGTCCTGACTTCACATTATCTGAATGGCCACTCTGTCTGTCCCCTGCTCCCGCCTCCTGCCTCCCGCCCCTCCTCTCCCAGCTTTTGTCCTCCTGCTACATTACCTTTGCTTACTGCCCTGTCTTTCTCACAACTGAAGAAGGCTCCACGACTGAAACGTTGTGTCTTCTTTCTTCCCTTTCAGCATGGAATAAACCTTTACTTGTTCCTTTGCAGCCTACACATGCTGACGCAGCCGCCCACCTGAACTACATCTCTCAGTAATGTATAAAATGTCATAAACACTGTCGTTGCCATCATGTTTGTACATTGCATGTCATTTATGTGATGGCTGTGACATTCTAGTGGATTACATAAATTCATTCAAAGGGTAGAAATACTTATGTCTTCAATCCAGCAGGTATCTGTTATTGCTGTCACAATTAATAGCTCTCTGAACCTTTCCTTACCATACATTTCTGGGGTATACAGTTTTAATGTACCATGTCATTTAAGGATTGTTAAAAGCTACATAACCGTGCAACTCCCAACTGGCAACTCACTAAAGCTCAGCAGGTGTGAGGCTGGCCAGTACCTGCATGGGGGACCTCCTGGGAAAGTTAAGGTTGCTCTGGAAGAGGTGTTAATGGGACCAGTAGGGGGCGCTCACCCTGCAGTCCTAATGCCCCAGTATAGTGACGGGGACACTATAATGTAAAAAGGTGCTGTCCTTCGGATGAGATGTAAAATCGAAGTCCTGACCCTCTATGGTCATTAAAAATCCCAGGACATTTCTTGGAAAGTGTAGGGGTGTTACTGGCATCCTGGCCAAATTTCCCATTGGCCTTTACCAATCATGGCCTCCTAATAATCCCCATCTCTGAACTGGCTTCATCACTCTGTTCTCCTCCCGACTGATAGCTGGTCTGTGGTGAGCATACTGGTGCACCATGGCTGCCGTCGTATCATCCAGGTGGGGCTGCCCATTGGTGCTGGTGGAGGGAAGTCCCCATTACCCATAAAGCTCTTTGGGTGGTCTGAAAAGCACTATATAAGTTTAAGGATTAATATTATTATTAAAAGGTATTTGGCCTGATCCCGATGTCGTAATCATTGACATTAACAATAGCATCAGTTTGCTGTTGCAGAACTATGCAGATTGTTTCAGTGGGTTGAATGAAAGTCATTACTATTTAGGACTGTTGCATTTGAAAATAATCACTCATTTAAAGGAAGGTAACAAGGACAAAATGCCTGGCACCTGTTAGAAACAGAAGTTTAATCTGGTCCCTCAGCAACAGCTCAATAGCGCCTTCTAGTGATTGAATGAAGTCAAAGTTCCTCCAGTCCCTCAGCTCTTGAGTTTGGCTCAGATCTGTGCTGTTTAGCCTTACCTCTCCCACTGACACATCACTCTGTTTCAGTCAGGCCCTCAGAAACTTAATTCAAAGATCCTTAATGGCAAGACCGAAGAAGTACAGCTCTGCCAAAGTAGATTTAGTTAAACATTTACAGTAAAAACATATTGCCGTCACAAACTCCTCCTCTCCCTCTATCGACCCCTATTCCACGCTGTCTCGCAGTCCCCGAACAGTGAAGAACTTTCTGATGCACAAACTGTTTAAACTAGACTGCTCCAACTCCCACAGAACAACTGCAAAATGACAGTGACAACACACTTCTGGCAGCGAAGTGTTACCTCGCTGGTGAACATGGCGCAGAAGTAGTCGCTGCAGGCAGCCAGGACGATGCGGTGGGCGGGGAAGTTGGTGTTCTCCACTTTAAGGGTAATATCACACAGTGTGTTGCTCTTGCGCAGAGCGTTCATGGAGTTAAGGATGGACTTCGCGTGGGAGTTGGTCATGATGTCCTTGGGAGCCATGGCAACATGGAAGGGGACATTCACCTGGAAGAAGAACCCATAAGGATCATTTTGATTGTAAGCTCATCTACAGTTGCAGGTTACTCTGAAGCTTTTTACAGAGAACATACTGAAGGTGAGGGCACAAGTGGAAACTACATAGAATTGGGGTTAGGGGACTATTCACTTCAACTATTTGATAGACTTCAGTTATCCTTGACTACATTTTACAGGTGTGCTGTTGCTCACGTGTGATATTACACTGTGGTTTGGCTGCAGCTCGGAAGGCGTTACGGGGGGTGATCAGGTCAGCCCACTCCATTATTGGAGTACAGCTCTCCTCTATTGTGGAGATTTTTACAACTCGCTGCCTCCGGAAAGCTGGAAGTATTGTTAAGGACAACAATCATGCTGGTTTCTCACTTTTCTCTCCCCTTCCCTCTGGTAAGCGTTATTGAAACATAAAGGCAAGTACCTCCAGATTCGGAGACAATTTCTTCCCGCAAGCTGTCAGATTATTGAACTCTACCCCTACCACTGACTCACACTGATGGGTTTTTTCCCACACTGCTTGTGCTGACTTGTATTTAAGTTGCATGTTTTTTTTTTAACTTTGTTGTTGCTGCTGCTGTTTTGTGTTTCTGTTTTGGTCTGTCCTCAACATTTTTGTATTGGAGCATACATGCAAATAAGCATGTCATTGCACCTGTGCATATGACAAATAAACTGAATGGAACTTGGAGTGTGGAAACAACTGCCCCATCATGCTGTTAAAGCCGATACCCTGGCTTCTTTCAAGAAACAGGTGAATGAGATCCTGAGATCAATTTCTACAATACAATAACTACTGACTACTAAACAGGCAAGAGGAGACTATGGCCTCATCTTGTTTGTAAGCTATGTCCCTATGTCCTGCTTAGGATGGGTGACATGGATGATGCCTGAAAAGCAGTGAAATGAAGACAGCCTGGGAGTTTGCAGATAGCGTGGTACACATGGGTCAAGCCAGTTCTCAGTCAAAAACAAGGCATTCAGAAACACATAAGAAGAACTTTGCTGTCCTGGTCAAAATTCAAAGCAATGTGACTAGGGTAACTCCTGGCCATTAAAGACACAGGTTAGAAAAAAAAAAGTTCTTCAGTCTCCAGCAACGAAGATTAAGAAAGTACCTTACAGAAACATTAGAAAATCCTGAAAAGTACTAACAAACTGAACACAATGGATTACTGCAGGATCAACTGGGAACTAAGGATCCGGGAACAACAAAGAATATTAATGTAGAACTTTTAAAATTGTGAACATTGCTTTATACAAAAGCTATCTGGAACAAGGAATAATTATTGATAAATTACTAAATACCTGTTGCATAAGACAGCTTCCAAATGAGAGTAGGAAATTTGGTAAATATGTACATTACTTATACATCAACAGCCTGATGAAGCAGATTCTCACTTGTCAACCTGATCTGCTGTGCAGGGGGTCTCCTGGTGCAGAATGGCTTCTGTATGTCAACGAGGTGAGGGATGCACTATAACCTATGACTGAATTGCTATTATGGAAACCTTTTTAGGAACCTTTAGGGTGAACTGCACTTTTTAGCCCCATGAGTCTGGTTGGTGTACCAGTGTGAGAGCAGTGTCAGCACCCTGTAGCTCGATCTCATGAGATCTCAGAGGATAAGCAAGGTTGGGCCTGGTCTGTACTTATATCTTCAGGATAAACAGGTCATTGTTGTAAGTGGCACTTGTAGACCAGAATCTGGTACCCTTTTTTCTGGACTTCAATTTCCAAGAACAAGAACCACTAGCAGTGGCCCCGTGTCCTGGCCAAATTGCCCCCTGGCCTTTATCAATCATGGCCTCCTAATAATCCTCATCCCTGGCTTCATCACTTTGTTCTCCTCCCCACTGATAGCTGGTGTGTGGTGAGCATACTAGCGCTCTACAGCTGCTGATGCATCATCAAGGTGGTGCTACACATTGGTGGTGGAGGGGAGTTCCCTTTATCTGTATTGCATTTTGAGTGGAGTGTCCAGAAAAGCGCTATATAAGTGTATGGAATTATTATTAGTAATAGACGTAGTACACTGGCTGAAGATACTATCCTTCACAAGAGACATTAAGCTGGTCATTAACGATCCTACTGCACTTTTTGAAAAAGTAGGGTGTTGTATCAGTACCCTGGCTAAATTTCACTCTTTGATTGTACAGTGTGGCTTTGCAAAAGTTCCCCGTGAATGTAGCTAGAAGTAATTTCTCGTTTCCCACCTCATCGACTGTTTAGCAGCACCACTGACAGAGAACAGCGGCCACACTCACTCAGATGGGAACTACTCATTAATGATGGATGAAAAAACGGGGTTCCCTCCTACACGTAAAGTGCTTAGGGGACTTTTGGGATTAAAAGTGCAATATAAATGCAAGGAAATTTTATTAATACTCTTTTAAATACCACATACAGGTATATACAAATTACATAAAATAGGTTTTGAGAAAAACAGTGGCAGTGGTAAGAATTGCTACCTCGTGGAGCTGTGGCCCTGGGTTCAGCTCTGGACGTGGGGTGCTGTCTGCGTGGAATTTGTATGTTCTCCGTCTGTTCATGTGTGTTTCCTCAGGGTGCTTCCGTTTCCTCCCGGTTTCCTCCAACAGTCCAAAGACAATTAACTTGTAGGTTAATTGGCTTCTGAGAAAACTGGCCCTAATGTGAGTGTATGTCTGTTTGCCCTGTGATGGACAGGTGTCCATTCAGGGTGTAATCCTGCCTTGTGCCTGTTACAGAGATAAACTCTGGCTCCCCCACGACTTTGAAGTGGAAGAAGCCATTAGAAAACGGATGAACGGAGGAACGTTTTTCCAGAAAAGCATTCTTGCCTTAGCTGGTACTGTCAGACGTCGTGTTATCTAGGTGAATTTTTTTATTTAAATAATTTGAAAACAATCAAAAATTCCATAAGAAAATAGCCACTGGCTATCTCTAGTAACCGTTTACAGTATAAACTACAGTACATTGTTTCCAAGGAACTAATTGTAACTAAGGAAGTGCACTACTCCAGCGCATGAGCAGTACCATTGTGGACGTCCATGGCCACTGATCCTTGGTTGTCATGCCAACAAAGGTCAGGGGTCAAAAGTGATACGTCACAAAATTTCGTTCAACGAAATAAACATCGACGTCCTTGAGTTCACGAAATGAGCAGTGACAAAACACAAACGGTATTCCGCTTCGAGCGCACGACTTGAATATCAATTTGCGATATTCGTATACAAAATAAACATGTTTTTGTCTAAAAATTGAAAGTCTGTATGTCATTATATGGGTAGAGTAACACAACTGTCTTTTGTGGGTACAATGAAAGTTGTTAGTTTTTCATTTCGTGTTGTGCAAAACAAAAATCAATTATGTAATACATTTCATGTTGGGAGTGTAATACGACAAACGGCGCCCTTCAGTCCTGGGTACCCCACGACAAGTACAATCGGGCATCCGGGTCACCCTGCAGCTCACGGCCGATCGATTTCACAAAGCTTTGCTGCTAATGCTGGTCCGAAAAGCACCAGTTAACATTGCAGTTTAACTTTACAGTGTGCCAAATACGTATTGTGCACAGACCCGTATCTGACCGCACGATTTAAGAATGATTTACTAAGAGAATCCTATTCGAGCACGAGGTATCATTACGAACAGAATATGAATCCAGTGCTTACAAGATGCAAAATACTGAGGTATATTATATTTATTTTCCTAGCCGGTGGACATGTTTATAACAACCAGATCACTTCAAGGGGTCAAATGCAACAGCCCGTTATATGATTTTAGAGGTCAACAAGCTCAGATGTAATGTTATTTGAATGCAGTGTACTTTATTGCGGACAAAACGTTATTTACCAGCAGATGAGACGCTCCGGTGATTTGCACAGTTACAACCCCCAGCAAAGACGCTCCATACTCCGGCGTATCCGTCACTCCCACACCGCGGTTCTTCTCCGCGGCCCGCGTCTGTTGGGATCTTTCTAACTAAAATCAAGTGTTACCGAAACAAACGTCCAGGTTTCTAATCCTCTAAAAACAAGATAGTTTGGTTAGCTCGTAACTGTATTCAAAATCCCCACAGTCACACAGTTTTCATGATTAGCACTGTGCTATCCAGGAAGATAAAAGTCCCAGGTACCAGTTGCAAACACAACACAATGACGTCATGGTCACACACAAGGTCCACACGCCCGAGGATTCCCACGGCCGTGAACGCGCCTTCTTTTCTCTATTAAAAATGCTTAAACTGCTATTTAATGTAAAGAATCTGTGTATAAAATCACAGTTATGTTGCAGTTTACATAAATGTGTAATACATTTACGTGATAGCAGGTAATTATTTGTACGAGTATTTACATATTTAAGAATTTGTTTTGACATTATTGTTTTATTTTGGCTTTTCAATAACCCCAAAAGGCCCCCTTCCTGCCGCTTTCACAGTTCTTGTGGAGTATGGAATTAGAAATTAGCTGAAACACTAAGACAGATGTTTCAGATCATGGAAAAAAAATATTATGAGGTGACGGTTAACTGCAGTGTTTTTGTTTTCACCGGTTTATTTAAATAAAGACAGCGTGTTCATTACTGGAACAAAAAAGCAAAGGACACAGGGGTAGTTCCCAAACCGGGGCTGAGAATCACAGCTCCAGCTGCTGCTGTTAGTGGTGTTGTTGGGCCAGTAGGTGGTGTTCTTCCATCCTGACCACTGTTCAAAAACCAAGGTCCCAGTACGATTGGGATGATGATCGGGGACACCGTGCTGCAGGAGGTGCTGGTCTTCGGGTGATACATTAATCTGAGGTAACGACTTTGTTTAGTAGGGGTGTCAGTTCTGGTGTCCTGCTTACTTCTACCCTGGGCTTGTACCATGTAGCTTACCCTGTATCTTCCCTTAATTCAGTCGAAGCAGTTTCTCATTTCTCCCCCTGACCAGCTGTGCAGTGGGACTGCTGGTGCCGACCAGTGGTGCCTCTCAGGTGGGGGCTGTGCTTCAATGCTGGAGGAAGAGGGGGCCTATTTCTTTATAAAGAACTTTGGAATTCTTTAGGATGGAGAGCAATAGTAGAATGCAGCTTTGGGCTGTGTAATTATTTCAGAACCTTGTTAAGTACTTGCCATACCTACACGAGATGCCAAAAAATAAAAAGAGGCACAGCTCATCTTGCAGCAGAATCATGCTTTCCTTTCAGCAGATGAGGCTGCATTATGATTTGTAATTGTAAATCTTTGACAAGGAAAAGGATATGACGAAAACCCAATGCCCTGAGGTTGGGAGGCAGAGGCTGGGAGTTTAACATGTAAAGAGTAACAAAATAATCCATACATTTTCTAACGGCTTCTAACAATTCGGGATTGCAGGGGAGCCAGAACCTAACCTGGCATAAAACTGGTGCAAGGCAGGATATACCCTGGACAGGAAACCAGCCAATCACAGGGCACGCACAGAGACAAGTACACACACAGTCCCACCAGGGCCAATTTTCCCAGAAGCCAATGAACCTACCCGTATATTTTTTGGACTCTGGGAAGAAACTAGAGTGCCCAAAGGAAACTCACACAAACACAGAGAGAACATGCAAACTCCACACAGATAGCACCCCGGGTCCAGAATTGAGACCAGAGAACCCCATCCTAATCACTGTATCACTGTACTGCCCCTTATACATTAATCACTGATCACAACTGCTAGAGCCCAGTGTTGAACTGGTTAATCATCAAGGAGAGAAGCGAGGGGCTTCTTGGATGGGTAACAAAAGCAACAAGAGAAATGGTTTCTAACTGTAAGCTTTATTAAATATTTAATAGAACATCTTACATCTAGATATACAGGCTGTGGCTGGAAGGGAGAAATGGATGATCACAGGCCTACATGAAAGGACACGCCATGCGTGTTCAACGCAGTGTTAAAAAGTCTTTGTTAAGCACCCAGCTTTAAAGAGACTTAAAAGAGGCACACCCCTGTCTACGAGCACAGCAGCAGAACAAGCTTATCGATGGGCTTCAATGAACTCTAACTGCCAGATCAAAATGAAAAAGCCACAGATGGAAGAAAGAGAAAAATGATGTAGTCACTCAAGATCCAGGTCAAACTGATTTAGTTGCAACACATTCTGAACTGGCTGCTCCCTGACTGCTCCTGGTGTTTAAAGTGCACCAGACCTTTACAAAGTTTGTCCCTTTTTTATTTCCATTTGCTTAAGGCACAGAAAATACTAAGGGAACACACTGCATCGGGGAGAATAACTAGTTAGATTAAAATCCACCAGATGGTTTATTTTTCCCCCATCAAAGGTAACAATGTTAATAATTTGCTGACAAAGTGGGTTAAGCGACCAGGGAAGTTTATGTCTACAATTTCCACTGATGCCCACCGCACTTTAGATCTTGCAAAGTACATGCAGTGTTTCCTGGACAAAATGTATAAAGGGAACAACTCCTAGAGTACATCAAACTGGAGTCATCCCACATTCGTCTTGATCTGCACTAGTTTTGAGATGTAAAAGGTAGCAGTTCAGTATCAGTCTTCACAGTTCCAAACAGTGTTTTAACTGGGATCCTTGTATCTTAAATCAATATCTCATTCTAATGTACAGCAGTTAAAGTAAAATCATCTAAATTGTCCCGCATCTTATTCAATACGTTGCTGTGTGCGAACACAGCTGACATTGTTGCATATTAGACTGATATTGACCATTTTCACTACTCTAGCAAATACAGTTTATGAAAATGAATATCTGATGATGTGGGAGGAAATGGACAGGGGAAGAAAATTAGTGTTGCACCATACAGCCCATCGAAAAGACCTTGTGCGTTATAAGTCTGTGCAATGCCAATAAGTTACCTGCTCCATTTCCTCCCAAGCCACAATGGGGAAGTGATTTCCAGAGTATGCGTTTCGAAGAAAACCGTTAGATGCCTAAGACAGCCCAGAAAGGTACAGACAGTGTTGACTGCTTGTGTTTCCAGTCAGGTTTTTACATGATGGCGCTCAAGAAGAGCGTCAGTTAGCAGAGTTCGTCACGTTACAAATTCTGCCAAATTCGGTCTCCAGGTTCCCCGCCAAATACTCAGGTTTTGAAAAGAGGGGTACACTTCACTAATCAGTCTGTCCAATGATCATAGACAAGATCAGAGCTAATGAAGTTACAACAGAGAACCAACTGCCTCTTCGTTTTTAACCGGCCTGCAGAATTTCCATAAAAAACAAAACGGGAAATGAATGTAAAAACCCATTTCACAGACTTTTGTCAAGAACAACTTTTTAATGGCCACTGATTCCCCCCTCTCCGCTACTGATTATCTCTTGGCTGTTAGCTTGATTCACATTCCTGCCTCTTCAATTACAAGTAAAATCTAAAATCCCATTGTACCTCATTCACTACCACAGCTATGGCACTCTCCCTTTCTCATATAAAGCCTGTCTCCATTCAGCCCTACTTTTCTGCTCCAGAAGGCGATCGCCTTCTTTCTCGAATTTCCTCTGCCATCACAATCTCACACCAACAGCTTAAGAGAAGGATCTCATTAGGAATCAGCTGGACCGATACACTATAACACCTTTCTCCAGAGGAGAAAGAGTGACGATTTAAACAGACAAGAGCTCTGCAGGATTACAGCTCTCGAGGATCAACTGGGGATCTTTGAATTCATGGATTGAAGGGCGTCGTCAAAGCATTTTCGCGCCGGGATTCAGAGCTGTATGGATCTGAAAGGCAGGCTCTGTGTGAGCCTGTGGGCGGCGTTACAATACCTAGATCAAACGAACCTGAAGGACGAAGAGGCAGGAATGAACGGCCAAGACTCAAACCGACACCTGAGCCCAGGGAGTCAAGAGAGACCAGCACGTCCATAGCTGACTTGTAAAACGCTTTGTCCAGCACCTTTGCTCTCTGCCGATTTCCTTTCCGACTTGGTGTGCGCCCCACGAAGGACTCATGGAGGCCTTCTCTAAATTTTTCCTTTGGGTTCGGATCACACCGCGCCTCCCTAGCTACACCTACAGGAACGCGGCAGCCTCCAGGAATGCCTGTCGGAAGGGACGCCTCTTAGCATCGCCGAATCTCTCGATCCCTCACGGCGAGCCATGTACTTTTGTTCAGCACAGCCCCCCCCCGCCAGAAATGTATCGTTCGAAGGCTGGAGGATCCAAGCAGGAGCTCCAGGGAGAATGCCACAGGGCCCCCCCACGCTCCAGGGCCCGAGGCCGGTCAAGAAAGGATATCGGCAGGGAGAGGCTGATTCTACACGGGGTCCTGCGAGCCCCAGCGGCACTTGGGAACAGTGGGTGCAGGCTGCCGTGTGTGTGTGTGTGTGTGTGTGTGTGTGTGTGTGTGTGTGGTGGGGGGGGATGCGGTGTCCTCTCAGAGCAGCGAGTCATCGGTGCAGCCCCCTTCCAGGCCGTAGCGGAACTCCTGCAGGTTGGACACGCCGTAGAAGTGGATGAAGGCAGCCGCCACCACCAGCACGTGGAAGATCTGGTGAGACTGAAACTGAAGAAGCAGAGCGTGAGATCATGAGACACTGTGAAATCCCTCTGCTGAAGCCCTGCTTTCCAAGAGCAGAGTTTTTTTTTTGAACTTTGTATTTAATGGTGAAAGTTTTCCAATACTACATAAGAAAAAATAAAAATTACAGCTTTTATCTTTCATTTTTGGATGAGATTGTTTACGCCAGTATAGATGGGAGGTTATATATAAATACATTCAGCAAAAACACAACAAATAACCAACAATCCAGACAAAAGTCTGCTTCATCCTCTTTCACAGAACAGCATCAGGTCTCAATTGAGCTACAAACCCACTCCAGGCCTGCCAGGATTTACTAAACCTTTCTACTTGTAACCCAAGAGAAAAGGTGAGCTTTTCCATTATATAAATCTCCCTTCACAACACTGATAAAAAAAAAACAGATCTGATATAAATAAAAAAGCCAACATTGTAAGAGCTGGGCGGCAAAAAGCTGAAGGTAGGAAACGTGGAATGCAGAGGGAAAAAGATGGATTTCAGGAAGAACAGGACAGAAAACAGCGCAACAAGAGAGAGAGGTACAAGGGGTGACAGATCACAAAGGGTGAGATATATTAAGTGAAATCCCTTATTCCTGCTGTAAAACCTGTGTATTTTATTTTCCAGTAAGTCCGCACCACATGTTCAGGGCTTGAAAAGCCACTTTGCAACATGCATTTATATAATAACAATATCACTTTATTAACCCTATACAATGTCTTGCATTAGGAATTTGTCTTTTCACATACCCCAGCTTGCTCTCTATGAGACACACAGACAGGGAGAGAAGCTTAGGGTCAGCCATTGTACAGCGCCCCTGGAGCAGCTGGGGTTAAAGGGCCTTGCTCAAGGGCCCAATGGAGTAGGATTCCTCTGCCGGCTGCGGGATTTGAACTGGCAACTTTCCAGCCACAGGCGCAGATCCTTAGCCACAGAGCCACCGCTATAGAGTCTAGGAATAAAATGTCTAGTGTCTAGTCATATACTCGTCAACAATGTTTTTTCAAAGGAAACAGCAGAGAAACTGCTTACACCGGACAGCAAGCAAGAAAGCCAGGCCAGCCAAGAGACCCGAGCACAGTCCCGGATAAAACTGAAAGAGTGCATGGATCGGGCCCTGAAAAGGGCGCAAGGCCAAGCCATCAGATGCTGCTGTGTTCGTGTTTGCTTTTTTTCTGCTGGGTGATGTGCCAGATAGATGTTATGAGTATGTTAGGAGCTCTCCCTGGACTGGACCCGGCTCACAGGACATCCCCGTGGGGGCAGGGGGCACAGACCTCCAGCTCCACAGGAAAGAGAAGCGCCGTCTTACCCAGATGTCACACTTGCCGGGGAAGTAACGCTCGGGGATCCTGGCGGCGTACAGCCCTGCGCCGGTAATGTACATGGCGCCCATTAGGAAAAACCAGCCCATCTGGCCCACGGTGGTAGCCTTGACGAAACCCTCAGCGATAGTGAAGTGCATAGTGGGCACGATACCACTCAGGCCCAGGCCCATGAACACTCCTGTGGGGACAACACACGCTGAAGCAGAGGGCAGAAAGACAGACACGGGACAGGGAGCAGACACGCCAAGCCAGGGGGTAGATAGGGGGGCCTGAGGGGTACAGTCTACAACCCAGTTAGTTGAAGCAGGCTAGTGTTTTTAGCATTGTTATATATCCATCCAATCTGGAACTGCCATTTGTGTGCTTTCCATGTTTCGGCTCACAGCTATGACCTCTCAAGCACTGATGGTAGAGATCAGGGAAGACGAGGCTCCTTCGAACTACCTGCCTTTGAGCCCGTTCTCCTTTGACGCGCCACAGGATACGTGGCCCTAAACAAGAGACTAAGCTCCTGTCCGAGGAGAGTCACGTCCCTCGTGACAGCACAGGAACGTCTGCAAGCACCCAGGACGTGACGGGGATCTCTGTGTTACTGCTATCTGAGAAACCACTGTTTGGCTGCCAGGAAATCACAGTCACAGTGGGCTAGTAACTTGGCCTAGGGTCGTGAACCTGCAATGCCTGGACCGTGGAGCTCAGGTAAGAGCCTTGAGGGGTTGAGCCACTTAGGAGTCCCAAGCAGGGTAAGATTTAAACAGGTGTCAAACCTGCTGGGATGTGGCCCTGGTCTGGACTGGAATAGAAGGACACTCATCTTTAGGATGTGCATGATGTCCTACTATCCTGCTGCATTTAAAAAATTTACAGAACAGCAATAACAGACTGTGGAAGTGTCTGAAACAAGATACTGGAGATACTACTTGCTCATTTATTCACATTAAAGTGACCATGACAAATACGATGCTATAATAAGTACATCCCATGAGAACATATTTGCATATATGGATATTAGATCTTCATTTCAACAATATTGATAGATAAAGGTGATCTAATTAAAAGATAATTAAAATTATTCTTTGCAATCATTTATTCAACAAAAAAAAGTCAGAAATGCAATTGTCTGCTGTGGAAAAAATAAGTCCACCCCCTAGCTTCAACAACTAGTGTTGCCCCCTTTGGCAGAAATCACTCCTTGTAGGCCTTTCTTGTAATTATCTATCAGTCTCCTACATCAACTTGGAGAAATGTTTGCCCACTCCTTACAGAGCTCCTTCGACTGTGTGATGTTTGAGGGCTTTCTTGCATGTTCTGCCCGCTTCAAGCCCCACCACAGCATTTCTGTGGGGTTAAGCTTTGACTTGGCCATTTCATAACCCTCCATTTCTACTTTTTGAGCCAGTCTTTTGTGGATTTGCTTGAGCCACTGTCTTGCTGCAAGGTCCACTTACGGTTCAGCTTCAGTTTTTTGACAGATGGCCTCACATTCTCCTCATGTACTCTCTGGTACAATGTGGAATTCATAGTTGACTCCTAATGGCAAGCTGGCCAGGCCCTGAGGCAGAAAAACAGCCCCAAACCATACTGCTTCCACCACCATGGTTTACAGTTGATATGAGGTTCTTCTGGTCAAAGGCAGTTTCTGGTTTGCGCCAAACATGATGTCTGGCATTGTGGCCAAGCAGCTCTCTATCTTTGTCTCATCCGTCCAGGGCACAGTGTTCCAATAGTCCTGATCTTCACCTACGTGTTGTCTGGCTAACTTCAGTTGTGCTCTATATTGTTTTTTGAGAGCAGAGCCTTCTTCCATCCAGACCTTGCATGTAGGGCAAAGTTGTGCAGTCTCTTTGGGATGGTTGACTCATGCACTTTGACACTGACTGAGGCAAGACTTGCCTGTAAATCCCTTGATGTTATCCTGAGGTTCTTGGAGACTTTCTGCAGTATCTTTTGGTCTTTTGCATTCCTCTTGATTTAAATAGTACAAATGAGTGCACAATGTGACTTTTCAATGTTATTTTTTAAAATTAGATCACCTTTATTTATCACTGTTCTTGAAATGACAATCAAATATCCTTTTGTCCAAAAATGTAAAAAAAGACAAACCTTTTCATGGGCTGTACTTACTTTTTCACACCACTGTAAGTGTACTGCTGGTTAGGAATGTTTTTCAGTCATTTGTACACACAAGTACTAAGTACTGTAACCATGACTGTGTTAAATTAACAGCTGAGGATGAATTCAGACCACTGCTCCACATTTCAGTTGTGCTCAATACATAAAACAGGAAAAAACAATGGTATGAGTACTATGTAGGATAACCTCTAGATAAAACACAAAATAGGTAAAAAAATGAAGTTATTTTTGCAGTATGTGTTTGCGTGTTGATCAGTATTTCTGGGCTCGTTTGTTCTGGTCTGAGCAAAGGTCCCGTTGAGGAGTGTGTTTCGAACTGTGTTTTGTGAGGTCCCCTGCCCTTGGGTAGTTGGGCTACCGTGTCTGCTCAGCCTTTCGCACTATAGTGCCCCCCATCTGGCAGGGACGTGATTTTACCTGCGCGCGTGGGCCGGTGGCGTGGGGTGGAGAAGCGGTCCCACTGCGACACGATGATGGCGGCGATGCCCAGCACGCAGACAATGGAGAGGTAGATGAGGCGTGGCTGAGGGGAGCAGTAGAAGGAGTAGTACAGCCAGGGCACGAAGGAGCCCATGATCAGCAGGGCGATCCCGGAGTAATCCAGCCTGCCAGGGGGACAGAGACAATCAATCAACCTTTCCCTTTTGAAATCAACTGTTTCTTTTAAAGCCAGCTTAGACACTCGCTAATGACTTTCTCTAATTGCAGTCTGGTTAGACGTGGAGGAACTTCTCTATTAAAAGGGATAATTGGCCATGAATTAGCTGTTCATTTTGCATTTGTGAGGATTAATTGAAAAATTAATTGAAAAAGCGACCTAGAATCCCATAACCACAGTGGAGAGGTGCACATTTTTAGACTTTGGGGTGGTGGCCAAATGCTTGAACTTCCTAAAAAATGTAGTTTTTAATTAGAAAGCATTAATGCCTTGCATTTATGCTGTCAGATTTAGAAAATAAGTATGTTTTTAAATTGCTAAGCACTTTATGTTACTAGGGATAGTAACAGATACTTAAGTTGAAAAAATTAACGCAATTCTTTAGATAAAAAAAACAATGTTTTAGTACAGTATTTCAAATACAGCAAAAACAAACACTGAACAGTACCAAGCCCATTTAGAGTGGTGTGGCAGAAACAGACTGAACAAAGGATCTAAAAAGATGAAAAAAGAGATCACAACTGTGAGACATGAAAATAAATGAGTGGAAGAGAATTTAGACTGAGGCAAATGCTTCAGGGACTAGTGTCCTGTCGAGGGTGCAATCTATCCTTGCTCTCTGTGTTTGCTGGGATAGGCATTGCCTTGGTGTACCCCACTAAAGGATGAAGCATCTCTGGATAATGATGTTTCTGAAGTACTGAAAGTACCTTTGCACTAGTGAGTGATGCATGTGTTGCTAAACTGATGCGGTGTCATTCCTGCACTGTGAACGGGTCCGATGCGGTGTCACTCCTGCACTATGAACGGCTCTGATGCGGTGTCACTCCCGCACTGTGAACGGCTCTGATGCGGTGTCACTCCCGCACTGTGAACGGCTCTGATGCGGTGTCACTCCCGCACTGTGAACGGCTCTGATGCGGTGTCACTCCCGCACTGTGAACGGCTCTGATGCGGTGTCACTCCCGCACTGTGAACAGCTCTGATGCGGTGTCACTCCCGCACTGTGAACAGCTCTGATGCGGTGTCACTCCCGCACTGTGAACAGCTCTGATGCGGTGTCACTCCCGCACTGTGAACGGATCTGATGCGGTGTTACTCCTGCACTATGAACGGATCTGATGCGGTGTTACTCCTGCACTATGAACGGATCTGATGCGGTGTCACTCCCGCACTGTGAACGGATCTGATGCAGTGTCACTCCCGCACTGTGAACGGATCTGATGCGGTGTTACTCCTGCACTGTGAACGGATCTGATGCGGTGTCACTCCTAAACTGTGGTGTGGGCAAGGCAGACAATCTTACTTGGAAAAGGTGCGGGACACTTTCTCGGAGTGGCAGTACACCGTATGGAAGAGCCAGGAGAAACATAGGCACAGCACAGCACCCAGAAAGAACATCCCGAACACCACCTTCTCCTGCAGGGGCGCCATGAAGTAGACATTGGGGCGCAGCATTGTCAGGATACCCAGGCACAGGAACAGGATCAGACCTGAGGAAGCAGATTAAATGATGTTTAGCCTTAAAGGATGGGCAGAGGCAGAGAAAATCAAGGTGATCGTAGGGGAGACTGGGAGAGGAGTGAGAAAGAGAGGATAGCAAGATAACAGAGAAAACTGAGAACGTGAGGTGAAAGGTCAAGGTGGATGAGCATGGGGCTACGTGACTGTGTCTGGGGCAGTGCTTTGAGGCTCACCAAGCAGGTGTGTCCAGATGTTGCCGGTCTCGGTGTGGATCCTGAAGATGCTGCCGAAGCAGGCCCGGAAGGAAGGCATGGGCGGCCGGTGCCCGTGCAGCAGGTAGTCATTGTCCTTCAGCCACTCCGGCAGCACATGGTATGGGATCACCCTCCAGCGTCCTTCCCACATCTGCAAAACACAGCCATTATTAGCAGGAACACTGGGACACTGCATTTACACTGAAGTCCCGCTCAGTAAGCTTTCAGTGCAAAACATGACATTGTGCAATGAAAACATTACAATCATAAGTCAAGGTAACCTCACTGAGCATTAACCCAATCCTGCGTTAGGGTTATACCCAATGCAGCATGTAGACTTGAGCAGCCCAGGACAGGCTGCTGTGGGATGTTTTGCCACTCAAGCTGCGTAGCTGTAGTCAGCAGGTAAAGGCTGGCTGGAAGTGGCCGACACCCGTTGAAGGGCAAGCCCTCACAAAAACAAGACTTTATGTTGTGCCGTTGTAATCCTAGTACTGTGTTTTCTTGCATTGCCACACAGGAAATGGATGTTTCTAGAGAGGCCCGCAGGAAAGGAAAAACCGTTGGCTCAAGCCCTTTGTTAATGTGTGGCGGAGAAAGAAGCCTGCCCTCAACCTGCATTAGAGGAGTTTGTTTGAATTAAAGGAGATTTCTTCACACTTTACACTTCAATAGCCCCACCACTTGGCTGAGACAGCAGTCAGCACAACTCTCACCACTTTTCACACATATGTTCTTCAGTCAGGACGGGCACGGGCCAAACAGAATCCACTGGTGAATAAGTGAATTAAACACTTCAAAATTCTGTCCTGACAATAAATGTTCTCTGGCCCACACAAATGTCACTTTTGTCTCTCATCTGTTAATGCTACCCCTGAACAATCTCCAAACATGCAGTTCATTTTCAATGCAGACAGAGCCTCAGTTGAAGTTAGGGCTATTTCTTCCTGGCCTGTGCTGTAGACAGTCTCAGGAAAGAGCAGTGATTCCTTTGCTTTCTAGGATGTGACCTATCCCTGTCAGAGCAGTGATTTCTGGTTCCTCCGGACTAGTCTGCCGATTGCTGAAGCCGAACATCTCATTCTCTGGGCGGCTTCTCTCAAACTGAGGCCACTATCAATTATTCTGATCGCAATTTAGCGGTCTCCATTACTCAAGCAGGGGATCTTTTTCTGTGCTTGTATACATTAAAACAATATGTTTTCAACGTCTAGTCATACAAGTCCTTAAATCAATTAATTTCAGCAATTTCAAAAGCTCTTTGTGAAAGCTGTAGAAAGCTTTATATGAAATCTCATGACTTGAGTTCAGTATCGTGTTCTACCAAAGAACAATATTACTTAATCAACACCTCTGTCTGCACACTGTTTGAAATTTAAATAACATTATGCATGTGCCCATCATGACACTGACTTAAAATCTGATCATCCAAAACTCTCTTGATACGTGTTTACTTTTAAAAGCGGCAGAATAGTATACTCCCCAGGTGGGAATCTATGGAACATTCAGTCTTTGCTGGGCAACACGCTTAGCTTGGGCACAAAGCTCTCTGAGATACTGCATGTAGGCTTGAGACATGGAAAAGTTGCTTGAGCACAAATCAGAGCACGTGTGTGAGGCTTCTGGCACTGCTTGTTCTCATTAAAGCTGAGTGCCCGTCATGTGGGCACTGGTTCAAGCACACCCAGCCTGGTGCCAGCACGGCACCGACTGCCTACCTTGTACACAAACTCCTCCATCTTCTCCATGGCATGATGGGCCTGCAGCGGCAGTGTAATCACTCTCACTCCTTCCTCCTCCTCCTCCTCTTCCTCCTCAGGGCAGGCTGCTGCCCCTGCTGGCCCCTGCAGAGGCACAAAGCCACATTAGCCCCTGCAAGCAGGCAAGTGATCCTTACAACGGTTTACTATGGTGAACGTGGGCCTTATTTCTCCCTTAATCCGACTAGTAATATGATCAGATCCCACTCCTCCATTTGATCTGCTGTGTGGCGGAGCTGCTGCTGGAGCAAAATGGCAGTCAGGCCCAGGTGGATGCTACACTTCAATGGTGGGATTCTGTCTCCCACCTATATGTACAGTACTTTGAGATCCTTTGGGATGAATGCAAGCAATTACTGCTATTTCTGCAACCTTCCCCCTACTTTTACCATTCTTGTAATAATCCACTCACTCCGAACTGTCAACCCCACAGACTGTAGGATTAATATAGTACAAGCCGGTGGACACGTGTGTCACCTAAAAGGAAGCTCATTTAAGATGGAAAACTCTGTACACAAAGAGTTGTGGGAGTCTGGTACAAGCTACCCAGTCATGCTGTTCAACCCGATATACCCAAAACAGCTAGATGAGATCCTCACATTAATTAGTTAAGAGCAGGTTAACTAGTTAACTAGCAAAAGTTAGCTGGCCTCCTGTCATCTGTAACAGTCCTCAAGCTTCTATCAAGGAGATACTGGGTACAGTTTGTTGTTCATCCTGTTCTGGATGCCGACTACGCCCCTTCCTCTTTCATGTTGCATCGTCGTGTGTGGTCTCACCAATTTTCTGCTCCTGATTTCAGTTGCATTACTATTTGCCAGATGTCCTCACTAAAGGCATGCCCATGTCTATGTTGTATTGTGTTTTCCCACAATCCCCTTTGCATTACAATTCTATCCATCTGGCACTGAAGGAGGAGAAACCTGTTTAGACATGTCATATGCAAGCAGAGAGCTGTGTGCTGCTTAGCTGTTGTGTCAGGGACCTTTCAACACCAGTCACTGGTAAAGTGATGGTCTGAATCTGCTCAGCTACTTCTGGGCGGAGTACATCTTTGCTAAAGGCCTTTTGTGTTTTTTACGTTCCCCTCAATCAGAGAGGCGTGGATCAGAAAAAAGATCAGAATTGAACCTCCCCCTATGATAAAACTCTGATTCTTATCAGTCTATACTAAAAACACAAATAAAATACAAGCAAAACACCAGACCCGTATGGAAGCTTATTAGAGCCACGGAGAAAAATATATTTTTTGTGTTCATATAAGATTGTGCTGCTTTTAAACTTGAAACCTTTTGCATTTGTAAGAGACAGTATTGCATTTAAACGAGCTAACATACAGCTCAAATGTGATTAATATGTGAACAATACTGTTATTGTTGGTTAATTGTTGACTCTTTAAGCATAAAGCCCTCAAAGGTTTTTGGACTACACTATGCTCATATCAAATCCATTTGAATTTGTAATAAAAAAGCAAAATGCAGGAAACATGTCATTTAAAGGAAGAAGAAACAGTATTTCTGTGTCCATTGGCAAATGTAAATGCAAATGGAATGTAAAAATGATAGGGGAATGCCAAAACAAAAACAGGACGGCACACAACCCATGATACAGTTGTTAGTACATCGTTGGCTTGGTCTACCAATGATTACCAACAATAATACCAGTTACAGTAAGCCAGCAATAGGTAGACGTCTTACTGTCAAGTCATCATAAATGTATTCCGTTCAATGTTTACAGAGAAGGCAAAAACCTATGTACAGTTCCTTTTTTTCTGCAGTTTTACATGTAGAATAACATGTTTGGAAAGCCACGTGATTTCTACTTTTCACAGAAACGGCAAAACCGAGACTCTTTTAACCCAGGAATGCTCACTAGCAAGGAGTTCTACTTCATGTATACAAAAAGAACTCCACGCGCTCCTGTCGCTTAATTCTTTTGTGCAAAAAGGAGTGTCACCATATTCTTCTGTTCTTAAAGTCCATGCTAGTGTGTATGGGACAATACTATTGTATATATATATATTGCGACATTATAGCAGGCGATATTGTTCGCAAATTAATTATCCCGTTTTAAGGCAATGTTTACTTGTATAAACTCAGAAAAGTTTTTAGTTTAAATGCAAGACTGTGTTAAACTTTTTTTTTCCTCTGTGGCGCAAAAAAGCTTCCGTAGACCTGAGGAGCTGTATATAAAACGCACTGGGAAGTTGTGTTCAGTCACACAGTTAGCTTCGCTAGCTTTCTCTGACTGGAGCTCCAGTGTCTGAGACCCTCTGCATCTCCCTCCCCCCCCCCAGGTCCAGAGGACTCACCCCAGCTGTGGCCCCCTGTGCCTTGCCTGGCCCCCCGGACTCCTCCAGCAGGGGGCCCAGCTCTGTCAGCTCCACATCCTCGGGGGCGCGGCACACCTCGGTGATACGGCACTCTTCATCGCTTGCCGAGCCGTTCCTGGCCGACATGGGGAGATCGCCCTCTTGCCTGGCCTGACCGCTGTGCCCCACGTACAGGGCACCCTTTCTTGCTGCGGACAGACACAGACACACAGCAAGATCACAACCCCTGCCGCCACGCCACTGACACATCAGCCCTGGTCGGCCACAACAGGGACCCCAGATGGCCAATGAGATGCACTGCTTCCACATCCACACTTAATTGATCAACCGGAGCTAACATGGTATTTTATTCCCACGTTTCTGGGAGTATCCATTTACTGTACTAGTGATGGGGCAGAAAATTGCCCAGAATGGTCTCAAACGGCTTTGTGACCAGTGTCTTCTCTTCTCTGTGCTTTGAATGTTGGGATCTCGGAGGCCGAGAACAAGAGTAAGCATTTTTTCGAATAAAGGTTTCGTTTCCTGAAGTGGTGTCTGACTCCTCCAGTCCAGTTCCAGACTCTTGTAGAATCTATGCCAAGGGGCACTGAAGCTGCACTGGTGGGACATGGTGGCCTAACACCCTGTTAATACACTTTATATTGGCGTTTTCTCTATTTTGACTTACTGTGCTATATATCAGCACATATTCAAGGTTCTAGTCTTTGTATTAAATATGTAAGGAATATTTAAACAGATACTTAAACCATACAGCTCTGTATCGGTGACCAAACTCCCTCAAGGTCTGTTAAAGTAAAATAAGAACTGACTTTGTAAAAGAAACGGTAATTGGTCATCTCCTAACAGAACAGAACATAAACCCCTTGAGCGTGAAAAAACCCAACTCACAACTCCAATACTTTGAATTGCAGTTAATGGTGATAAAAACATGTACTGCACCCAGAGCACAATGAATACAAAGAGCTATATACAGATGTAGCTAAGACTCTCTTTTAAAGAGAGGTATGATGCTGTCAAATAAACGCTGCCAAAGAGCTACCAAGCACAAAACGGAGCAGACACAAACATGCCAACGTACCTGGTGGAGCTGAACACGGAAAACCAGACAATTCCACGGCGCTCATTCTAAAGTGGCGGGGCTGTGTGGGCATCTAATGCATTTATAGTCCCAAAGTGGCAAGTGAGCAGTCAGAGAACAAACGTCACACATTAACGTCATTCTACAAAGCAAAGCTTAAAGCTTCTTTTGACCCACAAACCATCAAGGTCATCGCTGCCAACAACGTACAGGCCGATAAGATGACAGCTGAAACGGGCAAGTCTCCGCATCAGAAATAAGAAGCACGGACGTAGCTGGGGGCTTTGTTTATGCTGGAATTGCACATGTTGTACTTTGCTCCCATTCTTCTTTTCAAACACATAAACATTCACCCACAACTGCCAAACTGTCCTGTCTGAGGCTGCATACGCTGTCTGGACTGAAGCTGCACTCCAGCATTGGGCTTTTAAGGGACAAAGCCAGATTTGGAAAATGTATCACCTTGGGGGTGGGGGATTCAACCTCAGTAAATCCCCCAAGAGTGTGCTGCGACTATAGAAGTCCTCTAAGGTCGACGCTTTGTTTTTATTAAAGTGTCTAATTAATCTTTACTCTCACCTCCTGAGTGTATACAGACAGCACTGAGTAAAAGAAAACTCAGCTTATTACTGTACAGTCATATTATAAGTTTATTACATATTACACTGTACAGTGTACATATGGTGTAAAAATAACAATAAATCCATCTATTTCCTAACTGCTTTGTCCAATACAGGGTCACTGTGGAGCTGTAGTCTCTCCCAGCAAGCAATGGGCTCAAGGCAGGATACACCCTGAACAGGACACCAGTCCATCGCAGGGCAGGCAGACAGACATACACTCACACCAGGGCCACTTTCCCCTGAAGCCAATTAACCCTACCAGTAGGTCTTTGGACTGAAAGAAGATACCAGAGCACCTGGAGGAAACCCACACAACCAAAGGGAGAATATACACACAGATTATCCCCCTGGTCCAGAATTGAACCCAGGTCCCCAGAGCTGAGTCAGCAACACTAACCACTGCGCCACTGTGCAGCTCAGGAACAAGACAAAGAAGCAAACATCTTGGAGAGCATTTGCAGATTGATCCAAAAATCAGGAAACCAGACAATATTTCCAGCACAGAATTAACATCCACACAGCACAGAAATAGGCTTCTGTTTTAATAACAATGCTTATTCTGATTTCCACCGTCGATCACAGTCACGACCTTAAGAGCTATCATCTAAATAATACAGAAATAAATGACCAATCTGACTTGAGCGAGTAGGACCAGTAAAGACTTCAAAGGGAATAACTGGGTTCGGTCTGGGGGTACAGTATTCGTCACATGCCGGACAGTCAGAGCTAGGATCAGTCACATCTAAAACATATCACTGCTCAATAGGTATGCTTCAATCGACGGCATGGATTAGTGAACAACGCTCTGTCTGTAGAGGGCACCAATGCAGTATTAAGCCGGCGACTGCCTACTATATGTTATTATACTTGTGTCACGCAGCTGCACAAACTGCAGATGCCTGACACTCCGAGGGCAACTTCGCTCAGCAGATGCGACGGCGATTTTCCTTCTCAGATCCACGGATATTCCCACCCGAAAGGCCGGATGGTGGCTTTTGTGTTGGCTCGGCGAGATCCGGCCGCCTGCCCCGCACCGATCCAGGGAGACCAGCTCGGTTGGGAGCCGGAGAGCCTCGGCACCCGAACGGAACCTCCTGACACCGGAACCGAGCTTAGCGCGCGCCCGGTGCCTGGAAACCCGTCACTTTCCGAACATGCCCCGGCGGCCAACCTCAACTCCAAACTGCCAAGATCTGAACCCGAACCCACGAAAGCCGCTTGTGTAACTCAGGAACAACAGACCGACGTGTGCGCGCTTGAATGCCCGGGGCTGAAACCAACATCGGACGGCGAACCCGCCGGTTTCCTCCGCTTCTCAGCAGAGTTCGGAAAACCCTGTCCCGTCTTACCTGATTCTACCCGACCGGACGCCGATTCCGACCCAAACTACAGGTCGCTTCTTCCGGCTTCCTGGGAAAACAACAAGCCCGGCGAGGAAACGAAGAGGCTTCTCTCTGCGCAGGCTCCGAAACGCCGAAGGCCCAGTAGCGCCACCTGCTGCCCGACGCGGAGGGCGACGCTTCAAACGTCCCGTACGGTTGTTTTCAAGACCTGCTACGTGCCTTGTGGCCACGCAGATTCACCAAGCTAACTTCAGCGGATGGGAGCTCAACGGAAACGAAAGAAAAAAAAAACACACAGATTATAATCAGCAGGTTAATATTAACATCCAGTGAATCCTCACATCATAAATTTGGTTTTGAAAATTACTTTTTTTGAATAATGTTAAAACTCTAAATAAAAACCCGTTTAGGGGTTTAGTAGCTAATTTTTTCGAGGATCTCATCCAGGCGTTTCTTGCAGAAGCTAATATATCGGCTTCAACAAAAGGGCTGAGCTGCTTGTTCCAGACCCCCACTACCCTTTGTGTAAATGTGTGCCTTCTTTTCTTTGTTTAAAGGCACTTTAGCTTAGTTTTCTTTTGTCTTATGCTTTTGTCAAAGCCCCTGGTGATTTTGAACACTTGAATCATGTACCCCTCGTCGTTTTCTCTGTTAACAACTTAAACTATTTTAGCACAAATAATTTTGCCTGTCCCAGTAGAACTGACAATGGGAGCGTATCCGGTTGTTCTTCTTCGGTCTGAAAGACTTCTAAAGTAGCAATATCTCCTGAAACCCCTTATCTGTACTGGCCTCTTTCCATTAACCAGTCCAAAGACATCGTTTACTTTGCTTACCTTCTCCCTAAAACTTAAGAATTCATATTTTATGTAGAATTTTATTAAAATATTTCTGAAAATATAAATATATTTACAGCTCTATTTGTAATCATACAGTTGTAGCTTGTTCAAAAGAACTATAACAGGTTAAACTAGATTCGATTCAATTCAATTCAATTTTATTTGTCATTATACTTACACAGGGATAAAAGTATAAAGTGTTTCTCATTATTCTCTCAGGTGCAGTTTATATAGAACAGACAAGACAATAGACAGGAAATACAATTACAATAACAATAACAATGTAAACAACGAGATGGTACAGTGTAATAGTACCCATATACTAGATCTGCCTTTTCCACGTCGACATTATCTAATAAAATCTGTTTCCTCACACTCTGCTCTCGTTCCAATTCAAACAGGAACGTGACTGAATTGTTTCTGGCTGTTTTAAGGGACACACAGTAACGGGTATTACCGGTTTGACAACCGGTTCTGCAATTGAATTGTTTTTACTAATAATGTACAATGGTATTTTATAGATTTTCAATGTGAAAAACGTGACATGTTTAGCATTTATCTACAATTTAATTGTACATTTAATGTTATTATATCGGGTCGTATGTATATAGTATATAGTATGTGAAATTACAGTGAATTAACTGGCGATCCCAATTGTACAATGTGTGACTGTTACCTTTATTGCTAGGTATTATGCCATAATTGTCTTATTTTCTTTCGGATTTAAATATATGTTAAGCTTTTTATTACGCAAGGTGAGGATTCCGGACGGAATCGTCACGAAGAACAGTTCTTTAAGCGTTACCGTAATAGGCTGTAACTAAGTTTTTCCGATATCAGTGCATATGCCCGAATGATCTGATTGCTTGTCTTATTAATTACTGAGTGAATACACATGCATTTTAATTACTGTCGTGGAGCTTTCACTTGTATTTGAGCTGAAGACTTACGTTGAAGTACAGAGAGTGAGACTACACACTTGCAATTTTGTAATCTGGAACCCGTATTTACTGTTCTCATAATTACATCTGTTTATGGACGTGGTTTTCTGGAGGGGCATCGTGTTGTTTCTGAGCGTTATAGTTTTGGAATCTAGTTTGAGAAGCTGCGCTTCCCGTCTGTTTTCACTGCGCTACGGCGGACCTTGCAGCTATAGGGTCTGGTATAGGCTTAAATTTAAGGTTTAATAGTGCGTAACTACTATAGGGAAATAAACTAGTGAGGGAGTTCTGCTGGAGCATTGCATGGCAGGAGATTTCGAAAAATGGGTATCCC
The DNA here is from genome assembly GCF_040954835.1 of Lepisosteus oculatus. Classification (NCBI taxonomy): domain Eukaryota; kingdom Metazoa; phylum Chordata; class Actinopteri; order Semionotiformes; family Lepisosteidae; genus Lepisosteus; species Lepisosteus oculatus. The sequence goes on from NC_090700.1 coordinate 30,422,290, forward strand.
ATCGAAATTATTTGTCTTACACTCACTAAACGAAGAAGCAAAACGAACAGTCCAGTCACCCTAATAGCGTTATGAGTCTTTTTTTATATAAATTGCCCAGAGTAACTCTCGCCTATCGAAAGTGTTCTGTATTGATAATCAGCTCTTCTCGTTAATTAGAAAAAAAAAAAACAACTTTAGCTCTTGTCCTGCAGGCGACGGGCCACACGCAGAACATCTGTGTACCGCCGCAAGATGAAACCCTCAGCACCGTTTTCAAGGATTTCTCTTTGGCTGCCCCGTACGCCTGTCAGAGGCAGAAGGTTTAATTTACTCAGCTTTGTCTGCCCGGAGCAGAAATTACGCGTGGGCACCCGGGGGATAAAATAAATCTTCCCGATGCACTTCATCCGCTACTGCAAAGAGACCGGCGCGCGCGAGTTCACCTTCACCCGCAACCTGACCCGCAAAGTAGCGTGACGCTAGCTACATTAAGCGACTCTAGCTTGTCAGCACCTTTCAAAATAAAAGCCACCTAAACAGATATTTAAAAACTCAGTTTGAATCCGGGTCGGATCGCATTCAGAGCCGACAGACTTGGCTTCTTCGAGCGCGCCCTGCTGGAGTTCCTCAGGATCACCGAGACCTGCATCACGACCGGGGAAATGACAGAACGGTTCCTCTCTGCACCCAAAGAGAGCGAGACCCAAACCCGTGTGTGTTCATTTCAAGTGAAGAAAATACAGTGTTAACATAATGCTGCCTCCACCGTGCTTGTCCGAAGGGATGGTGTTGAGTTTGCACCAAAGACAACGCTTTGCATTTATACCTTAGGCCAGCAGCCATATCAGCCTGCAACTCTCAACTGGCAGTCCCCTGAAGCTCAGCAGGCGTGAGCCTGGTCATTACCTGTATTGTAGACCTCCTGGGAAAAACTAAGGTTGCTGCTGGAAGAGGTATTAGTGGGGCTAGTAGTAATGCTTGCCCTGCAGTCTGTGTGGGTCCTAATGCCCCAGTATAGTGACAGGGACACTATACTGTAGAAAGGCGCTGTCCTTTAGATGAGATGTAAAACTGAGGCCCTGATTTAAAAATCCAGGATCTTAAGGATATTACCCTGGCTTCCTGGCCAAATTTCCCATTGGCCTTTACCAGTCATGGCCTCCTAACAATCCCCATTTATGAATCATCACTCTGTTCTCCTCCCCACCGATAGCTGGTGTGTAGTGAGCGTGCTGGCACACTATGGCTGCCATCGCATCCAGGTGGATGCTGCACATTTGTTGTGGTGGAGGGGAGTCCCCATTACCTGTAAAACGCTTTGAGTGGAGTGTCCAGAAAGTGTAAGTGTAAGCAATTATTATTAAATCAAAAGAACAATTTGTGTCTCGTCTGACCACAACAACTTTAGCCACATGTTTGCAGCATCACCACTTGAATATTGTAACGCTTACGGCCGACAGGCACTGTGTAAGAGCCGGCGTACCAGAGCAGGTGACGTCACCGCCCTTCCCTGTGATAGCAGGACTACAGCTACTGGGCTGTAGAGAGATCTCTCTTTAGCTCACGGGGCTAGGTCGCTGCAGAGAGACGCGGAAGTCCCGGGTTCGAGCCTCCAGTCGGGATGGGGCCGACCAGATGCGGCAAGGGCGCCCGCCTGAGCCCCCGTTACGTTACATTGGTGTCAGAGCGGGGTGGGATAGCCCTTCGCCGGGAACGGCGATTTAAGCAGGGGAGAGTGTAACGCTTACGGCCGACAGGCACTGTGTAAGAGCCGGCGTACCAGAGCAGGTGATGTCACCGCCCTTCCCTGTGATAGCAGGACTACAGCTACTGGGCTGTAGAGAGATCTCTCTTTAGCTCACGGGGCTGGGCTCTTGAGCCCCCGTTGCGTTACAATATGTTGTTGCAAGCTCCATGCAGGGTTATGGATGGGTTTGCCGGCTAACAGAGGTCAGTTTTGTGTACTGATGGGGATATTGTTGGCTTTTGGATATTTATTGCCATCTGAGACATAGAACTCTGCAGCTCTTTCAAAGTTGGCCTTACAGTACTCTCCCTCCCCTGATTCCTCCTTGACCAGTTGCTAAGTTAGGAGGGACGATCTGATCTAGGCAGTGTCTGGGTAGTGAAATACAACTTTCACTCAGTAACAAACTTCAACCGTGCTCAGATGTATCGTCAGCAAACGCTTTTGAAGAGTATTAAAAAATATTTCTAATCTTTTCCCTTTCTAAAACTTTATCCTCGAGATGGTCTAAAAAGTTGCTTTGTTTTAATGTTTGAACCTTTGCTTGAAATTCACTACCTGACTGGGGGACCTCAAAGAGACGGATGTATTTATTCTGAAAGATTTTGATTATTTATGGAGTTTATAAGGTGTTAAATGTACTTCTGAGGTCCCGGTGTTACTGTAAGCTTAAAATCATCTCCTGCAATTGTTTTTTATTTGCCCTAAATTAATTTTGTTAAAGACGTATCTGTAGTTGTCAGATTTACAATTATAAGAACATCAACAATTCTACAAAAATAAAGGGGAGCATTTGTTTTATTCTTGAAGCTAATTGAACCCAGAATTAATCCAGTCTTTTTCTCAAAGAAGCAAAGGTATCACCGTCAACTGTACGGCTGGGTAGCTTGTTCCACTCTCCCATCACTCTTTGTGTTAAGTTGTACCTCCTGCTCCATTTTAATAGGACTTCCCTGCTGTGCTCAAATTTTCAACTAGCCTACAACTGTTAATAGTAGTGACATATTCCACCACACATCCTCCTGTTTTGGAATAATAGGTTATGTGTAGGGCTGCTTGCTCATTATGACGATTATGATCATTATTAACTGAGCCAACCTCTGGACAGTCCACAGTAAATTAAACAAGACGATACAATGTAAGTCTCGTACTGTACAGCTATAAACCTTAGTGCCTGACCGTAGTATTAGAAAGGTGATCTTGAGAGGCCGAGGTGCAAGAGCAAGGGTTAGTACACCTTCTAAGCAGACAGCTCTACAATGCTACAACACACCTGCTCCCAAAATAACAGAACTGGCCCATTCCTCACTGTGCCTAATGCAATTGACAATTATCCTGGTATATGTAAAAGTTTATTCCATGCTGAAAAGAGAAGACAAGAAGGGGAGGACCCCACCGCCAAAATGTTATCTTCTCTTTTCAGCATGGAATAAACCTTTACTTGTTCCTTTGCAGCCTACGCATGCTGACACAGCTCCCTGCTTGAACTTATCCTGATATATGATCCATCATGCCAAGCTCACAGCTATGGGGCACAAACGTGTGCGTTTGGTCGCTCTCTAGATGAAGTTGCATAATGAAGGCTTTATGCATATTTTATTGATCACTTTTGCAATAAATTACAGTTCTGTAGAATAAGCATCTGTGGAAATTTAGCAGAGTTGAGATCAGGTTAAGGTCTAGGCTGAGTTATTAATTTTCTACTGAGTCAACATTATGAATGAGTCGACAGGTGGTCTTTACACAGAGAGTTGAGGGAGTATGAATCGGCTGAACCGCCGATACCCCTTTCAAGCAACGTCTGAATGAGATTCGGAGATCAAACCTGTGATCTAACTAGCAATCAGGCTACACTAGTCAAACACTCTCCTGTCCCCTGTCCTTATATGTTACTGTTCTGCTCCAAGCGTAGTATGTGTAAAGTACTGAACAGTACAAAGAAATCACAACAAAACCAACCACATTTGAGCATTCAAACATTTTATTATGGCATGACGCCAGAAAAACAAAAGGCACCTTTGTCATCACTGAGGCACAGCCTTGATGGCAGCTTCCATTGCCAGGCTGAGATCAATCACCTAGCTGCCATCTCAATCGGTTTTAGAAATTAGAGCCACGACTACTATTGAAACAGATTTCCAAAAGCACTATACCACCTAGTTTTACCAGTAAGACAGCGAGCCACTCAGATCAATCACTAGTGACCGCAGTGTTCATGAAACTGCTGGTTTCTTTAAAAAAAAAATATCCTTACAACATTTATTCTGTAGTTCCACACCTCAGACAGCACAGAATCAACATCCAGAAACACCAGGATTTGAAAATGTGTGGGATTAACACAGCAGTTTTAAGGAACTGAAGAGAAGGTGCATAGTCGATCGATAAATGGGATAGTCAAAGCACTGAGCTCAGTGAGAGGCTTACACATTAGGTAAATTATGGACGTAGATTACTATTATCCACCCAGAGCAACAAAAAACCTCAGTGCGCGTGTCATTTTCTCATCCTATCACTCATTCTTAGTACTGACCCATGTTTTGTGAGCGGCGGCAAACAATTTAAGAAAAAGTGTCCAGCTGGCAGGATGAGAAGCCTATCATGCTTTTGCGCTCCTCGAGAAACGACTCCAAGCATGACCTGTGTACCTTCTAATGAGCCACATCCACAACAGGATCCCTTGCTCACACTGCAGTGCTAAGGAAAAAAAGAGCTCAAGCACAGCGCAGTTCAGACATGTACAGACAGACGTTACTGACCTTCAGTCCATCATGCCCAAGACACCGTGCCAGTTTTAACTAAAGCAGAAACCCGTGTCCTGAGTGCAGGACACACATTTCTGGGCAGTATTATTTAATTCAGGTGCATATATGTTTGCAAAGCTTTTACTACGAAACCCTCTCCAGATCACTGAGACAAGCTTCTGGAAACACCACGACAGCTCTGGGATGAAGAATCTGCTCTGACTCGGAGGAAAGAGGCTGTGATTCTCTCATACCTCACCACAGGAGGGCCCCACCATCTAGAAACACTTGTGTGCCAGTACTCTTCTCAGATTCCTAAAAATGTGCCTTTCAACATCTAGCGTCGCGTCGGGAAGTGGTCTTGTTCCAAAGCAGAATTTTGTGAATGAGTACCCAACCTTCCAGTCTCTCCTCTGCGCTGCCCCCCGTGCAACACTACAGAGGATGCAGGGAAACTCCAAACGACCTCCGTTTTGAATGACCACATGGACCTTTGGGTTCAAGCCCCAGAGCAGAGCGGTTTTGCAGAACTATGGAATATTAAAAACGATAAAACAGAAAAATGACCCATCACCAACAGGCGCAGGCTTCGCCCTGCTTGAGCTGCCCTTAACGCCAGGCGCCACCCAGCTAAAAAGATGACAGAACAGCAGAAGAAAGTCAGCAGAGATGGTGGGGGGTGGGGTGGGATGGGTAGGATGGCTGCAGCTTAAAACACAGACTAGAGTTTGGAAATCCACAGAACATCCGACAGGTGAAAATCCCCCCCGGCACATTTCTCCATACTTTAAAAAAAGGCCCTTTTAACAGTAAACATTACAGATGTGTTGTGATTAATGCCCTGCTGTGGTTAGTGGAGGCCCGGAGTCTAGTAGGTGAAGCGCTGAGCTTGCCGGTAACCCAGCTTGTCCAGGCTGGGGTTGCAGGCGAACTGGATCATGGGCGGCGGGCCGCATATCAGCACCAGGGTGTCGTCGCTGGGAGGGGGGAGGTGCTGCTGGATCATGTCGGCGCTGATAAAGCCCTGGCTGAAGTCCCAGACTGAGAGGAGGGGGAGGAGCAGAGAGACGGGGCTCAGCGGGCGGAGAGACGATCCCTGGTGGCATCAGCGTGCCCTCAGGACACTTCGAGGAAGGATGGGATTTGAATGGAACGAGTACAGTGATTAAGCCCTTGTTGCTTACTGTTTATACCAGTGACCTTCACGGCATAAGATTACAATTCCTGAAAGTCCCTGGTGACTGCAGAAGGGAGCACATACCCCGTTTCTGCAAATTGTCTGTGCATGTGAAGATATCAGTGGGCTATGTTTCCTGCCACTGCCTCCCTCCATGAAAACATGTGCGGAATATTGTTAAAATGTAATGTGTAAACTAAACGTGTAAAACCAGTGCGAGCACTTACAATACTGTATTAAAATGGCAAGACTGAAGAAATGAACTTGACAAAATCCACAGCTGACTGTACTGGTGTGCTGTGATTGGTTGGGTCATCAAGTTATCTTGCAGGATCTAGTGCCACAGTGGTACTGTGATGCCGAGCTCTAAAAAAGCATATACAATCAAAGGCTAAGCGCACAGATCCTGATGCTGCTTATGACAGGATTCTAGTGAACAAGATCTTGCATCTTATGTCCTCAATGTTTTATTTTTTTGCAGTGCCCTATTATGGTAAAATGACTGACCCTCACGGTTCAGACCAGCAATGCTCGTGAGCGGTTTGCCTGCCCACATCGGGTGTAGGAACACTAGATCAGTTTGCTCCGGGATGTAGAATCAATATTGATCTCAGCAAATGTGGGGCACTTCATTTACCTGTTGCAACTTTACAATCCCATCTTATCTCAAAGCCTCTTGAGAATTGCAGGCCATACTCTCACTGTTTCAGAGTGCTGCCCTGCTGTCTTTTTGTTCAAATGATGGGACAGCAATGTCAGGAGTGAACAGCAGAGGGAGCTGTAGGCCTCTGAGACAGTAAGAGATATTAGCTGCTCTGCCAGCAGAGTATTATTAATTAGGAACAATACCGGAAAGTAACACCTGTTGTAATGCACACTAAATCACAAATGATCCTGAAACAAACACAAACAGGAAAAATACATAACAGCAAATTGTGATCATTTCCAATATCACCAACATTATCAGTGTGGGAAAATTATGTTAATTACTCATTATTTAGTATTGAATAGTGCATTGTAAAACATCAGTCATGGTCTCTGAGCCACACTCCAAACACTGACCCGCTGCCCTGCCTACCTTCAGGAGCCCTGTCCACAGTGAACCAGAGCTTGAAGCGCTCTGGGTGTCGGACCTGGATCTCCTCCAGCTCGTCCTGAAGCAGAATGTCCTTCTCCGTCTGCCGGTCAGACACACAACCAGTTAGACGCCATCGAGAAGTGCCCCAGTGCCCCATGCTGCCCCCTGCAGTGCTCTGGAGGCTACTGACAGGAAGCTGCTGTTCTACTGCAAATCCCACAGCTCCCCCTCCCCCCCAAAAAAACTGACAATATCCCTCACACCCCCTCCACAAATCTAACAGCTTGTGCTCAAGCATGCAGTACAGATAATCGGTGACTCCAATCTGCAATTATTAACAGTCTCAGTGGGGGGTTTTAATACATGAGCCAGGTGAGCTACACCTTCACTAAGGTTGGGTCCTCCTCCTTGCTGACCACTTCAATGTCTCCCTCAGACCTGTTTGCAGAATGTGACACGGCACCACTAGGAGCACACTTGTACGGCAGTCTGAGACACGTCTGAATGCTCAGGGCAAACCCCTCCTCATTGCTTTGTCAGCTCCAGCGAGCTTGAGAGCTGCTGACACCTGCCGAATGGCCAGTCGAAATCTCTAAGTGCTGGCAATGGGGGTGTTGGCTTCCACTGAGCACTGGCTGGCTCAGCAGGAGCCCGTGCCTCTGCACAGTGTCGAGACAGCCCTGGGGCTGCAGGAGGGGGGGGTCTCTATGGAAGCCAGTGGGTGCTGCCATGGAGGAGTGGGCGGAGATGTGCATTAAAGCGGGGTACGGTGTACGGGGGGGACAGGGGGTGCTGACCTGGTTGGCGAAGAGCAGGTGGCAGACAGTTTTGTCAGTGGGGTCCTTCATGATGGCACGGATCAACTGCAACATCGGGGTGATTCCTGCACAGAGAAAAAAAAAACGGAGAGCAATCTGAGAGAACAGCTTACTGCTACACGGTACTTCATGGAGACTGCAAGCACACACAGAACACCGACAAAGACAGAGACCAAAGGGGTCAGAGGGCAAAGTTCACCTGCTGCTGAACGGTGCTCCCCAGAATGCATCACATACTGCCCCACTACCAAACCCAGTGAACACTTAGCGCACATACACATATTACAGGCTGTTAAGTTACTATTTACTCACCTACACCAGGTGTTCCCCAACCATGGTCTTGGATACCCAGACACCTGCCAGTTTGTTTTCCAGCCAAGTTGTGAGTTATGCCATTGATTTTGGAATTGATAAATAGCAGGATTAATCTGAATGTTTTCAGATTGTAAACCTATGAGAGGGAGCCTTTTAACTATTGAATTTCTTAATTAAAAACAAATCCCAAAGTGCAGTTGAAAAAGTACTTCCAAATGTTGAAATCAACTGGCTTATTCATTCAATTAGGTAATTGAGCTCTGCTGAAATGAAAACCAACTCCAGGACAAGGACTGGGAACCCCTGACCTCCACAATCATCCTTTCATGATTAATTCAAGTTTATATTACATCAACCTAATTAAAAACAACAAAGATCCACGTTTTTTCTGAAGTATATTTGAAAGCCATGAGCTTCATGTAACTGTATAAGAAAAATAAGAAAATCTGTGATATCCAGATCAGAACGACGGGACTCCTTAAAACATACCGCACCACAAAACCGGACATCTGAACAGAACACAGCATTTACACCCAGGGCTATAAAGTTTCTAACAAAGTTCCAAAAACATAGTTTCAAGAACCTGCCTATTTTGAAAGCTTTCCAGGATTTGTACCCTGTAAATGAATCTGATCTGTAATATGTCATATTTTTACACAGGAGCTGTTGACAGCTGGATTGATCACGTTGTCAGGCACGCTGGTACAGTACCTGTGCCCCCGGCAATCAGCCCCACAGCGCTGGCGTTCTTGATATCTGGTTGGGACTTCTTATCTGGCTGCACTGCAAACTGACCTGTGAAGTGAACAATGGGGAGATTTGTGAGCCACAGGGACTGTGCTCATCAGTAAAAGCCAGAAAGAATCCCTGTGTGTAACACAACCCCCCCCCCAGAGGCAAACACTCCCACTGCTTTTCCAGAACTCTCATTTTAACCGCTGGAGTCTGGAATTGTAGCCTACAATGTTTATTTTTATATAAACAGGATCCAAGAGGGTGGTAGCTTTTAAAATATTTGTTTTTGCAGTAAGTCAGCGTAGTCTATAAACTTTCAATCAAGATGTGGGCAGTAGACGTCTTCTTACACAAATGTATTTTTTTTTCGCACTGCACCTTCACAAGCAGTAACTATACGTGTGTTTAGGAATTATTTTTAGAAGGCAGGCATAAAAAAAAAAAAACTTGGGCTTAACCTGCTTGGCTAAGGATCAAACCCTGTAAGTGGAGGCCGGGACCCTTGTACAGAGTGAGAAGTTAACCAGGGGCAGCTGTACAGGTGGAGATGGAGTGAAGGAGGGATCCAAAAAGACAATGGAAAGAAGAGAGAAGGGCTTCCTGTGGTCTTTATAGCTTTACAGGAAGTGATGTCACAGAGGATTAGGAGCTAGAGCAGTTGAAGTGAAGAATAAGTCGGTTGCTGACATCCCTCCTGAACATTCATTAAAAACTCCATTTAAAAGTCATGGGTGACAAAATAAACAGGAAATATGAAGAGCCTGAAATTACTTACAAGGTAGTTATAAAGTCTTGCACTCACCTCTGAGAAGAATGCTTTAGATTATGTTCGCTAAATGAGGTTATAATATATATTCTACTAAAAATCAATTAGGGATAAACTGTGGAATGATAATGATAATGTATCAACTGATGCTTTCTGTAGTGATGAGGCTAGGGACAAGATGAATACTACTGCACTATAATTTGCCAGAACCTCCATTTTTTCACCGGTGATTAACAGAATATCTATGGATTTATAAGTGACAGTAGTTATCTCCACCCACCCACCAGCAGTACAGAGAGCAGTACTCTCTGTCCTGCTGGATCACAAGCTCTTGATCACAGCTGTGAACTCTGTGAGCGCTTCTCAGAGATGACTGATAAACACCGCACCTCACACACACCAGAAAGAGGTCCACTGTGGGCGTAATGACCCCATGGGGGTCTTGTGTGTTTCCTCACAGACAGGGGGTGTACTGAGAGGGAGATATTGAGGTCTCAGTACCGTGGCCCTGGTATTCCAGCAGGCCCCCTGGCCCTCTGAAGTCCACCACGTCTCTGATCTGCAGACTCTCCAGGTACTGAGACATCTTGCCTCCTTCCGGGAACTTGGGGTTGACATTCTTGAAGTAGATCTGTGGAGGACAGGGGCCTGATCAAAAGAGCGCCGTGACGTTTTCACAGGAGCTCTGCTTCAGCTGCCACAGCCGCGGAGTTGGCCGTCGGACTTCGGGAAGGGGCGGGTGAGCAGCTGGCGCCCCCCGTTAGAGGTGCGGTCCGTACCTTCACCACCAGGTCCACAAAGCCCTTGTCATCATCGCTGGACACGGGGGTGTAAGGACGCACCACCAGGTTGCCATCAATTCGAGCGGATAGATACACATGCTTCCCTGGAAGAGGCAACATCACACCGTCACATAGCGCACGATATGCCGGACTGTTGAGGAACACGAAGCAAAGACAATGGCAGCTCATGCTACACGAGTAGGCACTAGAGGATACATGCAAATCACACCAAGCTCATATAGGCGTCACGTCTCTATGCCACCTAGTGTGCCCTGTCTTTGTGGTGTTAGTGCCCTGTGGCATTCTGGTACTCTCCTTTTTATGCGTGTACCATATTTCATTACTGCATCCACAATACTCTCACAAGTGCCCTGTGTATGTAGAGTATGTATTTAGTGAATATACGTGAAGCTCCAGAGCTACGTCATCAAGCCCCGTTTTGCTTCAGACCCTTAGGGCCTCTCTCTGAAACAGGGCCACGAGGCGCCTGAAGGGCGTACCGACGGGGAGGCCCAGGATGTGGTCCGGCGTGGGGAGGGCGAAGCGGAACTTCCTGGTGTCGTGACTGATCACCTGCGGAGAAAAGCCACAGTGAGGGGAGCCGCAGCACAGACACCTGGGAAAACAAACACGGACCGTCGCACTGAGCCCGCTGCGCTCTTCCCCCATGGCAGCACCAGACTCCCAGCGAACCAAACACCAGTCCCCTCAAGCAGATTTCCTGAAAATGCACCCCTGTGGGAATACAGTACTTTGGATGCAATGGAATTGAATTATTGAATTAAAACGTTTAAACTGCCGGGAGGGAACGTTAAGTCATGGTCTCCAAAGACCATGCGACATTGTCTCACCTTCGTGGTGCTGTTTTACTGTTGAGAAACACAGTCATGTCAGTTTGTCGAGTGTGCCGAGTTAGTTGGGTGCCCTGCCCTGACTCTAATACGTAACGACAGGCCAACAGCCTTCAAAACACCATGTGCCATTATTTCCCAGTCCTCCATGTCGGTTTCCTGTAAGTCAGGGTTGAAGACATCTGTACGGGCTAATACCTCTTTGTCAATGAGCCTCAGCTGGTACTTGACGTTGGGGTCAAGCAGGGTCACCGGCGCCTTCTTCTTCCTGCCCAGCAGGTAGCTGCCCACGAAGTAGCCCACTGTGGAGAGGACGGCCACCCCCACTGCCACCAGCACCCCTGTGGTCTGGACAAAGAGAGAGAGAAGTGGAGGCAGAAATACAGAGACTGGAGTGAAAACGTTTGCGCTGGAGCCATGAGCGTAACACAAGCAAGAACAGAGCTCATATTACCTACTATTAATAAAACAGATTACATTGTATTGTTCAGGTTTTGCCAGCTGAAGGCTCCATCTGTCTAGAAGGCAACAGTTGGTCCTGGATTTTTCCAGAGTTGTTACTTTGTTCCAAGTAAAGTAAAATTGTATGAACAGATATGAAGCTAAAATCCAACTAAATACCAACAGTATGCTCATATACTTCAGCAGTGTAATTTTGACAAATAAATGACTACACTGCTGTCCGGGAGGAGAGTGGATTCTAGTATTGTTACCAAGGTACCAAAGAACACACAAAGTCCATGTTGGAGAGACAGACGATTCAGTATAGTAGGGTCTGGACATCTGCCAATTAAACATTCAGGAATTCGTTTATTGGTGATTTGGGTTGGCCGAAGGGGTCTTGGAAGAAAAGCAGAAGAGGATGAAATTGAGCCAAAGGTTGTCAAGCACAACTAGTGAGTGAGTCTCTCCCTGCCCCCTGCCCAGGTACCTATTACCCAGCATCTGTGGTCTTGTGTTTGTACTGTAACGATTGCCCCTGTTCTCTGTCCACAGTGATGGTAATGATTTTAGCTGATTACTATAGGTTTGTGATTACTGTTGTTTGTTTTAGTTAACCAGGGTCATTTTAATTAACTTATACCAATACATCCATCCATTTTTAAACTGCTTAATCCAATCCAGGCAAGGGAGCTGGAGCCTATCTCTGGAACTAATGGGTACAAGGCAGGATAGACCCTGGAAGGAATGACAGTCCGTCACAGGACACACGCAGACACAAACACTGACACGCACATACTAAAGAAGGCTGCACGCCCAAAACGTTGTGTTTCCTTTCTTCTCTTTTCAGCATGGAATAAACCTTTTACTTCTTCCTTTGCAGCTTACGCATGCTGATGCAGCTGCCTACTTGAACTACTCACACACAAGCCAATTAACCCACCAGTATATCTTTGGACTGTGGGGGGAAATCGAAGCACCTGGAGGAAACCCTTTCAAACACTGGGGGGAACATACAAACTCTCTGCAGATAGCTCACCAGGAATTGATCTTAGGGCTCTAGTACTGCAGGGCACTAATGCTAACCACTGCACCATCGTGCCACCACAAATGCACTCAAAGCCATTAAAATAAAGAGAAAACTGGACGTTTTGGGTGGTTCTGAGAAGGCAACACTACAGGAACGCAGGATAACCTTTCAAACGAAGTACTGTGTTGTTAAACGTCACTTCTTATATACTTCACATCTGGTAAACTCAGGGGAGCACCCCAGCTTTAGCCTGGAAACACACGAAAGAGCAGGTAGTGGTCAAACAAGCCAGAAACACTTACAGCTTGCGAGTGTAACTTTGGACCACGAAAGAAGCCCCACTTGGCTTCTGAACCATGACCAGATGGTTGTGCTTCACCTTGAAGTGTGATTGCCAAAATCCCGCTGTTGAGCCTCAGTCTTGAGCAGCCAGGAGGCCGTAAACAGACTCGCTTAGCAGCTATATATGGTCATTTTGCAGGGCGGCGAGCTGTGAGCTTCAAGGGTGACTCACTGGCTCTGTCGCAGCTCTATTTCTGTTTCTCGTGTGAGGACAGGCTGCTCAGTTCACTGCAGCTCTCTGCTTCTCTACAGCGCTCGTGCACAGTGTCTTTCCGTTCTGTCTAGAACCCATACACAGCACAAGTAACGGCTCTGGCAGAGGCAAAAAGCATGCCACACAACACCACGCACAGAACAGAGCTGACAAACATTTGGTCTGGCCGAAGGGGTTCCTGGAAGAAGAGCAGAAGGGGATGAAATCGAGCCAAAGGTTGTGAAGCACAACTAGGGACTGAGTCTCTTCCTGCACCCTTCATCACAGTATCTCATAACTTGGTCTTGTGCATCGGTGGCGCGGTGGCTCTATGGCTAAGGATCTGCGCCTGTGGCTGGAAGGTTGCCGGTTCGTATCCTGCGGTTGGCAGAGGAATCCTACTCTGTTGGGCCCCTGAGCAAGGCCCTTAACCCCAACTGCTCCAGGGGCACTGTATAAATGGCTGACCCTGTGCTCTAACCCCAAGCTTCTCTCTGTCTGTGTGTCTCATGAAGAGCAAGCTGGGGTATGTGAAAAGACAAATTCCTAAGACAATAATCTGTATATGGCTAAAAAAGTGATCTTATCTTATCTTTGCAGAGCCTGATGCAGATGATCAGGCATGTTTTGGGTACAGGGGTGTCACTGTTAAAGCAATGCATTAGTGCTGGTGTACAGCTCCACCTATGGAACTGTGGACTCCTTAAAAACACGCACAGAAAAATTCCACATCTCCAAACTCTTGTCCTTCTTGAAAAGGTCTGTTCTTTTCAAGAAAAAAAAGCAGGCTGCACAGCCTAAAATTGGATCAATGCACAACTCTGTACAGTAAAGCTTCGTGAAGGTGGGTCTCAAGGGCTGCAGCAGGATTCCTTTATCTTGGTAACAGACACTGAGTGTCAAAAAGGCTCTCAGAGAGTCTCAGGAACTAGCCTGTTCCTTTAAATCACAGTCTCAAAATCAAGTAATGGAAGACCCAAAAAAGAAAAGGCACTGAGCTCTTTGAAACCCCTGCTAAACATCCAGTAAAGACTTATAAGCTTTATGCAAAAATCCAGGAGAAGAAATGTATCCCAGACTTTATGTCTACCACTCAGCAGAGACACCACACCCAGCTACAATGAGCAAACACACAGCCCACAGCACCCTGTCGCCCAGGCAGGAGCTTGGCTCCCTTTGAGGACCACACCCAGCGTCCCTGCACGTGCAGAATCTCACGTGGGTGGGCTGCACTACGCCGACACAAGCAGTAATTCTTTCTCTAAAGGTGCTTCCCTTGATATGCCAGCATATTGCTTTATAGGAAGAGGAAACGCATGGCTTTGTCTCCAACTGTACTTGCTTCTCAATAACAAATTCGCCAGTTTCTGTTCTGACTTGCACAGTAGTTTCGAACGCTTTCATTGAACTGCTTGTTTAAACCTGGAGGATGTCTTGCATACGGCACTCACAAAAAAGAGAAGCTTGTGGAAAACTGTGCGGCATCATTTCCCTTATTTCAGGACAGACTGGATTTGCACTCGATGCAGATGAGACTGCAGCCAGTTCCCCAGACAGAATCGGTAAAGCTCGTTTGAATGGTGCTGCGTAACGGCTTCGTAATCCCTTCACAACTGTAGCACAAGGTGTTACAATCACATGCTCTATAGGACCGCAAACGACATAGCAAAGCAGAAGGGGTCATGAATGTCTGAGGATTGTTTTCTAGTGCTAGGTACAATGACAATGCTAAATCAAATGTCATGAGCTCTTGTGCGCGTTATGTCATGTGCAAACATCCTGATCCGTCTGAGGACGTGGTGCATGCTTGTAGTGCATGTAAAAATAAAACAAAGCTGCACTGAGCTACCGATAGAGACACTAAGGTTAAATCTGGACTCCAGGGAACTGACATCCAAATATCTTGTCCTAAGGAACACTGGAAGCTGTTAAAAGGGGGCAGAGAGCAGCTACTATCTGTGGCAAGACTTTTCCAACCATGAATGCAGTCCACTGTTAAATCCATGAGGACCTGAGTTCTCTTGATTGATCAGATTACTTGTTTGAGTCATCAATACCTTGCTGACTGACCAATAACAGGTGACTGACTGGTATATATCTAAAAGGAAAATACTTGATGACAAAAGAGAACCAATTCCTCAGGAAATAACTGCCCAAGTATTATTTTTTTAGTTTTTGAATGCACTAAGACAATGTGTTGTGTCTTGCAAGACATGAGCCGGTTGTTGCAATAACATTATAGTTTTTATGGGTTAACACTGTTATTACAACATCCTGAGCCAGGATTAGAAACAATGCAGGGAAAGGTTCCTTTTCTTATGTATTAAACAATTACAGTAGCCTGTTGTACACACATTTCCTCACTAACTGACTTTGTCAGCGTTCAGTGCTAATGTGAAGATTCTCTGCAAGGTGCGTTTAAGAAAATACACACAACTTGTTTTAAAAAAAAACACAAAACAGCACAGCTATTTTTTTTAATGGTGACATGCTCTCTCTGTCCTTCAGAGGTCAACTCTGAAGGTGAAGATCTTCTTTAATCTTAAAAAGTCATTAGACCCGTGTCTTTACCTCTTTAAAATCATCCTTATCAAAACGAATGTATCCCAGACAGGGATAATGCAGGGCTGTCGTCAATAGAAAAGTAAAATAAGCAATTTACAAAATTCCAGCAATTGAAAATTAAATTATTAACACTTTTACACAGCAATATGTTTAATTGCATCATATCGCCTGTTCTTTCTAACAAAGCAAAAAGTTTCCTTCACTCGAGTTAATTGGACGCACTGCGCCCGTCTGCGGAAAACGTCTCCGCATAGACATCCGTTTTAATACACGGCAACACTGAAAACACAGGATCCGCCTTAAAGAAAGTTAAAGAGGAATCCAACACCGTGCATGTACATTTCAGAAAAAAACCGCCCTGAGAGTGTATGCACATCCATTAATTATATTAGCGCCCCCCCCCAAAAAAAAAAACAACAACAACAACAACAACAACAACAACTCACTGTATCATTTGTGTGCATTTGTGGGCGTTATCTAGACATGCAATTCGCAAAAAGCTTAGCAACAACAAGTCAAAAAATAAAAATATATTCGTTACTGTGGGGCACATTTACTTTAGAAAACGCGATTAAGCACAAGAATAGCTACGTCTCCGAACACTTAAAAAAAGACATAAACCTCCACGGAGCAGTTCAAGGCGGACTGGAAAACCGAGCTCATGATGTCACAAAAATCTCCACCGTAGAAAAAACGCACACAATTCGCAGAAACTACCATTTTCAGCAGCCCTGCGTTGCAACCTGTGTTGCAGAAGATGAAACTCCGTTTATCGCCTACAGTTTCACGCATCCCCCCCATATTACGCAAGAACTGAGACATCGGGGTTAGTCTTGTATCCCTGGCAAGGCTGTGATTGCCCCGCTGGTTGGAGATCTTCAATTAACTCGTTACAAGCGTTGAGAAAAAAAGATCTCTTACCACGCTGTATCCCATCGTTACTCCGTGAATCCTGGATCAACGTCTGTCCGGCACCGCCCGGGTACTGAGACTAAGTGACTCAGCTGTCAAACCCCTAGCATTCCCACACAGCCCGCCTTGATCCCACAATCCAGCGAGATGACGCGCTGTTCCTGGTGGAAAACAGGCAAAGCGCCACAGGCCGATCTCACAGCGCCGCGCTGAGATCGATCCGGGTACTGCCACGATAAACCAAAAATACAGTTGGCATTGTTTTTTCAGTACCTCGCTCAAAACATTGACATGAGCCTAAAACACTTTCAAGCTTTAATATTACCCTATAGGAGACTTTTTTTTTGCAGCAGAGTTCAACCCAGCAATACTACAAACACAAACATCACCAAGTTATATATTCATATTAATAATAACAATTCCTTACACTTATATAGCACTTTTCTGGACAGTCCACTCAAAGTGCTTTACAGGTAATGGGGACTCCCCTCCACCACCACCAATGTGCAACATCCACCTGGATGATGCAACAGCAGCCACAGTTTGCAAGTCTCCTCACCACACACATCAGCTATCAGTGGGGAGTACAGAGTAATGAAGCCAGTTCAGAGACTAGGATTATTAGGAAGCCATGATTGGTAAAGACCAATGGAAAATGTGGCCAGGACACCAGGGAAACACAGTACTCTTTTGGAGAAACACCCTGGGATTTTTAATGACCACAGAGAGTCAGGACCTCAGTTTTACGTCTCATCTGAAGGATGGTGCCTTTTTACGGAACAGTCTCCCCGTCACTATACTGGGGCATTGGGACCCAACTAGACGGCAGGGTGAGCGCCACCTACTGGTAACACTAACACCTCTTCCAGCAGCAACTCTAGCTTTCCCAGGAGGTCTCCCATCAGGTACTGACCAGGCTCACACCTGCTGAGCTTCAGCGGGCTGCCAGGTGTTGCAGAGTGATATAGCTGCTGGCCCTTATGTCTGGGCAAACAGTGTGTTCTTCAATCCCTGCTTACTGTTTCCTGCCTCACTGCATTTTAAAATTTGGATGAGGAGGAGGAAACAGACACAGGAGAAAGACAAACACGCCTGCTCTGACACAGTCCTGGCCCTATATGCAAGATGTGTTGTCACTCTGTGACATGCCCAGAAGACGCTAAAGGAAAACGCAATCTACACACTTCAGGAGAATAAACAAAGCTCCTCCTCCACTGCTCAGTTGGGACAATTAATACCCAGATATTTAATATATGTTTTGTTTTTAGAAGGTTTCTGTTTTGGACAGTGTTTCTGTTAAGAGTTTAAAGTGGTCATTAACGATCCTTCAAGATGTTTCAGCTTAGTCTGAATGTGATGCCGTGTGACCTGTTACATCTTAAGAAATAAAAACACAGAAAGGATCTTAGTCTCTCATGAGATGGCATCATGCCTGTCCCTGAAGTCTGTGCACAAGACCAACCACCCTTCTACATCATGGCAATTCTGTGACTGATTGAAAGACATCACAGTCAAGAAAACAGGCAAGGGAGGAATTAAAAATATGTGTTTTATTTTATGCTAAAGAAATTACATACATCCCTTTGAGCACTTAGACTGGCCTCATAAGCATAATTACTGGAATTTATAGAGGTAAAATACAGAGCTTCTCAACAAAGCAAAGATAGCCAGCCAATTAGAGGCAAGGCTTCTCACATCAACCAATCAGAGGCAATACTTTTCTCATCAGCCAATCAGAGGGAATCTATCTCTCATCAACCAATCAGAGGCAAACCTTCTCCTGACAGATGACCAGACCTTAAGAGCTCCTACAATAGCACATATGCAGAGAATTCTTATTTTTAGGAACTGATTAGTTCGGGGGTTTGGAGATCCATGCTCAGTCATATATGATTATAGATATAGCTCAGTCATATATAGGTTATCCATCATGGTATAATGTATAAAATATACTAATACTTTGTGTGAGTTGGAGTAGGGAGCTGTGCTGCTGTAGGTATGACAAAAGAATAAGGAGAAGTTATTTCCACGCTTGAGCAGAAAAAATGCATAGCTGAAATCTTCTGTTTTGTCTTCTTTCTACACTTCTATTATCAGTGTAGAATGAATCTCTGCTTGTTCATCGGTATGTGCGTTTACAATGTTCCCTATAGCTCTGTTCACAACATCAGCGTGCTTGATAGTTTAAAAGATTTCAGTTTTGATTTAGAGCTACTGTTATTTGCTACGTAATTGTCTTCTCAAATGCTTGTATAAATGCACGGAGCAATTATAAGAATTTATAAACAAATGTCATTAAAATCCTTCCAGCATACATTTGTATTGGGATGTTGCCACTTCATTGAAAAGGGCGAAGAATGTTTCGGTATCAGGGAAGGCAAGACTGGCTTCCCTTGCGCCTGTGTCGTCACCTGTAGGAGTGTGTGTCCACAGTGCAGGCCCAGCTCAGTGGGCTGTCACCAGAAAGTAAACCTCACTGTCCTTGGGTGTGTCCACGGGCAGCTGTGCGAGGGAGTAGAGTCCCTGGCTGTCCTCCTCCTGATGGTACGACCCGCTGTAGTACACTGAGGACAGGGGCTTGATCCCAGCGGCGGTGCCAACATTCGCATATTCAGCATCCTAAGTAAGACAGGGGTAAACTGAATCAATCGATAACGGTCAAAATTTGCAGCGTCTTGTTAGGGTTCAGCTCAGTCGCTGTAACAGTGAATGGCTGTTGTACGGTAAATGAACGTTACCTGTGCAGCGTCTGTGAAAGTTCTCCTGGTTAGATGGTCCTTGGCTGAAAAAAAGCCCACATTCAGTAGGTCATATAATAATAATTACAGCAACAAAGTGGGCGAAGAGAGCAAATTATACAAATCAGCTTTTGTGTAAAACTGTACAGTAGCATTATATTGATGTATTACAGTGTCCTTAGTTATCGGGCTATCCTTCAGAACAATGCACAAGGCCACTTGTTCCACTGCTGGCATACCAGGGCAAGGTGTCGTAAGAGCATTTGAACAGGCAGGTCTCAGTGAAACAGATGCACAGGGTTCCTATATGTGCAGTGTGAACCAAACCTAAACTCCTCTTTAAGCTTTGAGCTACACTTTATTTTTACAAAATCCCTCTCTAATAATAGATTGGCAACTAAACTGCCAGCTTCAAAATCCCCAAATCACTTTTCCGAAAACTAAAACCCTCTTTCATTCATAAGTTTGGCTCTTCCCAAGGATTCACAGAACCATATCAGGAAGAATTTCCATCTTGCGTCCTCCTACCTCTTTTTTACATGCTGTTACTCCTGGGAAGTCTCACATGACAAGCACACAGAAATCAAAATCTAAAATGATGCTGTATGCACAAGCCCTCTCTAGAACATTGTTACCTATCATAGCTAGAATGTGCTCTAAGGAACAGAGTTAGAGTTTGGGGCTTTTTCTTCTGCTTTATTTTCTGGCCACTAGTGGCAATACTTTGTTCAACATGAAAACTGCTATCTCTGCTTACACTTATGTAGGCCTCGAGGAGGAGTTACACTTTCCGACGAGTTACCAGCCAATCAAGCAACTTGTAGCATTGTCAGTATAATCCTGCGTTAGTAAAACTGTTAACTCAAAAGCCACTGATTTTTACAGTGTGATTTGTTTCACACTGTTATTCATTAACAGTGTTTATCCTCTGTTAACATAATTATATCCAACCTAGTAGATGGTAGGGGAAAAAATACCCCTCTTAAATGGGATACTAATATGCCAGCACAATGTCTTTCCTGGATGCAGATTTTATGCCACTGTAGCTATATGTAAATCCATATGAACTCCTAAACTACAACATATTACAAAAATATTTCACATTTATTAACAACCGTGTGCTGCCAGTGTAGAGTGAAATGAGAAATTAGAGTAATTTAAGGAGAATGGTCATTAAAAATTGACCTGGTCAGAGCCCTGACCTGGATCCCAAAGAACACACCTGGGATCAACTGCAGCTTTTCAGGAAAAGAACGCAGAATCCAACTGGGCTACAAATTACAATCCAGGAGGCACAATATTCCTCTCCAAAGTGTTGTGGAATCTTTATCAGAGGAGAGCCAGGAAAGGTGTTCTCATTCACTCAGTAAGGCATTTATTCATATTGTGCAATAGGGAAAGACAGCAACCACCGGTCTGTGCAGCAAGTGGGAGCTGATTTCCAAAGTAAAATAGAGAAAAGTCCCTTATTTTATACACTTAGCTGATGCAGCACCTCAACTTGTTTACTTCATTATGGTTGGTTAGTAATACAAAGACAGGCAAGACAGTAATTTTCCAGTCCTTAGAGGTCTTAGGCTTGAAGGACAGAGAAGACAGCTACGTGCAGTTTTGTATCTGCCTTTTTTGCTGCGGCAGAGATAAACATATTCTGAGAACATCCCATGCCCTTGACTTGCTGGGTACAATCACACTTTGTTCAAAGAATCCAGCTGCTTTTACAACAAAGCTCTGCTCGTAAACAATATTTTTAGGATAAAACACTTTTCTTCAGTAACTTTCCATTACAAAAGCTAAAGGATGGTCCTATTCCATTAAATACATTGTCATTAATTGTCTTTCATGAAAGTTCCTAGTAGCTTCGGTGAACAAGTGTATGCACGGTACAGTTGTTAGACAGTTCCACGTTGCACATTCAGGCATTTACAATTACTTTCACTGTACAGCTAGCTGCCACTGCAGCTCCTGCTGCACAGGTATAGTCATCAGCATCAGCACGTGTCCCATCAGGCCATTGACAGCTTCACTGCAGCAGCTCATAGTCACAGAGGAGGGGTCAGTCACAGGTTACTGAGTCTGGAGAGAGCAGCTCTGCTGCAGCTCTGTCCAGCACAGCCCGGCCCTGGGCAACAGTGCTCTGCTGAGCTTCACTGATGGGCCAGCTGGAGGAGACTTACCCAGGGAGCGTTTGGGTCTCCTCTGTGTGAAGAGAATGACAGCTGCCACCAGGAGCCCACAGGCTATCACTGAGAGGACTGCCCCAGTCACAATGTGGGTGTCTACTGCAAAACACACACAGTGCTCATAAATCGCATGCCTTTCAATAATGTGATTGCTGTTATCATGCTCAACATACTCAACACTCAAAACTCAACACTATAGAATATTTTTAGAAATGCATATAGGCTATATTAAAAAGTGTCCTTGTCTCTGATTATCAGCCTTTATGAAAATGAACTTTTCAGAATAAACCAGTGCCATTCCTGCTTGCAGCTGTTTTTCATGCAGTTAGAAAACGGTGGTTTTTATTTTGTTTTGTTTTTTATTTTTACTGTTCTAGCACACCAGGACTAAAATTATCTCTTGAAATAAGGAAGTGAAGTGGAAACTGGAAGGCACTTAAAGCTGAAGGGGGAACAAAGGTTACAGGACAGACTATTTGTGGCTTCCCCTGGCAGCACGTAAGGTACCACAGTGGCAGAAAATGTCAAAGAGCACCGCACTCCCAATCCAAACACAACCTTCAAGTAAGAGCTGCACACAACCTGGGCTTCCACTATCAGCTCTTGCAGCCGTTGTGTCACAGTCTGTAAAACAGAAGGAATGCCTAAATTCGTACGATTTACAGGAGGGGATGCCTTGTAAGGATATCACAAGGCTGCTTTCCTAATATGACATGAAATTAAATAAGCCGTTTTAAAATAACCTGGCACAGAGGATGTGGACTGCTGCTGCTTTGCAAAACTTTAGCTGTTTGCCACAGAATTTAGCGGCTTAGAGGAAAAAGCCCTTCTGTTATGCAATCTGTGCAAACTGGTTTGCCGGGGGATCTCCAGCCACCCACAAATCACTTCATGACAGCAGTTAGCAAAGCAGGAGCAGGATTTGTAAACTTTCTTTTATGATCTTTGACTGTTGAGGACGAAAGACTGGAATAAAGAATTGCTTCATCACACCGAGCTTGGTGTGCATTCGTGGTTGTGATGTCTTGGACAATCTTAAAGAAAGAACCATGTGGGGTTCGCATTCTTTGGCTTAATAAGAGTGGAGATCTGATCAGCATGGTTGTGTTATTTTCCACAGCATTTGTCTGTAGCTAGAAAATGTCATGTTACACATTGTCTGTTATAGAAGGCATGGCTGTTTCCTTTGTTGTGTGCCACGGATTTACGTTATTTATTTTTTGGGCCTTTTATTTGTGTGGATGTGTAGAGGGAAGCAAATGATGTTAGTGATGAGAGACACTTGCCGATGAGTCAATTAGATTTGATGGATGATTGTAATGGATGAGCTACTACAGCACTTCATCTTGCATGCTTCTGTATAGTGTTGTTGTGATCAAGTTTTATATAGTTGAATAGTGTTGGTGTGATGAAGTTGTGTGTAGATGTATAGTGTTGTTGTGATCAAGTTTTGTGTAGTTGTATAGTGTTGGTGTGATCAAATTTTATATAGTTGAATAGTGTTGGTGTGATGAAGTTGTGTGTAGTTGTATAGTGTTGTTGTGATCAAGTTTTTGAAAATTCTGATCAATGTGAATTAATTCAGGTGGGTAGCTGCGTCAGCATGCGTAGGCTGCAAAGGAATGCTGAAAAGAGAAGAAAGAAGACACAACGTTTCGGCCGTGGAGCCTTCTTCAGGTGTGAGAAAGACAGGGCAGTAGGCAAAGGTAATGTTGCATAGGAGAACAAAAGCTGGGAGAGAGGAGGAGTGAGAGGTGGGAGCAGGGGACAGACAGAGAGGCCAATCAAGAGGGGTGAAGTCAGAATAGGTGCAGAGAGGTGTGAAATGAAACCTACAATGAATAGAGAGAATTTAGAAGAAAAGTAGTCTGTCGTTAAGAGAAGGGGGAAGGTGTGATCCTACAGTAGCTGCAGGATAATTTTGGTTTCTGTAGTCTTTCTGATGTACAGTATGAGTTTGGAAAACCGTCTTTGAGAACACTCTGTCTGTGTTCTTTTTTCAATGTGAATTAAAGTTTGTGAACCAAGGTTAGTATTAATAACAGTTGCTGTAATAGTAGAAAACATTAGTGGACACATTGCATTGTGTTGCATTGCATTGTGTTATTACATATATTATTACTCTTAGTAATATCTAAGCCTTTTGAATAGCAGTGTACAGTTTATGATACATATTCTAATAGTAATTAAGAATACTTAGAAGTATGCTTAATATAGACTCTTCTTATCATTCTGTCAAGTGTTCCCACTTAATAATATACTGTATATATAGAATGTTATGGATATATTTTAATAGGCAAAAATATATTTTAATATCCTTCTCAGCTTCTGCAGTCTGAGTGAGTTTGTGTAATGACCTTGAAAAGACATAAGAAAGTGAGAACTGTCTGAACGGAAGAAAGGTGGCTGAAGAGAAGAGGCCATTAGCCCATCTAGCCTGTTTGGTAGTTAGTAGTTAACTGATACAAGAATCCCCAGGGTATCGGCTCAAAGAAAAATCCGTCACAACAAAATACAATGTTTGGAAGATTCCTCCACTCTAAATCGCCACCAGTGAGAGGAACTGACTGTGCAAGCAAACAAGCTCACCTGTGAACTCCCTGCCTCCTGTCTGGGTGTTGTGGACTCCTGGTGGGGTGGCAGTGGCATCCTCTGTAACAGTCCCTGGACTTGAGTGGGACAGCATGGAGACTGTAGGAGCTGAGGAGACAAACAGTACGGAGCTACAGAGCTACAGGCCAGGGAGACTTACCAGGCCAAACTTCTAATTCACTCCTACGGGAAATTCCCATTTCAACATCCAGCAGGTTGAAATGAATGTTGAAATAACATCCCAGGACATGAGACAATGCAATTGTGAGACTAGTAAAAACAGTAAACAAGGGAATTAAATTATTAATTTCACTTTTAAGTAATTAAGCAATTGTCTGTCAATTCAATATTAATACAACTTAACATGACCCTAAAACAGCCCTGTAGAGCTAAATGAGAGGTGGGATTGATGGAAATGCTTGATCTAGGAAATATGAGAGCAGGACTGCATTAATATTGTCATCACGGACCTGGGCCACAGGGATCAGGACTATATTCCCTTTTATTTATTTTTTTGCTCACACTGTATGGAAGAGAGTAGTAACTTAGGACATGGTGCTGCCAGTGAGGGACACGCCTCTTGTCCAATCAGAGCTGTCCCTCCTGTACCCCGCTGCAGAGCTTGTCGAGTGACATAAGATGAATGACTCAGTGGGAGAACCTGTCTCCTTGAGCCCCTCCTTGTTATGCCATTGTGGATATAAGGAGTTCTGCTTTGCCAAAACTCTTGGTATTTGCCACAGACCTACAGGCCTGGTATACCAGTTAGCCCTTTAGAGGGAAAAACAGCTCCTCTTGGCTATGAGCCAAGATGTAAAGACACAGCTGGAGATTCCAGACTTGGTGGGTTACGGCTACAAACGCCTCAATAAGTGTTTTCAGCTATCAGTTGTGTCACACGTTTACTCCCAACATAAGCTGTGCAAAATAGTTACACCTTTTAAGTAGGACAATGTTTAAACAGGACGACATGAGGAATGGGAAGGCAGCACACCACGAGCAGAGGGAGTTGGATTAACGCCCGTGGTCTTTGTGTGAAACAATTTCTAGTCTACAGTAACCTCCCCAGGTGATGACAGCACAGTAAGTATTAATAATGGACTCACTAGTTTACATCATATCAAACCTGCCCATAATATTGTAAACTGACAAATGTACATCTTTTTATTTCAATTAACAAAATTACATGCTAATTATTGTATGTATTATAAATGTAACTTATATATTCCATATAAATACTGTAAATACAACTATTTCAATGGAACAAGAAATGGGTTTATTCCATGCTGAAAATAGAAGAGAAAAAACACAATGTTTCGGCTGTGAAGCCTTCTTCAGGCTTCAGACCGTTATTAACAACTGGTCCATTTTACAGGGTGGTCCCTCCATCATCTCATCTCATCTCATACCGCTGACCACCCAATCTACGTAAACTTCTGGTTCACAGTTCCCTTGACCGCACTCGGCAATCATCCCCAAGCAAATACATATCTACCAACACGCTCATTCAGGGCCCCTCAGGACAATTCCGGATCACCCAGACAACATCCTGTACCTCCAGCAACCTCATTTACTGTGTCCCCTGAACAAAAAATGCACGTTGGGGAAACCAGAAGGAGACTAGGAGACCGCTTCAGAGAACATGTTAGGGCTGTGAAGATTAAAGATTTCTCCAAGCCCATAGTTTCTTATTTCACCTCAGATGGCCATGATCACACTGATCTCTCTGTCTCTGTTCTCAAAGAAGGGTTTCTCAACTCCCATCGCAGAAAAAAAAACAGAAACAAAACTCACCCTGAAACTATGTTCACACCATCCCCCTTCTCTCAATGACCGACTTATTTTGGTGTAATCTTCTTCATTCTCATGCAGGTTTTGACTTCACACCTTTCTTCACCCTTCTTCACTGCACTTCCTGAGTGACCTCTCTGCCTCTCTGCCCCTCCTGCCTCCTCCCCTCTCCCAGCTTTCGTTCTTCTGTGCTATTTAATCTTTTCTGTCTGCCCTGTCTATCTCACACCTGCAGAAGGCTTCACAGCCAAAACGTTGTGTTTTCTCTCTTCTCTTTTCACCATGGCATAAACCTATTACTTGTTCCTTTGCAGACTACGCATGCTGACGCAGCTACCCGCCTGAAGTACTTCAACTATTTCTATTATCTATCGAAGTCAAATTTGACATTAAATTGACTGTGTACCTCGTGTATCAGTGCTCACTATTATTTTTGTGTATTTATCAGGTCCCCATTGCTCCAGTCCACAGTAATACACCGCAGTGTCCTGCAGGGTGAGATTATTCATGGTCACAGTGAAGGTCCTGACTGAAGTGTTGACAAACAGAGAGAATCTCCCCACAGTGACCTCAATGTCCGTCTTGCCAGTTTTAATGAGAACATCCTTATTCCAACAGGGATCCCGACACCAGTACTTCTCCTTGTGCTGATACCCATCTGGATAGTAGCACTCAATCTCTACACGTCCTCCTTCAGATCCATTCACTCTCCTCTCTGCTGACATCACACAGCTGAGAACTGGGAAAAGACAAAAAAACAATCGGGATGGATTGATTCTTATAAAGAAACAAAGAACTTTGTGCCTTTGAGAGAAATCTAAGTGTTTAACCAGGAACTGCTGTAGGTAGGTCCAATTGGACCCTTAATCTCTTGTGTTAATTGATGCAGGTAATGAAACTGCTTGCTTTTTTGCGCACTCAGCTCTTCGCTTCAGCACATGGAACGTCATGCAACCTCTCCATAACTTTAATCCCTTATTCTGACACAGACACTTAATTGGCAGTCTGTTCAAGATGAAGAGAGATCGAAGGGCATGACAATGTACCTAATTCTCTCAAGTCCAATTGGTTACATTTCAGCTAACACATCTGAATGAACAGAGTTCTGAAACATGGTGGATACCACTTTCAAACCCCATAAATCATTTTAACTGGTAAAAATTGTTTTGTTAAAAAACACACTGAAAATTGAAATTGATGAGTCTCTATTAAGACCTTGGTATGAGCAAATACCAGAAGACAGTGTTGCTCTAGATTTAGCATTGAGAACTGCTGGTTTAAAGGATCTCTTCCCAGATGTCTACTAAGAGGCCAGCACTGTATTGTGTGATGAATAATGTTCCTTGTTCTTTCAAGCTTCTGTACTGAGTTCTCTAGGTTTTGTTTACTACACTGCAGTACAGTCACACACAGCTCAGGACAGACACCTCCACTGCAGTAAAGTCACACACAGCTCAGGACAGACACCTACGCTGCAGTACAGACACACACATCTCAGCACAGACACACAGCTCGTGACAGACACATACACTGCAGTAAAGTCACACACAGCTCAGGACAGACACCTACACTGCAATACAGACACACACATCTCAGCACAGACAAACAGCTCAGGACAGACACCTACACTGTAGTAAAGTCACACACAGCTCAGGACAGACACCTACGCTGCAGTACAGACACACACATCTCAGCACAGACACACAGCTCGGGACAGAAACCTACACTGCAGTATAGTCACACACAGCTCAGGACAGACACCTACGCTGCAGTACAGACACACACATCTCAGCACAGACACACAGCTTGGGACAGACACCTACACTGCAGTACAGACACACACATCTCAGCACAGACACACAGCTCGGGACAGACACCTACACTGCAGTACAGACACACACAGCTCAGAACAGATATCTACACTGCAGTACAGAGACACACGGCTCAGTACAGACACTGACACTTCAGTACAGACACACACAGCTCAGAACAGACACCAACACTGCAGTACAGACACACAGCTCAATACAGAAACCTACACTACTGGATAGACACACAGCTTAGGACAGACACACAGCTCAGTGCAGTCATCTAAACTGGAGTGCAGACACACACAGCTCAGAACAGTCATCTACACTGGAGTACTGATACATACGGCTCAGGACAGACACACAGCTCAAGACAGCCACAGAGCTCAAGACAGCCCTACACTGCAAAACAAACAAACACAGCTCAAGTTTAGTCGGCTCTGTAAAACCGCAAAGAATATGTTTAGTAATTTTTATGACAAATGTTTAATTTGTTAAAAAAGTTTAAAAACAAAACACAAAATATTGCACTTATCCTTTTCTAACAAATCGTCAAATTATCATTTGAAACAACATTTCCTGTCCTGTACACACCTTTCTCAGGGTGAGCGGACTGTCAGGATTAAAAGAAATCTTATTACTAAGAAAAATGTTTGCAATATTTTTTAAAACCTCTCATGGTTCCAATGTATTACACATCAATTTGTAGAATAAGTTAGTAGTACAGTTACTAAAGTTTATAAGGTTATTACTGCACAAGCCTTTAATCATTGCCTTTTTCTTGGGATTTGACCGCTACACCTGAGCACTGTACTCAATGGGTTGTAAGACAACATCCAGCCCCAGTTTTATAGTGAAATCACGGGACATTCAGTGCTAATTGAATTATTAATATCAGTTGGTGGAAACCGATTATATTGAGACCCTCTTTGCATCGGAAGCAAGATTGATGATTCTGGAGGAGCTTGGTCAAGGCGAGAGGAAGCTTGTCTTGACCTTAGCAAAAGCAGGGCACAGTGGACATCAGTTCACTGGGCACACATGCACATACTGTTCAGTAAAGCATACAAACTCCACGCAGAAGGTGCCACAGTCCAGGGTAAAACCTGAGAGCTAGGAGGCTGTGCCGCTGTCTGGAAGTGTACTGTCCCCCCACAATTGAATTGCTCAAAAGAGTCGGTATGCGAAGCTCAGTGCCTTAGGTCCCAGTTTATCTTGTGAAGGTCCACAAAAAGACCCAGAAAATAGCAGATTTTTTCCTCAACAAAATTGGTCATTTTTATGAAATAAAATACCTCGACTTACCCGCAAGGAAAGAAGGGATCTGCACAGACGGTCTCATATTTCTCCGATCGAGTGTAAAGGTTTCTGTGTGGCTTACTTGTCAAGCTTCCTGCTACCTTATAAAAGGAAATGAGCAAAAAGCTCTTTCATGAGTCTAGCTGTGGAACAGAAGGACAGAAAGGAACTAAGCATCAGTGCAGCCCTTCCGATTTAAAAAAAAAAAATCAAATAATCAATAATGAGCTTTCCACTGTAGCGCAAGACAGGCCACTGATGTTTTAAGACTCAGAGATATGGTTTGTACAGCCTGAACAGGCTCAATATAATCTAAATTAAGGCAACCACAGAGTCTCGTAGTTTCGGCCAAAGGAGATGTGAGGTCAGACAAGCACTAGACAACAGGAGGAAGTTGTGCTCATGGTCTCCAAAAAGCACGCTCAGCCTTATGAGCCTTATGATGCAACAAGCCAGCTGTTATGTGTGAGGTGTCTGACTTTGGATGGATGTGCATTCTGTGTGAAGTTTGCATGTTCCACTCATTTCCAGGCATTTCTTCCATTTGCACCGGTTTCCCCCCCCCCCAAGAAAACATGCTGTCTATTTTAGTCAGCTTTGGGCAATCGGTTTTTGGGTCTGCACCCATCCAGCATGAATGTTTAAATGCCCCACTCACTGTTTTATTTTTTCAATCTGTTAAGTTTAGCAAATAAATAGCAATTGTGCATTACAATGTGCAGAAATATGTCAAGCTTAAGGATGTTCCCTGCAGAGGTTAAGTTAACTTCTTTTCACTTAGAGATTATGAAACATGCAATTTGACCAGGGGTGCCAAAACTTTAGCATACAACTATACATTTGAGTTTAGTTAACTTTCCAACCCTCATATCAACATTATCCGTGAATCTACAATTAAGGTATCAATAAATTAAATCATTTCTGGTATATTGACCCAGTATATTGACCTAAATACCTGTGTAACCACATCAAAAACATTACCATTACTACATAAATGTGCTCTGATAGATTAGTATTCTGTTTGTAAAAGCAAAACTTGCCACACATGAAACACACAAAAAACGCAGCAGCAGAACTTGGCCACATGCCTATGGGCGTCTTCTCGATCATGCTACCCAAAAAGCCTTAAAGAAACAAAATAGATGACTAAATCTGATCTAATGTCATGGAGTCATTTCACAACGCCAATCTCATTCCCCACCTCTCACATCGCCATACCAGGATTGATAGACAATTTCCAACTCTCCACCAGAGAAGTCCAGGAAAAGGTGGTAATGCAGAAACCGATCAATTTAATTAACAATTGATTCAAATGAAGTAATTCAGAGTCGAGGGTGATATGAAACCCGGAACAAATAGAAACTCTCGGTGGTGAGAGTGAATACCAGTGTTCATTAGGGGACATTCACCACTCTTTGAAGTAAAAGAACAAAGCAAATCGACAATCACATTTACAACAGCTAGAAAACGCAATAACAAAAAAACATGCCATGCTAACTACGCCTTTCAATTGAGTGCAAGTGATGTCTTTAGAAACATCTCCAGCATTCTCCCAATGCTAGCTTTCGGGGGGTTATATACAGCAGAGCGGTGACCTGGTGCTAGGCGGGTCTCAGGACATCCGAACGTCAATGCTGAGCAAAGGTGAATGAGTGACCCGGAAATATATAGCCCCAGAGAGGAAGACACCGGAAAGACAGCAAAGCACAGGAAACTAGGGACAGGACAGAGTAGGAGCGCCCTCTGGAGAGCATGACAGTACCCCCCCCCCTTCATGGGCAGCTCCTGACACCCATACAAATAAGTGAGCTGCACAGATCTGGGGGGAGGAAAAACCTCATTTAACTGAAAGGAAACCTCCGGGAGTCAACAGCGGAGAGTTGCCCCCTCCTCCAGGGTATAAACCTTTATTGGGTAGAGGAAGGGGGGGGTCAGGTAGAGCTCCAGAGACTGAAACAAAAACGACAAGTACACAAGC
The DNA here is from genome assembly GCF_040954835.1 of Lepisosteus oculatus. NCBI lineage: Eukaryota > Metazoa > Chordata > Actinopteri > Semionotiformes > Lepisosteidae > Lepisosteus > Lepisosteus oculatus. The sequence continues at coordinate 30,453,154 of NC_090700.1, forward strand.
ACAAACCACAACAAACATAAACCTGGGAGACCAGGGAAACAAACCACAAAAAACAGATAGGAATCAAAAGTTCCAAGACACACGGGACAGGGGGACCATAGAGAAGGGGAAACCAGGAAGTGAAAAATCAAAACACCAAGCCAAAAATAAAAATAAAAACCTGGGAAAAATACCACAGACTGGGCAAGACACATTCAACATTCTATCACTGATATCGGAATGAACAACCCAAGGAGAGCCAGGCACTAGACCCAGTCACAGGCACGGATGTCCAGAGTGATATCCAGCAATGAGAATAGAGAAACGGAAAAAAAAGCTTACCATTCTATCACTGATATCGGAATGAACAACCCGAGGAGAGCCAGGCAAGAGGCCCGCTCACAGGCACGGATGTCCGGAGTGATATCCAGCAATAAGAATAGGAAAGCCAGCTCAACATTCAATCACAGATGCCGGGAGAGGCAACCCGAGGAAAGCCAGGTATTCGTAAGCGGATGTCGGGACAGCATAACACAGAATGACCCGCTCACAGGCATGGAAGTCGGGAGTAGCATCCCGCGATTAGAATAGAAGAACTGAAAAAAAGCCCAGCAAAAAAAGGAAAAAGCTGTGGAAAGACAAAAGGCGCTGCTCACAGGGTCAGTAGGAGGCTCAGCATTCTGTCACGGATGTCGGAAGGGACGAACCGTGGAATGGCAGGAGTGAGCTTAGCGGCGGAACGGGGGGTTAGCCCAGGCTCAGCAGTGCAAGAGTTCTGGAATTGCCGTAGAGAAACCAAAGCCCTTGGGCTACGGACAGAGTGGCCACCTGGTGCTAGGCAGGTCTCAGGACATTTGAACGGCAATGCTGAGCAAAGGAGAATGAGTGACCCGGAAATATATAGCCCCAGAGAGGGAGACACCGGAAGGACAGCAAAGCACAGGAAACTAGGGACAGGACAGAGTAGGAGCGCCCTCTGGCTGCAAAGGGCGTGACAAGTGGACTCTGGGAAAAATTGGCCCTGGTGCGTGTCTGTGTCTATCTGACCTGTGATGGACTGGTATTCTGTCAAGGGTGCATCCTGCTCTGCACTTGTTCCTTGACAGAACAGGCTCTGGCTCCCCTGCGACCCTGAATAGGATAAAGTGGGTAAAAAATGGATATATAAACAAGTAAAGACAAAGACAGTAAACGAATAAAGCGAAAAGACTGTTGCAGTCTTGCCAGGTGATCACATATTTTTTTGCAGGTCGAAATCAAAATTGCCAAGTGCAGCAATTCAGCTCTGTCCAGAAGCAGAAGCTGCCGTGGTCTGTCTGAGTGCAAGGCTGTACAGCGAGGAAGAGAAGATAGAGAAGTGTGCTGTGTACTCTGAGAACTGAATGACCAGCAGGTGAAGAACTTCCTCATTACTGAACTCACATTAAGTTATTTTTGTTAATTTAAAAAAATAGATTGTGAACAATGAACAGTGAAAACAATGAAAACTCCACAAACTATTATTTCTGCAAATGGGAGAAAAAAGATGTGGTAAAACACTTTCAGGAATGACAGGATCTTTTTCAGTGTCTTTGTAGTTAAATGCTGTTGCCACACAAGTCCTGGGTCCCGGGCTTCGATTCTGAGGTGGAGGTCCTTCCCTGTGGAGTTTGCATGTTCCCTATAATGTCTGTATGGGCCTTCTCCAAATGTTCTCTCTCACTTTCCTTGGATATGGTTGCTAGGTTAACTGGTGTCTCTGAAAGCTCCTGCCGCTTTGAAGAGACCCGGAAAACCTGCAGACACATCAGGCCTCCAGGTCCAGGACTCCCCCACCCCTTGTTTTGGATGAAGGATGGAAACAAGTTTCATTTGAAACAAAGGACAAGCAGACATTTCCTCGTGCCCTTACAGTGTCACCTGTAGGAGTGTGTGCCCACAGTGCAGGCCCTGCTCAGCGGGCTGTCACCAAAGAGTAAACACCCCTGTCTTCGGGTGTGAGCTGGGGTCCAGGCAGCTGTGCGAAGGAATACAGTCCCTGGCTCTTCTCCTGAAGGTTCGACACGCTGGAGTACACAGAGGACAGGGGCCTGGCGCCTCCTGCATCGACCTCTTCATACACAGCCAGAGGAACATCATCATTCTAAACAGGAGAGAGTTACAATGAATTAACTGGAGCTGGCCTAGAAGCCTTCAGGTATCATGCAGCTAAAGAATGCCATAGGTGTGATGCAATAGTTGCTTAGTTGTTCATCTTGCATCAGGATCTGTCCCAACTGATATTAACATTTGTGATGTTGTATCCTTACAGTTAGCAACACTGGGAAAGCAGAGATCAAGTTACTGCGCAGAAGGAAAGAGATCGGGGTTCATTACTCATTATCCTGCATCCCTACAGTGCCTTGCAAAAAGTATTCAGACATTTTTAACATTTGTTGCTTTAAAGCTTACAGTCAAGAAACGTAGAAGTATCAACTAATATTTTTCATATACATGATCTTCTCCACACACTCAAAGCAAAAGAAAGAAGTAAATAGAGAGTTAAAAGAAATACAAGTCATGATTGCTTTAAATATTCAAACCCTTTATGGTGGCATACATAAATTAATTTAAGGTCATAAATGTATCATAATGAGCCATGCAATTAGTTAAGTGTCCCCTGTCTGTGTGTAATAATAGTATTTCTTATGATTTTAGAATAAATACATCTGTCTCTGTAAGGTTCCTGAGTCAGGTAGTGAATTTCAAGAAAGGATTCAACCATGAAGACCAAGGAGAATTCAGGTTTCAAATGAAATATTCAGATTAAAAATATGTATGCATTATTTTGTCATTTCACAAAATGGGACATTATAGGAAGGATCCCATTTTGCAAGGCACTATAATCTATATACTTAGATAAATAAATGCATTCCTGGTGAGTTTATTTGAATCGACACAATTTTATTCACATGGCACCCTTGAGACACCATATAATAATTTTCAAAATCTTACCTCTTCTGCAAATAGCACATTTCAGTTAATAGCACTGGTGTTGTGCCACTCACATCATAACAAATGCCATAATAAGCATGGTGAATTTTGATGATTAACTATATAAACGTTTGACTGGGTGTACAATCTGATCAGAGAAAGTTATGACATAGAATGTAGGATTGTCTTTCATGCTTTATGCTGCTGTTATGTAGACCACATTTCGTATTGGTGCATTTCTGTTGTTTTTCTGCTACATAAACAACAGGTTAGTAACATCTCTGTTTGGTGAAAATGGATAACCAGGGTTAATCTATGCTTATCAAAGGAACATAAGCTATAAGTGAAACCTCTTGTGGGTTTGTCAGGCCATTGTGTCAGCCTGGTTAGGAACTACACACAATCACGATCAGAATCAGCCTGCATTCATGTATAGCTCTTCTTTTTATAAGATCACTTTATTAGCCATATATAATTTCTTGTATTGGGAATTTGTCTTTTCACATACCCCAACTTGCTCTCCATGAGACACACAGACAGGGAGAGAGGCTTGGGTTCAGAGCCCAGTGTCAGCCATTTATACAGAGCCCCTGGAGCAGTTGGGGTTAAGGGCCTTGCTAAGGGGCCCAACGGAGTAGGATTCCTCTGCTGGCCGTGGGATACAAACCGGCAACCTTCCAGCTACAGGCTCAGATCCTTAGCCACAGAGCTACCACACCACCCCTTTTGACTGTCCTGTTCCACACTCTACTATTATTGTCACTGTCTATAGACCCCAAAGCTTAATGATGCCTTTTAAGGTGAGTTTACTGATTTACTTTCTATTTTATGTTTCAGGTTTCAGAGGATCCTTATTCTTGGTGATTTTAACATCAATGTTGATTCAAGGTCTTCCAGTTTAGCTGAGGATTTCCTAGCTTTGCTGGAATGCGTTCCTTTCAACCAGTTCGTTCTCAGCCCGACAAAGGTCACACGTTGGATTTAGTAACTGCAAATGCCTCTTTTGTTTCTCACTTATCACACAATTTCCCATTTCATACTTTTCACCCTCACACTCTGTGGTCAGTTGACCAGACTTAGTTTTGCTACTCTAGACTCTGTTACTCTTGAAAACAGGGTACAAGTGTTTAATAGCTCTTTCTTGATGACTCTTGACACCATAGTTCTGTCACGATATTAGTTCCCCCTCCTTAAGGGTGCTCCAGCTCATTTACTTAAGACTTTATTCTCTGCACCTGTTCCCTATTCCCAGCCCACCTTAAAAGCCAGGCGCTGACGCTCATCCGGGCTCTGCATCTGATTTCCGTATCGTGCGAGTCCGGGACCTGGAAGCGCCTGGTCCCGTTAAGGTTTTAACCCCTGTTCCTGTTCCTTGTCCCCTGTCTGCCGGTTCCGACCTGGCCTTCGTGGTTTTAACGTCGTGTTTTGATGGATCTCCTGGTTTTGGACTTTCTCGTGTGTTTTTGGATACTCTATGGATTACTCTTTGGGATTGTTCGCCTCAGCCACACCTCCCCCGTGCACCAGCGCACCTTGGACACGCCCCCTTGTCTTCAGCCCCGTTTTCCTGCATGATGTTTCCCTAGTGTTTCCCCACTCCGTCGGACTGTGTCGTCCGCATAGGGTCTGGAAAGAACTGTTCGTTACAAGTTCCTCTTAAAAATCAAACTTTCTCCTTTAATAATAGTAATAATAAACTTTATTTTATATAGCGCCTTTAAAGGTGGCATCTCAAAGCACTTTACAGGATGACAACAACAATAAATAAGAAGAATACACAAGATAAAATTACAATAATTACAATATATAGAGGAGACCGTGTTAGAAGAATGGAACCAGTTAAGTAAAGGCATTTCTGATGAGGGTTTTGAGTCTGGATTTGAAGGAGGTTAGAGAAGGTGACTCTGTGATATCCTTGGGGAGAGAGTTCCAGAGCTTGGGGGCATAAGGGGAGAAGGCCCTGTCACCCATAGAATGTAGACGGGCTTGGGGGACAGTAAGGAGAGCAGAATTAGAAGAGCGAAGGTTGCGAGGTGGGGAGTAGGGCGATAATAGTTCAGATAGGTACTGAGTTGCCAAGCCATGCAGAGCCTAATAGGTGAGACTGAGACTAAAGTATCCCTATGGTATACTTTACTGGCTCTGCCCTATGGTATACTGACCAGTTGTACTCAAGGAAGGCAGTGGCCCACAAACTATAAAGTAGGTGTTGTCTTTCTGGCCTGAACATTCATTTTCAGTCTTGGAAGGAGCAATTGACTGACATCTGTGCTCCTTTTGACACTGTTACTTCTGTGTCTTACTTTTTTGCCTTGACACTTTATTTGGAGTTTCTGACATGTTTCTGGGTGCTGACACTTTGTCTCTCTCTTGGCGGTTTCAGTTCTGAAGTTGGACTCGTTAAGTCTGGTACTCAAATTTACGTCCATACTAAACCTGACATTGAACTGGCTGTCTCTGCTCTATCAAATTGCATCAGTGACATAATCATCATTGACATCATTTTCCTTTATTTAAACTGCAACAAGTCTGAAATCATGCTCCCAAGCACCTTCCAACAACATATGGCAATGCAGTACACTTATCTGTGGATGACACTGTATTTGAATCTAAATTGATGAACTTGGGGGGTGGTATTTGGTCCAAGCTTGAAATTTGATCCACATGTGCATCATTCTTTCATCTTAGAAATATTGCCAGACTACATGTTGTCACTGATAGCTGCTGAAAAGCTGGTCAACACAGAAAAATATGTCTGTAACCAGTTTGCATCTGCCTCCACTGGGGTTCACACATTGGAAATCGTGGGTACCTCCTGCTACAGAGCCACAGAGCATCACTCCCAAGCAGCTGATAATTTCCCTACTCCAAAGGGCCAGGCCTCCAGCCATATAAATTCCAAAGGGATGACATCACGTCTAGCAACAGCAAGCCTCTTTGTGAAAACATACCAATGGTTGCAGCCCTTACTGTAGATTACATCAAATAAAAAAGTATGGGTAGGGCTATGTGTTTACTTGAAGTGTTTCGGATTATTTCGGAGTTGTGTCTGATGTGGCGTTTGGCATCGTAGCTCACATTGCTCTGGCCAGTGCAGATGCACCGTAAGTGGTTGTGTCTCTCTGACTTCTCTAACTGTGCACTTCACTGCGATCTGCAGAACTTGATCCGACCAAAATGCAGATAATTTTCCTTTACCACCTTAAATATTAATGTACATTATACACAAGAAGCACAACTTGAAAAGAGAAATACGTCACTTTCAGAACAAAGCTGAATAATACTATACTATAACATTTTCTCACTCCTTATTCAGGCCTTATTAGCACAGTCAAAGAATTGTGAATAAGCTGTGGTTGAAGGATGTCATTACCTGCACGTTTGCCTTGGGAAGTTCCACGATGGGGAGATTCTTAACTGGTAAAACAAAACAAAGAAACATGTTTTTCTGATTATTGGCAGAATGCATAAAGCTACAGCTAGGATCTTATAAATAAATAAAATAAACAAATAGACAAAAAAAAGCTTGTTGCTACTCTGCAAACTGTGTGTGCTGTTTTTATTTCTTCACATGCTGTCTCCCAAAAAGATATACAAACAGAAAATAAAATGTTCTTATTTTCAATGACTATATTTTCTCATGTGTTTCTAACCTTTCACTGTTCATTTTGGAAGGTCCTCCTGCTTGCCCGTGTTGTGGAGTGACTGGCCCTCTGAACTAGAGCCCCTGTTTCAACACACCTGATCCAGTCATCAGCATCATCAGGTTGTCCTGTCAGTCCAGTAACAGCTTCACTGCAGCAGCTCACAGTCACAGAGGAGGGGTCAGTCACAGGCTACTGAGTCTGGAGAGAGTAGCTCTGCTGCAGCTCTGTCCAGCACAGCCCAGCCCTGGGCAGCAGTGCTCTGCTGAGCTTTACTGATGGGCCAGCCGGAGGAGACTTACCCAGGAAGCGTATGGCTCTCCTCTGTGTGAAGAGAATGACAGCTGCCACCAGGAGCCCACAGACTATCACTGCAAGGACTGCCAGAATCACAACATGGGCGTCTACAGAAAAACACACACAGTGCTCATAAATTGCATGGTTTGCACTAATGGGATTGTTGTTATGGGTAAACTCTATTTACCTGACTATAAATGAAGGCAACCACACTCACAAAGCAGAATATACTGATACAATAGTTGATAGATACTGGAAACATCTCAATGATGCCTATCCTGTCCACAATCCCTGTAATCCCAGAGGAGTACAAACTGCACCCGTCTCATTTCAACATAGTTCTCAATCTGGTGAGGCTACTCTGGTCTTTCTGTTTCCAGCTGGTAAGTGAGCAAGCAGCAGTCATGATTCATCTTAATTTACATGGTTTGTCCATGATTTCTTTTCACTAACACAGAACGTATGGAATGTCGGAGGCCATTATCTTTGACAAGATGTCCCGGAATCATATCCACCCTATCTCCAGCAGAGGTGCACTTTTTGTCTAGAAGAATACAAAGGATGCCTCCTGATCTTTTTTTATAGTTTCTTATTGCCCTTGGGATTAACTACCCAATATATTGTAATGGACCAGCGGGGGGGCGCCCACCCTGCGGTTTGTCTGGGTCCTAATGCCCCTGTAATGGGCGCCATCTTTCGGATGAGACATTAAACCGAGGTCCTGACTCTCAATGGTCATTAAAGATGCCCGGGCATTTCTCAATAAGAGTAGGGAGTTATCATTCCCTTTGTCTGGACCAAATGTCACCATTCGGCCTTTACCGTGGCCTCTAAATTGTTGCACTTGCCCCTTGCACTTGCCCTGTGATGGACTGGCGCCCTGTCCAGGGTGTACCCTGCCTTGCACTCGTTGCTTGACGGGTACGCTCCGGCTTCCCAGGACACTGTGTGGTATAAAGCGGTTTGACAAATGACATGACATGATATATTTTAATGGATATTCAGCACATGTTGATCATTTGGTACTACCCCAAATTTAAAGCTTTAGGTTTCTTGAAGACCCCCAGAGATCTCCATCACCTCTTGAAGACCTGCTTTCCACCAATCACAAGAGGTTACTGTACAGGTAAATGAGCTCACCTGCCAGGGCACTGCCATTGGTCTGTGCGCCGGAGTCAAGTCCAGGAGGTTCCTTCCCTGCTGGGCATGGAGAGCAAGTGGAGGCATCAGTAAGGGAGACAAAACAAGGGATGACCAGTCAGTCAGCTAATCTCTGAATCCACTGCAATACAGCACTGCCATTCAATTCCTCCTTACACCGTGCAATCCTCACTGAGCACTCATGACGCTTGTGGTAAAGTACTGTCAGACAGCCCTGCTGAAGTGACTCTCTCATACTCTGAAATCAAGACTGCTTTTCAAATCCTGGAGTTGGCTGGCAGAGCTCAGGTCTATGTCCACCCCCTCCCACCAACTCCCCCAAGCTTCTGCACCGTCTCCACCACAGATCTGAGAGAGGAGCTGTGTCAGCAAAGGAACAAGTAGAGGGGAGTTCAAGGCTGCAGAAAAGTGGAAAGAAGGAACGGAACTTGTTGACTGTGGAGCCTTCTCCAGGTGTGAAGAGAGAGAGACAGGGCGCAGGTGCGAACGGGCACACAGGTGAGAAAGAGTTGTCCAGACGAAGGGAGATCTGGGGCCGAGGTGTGAAAAGCTGAAATCTGCAAGGATTTTGTGAAGTCAATGAATGGAGAAGTTCTAGAAACGTGTTGATCACCGAGAGCTGGGGGAAAAAAGTGATCCGGGATCTAGGAAAATCATGGCTTCTGATGTCCCTCTGGAATAAGAGTCTCGGAAGCCCTGTAAAAGGATGCAGGCAGAAAAGCCTGTGTAATCATGGCTGGAAGAAGTGGAATGAGAACTAACGGCTTGTCAACGTGGAGGGATCTTTGATCCTCTCTGCTCTGACAAGTTTCTTGAAATCGTCGACCAGTGTTCTTCCTGTTTCTCCAATGTAAACAGCAGAGCTCTTTCTGCAGGAAGCGCAATAAGAGGTTGCTCTACAGATGGCAGGAAGCCCTAGCAGCAGAAGATCATTTCAGCCATCTAATGATGCTATGGGAGATATTTGCACATTATAAACAGGGCAATGTATGAACAGGAAGCCATGGTTATAGGAGGGTCATCCCACCATGGGTATTGAAGACTCTTTTAGTCACATGGTCTGTGCTATAATGTTTACACATCTAGAATGTGAGCTCTAAAGGACTCACTGATTTCCCTCATCAAGGCCACTGTGTCACACAAGAACAGTGAAGGAACTAGAACATCTTTTATTTTGAAGCACAAATTTACTACTCCATATGCAGGCATTGGTCAAACGTATCATCCCTACAAGCAGAAAAATAACAATAAAACAAATCTGACTTTGGATGAGGATTCTCAGGCTGTTCACTGTCACTTGCTCATTCAGTGGGTACAGTATTTCAGACTATTGCTGAACCCTGAATTAAATTGAATTCCATTATAAACAATTAAGTACAGTAAAAATACAAATAATCGACTCTTAAATTAAAAGAAATTGAGTGATGATTATTTACCTGGACTGACGCTTACTTTTATTTCTGTGTATTTATCAAGCCCCCATCGCTCCAGTCCACAGTAATACACCCCAGTGTCCTGCAGTGTGAGATTATTCATGGTCACAGTAAAGGTCCTAACTTTCTGGTTGTCAAACAGAGAGAATCTCCCTACAGTGACCATAGTGTTCCTCTTGCCAGTTGTAATGAGAACATCCTTCGTATTCCAACAGGGATGCCGACACCAGTACTTCTCATTGTCCCGATACCCATCTGGATAGCTGCACTCAATCTCTACGAGTCCACCTCTTACGCCATGTGCTCCAAATATTTCTTTGGATTTCACAAAGCCTAGAGTGTGGGGAAGAAAAAATGCATTAGAATCAGAAAGTAAAGATTTTCAGAACTGTGTACAGACTGACTAGGCTGTCAGTGTACAGGAACAGGCTGTCAGTATACATGAGCTGAAGCAGAGCAGAAGTCAACTGGGGGCATTTACTGTCAAAAGCAGAGTCCAGCACTCTACTTCAATGCTTCTCACTCTTGGTCCCAGGAACCATGTATCTGCCATTTTTTTTTGTTCCTACTAAACCCTTAATCACCAGTGCTAATTGATCCACGTGCTGGTTTCGATGTTTTTTCTGCACTCAGGCCCTGGATTCATTATTTCAACAATGTCAGCACACAGACGCACTCTCTCCTGAACACGCTAATTAGGAATTTGTTCCCTTATTTCTGACTCAACAGCTCTTGAAAAGTTAGCAAGTGATGGTGAAAAGACACTGGAGGGAATGACACTGCATCCGATACTCCCACATTTTCCTTCTGCTTAAGGCCGAACTGGCCGAACTGAGGACAGTTCTGTGAATTAATAATTTCTGACCCCAAGCTTCTCTCCCTGTCTGTGTGTCTCATGGAGAGTCAGTCATGCGGGGTATGCGAAAAGACAGATTCCTATTACAAGAAAACTGTATATAGCCAATTAAGTGATCTTATCTTATCTTCATTAGCAGAAGGGTCATCCCAATTACAAACCTCATTCAGCTTAGCCTGTGATTGAGCACAGGGTGGAGCACAACCCAGCTGTCATGCTCAGTACACCTAGAGGCACTCTACTTCTCTCCTGTTCCTAGTTCCCTGTGATTATTCATATCTTTCTGGTGTGTCTTGTTGTGTAGCCTATTTACTTCCCGTTTCTGCTCTGCTCCTCACTCAGCATTGAGGTTCAGATGTCCTGAGACCTGCATAGCACCAGGTCACTCCTGTCCATGGCCTGAGGGCATAGGTTTCTATACGGCATTTCCAGAACAGCTGAGCCCAGGCTTACCCCCGTCTCGCCGCTACGCCTAGGGTCTATTTTCGCTCTCCTGCCATTCCACGGTTCGTCTTTTCCGACATCCCTGACACAAGCAGACTCAGGGGTGTAACTATTTCGTTTCTCAATGAGAAACCTATTTTGTTTCTTGTTTTCCTACCCTCAAAAACAATGCCAAAGCGAAAGTGTAAATACACAGCAGAAAAGACTGGGAAGCTGTTTGGTGTGTAAGCCTGGTACTTTTGTCTCCATGGCAAATAAAGGTGTATTTGACTTCCAAGCTCATGTTGACACAAACACAAAAAGGCAGTTCGAGGAGAGAGTTCGTCAACCAAATTAACAGATTATTTTGTAAAATCTGGCATTAAATCAGAAGATACTGTTATTGCAGCAGAGGGGACTTATGCATTTCACACAGTTAAACATCATCACAGTTACTTTACCAATGAACATAAAACTTGGCATATTTTGAAAACCCTCTCTTCATCCCAACCCCCTTCCCAGATAACGCAATAAGAAAGTTCCTCAGGGTACTCTCTTTTTTTTATGTTGAAATATGGTCAAACCCCAGTGGCCGATGTATTATCCGCCTGCTTGCATCAGTACTCTTGGCATCTATTCCTTTCAGCCATGACATACTGTAATACTTGATTGTTGCGAGGTATTCCTTTTCGATCACTTGTTCTGTTGGCGAATGTGGCGCTAAACTGGGTCTCTGAAAGCTCGAGAGGAGTATGAACACTCAAGCATTAGTGCGTGCTGTATCGACGTAGCGAAGTACGTGGGCTGCGTATTTGACACATAAAACTAATTTTATTAAAATAGAAGATATGAAAACCCGTCTCAAGCTTTCTGAAACCGATTAAGTAAATCACAGATGAAAGATTTACATAATTTTTAATTATTCCATTTTTAATTCCCAATTTTTCAGTGCACACAAAAACAAATTTCCAGGGTCATCTGGCGTACCACCTGGGGGCACTCCATGTACCATCAGTGGTACGCATACCACAGTTTGAGAACCACTGACTTGGCTATATTACCACTGGTTCCAGGTCAGTACTCATTGTTTCTAATGTCCATACTAAAGGTGAAGCGTGTGTCCCCCAGGACTAGGAATGAGTATATCTGGCTTAATCTATCAGTTACAATATCTGAAGACTTACCTCCGAGGAGAAATAGAATTGACACGCAGGATCTTATTTTCTGATGCATTCCCCGTCGGTTTCTCCTTCCTGGTGGTACTTGAGCCTGAGCCAGTGAAAATGACTGAACTACAGTAGCTTTCAAGAATCGTACATGCACAGGACAGACCTGCCCACAATTGCACAAGAGACACCGCACAAAAGCACACTCAGCACACGCAAGCACACAGGCAGTTCACTCATGTCTGGAAAACAATGACCTTGTGTCTTTCTTAATTTTACTGGAAGTGTGCTGTAGTCCTAACAGGAACTTTACAAACCAGCAACATGCATGCATAACTGAGTAAAAGGTAAGATGACTAGGATCTAGATGATGCAGAACTTTCATCTTGTGGTTCCAACTAACCAAATGAAATACAAACAATCTTTACTGCAGGAATACTGAACATGATATGATGTGGATCTTATAATCGATATTTGCTTCTTCTTTAGAGCAATGTCCTACCATTGACAATTTTTACAGTTTATTTCAGTTTAATGAATGACATCAGTGTGGAGGGTCAAATTGGTAACATGGAAATATGGTCCCTCATATGTTTAAAGCTGTGTGTAGAAGAATTAAGTATGGAAATGATCCTCGCTGGGATCCTATGATCATCAGAGATATCCTCTTCATTGTCATGCCCTCTTCAGCCAGAGGGTGCTCCTACTCTGTCCTGTCCCTAGTTTCCTGTGCTTTGCTGTCCTTCCAGTGTCTCCCTCTCTGGGGCAATATATTTCCGGGTCTCTCATTCACCTTCGCTCAGCATTGATGTCCTGAGACCCGCCTAGCACCAGGTCGCCCCACGTCCGCTGCCTGAGGGCATTGGTTTCTATATGACTCCTGAACTGCTGAGCCCGGGCTAATCCTCCCTTCCGCCGCTACGCATATGGGTCTTTTTACGCTCTCCTGCCATTCCACAGTCTGTCCCTTCCGACATCCGTGACATTCATTTTACAGGGTGGCCCATAGAAACTTTTTTCCCAGATATTCGTATCATCCCACTGTGCCCACCACCTAAACAGCACAACCTTCTCGTCCACAGATCCTGTTACCACTCACAGAAACCATCCACATCAGGCATCTTTTCCTGTCACAGAAGCCACTGCATCAGCTGCACATATCTATCTAGTTACACACGTACACATGGGCTCTTGGCAATTTCAGAATCACACAGAGAACACGAGTAATCTCATTTCTCTTCCATTTTCTCACTGCTCTGTCTAATACTGGGTTGTGGGGGAGTCAGAGCCTATCCCAGTCAGCAACAGGCACAAGGCAGTGGACACCCTGGGTAGGACCCCAGTCCATCGCAGGGCAGACACACAACCATGCACACTCACATCAGGGTCAGTTTTTTCAGAAGCCAATTTACCTACCAGAAAGTCTTTGGACTGTGGGAGGGGCACATGCAAACTCCACACAGACAGTACCCCAGGTACAGAATTGAACCCAGGACCCCAACGGTGCAAGGCAACAATGCTAACCACTGTACCACTGGCCTGATTTCTCTTTTTTACTATTAGTAAAATACCTTTTACATTGGCGAGACAGGAAGAAGACTGGCTGACTGTTTCAGAAAACATGCCATACTGCTGGTGTAGCGGAGCTAGTGTGGTGAGGTCAGCGCCCTCACTGCGCGTAGCAGGGTCCTCAGCTGCCTGGGCTGAGGGAGGTCTCCTTTAGCTCATGCGGATGGTGCCCTGTTGCGTTACTCTGGAGACCCGGGTTCACACCCCAGGTGTGGGGGTCAGAAGGGGCGGCGGGGGGCACGACACCGAGCGGAACCGTGACTGTCACACTGTGGATCAACGATCTGTCTAAGCCAGCAGTTCCCCCTCTCTCAGTCCAAAACACCTTCAAGCCTGGTTAGAAGTGTCACCAATGATTTAAAGAATGAAATCAAGTGTTTAACTGAGAGCTCAGGTGGAGCACACATCATTTCCTTCAAGGCCTTGTCCTCCTACACCTGCAAAAGCACTCACCTACCTCTGTACTCCCACACCAAGTGCAATAAGTGCGATACATTTTCAGATTTGCTATGAAGAATCCAGTGTGTAAAGATCCTTTTGTCACATCAAACAATTCAGTTTAGAACAGTCAGACTCAGGGAAAATTAGTGTCTCTCTGACGTGATGATTGGTCATATCTCCTTGTTTTATGACATTTGTGATCAGGCCACTTATCATGTGGTTCCTTGTGCGGTGTTGTAATTCATGAATGTGTAATATATCAACACAATACAAAGTGTGGTAAAGTGGAACAGCTACAGAACATTGCCCAATAAAGGAAAGGAGTCTACAGATATGTTGCAATGAACTGAGCTATGATGGAGGTGCAGGACAGCGGTGGGAGACCGTGCAGTCCTGAAGTGTGGCCACCAGGGGGCATCAAAGGGGAATTAGTGGTTCTAGATGTCTGGGGTGAAAGCATGGTCAGTCAACAGGACACGAGAAGAGGGTGAGAGGAGAGACGAGACACTGGGCGCAGGAGGCTGTAAGGCAATGAAGAAAGTAATAAGGAACGTGAGCTGGACACAAGCCGGGATTGGAAGCCATTGAGAAGCTCAAGAAGGAGTTGCAAGAAACCAGAAAAGCAGAAAGAATGTAAGAAGTTTGCATTTTTTTTTGCAGTTTTGTGTCCTTGATTTCCAGTATAGAATTGAAATTAAGGGATCTTGTTAAAATTGTATAATACACCAGTAAGGCTTGATTTGTGATATTGTACAATTGTTGCCACCACATTATAGAAAGGGTATTGCAGCTCTGAAATCTGTTGAGAGAAGAGCAACATATATTCTGGGTCTTAAAGGAGTGTGCCACACTGACAGGCAGGAGGAACAGAACCTTTTCAGTTTGGAGCAAAAGGAGACTACAAGCGAACCGATACAGGTGTAGCCTGTTGCTCCTTGGATCCCCTGTGGCCCTGTACTAGAAGAAGAGGCTAGAAAATGGTTGGATGGAAATAACAATTACTTGCATTTATATAAAACTTTTCACCCCTAAGGATCCCTAAGCTCCGTACATCAAGGAGGGGATCCATATCATCCACCTTCAGTTACTCCTGCCTTCCTGTGGCGTCTCTCGGTCCCAGACCCCAGGCCCCAGGCCCCAGGCCCACGGTTGCCCAGGGAAACCAGATCACTCTCATGAGGGCTCATTGTTTGTTTCCATGGCTGTGACTGGGCCTCCTTAAGCACTAATCAGAACACCAGTTAAGCTGTTATCTCTTTTCCCATTATTCTCCAGAGGTGTCTCTCCAGCGGCGTTTCGCCATTACTATTCACCAGCAGTACTGCCAAAACCACCCTTTTGTTTCTCTCGGCAGACTTTTCAGCGGCTTTTTCCTGAGCTATCCACTTTTCCCAAAAACCCCAGATGTTTCTCCAGCTGTCTCACTCTCTCTGTGAATCTGGCTTCACTGCCCTCACTCCGCTGCTAAAGTGTTTTTTTCCTGCCGCACTCCACTCCCGCCTAGAACCTCCGACCTCTTTCTTGCCTCTTGCTGTCCACCAGGCACCACTCCTGAGCCGCTTTCTGCACCCGGATATCCAGAGCTCGTCTCGAACTGTCTCTGCCCTGCCGCTGGAGCGCTCCAAGCAGTCCTTCCCAATTCTCAATGCAGACTTCCTTCGCTCCACCTGCTGTTCCCACCTGGCATCCGGGGCTCAACTCAGACTGTCTCTGCCCTGCCACTTCACTGCCTTCACAGCAAGCAGTCCTTCCTGGCGCTCACTGCATCTGTATTCCGGATCTCACCTCCGGCTAACGTCAGCCTAACCAACTTCCTGAGCACTGCTTACCCTGTCTTTTCCCGTTTGTTTCTTGTTCTTTCCAGGGCTGCCTTCCAGTGGGACCTTCCCTGATTCCGGGGGTCCGGGAGCTCCGTCCGTGACTGTGCTGTCCAGGGAGCTCTTGGGCTGTCGCGAGAGGAGCGGAGATCGGGTTGGGACCCCGGTTCGGTCCTGGCCTCAGCAGTTGACACTCCCGGCTCGGTCTTAAACTGCGGAGCCTGTACAGCGTGCTGGCCTGGTCTGGGGGGCAGACCCCCCTGAGAGCGTGTGTCCTGTTCTGTATGGCATTGGCGTGCCTCACTTGGACCATCCTGGCATTAGTGTCCTGCCGGGCCTCCTGGGCAGACCTTTCCACCCTGAACTGCGACCAGGGGCTCAGCCCAGTTCTAGTCTGGAGGGCTCTTGTGCCTTTGTTTCTTTTTTTTCTTCTTTTTTTCTCTTCACTCCACAGCCCCCTACCAGCTGGATTGCTGGCTTCCGGTTCTCCTGAGCTCCGTCTGGGAATCTCTGCCCGCGGCTGCGCTGTCCGGAGGATCCCAGTTTTCGAAATGGGTCAGAAGTGCTTCAGTCTGCCGGTTTACCTGGGCGACTCTAGCATGCAGGTCCGGGAAGTCTCCTTTTCCCTGGATTGCCCAGCCCAGCCCAGCATAGTGATCTGCTCGGAAGCCAATAGAGTTACACCTGGTGGCCCAAGCTCCCTCAGTCCAGTCGGCGGACTTTGGCGGACAGATTTGCTTAAGGCTGGAGCTGCACTGTGTCATCCTCCATTCTCCTCCAAGGGTGCAGTGAGCCTGCCTCTCCCTGGACTGTTGTGATCTAGGCTCTTTTTTCCCTTGCTGTCGGCCAGAACCTACTTATTTATCACCTTTTTCCCTTTGGTTTTTCCCTCGGTTGTTCCCTCGGTTGTTCTGGAGTGCTAGATCCCCATACATTCAGGTCTCTACGGGCTTCTCTGTGACTCTCCGGTTCCAGATTGATTCTGACCAATCACGCCAAATCACACCCTGTGCGCTAGTGTACTTTACAGCCTCAGCATGGCACCACTTAAGTGCAACTCCCAATCTTTTACCCTATCATAGAGAAGAAAATGTCATCAATAAATAAATATACAAGTTATAACAAAATGCTGTTCACTGGATCTACATCACTAACCATAGAAATGGCACGTGTCAGAGGAAAGGAAAGAACACGCAGCAGAACGTATTGTAGTCAGAGCTGTGGAGTTCTGTGTTTAAATGCCATTTGGTCATGCTTTTGTCACAGCTGAGCCAACAATTCCATGCGGACTGTGAAGATTCTGGCCTGCAAATAACCCAACATTCGCTGCTGCTGGTCAAGTTCACTTGATCCCTATGGGTGTGATTTCCACATTAGTCAATGACACTCACCCTAAAATATGTTAAGTCTTTTGTCATCACTTCTTCTGTGACTGAATCAGCTTTCTGTAAGTCGGGGGTCATTCCTGGGTCAGAAGGCATTAAAACTGCACAGGAAACCAAAATGAAGTGCAAAACAAATGTCCGTGACTCAGTACTTTTTACAAAAGAAAAGGAAAACAAAAAGTATTAATAAACTGTACAGAAAATTCTCTACTGGGCGTTTTGAAACAACACGCAGAAAAGGATAGGCTAAGCCCACAACCAGAACTACACAAAGACAGAAAGTAAACCAGAATACCAGGTTAAAAACCCTACACTCTGCCTGTGGCTGAAAATGTTATTTGCTAAGAGGGATGATCATTGGTTGTTAAACTTCAGTAACTGTTAAACTTCAGGTGTGTCTTAGTAAAATCAATGTACGACTGTTCATCCGAACTGAGAAACTCATTTACAGTAGAGGATGACAGTGTCTGTAAAAGCTATAAGTAGCTGATTAATGATAATATTACCATCTCAGCTGTGTGTGGTTTTGAGAGTCAAAGACCTGATGACTCTGAGTAAGATGTATCAAAGGAACTGCTGTCATTTTTTTGTCTGTTCTTGTAGAAGTGTGCACAGCAAGCAGGATGGTAGGATGCAGACAAACTGTACTCTTTCGTTAACTGTCAGCAAAGTAGTTAACATTGTTTTCTTTCGTGAGGCTATTTGAACAGTATTAAACATGACAGAGACTCTCTCTCTTCCTTGTTTCCCCTTTGTGCTTTGGCTGATACTTCCCTGCAGCTGAAGTATTGTGATTCTCAGACTGTTTGTTTTTCCCCTGAAAGAGCCCTGCCCTTGTGGAGTCTGTCAGTAAAGTCTTATATCTGTATTCTCTCTCTTTCATTTCTGAGGCTGAATCTAGACTTTATCTTCTCTACTGGGCTGGATCCAGACAGTAAGATCAACAGCAGTTTTATGAGAGTAAAGCGTTGCAGCGTGTCTTGGGCTGGTGCACAATACACGCACAACACAGAGAAGGAACTGTGGGCCTGTACCTCTGACAAACTCCCCTCTCTTCTGCAGATCCTCACAGACGCCTCTTTCCACTCACCTCCAGCTGACTGGGTGGAACTGTCCATGGCTGCTGTCTCAGTAATGCCCATCAGTACAGTCACAGGCATGGAGGTGGACAAGGTGGACACTGTCATTGCTGGACAGATAAAGACACATCAGTATTGAGGTCTGATCCGGGATGCAGGTCACAGAACAATTCAGTGACGTTTTGAATCAAGTTTATGATGAAAGGCCTTCCTGAGAGACACCAGCATGTCTCTGAAACACTGCAAAGTTTTGAGCTTCTTAAAATGTGTTTCAACTGCAACTGCAGAGTGAGTTACAAAGTTTACTTGTGAAGAATACTTTGACTGTAATGTCGATGACCAGTCCTGGTGAGCTTTTGTTGATCTAAACATAGGAAGTGTCTGACATGGTTACATAATCAAGGTCAGTTATGCTGCCCTTGGCAGTCCAGTAGCAAACAGATATTAAATTTAAGCACATGAGTCAATCAAGAACATTTAAAATATATTGTCCCCATTCACACAGAACAACATTGAATGTATACAGTACGTAGAGACAATCTGACTGGACCAAATTGAGTTTAAGACAGTTGTATTCCTCTGGGGTTAGAACCCATGAGCCCCTTGGGCTGGAGCCTGGACTCCCCACTGCTGTCCCATACTTAGAATGAGGCATGACATCACAATATATGTACTTCCTGCGAACAGGCTTTGATGAAGTGTTGTGAAAACTGTAGTTTAAAGACAGGCTGTGGTTGAGCAGACTAGCAGAATGACTACTGAGTGCTTGAGGTTTGACGGTAGAAACCATCGCACAAGAAAATAAGCATCTGAAAATAAACAATAACTAAAATTATCTCTTTAACACTTTTTCACTTACACTCTAAAAGTGGTGCTGTAAACCTCTTTTAGATGCTACTTCTAAAGCTGTTATATAAAATAAAGTCGATCATTACGATCTTTTTAAAATAATAATAAAATAAATAATGCATGGATAAAAAACACTGGATTGTTACAATCCTGAAATAAATTACCAACATTTTCTCCTCTCCAATAGAAAAAAAGTATATTCAGATAAACTCTGCATTTTCCACAGATCTGCACCGGAGCACTGGAAATAAATACTTCTGAAACTGTTCTGCACTGTTTGCAAGAATGCTTTTAATTTTTCGTGAAAAACTGATTTGTTTCACTTTACAAAAACAAAACTTGTACATATATTTTAGATATTTTTTATACGCAAATTGGGAGTGGACAAAAGCACATGAACTGTTAGCACAGCACTTGCTACTGTACATTGACCCAGTGGCTAATTCTCTCCTAACACAGGCATTTAACAGACAGATGGTTGATGCTAATAGTGACTTTCTGTGGCATGATGGTCCGTTGTGGTCACACAGTTGGGTTTTATTTACACAATATTAGAAAGCTATTTATTCCTGCTGAGGGTGCAGCTAACTAAAACCTATCCTGGACGCACAGGGCACAAGGTGAGACTACTACGTGATTAGGGTGTCATTGTAACCTTGGTGCATACACACAAGCCCACAGACATTTAATCTCAGTGATTAATTGGGGGGTGGGGAGAGGAAAAAGGAGCATCAAGTGAAAACCATTGTGAACAGAAAGAAAACATGCAAACTCCACGTAGAAGGATTCACATTGATTTCCAACATATTGTATCTGGGTGTTGGTATGGGTGCTGATCAACTCATGCTGCAGTTCATCCAAGTGCAGAAGCTGCTTTCACAGTTTTATGACCGAGAGAAAAAAGTCATTAACCTTTAATGTAAAAAAGATCGAAGGGTTTTGACATAACTCCCTTTTCTTTCATTCTGAAGATTGCTGTTTTATCAGCACCAGTATATGTGGAAGCTTTGAAAACCACTGATGTGGGGTTAAATATACAAGACGGTTTTCCTGCCCTTATTACCGCTGTGACTGTGGTTTGCTAAAGAATCGCTATGATTTCCAGTGTTACTTGGTTACAGGTGTTTGAGATTTCTATAGTTACAAGCTTTCTTCCAAGAAATTGAAATCTCAATTCCTAACACTCTGCACACCGCAGCTTACACATTCACATGCCATCCGTATATTAAAGCACAGAACTTCAGGTCAGACGGGGCGGGGAGTCTCGCTGATGTCCAATTTAAGTTTCTTGCATTTACAATCTCCACCAGATGGTATCAGCTGGTAATGGCTGGTGTTTTAGGCTGCTGACCTGGCAACTGTGCTTCAGTACTTCAGTCTGGACCCTGTCACCGCAGCCCGGTCTATTGCGGATCTTCCTCTTGTGGTCATTTTGTGAACTGGCCGCGATCTGTGGTAGCAAAGGAAGAGCAGTTAGCAGTGCGCAGGTGTCTACAACTCAATGAGCACAACCAGGTCAACCAGTTAACTTCTGAATAAGTGAACAATGGATTCAATTAAATCATTCAGAACCCAGGAATACCAGACGATGCTGTGGATATACAAACCCAGTTAACAACCATTACCATAGAGAAATAAAGTACACAAAGCCTATATGGCCTTAATAAGTATTCATTAAACTTAAATCAAGAAGTGTTAGGTTTAAGTTGTACAATACACTGGTAATACCTAATTTAGAAAACTGTGTACAAAATTTGGTCACCATGTTAACAAACAACAGGCAGACACAATCCTGTGCTTGAAGGAATGTCCTACGCTGAGAGTCTAAATTAAATCAAAGAACAAGAGGCAGATCTTTACTCAGAGGGATGTGAGAGTGTGGAACAAGCTGCCCAGCCATGTTGTTGAAGCCAATCCCCTGGCTTCTTTAAAGAACTGCCTGAGTGAGATCCTTGGATTAATCAGCTACTGAAAAACCAAACTAACGAGATGGGCCGCATGGCCTCTCATTTGCAACTTTAAGCTTTTTATAGCCTTAAATATGGATATATCTTTGCAGTTGTACTTACATCCCAGAATACCACACTGTTCTTTCCCTTTGTCTTTGTTTTAATGTGGTTGCCATTATTAGATGAGTAAACGACTGTAACAAGCAAATCATCTATAACATATACGGGGTATAAATAAGCTTCGAATTTCCATGGCTAAAATTTATTTGGAAAATGAATCATTGTATCTCAGTGCACTCCATCTTGGGTTGTTATTTTATGTCTTACAGTCTGTTTCACCTGCATGCTGCACCAAGATGGTCATCATCTCTTTAAGAAATGGATTCAAACACATCCCAGTACAGACTATTGTTTCCTGTGAAAGTCACAGGCTAGTAATGTGTGCGGCCACTGTACACTTTAGAGAATGAACCCAGTCTGAGGGGCAGCAGTAGTGTCTGGGATTTCAAAGTGAGATCACTGTACTCACCTCTAAGCAAGTGCGTACTCAGCTCAGGGGGCTGGCTGCCAGAGAGTAGACCCCACAGGACTCTGGTGTGGACAGAGGCCCAGGGAGCTGTGCTGTGGAGTAGACCTGCTGGTTCTCCTGCTCCTGAAGGCAATAAACATTGAAAACATTGAGCCTGGGAACTCCTGCGCCAATCTCCTCGTAACAAACTCATGGCGCAACATCTTCAGCCTGCGTCAGAAGAGGATACCGTTAACTTATAGTAACAGACTAGACCCTAGACAGGCCAAACTTGGGCCTTAGGCTAAACGTGGAACAGACATTTCTAGATTTAGAGAAACAAAGGACAACTGCAGTCCACAGTCATTCTTGCGCATTTTAGGTTCGTAGTTGTGAGCAGCTAACATTCTTCCTCCTATTTGGTTTATTAGTCTACACCTGTGGCTTCCTTTCACTTTATTTAAGGGATTATTTCTATCTTTTGATCAACACTACCAACAGTGTTGACAACATTATGGCAGTTTCCATAGAAACAGAGGCATCTCTTCCTGTTTTTACAACCGCTCACTCCAGAATGAGCAGTGCGCAGGATGTAGCCACTCAGCTCGAGGGAAAGCAGGGGCGCTGCCCTGTCACATCAGGCTATAAGGCAATACGTGCCCAGCGCTGTTTAAGACATATGGAGAGGAGATTCAGTTTACCTGTTCTGTGCCTGTAGGTCCGTTCCCAACAGTGGGTTTCTAATCTAGTGCAAAACAAAGTTGGTAGTTAATGTTCAAAAGCAAAGTTTTAAATAATGTAGCTTGGTTTCAAGAAATGAATTTGCGGCTGGGATATAAATGCTTCTACTGCAGATTCAATAAAAAAAATACACAAGAGGCTGAATTACTAGAGCTGTTTTGCATTAGTACATGCAGCTGGGCTATGTCTGTGATCCACAGATGACCGGGACCGACAGAACATTTATTCAACAGCAGACAGCAACACTTTTACTCTGGCTGACAATCACTGTGGATTCTAAACATCTAACCAGAGTTGGCATACCCTGTTAAGTTCTTCTGTAAGTGCAACAGTTATGCTTGGAACTAATATGATGGGTGTTGACTCTCGAAAAGTCATATGAATATCAAATTCACCAGACCCTATTTTTCAACTCTGTAATAAACAGCAGGGGAAAGTTTTGTGAGCGGAGTGATAGACTGTCCACACCACAGCCTGTAGCCATTTTTGACATTTTATTTTGTGTCTGTAAAATTCCTCCTCTCACCCAGACTGTCTGAGACTCTTGTGAACAAGCATCAGTGAGGATTAAGGTTTCTGCAGACGCACCAGATTGCACATCGATAGGATATTGGCAGCGCTGTTGCCTTTCAGGTCTGTGAGGCATGTGGCTTACCACAAAGTTCTGTAGAGTGCCCATTGCAAATATCCTCTTGAGAAACTACTTCAGCATTTACGGAAATAACAGTGTGTTTGTTAAACTGATTTAACTGCTTAAGGGGCAGTTATGCTGAAATATATAATGTATATATGTATGTCTTGATCTAAAGGAACTCAAACTCTTTACTCACAAGGGAATGTGATGCAAAATGCTGACAGATACTGGCAAAGTTAATCAAATAATCACAGGGACACATCTGGATAATTAGGAAATGCATTTAAGTCAAAATATACTGTAATGGCAGGTCTGCATTTAATTAGTGTCCCAGTGGACAGAAGGCTGATCATTAACATATTATCACATAATTATCTAATCAAATCTCGAACTGGATTTGTAAATTGCAACAGATGAATGGATGGTAATTTTCAATTCTTTAGTACAAATCGTAATATAAGAATGTCCCCAACCCTGCCCATGTTGTAGCGTGACTGGCCCTCTCCACTGCAGCCTGTGTTTCAACACACCCGATCCAGTCATCAGCATCAGCAGGTGTCCTGTCAGTCCAGTGACAGCTTCACTGCAGCAGCTCACAGTCACAGAGGAGGGGTCAGTCACAGGCTACTGAGTCTGGAGAGAGCAGCTCTGCTGCAGCTCTGTCCAGCACAGCCCGGCCCTGGGCAGCAGTGCTCTGCTGAGCTTCACTGATGGGCCAGCTGGAGCAGACTTACCCAGGAAGCGTATGGCTCTCCTCTGTGTGAAGAGAATGACAGCTGCCACCAGGAACACACAGACTATCACTGCAAGGACTGCCCCAGTCATGATGTGGGTGTCTACTGAAAAACACACACTGTGCTTATAAATCGCATGGTTTGCAAAAATATGATTGCTGGCATGTGTAAACTCTATTTACCTGACTGAGACTCAGCCTTCAAGAATAAGCGGGCTACTTCCAGAGAGGTGACCAAGATAGGACCTCACTCCTGCGCTAGCAGCTGACAAGAACAGATGGGATCTCTCCAATTTCCTGAGCCCCAGTGGTGAGAGGGCTGGGCTGAAGTACAGTTAGCAATGACTCTGAGACACTGCTAGCGTGAGGGAGAGACAGAGAGAGCAGACTAATGGCTACAGCTGTAAAAAACCCCGATAAGGGGAGAGAGCTATGTGAATGACTGTGGAGTTATGGGAAAAACTGTGTTAGGAACAGTGCAGGAATCCCAGAAGCTCCAGAGGTGACTGTGCAAATGAGAGAGGGGAGAGTGAAAGGGCTGGAGGCCTATTTTGAGTGAGACCAGGGCTGCCCAGTGGGAGTTAGAGTTTCTGTGAGATTAGTGTGGGCAATAGCGCAGTGTCAATTGTTAGTGAGGTTGCCAGAGAGCAGGGCGCAGTAGAGGAGCCCTCACCCACAGAAATGTTGAAGCGTTGAGTTAAGGAAAGAGCTCGCCTGGCGGTTGTGCTAGTGAAGGAGTTGGCAGCTCCTAGTGAGAGAGCAGAAAAAGGTACGCTGTACCTTTCCGGGAAGCTTTCCGGGCTTTCCGGAAGCTGTGAGCGCTAAGCCAGAACACGAGAGAGGCTGTGTGGGTTTAAGGTGAGAGTGTATTGGAGTCTGAGTGTGAATGTGAGGCGGTGGAGGCTCAGCTGTGTAACGAGGGTGTGAGACATCAGGGAGAGCTGGAGGTGGAACTTCATGTCTGGGGCTTGACTGGTGCAGGGTGGAAAGCAGTGGTCATTGTAGAGTGACAGTGTCATTGATCTGCAGGGAAGGTCGGGAAGAGAAGCAGCCCTGGTCATTGCCATGTCAACCTGCTGTTAAGGCGAAGGCAGTAGAGCAGGTCCAGCTAAAGTGGATCGAACCAGTCGAGGGCTTTCCTCTGCTACTCCCACAGGGCAAGAGTTGTGGGAGAAGTTGTCGAGCGTGGGCTCTGTGCTGCGAGGGACCTAAGGAATGATCTTGGAGGAGATCATATACAGTAGGACAGTGCTGTAGATGATCCCCAAATGTGCACGCCACCTGTCCCTGTCACTCTAACGAGGGGGCCATGTTCATCATCACTCTTGGAGGAGAGTGCATGTAAAGGAGAAAAAAAGAGAGTGACAAAGTTTCCCAACAGGCTGTGAGGGGTGTGTCTGGAGTGATGGATGCTTTTAAAAGCTCAAGGTTTGGTTTACATGGTAACACGCACTCCACAGTAAGTGATGTGCTTTTACAATTCTGGTCTCCCTTGTTGATTTAAAAACGTAATCGCTTACACAAGTAACATGTAACTGTAATGGGTTGCTTTGTAAAAGTAACTGTTCCCAGTGCTAGTCTCCTCTCATTCAGGCTGTCTTCTCCCTTCTCCTACCTTTCAAGAGGAGAATAGTACAAATTGCTCATTAATTATATTTTTATCAACCTTTGTTGCCAAGCTAGATACTGAATAAGAACAAAGGCATATTGATATGGGTAGAAACGGAAGCAAAAAGGCAGAGAGGCAGAAATGTCATATTTGAAAAGCCACTCGGTTAAAAACATATCACCACAGTGGCTGGGCTGACCTGGACTACATTTCCTGTTGTTCAGATGTGGCATATAAACCCTCAGCTTTAGTATGTGTCAATATTTGTGTGTTTCTGACCACCAAATCTCTTTCTTAGAAAAACACAGAAATAAATGTAGTGCGGCAATAAAAGATGAGGCCGACTTATCTTCCACAAGAGGTTGAAGTCTTACCCAATAAAAGAAGGACTCTACTTGGATATTTTTTGTTTATTGAAAGAAGGGGGAAGGCACAGACAGTGGGAGTTTAACTGAATTGATACTCAGTTTCCAGTTTGAAAATGACTGCAGAAACAACCAGCCCTCAGCATGATAATCATTCCAATTTGTTTCAGGTAGGAAAGTATTATTAAAGTTGTATTATTGTCAGGATGATACGATGGTTTAAGAGTTTAATACATATATTAGGGAATCAAATCAAGAGTCTTTATCTTTTTGTGATGTGTCATAGCAGTGCAAGACTATTCCATACATTCATTGTTTTATCCAACTCAGTGTCGCAGGGAAGCCTAATCCTGTCCCAACGGGCAAAAGGAAGGACACACCCTGGATGGGACACCAGTCCATCATAGGACACACACAGATGCGACACCAGTCCATCATAGGACACACACAGACACAAATATGCACACACTCACACCAGGGCCAAATTTCCCAGAAGCCATTTAACTACCAACATGTCTTTAGACTGTGGGAAGAAGCTGGAGCACCCGGAGGAAACACCCACGAACACAGGGAGAACATGCAAACTCCACACAGACAGCACCCCAGGAATTGAACCCAGGGCCCCAGCCAAGCAAGGCTGGAACCTAGCCACTTCCGTGCCCCCAGTACTTCTTATTGTATACAAAATAAAACATGTCTCTGTTTGTCAGAACTTAATGGGAATAAAACTAAACTAAAAACTCACCTTTGTGGTCATCTTTCAGGCTGGTTGTGTGGTCTGGTGGTGATGTACTACGGGACTCGTTTCCTTTGCCTTAAAAATGATGAGAAATAAGTTTGGTGTGACCTTTTAACATGTTTTGTACAATCATTTACAAACTGAAACCAAGCTGACAAAACTGAAAGTACACGTCTCAAAAGAAATACTTTTCCAAGAAAATTCTCAGCGCAGTTCACTTGTTTTATACACAAATTACATTTTAGGACCTTTTTGCAAAACACTGAGTGCATGTCCTCTCATTGAGCACAATTGTCATCAAAGAAACCATGTGGAAAGCACTGTCATTAAAAACAATGATCTTTGATCATCAATCAACAGCACTCAATCCTGCATATGAAAACACAGAAATCCTTAATTATTCATTGAGATCTGTGCAACTTATTTTATACTATAACATTACTGTACAATTTTCAGCAGTCTGTGATATACTGTATACTGTAAAGCACAGTAATCAATCAATCTGATACCTCTATCGTATTTTTAGAGACTATTTGAACTTGATGCAAGTGAAACCCTTGGAGAATTCATCTCCAATGATGAGGCTGGGTTCATCCTGATAAAGCAGAGGAGAGGCACAAGAAATATCATTGGCCAGCAGGCCTTTGTGCAGGTTCCTGGCCAGCGCACGGGAAACAGCCCACTGTGTGCAGCAGTCAGTCCACATGGGGGGCTCCACTGTCATGCCACCCCAGCCCCCTACAACACTGCCCATCTAATCCCTTTTCTGCATAAGCTCTAGAACACTCTACTCCAACAGCCAGGTAAGCCAGAGCAGCTCGTGTACATTGTAATCAATGTCAGCCTCAACTGAGCTGTTCTAGTCCGCAACTGGTTTCTTGATAACCCACAGTTTTCCCCCATATTCCCCATTATTAAAGCCCATACAGGAATTTTCTTGGCATGGAGGTGGAAGGTATATGACTGAAATCCCTACGAGCATGTATATCTTTTACAGGCCATGTGGCTTGTGAGGACATGACTGAAGAGTCCTGCCAGCGCTGGATGAGAATGACCAGGCCTGGATGAGCCATATCAGGACTCACTTCACCTACTACCTGACAAGTTAACAAAAACCTCTGGCCTAACCCAGGTCAGAAGCAGGAGGTTGGGGCAGTATAAACTTTCTTTTTGTTTGTTTCTGTATAATTCTTACAGTAAAGATTGCCATACAAGTAGTGTTGTGTACTGTACAGAACTGGTGCAGCTTGTGCTGCCTTTGTTTGTTTGTGAATGTCATCTGTTTCTGTGTGTTTTGTATATAATATGGTTTACACATTAGAGTAGTATACTGCTACCTCTACAATTGATTTCACTAGTTTAGTAAGTACTCTGTACGGTCTATTTATTTGATGGGGTGTGTTTGCCTTTTGTATAAAATACAAAAAAATATTCATTTTGTGTGAGACTTCTCTGATTTGCCCAGCTGCGTGTGGGTTTTGCCTTTTGCGTTTATAGTTTTGAGTACAATTTCAGATAATAATGTAAATGATTAAGAAAAACTGTAAAAAGTGGGTTTCATGAAAGCGTTGTCTTCTGGAAAAAAAATTGAGCAGCAAACAAAATTTATTCAACATGTTTTGGACATTAATTAGATTCCAATATCTGATTAAGTTTGCCTAAACTCAAGAATTTAAAGCAAAGAGGAACAGGAAATAGTCAGATGTGTCAGACAGACCTGTGGTGCTGCTGGCTGTCAGCGCTGTGGCAGTGACCTCCTCTGTCACAGTCCCTGGAGCTGAGGGGGTCACTGTGGGGACTGTAGGAGCTGAGGAGACAGACGGAGGCATCAGAGTGGGAGTCCAGACCAGCGATTCCCCATCCCCAACAATATTTAGTTCATTCAAGCCTTCAATTATCTAAAGCTGCATGTTTGGAACATTTGCAAGATTTTTTTTTGCTAACTGAGAAGCTTAGACTTTTGTTACTGGTGAAATACAACAGTTAAAAGGTAATCATCACCATGTCTGAGAGTTGAAATCAGCTCAAAGTAAGCGTTTAATTAAATCAATTAAGGGTTCAATTGTGTAACAGAGCTTTCAAGGGGATGGGTGGCCTATATAACCAGGACTGGGAACCTGGGATATTTTGGTCTGTTCTTTGCAGTTTGTGCTGATATTTAAATTCGATCATCCTTTCATTCTGATACATTCAAGTTCTTATTAAAATATTTACTTAAACATGCATACCTCATTTGTAATTCAACAACATGGGGATTTCCTGGAAGGCCAGGCACTGTCGTGTGTGTCCTGCAGTTTCGGATTAATGACCCACTAGCGAGGAAATGAGCAAGATAAGCCGAAAGGCCTCCCCACCTATTCATAACCTTTATTTAGACCTTGAGTTCATTTGCAGTGTGCCCGTTTATGTGCTTTCAGATCAGTTGTAAACTGTAAAATCATCTTGACTTTTCTAATGCAGTGTTAACTCCTGAAAGCAAAAGACATTGAAGCACATTTGTGAAAACTTGGAAAAGTGCTTAAATCTTGTCCTGTGACTGTGGTCTCCAGCTGAGCTCTCTTCACTAGGAGTCAACAGTACAGTAAGTACAGTACAGTCTGACACATCTGATCATTTCCCACTGCTCTCTGCTTTAAAGTCTGGGGTATGTAATCAGATACTGGAATCTATTGTCCAAATCATGTTGAAGATAATTTTGTTTACTGTTCAATTATGTTTTTTTACATTCATTATACATAATATGCATTGAAATGCTCCCCCCAACTTTGAAACTGGTGGTTTCTGGTGCAAAATCTACCTTTGTTTTCATTGCTCACTGCATGGAGCTGGTTGAGCTCCTTTGGCAGCTGCTCTGGGTGAGACACTGTGAGAGTGTCTGATAGTGTGAAGTCAATTAAAAGGTCATTTCCTAGTCTGAACTGAAAGGAAACTCTTCTCTGACCCACCAGGCTTGAGGAGACTCTGATGCTGAGCAGTTGAACATGAAATCCTCATTCTCTTCTCAGGGGAGTCTCATTGCTCTGTTGCATCAGTAGACAAATAACTTAATTGTTCAATAAAGACTTGTGCATAAGAAACAAATCTATAACTAATTGGCTGGAGCTACTCCCAGCAAGCAACGAGCACAAGGTAGGATACACCCTGGACAGTGCACAAGTCCATCACAGGGCAGACACACTCACACCAGGGCCAATTGTCCCTGAAGTCAATTAACCTTAGCCTTTGAACTGTGGGAGGAAACCACAGGGCTCTAGTATTGTGTATTATGAAGCAGCACTGCTAACCACTGAATCATTCTGCTGCCCAACCTCAACAGAACAAGGCAGCAAAGCTAAGCACTGTGGAAATGTGCCACCCACCCAGAGTCCCTGCAGGGTTTGTGGGTTTTTTTAAGCCAATAATAAGCTCATTTACACTACTAAGAGCTGCATTAGAATGGAAGACTGCAGACACACTTGCCCTTGTCCAAAAATGTATCTCTTTGTGCAAGATTCTATGTAAAAATAAAGTAGTCTTATGTAAGATATTGATTTTTGATTGTCTTTTTGTGTCATTTTGATTAATTGATCATCTATGACAAAGCCTGTTATTTCACTCAGAATTCAGTGTTATTAAAGATTTCTGGTAATCTTTGTGTGCCTTCCCCAAGCAGGCTTGTGCTTTTTGTATGATATTACAGAAATTTAATTCGGCCCAAGACATTCTTCCTGACTGTAGACTGTAACGTTACTGTCTGTGCTAGACTGTAATGTTATAGCTGATGCACATTTTAACCCTGCAATTATTAATTCGGATCTTAGTATTCCCTGAGTGATTGATCAGCCATTCATATCACAGCAGATCATTTCCACAAATATATTCTATTACATTTGTTGCTTGTTATGCATGTTTTCTTTTCAATAAATTGTATGTTGTGTATTTAGGATCTGTGTGTGAGACTATGGATTATTATGTTTGATTGCATACTAAAAGTTGTCATGTACTCTCGCAATATACTGCAATTTCTGATAGTTACAGATATATTTAAAAGCCCTATCTCCTTCACCGTGATGCACTCAAGTGGCTTTGTTGTATAAATACTAAATGACCTTTTAAAAGAGTCAATGGGGTCTGAGTGATGAGGCAATTTAACTTGTTGAATGTCAAAATCAAGAAAGAAAAACTCGGATAGGAACACAACTGCCTCACTGGCATCCTTCTCTAAGACTTGTCACAGAAACGCCACAGCAGCAGTAAAAGCACCATCCCAGCCAAAGTAACAGTACATCTCTACAGCATTGTACTTATTGTCGTATTATACAGTACAATATGGTGGAAGGCTGAAAGGCCTGCGCCCCCTAGTGTGGTGGTAACTTGTGCTTTTTATATGTGTGTGTAACAGGGCTGAGTGCGCTGAGCCAGTGGCAGGAGTGACGGCTGTAAATGATGTCAAATAGGTACAAGGGCTGTTTGTGCAGCGATATTACACCAAGAGATGAGAGAGATAAGATAAGACCTTATTGATCCAGAAGGGAAATTGAGATCAGATCCCCAGTCCCAGGACATGCATCGCTGTTTCCACTTTTCAATGAACGGAGGGTTTGGGAGCACAGCCTTGGTAGGGAAGACTGTCCCCAGATTCCTCTGGGGGAATGAGCTGCTGCTCAGTCACCTGACCAGTTACAGGAAGCCAATTGGTCAGGTGACTCTTTAAAAGAGCTTGAAGACTAAGCTTCCAGTGTTGGTGTGTGTGACTGGATGGCTGCTGTCTGAGGGGTTGAGTGCAGAGTCTCTGTGGTCACCACTCAGCAGAAGGTAAACTGACCTGTGACTCAAGACAAAGGAACTGAGTTTTTGGAACCTTTGTGAAGAATCTTAAGAGACTGTTTTCTTTTGAAGAGACTGGAAGAGGTTTTGGAAGCTGGTAAGCAGTTGAGCTGCTTGGCCACTTTAATGAGGGACTTCAGGAAGAAGCTTAGTTAGTATCTCTGAGAGAAGCATAGGCTTTTTGTTTTGGTGTGTGGTTTGTAGTTTTAGATCCTTGTAGTGTAGAAATAAACTACACTGGTGTTTTCTACTTTACAGCTGTATGTTTGGTGTATCTGTTGACCTGCACCTGTCTTCTTTTAAAGATCCTGTTATGACACCCCCTTAGGTATGTCACAAGAGGGAAAATGAAGAATTTGTCTTGGTCTAAAGGCTGCATACGTATTTATTTTTCTTAGTTTTGGTTAGATGGTGCAGTTCTAGTGAGAAGTATATGGTCTTGGTTTTAAGAAACTTTTTGTTCTTAAAATAATTTTAGTAATTGGATATTAAAGAATAGATATGAGGACTAATATAACTACACACCGTTAAAAGAACACTAATTTTAATGAGTTACAAAGATACCATGTGCTTATTGTTAGCAATTTGTAAACTACATGACATTGGAAACAGAATATGGAGAAGCAGTGCCTGTGTGCACAACTGTCTGCCTGTTCACTAGCTCTGGCTGCGAGCTCCTTGGCCAGCTTCTGTGAGTGAGACCACGTGAGACACGTCAGTGTCTCTTCTATTAAAGAAGAATGAGGTCATTTCCTAGTCGGAACTGAAAGGAAGCTCTACTTCGACAGCAGAGCTGAAGAGTTTCTGCTGGACAGCTGAACATGAAATCCTCTCTTTACATACTCACTCTCTTCATAGGTGAGTCTCATTGCTCTGTTGTATTGGTAGACAAATGTTATGACTCAACTGTCCAATAAAGACTTGCACATAAGAAAAATATAGAACCAATGAAGAAAGAGTTAAGCTACTGTTGGCCTGAAACAGACTTCAAAACAAATTTCTGACGGCAATAAGCAATAGTGCTTGCTTGTTCAGTAATGATGTATAGCTCTTCCAACATGTAAGAAACACTGCACCACACAAGAGCTACAGTAGCTACCTCTTCATTATCTCTTAGTGGGTACTTCTTATAAATGGATTATGACAGGTTAAAAAGAAAATCAACTTGGGTAATTTCTATATCTAAAACTTAAGTTATAAAAAGTCAGTGACATATCTACCTGACTACATCAATGAACTTACTGTATGTGCAACAATTTAAAACAAGAATCCTTAATTTTGGAAATGCTGGGCTTGGTTAACATCAAGGTTCCCCAAGATGGACTAGACAGAGAGATCATTCCATACAGGCTGTGACGGACAACAAGAGATGCGTCTTTAAAAAAAAAAAAGTTGTTGAAATAGATTTTAAGAGATTTTTAACCTGCCTTTTGCAACCTTTCTTAAAAACCATATGAAAATGGTATACTGTCCCACATTTCTGTTCTGAGCTCTGGATATATTTAGAAATCCAGTCTTTGAAAAAGTTATTCAAGATTTTGAATCTCAGTATTTGCTTTCAAAGTTGTTCAATATTTGGAATTGCGATGGATGTATTTTATGTTCTTATGAGGAAAAGGCACAGATGACAGGTACTGTATTGCTTTTTGCATTGATCAAAATGAATGTGTTCTTCTGTGGTAAGAGGACCTGACTGATTATTTTTTCCTTGTCAAGGTCTAGGGTGTGTGACGTCAGCAGAGAGGAGAGTGAATGGATCTGAAGGAGAAAGTGTAGAGATTCAGTGCAACTATCCAGATGGGTATCGGTACAAGGAGAAGTACTGGTGTCGGCATCCCTGTGGGAATAAGGATGTTCTCATTAAAACTGGCAAGACGGACACTGTGGTCACTGTGGGGAGATTCTCTCTCTATGACAACGTCTCAATCAGGACCTTCACTGTGACCATGAGCAGACTGACCCTGCAGGACACTGGGGTGTATTACTGTGGACTGGAGCAATGGGGGACTGACGGACTCTCAAAAATACATCTGAGAGTCAGGAAAGGCAAGTCATCATGTGCAGACTCTTTTGCTTTCTCTGTTTGCAACAGCAGTTGTTGTATTTCACTTAATATCTATTGACTAACTGTTTATGCTGCACTCTGTCTGCAGAAGAAAATCAAGTACCTTCTGCTTTGATTTTTCTTGTTAATATAAGGCTCCTTAATTCCATCCTACGTTGTGTAATAAACACACTACAGGGTTATTACCGTACTCTGGATGCTTAGTGAAGAAGGCTTAGCTGGAGACCACAGTCATAAGAGAAGATTTAAGCACTTACATTTTTCACAAAAGTGCTTCAATCAAGATCTAAATAAAGGTTCCCAATGAGAGGAGGCCTTTTGGCTTATCTCGCACATTTGGTTGCTAGTTGGTCACTGATCTAAAAGTGAAGGACCTGGAGTGCATCACAGTATAACACGTTAGACTTCATAAGACTGAACACTGATGACTGAGGGAGGATTTAAACATCAGCACAAACTGTGAGAAAACTTTGCAATTTGCACCTGTCAACCCACTGAAACTGAGCAGATGTAAGCCTGGCTGGTACCTGGATGGGATACCTCCTGGGGGATCTGAGGTTGATGCTGGAAGAGGTGTTAGTGGGGCCCAATAGCTGGTGTGTGGTGAGCGTACTGGTGCACTGACTGCTGTTGCATCATCCAGGTGAGGCTGCACACTGGTGGTGGTGGAGGGGAGCCCCCATTACTTGTAAAGCACTTTACTGAGTGTCCAGAAAGATGCTATATATAAATGTAAAGAATTATTACTATTAAAAGTACAAAACTAAAATATCCCTGCATGCTTCTGCTTAAGGAGCTCTGGAATGGAGCCATAAGCACGTACAATTAATTATGGAACTGAAGCATTATGCCGATTGGGAGTTCAGGAGCAATGGGACCTCTGCTCTCATCTCTAGAGCACTCAGGCTCTCATGCTCACCTACCTGTACCTATCAGCTGTGTTTTACTCCAGCTAAAGCTCCGTTACACAATTGAACTTTCAACTGACCTGAATGTAGGATTCATTTGAACGGTTTTCCGCCCTTTAACATGTTAAAGGTTAACTTTTAACTGTTGTATTTCACAAGTAACAAATCTTTTTAGTTCAAAAGAACTTGCAAATATTTTAATCAAGTAACTTGTTAGTTCAATCAAGGCTTCAATTAAGTAATTAATCTTATTCAAGGTATCTGGGCCTCCAGGACCAAGACTGGGAAACCGTGGTCTTGACTCCCACTCTGATGCCTCTGTCTGTCTCCTCAGCTCCTACAGTCCCCACAGTGACCCCCTCAGCTCCAGGGAGTGTGACAGAGGAGGTCACTGCCACAGCGCTGACAGCCAGCTCCAGCCAGGACACAGCCAGCAGCACCACAGGTCTGTCTGACACATCTGATCATTTCCCACTGCTCTCTGCTTTAAAGTCTGGGGTATGTAATCGGATACTGGAATCTATTGTCCAAATCATGTTGAAGATAATTTTGTTTACTGTTCAATTATGTTTTTTGTTTTAGAGTTAATGAGTTAATCGCACAAACGAGAAGAGCTCAGTCTTGGTTTTTAATCATTTTTAAGGAGATGGAAACGAGTCCCTTAGCAGGTCACTACCGGACCAAACAGCCACGCTGATGCAAGACCACAAGGGTACAATTTTCAACTGGGTTTTTCCATTTCCCATTTCCCTAGTTCTGGAACCTCATGACACTGGCTGGCTTATGTCTGAGCTAAAGCTCTGTCACACAAAACTTATCCAGAGAGTAATACTCTCATGAGAGTGATGTATTTCCAGCATAAATAAAAACTTTGAAATTTGACTATTTTGAAGCAGTTCAGTTACTCTACAAATACTCAGAAAAGAGTCTTTAGTGTCCTGTTTTCTTCTGTAACGCTTATGGCCGACAGGCACTGTGTAAGAGCCGGCGTACCAGAGCAGGTGACATCACCGCCCTTCCCTGTGATAGCAGGACTACAGCTACTGGGCTGTAAAGGGATCTCTCTTTGGCTCACTGGGCTGGGTTGCTGGAGAGAGATGCAGGAGTCCTGGGTTCGAGCCCCTGACAGTGGGGGCCAACCTAATGTGGCAAGGGCGCCTGCCTGAGCCCCTGTTGCGTTACACTTCATAGAAATGACAGCATACTGCTTATTCAAACAAAGTGCATGATTTTAGCTTTAAAAAATAATTTGAACTCAGTCTCATGATGGGCAAAAATACTACAATTCACATTACACTGCATGCTCAAAAATTCAATTTTAACAACCTTTTCTTTAGAGAAAAGCTTCATGTGCATTCAGAAGCTCCCAGCACAATTTCACACAAATGCAGCTAAGTGTCACTTTAATGTATTTTTAGCTTGATTTAACTTTATACAAAGTTTTCCTCTGGGGGTCTCAATTCTGTTTAACTTTCAATATAAATTATTTTTTCCCTTGTCCTGGTTTCTGTAAATCCCATTTCAAGTGTCTGCTCATTCAACCCAGAACACAAAGACATGGCATAGAAAGGTCATGAAAGCTTCTCTGGGTTTCCAAATTGACAATAAGAACGGTCTTTGGAAAGGACCAAACTGAACATGAGTGTCTGCAGAATACATCATAGGACAGATATACCGTAATATCACAGACCGGGGTTCCTGGTGCTCATCCTCTGAGTATTTCCACATTGTTTTGCTTATCTCCAGTGTGCTCCAGTCATAACATGCCTTAGCAGAGTTTCCTTGCCATTTCAAAACTGATTAATTTAAATGGTTTAAAGTTAGCATTGTCAAGTCTTTTTGTATGGCTGTAATAATTGATCACATTTTCTTATGCAGTACACTGATGCATGAATAAGAGAAAGCATATCCCTCAGTGTTTGGTCAGCTGAAGGAGATCTGAGAATAGAGGGACAGGACTGGGTCGTCATGTCTTTGTTAGGTTAGAAGAAACCAGAACAGCCGCACAAACAGGCGTTGCATGCAAACTCCACACAGAAAGTGATATCATCTTGTCTCTTGCTGTGTTTAACATTACTCTCCAATTCTGTTTTTAGAGCTTGAATTTTATTTATAAAGCATATGAATGCGTGAAGCACATGAATACATGAACCATCCATTAAAATGACTGTGGTGTGACTTTGGGGAAAACTGTAAGCAGTGGTGGATTAGCAAAACACAATTTTTTTTTCTACCATTACCTTAATTCTGACTGTGTATAAAGTGCAGCACTGATCTGATGTCAATTGTCCACAGTGGACTTGGACAGATGCAGAAGTGTCTTCAGACTGTCCATTGGGTTGCCCTGTGTCTTCATTCTGACCTCCATTGTCATCGCTGTGGAAATCATCACAAGACTGAACAGGTCATCTGAACATCACTGTTGCAGATCTAAGCCATCCATGTGAAGTACTCAGACTGGGTGTCCATCTATAAAGCCGAAGCAATTCAGTCCTGAATGGCATCTTCCAAATGTAGACTGTCAATTATTTTTGGATAGAAGGTTCATCTGTTCTGGCATCAGTTATGAGGATATAAGATACTGAAGTATCATTGCATCTTACCATGTTATAAGGGAGAGGAAATATGAATCTGCTCAGCTAGAATATTGAGAAATCTTAGCCGACTTCACATCCAGTAATTTGTCAGCCAACTGCAAGCTTTGAGTGTCACCATGATGCTCAGTCATGGTTCAGTATATACCATGACCAGTATAAGTATTGGAGCTCATTCAGTTGGTGTGAATGAGCTACAACATTGTTTTGTGATTAAATTCTATGCTGAAGAAGGAGAACGCTTAAAGCAAGAATGAAGTGAAAATGTTATTAATCACCATATACAAAGCTAAATTCAATTGTAAGTGAGACAAGGGAGTCCAGTGTATGAAAATAACCCACATTATGGTCACCCAACCGACCTCTTTTGTTACAATCTGTAAAAAGGTCAATACCATGGTCATGACCATGGCCATCAGGTAGACATGTTCGGTATTTGCTTATATCTTCTCAAAAAGTTCGGCACATTGTCATTGGCTGCTGATATTTCTGAGCAGGTTATATCAGCTTTGCACTGAGGTCTGTCAAGATAGTCTAAACCTGTGTCGGTGTGTCTGGGACTCCCATCCTCAGCTCTCTGGGTGTCAGTGCTCCTGTGTTTGCTCAGGGATGGAGAGAATCAGGGTTTATCAGCCTTGGTTGTGTCTCAATGGGGTTGCAGTGAGACATTAGGAGCTGACTGTATCTGAAGCTTGTGTCTTCTCCCTGTAGCT
Source organism: Lepisosteus oculatus (assembly GCF_040954835.1). Classification (NCBI taxonomy): domain Eukaryota; kingdom Metazoa; phylum Chordata; class Actinopteri; order Semionotiformes; family Lepisosteidae; genus Lepisosteus; species Lepisosteus oculatus. The sequence goes on from NC_090700.1 coordinate 30,490,569, forward strand.
GTAGAGGGAAACGCTCTGCTGCACAGTCTGATGGCCAGAGAGAAGTTACTGGAGACACAGCAATGAAGATGGCAGAGGCTGCAGGCGGCAGGGCTTGAATATAATGGACCTCATCTTCAACCACTTGACCAGGGCTGTCCAGTCCAGGTCCTGAAGGGCCACTGTGACCATCCTTCATCCTTTTTTCAATTGCTTTATCTGTACAAGATCACAGGGGAAGTGGAGGCTCTCCCAACAGACTCAAGACACAATACACCCCGGACAGGACACCAGTCCATCCCAGGGCAGACGGACACATACTCACTCCAGGGCAATTCTCCCCAGAAGTCTATTAACCTACAGTATGTCTTTGGACTGTGGGAGGAAACCGGTGCACATTGATCCAATGGTAGCAGCACAACGAGGCAGGAAAGCTAAGCACTGTGGAAATGTGCTGCCTGGCCAGAATGCCTGCAGGGTACATCTCAATTAATACAATAATTAGCTCATTTATAAGAGAGTGAGTTATGGAAGACTGCAGACAGGGCCAGCCCTCTACCTTTTTAGGGGCACAATGCAAGATCTTGGAAAGGGAACCCTCAAGCTCATGATTTGCGCATATGACTATTGTAAGTTCCCAATGCAACCTTATTTTGCTACTTAGAACAATTAAATGCAGTATAGTGCAGTATACAAGCACTTAAAACTCCATCAGCCTATGTACTGTATGCATACTTTTTTTTCAGCATTTAACACTGTTCAGGCAAACAGGTTGGTAGGGAAGCCTTAGGATATGGGAGTACATCATACGCTTACTCAGTGGATGGTCTTTAAACCCCAGCAAAATTGACAAAGACACTTATCTGACAAAACCATGGTGATTTTCTATTAGCTGTGGGTCTGTATGATAGATTTACTTTTGGAGATGCACAAATTGTTTAGTCAGGAGTGAGACTGTGAGACTGTTCAGCACTGCATTGTCCTACTCCAAAGAAGTGTTCTATAAACCCCACTAACATTGGCAAATACACTTATCTGACCAAATCATGGTTATTTACTATGAGCTGTGCGTCTGTATGATAGATTTCAGCTACTTTCGGAGAGGCACAAATTTTGGTTGGGTTGGGAGTTAGACCTTTCCTTGTCCAATTCTGCACTGCAGTTTTTCTAGAGGTGATCCACACAGATCAACAATATAAGTAAAGATTTAAAAGTGAATGAAGAAAAGTGATTTGCTATTGACTTAGTGTCTCAACAGTATGTCATATGCCACTTTTGTACAAATCAAAAAATGATTTGTTTTTAATTACAATAAACAAATATTTGATACGGCCCCCTTAAAAGCTTCCATCTCAAAATGCTTTTCATTGAATGGGAAATAAATATACATATAAATATAAATAAATATTTAATAAAAATGAGTGGTGATCTACAATTAAAAAAATGCCAACAAAAAATACAGCAGAATGTTCAAGCAATTACAAGTTACCATGAAGAAATAAGAAACCAAAGGAGGTGCTTTAGTTTCTTGTAATTTCGCATAATGTTGCTATACTCTCTTCATGCATTACTGTAGTGGATGATGGTCTTTTACTTTGATAGAAATTCGGCTATTAAACACTTGCGGATCATGCGCGTTGTTCAATGTCACTAGCTTCACTTCATGCTACTCGCATAGATAGCATGTGGTTGGATTGTCGTAACCACAGAAATGACAAGCTGCCCTTTCATCCCGGAATAAACACCAGTACCTATGGCTGTTACATCTTCGGAATCCTCCTTCACTCCGGTAAATCAACGGGACATCAAATTTGCACTTGTAAACACCCGCTCTCTAAATCGAAAGACTGAAACGCTAAATGATTTCATCACTGATAGATGCGTTGACATTCTGTGCATAACCGAGACCTGGCAGAATCCAAATTAGTTTCTTTTAGTAAATCAAACTGTCCCGCCATGATTTAATTATGTAGGCAAACCACACCCTGGTGGTCGTGGTGGCTTAGAGGCAAGATGTAATTATCAAGGAGCTCTCTATTTACTCTGTCACATCCTTTGAATACCTTGCCCTTTAACTCTGCGGCCCCACTCCATTGTTGATTCTACTTGTTTATCGTCCTCCTAAGTCCTGCCCAGTCTTTCTCTCTGAACTATCTGAACCACTGACAGCACTAAACACTATGACCTGTCCAGTCTCAGCTTGGCGACTTTAACGTTCATGTTGACTCCTTAAACTGTAAATTTGCTTCAGATTTTTATCCACCCTGGACTGCTTTGACCTCTCTCAGTAGGTGAATTTTCCCACCCATGTCTGTGGTCACAACCTTGATCTTGTTTGCGCTTCTGGCCAGAAGCCCTGAATGCCTCTAAAATGTCCAACATTCATGATATTAACTGTATACAAAGCTGTATTATTTGATGTTGGCGTCCCTCTTTCTTCGGTGAGATGTAAACAATGTTTTCTAGAAATCCAAAATCTCTGAACCACTCCGATTTCTCTAATGCCAATACTTCGTTCTCCCCTTTTACAAAACTGGTTATCTACAACAGCTGACCTAGTCTGTAATCTAAGCACTGTGTTTACCAGTACTTTGGATAATCTCAAAGTCCTTAAAAATCTCTCGATTTCCTTCACGCACTCCTCTGTATGGTGCATACCTGAACTCCAGAACCTGAAACTAGCTGGACGGTGCCTGGATTGCTTGAGCAAAAAAAATTATTCTAGTGGTTCACACTCTGGCTTATAACGAACACCTACAAGTCTACAGAACTGCTGTAGCTTCTGCCAGATCCTCCTTTATCTCTGATACAATTCTTCTCTGTTGTAGGGAAAACCGGTTCAGGGACGCCAAATATGTAATCATAGTGGCTCTCTGAAGGCACCAGTTCTGTAGGGTTTGGGCATTTACTGAGACAATTATTAATTGTAGCAGTAAATCACAAAGTTGATTCTTTTGATGGCTTTAGAATCCAACCATGCGACATAACTCAAACAACGCGCACACACAGGTACTAATACACGAGGATACATTTATTAATACATAGAATATGCATATAAACCTAACAGATCTTATCGAGAGGGTTATCAGAATACAAAAGATATATATTCGGTCAGTTACAAAGAGTTACACATATCAAGAGGACATACGTTCAGTATATCATTCATTAAGACCGTTTCGTAAAGTGAACTTGGTTACAACTTCTACATTAGATACTCAAACAAGTACATAACTCTTAGGAATTAAATTGATATCAACTGGTTTGGATAACAATTGAATTCTCGAGCTGTAATGCATTGAAGTTGAATACTCATCCAATCTTTGGGGATTCAGATCTCCTGCGGGCACAAAGAAACAGTTGCAGGCTGTTGCTGTCCAATCCGCGCTCTCTGGCTACGTGCCAGGCTGTGCTGTGCGGCTTGCGACGGTGCGCTGCTGATGCTCACTGTTGGCTTTAACTAGCAAAGTTTGTGCACAGGAGAAAAGATGACTGTGGGTCCCAGCAAGTCAGGAAGAGGACCGGTTCGTTCCTGATGAAGAGCTAGTTCTGAATAGTAATTCAGCTGTCCACAGTTCCGACCTGTTCACGAGGCCTGCTGCTGGTTACTCTCTGGCAACCTCCACTCTAGACTCTTAGAACAAAGGAAAGTTCTGGCACTCGGACACACTGGCCGTTCCGTGGTTGTCCGGGCTGAGTCTCAGGATGGTCAGGAGGCGCGCTGCGAGAATGTCCTGCCCTTGGGAGCCTTCTGCTCCTAGGGCGTCCTGCCCTGGAATTCTCCTTTGAATTCCCTTTAGAATTGTTGAATCTGAATCTCTCAGGCTCTCTGTGTTGCCTGTTTTTACCTGGAGGAACTTCAGCTCATTGATTGGCTGAAAGTTCCATGGGCATCAGAGTCCCACGTGGGTTACTCGGCCCTACCGGTCCCTGATTGGTTGATCAAGGTGAGATATGAGTCACTTACTCCTGACACTTAGTAATGCAGTCCAGATGTACAATTGGCACTCCCTAAACAGATAGGCGCCAATGGATGACCATTGATCATGATAGCCAGGCTTAGCTAAGTGCATCCCCCTTTGGGAGCTGTCCTTATCAAAAGAAAACATCTTGCATGAATAGTTTCTCTGTGGCTGCACCACAGAGATGAACAGAGAAATGAGGCCTCATTTGGGAAGGCTCAGAACACTTAATTCTGCCTTATTATTAAGCCTCGCCGCTACACTGTCATCTACAAGCTCATTAAACTCCCTGACAACTCTGCTCTCTCTGCCACCCTGACCTCGGCCTTAAATATTTGCAATTTTTCAATCTAAGATTGACACTAATACAAATGCAGTTATCTGAATCAAGCTACAGCCTTGCAATGAATCAGACAACAGTTCAACTACTTGAGCCCTAGTTTTTCCATTGACCTTCCCATTGTACCAGATTTTTCTGAATTTAGCTTAACTCCCATCAATTTACAAACATTATTACCACCTGTAAAACAGCTTCTTGTTGCCTGGATCCCATCCTATGTCTGCCTTAGAGCTGCATCTATCACTCCTGTACTGAAGAAATCTGGCTTGGACTCCGATATAATGAACTACATACCAATCTCTAATTTACCTTTCTATTGAAAGTGTAGTTGCACATCATTTACAGGCACATATGACAGTTAATGACTTGTTTGAGCCATTTCAGTCTGGCTTCCACTCAAATCGTAACACTGAGACTGCTCTTGTCATGGTTGTGAATGATTTACTTATTGCCTCTGACTCGGGGGGGGGGGGTTTGGGCTATGAGTATCCTTTTGCTCCTCAATTTTAGTGCTGTTTGTGATACGTAAATCATTGCTCAGTTGCAGTGTTGCTCAGTCACTTGCAGACATTCTTGTCTATCAGTTGTACTGTCTATAACTGGTTTTGTTCTTATCTGACTGGTAGGTAGCATTTTGGTCCTCATAAATCCCCCATGGACCCAGTCAATCATGGTGTGCCTCAGGGTTCAGTCATGGGCCCTTTACTTTTTATTATTTGTATGCTACCTCCCAGGGAAATTATCTGCAAACATGGTCTTCAGTTACACTGCTATCCAGAGGATACTGAGATTTATGTTGAAACCTATTCCCCTTTAGGTCTCCCCTGTCCATCACTTATCCCTTGCTTATGTGACATCAAACTCTGGTTGTCGTCATATTCCCTGAAACTAAATAGTGACAAAACAGAATTTTACTGGTGGGCAGCAAATCTCAGCTGGATAAATTCAAGGGTTTCACTTCAGTGGTTGGCTTCCCCATTCACACTTCAGCCATCATCAGGAATCTTGGAGTCACCCCGATCCTCTCCTGCCTTTTGAGCAATGTGAAAAATTAATCAAGACATCTTTTTTTCACCTTAGAGATCTTGCCCTCATTTGGCAGGTTTTATCAATGTCCGATGCCAACTGCCTGATTCATATGTTTATAACATCACGGCTTGATTTCTCCAACTGTTTACTGTATGGGCTCCCAAACGCTCTTCTCAACACGATGCAATGTGTTCAAAACTCCACAGCTAGAGTATTTACTCACACCAGACCCTGGCAACATATCACTCCTGTACTTAAGTCTCTACATCAGTTTCTTATAAAGTCATGTACTCAATACAAGATCTTGTTGCTGATATCTGCACAACCTGGCTCCATCATACATCTCTGGACTCCTCCATGTTTACACTCCGTCCTGTAAGCTCCATTCAGTTGACACCAGTCCTCTACTCATCATTCCCAGGATAAAGTCACAGATTTTGGTGACCGTGCCTCCTCCGTTGGTGCTCCGCAGTTGTGGGATGACTTTACGAGAGACCTTCTTTAACACTCTTCAAATCTAAACTTAAAACTTACCGTTTTTACCAATGTTTACATTTGATTGCCTATAGTCAATTTGTAACAACCTGTATTTAACCTCCACATTTACTTTTATTGTCCTTGGGTTTTGAAAGGCACATTATAAATAAAAGATTTTTTTTTATTAAAAAACACTGGTCAGTCCTACCTCTGGTCAGTGGTAAAAACAGGGGGTTCTGGACTCATCTCCTCAGACAGCAGCCATCCACTCACACACACTGACACTGGAAGCTTCATCTTCTTGCTCTTTTAAAGAGTCACCTGACCAATTGGCTTCCTGTAGCTGGTCAGGTGACTGAATATTTATGCAACAAAATCACTTGAGTTCACTAAGATCAATTAATCAACATAACACAAAAACAATCAAAAACAATTAATCATTATCTAAATCATTATTAGCAGTCTACCACGCTAACTCAGCTCTTATTAGTATAAATGAGCTAATTATTAGGTTAAAAGAGACACAGCAATGCAATGATTATCATGCTGCCTCACAGCACTGTGGCCCTGGGTTCAGTTTCCTCCAGGTGCTTCGGTTTCCTCCCACAGTCCTACTGGTAGGTTAGTTGGCTCCTGGGAAAACTGGCCGTGGTGTGCAGGGCCGGTCCTTGGTTTAGGCAAACTAGGAGACTTCTGAGGGCCCCGAGGCTACCAGGGGACCCCTCAATGTGCAATGAAACATATTTTTTAATCGACAAATGTGAGTGAAGGTTCCCTCTAGTGGCTGTTTCTGTTGCCGCGGTGCTAATCTAGGCTATAAAAGTTGTTTAGTTCTAAAATATAATATTATTAGTTGTGAAAGTAAGTATAGTGGTTTATTTCACTGTTGATGTAGTAAATGACTTTCATCATCACTGTGAGATGAGAATATCAGTGCAGACTTTTTAGCTGCTGCTACACCAAATGCTGTTTAATTTGAGAAAGTAGTAAATGTTGTGATGTTGAAATTTCATTGCTTTCATTGCATCTACCAAATAATGCATAATTACAAGTGAGCTTTTACTTGCGTTGCAAACTATGTTGTAATGGTATAAAATTGAAATCATGTAGTTCAAACTGGTAGAAACACACACTGTCTTCCAAAAGGACGTACCTATCGGGTGCTGAGAAAACAAAGCACAATAAAGAAGAGCAGGATAAGCAATCTCACACCAGGGGTTCACCAAATCCAGTCGCTGTAATAATGCACTTGTATTTCATTTGGTTTTGAGTCTGTCAGATCCATGTACTGTAGCTAGCAAATGGTAAACAAGCCACATTTTCTAGCTAGACACATAGACTACTTCAGGTGTTTTGCTAGAAGCTAGTTCAAATTTCACTTTATTACTTTCTATGTTAAAATATATATTATCTTTGTAAAATGGGTACTTCTTGTTTTTGTATTTAAGTTATGTATTACAGTATGCATTCTTTAAATTTGCTTAATCAAAGTTTTCTAGTTATATCATTCATTTATTTAAGTGTTCAAAACAATACGTTTGGGGTGGGAGCTGATAATAGTAGTGTATGGGCCAGCCCTGCTGGTGTGAGTGTGTACCTGTGTGTCTGCTTGCTCTGTGATCGACAGGTGCCCCGTCCAGTGTGTATCCTGACTTGTGCCCGTTGCTTGCTGGAATAGAATCTCGTTCCCCCATGACCCTGTATCAGATAAAGCGATTAGAAAATGGATGAAGGATGGATAGACACAGAAGAAGACTTCGGGACCTGGAATGGACAGCCCTGGTCAAGTGGTTGAAGATGAGGTCCATTATATTCAAGCCCTGCCACCTGCAGCCTCTGCCGTCTTCATGGCTGTGTCTCCAGTAACTTCTCTCTGGCCATCAGACTGTGCAGCAGAGCGCTTCCCTCTACAGCTACAGGGAGAAGACACAGGCTTCAGATACAGTCAGCTCCTAATGTCTCACTGCAACCCCATTGAGACACTACAACCAGGGCTGATAAACCCTGATTCTCTCCATCCCTGAGCCCAATATTGAACACAGGAGCACTGACACCCAGAGATCTGAGGATGGGAGTCCCAGACACACTGACACAGGTTTAGAGTTTTTTGACAGACTTCAGTGCAAAGCTGATATAACATGCTTAGAAATCTGAGCAGACTATGACAACAATGTGCCGAGCTTTTAGCGTAGATAATAAATTACTGTAATGAGCAATATCACCCTTCTACCTGATTGCCATGGTCATGACTACAGTATTGATTTATTTCAAACTCTTGAAAATAATCTAAAAAAACTTTAGCATTTACAAAGAATTAATTTTGTACTTTCTTTGCAAAAACAATCAGCAAACTGCAGATTGGAAAACACCTGAATTACTTAGGTATAGGTGGATTCCTAGGCTGACTACTTCACACGGATGGCTTAGATCTCTATCGATCTGCAACAGTGATGTTCAGCTGACCTGTCCAGTCTTGAGACGATTTCCACAGCAATGACAATGGAGGTCAGAATGAAGACACAGGGTAGCCCGATGGACAGTCTGAGGACAATGCTGGATCTATTCAAGTCCACTGTGGACAATTGGCATCAGGTCAGTCTTGCACTTTATACACAGTCAGAATTAAGGTAATGCTAGAAAAGAATAACCCAAAACATTATGTCTGGCTAATTCACCACTGATTACAGCTTTTCTGAAAGTCACACCATAATCAAATAAATATAATACAAGACATAAAAATAGAACTGTAGACTAATTTAGCACACAGCAACAGACAGGATGATGCAGTTGGTATGACTGGTGTCTCTCAACTCTTGGGTCCTGGGTTCCATTCTGCTCTGGAGCACCTTCTGTGAGGAGTCTGCATGTAATGTCTATGTTTGTGTGACTGTTCTCTGGCTGCTCTGGTTTCTTCTAACCTCCCAAAGACATGGCAGCCCTGTACTGTCCCTCCAGGGTCTGTTCTCAGATTAAACACCGATCAATATGTCATCCCTCAGTTACGCATCACTGTGCAGCACAGGAAAATGTGATCAGTAATTACTGCAGTACAGGAATTTGATTTGACATTGCTAAATTGAAACTATTTTAAATAAACCTACATCTGCATAACAGGGAAACTGTGATAAGACATGGTATGAGTGATGCATGCTGGAGATGAGCAAAACAGTACAGTCTAAATGTTTTCAGAGAATGAGCAGCAGGAATCCAGGTCTACGGTATAACAGTTTCACTGTCCCATGATGCACTCATGTTCAGTTTGGTCCCATCCAAAGACTGTTCTTGGTCTTGAAATGGGGGAAGAGATACTCACGATGTGACCTTTTTATACAATGTTGTGTACTGTATTTGGGTTAAATACCTACTGAAAGCAAATTAACTTAAAATGAAATTCAATAGAAACCAGGACAAAGGTCAATTTATTCTACATTTGAAAAAAGAATTGAGACACTCATAGACAAGGCTTCAGATGAAGCCAAATTAAAAATAAATCAAAGCAAACCTTACCTGCGTATGTGTGTGTACTTTTGCTAGGAGAAAACAGTGCAGTGAGACCTGTTTAAAAGAGAGGGGAAATCAAAATTCTGCCGGCATAAATAATCTTTTTTTAGATAGAAGTTCAAGTTAATAGTGTGAACGAGCTACTGGCCTGTCACCTGACTAATTGCAGGAAGCCAAGTGGTTACTGTGTTGTCCACTGGAGGGAGGAGGACTGGCCGAGGATAAGGGACTGTGAGTTTGGCAACATTTTGTGAAATGTGAAGAGTTTTGAGGAAAGTCTGGCAGGGTCTTTGTTGTTTTTTTTTGGTGGCCAGTAAACAGGGTATCTGCTGGGCCATGATGCTGTAGAGAGGGACTTTTCTGAAGAAGTTCAGGTAGAAGCTCAAAGGAGACCTTAAGCTTTTGTTATGGTTGTGGTGTTGTGAGTTCCATGTACTGTAAAGATAAAATACACTAGGGTGTTTAAATCTTACAGCTGTATGTTTGTTGGCCTGGAGCAGCCTATTATAAGTTCAAGTTCAAGTTTATTTATCATTCCAGCCATATTCAAGTATACAGAGGAGCAAGATGTCGTTCCCCAGGTCTACAGCGAGAATACAGACATACACTGACAAGACAATGCTATAGACAATACAGACACAGACATTGCTGACAGAGAACAGGGTACATGTGCAATGTGCACAGTGCAATTTACTTTACAGGATTTTGCAAAGAATACATCAGAGATTATGGCTGACATTAGGCAAAAAAATAACTACATTTCTAGATTTGGAATAGGTGCAGAAGTTACCAGGAGCTTGATGAGGAGCCTGACAGCCTGTGGAAAAAAGCTGTTACGGAGTCTGGTGGAGCTGGACCATATACTGCGATACCTTTTACCAGATGGTAGGAGCGCAAAGAGGTTGCAGGAGGGGTGGGAGGGATTGTCCACAATACTGGAGGCTTTGTATGTTCAGCGTTTGTGGTAGATGTCCTGAATGGACGGAAGGGAGGCTCCAATGATGTTTCCTGCTGGATTGACAATTCGTTGCAGGGACTTGCGGTCTGAGACCTTACAATTTCCAAACCAAACAATGATGCAGTTTGTCAAGATGCTCTCAATGGTGCCTCTATAGAATGTGGATAGTATGGGGGGGGGGGAGGTTTGCCCCTCTCAGTCACCGAAGGAAGTGGAGACATTGTTGTGCTTTTTGAGCTAGGGAGGTGGTGTTGATGGTCAAAGTGAGGTCATCTGTAATATGCACACCAAGAAACTTAGTATTTCTAACTGTCTCCACAGGGGAGCTGATGATGTGCAGTGGGGAGTGATCAGCATGGGCCCTCCTGAAGTCAATTATCATCTCTTTTGTCTTATCTACATTCAGAGACAGATTATTGTTTAAGCACCAATCCGCTAATTGCTCCACCTCTGCTCTGAATGGTGCCTCATCGTTGTTACTAATGAGGCCCACCACTGTTGTGTCATCAGTAAAGTTGACGATGTCATTTGCACTATGCTTAGCTGTGCAGTCCTGACTCATCAGCATGAACAGGAGCGGGATGAGTACACAGCCCTGGGGGGTTCCAGTGTTTAGTAGGGTGGTACTACAGATGTTGTTTCCAAGCAAGCAGTGTAATGTGCTTTGCAGTGTTTTACAGTGACCTCTTAAGACAACATTTATTCTTGTTTTTTCTATCTCCCAGAACACCAGTGTCTGCACAAACGAGCAACAGACACTAGTATGACTAAATTCCTTTTTTATTTTATAGTGGTTAAAAGCATTAAACACTGTCCACTCAATACCTAAAGCGCATACATAAAACACAAAACCAAAAGACACACACTGCAGGTTGGCCATAAGCAACCTATTAGAAACCAGTTACCCAACAGATGTCCCAGGTTGTAGGAGTGTAAGGACTGGGGTGATATGCTCAGATAGACATGTGAGAGTCACCTGGAATCCACTGGGCTTGTTTTTCGGATGTTCGGGCTCACAGGGAGTACCTAGGAATGAAGTGAGAGGCCACAGAAGTAGGTAGAACATCTCTGCCTCTTTCCAGCTGCTGAAGGAGTTACCATTACCAATATTTTTCAAGGAAGACAGGAATGGTGCACCAGTTCAAAAACAGATAAAATCGTAGGAAGGCTGCCTGTCTAATTCTTCACTTTTTTATAATTCAGGATGAGAGGGAAAACTTTGTGCCTGAAACTAAAACAATTACCAAAGGATTATCGTCTTGAAATAATTTTCATTTTAACCGAATTCTAAAATCTCCAGTAAAGGGGTGGGGAAAATGCTTCAGGCACTGTGTTGTATTCAATGCAGTCGCTGCCCACTGTCAAGATCCTGATGAAGAGGAAACACACCTGGCAGCCATTAATCCAGGAAGAACACTGTTTCAACAAACATCCCCTTGAGACTGCAATGTCCCAGTTAGACCACATCTGGAATACAGGAGTTAGTTCTCAACATTGTAAAAATAACAACATAAAGCTACAAACAAGAGGCAGCTAATGGGCCCACCTAGCCTGTTTGTTTGTTAGATCTCATCCAGTCATTTGAAAGAAGCTCATGGCATAGACTTCAATATCATGGCTGGGTAGCTTGCTCCAGACTCACACAATCTTTCTTTTGTGCAAACAAGTGTCTCCTGTCCTCAGCCTTCCACATAGCCCCCCCCTCCGGTCCTCTGTTTTGTGTTTCATATATCCTCAAAGCACACATTCGGCCTACAGGAAGTTCAAGGTACAGTAATTAAACCTGTTTGGGCTCAGTAAATGACACATTTTATTGCATTTTCAATGCCAAATGGCCTCCTCTCATTTGTGAGACACGTTCACATTTTTAAGTGTTTCGTCAAATGTGCGAACACCTTAAAAGCACAAGCAACCACAATGTTTTCAGGCTTGGCGGTTGAGGTGACCCCCATGTCTGATAACTGCAAGAGAAGGTAAAACGAAAACTGAGGTGTAACTTTATTTAAAAAGAGGCTGAAAACTGTTTTAAATATTTAAAAAAAACACCCTTGTTAAGTGTAGTTGTCCCTAATCATTTAATCAAACACGAGTTAACTCAGAATTAGATTATACAATAGGACAATGAAGAGCATATCTTTACCGGGGCGGTGCGGTGGCTCTGTGGCTAGGGATCTGCGCCTGTGGCTGGAGGGTTGCTTGCTCAAATCCCGTGGCCGTCAGAGAAATCCTACTCTGTTGGGCCCCTGAGCAAGGCCCTTAACAATAACTGCTCCAGTGGTGCTGTGTAAATGGCTGACCCTGAGCTCTGACCCCAAGCTTCTCTCCTCTCCTCTCTCCTCTCTCCTGTCTGTGTGTCTCATGGAGTGCAAGTTGGGGTATGTGAAAAGACAAATTCCTAATACAAGAAATTGTATATGGCCAATAAAGTGCTCTTATCTCATCTTAAAGAATTAAGAGCAGCATTTGTGTCCAGACAAACTGTGCCCTGGACCTTCAAGAACCTAAAAAAGGTTACAGATGAGAAAAGCCCATTTGGCCCATCTAGCCAGTTAGATAGACAGTAGTTAATTGATCCCAGGATTTCATTCAGCTGTTTCTTGAAATTTGGATTTGGATTTGGATCAGGATTTGGATTTCAAAATGCTGTGTTTGAATTTCATTTTAAAGTTGCAAATCCAAACAAAGTGGAACGATTAGGGAAACATTTTTTCAAAATGTTTTTCAAATGAAATGTAGTTTTGGAATGTCAGTCTGACGACCCCTTTTAAAAGTAATAGTGATCTCTGGGCAGACACACAATGTCAAGGCAACAAGACCCTGACATGCCGGAACAAGCGCAGGTGATCGGTCCCGCACACACACGCTGTTAGAACACGCTGGGGCAGACTTTCCCAGCAGGCAGTTAATTCATTTCTTATTTATTGGTTCCAATTTTCTTTAAATACGTCCCTCGCCGTTCACTCAGGTCCTGTCCTCACCTGAGCTACTGCGCCATTGCTACTTTGTAGCTTCTTTTCGCAACTTCTCTTTTTTCCTCTACAGTTTTGCGCTTAATCATATTCAGCGCTTTCTTTGTTCTTTGTGACTGCCGCTCTGCAGCCCTTAGTGTTGGGTTATTTTTTATCTTTCTTTTTCTTTTTGGCTCCCTTCCGCCTCCCCTTTTGTTGTCGCTGGTGCCCGAGACCTGCTTGTGAGCTCTCAGTCAAACGCAGCTTTTTCACCTCGCCGCGTCCTTTCAGAGCCACAAATGACACAATTATGTGCAATGTGAAAGACTCATCCTCCATCGTCACACCACCAACACCACCATCATAATCTTCTAACCGCTTACTCCTGGTGAGCGTTGTCGTGGTAACAGTATCGGCAGGGTAGACCAGACTACCAGGTCTTTGCACGTCATTCTCTTTTATACAACCGTATCGCTGGAGTGTATTAAATATGCCATATTGCATTCTGAATGTTCTGAATGTTCCCGTGGTTTACTTATCTTAGTATTTTGTCACAGCTTTGATTAAACCAGCATGACAAACGGTGGAAGATAAAAATGTACTCTTTTTGAAAATGCTGTATCCGTGTAAGTCTACAAACTACAAACTAAGCTATATTACTAAATGGACCAAGCAAAAGTCCCCAAAACTGGTCAAGGAGAGACATTGTGTCTATACGTTTTCTGTCCATGCAGGCAATTAATAACCTGAATCAGCTCACTATTGACTTAATTCGACATGGTTAACAGATTAACAGCCGTTAGATACACAGACCCTCCAGGACGAGAACTGGGCACCCTTGGTTTAAGAGGGGCAATGGGACTCCCTTAAAAGGGCAGAATTTCCATTACCCACTACTGTAACAAACATCAGTCCCTGAAATAATTCTCAATTTATTCCTTGTATGAAAGCAGCACGCCCTCTCCCTCTTCTCACACAGGAAGACAGGAAGATCAGAGATTCTCGATTTTAATCTTTTTTTCAAATAGATTTTTGTGGGAAGAGATGGAAAATCAAAAGCTAAAATTATAGAGGGCGAACTGAAATTGAGAAGTAGAAATGTGGATAAAGAAGGAAGAGGTAGGAAATGTATTTAGAAATGAGTATTGCTTCAGTAATGGAGAGTTAGATCCTCTAAACTAAACAAAAAGCTGCACATAAATAAAACTAAATACAAAAATGTTTCCAAGACAACTAAGATTGTTGAAAATTCCAAGAAAATGATGTTTTAAAGTGGAAGTGGGTAAATCTGTGAGTAAATTTCCATTACTAATGAAAATTTTGCCCAGCCCTACAATGCCTTGTCCAAACAAATAATCCTTGTTCCAAATGTATCCTTGTTCCAATCTGTGCTGCTCTGGAAGTGGAGAGTAAATCAGAGCCGCACTGTGCACTAGACAATGATACTGTACCTGCAAATACAGATTAGTTCAGGTCTGTTAAAAAAAAGAGAAAGCTAACATAGACAGCAGGACAATAAACTGCTCATCTGTCCTGTGAACTTCCTGACATTAGTATCCTCGAACGATTCTCAAAACGATACTTGAAAAAAGATACTCGAAGATACTGTCAAAATACCCGAAAGGGTATTTGGCCAATTCCCCTTAACCCAGTGATTCCGTAGAAATTATTACATATTGTAACACATACAGCCTCCATTGTTTGTGAGAGCCGGCTTACCAGTGCGGTGACGTCACCGCCCTTCCCTGTGAATAGCAGGGACCATAGCCGCTGGGCTGATGGGAGATTTCCCTTTAGCTCAAGTGGCTGGGTCCCTGTTGAGTGATGCCGGAGTCCTGGGTTCTAGTGCCTGACGGTGGGGGGCCGACCTGAGGTGGCAGAGACGATAGTACATACTGTACCCATGTGAACCCTGGAGCATTACAATATGTATCTCCTGACTTCTTTTCATTCCTTTTGAGAAAACAAGATTCTGCAGTGTCCCTGCACCCACGCTGTTAAATGGCAAGTCCATCTTGGATAAAGCATGCTGGGATTAAAAAAAAAAATTCTTTCTTTCTTGTTTATTCCTGCTGAGGGTTACAGCAAGCCAGGACTAGACTCTGTACAGGATACTGGTCCTCTGGAGAGAGCTCACACACAGGGTCAATGGAGAGAGACCAGTTAATATATCCAGCATGTCTTTCATAGGAGGGGGGAAAGTGGAGTACCCAGGTCTGTGAGGCAGTAGCACTAACCAGCCCTGCCCTGCCCCTCTGCCGAGTACAAACCACCCAAAATACCAGAAGAAAACCTACAGGGCTTTTTTCCTGTTCCTGTTTTCCAAAGCCAGCAAAATAAACTTTGAAGATTCAAAAAGGAAACCCAGATACAAAGGCACAGAAATAATTCCCCCACCCCCTCAGAAGTGGTCAGTGTTCTACAGCTGGAGAGCTTTTGTCGCTCATATTCTTCTCATATTCACATGTACAGTATGTGCTTCCAGGATCTAAGACTAAAAAACAAAGCCCATGGCATCCTCACTCCCATACAAAAGCACCATCCAGCAAGAGGAATCTTTATACATTTGATTTTAAAGAAGATGTCTGGGCTGTCAAAATCCTACATCCTTAATTGATGAGCTGATGCGGAGCCTATGGTATGTCTTTTGTGCGGCTGTGGCATTTAGATTTCTTCCACTTCATCTCGAGGGCAAGGCTGTTTCCAGACTGTGTCTCCATTGTCTGATCAGTTTCCTTCCTTCCTTCCTTGAATTCCCGACCGGAGTTTTAGTTTCCCCCTCTTTTTTTTGTACTCAAGCCACCCTGCAGTTTCTGCTGTCCACATATAAAATCACGGGGAGAATATAATATGCTTCAGCACTAAAAAAGTAATCAATACATAAAATACATAATAAAGGAGATTTAGTCTTGTACTTTTTCCTGTGGTCTATTCTGTTATGTACTGTAGGTTATACATGCAGAACCCAGCTTCAGTGCAATGCACCTCTTTGACACTGCAAAGTAAAAGCCATACTGTACAACACCAAGCATACAACAGAGGAGGCACAAACACCAGAATCATGTAGATTGGTGCTCAGCACTGGGTGTAAGTACTGTAAAAGCTCATGATTGGGCAAAATATGATAGTGACAAATGGTGCGTATTAGTAAGGCAAGAGCTATCTATTAAAACAATTACAGAATGTAATATGTTCCCTCATTTAAAGTTTTAGGAACTATATTCATGCATATCATCTTACACTGCATGCTGAAAGAGAGCTGGCTTCTTCTGCAAGCCTTTTGCAAAAAGGAAGTGGATCTCTCTTGTGGTGAACAGAGGCAGCATACTGGAGACCGAGAGGGTAAAGTCTATACCCTATAAAGGATCTATACTGAAGAAATTCAACAAGGGGACATTTCAGAATGAGGCTAGCAGACCTAGGGGCAATTTGGGCTCAAATGTAGATTGTTTTTGAAATGTCTAGATGAAAGGATGGTAGAGAATTAAAAATGAAAGAGAAATGCCAGTCAAATGTTTAAAATAACACTTTACACTCAATCAATCAGAAGGACAGTTTAGTCTTGTGCTGTGAGCATCACTGGAAAAAGAGTTGGGAAAAGATCTTGCAAGATATTGTATATCCCAGAAGAAATTTTAAAAAGTGATTTGGGTGGTTTAATGGTATTGAGGGCAGTACAGGTCAAACAGCAGATCGAGTCAGATTTGGAGTGTTTTCCGCCTCCATGTGGCTGGTTCATTACGTTGAGCAGCTTCTCTGAGTGAGACAGTGTGAGACACACCAGTGCGGAGTCTCTTAAAAAAGCGTGAGCTCGTTTCCTAGTCTGAACTGAAAGGAAGCAGCTGAGGAGACTCTGTTACCGAAAAGCTGAACATGCTGAACATGAAATCTTCTGTGCATACTCTCACTCTCGTCACTGGTGAGTCCAACTTCACTGTCCTCCTACATCAGCACAGATTTCCATAGCTAACTGACCTCATTTTTTTCCACTGATTGAAAAAAGGGACAAGTAGAAAATAGCAACTGAGGCTTACTGATGCAACTCTTGTAGTTTCTGGATGCAACGCTCTGATCGCAGCTGCAGCCTGCTGTGGTAGCTTGTTAAATATTGTGGGGTTTTTTGATAAGCACTAAATCCAACACTAATCAGAACACCAGCTCACAGCGTGGTGTGCAGTGCTCCTTTTAAATCGTATTAACAAAAAGGTCGAAGAAGTATACGATTATGTTTGCAGAAATCTGGAGAACAAAGCAAGTGCTGGATGATCTCAGGGACACTAAAATCTTCAGTTTAAAACTTTAAGCAACTGAATTATACATCAAAATGATTTATATAAGTAAGGACAAATGCATACTTAATTCATATATAAACGGAGGAAAGCAATCTGAGAAGAACAGTCAGAGGTTTATAGTATCAAATACATGTAATTTTAGGTTTCTGAGGCTGGCATGTCTCATTGTCGGGTGTATCTAAAAAGCTGTGTACCTACTGAAATGGATTTTATTTTCACTTTTAAAATGACATACATTTACAAATAGAAAAGTAAGGAGGGAACTATCTGAGTGTCACTTGCCAGAATCTATACAGTTTGTCAATTGGCTTTAAAGTGACTTACAGTTCCTTGAAGAAGCTTCAATGCTTGCAGTCATGACACTTTAAATTAGGATTTGTTCATGTTTTGTATACATTTCATATATATTATTTTTTTCTTTATATTAATATACTGTATATATATATTTTGCCTATATTAACTGTGATCTCATATTACCCCTAGAGGTCTTCAGTTTGTGCATTAAGAGATGTTGCATTATTTTGTAATTTCACAAAAAGAGGCACCAGAGGAAGGGTCTGCAAGGCACTGTATGCCTTTTTAAAGCAAATGATGTGGAGAACTGGAAGCTCCCATTGTAAAATATCATACTTATGATTATCATAATTACAGAACAGTAAATATGCAGACCGTGTCTACTTAAACTTTACAGATTTCCACAATCGCTACCTCCAGTCCTATCACAGTGAAATGATATTTTCAGTTCTGTTTCTCTGACACGTCTCCTTGGTAACATACTGCACCAATTTGGGTCTCTTTACACAATATTAGTGTGCTTTAAAGAGCACAACTACATTAAAAAATGAATTCTGATTTGACCTCCCCTATACACTGCGGTATCTGGTAGAATCGTCATTATAAAAATGAATGGGCATCCTTAGTGTAACGAACAGTTCTTTCCGGACCCTATGCAGACGACACAGTCCGATATAGTGGGAAACACTAGGGAAACGTCATGCAGGAAAACGGGGCTGAAGACGGGGGTGTGTCCAAGGTGCGCTGGTGCACGGAGGCATGGCCGAGGCGAACAATCCCAGAGAGTAATCCTTAGAGTATCCAAAAACACATGAGTAAGTCCAAAACCAGGAGATCCATCAAAAGAAGGGAATTAAAACCACGAAGGCCGGGTCGGAACCGGCGGACCGGGACCGGGACCGGGACCGGGACCAGGCGCTTCCAGGTCCCGGACTCGCACGATATGGAAATCAGATGCAGAGCCCGGATGAGCATCAGCGCCTGGCTTTTAAGGTGGGCTGCGAATGGGAAACAGGTGCACCGAATAAAGTCTTTAGTGAAAGGGCTGGAGCAGCCTTAAGGAGGGGGGACTATAATCGTGACACTTAGTTTTCTAAGTTCCTATGATTCCAAATACACTCCCATCATTTTATTATCCAGAGAACATTTTATTGGGAGGGTCAAGTTGCTGACTGTTTGGCTGAGATTCCTAGAGGTTATTCTGACAATCTGACTGCCTCCTGGGAGACTGTGACTCTGGTCTGCTGTTTTTTTTCTGACACTTTCTTTCTCTGAAGTTCTAGGCTGTGTGATGTCAGCAGAGAGGAGAGTGAATGGATCTGAAGGAGAAAGTGTAGAGATTAAGTGCAACTATCCAGATGGGTATCAGTACAAGAAGAAGTACTGGTGTCGGCATCCCTGTGGGAATAAGGATGTTCTCATTAAAACTGGCAAGACGGACACTGTGGTCTCTGTGGGGAGATTCTCTCTCTTTGACAACGTCTCATCCAGGACCTTCACTGTGACCATGAGCAGACTGACCCTGCAGGACACTGGGGTGTATTACTGTGGACTGGAGCAATGGGGGACTGACAGACTCTCAAAAATAGATCTGAGAGTCAGGAAAGGTAGGTCCTCATTTGCAACCTATTACACTTTAACTATAAAAAAAGAAATTAAATCATATCTAATTTTTATTCACAAATTATTTGACTAAAACATCAACCTACTAAACTAAAGCTATGGTAAAATCCAAGATCTACTGTGCTGTGACATTTTCAGTCTTAACCTAATAATAAAATAATAATATTCTTACAGTATATCAGATTATCCCATAGCACCAAAACCAAAAATTGCACAAAAATAATCAACAACATTGGATTAATACTTCATATTTCTTTGGTTGCAATTATTTCACCCAATCTTGTTTTACATCTTTGGATTAGATGCTGTCAGCTTCCTAGAGTTTTTGACTCCTGTTCCTTCACAAACCTTTATCAAGAGCAAAACAATTAGAGTTGGTCCTGTAGGTCCAATTCCATGTGGAATCTCCTGTCAAAAGACAGGAGAGGATCAAGGGTGACTCCCAGATTCCCGACTATGGCTGACTCTTGAATGGGGAAGCCATCCACCATTACTGTGAAACTCTTCAGTTTTTCCAATTGACCTTTGCTGCCCACCAATAATGGTTTTGTCACCATTTAGCTTCACAGAGCTTGATGTCAACCTGAGCTTGATGGTTCACAGATTTAGAGATAAGTGACAGAGGTGGGAAGAGGTTTTAACATATATCTGAGTATCAGCTGTAAAACAATGTAAAACTGAAAACCGTGTTTGTGTATAATCTGACCCAGAGATAGAATGCAAATAAAAAGCAATGTGCCAAAGACTGAACCCTGCAGCACACCATGACTGACTGGGGCCAAGGGGGGATTTCAGAATTTAAAAATGCTGCCTGCCAGTCTGAATGAGCATGAGCAGTTAAAAACAGTGCAATTGAAGAGAGTGTCTATAAGCACTTGGGCAACACTGAAAGATTTGCTGTAGAAAAAAAAAAGAGCACAGAGCATAAGATTACTTTTAGCTCCTCAAGTCAGGCGCAACAAGCAAATCATTCAAAACCCTGACAAGAGCAGTGTTGGTGCCATGATTAGAATGAAAAACAGAGGGGAAAGGTTCAAACAGATCATTAGCTATCATTGGAATCTATTACTGACACGGTACCACATGTTCTAAAACCGTAGATAGAAATGAGTAGTTTATCATTAGATCAGAGTCCAAGCCAGGTATTGGAGTGATTGATACAATCATTTGAAGAATTAGGAAAGGGAACTGTTCATAATGTAAGCTATTGACAAATCAAGCAATTAATCTGTTCAAAGAGTACTCTGTCATTGAAGGCTAAAGAGTGTGTTGATTTTAGATCTTCATGACCTCACTTAATTTGAAAAAAATCTCCTGTTTGTTTGCAATATGTTGTAATTATTCCATATCTTCATAAATCAGTGATTTAATAGCGATCTACATACCTGCTGGGTTGCAGTTCTCTGGAACCAGCATTTTAAACCCCCTGATTGAGCCTTTCTCATGTTGTGTTTAATGTCAATCTGCACATTTTATGTAGGTCAAGGTCAAAACTATGGACTAATGTCTACATTCTTTGATAACTGTGTGTACTTTCTGATTAGTTGAACAGTGCCTGCCAGAGAGCCTCATGATCTGATGCACACAGGATAGCACTAGAGAAAGTCTTTTGAGCTCTAACTGTACTGCTTCAGTCTCCCTTTAAAACACAGCTGGACAGCTGGACAGCTAAACTGCTTTTATTGTCTTTCTCTGGGTCTCTTCCCAAAAAAAAATCTTCACTAGCTCATCCTTCTCTGCTCATTTCTATACCAGGTGCAACACATAACAGAATCTCTGCTAACATCCACGCTAGTAGAGGTCACTAAGCCCCTGGAAGGCTTTGCTTCCTGGTTTTAAATGCCACTTGACCAATTGTCTTCCACCATATGATCATGTGACTGGACAACTGGTCATTCCCAGTTGCATTTTGGGGGAACATCAGGAAGCCAAGTACCACCTTTTCACAACATTACATTAAAAATATCTCCTGGAGTCCTCTGATTCTGTCTCGATGAGTCTCTCTGGTCCAGGGGTCCCAGTGCTGGCCCACATCTCCTGGGTTTTGTTCCTGCCCAGCTCTCAGTTAAACAATTGAATCCTTCACTGATTTAATAACATGATTAATTTGAATTGGTGCCTTTCAACTATTGCATTTAAATAAAATTCCAAACATTTTATGAGAAAAAAAAACCATGGAAATGTTGCAGTAAAATCAACTTATTTAAGGTGTCTGGGCCTCCAGGACCAGGACTGGGAAAACCTGGTCTTGACTCCCACTCTGATGCCTCCGTCTGTCTCCTCAGCTCCTGCAGTCCCCACAGTGACCCCCTCAGCTCCAGGGACTGTGACAGAGGAGGTCACTGCCACAGCGCTGACAGCCAGCAGCACCACAGGTCTGTCTGACACATAGGAAGCAGAGGTTTGAAACTATGTTTTGAGGTCTGTGGTTTAGTCGGTACTTCTGATCCACAACAGCACACTGCTGGTAAAGAGACAAACTATAGGTCTCTTAACATCATTTCCTGTTCATGACCTATTTATAGCCAGACTCTCCCTGACAATACAGATACCAGTCCTGCAGCATGTAATAGTCTTACAAAGGATTGAACTCTAATAGATTTTTCTTAATTCTTCCTATTGCATGTTAAGTACCTTCATTACACATGTGCAGGTTCCTGAGGGTTCCCAAGTATTCCTTAAGAGTATTTTCCAGTTTTGCCACAACATGGACTACAGTAGATGTTTTATAAATATTTTATATATATCATTGAGCAGCTTGGTAGAACAGTGTTTAGAATTGCTTGGCATTTTGCGTGGGTTTCCTCCCATAGTCCAAAGACATATCGTTAGGTTAATTGGCTTCTGTGGAAAACCTGGTGTGAGTGTATTCATGTCTGCGATGGACTAGTGTCCTGTCCAGAGTGTACTCTGACTTGCACCCACTGCTTGCTGGGATAGGTTCTGGCTCCCCTGCAAGTTAGAAAGCAGTTAGAAAATTGATTGATGGATGTCTCTAAAAGAAAACCTAAGAAATTATATTAAAACCACAACCAAAATCACTGAAACAAGAGCTCTACTATCTAGCCCAAAATCAGTGCTTCCCCCTTAGACTTCTACAAATACTTGCTTACAGCACTCAGCTCAAGAGCCAGGACATCCACAGGAAGGGGCTATTTTTAAAGATGATGCCTCAATATGACCTTTTACTGATAACAGAAACCAGTATAGTCCTAGTGTACCTGTATGATAGTGAATACAGTTTAGCTAATTTAGATGGAGTGTGATCTGTGTTTGAACACTGAAAAAACAATATCTCCTCAGTCCTGTTTTCGGAATTCCAGCACTGTTCAGCTGCACAAGAGTAGATTGGTTTCAGTTTTATTGTCATTGACAAACCTGCTGTTTAACAGACTGAGGTCCGCTGCTTCTTCATTAGAAAATTGAAGAGGTGGCTTATAAAGTGCTGCCATTTATCAACAACTCCACAGACAAAAGAAGACCAAGTGTATGATTTTAATGCCTTCACCATCATCCAGTATAAAATGGGAGGTGGCTATTGAGGTATACATATCTTAAAAAATGAGAAAGACTGGTCTGGGGCAACATTTTTATTTTTCCTCATATTTCTCTAAGGTGGCAAAAATGACTCTCTCAGTATGGCAGCTACAAACCACACGGACATCTCGAAGCAAGACCACAACGGTAATATTTTGGAGCCACAAACTCTTTGTTTTTCTTTTGTAAGCTCTGGTAAGAACTTGAAAGCAAGCGCATTCTGGATTCCTAATCCGATTCTGAACTAAAACAGGAACAGACACACAGGACAGAAAGAAGCCTCATGAATAATAAGCAATTCAGTGGCTGTGCTGACCTCAGCTGAACTTCCTGTTGCTTGTCAGGAGTAACGGTCTTATTTCCAGCCTATATGATGTCATTTGTCCCCTGTGGACTTAAACACAAAACCACTTCCTTCTTCTTTTTAACCCTGGGGAGAAATGGCAAAATAAGACTGAATGGCTATGAAAAACTGAGTTTAACTGAAACGTTCCTACCTTGGATTTTGCTGCCTTAGTACCACAAGAGAGCACGAGTTCTTAAAAGAAAGTGTTACTCTCCTTTAAAAATAGGTCACCCATCATCTGAAAGCTGCTTAGCCCCAGTAAGGGTCATTCCAATCTGTAGCCAATCCCCATACTGCACATTTGTTGCGATGTCAGTCCATTATAAGGAGCACACACACACAGGAACAACTGAGAGACACCAGTTAACCTCACCAGCATGTCTTTGGAATGTGGGAGGAGACCAGAGCACCCAGAAAAAAAACATATTAACACGACGAGAACATGCAAACTCCCTACAAAAGGCTCCCCTGTCTAGAATCGAACCCAGGACCCAAGAAACGTGAACCAATAGCAAACTGCTATATCACTGCACCACCTAAAAATGATTCCCATATTCTTCAATGAATGGAAGGCACAGTGACCTGGAGTGAATTTTGGACATATTCAGTATCAGCAAATGCATATTCTGGTGTTTAAAAGGCCTGTTTATTTATTTTTAGATGCAAAGTCTCTGATTGGAGCAGCTCTTGGAGTAATGGCACTTTTGCTCCTGGTGGCCGTTTTCATTCTTGTGAGACAGAGACAGAAGAGAGCCACACGCTCCCTGGGTAAGTCTCCTCCAGCTGGCCCATCAGTGAAGCTCAGCAGAGCACTGTTGCCCAGGGCTGGGCTGTGCTGGACAGAGCTGCAGCAGAGCTGCTCTCTCCAGACTCAGTAGCCTGTGACTGACCCCTCCTCTGTGACTGTGAGCTGCTGCAGTGAAGCTGTTACT
This sequence comes from Lepisosteus oculatus, assembly GCF_040954835.1. Lineage (NCBI taxonomy): Eukaryota > Metazoa > Chordata > Actinopteri > Semionotiformes > Lepisosteidae > Lepisosteus > Lepisosteus oculatus. The sequence goes on from NC_090700.1 coordinate 30,514,784, forward strand.
GGACTGACAGGACACCTGCTGGGATCAGGTGATCAGGGAACTGTGAGTCAACATGTTGATTTAAATCTAGGAGCCCCACAGGTGTAGAGGTAGAGGAGGTGCTGGGACAGGCAGGATAAAATCACAAGACAATCAAAGACATGGATTTCTGCCATTATACAGTACAGAGAATGACAACTGCTACAGCCCACGGGTGAAAGAGATACTTTTGGGGGAACTCCTGAGCAGTGTAAAGGGTAAAGGTGAGGGCTTGGAGAATGGATCTCTGAAGTCCTTAATTAAAGTCTTGGGTGACACAATTCGCCAGTAGTTCAGGTGGTTAGCTGCATCAGCATGCGTAGGCTGCAAAGGAACAAGTAATAGGTTTATTCCATGCTGAAAAAAAGAATTAAAAAAACACAACGTTTCGGCCGTGGAGTCGTTTTCAGGTGTAAGCTTCTTCAGTAATTCGCCAGTTGTGACTGAGAAGCTCCGTCTTGCTTATACAGCATTACTCGTAGGTGCGCTTCCTCTTCCTACCAGCAGAGGTCACTCTAACGCTCCATCTGGTCTCTGCCGGGCTTAGCTCAGCTGTGGAAAGCACATTGCCTCTGCTCACTACAGTGGAGTTCATAATCCCCACTGATATTGTTGGAGTTCTCCAAAATGCTTCCAGTAGATATTTACAGACCTTTTGCAGAAAATCATTATTGAAGTCCCTAAATACTTTAATTATTTAATACTTTAAGAATTAAAAAACTAATTTCACCGTGCTTTGATGATAGTAAGCAAGGCTATTCTCGATTGCCTTTGATCCGATTGATGACGAGCCTCCTTCTTCTCACTAGATAAGAAACCCACTGTCAGGAATGGAGCTACAGGTACAGAGCAGGTAAGCAGAATCTTGCCTCCACCTGTCTCACACAAAGCTAGGCCCTTGTGCTCTGTAACGTGGGAGGACAGCAGCTGAGCTCCTGTTTTCTCACAGGCTGACCAGTGAAACATCACACAAAGCCAGTGACAGGAAGAGCCTTTCTTTCTCAAGCAGGAAATTACAGCAGCTGCATATTGTACCTTTCAAAGGGCCACTCAAAGGTATTAGGAAAAAGCAGTGAAATGAACAATGAAATCAGCCTGGGTTTGTCAGAAGTTCAAATAGGGAGCTGCAGCAGAGCCTGTGACTGACCCCTCCTCTGTGGCTGTGAGCTGCTGCAGTGAAGCTGTCACTGGACTGACAGGACACCTGCTGGGATCAGGTGATCAGAGAACTGTGAGCCAACATGTTGATTTACATCTAGGAGCCCCACAGGTGTAGAGGCAGAGGAGGTGCTGGGACAGACAGCACAGGAAAACAACACAAAGACATGGATTTCTACCACTATACCATACAAAAAAATGACAGCTGCTATAGTCTGCAGGTAAAAGAGACTTTTGAGTGAACTCCTGAGCAGCTATAAAGGTAAAGATGAGGGCTTGGAGAATGGATCCCTGTAGTCTTCAATTAAAGCCTTGGGTGACAATTCGCCAGTTGTGACTGAGAAGTTGCATCTTGCACAGCATTACAGTTCTCGTAGGTGCGGTTCCTCTTCCTCCCAGCAGAGGTCACTCCAACATCCATCTCGTCCCTGCCTGGCTTAGCCCAGCTCTGGATGGCTTATTGACTTTACCTGCTACAGTGCAGAAAATTTGCCCTGGCTTTGCGATACACTTCCAAAATCCCAATGCACTTGAAGTTTAAAAAACTGATTCCATTATGATTTCATGATGGTAAACAATGGTATTCTCACTTACTCAAGCTGACCAGCGAAACATCACACAAAGCCAGTGACAGGAAGGGCCATTCTTTTTCAAACAGGAAATTACAGCAGCCGCATACTGTACCACTTGCAGGGACTAGGAAAAACCAAGCAAATAACCAATAAAATACAAGAATAGGATGAAAAACAAGAATTGCAGAGCTCTAATCAGCCTGGGTTTGTCAAAAGTTCAAGTAGGGAACTGCATCAGCATGTAGAGGCTACAAAGGAACAGGTGAAGGTTTATTCCATGCTGAAAAGAGCAGAAAAGGAACACAATATTTCGGCCGGACACCAATGTGGACTCCTGAAGAAGGCGCCACAGTGCAAACATTTTCCTTTCCCTTGAGCGTGGAATAACCCTTTACCTGTTCCTGGATTTAGCAGTATGTGTTCATGAAAAAGAAGCAGGAACAGCTGCAGGCCTCCTTGCTGGCGACAGAGCATCGCACACAAAACAAGCAGCAGAGGCCCAACAGCTGCAGCCCGTGGGTCCGCTTGCTCACTGGAAACCAACAGTGTGCCCCTCTGACGCAGAGTGAAGACGTGGCCCCGGGAGTGTATGAAGAGATTGACGCAGGAGGCGCCAGGCCCCTGTCCTCGGTGTACTACAGCGTGTCGTACCATCAGGAGGAGGACAGCCAGGGACTCTACTCCCTCGCACAGCTGCCTGTCGACATACCCGAGGACAGTGAGGTTTACTCCTTCATCACAGCCCACTAAACTGGGCCTGCACTGTGACCACACACTCCTACAGGTGAGGACTCTCTGTCCCGGGTCCCCTAGGTGTCTTCTCTATGCAGGCATGTGGGTTTTCTCCGGGTGTCCTTCTGTGTTAGCTGGTTACGTGACATGTCTAGATTATCTCCTGTATGTGTGTGTGAGCCTTGTAAAGGACTGGTGTCTCCTCCAGAGTGTACCCTGCCTGGGTTCGGCCCTGGCTCACAGCCACCTGGTACCAGACGAAGCAGTTATTGAAAATGAACAGATATTGATTTCCACATAAAATACTGGCAAGGCATATATATAATGTAGTATAAAACTGGGATGTAGAGAAAAGCATCCTTGCCATTAGAAGCATCAGTTTCACTTGTAAAGTCTGTCGTGTCTAGAGAATTGTACTGAACTCTCCCTCTGCCACCACAGGCGGAAGACCTCAGTGTGGTCAATGACCACTAGGGGGCGACAGCGCTCCACTGAGATCAGTGACTGACGGCCGGCGCTGCCCCGGGTCTCCAGTGACCACATGAGCGGAGTCCAGCCGGTGGCACAGTTTCGCACTCGGCAGCTCGAATCACCAGCCAGTCCACCTGATACCATCCCGCACACATTTCGAAAGAAAGGCTCTTAAACACCACGGACATGCGGATCAGGTGCCACACATGGAGACGAATTGAAGGAGTGAATGAAATGTGCTTACGAGAAACAAAACCGGAGTATTTTTGCTAAGGCATCTTTAAACATTGCTGATCGGTTTTGAAAACTAAAGTCACCACATTCTCAGATGAAAGGGGTTACCAAGTTACCTGAAGTCAAAAATCTAACCACACAGCTGAAAAGGAAACTGCTAATGTATCTACTTTCGGAGGTCGAAAATCGACGCGCTCTGCAAAGCCACAATCCTTGCTGCGAACTGTGGAACTGTGAAAGTCGTTGCAATTCTTTTTACAGCAATGAAGAGTGAAGAAAAAGGTTGCTCAAGTGTGGCTTCGATGCGTTATTTAATAACCAACCATCATCAAAGGAGGATCAGACTAGGTAAAAGCATTCGGCTCTTGTATACTTGTAAATTCACTTTTTTGTGTGGTTCGCCCGTTGGTTTCAGTGATTGTCAGGGTTAAGTATGTAACGAAACGTTAAGTGTAGGCGAAACAAGTGAGTAATGATATGATAATACAACGATCCTCATTTCTGGATTTTATTTATTGTGGACATGCAAATTTTCCAACTCTTTAACCACTGAGGATTTTTATGTTCCTATAAACCCGGGATTCTAAAATCCCGTCCATGAAAACCATGGACATCCATCCATGAACCTGGATTCCATTGTCTGTTTTAACTGAAAGCACCTCTTCATTTGGGAGGAGGGTTAATAAACGGATCAAATTACGCCTCAACAGGACGGCTGAAAAAAATGAAATGGTCTTTCTTCAACTGTCCTTACCACATTTTCCAGGTGCGGTATTGAGAGTGTTGTTTGGCAGCAGCTCATTGTCTGATCGGAAGGCGTTACACGGGGTGATCAGGTCAGCCCAGTCCAACACTGCGGTACAGCTCCCCTCTGTTTCAGACATTTTTATAACTCGCCGCCTCAGGAAGGGTGGAAGTATTGCTAAGGTTACCAGTCATCCTGGTTTCCCTCTGGTAAGCATTACAGGAGCATAAAGGCACGAACGTCCAGATTCAGAGACAGTTTCTCCCCACAAGCAGATTACTGAACCCCTACCACTGACTCACACTGATGTTGTTTTTCTAAGTTGTATGTTATTTAACTTGTTGTTGTTGCTGCTGTTCTGTGTTTGTTTTTTCCTATGATGTCTTTGTATTGGAACATACCTGCAAATTAGCGGTTCATTCCACTTGTGCATATGACAATAAACTGAACGGAACTGGGAAATTCCTGTGCAAATTCCGTCCCTGTTTTGTTCCTTCTGGATGGGTTAGCCTAATACTAACTGATCTTCAGAGTCCTGCTTCTCTCTGCAGCAGGCCCTAACTGAGGCCGTTTACAGGACTTCAGACACCTCGGCGTCGTCTCTTGCCCTTCTCCCTCAACAGACTCTGCTTCCCTACTCTTTCTGCACGCAGTTTCTCAGGGATTTCTTCCTGTGCGCTAATTACCTTCCCATTGTGTACTGCGGGCTGCCCATTTCATGGTTACTGGCGCCCTCGTGTGGGTGGAATCAAGCATGACAGCTATCCTGAAATGCCGGAACCTCCCCGATCTGTAATAATAATAATGTTTCTTTATTAGCCCTCTACAATTTCTTGCATTAGGAATTTGTCTTTTCGCATACCCCAGCTTTTCTCCATGGAGAGACACAGACATGGAGAGAAGCTTGGGGTCAGAGCGCAGGGTCTGCCATTGTACGGCGCCCCTGGAGCTTGGGGTTAAGGGCCTTGCTCAGGGGCCCAACGGAGTAGGATTCCTCTGCCGGCCGCAAGATTTGAACCAGTAACTTTCCAGTCACAGGCGCACATCCTTAGCCACAGAGCCATCTCTCCGCCCCTCTGTTCAACCTAACACATCGTGTAAAGAGAAAAGAAAAATATTGAAATCTTGAGTCATCTAGAAAACGGGTATAAAATCTTAGACATTTAACAATTTCAGTTTGTATATAGTGCAACAGTATGATTTATTTTCTATCATCCGTTGCCAGTACATATTTGACAGAATTAGAGGCTTGAAATCTGGTGCTCTTTCTTTCTCAGTCTGGATTCCTCTGGCGGAAAGTTCTCTGTTCTCCACAAAATTATTATTTTTTTGTTGCTGGAGTAGTCTTGAGCTCATTGCAGCTGTCTACGGATACAGCTATTTCTGAAAATGAACGGATGGACTGCAAAACTTCCAGCTCTGGACAATACGCATTAATGTCTCAATGAAGAGACGGAAATGACATGTTGCATGGAAAAGTGGAAAATTCATTCCTTCACTCTTTTTTATTAACATTTCTCTTTTACAAACTTGGGAATCAGGCTGATAAGCGCCAATCGCTTTCCTCGCCCTCTGCCGTAGGCTTTTGGATAGATTATACGATGTTGTAAATCATGCTAAGTTCTTCTTTTCGAGGTGTACACCCCGAAGAAGGCATCTGAGAAACACCAAACCTTACTAAACGCTTTGCTTCTAAAATAAAATCGCATGTTCTTGTGATTTAAACTTTAGTAGTATTGCAGGACCAATTAGAAATTTAGGCACAGGCGTATAAAAGATACAACCCCAATGTCCTTCTTTTCTGAAGCAATTGATCATATCATAACAATATAATTATTAATAAATACAATTATAGTTAAACGTGGCATGTTATTCTTCCTTCAGAGTTCCCGAAGATTTTTTTTTGTTTAAGAACAATATTGGCTCTGTGGTTTTAATGATAGCTGTGCACATTTTCAAGACATAATCTGATAAAAACAACTCGTGTTACGAGACATAAATTAATGCTCTGGAAACCTAATATACGACTTAGCTCATCTTGAGTTCGAAGAGTGAAGTGCGCGGAACTAAGCACGGTGAGGTACAGATTGCACCTGCTCGTTTCTCTCATTTATCTCAATGAGTCAACTCGACCGAGGATCAATTTATAAAAAGCTGCCGCGTCATTTCCTATCACACAGCAAGACTGTGCCTAAGACGGGACACGTCTCGGTGGAAATGTACATTCCCAAGTGCAGCGCAAAATGAGAGCTGCGCTTCCCACAGTCTGTCTCCTGGCAGGTGAGGAAGTTTGTTTCTTTAGTTTCATTTTTTAACGTTTACTTGTCTGCGATGTTTTCACCTTCCTCTCCGCAAGAGCTCAAAGTAAATGGTAGAAGTGTCTACCGCCGACTCACCAAAACACTTTCTTAATGTGAGCATCGGTAAGGTCAAGGTCAGTAGGAGCTGGAGCGCTCACCTGGTTAAATTCCAGTCTTGCTTCAGTTGGTGAAGGAGTGTCTTACTCTTCTGCCTGATCTGCTGGGTAGTGGGGCTGCTGGCGCTGAATGTCTGCTGTGTGTCACCCAGTTAGGCGCTGCTCTTCGACGAGTATGCGATAAATTCCGGTTTTGAACGCTGAGATCACGCTCAAAATATTTTTTCTGGTTTGAATCCACAAGCAATAGTGTACAAAGAGGCTCGATACCATTCTGTCGTGAAAAAGTCTCCTTCTAAAATGGTTTTACAGACCTCACTCAGACCGTAATAACCTTGATCAATTAAGGTAAACCGTCTTCATGATAAAGTAATTTAGATCTGGGATTAAAAACCAGAAGACTCAACTCTCCTGCCGATAATTTACGGATTCTTTCGCCTTAAAACATTAAGATGTTCAAAAGCAGGATGAGTTTCAAAGCCATTTCCTCATTTCATGTCAAATGAATTCTCCTAAAGCAATTAGCATAACGTCTGAAATGAGCATTCATATTGAAATGTGCTTCCTTTTTCCAAACTAAGTTATCACTTCAAATGTGCACAGATTTCTGTATATCTTGAGCGCTTGAATCATCAGCACCCTTCGTCCTCTCTGCCTTGAATGGCTGTCAAAGGACATGGGAATATTTAGATACAGTTAGAAAAATGAGAGATTAAATGTGTATATATACTTCCATCCATTTAGTATATACTGTGTATTCTTATTTCCATATATGTTGATGCAGTGGTTAGCGTTACATTCCGCTGGAGCCCTGGGTTCAATTCCTGACCTAGCATGCTATCTGTGTGGAGTTTGTCTGTTCACCCTGTGTTTATGTGGGTTTCCTGTGGGTGCTCCGGTGTCCTGCCATATTCCAAAGACTAGAGGCAAAAATAATTGGTTTTTCCCAGAAGCCAATCAACTTTTGCCTCTAAGAAATGCTCCACTGAACCAAAATACAGAAAAGTAGAGAAATATAGCAGGAATAAATATGACAAAGACCTTTCACAGTGTAATACATATACAGTTTATGACATGTCAAAAGGGATCACATCTCTTTGGAGTATGATGACAGTATTGCAGTAGCTTATTACCTGTAATGTGGCATTGTTAAAGAAACAATCAACAGGTTTTCCTTCGTAGGTTGCTGTCCTCCTTGTCCTTTTGAGTCTGCACTATATAACTGACAATTTCTTGCAGTCTTGGGCCCTGGACTGCTGCTGTCTTTTCCTGACACTTTCTTTCTCTGAAGGTCTAGGCTGTGTGACGTCAGCAGAGAGGAGAGTGAGTGGATCTGAAGGAGGAAGTGTAGAGATTCGGTGCGACTATCCAGATGGGTATCAGTACAAGGAGAAGTACTGGTGTCGGCATCCCTGTGGGAATAAGGATGTTCTCATTAAAACTGGCAAGACGGACACTGTGGTCTCTGTGGGGAGATTCTCTCTGTTTGTCAACATTTCAGTCAGGACCTTCACTGTGACCATGAGCAGACTGACCCTGCAGGACACTGGGGTGTATTACTGTGGACTGGAGCAATGGGGACCTGATAAATACACAGAAATGCTTCTGAGGGTCACAGAACATACACAAGGTAAAAACCAATGTAAGATTTCACTTTGCATTTTAATTACCAGTTTGTGATTTGATGCTTGGATTGAAGGAAAGCTGTATGAGGAATTTGAATAAACTGACACACTGCTATTTGTGATTTCCAGCCATTAGGGCTCCTCATGCAGTAGAAATTCTCATGCCATAGAAGACATTCGACATGTCATATCAGTTAATGCAGTATGTTAAAAACTTGATTGTAATTTTTATTAGCTTTCTGATACTCAGTTCTGCAGAGTTAAACATGATGAAAATAAGACTCTCAGCATATTCAATCAAAATATCTTGCGGAACAAGTCAGATGACATCACTGCCTCATGGTTTCTGCAGGCAGTCCTTTCTTTTCAAAGACACCTAATTAGATGTTTGGATCCATTCTAAAGTAGGACTTTGATTCCGCCAGAAACAAAAAGAATGATTTCAACAGTTTAGAGAAGCTACTGTAGTTGTTACACACTTCAGCAGTGAAACAGATGCTCTTGTTGAGATGTAGATCAGTATAAATTTGCTTCCTTTCATGTTTCAGAAAGCAGACAGTCTGCCTACTGTGTGGCTCTGTGGTAGTGAAGAGTCTTTATGTACGCTACCAGGGACAGTCATTGTGTGGGATTTCCACTCTGTGTTGAGGTTTAAATACATTCACTCCAGTGTGTTCTTCTACCTAACATGACACTCATGCCATCTCAGGAGGCTCTTCAGCCTGTGTCTGAGGTGTAACAGCACTCAGACATTCCTGTGGTTTAGAGTTCAGGGAAGGGGAGCATGGTGGTCTCTCAGGAAGGCCTTTCATCATAAACTTGATTCAAAATTACACTGAATTGTTCTCTGACTTGCATCCCGGATCAGACCTCAATAGTGATGTGTCTTTGTCTGTCCAGCAATGACAGTGTCCATCTTGTCCACCTCCATGCCTGTGACTGTACTGATGGACATTACTAAGACAGCAGCCATGGACAGTTCCACCCAGTCAGCTGGAGGTGAGTGGAAAGAGGCGTCTGTGAGGATCTGCAGAAGAGAGGGGAGTTTGTCAGAGGTACAGGCCCACAGTTCCTTCTCTGTGTTGTGGGTGTATTGTACACCAGCCCAAGACACGCTGTGGGGCTTCACTCTCATAAAACTGCTGTTGATCTTACTGTCTGGATCCAGCCCAGTAGAGAAGATAAAGTCTAGATTCAGCCTCAGAAATGAAAGAAAGAGAATCCAGATTTAAGACTTTACTAACAGATGGCAGAAAAACAAACAATCTGAGAAGCACAATACTTCAGCTGCAGGGAAGTATCAGCGAAAGCACAAAAGAATAAAAAGAACAGAAAGTCTCTGTCATTTTTAAAATTGTTTTATCAGTCACAAGGCAGCAAGCAGACACTGCTTCTTAATACATTACTGACAGTTCATCAAAGTCCATCTCAATGTGTCTTCTGCTTACTGTACACATTTATGCATAGAAGAGACAGAAAAATTTGACAGCTGTTTCCTTAACAGCTCTCACATATTCTACTACCTACCATTAAATATCAAAGAGCTAATATGGTGTGAAAATGAAGAACAGGAAAACAAATGATTTCTGATTTTTGAACATTTACAGTACTGTGATTTCTGTATTAATAAAAAAATAACAACTAATATATCTATAGTGAATAAATCAATTGAATAAAGAAAGAACTACTCATACTCATCAATAGCAGGCTGGGTCACCATAACTTTTAAGGATCCTTCACTTTTACTTAGAGCTAGAAGACTTACTCATGTAGTTTAATCAGGTTAAAGATCTTTTGTAAAACAGAAGCTGAAAGAAGACAGTGACATTTACAACAAACACTCAATAACCACATCCTGGTTACAGAGTATTCAGTTGTTTTCAAGGGTCCCTCTGACAATGGAAATAAAGCTTGCGTATAACACTCATGGGTGTATCTGAATATTTGTATTAGTAAAGGTCATACATCCACTTACCCATCGTGTGCTCACCCTAAGGCTAGGATTGGCACACAATGGAAACAGTGCAATTAAACACAAAAACAATAACCACAAAAAACACTCCCTTTAGTAACTGATCTAAAGTGCAACAAGATGGTTACAGAAGATGTTCTCAGATCCTCTCACTCAAGTGTGTGACACTTCTGTGGCAAATCTGACACCTTGAGACAGACGTACAGTAATAGCAAAAGCATAATAAGATTACTTTATTGGCCATATACAATTTCATACCTTAGGAATTTGTCTTTTCACATACCCCAGCTTGCTGTCCATGAGACACACAGACAGGGAGAGAAGCTTGGGGTCAGAGCACAGTGTCAGCCATTTATATGGCACCCCTGCAGCAGTTGGGGTTAAGAGCCTTTCTCAGGCGTCCAACGGAGTAGGATTCCTCTGCTGGCCACAGGATTTGTACCGGCAACCTTCCAGCCACAGGCGCAGATCCTTAGCCACAGTGCCACTGCTCTGCCCCATGAATAGTTATTAATGTACTCTCTAAAGTGCAATAATTGAATGCAAGGTTTAGAAATTGACTCAATGCCTCAATCCAAAGAAAAGTCTTGTTTCTCTACTCATACAGTTCTTCGGTTAAGACAAATCCTCCTGCTCTCAGTCTCAACAATTCCTTAGGTCTGTGTTTCCTATTAGATCTATTGGGATGCCCCTGCAAATACTTTTAAATATGTTGTCTTGTGATCTCTTCTATCCATTATTAAAGAGATTCAGTTCCTATAATCTGGGCTGTTGAAATGCTGCTCAGCAGCACAATAATTGAAATATATTTAAATGTTACGGAAGGCTTCTGGCTCAGTGTCGCAGCCAATAGCAGCTCTCACAGTGAATGATTTCAGTCCTGTTGTCCAGGTGTGGCTTAAGCTATAGACGGGCCAGGATTCTCCAAACAAAAGCACACAATTTCAAAATAGTTACAGATAGAGTTGCAAAAATAGAGAATATCAGAAATACAGTAGGCCAAGTGGGTTAGTCAATAAGTCAATTAAATAACCATGTAAAGATACTGTATGTCATGAGTGTACCCAAGTGGTTGGTATAATTGGAGGCACCTGAGTTCTTTGTTCTCTGGCACAGCTTTGGTAAAAAGAGGACTAATTTAGGCACGCTGGGTTAAACAAATATTTTTTAATAATGACAATGCACACACTAAAAAACACATAACAAACATAAACATACAACATACAAGCTACACAATGTACAAACCTACAGACAGGGCATCTCAGAGGTCTATGTCCTGAACACACCTAGGAAAGCCCTAGACTGCTCCCGAGTGTTCAAATGCTCCATTACACCTGCGAAGGCCAAATTAATGTAAAGCTGCCTTCTAAACCAACAGAAAAACCTACTGTTAAATTTCTCTATAAATCAAGATGGAGAGAGGAGAGGCTATTTTTAACCAAGAGATTGTATAAACAGGAACCCAAGTTTCATAAAAACGTATGAATGGCAAGCTCTCTCGATGAGGTTCAAATACTGTATATAACTCCTTTCTGGTCTTTCTAGATGAACTTGACAAGGACCTCTTACCTGGCAGACGTTTTATTTTCTGTGCCCTCCCATCTCCTCTGTGCATTTCTGTCTGTTTTTCTTTTACCTGCTTTGGAGAGCTTTTTTTGCAGCGTCCTAGACTGTTGATGACTCTCTTCATCATTTACCTAGATCTTAATTAACTACTACCAAGGGTAAACCGAGGGTAATCTTTGATCACTGATCTCAGCAAACTTTGAAGCTCCAGAGAACTGGAAATGTCTACACAGGCCAGGTGTTACACATTGTATCTAGATTCCTCAAGACACTGCAAATGTCACCATACTGTAGCTGCAACCATACCAACTAAATAAAAACAAATAATCTATTTTTATATATCTTATATAGAAAATATATCTTATATAATATCTTGTTCTGTTGCAGGACAGGTTATGTTTGGAGTAAGCCTTGCAGTGGTTTTGTGTGTCTTTGTGCTGGCAGCTGTCATTCTTTGGATCAAAAGGCCAGGTAAGAGACTTAACAAACCTAAAGAGCAGGAGATGGACCAGATCCTTCAGGGACGCTGACCTCCTTCTCATTGAATGCAAACCTGCCTTCAGCCTGACTTCTTCCCTCTTAAACATTAGGACAGAAACTGAAAAAAAAATATTTTGAACTGTGGAGGATGGAAAAATGAAACATTAGAATGTAATTTCAAAGTTGAATGAATATTTAATATTCTGTCGTGGTAGAAAATATCCAAATAATTATGAAAATATTTGAATATAAAATATTATATTTATGTATTTCATATTTACATTTTCCTCCAAAATTACGTTTGCTCATGCATTTGGTGTACAGAACCCGTAACCCTTAGCACTGTACAAGATAAGAAATAGTTGTTGCTCATTTGAAATATATTTGCTCTGTTTGAATCCAAACTAAGAATCAGCAACGTGAGAGAAGGAGTTCAATAGATCTGCCTTTATTGGATCTGCAGGAAGGGAGATTGTACAGTGACAAAGTCCGCCATCTTATGAACAATCTCGAAAATCTGGTGCAGACACAGCTGCTTATGTACACCTTATGTGCATCACAAAGCTCTTCATTTTCCAAAAGACTGTTAATTCCAATAGATGTGTTTCCTATCCTTTATATCAGGAACCAAGTCAATTACATTCTGTACTCTACCTCCTGATTATACTCCTTTGTTTTTCCCTTCCTGTGGATCTCATGTGCTCCTTGTTAGTAGGTCTGTCCCTTGCTTGTTAGTGTCCTGAGCTTCTGCAAGTTCAAGGTTAGGTGCTCAGTCAGTACAGCCCGAGTCTTTCAACTCTGTATATGAAGTGCATTTCTGTTTAGACAGAAGGTGTCTTGTGTTTGTGGCTGAGGTACTCACGATTCAGATGCCAGGCTTTCTGTCTCTCCTCAGTTACAAACAACTCTTCACCTGTGAGAAGGGTTCAACTGAACTAATTCTCTACAGTCTTCAGCTGCTGAGGACTTAAAGAGCCCAGAAAGCCAGCTGGGTTCTAGAAACTGAGAACTGGAGAGGGGGAATCCTGGTCTGGATCATTGTAGAAGAAACAGTGTTTCTTATATTTTGTATGATTTTGAACTGAGCACCTTGAGTCAATTGCAACAAACTGAAAGCAGGGTACTATCTGGAGCTCAACCTATGGTTAGCACACAGCCCTGTGCTAAACTAGGGCGCTACCTGAAGACCAGCTGCAGCCTATGTGGCCTCTAAAATTGAGGGAGATCCTTCAGTTTGTTCTAATTAGAACAACAGCATTTCTGAGCCCTCAGCACTGAGCTCAACTGAGCACTAAGCACAAGTTCAGCTGTTCTCCGACTTTGTTCAGCATGTTTTTTTTGTTGCACTTGAGCTCAAAGCTGGAGATGCTCTCCAAATAGCACCATATCAACTAGTCCACAACTTAGTGTGCAGGTACATGCTAAATCCAAAAGGCCATTGAAATTAACCCCTTGTGACTAATATATCTTTCTGAATTATACAAGTACTCACTTTGATTCCTAGGTAAGAATTTGACTTCTCTGGCTGGGAACACAGGCACAGCACAGGTAAGCTATGTCAACTGTGGAAAAATTGTTTTGTGGTCAATAAAATATCTGTGTTTCAGACTACAAAGACATTCGAAAGGAGTTCTGGAACAGGTCAAAGGTCCAAGTTCAAAGTTCTGTTTGGGGAAGCACCAATTTCACTTTTGTTATCCATGCTGGAGCCAGTAGTAGTGGTTTCCAGAAACAGAATATCGACGTCCACATCTTGCAATGAAGGCATCTCATTTTATGTCCTGACACTTCTGGAGAGTCCAAAGCCCTCAGACTCAAGCTAGCCAGCTTGCAGTCAGCGCAGGACATACTGGGCATGTCTCAGGCTGCTCTCTACCTGACCCAGGTGTGTTTTTAGTGATCCTCGAGCCCCGGATGAAGTTCCCCGAGAAGCCAATATGATAACAAGCCCCCCAGTGAACATTACAACAGTGGACTCTATTGGAATCTTGGACTTTCTAGGACCTTCGCTCTTCATTGTGGTGACTTTTTAGCATCGGAAATGTGGATCGGTTATCCGCATATTTAGACACTGTTTTGGTGCTTCCATGCAATCCCAGCAATGTGATGAGCTGATCAATCAGTAGGTTATCAATACTTCTCTGTGCCTGGGTTGCCCAGTGGTGAAGATGTCAGCTCTAGCTGTGACCTGCACCACAGCCCTGTTGGCGAGAAGTGCTGCCCACAAACTAACTGGCAGTGGCGTCAGTCTGACAGAGACCTTAAAAAAACTCTCCACAGCGCAGGTGCAAACTGAAATCTAGAACATGAGTACTGTGGCAGGTTGTGCTGTTGACCAATATTAATATTACTTTTTTCCCTACAGAGAGTACACAGTTTCATGGATCCACCCAGCTCCTTGTTTGCAGTTTACGCCAATATAAACTGACCAGTGTACTGGGGTCCTTCCACACAGCAGCTATTGTACTGTAGTTCATAAAGGCTGTAGCGGAAAAACTATTATTCCTCTTAGAGTTTAGTGTTTAGTGAAAAACTTTTTCAGGAATCTCTTACTGCTGCCTTGAATAGACAATCACCCTGGTACAGGTTATTTCTGCTGTACTCGCCTGAGGAATGTGATTGAGATGGGCCGCTCCAATAAGCAGCAAGTCCTCCCCACTAATAGCTGATGCGTGGTGAGCGTTCTGGCGCACTATGGCTGCCGTCGCATCATCCCGGTGGGGCTGCACATTGGTGGTGGTGGAGGGGAGTCCCCATTACCTGTAAAGCGCTTTGAGTGGAGTGTCCAGAAAAAAAGCACTATATAAATGTAAGCAATTATTATTATTAATTAAGTGCGATTATTGGACTTGAAAGGTAGAGCACAACTGGCTTGCTCTCTCTCAGTCGAACCCTGGCACTCGGACGAGATAATCAACCTCCTGACTGCGGCCACTCTTTCTGAGCTTCTTAAACGTCAGTTTAAGAACCACCAGGATGAGAGTGTGACTTGAGGATCTATTCTCTCTCTCTCTCCATGGGGTTATCAACTCTCCATTGAACAGCCTGGCCAGTGTGTTGCTTTAGATTAATTCATTGTTCATGTTAGAAGTCTCAAGAATTAATAAACTATTATTGATAAAGTTCAGCTCATGCCCATATGTCTATATTTACTAGTTTTCAAGAAGACCAGTAACTGATATTACTTAATAATAGGAGATCTATTTAAATTACAAGTGTTGCAGTTAATGTGTTTGAGCCTGATGTTATTAATATCTTTGCAGTCTCTAAGTGAATCATCAGTCATGTGTGTCAAGGCTCATTCACTCACATTATTACTCCTGCTGCTTTGCTGCGCATGTTTAACAAGCTGGCACTCAGCTGCTATATCCTGACTTGAGGATCTTACAAGACATTATGAAAGACTTTTTAACTGGCTTACACACATACTGTACCCACAACATACAAAAGGTCCCACCCTCCCACTCTTTTCTCTTGGTTGTTCAGATGCCTGATCCAAAACAACAAGTAAGAAATGATTTACTCTATATGCTCTTCTCCTCTGTTTTTAAGCAATACAACTGCTTCTGCTAAAGTCTCAAAAGTAACTCACCTTCTGCTCTACAGCTGTCCTTTTTCGTTCGTTAGAAAATAGAGATCAGCTTAGAATATCCATGTGAGTCCTTCCCTCTAACACTCACGGATTCTATAAAGGTAAAGGATTTAAGGTTGGAATTAAGAGGACATGGGCTCTCTCTTGTGGCTTCTGGTGAAAGTAGCGGTCCACCTCGTTGCAACATTGTTCTGTTAATAAGTTGTGTATTTTTTATTTTGAATCACTGTGCAGATGCTGGTTTTTAAATTCTCTAATTGAGTCCTATCAGTAATAAACATACTCTCACATTCCACTGTTCTGAGTTCTGATTGTTCTAATAAATCCAAACCATCACATCGCTAAGAGACCCACTGGGCTGTCTTTGGCTATACCTTTGGGGATTTTCCTAATCTTTTCTTTTTTTGTTCTCATGAGATGTGTTTTTTTTCCTATTTCTCAGCAGGAGACACTAATTTAACCTGAGAGTACACCTTGTCACTCTCCTTTCTTTTGACTGATTACAGAACAGAAGTGTTTTTTGTAACCAGATGATATTGGGGTGCCGTATAAATGGCTGACCTTGCACTCTGACCCCAGGCTACTCTCCCTTTCTGTGTGTGTCATGGAGAGCAAGTTGGGGTATTTGAAAAAGATAAATTCCTAATACCAGAAATTGTATATGGCCAATAAAGTGATCTGATCTTATCTTATCTCTTATATTGCACCATTTTTACATTTGCATTGTGATGCTGTGATTAAAATAAAAAGTACCAGTGTGGTGCAAAGACAATCAAAATAGTTAGAGGTATGAGGCATCATATCCTCTTTCTATTTAACATGATACATTTCATCATTACATTTATAATTAACCACTGGACCATCTGTTCATATCAGTTGGGCACTTACAGTAAATACCTATAGGAACCAATAACACACTTAAGTGTTTTGAATAAGGTGTCTTTTTGTATAATGCGTAAAATGGATTAATTAAGTTTTTGTTATGTTGGATTTGAATACACCTGTCAAAATACTGTGTTTGATACCTATTCAAAATAAAAGAAAATGAAACAATGTTTTGCTGTAACTGTATCTCTTGATAGTTTCTGCTCATTTTCTAAGGAGCCACACCAGGGATTTGGCTCCTTCATGCTAATGAAACCATCTACAGGACCTTAACTGGGCTGCAAATAGAAAAATAAAAAACATAGACTCAATTAAAGCACAAACATCACTCTTTATTTTCTGTTGGTATTGGCTTTGCCATGACTTCATAACATAAATGATTTGGCACTATCAGTATAAGTATAACTATCAGTTATAATAAAAAGGCTTTTATTTTTTTAAGTTAGTAGTGTTTTGCACGGTAGATGCTAGTTCACTGCTGGGAGTGCACGCACGCACACACACACACACAGACAGACACACAAAGTTAGTCCTCAACCTGCCTCACTTTGGATGTGAAAGAAGACCTGAGCACTGAAAAATCCCATGACCACGGGAGAACATGCACATTCTTCATAAAATGCAAAGAGGTTTATACAGCAAATTCACACAGGAAAGCTCATTCTAAATTAGGACTTATTTTTCCCTCTACAAACATTTCTTTGTAATTGACCACAATATTCTTAAGAAGCCATTTCACCTTGTCTACAGACAAAAGGAAGTATATAAATAAAAGCTGTGAAATTTAGCTAGACATTCTGCATTCCTAGCATTAGCATCAAAACATCAACTAATAAACTTGCAATTGTTCTTTCATACTGTTGCTAGGTAAAAGGCATTTTTCAAAGCCAACTTGTCACTATCTTATACACTTTAAAAAAGGTAAATGCTCAAATTCTTCCTTGTTTTGTTTTAACCTCCTTTATATTTAAAATAGGTTAATAAACAATGGATGATCTGTAGCAGGAAGACAGCAACCCAGTTTGCTCATGCTGTTTTAGAAGCAACACTTGGAGTAATGGCACTTTTGCTCCTGGTGGCCATTTTCATTCTTGTGAGACAGAGATGGAAGATGCCACACGTTCCCTGGGTAAGTCTCCTCCAGCTGGCCCATCGGAGAAGCTCAGCAGAGCACTGCTGCCCAGGGCCGGGCTGTGCTGGGCAGAGCTGCAGCAGAGCTGCTCTCTCCAGACTCAGTAGCCTGTGACTGACCCCTCCTCTGTGACTGTGAGCTGCTGCAGTGAAGCTGTTACTGGACTGACAGGACACCTGCTGGGATCAGGTGATCAGGGAACTGTGAGTCAACATGTTGATTTACACCTAGGAGCCCCACAGGTGTAGAGGCAGAGGAGGTGCTGGGATAGGATGGATAGGATCACAACACAAAGACATGGATTTCTGCCATTTTACAGTACAGAGAATGACAACTGCTACAGTCCACAGGTGAAAGAGACTTTTGAGTTAACTCTTGAGCAGCTTTAAAGGTTAAGATGAGGGCTTTGAGAATGGATCTCTGTAGTCTTCAATTAAAGCCTTTTGTGACAATTCGCCAGTTGTGACTGAGAAGTTGCGTCTTGCTTATTCAGCTTTACAGTTCTCGTAGGTGCGGTTCCTCTTCCTACCAGCAGAGGTCACTCCAACATCCATCTCGTCACTGCCTGGCTTAGCCCACTTCCAAAATCCCAATGCACTTGAAGTTTTAAAAACAGATTTCATTATACTTTTACAATGGTCCTTGCCATTAGAAGCATCAGTTTCACTTGTAAAGTCTGTCGTGTCTAGAGAATTGTACTGAACTCTCCCTCTGCCACCACAGGCGGAAGACCTCAGTGTGGTCAATGACCACTAGGGGGCGACAGCGCTCCACTGAGATCAGTGACTGACGGCCGGCGCTGCCCCGGGTCTCCAGTGACCACATGAGCAGAGTCCAGCCGGTGGCACAGTTTCGCACTCGGCAGCTCGAATCACCAGCCAGTCCACCTGATACCATCCCGCACACATTTCGAAAGAAAGGCTCTTAAACACCACGGACATGCGGATCAGGTGCCACGCATGGAGACGAATTGAAGGAGTGAATGAAATGTGCTTACGAGAAACAAAACCTATACCTACAATACCGGAGTATTTTTGCTAAGGCATCTTTAACATTGCAATAACTTGAAAACTAAAGTCACCACATTCCGACAAAATGGTTTTCCAAGTTACCTCAAGTTAAAACCTAACCCATATTTAAAACGGAAACAATTGATACCCGTTTCGGCTTTCGCCCCGTTGAAAATCGAACTGTGGCGAGCAAGCTATCTCTGTAAAAGTCGTTGCAATTGGCAGCATTAGAAGAACAAAGGGTTGCTAAAGGGGAAAACACAGTACGTAAAAATGCCAGAAAAGGATTCGACTCATACATAATTGTAAATTGAATTACGGGCGATATGTTTGGGGGTCTCCATTGGTTTCAGTGATTGTCAGGGTGAAGGAGTCAGAAAACAGGGACGTGTAGGCGACACTGTAGAGCTATGGTAATACACTCACCCTCATTCCTCATTGGATGTGGAAATGTAAAAAAGACATTATCCAACTTTAACCACTGAGAATTTTAATATTCCTATAAACCCGGGGTTCTCATCTCCAGTCCGGTTTTCATCGTTTCCTTAATTAGAAGAGCGATTTTCTAGACACCACCCAAAGCGCCAGCATGCTGTGCGCCAGTTCTTATTCTCATTAGAAATGTACAACATAAACTGTGTGTGTGCAAAAATGTGCAATCTCAATGCCCCCAGTTTTCGTAAACAAGGTTAGAGTATAAAAATATAATTATCAATAAATATAATTATTTATTCTTCCTTCAGACCCATTGCTGCGCACAAGCAGAATTTTCCAAAACGTTTTTTTTTGTTTCAGAGGAACATTGGCTCTGTGTTTTTAATGGTGGTTGTTCAAGACATAATCTAACAACACGGGTTACGAGACATAAATTAATAATCTTGAAACCCAAAACATGATTTAGTTCCTCTTGAGTTCAAAGAAGTGAAAACATTTTTGGGTGGGCTGATCTAAGCATGGCGAGGTACAGATTGCATACAGTATGTTCGTTTCTCTAATTTATCTCGGTGCGGCAATTATGCCACAGCTCAATTTATAAAAACCTGCAGCGTCACTTGCTTTCACAAAGGAAGAAGAAGTCTGACTGGGACGAGACTCAGTGGAAATGTAAGATTTCAAATGCAGTGGGAAATGAGGGCTACGGTTTCTACGGTCTGTCTCCTGACAGGTGAGGGTTTGTTTCTTTGGTTTTATTTTTTAAGGTTTATTTTTCCGCTATATCGTCACCGACCCCTCCTCAAGAGCTCAAAGTAAATGGCAGAAGTGTCTAACCGAGGCACCAAAACAGTTTCTTAATGTGAGCATCGGTAAGGTCAAGGTCAGTAGGAGCTGGAGCGCTCACCTGGTTAAATTCCACTCTTGCTTCAGTTGGTGAAGGAGTGTCTTCACCACTCCTTCACCAAGTAAGAAGATCTTACTCTTCTGCCTGATCTGCTGTGTGTCACCCAGGTAGGCGCTGCTCTTCGATTGTGCAAAGAGTGTCATATTTTATATACAGTACTTTTGTAAAACAATCCTTTTCCTATTTTAATACACAAACAATAGTGTAAACTTTTTTTTAGCTAGTACAGTCTCAATGCCATTCTGTTGTAAAACAATACCCTTCTAAAATTATTTTACAGACCTCAGTCTGTAATAACCTTGAATACTTAATGCAAAACTGTCTTCGGAATAAAGTAATTTAGATCTAGGATTAAAAACTTGAAGACTCAGCTCTCCTAGGGATAATTTACAGACTCACCTCAAAACGTTAATTTAAGATCTTCAAAAACAGGATGAGCTTCAAATGAACAACTAACTCTTCTAACTCATTGTCAAGAAGAGAAGTGCCATGTTTGTGTCCTTGTTCCACGTGCTGCTCTCTCCTGCCACTGTAGATCTGCGCCCCTGTTCCTCCACTCTGATGCCCCAGCGCCCCAGTCCAGGGGTTGTTAATGGGGCTCCTTCAAGAAGCTCCTGCTCCAGACCTGGTGAAAGAGTTTAACTGTGAATTCAAGTAGTTTGTGCAACAGACTAAAAGATTTAAAAACTAAAAAGATCCTCATTTCATGGTGTGGCGAGAAATGTTTTTTTACTTGTTCACACCTTCATAAAGACGCAAGCAATTTCGGCTGAAAGCGAAAAAGAAGATCGAGCACCTGACCACCCAAAGCCCTTAGAGGTTATTTTACAGAAAGTACTCTTTAAAACCACGTCTGCTAGGTGACCTTTAGCCTGATCTGTGTGCGCAGTGAATTTCCTGAGCTCTGTACCTCTTCTGCCTCTTTTCACAGCCCACCTCTCAACCTGAAACCCCTCAAAGCCACTGTTGTGTTGTATTATGACTACGTCCTCCACCCCTGTATTTCAGAATGCTTATTTGCATATCACTACTTACACTACTTTAAATACCCATTTATTTACTGTATCTGTTTATCTACTCTTTACATTGTTTAATTTTTACTTATATACCAATATTACCTCAATAGCTGCTAATGATTCTCAATACCCCCTCGTGTGTGTTCTTCTGTGTTGTACTGTGACATTATGCTCATTGTTTCGAGTGTATTGTGCACCTTGGGCCAGGAGAAACTATATTTAGTTCTCTTTATTAGCCATATACAATTCTTGTATTAGGAATTTGTCTTTTCGCATACCCCAGCTTGCTTTCCATGAGACACACAGACAGGGAGAGAAGCTTGGGGTCAGAGCACAGGATCAGCCATTTACACAGCACCCCTTGAGAAGCTGGGGTTAAGGGCTTTGCTCAGGGGCCCAACGGAGTAGGATTCCTCTGCCGGTCATTGAATCTGAACCGGCAACCTTCCAGCCACAGGCGCAGATCCTTAGCCACAGTGCCAGCACACTGTATAAGTGCAGAATGAACCGATGAACTGAACTGAACTGATGTGGGTTCGACGAGACAGTGCAGCTGCGGTCCAGCTGTAATATTCTGAATGCACTTCAGAACCCACTCATGGGTAGATGATGGATCCTAAAATATAAACCACAATTCAGTTTTGTATAATTAAAATATGACACAGTACATGAACTCGTGAAAGAACTCAATAAAGCGTTAATACTGAAATATGATTCTTTTTTTCTAAACCAAGTTTTCATTTCAAACGTGCACATACTTCTGTATATGAGTGGTGGGCATCTCCAGTTCTTGAGTGCTTGAAATCATCAGCAGCCTTTGTCTTCTCTGCCACTGCCTTGAACAGCTTGGGGCTAACAAGGGTATATTGTCTAGAAACGTGAGACAAAAACGTTTAGTTAAAAATGTTTAACTACAGTTAAACATAGAGAGTGGTACAGTTAAAATTAGATATTAAAGGGAATATTAGAATGAATGTTGATTCTATAAGAAGCATAATGGAAAAGAAATAAACTAGAGAAATGTATATATTCTTATTTTTACAGTATGTAGAGGGCAGCACGTTCACCCAGTGGTTAGCATTGCCCTGGGTTCAGTTCTGGAGCTGGGGTGTGATCCCTGTGGAGTTTGTATGTTCTGCCAATACTTGTGTGCGTTTCTGAGTGCTCCGGTTTCCTCCTACAGTCCAAAAACATTCTTGTAGGTGAATTGGATTTTGAGAAAAAGTGGCCGAGGTGTGGGTTGTGTGTTTCAGTGTTTGTATATGTTGGCCATGTGATGGACTGGCATCCTGTCCAGGGTGTATCCCGCCTTGCGCCTGTTGAATGCCAGGATACGCTCTGGCTGCCACACGACACTGTAGTGGAAGAAACAGTTCGAAGATGGCTGGATATTTTATATATCGGCTACTTGCTGTCCTCCTGGTCCTTTTGAATCTGAGTTGAACTCAGACAATCTGACTCTCTCCTGGGAGACTGTGGCTCTGGTCTGCTGTTGTCTTTTCCTGACACTTTCTTTCTCTGAAGTTCTAGGCTGTGTGATGTCAGCAGAGAGGAGAGTGAGTGGATCTGAAGGAGGAAGTGTAGAGATTGAGTGCAACTATCCAGATGGGTATCAGTACAAGAAGAAGTACTGGTGTCGGCATCCCTGTGGGAATAAGGACGTTCTCATTAAAACTGGCAAGACGGACACTGTGGTCTCTGTGGGGAGATTCTCTCTCTATGACAATGTCTCATTCAGGACCTTCACTGTGACCATGAGCAGACTGACCCTGCAGGACACTGGGGTGTATTACTGTGGACTGGAGCAATGGGGGACTGACAGACTCTCAGAAATACATCTGAGGGTCAGGAAACATACACAAGGTATAAATCAATGTAAGATTTTGCATTGTCTTTTAAATGACCAGTTTGTGATTTGATGTGTGGATTGAATGTAAAACCATATCAGGAATATGAATACACAGACCCACTGCTGTCTGTGATTCACAGCAATTATTGGTCCTCAGGCTCAGGATTTAAGGGGATCAAGAAATTCAAAATGTCATATCAGTTACTGCAGTATATTGAGAACTTTATTGTATATGTTATTAGCTTTTGAAACTTAGTTGTGCATAGTTTTAATATAAATATAATTGTCTTCCAGCATCACAGTACAGTATATCACAGTCAAAATGTCTTGCGGAACAAGTCAGATGACATCACTGCCTCATGGTTTCTGCAGGCAGTCCTTTCTTTTCAAAGACACCTAATTAGATGTTTGGATCCATTCTAAAGTAGGACTTTGATTCGGGAAGAAACAATAAGAATGATTTCAACAGTTTCGAGAAGCTACTGTAGTTGTTACACACTTCAGCAGTGAAACAGATGGTCTTGTTGTGATGTAGATCAGTATAAATTTGCTTCCTTTCATGTTTCAGAAAGCAGACAGTCTGCCTACTGTGTGGCTCTGTGGTAGTGAAGAGTCTTTATGTAGGCTGACCAGGGACAGTCAATGTGGGATTTCCATTCTGTGTTGCAGTTTAAATGCATTCACTCCAGTGTGTGCTTCTTCCTAACATGACACTGCTGAGTGTAACAGCACTCGATACTTTCCTGTGTTTTAGAGCTCAGGGAAGGAGACAATGTTAATGTTTCTCAGGAAGGCCTTTCGTCATAAACTTGATTCAAAACGTCATTGAATTGTTCTGTGACTTGCATCCCGGCTCAGACCTCAATACTGATGTGTCTTTATCTGTCCAGCAATGACCGTATCCACTTTGTCCACCTCCATGCCTGTGACTGTACTGATGGACATTACTAAGACAGCAGCCATGGACAGTTCCACCCAGTCAGCTGGAGGTGAGTGGAAAGAGGTGTCTGTGAGTATCTGCAGAAGAGAGGGGAGTTTGTCAGAGGTACAGGCCCACAGTTCCTTCTCTGTGTTGTGGGTGTATTGTGCATCAGCCCAAGACACGCTGTGGAGCTTTACTCTCATAAAACTCCTGTTGATCTTACTGTCTGGATCCAGTCCAGTAGAGAAGATAAAGTCTAGATTCAGCCTCAGAAATGAAAGAGAGAGAATCCAGATTTAAGACTTTACTGACAGACTCCACAAGGGCAGGGCTCTTTCAGGGGAAAAACAAACAGTCTGAGAAGCACAATACTTCAGCTGCAGGGAGGTATCAGCGAAAGCACAAAGGGGAAACAAGGAAGAGAGAGAGAATATCTGTCATGTTTAAAACTTTTCTGCCAGGCACAAGGAAGCAGGCAGACACTGCTAACCACATTTCTGACAGCTCTACAAAGTGTACATCAATGTGTCTTCTGCTTCCTATGAATATTTTTATGCATTTTTTATTTTGTTGCACATTCTTATGTAGAAGCAAAAAGACAAAAAATGACAGCTGTTCCTTTAACACTGATTTGTAACTGGCAAACAGCAAATTCACCCCCTTCAGGGAACCTTAAACTCTCCAGACGTCTTCACTACACTCCCTTACCTAATGTCTAGGAAAGTCCCTTTTCAGGCCATTAAGGCCCATGGGGGAATGGGCCATCTGACACTAGAGGTGGAGGTGATGTGGTTAGCATCACGCTCCGGCTGGCCTGTTACCCCCAAAAGGACTAATCACTGGTACTCATTTGGAAAGCAGGTTGAGTGGATCTGGGAGCTGGCTGGAAGGAATTACAGCAAGCTACATCACTTGCCCCTACCTGGGATTGAACGCGGGACCTTTCACCCAAGAGCTAGACGCCCTTACTGTCTGAGCTACCACAGCTCCACTTCATGTCTAGACTCTGTCTATATTGTTACAACAAAATGCAGGATTGCTCTGGAAAAGTAGACAAAAACTGTTTCATCCCAGCTGGACAGAAATACTGATTTTCTTTTTTCTTCTCTGCCATCTTGAGTGACAGCACTGGGTTTTCTGCCTGAAATGGACACAGGGAGTGTGTGATTGTACACCTCAGCTCGACTCCTACAGCTCACCCTGAGGAACACGTTCTCACCCTAAAAGTAACCTGGAATAGTCACATCTGTCCTGTCAAGTGCTGAGACTGACATGAGGGTTCTCGCATCACAATGTGAACTTTCATAGCATGAGAGCTTCAACAATTGGCTTAATCTAATTTAAATGAGTGCAACGACTTGGTTAGCACAGGTGCCTTATGGCATCTTAACATCTTGCTAGTGATGTGTCATTTGATCTGACATCTGCAATCATGAGCCTGATAGAACAGTTCTACAGAGGAGTGATACCAACAGAAGGAGTAATACCATGTTTTTGCCCCTTTGTGGAAAAACAGAATTGTACCCCATGAAGTAGATCAATATTTGAAGTCATGTGTATTTTGGTTATTTCTGAAATCTAAGAACAGGGAATTCCTGTAACCTGTGGAAACACTTTTTCAGAATAATGCATCCAAAGGAAATACACGTGTGCTGATGTGCAGCCGGATGTGAGTTTTAGTTCTGCTTACAAGAGTTCCTGGGTCTTATTTCTGACATTGTCCAACTCTTCATCCTTTATTGCAGGCTCTAATGCCACATCACTTGTACCGGGGGACCAGATCAACCAGGACAGCAAAGGTACAGGACCACACCTGTCACACTGTGACCTGGGTTCATCTGGGAGTCATTGCTGCACTGAGACATGGAGTCAGTGCTCAATAAATCATCGCTCATTTAACCCTTTTCCTAGTAACAAATATCCATCCATTTTCTATCCAATTCAGTGTTGTAGGGGAGCAAGAGCCTATCCTGGCAAGCAATGGGTACAAGACAGGGTACACCCAGGACAGGACTCACACAGACAAACTCACACCAGGGCCAGTTTTCCCAGAAGCCAGTTAACCTTCCATTATGTCCTTGATTTGCAGGAGGAAACTAGAGCATCCAGAGGAATCCTATGCAGACAAGGGGAGAACATACAAACTCCACACAGATAGCAGGAATTGAACCCAGGGTCCCACCAATGTGCTATTGAGTGGCCACTAAGCTCTATATATCAAAAAGCTTTTATTGTGTGAAAATGAAAATTAAGAACAGAAAAACAAATGAAGATAGACTTTGGCTCATTTCGTAAATAGCATTTACAGGTCAATTATCACATCTGTAATGAAGATATCAATTGGTTAAAGAAATAACTACTCATACTCATCAATGGCAGGCTGGGTCACCATAATTTCTAAGGATCCTTCACTTTTACTTAGAGCTAGTATACTAACTCATATAGTTGAATCAGGTTAAAGATCTTTTGGACAATAGCAGCTGAAGGTAAATGCTGCCACTTAAAACAAACACTCGATTACCACTTCCTGGAAACAGCGTATTCAGTTGTTTTCAAGGGTCCCTCTGACAGCGGAAATAAAGCTTGCATATAACACTCTTGGGTGTATCTGTTAGTAAAGTACATCCACCTACTCAGCAGCCGTATCACCCTGCAACGCAACTCACACTGAAACTAATGAAGCATGACAAGTGCAGCCTTCAGAGCAAAGATTAAAAACACAGCAGAAAAAAGGAAGTGTTAAGAGGAACTGTTAATTACATCAAGTATCAAGGCATCATTCCACATCGCTGAGGGTACCTGACTGGCACTATATTTAATAGTAATCAGTGTCATTAGTTCTTCATCTCCAGTGTCTTGAGAGTGATGGTATGATTAATTTTTCTTCCTGCCAGTACCACCTGTATCAGCCAGAAATACCAACAATCTGTCCATGTATCATCAAGCCAGCATCCATAACACTCTGCAACTCACAACTGGCAGCCCACTGAAGCTCAGCAGGTGTGAGCCTGGCCAGTACCTGGATGGGAGACCTCCTGGGAAAAACTAAGGTTGCTGCTGGAAGAGGCATTAGTGGGGGCAGCGGGGGGATCTCACCCTGTGGTCTATGTGGGTCTTAAAGCCCCAGTATAGTGACGGGGACACTGTACTGTAGAGAGGCGTTGTCCTTTGGAAGAGATGTAAAACTGAGGTCCTGACTCTCTGTGGTCATTAAAAATCCCAGGGTGTTTCTTGAAAAGAGTAGGGGTGTAATCCCAGCGTCCTGGCCAAATTTCCCCCTGGCCTTTACCAGTCATGGCCTAATAATCCCCATCTCTGAACTGGCTTCATCACTCTGTTTTCCTCCCCACTGATAGCTGATGTGTGGTGAGTGTACTGGTGCACCATGGCTGCCGTTGCATCATCCAGGTGGGGCTGCACACTGGTGGTGGAGGGGAGTCCCCATTACCTATAAAGCACTTTGAGTGAATTGCCCAGAAAAGTGCAATATAAGTGTAAGCAGTATAAGTGCTTATATATGTGTGTGTGTGTAATAATAAGTATTATATTGTTATATTATAAAATAAATGAATATATAATTTATATTACTTTATATAGTATTATTCCTCATTGTGTGATTACCCTAAGGCTCGGATTGGCTCACAATGGCAACAGTGTGACTAAAGACAATAAAAAAAAATCAGTAACCCATAAAAAAAAAATCCATTCAGGTTAAATATGCCCACAGTGAACGTTCTCAGATCCTCTCATCCAAGAGTGACACTTCTGTGGTAAATCTGACACCTGGAGACAGAGAAATATAATGGCAACAGCATAATTCTTATTCATGCACTCTTTAAAATGCAGTATTTGAATGCAAGGTTTAGAAAATGACTCAATGCAAATAAATGTCTTGTTCCATACTCCCACAATGCTTTGTGTAAAGACAAATCCTCCTGCTCTCAATATTTCATTAGGTCTGTGTTTCCTATTGGATCCGTTGAGATGCTCCTGCAAGTATATTTTAGGACTTTTAAATATTTTGTCTTGGGATCTCTTCTGTCCATGACTAAAAAGATTCAGTTCCTCTAATCTGGGTTGTTGAAATGCTGCCCATCAGTACGAGGAATGAAATATATTCGAACCTTACGGAATGCTGCTGACTCATTGTCTCAGCCAGTAGCAGCGCTCGCAGTGAGTGCTTTCAGTCCTGTTGTCCAGGTGTGGCTTAAGCTATACCAGTGCCAGGATTCTCCAAACAGCAGCAAACAATTTAAAAATACCAAATAAATAAACAAAATCCCTTTCTTGTACTATTACAGGACAGTTTATTGTGTTGGGAGTAAGCCTTGCGGTGGTTGTGTGCATCTTTGTGCTGGCAGCTGTTGTTCTCTACATCAGAAGGCCAGGTAAGAGACTTAACAAACCTAAAGAGCAGGAGATGGACCAGATCCTTCAGAGACGCTGACCTCCATCTCATTGAATCCAAACCTGCCTTCAGCCTGACTTCCTACTGTCGTGCCCTAAGAGTCTCCCTCTTAAACATTAGGACAGAGTTTGAAAAACTGCTGCTGGAAGAGGTGTTAGTGGGGCCAACAGGGGGCACTCACCCTGTGGTCCATGTGGGACCTAATGTCCCAGTATAGTGACGGGGACACTATACTGTAGACAGGCACCATCCTTCGGATGAGACGTAAAACCGAGGTCCTGACTCTCTGTGGTAATTAAAGCCTAAGTCTTTCAACTCTGTATATGAGAGATGTATTTCTATTCAGACAGAACGTGTCTAGTTTTGTTGAGGTTCCCAGCACCGGAACTCAGGATTCTGATGTCAGGCTTTCTGCATCTCCTTAGTTAGAAACAGTTCTTCACCTGTGAGAAGGGTTAAATTAAAACGATTTTCTTCAGCCTTCAACTGCTGAGGACTTAAAACCAGCAGAATTCTCAAACCTGAGAACTGGAATGAGGAATTTCTGGCCTCGATCACTATAGAAGACACACAGCCTTGATAATATCTTGAATGATCTTGAATGTTGCGTGTTCAGTTAAACACTGTACACCCTTTGACCGATATATCATTCTAAATTATACCGGCTTTCACTTTGCTTTCTAGGAAAGACGTTGGCTCCTCTGGCTGAGAACAGAAGCAGAAAACAGGTAAACTAAGCAACAGCTAACCCAGACTCTTACTGTAACGCATGTAACTCAGTGGGGCTGTAGCAACAACGGTGGGGCTGAGATATTTTACTGACCAAGAAACAAATCTGTGTTTCAGATGATATTTGACAGTGGTTCTGGTCCAGGTTAAAGGTCAACATTTTAAGTTCAAATTGGAAAAGCAGCAACTTCACTTTTGCTATCCCTGCCGAAGCCAGTAGCAGGGCTTACAGAAACATTATCCACTTCCACATCTTGCATTGAAGGCATCTCATTTTCAATGTGCCTGACAAGTTTGTAGAAACCACAGCACTATAACTCGAGCTGTTACGTTACACTCAGTGGAGGACGCAATGCGCATGCCTGAGGCTGCTGTCAGCCTGACACAGGGGTGTTTTTAGCGATCCTAGAGCCCCAGGCGAATTTCAGTGAGGAGAGGCCCATTTTGAAAACAAGCAAGCCAATGAAGTTTGCAATAATGGACTTCAATTTGAATCTTAGATGTACTCATCAAATCTGTTGTGAATTTTTAGCAGAAGAAATGCGGATTTTTTCACTGCATGTTTAGACATGGTTTCAGTGCTCCCATGCAATCCCAGCAATGTGAGAGGTTGTGTGTGTGTGTGTGTGTGTGTGTGTGGGGGGGGGTATGCTCTGCAGCTTGGTTCAGCCCTGGTTTTCTCTTTTATAAGGTTGGTGATCCCAGAGCTCGGAGTGCAGTTGCCAGCATGGATCCACACAGCTCTTTGTTTGCAGTTTACACCAATGTAAACTGACCAGTGTAGTGGGGTCCTTCCACACAGCAGCTGTTGAAGTCTAAATAAGCTGTAGCAGCAAAGCTTTTTATTCCTCTTAGAGTTTAGTGTTTAGTGATAAGCTTTTACTATTGCCTTGAATGGACAGTCACCCAAGCCACAGCCTCTCTCTGCGGATGGAAGCCAGTAGAACTGTGTCTGTGATGGGCCTCTCTAATAAGCAGCAAGTCCTGACTCCGACATACTCCACTCAAAGTGCTTTACAGGTAATGGGGACTCCCCTCCACAACCACCAATATGCAGCCCCACCTGGATGATGTAATGGTAGCCATAGTGCTCACAGTATTCTCTATACACAGAACAGAGTGATGAAACCAGTTCATAGATGGGGATTATAAGGAAGCCATGATCGGTAAAGGCTGATTGGAATTTTGGGCAGGAGGTCTCCCATCCAGGTACTGACCAGGCTCACATCTACTGAGTGGCAAGGTGATACAGCTGCTGGCCTCAGGTGTATCAGTGTGCATCAGCGCCACAGGTAGCATGGAGGGTCATTCAGCTTCTCTGGACAAGGACAGGTATCGGAGATCCAGGATGTCAGCACTGAACCCTCCCCCTCACAGCAGCAGGAACACAGACAAGACACTGAATCCATCTTGTCTCCAGACGATATCAGCCGGACAGCCATTTCTCCCATTCCCGGCTACAAGATTGGATGGCGCCATTTTGAACTCGTCTGGGAGTTTACACTGCAGTACCAACACAGTGGGACTGATTTGGTCAGGGGCAGTGTTGCTCACCTATAAGGTTCTGCATGGCTTGGCACCTCAGTATCTGTCTGAACTATTATCACCCTACTCCCCTCCTCGCAACCTTCACTCTTTTAATTCTGGTCTCCTAACTGTCCCCCAAGCCCATCTACATTCTATGGGTGACAGGGCCTTCTCCTTTTATGCCCCCACTCTCTGGAACCTTCTCCCCAAGGACATCAGAGAGTCACCTTCTCTAACCTCCTTCAAATCCAAATTCAAAACCTTCTTGTTTAGAAGAGCCTTTACTTAACTGGTTCCATTCTTTACCTCTCTGATCCTGCTATACTAAGTACCACCATCCACGGTCTCCTCTGTGTATTGTAATTGTGTTTTATCTTGTGTATTCTTCTCATTTATTGTTGTTTCATTCTGTAAAGCACTTTGAGAAGCCACCCTTTAAAGGCGCTATATAAAATAAAGTTTATTATTATTATTATTATTATTATTATTATTATTATTATTATTATTATTCCTGGTAACTCAGCATTGCTGAAAAGAAATGGGCCTGCCCTTGAGCTGGGCAGACCAAAGCAGTGATTGGGCCTTTCTCAAGGGTACTGTTCATGGAGCCTGGTTAAGCATAAAACCATTGACTGGGATGAACCCTCAGGAAAAGAAACTGCACTGGAAATGGGTTCTGATTTGTGCTTAATGGTGATTCTGTTGATTTCCTAATGTGAGTTAAGTTTGGTGGTGTTTTAACACTTATTTTATTATGTTATTTAGCCGTATTTGTTGTAGTGTAAAGGAACAAGTAATAAGTTTATTCCATGCTGAAAAAAAGAAGAAAGAAAACAATGTTTCGGAGCCTTCTTCAGGTGTGAGGGTGTGAGGTGTGAGGTGTAGTGTGATGCACTACAGTTTTGTTTGTTTGTTGTTTTGTTTCATTTTACACATATTGGGACTGTTTTATTTTTTCTTCTTTTTATGTCCTTTTGACGTTTGTTTTCTTGCTTCATGTCCTTTGCTATAGTTTATGTTGCCCCATTATTGTTAATCTTTAGTTAAGGACATGGCTAAGGGTTGTTTGCTTTTCTTACTAGTTTATTTTAGTTTTAAAACATGTTATGTTTATAATGTCTTTGTTTTAGAATTATATACTGTTTACACAGAGCAGTAATGTTGAAGTTAATCAGTGTTTTAGAACAGAGCCTACTCAGTGGAGACAATGGACAAACAAATATTCCCAGCATTGTTTAAGGAAAAGGCAACTTGATTGTTTTGCTTTGGTCAGAGTTTCAATTGTCTTCATTGTTTTATGTGTTGGTTACTTGAAACAAACAATGTCACTTTGAAGTAGGGAGAAAGTAACATTTTCTCATATTATATTATGTTTTAACAATATTTGCACCTTTGTTGCAACTTAAGAGTTCTGTAAAGTTTAAACGTGAATTTCAGTGGTTCTTAGTGAAGAGCTTATGTCGATTAGGGAAGTGTTTTTTTTTATTTAATAGTAATAGGAATCCCGATAAGAGAGAATCAAACTCTAACTTACAAACTATTTCAAACTCCAGGCCTGCATAGTGCGCTGATTCAGCCCTCAGTAAAATAATGCCCATTGTTTTAAATACAAAGAACTGAACAATACGGCTTAAGAAAGTACCGGAATGGGTCTGTTCTGTCTGACTGATCTGTGAAGGCACCTTCTCCGAGCAGCTCTGTGGAGCCCTGCTCTGGAGAAGTGGCTCTCGAGCCAAACGAACCATATTTGTCACATGTTTCTACACCAGGACAGTAATCCACCGATAGGAGAAGTCAATACTGAAAATTCCAGTTCAGTACTGTATTCATATTCATATTGAATTCAATACTGAAAAATCAACAAAAGTGCTATATACTGTAAGTGTAAGTAATTATTATATTTATAATAATAAATATACATATTAATTATATAATAATAATAATATAGTTAATGTTATATTAATTATGAAAATGTTTTATTAAAGTATTTTGTATTTAAGTAGTTCAAGTAGATAGCTGTGTCAGCATGTGTACATTGGTGTGCTAAATAAGCTAATTCAGTGGCACTGTAGCTAAGGATCTGTAGCTGGAAGGTTGCTGGTTCAAATCCCATGGCTGGCAGAGGAATCCTATGCCCTTGGGCCCATTATCCAGGGGTGCTGTGCTCAGACTCCAAGCTTCTCTCTCCCTGCCTGTGTGTCTCATGGAGAGCAAGCTGGGGTGAAAATACAAATTTTGCATTCAAGGATTCCTAATGCAAGAAGTTGTATATAGCCCATAAAGTAATCTTATCTAACCTACCATTATGTCTTTGGACTGAAGGGAGAAACTGGAGGAAACAAAACATTGGCAGAGAGCAACATGAACAACCTGATGTCCGAGTACCAGGATGCTACCATGGAAGAGGAGGGTGGGTTTGAGGAGGAGGAGGGAGACAAGGAAGTGGCATAAGTGATGTGCCAACTGGAGCTCTGGACATTCATTGACATGCTAAATATTTTTTTGTTGATCTGTGCCTCAATGTTTTGCTGTCATTTCTGCTGTCTGTTGCATTCTGTACAGAACAAAAAAAACATTTAGAAATATGAATGTGGTTAAACATACATAACACCAATGAAAATAAGTGATTCTACAGGAATTTTACATTTCACTGAGCATCTTCCAAATATCGTGGTCCGAGACATCCTCTATTATTGGTTAAACATCTTGTCCCATGATGTAGTGGTGGAGGTTCTTAGGAGCTGTAGGCAAGGACCACTGTGCACAAGGAAGACGGCTATCATTCTGCCAGTGAAGTTTTGGCAGTAGCTGAAAACGTTATAGCTGATATTAATTTGACATACCTGTAATATTTGAGAACCACTTCTACGAATAATCACTGGGCCTAAGCACTTTATTTTGAGCTATTACAACAACAATAACTGGCACTACATTACCTAGTGTACAAGGACAATATTTGTATGTTTTAGAATATTGTAAGACATAATATTCACAAAATAAATGTCTGTTTAAACATACCTATAGTAAATGAGATCCCATTTAATATTATGTCAAACTTTTATTGATAAATTGAAAATGTTTGTAATATCAATTTTCACACTTAATTTACTTACCTCAAATATCACACCTCAGGTAACAAATCTGTCTTCTTAAGTGGAGCTGCAGAAAAATCCCTCTTTGACCCTCCGGTGTCTATTCCATCTTCTGTATTTCCAGATTCATCCGTAGATTTTGCCATCATAGTGTGAGCTGGGTCACTGGAGCATCCCTAAAATAACCATGTAGATGTCCCAGGTTTATTTCCCAGATGTCTCCAAGGTTAATTTTGAACCTTGACACTTTGTTACCCTGTGGTTGTGAGCCTGGTTTGAAAGAATTTCATCCATAGGGCCCAACTGTTCAGAATAGCTAACAGGAAGGAAAGATTGTAAATATGACATAGTTTTTGCTGCTTTTCAAAAACCATGTTCAGGAATACATAAAGAATTAGATGCCATATATTGGTTGGAGGTTTCATTTAATGTTTTGTGCAAATTAATTAGAACTAATTATAATAGTGGTCTGATTTGTTTTAATTTTTCATATGAATACTTCAGGAAAGTAATTCAATAGTAAATATCAAAGTGTCCTCCAAGTTACCTTCTGTATAACTCCTTGAATGGACAACCTTGTGGTCACTGTCTTCACTGCCTTGAAAGTGGACCAAAAAAAAGGCTACAAATGTTTACAAGTGTCTTTTTGTTTTAGAACATAAAGTGTGTGTTATTAAATATCACATTTTAATCCTTAATTGTACAAACAGTACAAATTAAGAATTCTTTGAATTTAACCAAAGCTTTTGCAGTATTTAAATTGTCATACTACTGTTTTATTTGTAAGCTAAGAAAAAGATAAGGGTTTATCAGAACTGTTGACCTACTTAGAATGGAAATCAACATTTGTTCCTGAAAAACAGAAAGGCCAAAAAGTACTTACAAACTGAATTGCAATATTCCTCAGAGCAGATAAAGAACCTTTATCTGTCGTCGGCCACACCTTTTTATTATTGCGTCTTTAAAAGCTTATAGAGTGTAGTCTTTATCAGTTCCAGGGATTTTATCAACAATCATTCCATGGGGATGTAAAAGATAGTTCGGTATATAACGTTGGGTAATGCGGTGGAAGGTTCTCAGCACATTGTTTTAGAACCACCGGGGAAGTCTTCCCGTTTAAAACGCCCCGTCTGTTTCTCATTATGGCGACATTAATCTACATCTAAAATACAAGCATAAAATACGCATAAATTAAAAGCATAAAAACACCCGATTAAAAATACTACATGATGCAAACGGTTTCACAATACTATAGACACACACAAACCATTACTTCATTTATTTTTTTACTTTATTTCGAGTCGCTCACTGGGACGCAAGAAATTGAAATTCAGCAACAAAAATTAACACGTCATGGTTCTAAATACCTGCGCTATATAATACACACGGCAAAAATACACTGTATGCATTGCAAACATGGTGGAAAAATATTTTCCGTCTCTTTGTGCTCTGAAATGCACGAACTGGGAAAGTGCAAAGATTTTCCCTTCACCTTGCATAAATAAGAAAGGTTGTGAAACACTTCTTCCACACTGCTTAGTGTACGGTATGTCGATCGATAACGCTGCAGACAGTACCACACTTGCTCAACGATCTGAAACCGCTCCATGAAGTGCCGCAATGTGGGTAAAATGAATGGTTTCCACCAAACTGTTCTTCGCAAATAGGACAGAACATCCTACGGTCGTAGTGTTTTTTTTAACATTTTAAAAAAATGAATAGTTCTCATCAAGAACTTAACACGTGCATTCCACTCAGCGCCACCATCTCACCTAACAACAGGTATCACCTCCGTTGACAGTACCGTTTTGAACAGATTTTTGTTTGCGTACTCATTTGTATGTGTTTTGCACTTCTGGGCCACCACAAGCGGGTGATAGAAAATAAATTACACTGCTGCAATATATCAAAGCTGAAGTTATTACATTTCTAAGACTTTATACCTGTTTTCTAAGTGACTCAAAACTTCAGTCTTTTTTTCTATTTCTCTTTACACGGTGCGTAACGTTGCACCGATCAGCGGAGCGTCCAAAATTTCAGGATAGCTGTCATGCTAGAATCCACCCACTAGAGGGCGCCAGTTGACAGGAAAAGGACCAGTACTCTGTATACGATGGGACGGAATAGGTGTGCATGAGGACATCTTTAAGAAACTCCGTGTTGACACGAATCAGTTGAAGGAAAATGGCAAGGAGAAGCGCAGGTATCTGAAGTTCTGTAAAACGCTTTGGTTAGGGCCTGCTGCAGTGAGAAGGAAGACTCAGCTTCTGGGTTTGCCTCACGCTGTAGCCAACCCCATCCAGAAGGAGCTAAGCAGGGGCGTAATAAGCAGATTTCCTGGGTAACACTGCCACCTACAGTACATCTACTCCTAAACCTTTCACAACACATGACAGACTGCGTGCAGATGCCGACGTCGCTGCAGGTTCTGAAAACCCATTGCTGGTTTATAGCAGGGGGTCTCATCTCAGGAGCTCTACAGTTCTCTGTCATCCACAAAAGCTTTTTTTCTTTCTTTCCAGTATGCAGCTGTACTTCGTTACCGCTGGATTAGTCTTGAGCTCATTGCAGCTGTCTAAGGATACAGCTGTTCCTGAAAATGAACAGAAGGGTTTTAGTACTGTAACATTTCCAGCTCTGGACAACACACATTAACGTCTCTTATGAGAAGATGGAAACAACATATTGCATCTATTGGCGTAAAAATGGAAAATTCTGTTCTTTACTCTTCTTTATTAACATTTCTCCTTCACAAACAGGAAATCAGGGTGATCAGACAGCATTCCTTTTCTTTTCCTGTCATGATGCAGCTACCCACCTGAATTACTTCAGCCTACTCCTGCTGCGACCCACTATGCCTTCCTCTAAATCTATTGCTAGATCTCTTCTTCGTTCCTTCTCTTCCTCCCTGGGCTACTTGCCCCCCTCTCTCACTAAACCAGCCTTCCATTTCTTCACAGCGATCTGTTCCAACACCAGGCTTTCTAACCACTTCCTATTCCCTTACAGATGTTGTCCTTATAAGATAAGATAAGACCACTTTATTGGCCATATACAATTTCTTGAATTTGTCTTTTCACATACCCCAACTTGCTCTCCATGAGACACACAGACAGGGAGAGAAGCTTGGGGTCAGAGCGCAGGGTCAGCTACTTATACAGCACCCCTGGGGCAGCTGAGCAACCTTTCTCAGGGGTCCAACAGAGTAGGATTCCTCTGCCAGCCACGGGATTTGAACCAGCAACCTTCCAGCCAGTGCTATAATTTAATTCCTAAAGGATTTTGCCTGAAATTCAACACTTTTTCCTTTGACTGACACCACCCAGAGTAACACTCAGAGACTTCTACAACAATTTTCGTGGAAACTAATGCTTTCTACAGTTTTCTCCCTCAAACAACAGATCATCCTTTCTGATCAAAAAAGCTAAGGAATTGTTACAGCTAACAGCTCCCCATCATCTTCCCTTCATAACTAACCTCATCAGATCCCTCAGCTCCTTTGCTATTTAATCTTTGCTTTCTGCCCTGTCTTTCTCACACCCGAAGCAGGCTCCACAACCGAAACGTTGTGTTTACTTTCTTCTCTTTTCAGCATGGAATAAACCTTTACTTGTTCCTAATTATTAGTTGTTTGTTATTCTTCCTTCAGAGCCATTGTTGTGCACAAGCAGGGTGATTTCTCAAAGCTTTTTTTTTGTTTCAGAGCAATATTGGTTCTGTGGTTTTCATGATAGTTGTGTACACATTTTCAAGGCATAATCCAACATGATAATTCAGGTTCCGAGATGTAAATTAATACTCTGGAAACCTAAAACATTACTTAGTTCCTCATGAGTGTGAAGAAATTGAACTAAGTGCTTTCTAAATAATGCAGCCACAGGAATTGGATGTGTGCTGATGTGCATCCTGATGTGAGCTTCAGATCTGCTTACAACAGTTCATCAGTTTTATTTCTGACATTGTAAAACTCTCCATCCTGTATTGCAGGCTCTAATGTCACATCACTTGTACCGGAGGTCCAGATCAGCCAGGAAAGCAAAGGTACAGGACCACACCTGTCACACTGTGACCTGGGTTCATCTGCTCA
Organism: Lepisosteus oculatus; assembly: GCF_040954835.1. Lineage (NCBI taxonomy): Eukaryota > Metazoa > Chordata > Actinopteri > Semionotiformes > Lepisosteidae > Lepisosteus > Lepisosteus oculatus. The sequence continues at coordinate 30,552,361 of NC_090700.1, forward strand.
GTTCTCTGATCTACCTGGGAGTCATCGCTGCACTGAGGACCCGGAGTCGGTGCTCAAAAGCCATGCATCACTCATTTAACCCTTAACCTAGTTACAAATATCCATCCATCTTCTAACCAGTTCAGGGTCCAGGGGGAGCCAGAGCCTATCCGGCAAGCAACAGGAGCAAGGTGGGACACACACTGGATGGGATGCTGGGTAAAGACACTGGACACTGGACACACATGGGACACTGGATACAGGCACACACACACACACCAGGTCCAATTTTTCCAGAAGCCAATTAACTTACCAGCATGTATTTGGACTGTGGGAGGAAACCAGAACCAAGCAAACACAAGGAGAACATGCAAACTCCACACAGATAGCACCCCAGGTCTGGAACTGATCCCAGGGTCCCACCACTGGGCCACTTTGCCAATACTAACCACCGTTTCTCAAAAAGCTAATATGGTGTAAAAATGAAAATTAAGAATAAAAAAAATAAATTTGTTATATTGGTTCATTTTTAAATAGTATTCACAGTGCTGTGCTTTCTGTATTAATACAAAAAACAGGTATGACATTTATAGTGAACAAATTGATTACAGAAAGAAATACTCATTGTGATTGATACAGGCTGGGTCTGCATAACATGTTAGGATCCTTTATTTTTAAAATAATAGTATAATACTAATTTACGCACTGTTTAAAATGCAACATTTGAGTGCAAGGTTTCGAAAATGCGAAGATGTCTCATTCTGTACTCTCACAACAGTTGGATTTTTGTTTGTTCAGTAGCAGCAGCTAAACTCAGGGTGAGTTAACTAAGTTAACCCCACATCCATCTCACTCACAGACAGGACTTCCTTTGGTGCCAAGCCAGTGGAAGAGGATCAGTCAGTCTATTCTCTCTCTCTCTCTCAATTCAATTCAATTCAATTCAAGGTGCTTTATTAGCATGACCGATGGGTACAATCAGTGTTGCCAAAGCAAATAAAAATAATAAAATTAACATAGAACAAAACAAAAAATAGAAGTAAAATAAAGTCTACAGACATGTTACAGACATTTACAACAAAGACATATTATAAAATATTGACATATACTGTAGGCGGCTGGAGCATTATTGGGAGACGGACTCACTGTTCCTCAGGCTGTGACAGGAGATCACATACTGGGCTGCCAGATCAACTGAGTTCCCTCCTCCCTCTCCCAGTAGGATTGGGACCTGTTGTGGTTTTGGCAGGTGTGGGAACTCTGGGATTAGATTTCTGAATTTCGGGAAGAATGTTTCTCTAATCCCAGAGTATCTGTCACAGTGCAGTAGGAAGTGCACCTCTGTCTCTATTTCTCCCTGCTGGCAGTGGGAGCACAGCCTCTCCTCTCTGGGCAGCCAGGTCTGCCTGTGTCGCCCAGTTTCTATGGCCAGACTGTGGTCACTGAGCCTGTACTTCGTCAGGGTCTGTTTCTGTTTGTTATTTTTTATTTTGATCAAATATTCTCTCTCTCTCTCTCTCTCTCTCAATTCAATTCAATTCAAGGTGCTTTATTAGCATGACCGATGGGTACAATCAGTGTTGCCAAAGCAAATAAAAATAATAAAATTAACATAGAACAAAACAAAAAATAGAAGTAAAATAAAATCTACAGACATGTTACAGACATTTACAACTAAGACATATTATATAATATTGACATATACTGTAGGCAGCTGGAGCATTATTGGGAGACGGACTCACTGTTCCTCAGGCTGTGACAGGAGATCACATACTGGGCTGCCAGATCAACTGAGTTCCCTCCTCCCTCTCCCAGTAGGATTGGGACCTGTTGTGGTTTTGGAAGGTGTGGGAACTCTGGGATTAGATTTCTGAATTTCGGGAAGAATGTTTCTCTAATCCCAGAGTATCTGTCACAGTGCAGTAGGAAGTGCACCTCTGTTTCTATTTCTCCCTGCTGGCAGTGGGAGCACAGCCTCTCCTCTCTGGGCAGCCAGGTCTGCCTGTGTCGCCCAGTTTCTATGGCCAGGTTGTGGTCACTGAGCCTGTACTTCGTCAGGGTCTGTTTCTATTTGTTATTTTTTATTTTGGTCAAATATTCAGCTAGTGTGTATTGTCTGTTTAAGGTTCTGTAGCATTCCAGTTTATGTTGTGTTTGTGTGTGTGTGTCCCAGTGTGTGAGATATTGTTGTTTGATCTGTGCTGTGATGTGGTTGAGTCTGGGTTGTGGTGCTCTAGCAGTGCTGTCCTGAGGCTGGTTAGTGTTGGTGTGGCTCAGGTCGGTGAGCCTGAGGACCAGCTGGCTCAGGGGGCTCTGTTTGGGCTCAGCTCTTGGCTCAGCAGGGTTTTGTGGTGGTAGGAATTTTGGTCACTGTTTTTTAGGTGTAGCCAATACTTTAATATTCTTTTCTGTATGTTTATCAGTAGTGGGTACTGGCCTAATTAGGCCCTGCACCCGTTGTTAGGAGTTTTTCTCTGCACATGGAGATCTCCAGTTTCTGTGGGGTGTTTGTCCCATTGGGTGTAATCCTGGTCTGTGAGGGGACCCCACACTTCACTGCGTATAGGGCTATGGGTTGGATTACACTTTCAAATATTTGGAGCCAGATTCTTGTTGGTGGGTTGATGTTGAAGAGCCTCCTTCTTATTGCGTAGAAAGCCCTGAGTGCCTTCTCCCTCAGTGCCTTCACTGCCAGGTCAAAACTCCCGGAAGAGCTGATGGTGAGACCGAGATATGTGTAGCTGGATGTGTGCTCCAATGTGTTGTTGTTCAGTGTGAATTTGTACCTGTTTCCTGAGGTCTGGCTTTCTTCTGGAAAACCATAACTCTGGTCTTGTCCAGATTGACTGTCACTGCCCAGGTCTGACAGTACTGCTCCAGCAGTGCCAGGTTCTGCTGCAGCCTCTGTTCTGTGGGCGACAGCAGGACCAGGTCATCTGCGTAGAGCAGGAACTTGATTTCTGTGTCGTGTAGTGTGAGACCAGGAGCTGCAGACTGCTCCAACATTCCTGCTAATTCATTGATATAGATATTGAACAGTGTTGGGCTCAGGCAGCAGCCATGTCTCACCCCGCGGCCTTGGGTGAAGAATTTAGTCCTTTTGTTTCCAATTTTCACTGCACATTTGCTCTCTGAATACATTGATTTAATTATGTCGTACACTTTGCCCCCTATGCCACTTTGGAGTAGTTTATAAAACAATCTCTCATGCCAAATCGAGTCAAATGCTTTTTTGAAATCGACAAAGCAGGCAAAAATTTTTCCTTTGTGTTTTTGGTGGACGTGTTTGTCTATCAGTGTGTGTAGGGTGTAAATGTGATCAGATGTGCGGTGATCTGGCAAGAAGCCAATCTGACTTTTACTCAGGACATTGTGTTCGGTAAGGAAGGCCAGTATTCGTGTATTTAGGATACTGCAGAATACCTTCCCCAGGTTACTGTTCACACAGATGCCCCGGTAGTTGTTGGGATCGACTTTATCTCCACTCTTATAGATGGGCGTGATCAGTCCTTGGTTCCAGGCCTCGGGGAAACATCCAGCTGTCATGATGAGATTGAGGAGTTTGAGCAGGGCTTGTTGCAACTTTGGGCTGCTGTGTCTTAGCATCTCATTTATGACACCATCCACAGGCTTTGCGTGCTCTGAGGGCCTGGAGTTTGTCCAGTAGCTCCTGCTCAGGGGTTTTGGTTGTCTTTGATAGCCAGTTCCAAAATTTTGAGTGTTTCATAAATGGTGTTTTGGTCTGATTGATTTGTATTTGGGAGCTTTTCATAGAGATTTTCAAAGTATGTTTGCCAGATTGTTCCATTTTGGATGGCCAATTCTTCTGGTTTTGATTTGTTTAAGTTGTTCCACTTCTCCCAGAAACAGTTCTGATTTAGTGACTCCTCAATTTCTGCAAGTTGTTTGTCTATGTATGTGTTTCTTTTCTTTTTCAGCGTGTGTTTGTAAAGTTTTACCATGTCACAGTACCTGAGTCGCAGATCTGCGTTGTGTGGTTGTCTGTGTTTTTCATTTGAGACTTTTCGTAGTGCATTTCTGCTGTTTTTGCACTCCGTATCATACCACTTTTCTTTTGCTTTTGTTTTTTGGTAGTTTTTTTATTTAGTTATTTTAGCTTAGATTTTGATGCTAGTTTGTGGAATAGGTGATTTAGTTTTTGTGTGGCCAAGTTTATGCCTAATTTGTTGGTTTGATACGGAGTGTTTAGGAATGTGTCCATCAGTGTCTGAATTTCGTTGTGGCCCAGTGCAGTTTGGTATCTGTCTAGGCTGTCTGTGTCCCATCTGTATGCCTGGTTGAGGTCGTACAGCTGGCTGGGCTGTGTCAGTGTGTCTCTGTGCTGGTGTGCTCTCTTCATGTAGAGTGTGATCTGGCTGTGGTCGGAGAGGGGAGTTTGTGGCCTGACAGTGAAGGCACTGATACAGGAGGGGTACAGGTCGGTGATGGCGTAGTCCACCACACTGCTGCCCAGAGCTGAGCTGTAGGTGAACCTGCCTAGAGAGTCCCCTCTAGTTCTGCCGTTGACGATGTACAGGGCCAGCCCTTGACAGAGCTGCAGCAGCTTGCGCCCGGTGCTGTTGACCGTGGTGTCATGGCTGCACCTGTGTGAGGTGACCGGTGTGTGGTACAGAGGGGATTGTCCGAATATGTGAGTATTTTCCTGTCTCTCTGTCTCTCTCTCTCTCTCTCTCTCTCTCTCTCTCTCTCTCTCTCTCTCTCTCTCTCTCTCTCTCTCTCTCTCTCTCTCTCTCTCTGTCTCCATGGGGCTATCAACTCTCCATGGAACAGGCTGGCCAGCATGTTGCTTTGGATTAGTTAAATAACCACATTAAAACATCTCAAGAATTTAACCATTATTCAAATTTGACATTTGATAAAGTTCAGCTCATGACCCTAAGTCCATGTTAATTTGTCTTCAAGAATACAGGTGTTTCTTAACTGTAGGCGACCTATTTAAATTACCAGTGTTATAGTTAATGTATTTGAGCCTGATGTTATTAATATCTTTGCAGTCTCTAAGTGAATCATCAGTCATGTGTGTCAAGGCTCATTCATTCACATTATTACTCCTGCTGGTGTGCTGTGCATGTTTGTGACACGCTGGCTTTCAACTGCTATATCCTGACTTGAGGATCTTATCTTTTTCCTTATAGGAGGTGTTTAAGTGGCTTACAGATCACAGGCTTTTTCTACAAATACACAAAAATAGAAGCTTCTCCCACCCTTTTCTCTTAGTTGGTCAGTTGCCTGATCCCAATTAAAAAAAACGTATTTTCTTTCTATGAGCTACTACTTCTTCAGCAGCTATATCACCCTGTAACTCCCAACTAGCAACCCCTTCAAGCTAAACAGGTGTGATGACCTGCTTTGGAAGAGGTGTTAGATTGATCAGTAGGGGGAGCTCTTCTTGTGATCTGTGTGGGCTGTACATTGTTCCTCATTCAAAATAAATGAAACAAAATAATTCTTTACACTTATATTGCACTTTTATGTACACTCCGCTCAAAGCGTTTTACGGGTAATGGGGACTCTCCTCCACCACCACCAGTGTGCAGCCCCACCTGGATGATGTGACAGCAACCACAGTACACTCACCACACACCAGCTATCAGTGGGGAGGAGAACAGAGTGATGAAGCCAGTTCAGAGATGGGGATTATTAGGAGGCCATGATTGACCTCTTTTCAAGAAGCACCCTGGAATTTTTAATGAGTACAGAGAGTCAGGGCCTCGGTTTTATGTCTCATCTGAAGGATGGTGCCTTTTTACAGTATAGTGTCCCCGACTGGTCCCAGTAACACCACTTCCAGCAGCAACCAATTTTTCCCAGGAGGTCTCCCATTCAGATACTAACCAGGTCACACCTGTTTAGCTTCAGTGGACTGCCAGGTGTGAGTTGCAGGGGGATATGGCTGCGACCACATGGTTTAGCTGTTACTACAATATGGTTCTTGGTTGTTTCTGCTCATACTCTAAGAGGTCACACCAGGAGCTCAACAACTGAGCTACAGTTAGGAAAATAAATCACAGAAACTCAATAAAAGCACAAACATTACTCTTTATTTATTTTCTGATGGTTCTGTGTAAGCTTTGCCATGACTTCATAAGACAAATCTTTTGGCACTATCAGGGTAAGTAAAACATACAAAAAAAGAACTCAAAAATAAAAATAAGTCTTAAAAGTCAGTAGTGTTTTACAGAATCTGTCCTGCATTACTGACAGGAGAGGCCAAAGTGTGAAAATAGTTTTGAATAATGAATTGAAGTAAAAAGAACATTCTAGAACATAAAATGTAACAGTTTATTAATTAGATTAAATAACTAAAGTCATAAGATAAAATTAACCTGATCATGTTTTAAAACATTGACTAAACCTCTTTATTTAGAGGGTCTTGTCTTCATGGCTGTTCTTCTTGTTCTAGAAATACGTTTGTAAAGGCACTCAGACTTTATGTATTTCCAGCAGCATGGAATTTCATACAGAATTCCAGTGATCTCTTTCAATGAGAGAGGACCAAGCACAGTGACAACCAGACCATGTTTTGCAGGCCAAACAATTTCTCATTTTTTGACATGCATCTGCATCAAAAAGTTTTTAAGAACACTTTCAAGCACTTCATGGTCACATTTCTTTACCTCTTCTAAAATTTAAAATTGCCAGTTATTATATACCCAGCCAACGTGGAAGTGGCAAACAGCAGCCAGCTCTGAGCTCACACAGATGAGAATGAAGAAGGGGACACAGTCTCCTCCTGCTTGCCCATTTATCCAGCCATTTGGATTTTTACACACCACAGGCTCTGCAGCCACATGCAGGTGAATCAGTGCTGATTGGAGGAGAGACGCATCCCTCAATGACATCGCCGCCAGTCTGATGGTGCACAGGAAGCCACAGGCGTTGGTGTTTCACCTGCAGCCAAGAGAGCCCTGGCTGACATATCCCAGCCCATCCACTAGGGGTGCTGCGTTTATTGGGGAATCCTATTTAGTGAGAATCAAACTCTAACTTTCAAGTTGTTTCAGATTCTAGGCATGTGTTGATTCAGCCCTCAGTGAAAGAAAGTCTGTTTTTGTGAATACAGGAGCTGGACAATTCGGCTTTGGAAAGTACCAAAATGGGTCTGTTCTGTCTGACTGATCTGTGAAGGCACCTTCTCCAGGCAGCTCTGTTGAGCCCTGTTCTGGCTCTTTTTGAGCCAAAAGAGCCATACTTGTCACATGTTTCTACACCATGACTGTACACCACCGATAGCAGAAGTCAGTTCTGAAATATATACCAGACATAAACATGGGCATCCTTAAACATATATCAGAAAATACATTAAATTCATATGGAGGAAAGCCAGAGCACTGCAGAATGGGCAGCAGGGCATCCAGGTGAAGGACAAACTGCAAAGAGCTTATATTTATATTGACTGTAGATTTTAAAAATACAACAGCCAGGCCATTTAAAAACAATAAGGCACCCAAAGGCATTATTTTACATATATTGTAATATTTTAACACAAAATTCAATTTTTTCATTTTCAGAAATTCATTTTGCCTATGAAAAGATTGTGTATTTTGATTTTTAAAAATTCACTCCTTCATTAAGAACCTTGGTTCCCAGTTAAATATCACAATTTTGCACAATCCCATAATTCCATACCAGTGTATTTTGGCGGTCTTCCCACACCCCAGTATGAGAATGTAAGCAAAGTGAAAAATCTCTATCTGTTCTTGTGTTTTTGGGACTTCTATGTTCTGTTTATTGTTCTTATGGAACATATAAAAATGACAAAATGCAGTTAGCTTTGGTAAAAAGTAAACAGAAACTGGTGAATAAGCCACTATCGCCCAGGCTATAAAGAGTTCTGCTTCCCTTGCCTATAAGTTTGAAACTTCAGATTCCCCCTTCCATCCATCTGTTTTCTAAACACTTCTTCCAGTAGAGGATCACAGGGAATCAGCAGGGCCTATCCTGATAAGCAACGGACACAAGGCAGGTTACACCCTAGGCATGATGTGTGTGTGTCGGCCTTGCCAGTCCATCACAGGGCAAACACAGACACACTCACAGCAGAGCAGGTCATTAAAAATGATTGTTTTCGGACACGGGGGCGGGCAAGGCAATGAGGAGTAGGTGGTCAGAATCCTCTCACCGTGAGGAAGAACCGAGGAGCTGCTGTAAGGGCAGAGATGGTTGAAAAGGAGCTGAGCAAACAAGGATCTGGGAAACACGGTTTGTACAGGCAGGCAACGCAGGCAAGTGAGTCCTGGGAGTTTCTTTCCCTTACATTTGTTTCCGACCTACGTTAAAAGGCTTTCCTTTCTACATTCCTGACCTCAGTGCATGAGGACCACACGGGCTAGAGCTGCTTTTAACATAAAAAATAAAACTTAAAAAAGATGTTTTCATTTGGCAACAGTATAAAATTTAGCCGGTAAAGAAAAAAAAAAGAAGCTAGCAAACTGGATAAATTCTGTAGCCGTCATGAAAAACAGATTGTTTAAAAAGTCCAGAAACGTACAAAAAAATGATTCAAAGCGTTTCTGCTAAAAATATTGGAATTACTATATCTCACATTAATCAAGGAGGGAGGAATGTACATCCTATGTCGGCTTGATATAGCCTTAAAATGTTTCCTGAACGTGGTGTCTTCACACAGACATGACGATTGACCTGCGACACTGTCACAGACAGTGTGGCAGAAAGGCCACTATGGATCCCAGAGCTGGTTTCTAGCTTATTTCAACGTCGTTGATTCCCGACGATGACTTCAGTGGAACCGAATCAAACCCATCAGATGTTCTCTGCGGAGAGGGATGTGTCAATTAATATTTGGTCACCTTGGTATTTAAAGTCCGTAGAGCTCCTCTGGCAGAGCAGTGGGTCTCAGTGTGTGGGCTAGGCCCCAACACTGGATGGAGGAGGCAAACTCAGATGTCTTGAAGATTACATTTCAAAATAACAATTACCAAGCTTAAGATCATATTTTTTCATTCTTGAGGAAGAAAACTTGGATCTCTCTGCCTTTCAATAGCCCAATGTGAACCCAGGGACTGATGCCTGTACTTTGCCTGTTTTTGTCGATGCATCTGTGTGAGACCACTTTCTCATCACTTTTTAAAAGAGAGAAAAGGGCAAAACCTAAAGCATCTCACGACCTCTGTACATGTCTGTCAGTAATTCCTCCTTGATTCCAGCTCTACAGTTAGAGACAGGGACAAAGATTCTCCTTGTCTAGCAATTGTTGTACTCTTTAGTAAAGTTTTGAGGTACTGTATTTGCTATTATGTTCAAGGGGGTCTTGATTTTTTTGCATGTTATGTTGGTAAATGATGACTGAAAAAGTATTCTTATGCAGCTGCAGAATCTGTCTGTATTTTAACCCCATGGTGTCCATTTTAGCTGACGCATAAAGGTCATTAAAAAGTCAAAGGTGACAAACTGCTGCCTGCACATCAGTAAAACAACTTTTTTGCATAGCAATTCACAAGTAGGAGGGAACCCACATCCCCTACCAATGAAGTGTAGTTCCACCTGACTAATACACAGCAGACATTCTACACCTGTGGTCCCACTATGAAACAGATCAGGTATAGAAGTGACAAAATGCTTAACCAGCTGAATTTTAGGGAAGCCAGACTGCGCAAACACAAGTGGAATTTTTCCTGGACACCAGGGTATTAGTAGCCAATACAGTGTAATGATATCATTGCAAAAGATCTCATGGTACTCTTACCAACATTGCCTTCTGCCATGCTAAGACGAGCCTGCTTCTTTGTTCGTGTTTTGCTCTCAGACTGCGATCTGACAACTTTGCCTGTATTTCCATCCTGGTCCGCCAAGTTTAACAAGGGCTCCACTGCACAGAACAGCACTCACCTTGGAGGTGAAGGACTTGATCTTGCCAAAGATGGACCTCTTGGTGAGGTAGATCAGGTCGTCCTCTGCATCTTCTCCTTCCATGATGGCGCAGCTGTCCGCCGCAGGGAGCTCACAATCCTTCGCGCTGGAGTTCATCACCAGCTTCGAGTACTTATACTCCAACCTGCACAGCCAACCCATTCATCAGCACACGTGCGCCATGGCCAAGCCTACCAGTCTCTGCCACAAAGGAGCACTGTCGCACCCATCTCTTTTAACTCGCATCTGGGAGAATAATTCTGGGGGTAATTTGGGGTGAAAAGGTGGGCAAATTCCCATACCCCATGCTTTGCAAAGGTCCCACAGTTATTTCTGAATTCTCTTCAGGGATCATGTAGATCACACAGAGGATTCTGTTTGGAAATGTAGCAGAAAGATCTGTAAAGCTTGTAGACAAATGACCTTCCTCAAAACTCACTTCACAACACAGCTTTGACCCTGTACTAATTCTGATTCATAACGTAAGATATGTTACTTTTATTATTCCTATCAGAACCTAGAACAAATTAATCCTTACAAATTTTAACTAAGATGATCTGTGCTACTTTCTTTTACTTTAAAGAGCGTAGCCTGTATGTGTGTAGCAGGGGCTTGTTGCCAAAGCCGTGTGTCTGATGAGGGCTGTTCCTTCACACTGCAGAATTCCAACAGACAGCAGCCCCCAGGAAATCCCCTTGCATCAACAATAAAAAACCCGCCTGCCTTTCCTGACAGCGCACGGTCCAGACACTGACCTGCGGGTCCTCTTCCAGAAATAGCAGGTGACGGCCACCAGCAGCAGGGCCGCCACAGTGCCGGTGGACACTCCGAACTTCAGCCAGAAGTCCAGGGTGACGCAGACGCTGACCTTCTGCTCTGGCACAGTCACCCCTCCAGTGCACAGCCTGGGTTCCTGCCACACGTAGGTGGTTTTCTACAGAAACAGTCACACTGAGTCACCTGATGTTCACAGCAACACGTGTATCAAACACCTTTCTTTTGTTCACATGTAAGAAGCCAGGTTTGTAGTACTTTTGTTTAGAATTGTATAATGTTAGCATGACCAGAGGGGTTGGGCAGCCAGTTGACCTTGGACCCCTAGAGGTTTCAATTGAATTGAAGTTTAAAGATGGGCAGTTAGGAAGAGGGCATAGCTTGGCTTCTAAAATATCCTTCTCAAATATCTTGTTATATGTGCTCCTACAGTATCTGTAATGTTTCTGTTTTATTGTCCACATATCTCTACATATGACTGGTGTCCCGTCCAGGGTGTACTGTGCCATGTCCCCCTTGCTTGCTCGGATGGGTTCTAGCTCCTCCAAGACCCTGAATTGGAAGCACTGGTTTGAAAATGCTGGATTTTCAGCATCCATATCCAGGATGGATGGATAACCAACGCTATTTCACTAAGTCTGGTGTGATTCTTTCATTGTTTTAGCCAGGGGAGCAGGAATTTGTTGTCAAACCGCCGTATTTCCAGAAACATGTTTCTCTAAACCCGGAAGGAAGAGAAGCAACAACTAGGCAACTGTTCGATTCCAAGCGGAATGAAATGAAAGCTGCCATGTGATCAACAAGGGATACAAGAGGAGTGATTGCATTTCCTGTCGATCTCATCTCATGGACAAGCAGAGCGCTAGCCCCCTGCTGGCCAACACTGAAAGTGCAGGGGGTTGGAAACTCAAAGATAGGAGATCCTAGTACTGGATTTGGGCACAGCGATTGGGCACCGGGTCGTACCTGGATTCCCTTGACACAGGCACTCACGATCTCTTTGTAGTCGTTCTCAGAGCACAGCGGGCAAGCGTGCCTCGATCGCCACAGGAAGTGGAATGTGCAGCCATCGCAGGTGCCCTCTGGGCATTTACTGGAGAGAGCAGGAGAAAGTGATGATGTCAGCCTCATAAAGATAAATAAGATAAGTAAGCATTCTTAGTTATCTTATGGCACCGAATGAAACTCTGTGGAACCAAAATATTTTTCTAAAGTGAGCCTACACATGCTCCCCTTTCATAAACTTCCTTTAGCTTTGATATTAATTTACTTTCAAGAGTACCTGGCTCTTCATGATTAAATCTTGAAATTCAGCCCCTGACTGAGGGATCTTCCAGAGATGTGGGTGTGTTTGTTCCGAAATCATGTGGACCCCTATTATTGCAAATTCAACTAATTTTGTGACTGATTCAAGTAATTTTTGCACACCTGAACTAATTTAGGTTTGCCACTGCATTCCTCCTTTACTATCAACATATTGTATTTTTTGGGCAGTTTGTGTAACTGGCACGTGTAACAAACGTTCAAGTTTTGATAAAAATATTTTCTCTTTAAAAAATACATTTACAATTTGGCAAAATGTGACATCATTGGAAGGGGGCAATGCTTTCGCAAGGCACTGTATTTATGTGCAACATAAATTTATCAGGTACCAATTTTTGTAAACTGTTTGTAGATACAGCTTTACCGTGCTTGTGCTTCAGTTCCAGGTTTTGGTCTTGCAAATGATATGAGGTTATGGTATGAATGCAGCTGCTCTTAGGCATGCTGGTAGGTTAATTGGCTTCTGGGAAAATTGGCCTTGTTGTGAGTGTGTGCCGGTTGGCGTTTGTGTGTGCCCTGCAATGGACTGGCATCCCGCCCAGAGTGTATCAATCTTTGCTCCTGTTGCTTGCTGGATGGTCTCCAGCCTCCCTGTGACTCTAAACTGGATAAAGTGGATGAAGGGAAGAATGCATGTGTTGTTACAATACCTTGGCAGAGTGAGCACATTGGTCTCGGATTCGGTTGGGTCACACCTCAGTCTGATTGTGGTGGCTCTCCCATTTTTACAGGCCTTAGTCACTTCAACTGACCTGCAAGAATTATCACCAAAATACACAAATGCAGTTTTTCATTGAAGGCAAGGAATGAATGATTTGTGCATCATTATCGGTATTACTGGAGTCCAGCAGGGGGCAGTCCTCACCTGTAGTAAAAGATGACATCAGGTGATTTGCCTCTGCCAGGGAACAGCTCCTCGGGTGAGGTGATGTTATCAAGCTCAGTGTCAGTAGTAACCCCTGAGAGAGAGAGAGACAGGAGCAACAGCCATCACATGGTAGCTGAGTCATTGTACACTAACTCTGGCACCACTTTGCAAAAACCTGATCTGTGCGAGCACAAAGCTCTTCAGTATTCATCTGGCCCGGCGGGCAGACCACTTTGACTTGAGATGACTTTTGCTGTCATGAGAAATATTATGCAAAGTAAAGCTTGCTTTAAAAAGTGATACAAAGCAGGGGTGTCCAATCGTGATCCAGGAGTGCTAGCGTGCCTGCAGGTTACCATTCAAGCTCAGTTCTTACATGAGCTCATTATTAGCTTAATTGAATAAATTAATAGCTTCTCCTATGTGTCGCTGAAATAACCTATAGGTTTCCCTAACGATCCAGGACCAGGACTGGACAGCCCTGATATCAAGGAAGGGGGCTACTTGCTCAACGGGAAACATCAAAACCATGACTGCTGAGGTTTACACTGTGTATTATTCTGGAAATGCCAAGACAGCTTTCTCTGAACATTCTATATTTGCTCAGTGTTTCTTTATACTGGACTAATGTGGAATAGGTTAAAATTAGCAGCTCTGATTTTGTAAGCATGGCCAGTACTGGCGCAGGGAACCTCTAAGGAACGTTTTTTTCTTCTTAAGGTAGTGTTGGGAGATCAGAAGGTGGCTGTCCTCCTTCCAAGGGATTTTGCTTTCTGTGTGACGCTAAACACCAACTGTAGCTCAAGGTCACTAACCAAGTCTGCAACAAATTCCAGTTTAATACGACTCAAGAAAATTGGGGAAAATGAACAAAACATCTGCTTTCCTGCCCCCCCAAAAGGGACTTTAGGAAAGATAAAAATGGAAAATAAAATTAATTTGATCTTTCTGTCATCAACTACTGTCTTGTTTGAGGAGCAGAAAGAAATCAGCTGAAACACATCTGCTGGGAAGTCTTGTGTTCAACATGAGGATGTTTGACAAGCGGCAAGGAGCTCTCTGTTATTCAGTGTGAGAGGAATATGCGTTCGTCTGCTCACACCCAGGCAGGAGTGTCTCTACCTATTAATCTGTCTGCAATGCTGAATGGCTGCGAAGAAACCACAGTCTTCTGGGCCCTGACATCTGAGGGTACGAGGGTAGACTGGCAGGCGTATGCAGAGAGCTCTTGTCTGTGGTCTGTGATATTGTCGACACAAGATGCCAGCTTCCGCCCCTGAGGGGAAAAAAAAGCTAAGCTTAAACATGTATTTAGTCCAATACAGTCTAGTTTCTATTTTATGATCTGAGAAACTAAGGGTCATTCATTGTTATGGCCACATGCAAGACTGGACATAGGGAACCCCAGTAGCACTCACAGTCATGCATTTCCATCACATTACAAAGAAGTTTCAGAGCCATGGAAGGAATTCCTGCACCCGCTTGGGGGAATACAAGCAACCCCGTCTCGGACAGTCACCTCGTTTCCACACAGGCTGATGCTGAAATGATGGAAGTACTTGAGCCCTTTGGGGGTGAAACGGGGTCCACTCTGGAAGCTGGTGGTGTTGGACAGAGGGCCGAAGTCGTACTGCACTTTCACCTGCTTGTGCGCCAGAGTCAGCCTGCAGTCACTGAAGCACGTCGACTGCAGCTGGAAGGAAGCAGAGATGGATTATCCAAATATGTCCACACTAACAGAGTCTCGGAGCAATGCTGTTCAGGAGGCAAATAGAAATTAACCTATAATTCCAATGCATCCATCCACTTTGTATCTGCTTTGTCTAATACAGGGCTGTGGGAGAGCCAGAGCCAATCCCATCAAGCAATGGGCACAAGGCAGGGTACACCTTGGACAGGACACCAGTCCATCACAGGGCACACACAGACACAGTTCTGCCAGAAGCTCATTAACCTACCAGTATGCCTTTGGACTGTGGGAGGAAACCAGGGCACCTGGAGGAAACCCATGTGTACATGAGGAGAACATACAAACTCCACAGAGATAGAACCTCAGGAATTGAACCCAGGGCCCCAGTGCTGCAAGGCAGCAGTGCTAAAATGGAAGGAAAGTTATACTAAAATGTGCTTGCAAAAATTGAAAATTACTTTTTAGGATTGTTTTGTGCTGCACCCAGTGCTGCTCTCTGGACACCCTGCTTTGCAATTTAAAGCATCGGGCTGTAGGCCGATGTGAGGAACCAGTCCTCTTGCAATGACGGACATTTAGAAGATTTCTGGGGTGGATCCGTGGAAATATTTCGGCTAATAATATGCAAAACATCATTCAAACCACCCTGAGCTTTACTTGTTGAGACTCAACAAGGGAATTATCTGCAAAATACCTGGAAAAAAGCAGAACACTTCAGAGTAGGTGGCTTTGCTTTCTAGACACAGGCAAAAGGGCTTAAATGCACAGAAGCCAGACCTATGGATTGAGGGGTTAGTGGGGCCAGTAGAGGGCTCTCACCTTACAGTCTTTGTTGGTCCTAATGCCCCAGTATAGTATAGTGCCCAGTATAGTCCTTCAGATGAGACATCTGTGGTCATTAAAAATCCCAGAGTATTTCTCGAAAGGAGTAGGGGTGTTACTCCAGTGTCCTGGCCAGAATTCCCATTGGCCCTTACCAATCGTGGCCTCCTTATAATCCCCATCTATGAACTGGCTTCATCACTCTGCTCTCCTCCCCACTAATAGCTGATGTGTGGTGAGTGTACTGGTGCAATGTGGCTGCTGTTGCATCATCCAGGTGGATGCTGCACATCGGTGGTGGTGGAGGAGAGTCCCCATTACCTGTAAAGTGCTTTGAGTGGAGTATCCAGAAACGTGTTATTTAAGTCTAAGCAATTATTATTATTCATGTTTTAATCTCCCTTCTATAGCTGCTCACTTCAGGAGAAACTTAAAACAAACCTCAGAATTTGGGTGCCCCCCTTCCATTGGGCTTGGATCTAAAACTGGGGGTCTCCTACTACTGAAGGAAGCGTAATGCGAGAGACTTGTGTTGGTCGAACCTCATTGCTGTAGGTGTTGGGGCCACAGGGAACACACGCCCCCTTGCCAACAGGCTGGTCTGGCCTGAGGAACGTATTTGGCGGGCATGGCTGGCACGTGCTGCTGCCGTTCTCGATGTAGTGCCCGGGGGGGCAGGGCACGCAGGAGGAGCCGAGCTCCGAGGAGCCCAGGGCGCAGCGCCGACAGTGGGAGGCCACCCCGCTGATGACGTTGGTGATGCGGATGGAGAAGATCTTGGCAAAATCGCTGCTGTATTGTCTGTCCTGCAAGAGGGAGGCGAGGACAGCTTTGTGTCATAACTCTGTGCAAGCAATCTCAAATTTCCCATTTAAACTCACTTTCAAAAACCGTAGCTCTTCCCAATATCCATGTTTGCTACAACTGAATCCAGAAATGGGTCTTTGAGTTTCATTTCTTTGAATAGCTTCTATGGTTTATTTTTTATCACTATTGTTGATATATTTATATACGTTGTATGCTTTATAATCTATTTTTACCACCCATTCTTTTTTTTCTACATTGTAACTCCCCATAAGCCTGTACCTAACAGCATGCACACGTACATTTGAGCTGGGAAAAAAAGATGGTTGAAAAAGTTCTTTCAATCACTTATGGCGATATAACCAGCGTGTCTGTTTTTCCTGCACTGCTGGATTTCTCCCACAAAAGGCAGTGACACCTGGTGTCAATTTACATTTTCTACTTAAAGGTCAGGTGGCTGCCCAATGACAGCTGCTGCACATGAATTCTTACATGACAGTTCCCATGGGTGCATTCTGTGTTGCTCCTGTAAAACTTCTTTAACTATTGAAAAGCTGAATCTACAAAACAGGAGAGTTGCTCCTGTGTGAGGCTAATAGAGTCCTCTGTGCCCCTAGTGCTCTGCCTCTGCTTGTCTTTAATTCTGCAGAGTGGCTGCATACACTGGGCTCGCGATGGAAAAAGCATTTTCACACGGGAGCCTCCACAGTAACAGAACACCCAGGTAACCGCTGGGAGCTGAAAGCCTTTTCTCCCTCCCCCCCGAGAGCGGTGCCCAGGCTCGTACTGTGGAGTAGTCCTCAGTGCGCTGGAAGGCCCAGGTGAAGCTGACGGTGTAGTTGCTGCTCACGATGTAAGAGTAGGACTGCCTCTCCTTGGAGCCGGTCCAGTGCTCCACCATGGTGTTTGCCCTTTCGTTGTAGCCCTGTGGAGAAAGTCCGTCAGCTCCTTTACAACACTCATTATTAGAGCCACCGAGCAGACGCTTTCTACTGTGCTTTCAACTGTGCATGGGAAAGAGCACAGAACGCTTTGAGAAATTGCTCAGCCAGAAAGTGGCCAGCTGGGGCTTGACTTAGCAATTGCCTGCTGATGAGCCCTATTTAGTTAGTCTAGATTCAGCCCGCCTCCCCAACAATATTAGACTCTCACTACAGTACAGTGCTAATAAGTTATGGAGGACGGATGATAATGCGCATTAGCTCACAAGTTGAAGGGCATGCTCTTTTATTTGTAAAGCACTTTTTTTTCTTATTGGGGGAGCTACTTATGATAAGAGACACTGGTGAGATCCCCCCACCCCCAGAAAAAGTATTTACGAAATCCATTCATAATTCCTAGCCCTCCCACTGAAACCCCATGCATTCGCACACAACTAGAGCTTTTGAAAGAACAAGGCTGTGTGAAGGAGTTTGGAAGCCAATCGCAAACAAATTGGTGTATTCACTGCTTTTCTGTTTCTGAAAACACTTCCTTGTTCCCTTGAGAAGCATGGGAAGGAATCTCACCGCCATGAAATACAGCGTGCAGTCAGCCGTGCACTTGGTCTCGAAGACGAACGTGACCCGGGACAGCTCCTTATTCCCCGAGTCCTTGGCGACCGACTGCGGCTCTCTGGGGAAAACAGGCTCGGTCAGGACACTCGAAAATTCGGTGGAATCGGTGGGAATGCCAAATGTGTTTCAGTGGTCAGAAATAACTTCAGCACGTAACAAACTTGGACAGATTTCACTGTTGCTTTGGTATACGGCCAGACTAATAATACGCCTCAAAACTAGGATGATCTCAGCTTAGGAGCCATTGGGAAACCCCTATAAAGAAACTAGTTTATGTTACCCCAAGAAGTGCCTTTTGCAAACATACATATGACCAGCCTTGATCTGATTCAAGGCTATTCACTTTTTTTTCAGTGTTTGTTGATAACTTTTTAATTTTAGTTGATAAAACTAAGTCAAAAGCATCCATTCACCCATTTTGTGGCCACTTCTTCCAATTCAGGGTCGCAGGGGAGCCAGAGCCAATCCAACCAAGCAAAAGGCACAAGACAGGATACACCCTGGATGGGATGCTAGTCCATCGTAGGGCAGACAAGACATGCCTATTCACACCAGAGCCAGCTTTCCCAGAAGCCAATCACCCTATCAGTATGTTTTTGGATTGTGGGAGGAAACCCACATGAACATGGGGAGAACACACAGACTCCACACAGACAGCACTCCAGGTCTGGAATGGAACCCAGGGCCCCAGTGCTGTGAGGCAGGAATGTTAACATCTGCACCAGCCTCAGTAATAATATATTAATACTCAGAAAATCCTTCTGAATCAGTGGTCCTTAGTCCAGGTCCTGGAGTATTCTTACATCTGTTTTTGTTCCAGCTGAGATATTCAACAAAGCCAGCAGCCATACCACCCTGCAACTCACAACTGGCAGCCCACTGAAGCTCAGCATGTATGAGCCTGGGAAAAACTAAGGTTGCTGCTGGAAGAGGTGCTAATGGGGCTAGCAGGGGGTGCTCACCCTGCGGTCTATGTGGGTCCTAATGCCCCAGTATAGTGACGGGGACACTGTACTGTAGAGAGGCATTGTCCTTTGGATGAGATGTAAAACTGAGGTCCTAACTCCCCATTATCTGTAAAGCGCTTGAGTGGAGTGTCCAGAAAAGCACTATATAAGTATAAGGAATTGTTATTATTATTATTATTATTATTATTATTATTGTTATTATTATTATTAACATTGAAACTAATTGATCCACTTAACTGAACTTCTTGCATGATTAGATGCTTCATAACTTTCTCTACTCAGACATTAGATTCGTCAAAGCTCTGCTGCAGGTGTGTTGTTGTGAAGCAACATCCTGCTCTTTCTCTCCTCAGCTTGCCTATTAAGTGGTTGCTGCCTTATTTTCCTTTAAACAGCTCTTATTAGGTGACCAATAGGTGATGTGCAGACACAGGTAGGATTGATAAGTCGTGGTAGCAATAGTTATTAATTATTGTTTCTATCCAACATCTGAGGAGCCAAAAAAGCCTTAATCAATACAGATCAATTGATTAACAGCTGATTTGGTGCAAACACACAAAGACCGCAGCAGCTGAGTTCAGATCCACTGATATAAATTGAGCTCCAGCACAAACCTTCACAAGGTGTGGAACTGAGGAACTTTCTCAAGATTATGGCCTTTAACACTTTAAGTCGTGAATTTTTGGTTTCATCTAAAAAAAAAGTCTTATTAGAGCTAGTCTTAAAGAGCTTGTATTATGTAGGTTATACTTATAACCATTCATTCTCTTTGGGAGACTAACTCTGCCCAACGTCCACCTCAGTTCTGCAGTCTAATGTTATTGCTCACTGAAATTCTTCCCTTTTTCCATTTTGAAAAAAAGCCTGACAGGCTATAAAAAAGGTTAAGAAGGAAGTGCTGCCTTTTCCAACTGAAACATCAGAGCAGCCGTCTTCCTAAGCTGTACCTGTTGGTTTAGGCCACCAGAGGGCGACCTAGGGAGAATCTAGAGAGGAAGTGCAGGCTTTTGCAAAAGGTTTCAAGAGAGAAGTCTAATAATAATAATTAATAATTTATAATTGCTTACACTTATATAGCGCTTTTCTGGGCACTCCACTCAAAGCGCTTTACAGGTGATGGGGACTCCCCTCCACCACCAAGAGTTGGTTTCCATTAGGGTTCTCTGTTAAGCGGTATAGAACACAAGACAAAGTGTCTAGTCTCTCAGCAAGATCAGACCAGTGTCATGGTGAAAGACTGTGAGTCTGTTTGCTAGGATAGTTTTAAAGAGTTGGCACTTAAATGAGCACCAGAGTTGAGTGCGTGCTACTGACTCAGGGTTTACAGTGCCTGTATAGAGTATTTTCCAGCTCTTAGGGAACAGGTTACTTGGAGATGAGTGAAGGAAGAAACATGGTTTGGTTTCCCAACAAATTTAGGTTTATCTTTCACTGGTGAGCTCACTCTTTGAGATTCCAGTTTGCTCTGTTGGGAAAGGAGATGGGAGTCTCTTTTGACAGGAGTGAGTGACTTCCATCTCTGGATCACGCTGAAGGAATCCTTTCACACTATATCAGTGAGGGACAGAGATTTCCTTTCCTTCCCTAGGGATGCCAGCCACAGCTCCCGCTCCAAGATTCCCTGTAACTTGGGAGGTTAGTGTGAGTTAAGGAAGATCTGATACAACCAGGAATATAAATGACAGCTCAAAACCTGCCCCAGGTTGAACACTTGCACTGTCCCAGCCTGTTAGAAAATGTAAGCTGGGGAGCGTAGATCACAGATCTCTGACACATCGCTGTGCACCTGAAAGAGTACTGGGCAATACCTAATTCTCAGGTCTGGAAATGTTCCTGAACTATTCCCCTAGTTTGGCCAAGTGTCAGACCTTCCTGGGTGTAGGACACGACCTTTCATGGCAAGATGTGGTGTAACAGTACGATAACACTGGACCAAACAGCAGGGCAGACTATAAAAAGAGCTAATGAGGATGCTGCACCAATATTATTTTATTCCATCCGGTGCATTACCCGAGGGCACACACTGAGCACGTCCCCGGGGGGAAGAGCAATTGAGACTTAGGTTTGTTATGCTGAATAATGGTAAAATGAATGGCTCACCTGTACCCTGGGACAGTCAGGATGAGCATCAGGTAGTCGGTGTCCGAGTCGCCTGCCGTGGTGTAAATGTACTCCCCAGCGACCTCCCAGGCTGTGGAGAGAGTCACAGTGCCTGCTGAGCTCATGGGACAGGCAGGGGCGAGCCAGACAAGGGCCACGAGCTCTCTGTGTTGACCAGTCAGGCCAGACGCACACTCAACAGCCACAGTACTATTATGAAAGATATCTAAAATAATCTAAAATCATATTAGTATCTAAATATAATATACGATCTAAATTAATATTTCCAATATCCAATCACTCCATGCGGGATAACGACCTGGGAATATGGATTTCATTGTGCTTCAACCTCTTTCCTATTTTAAATAAATCCATACCTATTGGATGATCTTGATGTGGCAGGGTTATGGGTAACAGCACCCCAGTTTCAGCCCTGAGCTAGACCCAGATAGATTCACAGCACACTTTAAAAGCACCAGGGACCCCTAGAGGTTTGGGGTACCAGTGTGAAAGCACCAGAGAGCCCCAGAGATTTTGGACAGCAATGTACTGTACATGTAAATGCACCAGGCACCCACAGGGGCTTGGGGCAGCAGTGTTAAATGCACCAGGGTCGCCCTGGGGTTAGGATAATGTCACAGCCTGGGTTTCACCTTACATAGCCCAACACCCCCTGTTGGGGTTACCATACCCTACAACAAAACACATTGTGGATGAGTACTGAACCGCTAACAGCAGTATCAGTATATTACAGTATAGCCTGCGTGACTCTACCCCAGATCTCACTACTCTGCATCACACAGGCACTGTTTCTACTGATTTAATAGAACAGTATTATTGAACCAGTCAGAGCAGCAACGACAGTTAATATTGGGCACTGAAGTGGACGTGACTGCTTTGCTCATAACATATACACCTCAAGGAGGGTTATTCTGAGGGGTAATTGAAATCCATGTGTAAAAAAAACCCTCACCCTTTTAAAATGTACTTTTCTATTAGCTAAGGCTTATTTGAAAACAGCTCACTGGAGATGTTCCAAATTCGTACTAGCAGATGCGCAGAGCTCAGGAAACACCAACAGAAACACTTGCGCATGAAGGGTTCCCTCCAGCCTGCAGAGAAGAGTCTCTCTCACCAGTGTGCCTGCCCGAGTCGCTGTACTCTCTGCTGAACACCGACGTCTTCATGTTGCTGGGCAGGCTGTTCCACCACTTGTACTCAAAGGCCATCATCGGCTCTGTTCCAGCTGGGCACGGGACACACTCTGCAGACAGGCAGGACCGTGACATGTCACTCTTACTTCACATGCTTGACTCTGTCTTTCTGCAGGACAGAGGGGTCAGGCAAGCCAGAGGTCTCTTGTCCCATTGGCAAGCTCAGATAGCTTTTTAAAGTGACACAGTCCCAGCGCTCTTAAACAGTGCAATGCTTTTTGTTCAAATGAGATTCAGGGTAATATAAGTAATAATATTAAGACATCCAAGAAACATGTGCACTACCAGTTCACAGTCATCCCTTTATATCAGTGTGATCTGATGTGCATGATTTGTGCCTCAGGTATACCTTCATTTAAAGTAGGGCTGTGAAGGTGATGTTGCCAAACAGCCAGCTCTATCGCAGTGCAAATAAATAGGGTTTTCACATGTAATGCTCAGGAAATTGTGTTAACCGATGCTGGGTAACAGTGACCTATTCGGCATTAAACTCTTATATGTTTAGCAGTTTAAAGTGCCAGCAACTGGGGTATTGTTCTGCTTCATTTAAAACACTTCTAGTTAACAATGCACAGAGATTCTTTCAATCTGTTTTGCAATCTGCATGTATTACATGACCCTAGGTGTTCAGATTATTGGTATATAAAGTGTGATACTGGAATAATGCATCTCAATGGGACTGCAGATTGTTGTCAATAATAAACGATAATCTATTATGGCAACCTTCAAGAATTCATTGATGCATTTGCTTTGCAACTATTTCTTCTCGGATATAGTTTTGGGAATTACATGGAGATCCAAATGAATGGCAAAGAGATCTTTCTGATAGCACTTGAGATTAATGGAAAATTCTACCGGTGTTATAAACTGTATAACAGCCATTCATTTAGGACCATCACAGGACATGAAGACATTCTTTGAAAAAGCTGACAGGGATCTGCTGTTGTAGATTCCTGTCTGTGGCACAGGTGATGTGATACTGGGACTGATAAGAAACTATCAACTAAACCAGACAAGGTGACTGTCCCTCATTGCTAAAGCAGTTATTGTATTGATGCTGTTTCCTGCCAGATGCATGGATTCCAGGTATGTCTATGGCAAGAAGATGGATGCTCTATAGAGACAGTACCTGTGCCATTGGAATAGGAGTCATAAGGACAGGGCTCGCAGGCAGAGGCGTTGTTCTTGAAGAAACCCGGGTTACAGGGAGGGCAGTTGATTTTTTCTCCAGAGGCAGGCAGCTTCACCGCTCCGTCAGCATTCTCACTGCAGACCTTTGGCTCAATCCACTTGTACATCAGCTGGGTCTGTAATATAGACATCACATGCCGAGCACAGATTACGCTCTCTCCTTTTATGTAACACTTAAAGTACATTGCATGCCGAGTACAGACTACACTGTTACCTATCAAGTAACACAGATTCGCATTGGCATTTTCCTGTGTATTTTTGATAGCAGCTAAATGGAGCACAACAGATGTGTCCTCTTGTCACATCACAAATTGAGTCAAGCACTGTGAGGTGTAATTAAATTCCTGTTTTATTTCAGCGTATTCTGACCATGCCGACAGCTACAAATGAGAGGAGGGTCTCCTCTCATTTGTAACTCTCGTCAATAAATATGATTAAAATGATAAAAAGGGATAAAAAGCAACACTTAACACAGTAGTCTAAAGATATGAAGAGCATTATAGCTGATGGTAGCCTCTATATGACTTACACATACGATCAACTCAAGCTACCAGAGAGACACTGCTAGCTGTCTCAACTCTATTCATATTGCGTTTTATTCCATTTCTATTACATCTACTATTATGTGACCTTATTTTCGTAACCTCAATTTTGTGATTTTTGTGATTCTTGTGATTTTTGTGAGCTCGCAAATAAGACATTTCATTGCCAGCAACTACTGCTGCACGCTGTATTGTTGTGCATTTGATAAATAAACTTTGATAAATAAACAAATTTGATTTGAACTGCTTCGCACTTAGAAAATGTGACTTAGCAGGAGTGTCCTTTGCTCAGGTGAATAAACCAGAACGAACGGACTACTGCGTCACGCGGGGGAATTCCTCTGGCCTCGGGGTCCTGGGTGCTCACCTGCCCGCTGGAGTCACAGGGCGTGTGTGTGTAGAAGTAGTCACTGGCTGTGCACGCCGGCCGCTCCTTGCAGGTCCCTGACCCGATGTCTGAGACACGGAGGCAAAGTGCAGCAGACGTCAACACGCAGGAGGGAAAGGAGAGCGCGGATCCCACACTTCCCACTGGCTTCTATAGGGGAGAGGGAGCTGGACAAGCCAGCTGGGGGTCCTGACTTGGGGAGGGGGGGACCTGGGACAAGAGTGTCTCTCCCTCTAGAAACATTCGCAGCAGCCACACACAGAGTGCTTGAGGTGGACCTGGTACCTACCAAAGGTGTCCAGGGAGCGTCCTGAGCACTTCTGGGTAATGTGATCAATGGGCTTTGAGTTGTGACTAATGTGCTTTAGGGGGGACTGAATGGGGAATGGCTCTTTCCCAGTAACCATTAATCTTCAGGCACAGAGGCTTGACCCTCCAGCACAATTTCAGCTGAAACAGCATCTTACAATTCTTTCAAGGTTGGGCAGTCTGGGATACCATCTCATTGCACTCAGTCGTTGTTATTCTGCCAAATTATTCCAATGGAAGGAAGTGCAAAAAGTTGCAATTGGAGATTCAACAACTGTGACAGTGTGGTCAGACACCACTTCTTGAATTACAGTGTGATCAGTAAATCCCCTGTAATCAATTGCCTTTGCATTGTTTATTCATCTGTTGCTTTCTTTTGAGTGGTTTTGTATGAGTGCAGCACAGTGGTACAGAGGTTTAGCACAGCTGCCTCGTAGTGCTGGGGGCCTGGGTTCAATTTCAGAGCTGGGGTGCTATCTGTGTGGAGTTTGTATGTTCCCTTCGCGTTTGTGTGGGTTAATTGGCTTCTGGGAAATTGGCCCTGGTGTGAGGGCATCTGTGTTTCTGTCTGTCTGTCTGTCCTGTGATCCTGGGTCATGAAGAGCAGCTGTCCTTGTCATCCCCTGAGCACAATCAGCACGAGAGAACCCAATGCATACCTGCATATTTCTCACTGTCGCACTGCTGGCACACTGTGGCACCCTTATTGGAGTAGGTGTTGATGGGGCAGGGAGCGCAGAGGGCAGAGCCTGGTTTGGAGCTGTAGGTGCCAGGCTTGCAGAGAAAACACTCCGAGGTGTAGGCAACCCCTTGGAAAAGGGAAACAAGTCAAGTGCATGTGTACAGGACACCTCGTGCTACCAAGGACGAACTCAAAGATGTGCATGTGTAGCTCATTCCTGACCACAGATCTATAGCTACCAACATGTGTTTTAACAGTCCAAGCAAGTGTTTACATTACAAGGTGCTCTGGATAGGACCTTTGGACTGGAGAATGGTTATGAAGGAGAATTAATGTTTAAATTGAGCATAAGACACGTGTGAGAAAGAATTACCCGTGATGGCGACGTTCCTGACCAGCACGGGCTTTGCCACCGTCTTAGATATTAAGAATCCAGTAGTTCTCCAGTACAGGACATTATTACCCCGACTCAGTGAAACCTGCAGGGACAGGAAGGTCCAGAAGTCAGTATCTGCCATTTTAAGAAGAAATACATCCTTCTTTGCAAAAGAGGTATGATTTCTAAATCAGGAACATACCAACAGAACAGACAGATATATACTGCAGGAAACGCATTTTTAAAAAAAAAAAAAACAGTAGCACTACAGACAGTAAGAAGAAATCTAGAGGAGATATAATAGTTTTAAGATATCATAGATAGGTTTTTCAATATCTTATAAACTCCTGAAGCTTAGAAGTGTAACAAAAACACAGGAGTAATTGCTGCAGTGACAGCAAGATGGATTTTGGTGGTGGAAATAGCAGGCTCATGGGTGTATTCGTGTATGCAAAAAAAAAAAACATTTATGATTGGGATCTGTGAAAAAAACAGCTGGGCAAGATTTGTAGATTCCACTAAGGAAGCCATGTTCCACTAGGAACCAAAGTGGAACATGGCTCCTTCTTCTCGTTGAACTCTAATCCTGACATTTATTTAAATTAGACAAATGGCACAGACAGTATTTGAGCAAATCTATCCACCTACACAATGGCATAAAATAGAAGTATGGTGAAATCCAAGACCAATAGCAAATAAATATATTAGCATACATTTATAAATATTAAATGCACTGTACAAAACAAGCAATCTACATAAAAGGCCAAGGTCCAGCTCCTACACAAAGGGTGGTGGGAGTCTGGAACAAGCTTCCTTGATTTGTTGTTCTAGATTGTCCTCACATTCGTAACCCTTTTCTTTGTTCTTAAGAGTCTTGTATTAGATCTGTGATTATAAGGAAGACCCTTTATTTTTTTTCTCTTATCTGCCTGCCTTTTAAGAGATTACCTAAGAATGCAGTTACAAAAGAAGAACATTAAAGACACTGAAGAGAAGTATAGAAGAAACATAAAGAGAAGACCTACACTGTGTGTATCCCAGTCTCCTTCTGTGGTCTGCATCCACCTGGTCTGGGTCTCAGTGGCCTGACATTGGTCATTCTGAACCTGGGAGAAAGACACCATAGAGATTTACTGATTCTGTTCTGCTGCTGTTGCAGAATCGCTGGAGATTAGTATCTATATGCATGTTCACATGATAACTACCACTCAGAATTCATGAATTCTTTTTAAACAGGGCAAATTGCCTTGGAGTTCATCTCTAGTCTTTTTGAGACTTGGAGGGGAATATGTGCTATTTCGTTTTTTAAACCTTGGAAATTCTATTACGCGTCTGCAACAAATGCAAGAACATCAGACCCAGAGACATCGAAAGGACTTAAGCTGTGTGTGACAAACCCTTCAGGACACATCTCTGATTCAAAGCAAGGGCACCTACAGTAAAGTACATGTTTAAAAAACAGTAAAATTGGAAGAAAAAGACAGGTTTCTAAAGCATTTGCTGCACACAAAATATTTTTCCAGATCGCATACACTTTCTCTTTGAAAATTTCCAATGGCCTAAGCGCTGGAAACAGGGGAATTCAGACCAACTACGTCACTAATAGAAACAAAGAAGCCGTTAAGAAATGAGGGGCCCTATTTAAAATAAACAGTATAGGTGCTATAACACTTACGAAGCAATCAGGATTGAAGGGTTTCAATATTGTATCCTTTAAACCACAAGACTCTGTAGCTGTCCGGGCTCAGGAAACAGTAGTGCTGTTTCATGTTCATAGTCAGGCTACAGAAATGTTAATCTTGATTTAAAAAAACGGCATCTGGCACTGTGGCTGTACTGCTTTTAACAATCAGAAAAGGTCAAATTAACCCTAATATTTCTGGTCCCACTGTATAATCCAGTAACAGAGATCAGTTCTTTCTATTGTTGTTTTAGCTTTAAGGAACTAGCCCTGATTTTTGTTATCACCACAATATTTGCTCCTAGAACAGCAGGCAGGTAAGGGCTGATGTCTTTACCATTTGGGCAAATGCAAGAGTGAATAAGACGGTGATCAAGTTGCCTCTGTTCCTCCCCTGTTTTTTAAATTATTCAAGCAGGATTGTGTTCTCCCAAAAACCTTACTCCTGCAGCTAACCAGCGCAGATGAACAACTTATATTGTAACACACAAAAGAAAAAATTTAGAAACAAATAATTAGTACAGCTGCTTCTTCCATCCACAGGTAAAATTCTTTAGAGATGTTCTTAGTGTTTCATGCTGTTGAGGCTGCTGATATAAGGTAAAAGAAAAAAATTCTCGATTTGCCAATCGAGCTCATAACAGATCCAAGCAAATTGCTCCAAATTTGTACTGGAAAAAACAGTGCATAGCTTTATTGATAATAATGCATTTTTTATGCAAAAATTACACAGTAGCTGTCATGTTTCATCGTTGCCTTCAGCTGTGCTGTGAGCTTTTAGATCTTTCAAAACATTTTTTACAGATCAGTCAAGCCGGTCGATCCAGCAAATGGCGTCTAAATATTTTACTGGAATATTAAGGTTTGCTGGTCAAACGCAATAAGAATGCATACGTAGAACTCGAACAGGATGTTGTTGTCGGGGTAGAGGTACTCGAAGGAGACAAAGCCGGCCTGTTTGAGGTTGACGGCGTATGACAGCGTGGACGTGCACTCGTCCGTGTTGGATGCGATGTATTCACCCTTGGGAGTCCAGGCTGACCTGTAAACACACACATTCTTTTCAGATATTTATTGGTTGCAGCCTTTGTCAAGGTTATGTCACGGTAGGTACCAGCCTGCAATGCCTAAAATGTAATACAGGCTCCACAAATCAATCTATTACAGTGCCCCTTGACTAATTGGCACACCATTTTTGGCAAGGTCGGGTTCTGGTGGGTACTGGCTATGACGTTGTTTTGATGTGAAACCTTTAATGAACCTAATTCAGTGTTTTTACTTTCATAAAAAAAATTGTTTTTTCTATAAGCCCACTGACAAAGGCTGAAATGCAACATGGGTTTCAGCGATCAGTCCATTCACAGTCTCCCAAGCCAGATTTGCGCACATAATGAGGATGCACAGGTTCCAGGAATCAGTCTATTACAATCTACATGATCGCTGGAACACAGGGAGGATGACACTGGCCCCATGGATCTGTTTGTTACAGCCTTGCAGGATGAGACCGACTTCCGGTATCGGTTTATTTATAACCTGATCAGGGGCGCACAGGGAAGACGCACTTGTTCCAGGCATCAGTCTATTAACATCTCCCTGACCACTTGTAGGCAGTGAGGATGACACTCACTCTAGTCTACCATGAGAATACAATCTTGATCTGAAGTGAGCTGCATATGTGTCCTATTTTGCACAACACAACATAATGATAAAATTATACAATACGCTTTGATAATTCGTCAGACACCTTCATCAATGTATTGGAAAGTTATTTCCAAACAGGAGCACAACAATAGAAGTTCACAAGTTCATCATTTGAAAAAAAAACAAAGGGTGGGGAATTCTGAACCCCAGTCCGGAGAACACGCACTGGGAGCAGTTACTGTAGGAAGAGGAGGGGTTTGCATCCAGGTCGCTTCCCAGAGTGACGAAGCCCGGGGGCACAACATCCCACTCGTCCACTCGGACCCCCGTCCCCAGGGAGTACGTTCCAGCGGCACACGGCACGCACGACTGGGTCTTCATCTCCAGGAACTCCCCCGCCTTGCAGGAGAACGCTGAGGCAAGCAGAAAACGTAGTCACATTCATTCAGCGTCTATCGAATTATTCAGCACCCAGTATGTCTGCACATTGCAAAGCGCTGCACATAAACCAAGCAAACTAAATCTCTAACATGACAAAGCACCTTGACAAATTGACAGGTATCTGGGGAGGTTAAATTGGGCAGATAGACAAGACATACTGTAGGTATGGTAATATATACTGTATATAATAATGTGCATCAACAATAGAATGTCATAGTCAATGCAGAATTTTACAGGTAGCCAGTGCAGGGGCTCCAGGACAGTAGTTATGCACTCAGTTGACTCTGTCCTCATTCTTAAACAGGAAATGTTTGATATTGAAAATGCTTTAACAAAATCATCTTTATGAAAAGTACTTAATCAATGTGTTATTTAATCGACATACTTCTTTCTTTAGATAGCCCTTATTGTTAATAGAGGTTTGAGTGTGGAGCCCTGATAGCCCATATTGTTAATAGTGTTTCAAGTTGAGAGCACTGATAGCCCATATTGTTGAAAGAGCTTCAAGTGGAGAGTCCTGATAGTTCATATAGTTAATAGAGGTTTGAGTGGGGAGTCCTGATAGCTCATATTGTTAATAGAGGTTTGAGTTGGGAGTGCTGATAGCCCATATTGTTAATAGAGGTTTGAGTTGGGAGTGCTGATAGCCCATATTGTTAATAGAGGTTTGAGTTGGGAGCTCTGATAGACCATATTATTAATTGAGGTTCGAGTGGGGAGCCCTAATAGCCCATATTGTTAATAGAGGTTTGAGTGGGGAGTCTTGATAGCCAACATTGTTGAAAAACGTTTGAGCTTGTGGGTTGCAAAGGAACAAGTTGAGGTTAATTCCACACTGAAAAGCAGAAAGGAGGGCTCCATACCTAAAATGTTTTTTTTTATTCTTCCTTTGTACTTTTTGACATAATTATTTACCTGTTTCTTTTCACATGGCTAATATACAGTCAAATCGGTTAATATTATACACTACACCAAGAAGTTTCAAGAAGGCTTCTACTTTCATTAAAGCAACGATACACCATGTTGTGAAAAAGTCCAAAAGTTTAGAGAGTACAATTTGAAAGACACATAAACATGTGACCTTTGCTCATCGTACCAGACAAGAAAAGCATGGTGTGGCTGTGGAAAATGAGCTTAACATTTTCTTTTTAACGTTTGGAATTAAAGCAAAGCTTTTTGTTCAGTGGGATTAGGTGGACCAAAAACTGAGGAAATCCCTGTTTAATCTCATTGGCAGAAAAAGGAAAAGGTTTGCAAGATAAACACGAACAGACTGCAGGCAACACCCTCATATAGAGTGAAATTAAGAAACAGTGTCACCACCCTTTTAGAATCTTAATTAAGTACATAAGAACAAAAGAATGGTTACAAACAAAACGAGGCACTTCAGACCATTAAGCTAGTTTGGTTCTTAGTAACTAATTGATCAGAGGATCTAATTCAGCTGTATTCTTAAAGGAAGCCAAATTATTGGTCTAAAACATTTTGCAGAGCAGCTTGTTCCAGACACCCATAGCCTTTGTGTAACAAAAAACGCCTTCTGTTCTCAGGTCTAATTACGCTTCACCATAGTTTCTGCTTGTGTTCTTTAGTTCCTGTTTGATATTTTGCACATTGCCAGTACCTATAGTCATCTTTGTTCAAAGCTAAAAATATTGAGTTATTTTAAGCTGTAGGATGTTCCAAAATGTGAGCCCTGGGCTGGGGCAGACTTTCAAAGCACTAAAAATGACAGGAAGTCATTATGATGTACACATGGTGTGATAGAGTCAAGTAATCATCTTACCTGAATACAGTGCTGAGGTAAATACAACAGTAGGTGCAACAGCATGATATGTCATAGAGTAAATTAGAGGTCAACATGACAAAACAAAGACATGGTCCCCCAGACACAGCATTTAGAAAAATTCAAGGAAACAATGTGACATGCTTTCACAACAGTGCCACCACAGTGCTGTGGCACCATGGAAATGGACTTATTAGCCAAAAGCAGTAATACAGGCAATAGGGTTTCATTTAAACCCCAGAATTCCCAGCAGTGGCCATTTGCTATGGCTCTTCCTGGATATCTACAACACCACAGCCCTGTAGTAACGATCCTCATCGTGATTGAGATAGATAGATACTTTATTGATCCCGTGAGGGAAATTGCAGTGCAACAGCAGCTAAACACACACAACACAGCCACAGTGTAACGAATTACACAGTGTAACGAGTTACTCACAGTCCGGACACACAAAGAACAAACTAGAACAGAACAGTACACAGAAAAATCGTATCACACATATGAATATAAATATAGATGTAGATATAGATATGGATTTAAATATAGATATCAATGTATTGCACAGGTCCATGGCATATATTGCACAAAAAATGGTTGTAAATGGGAAAAAGAAAAAGAAAAAGAAAGAGAACAGATGTAGCAGTAGATGTGTAGATGCGTTTAGTCCAGAAACAGGTCACTGTAGTGTAGATGCCATGTGTTCTGCTGTTGGAACCTCCATCTTCCATTTCCCTAATTGTGGGATACTATACAGATATGCCCTTGGTTATTACAGAAAGAAATAAGTGTACATATTTTATATAAAACATTGCCTTTAAAATAAATGATCTGGTGACATCTAAGCTCTGGGGTGACCTCAGAAGCCTGCCTGTCGGCCACAGAGAACGGCGGTGCTCAGGTGCCAGTCACTCACAGCACTGGGTGCCCTTGACGGGGTCTGGAAGACCGGTGCAGATTCCAGGGGTGTGGGGCACTGCCACCCTCCAGCGCGAGCCCAGGCTGTCGCACTCCGTGTACTCGAAGCGGTAGTCCGACTGCAAGACACACAGCACGCACACACTGTCAGCATGGCATGACAACACAACTGTGTGACCCATCCCAGCATAGCCCAGTCAGAATGGATTTGACAGAGTTTAACGCCATAAATGTGTAATCCAAGTCACTCATTTTAAACACAGGTTTAAACACTAGTGAGAACTCATGCAGTCTGTCCTTGCTTGAAACAGACAACACCACAGGAGTCTGGTTCATGTGTTAGTGGGGATGATTCATCATAAATGGCAATATTCCACAAAATGATGCATTTCTGACATCAGCACAGCAAAAAAACTATTTGCATTTTGTACCGTCCATTGGAGACAAGCGCACTAACTAAAATAGAAAGTAATGAAGAGAATATTAAAATCTAACGTCCGCAGGTTTGATAATACTGCTGTACAATACCGGACAAGAGTCGGCAACACAAGGGACAAGGAACTGAGCTCACCTTCACCCAGTGATCGGTTTGTCAATAAAAAAGATCTTTAAATTTTCCTAATATACTCCAACAATCTGTAACATGAAAGTTTCCAAAGGTTTTATAAACATTACTCCGATATCAAGTGCAAATCAAATACAGTTCTTACTCTACTTGAGTAATCCTTCTATGCAACTCTACAGAAAGCTATGCTAGAAATCCCCTCAAACCTCGCCAGAATTACTAGACTATAATTACAAAGAGCATAAACTGACAGATGTTCGCTCACCTTAGAAATAAAAGAAACCTCAAAATAAAAGAACCTTAGAAATGAAAAATAAAATATAAAAACTGTATGTTATGTCAAAAAACGTTTAACTTGGAAATTTCATATGTTTGGAAATGTTGCCTGGATTGCCTGTTTTGCATATTGTTCTACTCATACCTTTTGTGGTATTTTGGCAACACTGTGCGGCAAGGTTCTGACATCTTTTTATTTTATTTTGGAAAGAGTGTGGAACAAGTGTATGACTGTATAAATCCGGCATTGAAAACTAAAGGGAATGTAATCAATTTCCTTGTACACTCTATTACACCAGTAAAAATCTGCCTGCAAACACTGATCCTGCTCGGGGAAGATGTCTGTTTGCCCTTAGTAAAAATGGCCAACCCCCTCTTTAAATAAAGCACTTAATAAATATTTGTCCAGGAACCTGCCTCACCCTTCTCTCTAATCTCCGCAAAGGGGCTGTGTATGTTACCCAAGCTCTCCCAGGAACAGGCAGTGGCTCAGAAAGGCTAATTTACCTATACAAGAGCTGACAATAATTTCTAAAGAATTAGTTATATTGTTGCAGACTTTACAGTGCTGCCCTTCTTCATGTTTTTCCACAGGTTTGGGTTTTCTGTTTGTGGTACAAACAACAGCTTGTTAGCCACTGTTGTTCCCAGTGCAGGTACAGTATCTTAAAGATTGTAAAGGCCAAAGTCCCTTTCTGAAACTGTTTTAAGTGACACATCCATTCATCCATTTTCTAACCACTTCATACAATCTAGGGTCGTTGGGGGAGCCAGAATCTATCACAGCAAGCAATGGGCGCACAGCAGGATACACCTTAGACAGGATGCCAGTCCATCACAGCACCAACACAGCCAAGACAGAAAGCCAAATCGCAGACATATTCATACCCACACTCACACCAGGGTCAGTGTCAACCTAAGGGTGGCAAGTATTGAAAAAAAATGCATTACTTAAAACAGCTGTAGTAAACTGCTGCTATTTTGGAAGAAAAACAACAGAGTAGTAATTCTTAGAAATACTTTACCACAGAAACGTAGACCAAAAGAGCCATTTGGCACAGTGTGTTTGTTGAGCATGTAACATTAATGTAACTGTTTACACAACCGATTGCCTTTAACTATGCCTGCAGCAAAATTTATTTCTAGCACCTTCAAAAATGGGGAAGACCTAGCTCAAAAACACAGAAAAACAGTTCTGATTGCAGTCTAGTCTTTGAGATCATTGTGTGTTCAGAGTGACTAATCCCTTTAACCTATTATGATGTCACTTCAGGAGGTAGTAACCAAAATGATGGGGTCATATAATCCTTTGAAAAACATTCACCTGAAATTCTGTATTTCTAGTTTTAGCAAGAGAGAAATATAGATGCTATGATGAAGAAATAAAACCACATACTTACTGGCACCAATTTAAAAAGAAATGCAGAGCAAATATTTGAGAAATATCACAATGTAAGACAGTAGGCTAGGACCTTTTTGAGAAAGGTAACTGGCAAACATTACTTTTTAAGGGCTTGCTATTAGTTTTTATTGAGTTAACACACAATCACTGGAGCTTTGTGTAGAGTTTCAGGGCTTGAGTTCCAAAGATGTCCAGTGTGAATGCACAGTACATCACCAGGTGCTGCAGGCAGTAACCCTGATCTCCGTGCAACTGTCAGTCAGTCTGTATTCTGATACTCTCTTCATGAGCAATCATCACAACGCACCCAACAGAAATGAAAACCAATCAGCAACTTAGAAAGAGAAAAACAATTTCTAAAAATGAAATCGAATATGCATATAAAATGATCCCAACGAGAAGCCAAACATAATTCTATTCAACGCCAGTCATTCATGGGAATCAGTCACAGTGTTCTGCAAGGCACATTGCAAAAATGTGACTTTAAGGTAACTTTAGAATCAAAGTGGTTAAGTTGCTCTCTACGCTTTTGGGACTTTAGGCTGGAGACACACCAGCTCTGCAGTCATGTGGGGCATTCATCAAGACCTTTCGCGTCACAGTACCGTACCCACATTTACCAGACTATACTGCGCACATGTTCATTTTCTCCATTTATTTTATATCATCACATTAAACCTTCAGAAGCTTAAGAAATGCTGATCTGGGCCAATGAATATGTTTATGGAGTATTGACCTGATGCAGGTTCCCACCAGGGAGAAGCAAGAGGCTCCAGCAAATCGAAAAAGCCACAAGCAGCTGCTGGGCCACAGCTTGCAGTAATGTCGAGGTTGGATTTAATCAAGGTCCTTATCACTGTGGAGAAAATCCCATCAGAAGCAATATCCCACGGGATGAAACATGCTTTGTTCTACTGAAAAAGCTGGATGACGCAACCTTCTAATTTTGTTTTCATGCAGGTCAGATAATCCTTCAACCTGGTACAGGGTTTACCTGTAGACAACAACATCCCAGCCTTGCTAGGCTTACGAGATACAGTACATAAACAATACACTCTGTAACACATCTGTCCTCTGATCCCTGTATTTATGAGGTGAAACCGTGGCAACAGGTCAGGCAGACACAATGTTCTTTTTTCATTTCCAAGAAACCAGGCCTTCTCCCCACCTCAGTGAGCCAAGCTAATGATCCCCCTGGAACAATTACAAAAACACATATCTACACAGTGAATTTTCCTATGATCTGTTTGAAGACTCAGGTAATAGACCTTAGTTTCAAATAGAATTCGGTATTAATTCAAGGTCTTGTGGTCATCTTGAAATAAAATAGAAAACGATTTATCAGGCAGCCAGTTTGTATAATTGTTGTTTGTTCTTTGTGTGAAAATGTTTGCATTCTGCAGCTCAGTTTTGAATGTGTCATCACAGATATGTAAATATACACTTCCCACCACAGGTAATGGTAACAATGAAGTAAAAATTGCTATTTTTGCTGTATACTCAAGCAAGTCACATTTCAGATGAAAAGATGATTGTGAGGCAAAAGTACAGAATCTCTCCTTTTATTTCTGGGTATTTCTGTGCTTATACTGTACACTGTGCAGTTTTGAATTAATAGACGTTTTTGGGGCCGTTGGCTGGCAGGTGTTTCGTATGAGTCTGGTGTTTCCTGTTGAATTGATAGGGCAACATAAAAGAGCTGTGAATGTGAAGAACTTTGCTCTTCTGTTTGGTGTCTGCCTTTGGAGTCAGTAGGCTTAAACCAGCATGAGGACTAGAGCACTGTCAACAAGGTTTGGATATCTATGCAATTTGGATGCAGAATGAAAAGAAGAATTCCATCAGTACCATAGCACAGAAGCTGGGCCCAGCAAATTCAACAATGTGGTATATCTTAAAATGGGAACAAAGCCACTGGTATACTAAGCAATCGGCAACAACCATGCTGGCCGAGCAAAACTGCAGTTCATTATAGAAAAACGATCAGGAGCGAAGGCATCGCAATCTACTGTTCGCTGAAGACTTTGACAGCAGAATTGTAAAGGCTGCACTGCAAGATGCAAATCTCTCATCGTCACCAAAAATAGAGAAACCGTGTGAATGTTGGCTCACACCCCCTCAGCTTCACACAGTCTGATAAAGTCACTGTCTGCACACGGAATGGGCAGTTGGCACTAATATCTGTAGTATTTAAAGTACTGCCCCCTCCTGCTCTAGCACTCTGTCATCATGAGTTATCCCCTTGAGAGTCCTGTCAGCAGTGCTGTGCGGCGCAGTTCTTTGTTGTGCTGTGCAGTACAGTTCTATGTTGTGCTGTGCAGTACAGTGCTATGCGGTTTGGTGCGGTGCAATGTTGTGCTGTGCGGTGCAGTGCGGTGTTGAGCTGTGTTGCGCAGTGTTGTGCTGTGTTGTGATGTGCAGTGCAGTGCGGTTCTGTGCGGTGCAGTGTTGTGCGGTGCACTGCGGTGTTGAGCTGTGTTGTGCTGTGTTGTGTTGTGCTGTGCTGTGCGGTTCTGTGCGGTGCGGTGTTGTGCTGTGTTGTGTGGTGCTGTGTTGTGCTGTGTTGTGCAGTGCTGTGCACCAACCTCCTGCTTGTCTCCCGACTGTGATTCCAGATTCTCCCTGGCTTTGTCTACACTCAGATTCCCTAGCTGTGAGCCTGTCTGAATCTGTGTTTTTGGAAACCCCTTGCGCTTTGAAGTGTGATCTCCATCTTTGTTCACTCTCTGCACAACAGCCTTTGCCTGGATTTAAGCAACTGCCTGGAAATCACCAGCACTCTCCCTATGCTTTTTTATTATAAGACCAGATTACAATTTGCTAAAATGTACAGAGATAAGCCAGTAGAAGTGTGGAGAAAGGAACAAACAGCAGAGAGCCCAAAGCACCACCTCATTTGTGAAACATGGAGGTAGTCTCAGTCTGGGCAGCATGGCCGCCTTCGGAACTAGCTCACTCATCTTTGTTCATGATGTTACTAATGATTGTGGCAGCAGGAAGACTTTAGAAGTGTAAAGGTGCATCTTGTCTGCCAATGTACAAGAAAATGCCCCCAGCCTCATTATGCAGCAAGGCAATGACCCACAACACACTGCCAACGAACCAAGGAGTTCAGCAGAGGGAAGAAAGTGGAAAGTCTCAGACTGGGGAAGTCAATGTCCTGATCTTAATCCTGTCGAGGATCCCCTCAAACAACAGCTGACAATGGCTGCAGCAAAGGCTTGGCAAAGCATCTCAAAAGAGCAAACCAAGAGTTTGGTCATGTCAACGTGTTGCAGACTTGATGGAGATATTGCATGCAAAGGATTTGGGACAAAATACTCTATACTTTGGCCTGATAGTCATTTCTTCATGTCAAATCTGAATCGCTTGAGTATACATCAAAAACAGCAATTTTGACTGTTTTGTTCCAATACCTATAGGGGGCATGGTACTGGTCTCCACAGCGTCACTACAAAAGCTGCACTGTGGGACTGATCAGGATATCACAAATATTGAAGGCACTTGTCAAATCACAGCTCAGGACATATACTGTATGTAGTACACAGAGACTTGCTGAAAGTGCTGGCTAGAAGCAGCCAGTATTGCAGACATCCTATTCCTGTATAGGCCATGCTATTGGCTGCCTTTGGACTCTCCAGGGTGCTGGAAATTAAAAATAAAAATGTTGAATCCAAGCTCTGGCTTCCTCCCACAGTCCAAAGACACTGGTAGGTTAATTGACTTCACTTGGTGTGAGTATGTGTATTTCTGTGTTTGTGTGTGCCCTGTGATGAACTGGCATTCTGTCCAGGGCGTATCCTGCTTTGCTCCAGAAGGCTCCAGAACAGACTGGAGAGTGTGCCAGCATGTGACATCATGATTTGAGCTGATAGATTGAAATGGCAATGGGCTGGACACAGAAAGCAGGAAAGATCATCAATGGACACATGAAATACTGAGCTGGATTCCAAAAGACTAACTAAAGCTCAAGAAAGATAAGGCAGTAGCACAGACATTCATGAAAGAGTCTGGGAGAGTTCTGCATATGGAGTTTTATTCTAGCAGAGTATGAAACGGTAAACACAAATAAAAAATTAGTCAACACGACATCCCAACATATACGGGAATCCAAACATGAGTATAATTTATTCTCTTGGATCAAGGCTTCTCTAGGTTAGCAATTTAATGTGCATATCTTTATTTACGCAACCCAAAATCCATATATGTGATGAAGAGAAGGATGCTGGGTAGGGTGTAGAGCTAATCAGGGAAAGTAATGACTTCGAAGGAGTAGAAGGAAAGAAATGCTGGTCTCTAGATAAATAGGAGAACAAGAAAATGTTCACAGGCTGCTGTGCACTGGAGTGGCACGTTCTGAACTTTTACAAGAATTCAAAGTGAAAAAAAGTCAGCAGAGCAGAGCTGGGTCAAGACATTGAATGCAGTCCTGGCAGTGGCGGGGGGGGGGGGTGTTTAAAAATGGTTCAGAAACTTTACCTGTGATTCCAGATCTGAATAATTGCTTATTATGTGGAAAACCTCTTTGAAACGGTTTGCCAGTGTTTATGGAATGGCGTAAGAGAACAAACTGTGTGTTAAAATGATGTAATTAAGATTACAAAGGCACATGACTAGATTTTCATGCTGCGCTTGTGATCCAGTCTTTCTATTCTAGAATCCTAGAATTGCACAGTCAAGGGCAAAAGCTTCCATATTCTTCAAGATCAAGACGGAATGGATACAAATATGGAGATCCACAGACCGTCCAACAAACGGGCACAAATAAACGAAAAAATAAAAGAATCGGATTTGCCTTTGAACAAGGTCACCTTAATACAGCTCTAGGTAATTGTGTAATCGGTCACACTCCTTTGTGCTTGTTTAAACACATGTGGTTTTCACACAGCTATCAGGGAAATGGTGTGTGAAGCTGACCAGTGTGTTTTAACTGAGCTGATAAGGGAGCAGCTTTTAATTCTCCATGCATCAAGAAGTCTAGACACAAAACCTTGAACAGAAGAAAAGCTCAAACAATAGGAGCTGGTGAATTTATTTCATACTGCGCAGGGTCTCCACCCAAGTCTCCACTCCAAGAGTTCTCCATCAAATCACCAATATCTAAAGACTGGGATCAATTCAACGGGTGAAATGCAATTAAGCATGTGTTAATCTAATTATTTAAAAGACTATTTAGGCCCAAGACCTAAGTACTCTCCAGCCCTCAAAACTTCACTGTTCTCTCAATTGATCAAATCACTTGCTGAATTGATCAATATTGCATGGGAGTTGCCAATCTGTCTCAGCAATGTAGATAAATGTCCCCACCAATGACAAAATGTGACAAATAAGCCTAATTAACGGGGACTCTCCAGGACCAGGGTTGGAGACACCTTTAAAAACAATATTCTCCAAGATCTTAAGCAAAGAGATGGGCATCTCAGTTGAATAATTAAGTACTTTCGATATATTATTATTTATTATTTAAGATAACTGACTTTCAAAATTTCCAAAGGAAGTTGTGAATACTTTATGCTGTGTGTCAAACGGATCCACGTATATGATTTATCCATGTATAAACTTTTAAAATCTCTCTCTCAAATTGCTAACCTACTGTAAGTGCCGTAACGCAATGACCCCAAAACATTAGCGCAACAGTGTTGGGCGGAGTATGCGGCACGACAGTACCCACTAAACTAAATTAATCAATATACAAGTATATATAGTATACAAGTACTATATATACTGATGGAAAAAAGAAACAACATTTTCTGGAATGAGAATATTATAGTTATACTGTAGCTTATGTACTTTCACAACAAGTTGTCAATTTGTTTTAACCCCTCTGACCAGCAATACAGCTTGTGCACTGAGGCATTGCAACTTACCAATCACACGAAAGCTCGTTAGGTGCATTTTTACGCAATGAGGTCCAGGTGGAACAATGCCTGATCAGGTCACCTTTAAAAAGGCCTTAATTCAAAGTTTAGGTCAATGCAAGAAAAAGGCCACACTTAGTCAGTTTTCTGTGCATTCCATAATGCCTCGAATGTCACCAGAAGCAAGGGAGAGGGCCATTGGCATGCTGCAGGCAGGCATGTCATGTGCCAGCGTTGCCAGACACTATGGAGTAAGCCGCTCCACTGTGTCCCAACTGCAGAGAAGGTTACAGCAGACCGGCAGGACAGTGACCATCCAAGATCCGGTTGCCCTCGCGTGACCACACCAGAACAGGACTGACACATCAGACTGGTCCATCTGAGGTCCATCTTTTAGATTCCAGCTGACACAATGCCAGCATCAGTGACAGGACAGTGAGGCTGCATGCTGCTGGCCTTAGAGCAAGGCAACCTGTCAGAGGCCCCTTGCTCACACCTCCTAGACATTACACCCGACTGGCTTGGGCCAGACAGAGGCTGCGATGGACTCATCAGCAGTGGCATCAGGTCCTCTTCACAGATGAGTCACTCTTCAGCCTGTTCCATGCACACAGGAGGGCCAGGGTGTGGAGGAGGAGGTGTTGTGTTTCTTTTTTCCATCAGTATATATACATAATACAAAGAGAAAATTAGAGGATTTGAATAATGTATAATAATAGAATCTATTGTGTGGGAAAAAATATGTATTATTATATTAATATTTACATAAGTGAATTAACATAAGTAAGCAAATTATTGATCAAACCTGAGTTAATTATTTAATTAGACGTATGGGAGAGTTATTGACCCTCCAGTAAGACATGATATACAGTATCTCTCTGTTGCTGTTCCCAGTTTTCAATAATCCTGGTATTAGAGCACACAGGAAACTAAGTGCAAATTGCAACAGCGGGGATTGAGCCGTCCATCGCCATGTCCTTTTTCAGAGGGTTACTGACCTACTTTCCCTGTTATTGTCACTGGGGTCAAACAGTTCCACTCCATCCATTAGCAGAAAGATACTTATTCCTGAGGAGGGTGACAGCAACCTGGAGCCTAGAAGCACTGAGTGGTATCAGGGATACTGAGGAGCTGGAGCCTATCCTGGCAAACAAGCACAAGGCAGGCTACACCCTGGATGGTACGCCAGTCCATCACAGGGCAGACACAAACACTCACTCACACCGAGGCCAATTTTCCCAGACCTGTATGTCTTTGCGCTTTTGGAGGAACCCCACACAAACACACAGGGAACACACAATCTCCACACACACAGCACCCCAGGAACTGAACCCAGGGCCTAGATTTAGCAATGCTAATCACTGCTTCACTGTGCCAGACCTCTTACTATAACGTAGAGATGAATTTAGTCAACATGTCTCTGCTGGAGAAAACTGGATCACCCAGAGAAAACCATATGGTGTAGGGAGAACTTGCAAACACCACACAGAAGGTGCCACAGGCTGGAACTGAAACCAGTGCCGTAAGGCAGCAGTACCATGCCATTATACTGCCAAGGGGTTACCCACCTACTATGAAGCTTGAATCTAGCTGGTGTATTATTATTTTATTACTTTATTAGTTTATTACTTTATAACTTGCAATTCAACCCTGTCAAATCCGCCTTCACACACTACACTCCGGGGCGGTGGCTCTGTGGCTCAGGATCTGCGCCTGTAGAGCCTATCCTGGCATCCTGTGGCTGGAAGGTTGCTGGTTCAAATCCTGCAGCCGGCAGAGGAATGCTACTCCATTGGGCCCCTGAGCAAGGCCTTTAACCCTAACTGCTCCAGGGGCCCTGTACAATGGCTGACCCCCAGCTTCTCTCCCTGTCTGTGTCTCCATAGAGGAAAAAGCTGGGGTATGTGAAAAGATGAATTTCTAATGCAAGAAATTGTACAGGGCTAATAAAGAAACATTATTATTACATATTGAACGCTGTGTTTTCGCATGGGAAAGAGCCTTAAAAACCTCCAGAAGTGCAGCAGACAGGTAGGACTAACTCTGCATAACAGGCTGATCCATTACATGAGCTGCAGGGCACAAATAAAACTAATTCTACCAACAAAGCACCCACATGATTTCATATAATTTTATGTAATCTAAATTTAACACTTCGGTCTGTATAAAATGACCCTAAACAAGGCCGTAAAGTTAAAAACCAAATCAAGCATTCTGTACATACAGTATATAAGTGACAGCAGCTTGTGAAACATAAAAAGGGATTAAACTGATGCATTATTATTTAATTTTGTATTGCATGAACAGTTAAAGCAACGAAAAACAGCAATGCCACTACACATCAAGAGGATTCATACACAAAGAAGAGCACAAAATTGCATCTAGAAACAAGACCAATCTGTCAATGTGCAGAGCAATATAAATATATTAATCACAGCGTCCTATAACACTGAAGTAATCATCACACCTGAGCAGGTCACTCTGCTCTTGTTACCAAGCGACAGATGAGATGAAGGGGGAGTTCTACCTAGATGACCTCTGCTTGGCCTCTTAATGCTCCACGGAGGCACTGTGCTTTCTGTGTGCTTAGATGAACCTTTTCTGTGATAACTGGCAGGGAGGCTCTGTTGTCTGATAACGGGAACCCATTCAAATCACTCCTGAACTGTACCTAGCCTGTTGGGTTATACAAGAGCTGAACAAAGTCTGCAAACAAGAGGTGGCTATTTGGCCCACAACCCACAACTGGCAGCCCACTGAAGCTCAGCAGGTGTGAGCCTGGTCTGTACCTGGATGGGAGACCTGGGAAAAACTAAGGTTGCTGCTGGAAGAGGTGTTAGTGGGGTCAGCAGGGGGCGCACACCCTGCGGTTCATGAGGGACTTAATGCCCCAGTATAGTGACGGGGATAGGCACCGTCCTTCGGATGAGATGTAAAACCGAGGTCCTGACTCTCTGCGCTCATTAAAAATCCCAGGGCATTTCTCAAAAAGAGAAGGGGTGTAACCCCAGTGTCCTGGCCAAATTTCCCATTGGCCCTTACCAATCATGGC
Source organism: Lepisosteus oculatus (assembly GCF_040954835.1). Taxonomy (NCBI): domain Eukaryota; kingdom Metazoa; phylum Chordata; class Actinopteri; order Semionotiformes; family Lepisosteidae; genus Lepisosteus; species Lepisosteus oculatus. The sequence goes on from NC_090700.1 coordinate 30,595,455, forward strand.
CTCCTAATAATCCCCGTCTATGAATTGGCTTCATTACTCTGCTCTCCTCCCCACTGATAGCTGATGTGTGGTGAGCGTTCTGGCGCACTGTGGCTGCTGTCACATCATCCAGGTGGGGCTGCACATTGGTGGTGGTGGAGGGGGGTCCCCATTACCTGTAAAGCGCTTTGAGTGGAGTGTCCAGAAAAGTGCCATATAAGTGTGTAAGCAACTTTTATTATTAATGCTTAAATTGAACTGAATCGAAACCCAGTTATTGGCTTCGACAACACAGCTGGTAACTTGTTCCAGACCCTCAAAACTCTCCCTGTAAAGAACGCCTCCTTAAATGATTTTGCCACCGGTCACCGTAAACCGAGTCAGATCAGATCGGATTGGATCACTGAAGACATTCGGAAAGTGAACGTCGCCCTGGAAGACACTTTTGACCGCGCTAAAAAATGGAGACGGGCTGCCCGAGAAGCGGATCCTGCCGATGCGGGATTAACGCTAGGATGAAGAAGACTGTAAACCGAGTCAGAATTTTAAACTCTTCAGCTGGACCACCGTCCGCGGTTGTTCCAGCCTTTAGCAAACACCTCGGTCGAACAGGCAGAAGCTACAGCCTGCCTGACAACTTACAGACCGTGTTCTCCGTCAGCCCCTGCCACCACCGAAATCGCAATTTGCATTCCACAGTTTCAGATGATTTCCTTCCAAGACTGCTTTGCATCTGATTTCCATGCCAGTTAGGCCTGCTGAAGATCGCGGCCTGATTAGTCTTTTCCAGGCAGCGTGAGGAAACATTAATGCGCGGAGGGCAACATCACCTCTCTCTCACCGCGACCTCGCAGCTAGCGCCTCTGAATTAAGCCGGACCAGTCAAGCATGAGAAGCAACAATGTTATACTCTCTCGCCCTCTGTGAAGTATTGATATCTAAACTGATAGTGATCAATACAGTGGCCCCCAGAGGCGCAAAGCAGGTCTAGTCGTGCCTCACAGACGCACTTATTCTGCCAATACAAATGACGATGAGGTATGCATCAGCTGCAACAAATCAATGTCTATTTCATGTATTTATGGAACATAAGAGCTTTTCACTTTATAGCACTGATGCTTTCTCTGGGCCTTCTCTGGCAGGAGGTGTATTTGTTCATCTGTAAATAAGGTAGATGTTTTATTTGTGTCGGTTTCCTGGGCACTCAGAATATTCACAGCTTCTAGTCTTATGGTTAATATACCCCATACCTCACTATAGGACAAAAGAACAAATGATAAGGAGGCTTTTCAAAATGAACCAAATACTTGGATTATTTACAATTACTCTGTGTTCCAGTTTGATTATTTGTGTTATTTAACCCCCAAACTATCTTTTTGGTATTGAACCACTTAAAACACCAGCTTATACGGTAAACAAAAATATTTAGAATAACATTCCAGTGTTACAATCATATACATCCGTTCTTATGATTTAAGTTCTTAATACACATGTGCAGCTCAGTAGACACATTCTCCTGCTGAAGGCTTGATCTGTTGTGTTAGCAGGAAAGAAGGCTGATTTAGCTTTTGAAAGAGAGAAGTTCTGTAACATTACTGTATGTCTTGGTCACAAAAACCTATAACCACTTCATTACTCTATTTGTGCCACATGATACCACTTCACCCCAAACTGTTTGTAGTTTTTGTGTTTGACAACATAGAAAAAGTTGCAATTTAAAAAAGGTGCAATTTCATCCTGCTCACTTAGCAGCTAAGCGGATCTAAAATTTCATCCTGCCACATCTTGACAGAGCCTGTTCCAGACATCCACCACTGTCTGGGTAAACAAGTTTTTCCTATTCTCTGTCTGAGAATGTATTCCCTTTTAGCTTTCAGATGCCCCCATGCTAATGGTTGAAAAGTCAGTACCTGGGTTGACATTAACACATCAGGATTGTTTCTTCAGTTGTTTTTGCTCTAAACTGACGAGATTAAGAGTCTTACACAAACAGGTTAATGACATTTTCCTAACAGTCTGCAACAGTTTATAAACAGCGGGGGAAACAATGTAATTTGGACAATTCCGAATAAATCAGGAAACATCTTCAGAAAAACAGGATATTACAAATAAAAGACACCTCAACAGATTATTTTTCCATTTATATCCATCAATCCATTTTCCAACCACTTTATCCAAATCAGGGTCACAGGAGAGCCGAACCCTATCCCAGCAAGCCATACACCCTAGACATGACGCCTGTCCATCTCAGGACACACACAGATATGGACACGTACACACTCACACTGGGGACACTTTTCCTTGCATGTCTTTTGACTGTGGGTGGAAACCAGAGTACCCAGAGGAATCCCACTCAAACATGGGGAGAACATATGAATTCAAGTAGGAAAACATGCAATGTCCACACAGACAGCACCCCAGGAATTGGGCCCAGGGACCCCGCATTACAAGGCAGCAATGCTAACCACTGAGCCAATGTATCACTCTATATTTCTGATGTTCTATGATAATTGTGGACCATGTAGTGTGAGATTTCACCCATGTGTCTTAATTAATCTGTTTACAAAGATCAGTAGGAGAATCTATAACTCCAGCACCATTCAGACACTTCTACACAAACCTGAACTGAGTCCCTTTGAGCCTCTCATTTAGACTCTTATCTGAACACTCACAAGTGTTCAAAAACCAGATGCGATTAACATCGGCACCCTTTTTACTTTTTAAGAGGGTTGAAATGAAATGAACAGATAAAAAACTATAGTGCAAAGTGAGACCATCCTCAGATTTTCAGCAACAAAAACCGCTGTGTTTTTTTTTAAATGGGGAAAACAATGCTACTTTATTCAAAATAAATTGAACCCATCAGCGTTACAGTCTTGAGATTTCTACAGAAGTATTGCCATATCAAAAGCTTCCGCCTTGACTACCCTTTTTGCAATCTGTTCTGCCAAGCAGTTGAGACATGCATCCTTTGGTATATGAAAATATGATTTTTGTACCTTCACACGTTTTGCTCCAAGAAGTATCAGCTGACGGAGTCAGCAGTTCTTTTCCTGTCTAAATCCATCTTTTCAGCAGTGACAGATGAAGGGTTAGTGTAGCTGGGTGTCATTTTTAACACTATTTTTGTTTAATAGATGCGGAGACTTAGATGTGTCTAAGTACACCATGCACTGCCAATTCATCATACAAACAGCATGAAAATCCTACACAAAGAAAACTTCAGGACAACGCACTAAGCAGTATGAATCACCCCTGTCTAAATGCAAATAAGAGCTGTTTCCAGTTATATCAGTTGTGAAGCACACTAGGAACACTGCAGTTTTGTGTTCTTCCCATTGCAGGCCAGGTTGTGACATTTAAGGCAGCTCCAGGCTAAAACATTAGCATATTAAGGACACATATCTTTTGCATTGACAGAGCACTTTTCATAGCTGTTGCATATTAACATAAAAACCTGAGAAGAGTCTCTGACAGTCCTCAATTTGAAGTCCTGTATCTCGTCACAGATAAGAGGACCTGGAGTGACCAGTAGCACCCCAACACGGGGCGGAGCGTTGGCACCGTGGCTTAGGATCTGCACCTGTGGCTGGAAAGTTGGCGGATTAAATTCCGTTGGGTCCCTGAGCAAGGCCTTTAACCAGTTGCTCCAGGGGCACCGTACAAATGGCTCACCCTCTGCTCTGACCCCAAGCTTCTCTCCCTGTCTGTGTGTCTCATGGAGAGCAAGCTGGGGTATGCGAAAAGACAAATGGCTAATATGCTAATTCTTACGTGGCTTATAAAGCGATCTCTCTCTAAGAAGAAAGCGCTTGCCGTATCTCACAGCCCTGCTTCTACCACCCCTTTCCAACCAAGATGAATCCCACCCTAGGGAGCATGAGCCTGTTACACTAATTAAAACAAGACAACAAAACACAGAGGAATAGTGAAGAGAGCAATATTTAAACTGAGGGACGTACTACAAGAGAATACAGTCTTTGTCACTTTAAAATAGACAGGACATCGGTGCCCAGGGAATGCCTGAACAATGACCAGCTAGAAACAGTCCTAATCCAACAGTCATCAAGTCATAAAGAGACAAATCTCTTCGATCTTGAGCAGAGATGGATAATGGGCAGACACTGTACAGGTGCTCAAAACTCTGAAGGGTACTGACAAAGTCAACCCAACAGGCTTGACAAAGAAACAAAGGACCGGAGCACACACGTGGGCACTGTCTAAGATCAAATCTGATTAACCGATTGCGCAGGCTGGACTCACAGTTACAACGCGTGTCCATTCGCGGATGGACACTGTGCAGCGGCAGGCAGCAGCACGATGACGACTGTGCTGATCTGGCGTTTCCGCAACACGTTTGGAACAGGATGACCAGCTTTATCAGTATGTGTCAAGAAAATCAACAACTACAAATCACCTGCTGTTCAAGAGGAGGTTACCATCCAAACACCCATCCATTTTCAAAGTGCTTCTACCAATTTAGGGCCGTGGGGTCGCAGGAGCAAGGCAGGATACACCCTGAATGGGACGCAAGTCCGTCACAGGGCAGAGAGACACACAGACAAGCACACACTCACGCCTGGGCCAGTTTTCCAAGAAGTTTTAACCTCCCAGTATGCTTTTGGACCGGAGCACCCGGAGGACACTCATACAAACACGGGGAGAACATACAAACTCCACACAGATAGACCCTCAAGTCCAGGACTGAACCCAGCACGTCATGACTCATCACTGTGGCTCCTACTATTCACACATCTAACAGAAATGCATTACTAATAGCCTGCCGGGATACGCTCTGGTTCCAACGCGACCATGAACTGGGAGAAGAAGTTAGAAAATGCACTGATGGAAGTTACTAATAAGGGCCACGGCCACCTGGATCTTATCCAACAAATGTAGGATAAAAGGCAGGAATACACTTTGGATGGGACCAGTCCAGCACAGAGCATGCATCCACACAGGCAGGATTTAGAGACCCTAATTAAACTTGATGAGGTTTGATGAGGGGAAGCTCACACAAACACAGGGTGAACATGCAAACTCCACACAGACAGCACCTCAGGAACTGAACCCAGGGCCACCACAGTACAAGGCAGCAATGCTAACCACTGAGCCCAGCAGTACCATTATCACATAAGCATTAATACAAGATGAGCTCAAACTGATTTAAACATAGAAAGAAAAACTATGGCTCCTCAGCCTTCTAATGAAGAAGGCACAACAGCCAAAAAATCTGGGTTCTTTATTTCTACTTTTCAGTATGGAATTGACCTCTGCTGGTTATTTTGCAGGCTGTAGGGTAACGCAGAACCCCACTGTAACCTCTTCAGAATTTCAGTTACAGATGTGGCACCCTGGATCCAAACCAAGGTTATAAGTTAATTCCTAAAACAAACATATGTAAATTATAAAGACTTAAAAAATACCTATTCCAATTCATGTATCCAATGACTCAGATTGTTTTAAGGGTAGTTTAGATTCTCTTGCAGATTAATCGTTTTTTTCACATACCCTGCGAGCAAACCGATTTACAGAACTGTATGTATTTATAGATCTGTCAGTCCCACTGTAGTTTTAAATTGCCCCACTGTTACACTACTTATTACAAACTAATTTGAGATGGTACTACACATCTATTTCTAAGTACCTACTACACAGGTACTTAGAAATAGAAAGAAATAAAGAAATAGAAACTGATCGTTTGCTGTATTGTGTTTCCCTTAGGGAGTCCTCTTCGAAAAGGCGCTTTGCACAAAAGACTGCTGTGAGTTTTAGGATTTAGAATTTAGAATTTTCATTTGCAGAAAACGTGTTTTGTTCCATTTTTTGAAAGAATTATAAGGAAGGAAAATATAACATCTTTAACTTCACTCTGGTTAATGTCAAACTGCACTCCAACTGAAGGTCCATCTGACAACGCGCGTACACCTGCCTCGCACCATCTGTTTCTTTGGAGAACACATTCATTAAAGGCAATTTCACTGTAATCCTCGATTTTGTATGGGTTACTAAAATTAATCATGATTAATATATAGTTAATAAAGGTTTAATAGAGATCGTGGTACCCTTTTCTCGAATAAGAAATAGAGATTCTTTAAAGCATTTCTCACAAAGAGAAATCTATTGTGAAACAAGAACTATTTTTCTCAGGAGGTTTGAAAGCGGTAAGGCTTTAAAATTTGTCGACAGCCTGTCTTTCGAGACACTGCATGGGCTCTTTAAACAGACTACTGTACCGCCAGTGTTTTCAGACCTAGGATGCACATACATGCTGCCTAAAGATGATACCTGTTGATTATACTTGATTAAAATAAAATGCAAAACCACAGCGACAGCATATGGCTCTGCATACACCTGTCCAGGTGTCTCATCAATTTCCTCAGGCACTTGAGTAAACGAATATGGAAAATGACTATTTCAACAGGTGTTTTTTTTTCCACGTACAAAACGACAGCCCTGTAAAAGCTGGGGTAGTGTTTGAGCCCCAAAGACCCAGTCTTTCAGAGCCGGTTTTTATATATCTAACCCATTCAGAGCGTTCGTCTCGGATGGGTCCTTACCTCCTTACACATGGGCAGCTGTCTCTCCTGCGCTGTCCCCCCTGGGACAGACACAATCCACACAGAGAGGTAGCTGGAGACCAGGAGGCAGGTCGGAAGACTCCACGTCTTTGAAAATAGACCGTTTAAGCCCATCCTGTCTGTCTTCACTGAGGTACTAGGCGCTGTGCCTGGGATTCTAGTGAGAGTGACAGCCGATGAAAGCGATGGGAAGATACTGATGTCCCAGCGCTCCCGGATGCTCTTCCTACTGACTGAGCGCCTGTTTAATAGCCATCATGGCTCATTATATACACACCTCGGCACTGCGGCTCTCTGCCGCCACTCGGCGGACACGGGAAGTGCCGAAGCCGCAGGCAGCACAGGTGGGAATGAGGCGTTTCCACCTTTTCAGGCGCGCCACCTACTGTGCCCGGATTTACCACATAACAATAGGCAACCCGCCTTGTAGTCAATCTCTCATATTTTAATTGGTAAGACTTAATTTTACCAATTGACTGTTGCTACAGTCTGCCACTGTACTTTACAATACATTTGCTTGTTATGTTTCTAAAAATGCCAATCTTATTTTCACGAATCAAGAAGTAACTAAAATGATCCATTAATACATTTCCGTCCCTCCATTTTCTAACCGATTAACGGTCGCGGGGGAGCCAGAGCCAGGTAGAACCCGGACAGGACGCCAGCCCATCTAGGGGCACACACAGACACTCACACCAGTGCCAGTTTCCCAGAAGCCAATCAACCTTCCAGTAATTTTTGGACCGTGGGTGGAAACCAGAGCACCGGAGGAAACATACAAAAGTCACACAGAAATCACCCCATTTTCTGAACTGAACCCCGGGCCCCAGCACTGCAGCCGGAACACTAACCACTGCGCTACAGTTCCGCCGCTAAAACCGGATTAATTCGCTTGTCAGAATCCCAAGTGTCATTTCCTCGATGCCTAAGCAGCTTCTGATGTGCGTTTAATGGGTCAGTGTTGCGCTATGGGACATTGACCTGAAACTCTGCCCATCCTGACAGTGTACTGGGGACACAAACCACAGCGACCACCTGACAGTATAGACCCAGGGCTCTCGGGCCTCCCAGGGCAGAAACAGAAATTAAGCAGTCGCTCTCAAAGTCCTACTAAAAACCGCTTCAGACTTCCAGGCGCCCACTCTTCAAATTCTCCACTGAGGCCCTGTCTGAGCTAACAGCACACACACCCGTCGGAATCAATAGCTCCATTCAAAATAAACCGAAGACTCTGTGCTAACTGCAATTCAAAACTCGTGTTTGTGTTAACAAGGACAGGTGTAGATCTCAAATACGTTTCACAATACCCGGGGTTTACAGCAGGTTCTCCACCCAAGACAGCCTATTTTGTAGTTAGTTTTAGTTTCTTAAATCCACGGTCTAAAAAAATATGACAGGATTACAGATTAAGATTAGCGTTTGTAACATCCTCTACCAGCAGGTTCGTTAGCACAAGAGCTCCCAGATGGGATCCTGTGTGTTTGTCTGTCTATTTTATAGGAATGTTACACTCGCTAGGTTTTAAAACAAACCCCAGGTCCAGAATCAACCCATCTTCCCTTTATAAACGGTGCCGATATTGAAAAAACAAAACAAAACATTGGTTTGAATTTATTTCTCTGCTGAGAAGGCTTCACAGCCGAAACTTTGTGTCTCTTTCCCGCATTTTCAGCATGGAATAAACTTTAACCTGTTCCTTTGCGTCTTACATATGGTGACGCAGCTACCTACTCGTTTATTAATGATGGTCTCCTGTTAATAAGAAAGAAACTGCATCATTAATCCAGTTACTACTGGTTTAAATGTAACTGGTTGGTTAGTTTAAATTGGTTTAGATGTAGAAATTAGTTAATGTGTAAATAAATGCATTGCTGTGTATAGAATTACATATCGAAAGGTATATTACAAAATCCATGTCTAAACCGACATACACGTATCTCAATACTTAGTTATCAACGCATTTATTTCTTAATTGCTCATTTGTGTATTTTTATCTTCCCGGGCCTATATAGTCAGGTATACAATGTAAGCTCCTGTTACTGTTCATAAGGCTCTGAACAGTCTGGCTTCATCACACTTCTCTTAATTCCTTCATGTTTCTGTCACTGCTCCATTGTTATGGAATGCCCTTCCTCCGACTCTTCGAGAGGCAAATTCATTGACTCTTTCTCAAATCTAAACTTAAAACTCACCTTTTTACTAGGACCTAAATCTGATTGGTTTACAGTTTATCCAAAAATGTATGTTCCTGCTTCATTTTATTTACTTCTTATTGTATTGTTTTCTCTTTTTATCTCTATCATTATGTACAGCGTCCTTGGGTTTGGAAAGTCGCTTAATAAATAAAAGTTCTTATTAATCCCCTCCGCATCGAGAAGAGATGACGTTCGACGGGTCAAGTGACGTGTGAAAGTGACAAAGGACACGTCACAGTGGGTCTCCTAGCAACCCCAGTGGCCAGTGTACACAGTCTGAGTGTCCTGTAGGAAAAGTACAGAAAGTTCTGCCGCATCTAGAGATGCCACGATCTCGAGACCCCTTTCCGTACCCAAAATATGAAAACGACGACACCTTTATCGGTAAACCGAAGAACTGTCAGGTAAAACACAACGTGCAAACGTTTTTCGCTTTTTAATAATAAAAACCATATGTTCTCTGCACAACAATGAAATGCGTTGTATTAAGATAGGGTACATGTTGACAAAATAACTAAACATAATCGGTTTTTAATTTAATTGTCATAACAAATGTCTACAAAAACAAGTATATTTAATAGAAAAGCTTATTTCCAAAAAAAAATCATAGAAGGATCTGAAATTTGAACTTGTTTTACCAAAGGACTAATCTATACAGTGGGAGATAAAGTATTGACAGGCTCTCTCTACCTTGTTCCTTCAGAAGGTGCCCTACTCGAAACCCACTCACCTGGCACAGAACGAAGACCCCTGGAATCGTCTGAACGCCAGAGCTACACTGTCCAGCGCCAGAAGAGAGGTCCTGTATTTCGATCCAGAGGTAAGAATCACACACGTGCAGTCTGAATGAAAATATAGTCACATGAATGCATTTTGCATCATAGGATTTCATCCCGGATTAGTGTACCCTTCTGTGTGGAGTCTGCATGTTCATGTCTATGGCGGTTTCCTCCAGGTGCTACAGTTTTTAAAGACGTGTGGGGCTAGACTAACTCTTGGGTCTGTATAGAGCAGGAACACTTGTTTGAGCTACTGATGAACTAAACAAGTGAGACTACTTGAGGTGAACACTGGTCCTCAAGGGCTGGGAGATATTGTTCTGTTCCTGATGATCTCTGACTGACTGCTTTTTAAATTGATCATAAATTGCTCCCGGTCTTCATCCATTTATGATTTAAAGGCTGTAATATCTTCTGGATCCTTCGGTTAAGTGGTCTATAAATTGTGTGTATGGACAGTGCAATGCACTGATGTCCTGTCTAGGGTGAAAAACAAGACTTTCTGATCATGGATGGTTATCATGGTTACTAAAATGCTCAACCATGGGGCTGCACAAGCACAGCGATCAGCTTCTCTGAAAATGCATTTTCTGTCTTTGCCCCCTAGGTCCCGCAGGACAGGCTGGACTTCCAGCTGAAATCCTTGTACGACCACCACGAGGAGTTCCTGAAGGACAAGAACGAGACCCTGTACCAGAGAGAGACATTCACTGAAGACCACGGGTGAGATCACAGTGGCCAGGAGATCCAATCAGCCACCGACTGCGAGGTTTTAAGTGAGAAAAGTGGCACTTAACTAAAATCTATATTTTTTACATGCTTGTGTGCATCTCCTCTAGAGACTAATCATAAATTATAGCTAGGAGACAGGAAGAGGTGCAAGTGGGGCCAGCAGAGGGCGCTCACCCTCCAGTCTGTGTGAATCTTAATATCTCCAGTATAGTGATGGAGACCCGATACTGTAAAAAGGGTGTTGTCCTTTGGATGAGATGTAGCACAGACGTCCTGACTCTATGTGGTCATTAAACATCCCAGGGCATTTCTCAAAAAGTGTAGGGGTGTTATCCCGGTGTCCTGGCCAAATTTTCCATTGGCCTCCTAATAATTCCCATCTATGAATTGGCTTCAGCACTCTGTTCTCCTCCCCACTGATAGCTGGTGTGTGGGGAGGGTACTGGCACACTATAAATGCTGTCTCATCATTCAGGTGGGGCTGCATACTGGTGGTCGTGTAGGGGAGTCCCCATTACCTGTAAAGCTCTTTGAGTGGAGTGTCCCGAAAAGTGCTATATAATGTAAGCTATTATTATTATAATGTTGGTATAATAAAGTCAAAGACTAGTGCCAAAAGCCATAGTGGCAGCCCTGAAAAATGCTATAAGATAGCTTTCTGTGAGGCAGGGCAGATCAATCTGGCTTCTAATGTGCCGTTTTTATTCTAGCTGAATTCTTGTCCGCTTAATCAAATGTAGTGCATTCTGTATCCTGACCTTTTCATTTTCAGCTCTTCAGTGTTGGAAGGCTTCAAGCAATCTCTCACCATCTTACTAGAAACATGAGATCTTTGCTTTCAAGTTTTACAAGAGCTGAAACTGATTAAGGAAGGCTGACGGAGCAAATGATTAAACTGAGAGCCCATCGGGATGTTAAGCCAAACAGGGGTGTTAAACTGAGACAGGGATGTGCAATTCCATTCCCCAAAGGCAGGATCCCTGCAGCTTTTATGGGTCCTTATTCATTGGAAATGTATTATTTAGGGCAGTGGAAAGGCATGACTTTAATCAAAATAATTAATTAAATTCAATCCAATGAGAGGTGGAACAATAACCAAAACACTACGTGGCCCTTGAGGACTGGAGGTGCTCATCCTTCTTAGGTGTGGCAGCATTTCTGCTGTACCAGTTCTGTGAAGAACAAAGCTGAGGGAAAAAAGCAACATTCAGAGCACTAAACCTGCAAATTTAAGTCTTAGTACAACTACTCTTCAGAGATGCAAGTGAGTTGATGATTGATGTGGCAGACAGTCTTATTTGGCATGAACACTTTGCTCTTTCACAGTGAAGGAGTGCCTCCTATCCCACTCCCCCTCTCTTAGCTGAGGCTGAACCTGTGCCTGGTGTGAGCCTCTATTTGAGGATTTGAAAGATGGCCCTCGTTTCAGTATGAAGCCCCTCTGTTTTTTTAAGAATGATACACAAGTTTCCTTGTCCTCCTGGGTGAAGAAAAACTCATTGAAGAGAAATTAGTTCAGAAGCAGGACAGAACGATGGTAGAGTGATTAGCATTGCTGCCTAGCAATTCAATTCCTAGCTCAATTCCTGAACTGACATGTTGTCTGTGTGGAGTTTGTATGTTCTCTCTGTGTTCCTGTGGGTTTCCTCCGGGTGCTTTAGTTGCCTTCCACAGCCCCCAAAACGTACGGGTAAGTTAACGGGCTTCTGGACAAACTGGCCCTGGTGTGAGTGTGTTTGCGCCTTGTGTGTGTACCCTGTGATGGACTGGCGTCCTGTCCAGGATGTATCCTGCCTTCCTCCGCTTACCTGCCAGGACAGGCTTCAGCTCCCCCTGAATGGGACAAAATGGTTAGAAAACGGAAGGATAGATCAAGTCTCTTGTTTCCTAGTGACACAACAATTCATAATTATATCAAGGTTGATATCAGAGGTTCTGATGAAAACATTTGGACCTTTTCAGGAGGATTCTCAAGAACCGTGTGAAAGAAAAGCCTCCACAGCCTGAGCTCCAGAAACTGCCCATCAAATTTTGGGTCAGCCCCCAGAAAGCCTCCATCTACAGCATAGAGGGAACCATAGGTGAGCAGTGAGGCTCCAGGCCACAGTCTGGCAGTAACGTCATAGACCAACAACATTCCATTTTACAAACAGATTCATCTACAGATACAAATTACATCCAGGAACCAGAGAAACAACTCTGAACATTTTGCTAGTCATAAAATTGGCTCAGCACATTAAGGGAGAAGGCTCGTTCAGCTCACTTGCTTTGTTGTAAAAGGACAAGGCTCAGAGGCTGAATTCATAAAGCCTTTTTAAAGAGACAAGATTGCACTGTCATTATTATTCAACCAGATAAGGTTCCCCACCTACACTGCAGCTTTCAATTTGCACTTTTCCATTTATTAAGCCCAGAAGGGTGTCCATCTCTTTATCGCTCAGTGTGTGATATCCGATTCACATTGATGGACATTAGTTTACACTGGTGCATCTCTCTAGGATTGATGACTGCTGGGCTGGTCACATTTATCAACTCTTGATTTTCCCCTTGTTTTCATGCAGGTACTCTGTTAAATAAAGCCCTTTAAAGTAAGGTAACCATAGATTAAGTAGCTGAAAAACACTATATTCAGGTAATTCAAATGCAATAGACCGGCACTTTTCTGAGGTATGCACATCTACTGTATCTGCCCAACCACAAATATTTCCCACAATTTACTATGTTTACCATGCCACTTAACTCTGAAGTGGTCCACAAGGATGAAAGGAGATTATTCTGCCTCCATTGTGCTATTATTGCATTTGCAAGGAATGTTTCCATTTATACCAACAGCAGGAAACATCAACCTATTCAGAGAGCAAAGAGGCCTTTCTCTGTACTTTGAGAACGCCTTGAAAGCAGGCACATTAGTTTAAATTTACATTACACTTTGACCCATGTTGCTTGTGTGGTTGCACCCTTAACGCCCTTCATGGTTCTTTGACATGTATTCAAAAGACAACAATGACAGCGTGCTGCTGCGAATAAGTGTCACCCCAGGGGTGAGATGTTCACCCAACTCTCCCTTTGTCTTCCCAGAGAGCCATCACAATGCATCCACAAACCGAGGCTACTCCAGGAAACAGGATGGAGGATTCTACTCTACCTAATGCTTCTGAACAGTTCTTTACCTTGCAATAAACCCTCTTCACCTGCTTCTGCAGATGAGCAACTTCTCACTGTTAACGCTCTCTGAACATGGCAGACCACACAGACGCAGGTCTTTCACAAGCCGCACTCTCTACCAGCAGAGTGCATAGTCCTGGTGGGGGGTGCAGCAGAGAAACCTTTCAAGCCAGTTTGTTCGGAAAAGCTTATAGGCTGCAGCAGCTGGTCAGTGGTGTATAAAATTGTTTAAAATCATTAGTGTCTCATCTGTCTGCTTATTTTTTTTTACCCCAGAGTAAGAAAACACACCTAATACAGGAAACACTTTTTTTTAGGAAGATCCCAAATACTCGAGTATTAAGTCTATTTCCAAAACCCAGCACAGCAACCTTCATCAATATTTCAAAAGCAGATCTGTGCTTATGTACAGTTATTTTAATGGGAAATGTTCTGAGCCCCAGTCCCATTAGAGAAGTAAGACTTATCACTACACAATCCATGAAATCCAGACCCATGCATAGGAAATCCTTAATGTTACCAATATACTTGGTTTACAATTTAATACGCTTTTGGGCTTTCAGGACTTAATATCAACAGGGCACTGAGACTGGCAGAACAGGCTCATCAGCTGTTGCTCTCCCTTCGTGTTCCATCAATCAGAGCCTCAACCAGAAACAGAACTTAAGAAACAAAAGAAACCCCCACTACAAAAAATGAGACTACAACCCATTGGTGCTCAAGCGGCTCAGTTTATTAAAAAGTTCTGGATACATTTAAGGCTTTATATCGTTTAGAAACTGATATTGTACACAATATTTAGAAGCCCATTGTAAACAGTCTTTTTACATTTTATAAAAATGTGTACCTGAATTTTGGTTTCGTCTTTTAATGAAGAAACTTTCCGATATGTTAAAGCAAAAAAAAAAAACACGAATAAGAATAAATCACACAAACGCCGCTCAACACGCGTCACCGTTTTAAAGCGTCAGAGGCGTACACTTCTAAATGTATTTAAAAACCAATGTAGGGGCACAAAATACTTTCCGAAACTGCACGAATCACGTGATGGGGTTTTATTAACGTTCACAAGAACCGAGAAGAACGAAAAGATCCTGCTATCACGTTTTCGGCGACAGACGTAACGAATTGGATTTATGTTCTGTACCTTGAACACCCAATTTCATAGCACGCTGAACATTTTCTCGTACAAACAGGCACGTAGACGAAGACGGGTTTCGCATTGTTAATATTGCCGCCTCTCGAGCAGTCTCCGTACGAAGAGGACGTGCTTCCAAGCAAGTTGTGCAGTACAAAGCGGTTATGGTCAGATCAGAATCGCCTCTATACTCACAGGCCGAGGAAAAGCCCGAGGGGTAAACCCCCCGAGACATCCCCAGCTCTAGTATATCTGATCAATTCATCATTTCTGAACCACAAGTAGTGGTGAAGGCCCTGCAAGCAACGATCATGCCTCATGCACATCGCCGGAGGAACCGGCTCGCATGTCGGGTATTATCATCTCAAGTCGGAGCAGGACCGGAACCCCGACTCGATCAAATAAGATCACGGTGTAGTTTTTATATTTTTTTCCCCAATTCAAACAGTCGCACTCACAACCATCAAACATTCACACACACACTTTGAAACGCTCACCCACTCACCGACTCACCCGCGCAACCAGATCCACAACACACTCACCCTCTCTCTTCCAACCCAATGATGAATCCACGCCCCACACGCCGAGTTTTAAACTGTACTGCGGTGCATCACGGTACTGCATCCGCTTCAAACTACTGAAGACAATACCGAGGAGCGCCCTCTAGTGACTGGAATAGGTGTAGCAAATTGCAGATGCTTCTTTTTAAAAAACAAGACTCTTTAACTTCAAAGCTTTTTCGCGCTTCATCTATTTTTAAGCAAAACGATTTCCAATACAATAATATCGATTTAAGCCTCAGAATTAGTTCCTGAGGTTCCCTGTTGCGAGTGTGCGTTATGGCTGTATCCAGATACCCATTTCCTAACGCACTTCGTTATAATTCCTCCCGGTAGTGTCTTTATTTCATTGATGGCCCTCAAGTATTTAACTTTGTGCCATACTAGTTTTGAATACATGAATGAAATCCTCCCTTTTCTCTTACGTCTCCAGATATTCCTTGTTTTTAAACCACAGCAACAGCTGTTATTTTTCTTACAACGATTTTGCTACCTGCCTGTGTGAGTTGCGAACAGGCCTTGCCATATAAATAATGACGAAGAAATATGCGATACAACAACTCTCTTCATAGCATGTAATTACCTGTGAAAAAGTAAACAAACGGGTTAGCATTGCTGTCTTGTAGCACTGGGGCTCTGTTTTCAATTCCAGTCTGTGTGGAATTTGTATGTTCTCACTGCTTTCACAGGGGTTTCCTCTGATAACTTGTTGCCTCTCGCAATCCAAAGACAAACTACTAGGTTAATTGGTTCTGAGAAAACAGGCTCTAGTTTTAAGAGTGTACAAAATAGATTTTTGCAGACAGATTTTGCCTTTCAAGGCAGTGTGGTGGCTCTGTGGCTAAGGATCTGCGCCTGTGGCTGGAAGGCTACCGGTTCATATCCTGTGGCCGGCAGAGGAATCTTTCTCCGTTGGGCTCCTGAGCAAGACCCTTAACCCCAACTGCTCCAGGGGTGCCATATAAATGGTTGACCCTGTGCTCTGACCATAAGCTTCTCTCTCCCTGTCTGTGGGACTCATGGAGAGCAAGTTGGGGTATATGAAGACAAATTCCTAATACAAGAAATTGTATATCTTGTGATCTAATGATCTAATGTGTCTGTGTGTGCCTTGTAACAGGCTGGCATGCTGTCCATAGTGTTTCACCCATTACTTGCCAGCACAGGCCTCAGCTCCACACGCCCTTCAAGTGGATGAACAAAGAAAACGGATGGCAGGGAACTGTCATTTTTTCCACCCAGAGGTGGGTGAATGGAACAAATGATCAAATCCTGCGCTGGAGTTAAAAAGGATTCTTAAACCAGAGCTGGATAATTCATAGAGAAATGGCTACACACATACTAGCAGCCATAGAACTGGAATATATTTATTACATAAATAAGCCACAAGAGGAAAAAAAGCAGGCTCATTTTAATAATCTGTCAAAGCTCTCAACTGTTAACATTGATCTTGAGTTCTATATCATTGGCAAATTTTACACATTCCATTAGATTTGCTATTCTGTGAACAATGGGGGGTTGGGGGGCTTTTTGAAGAGATTTTTCAAACCCATCTCCTTTGATGTTTTGTCTCGGTTTCATTGTTAAAGTGATGCGTGAAAGAGACCCTGCTGATTTCTGCCAGCTGTACTGTAGCCACACTGCATCGGATACAAAGAGGGAGCAGAGAGGCTTCCAGAGTAGCAGTCACACCCAAGCAATGGAATACAGCCAATTTTAACTGGTCAAGCTGATCAGAATGGATTTCCTGTTGAAAACTAATCACATCCTGGGAGTCAGCAGAGAGGTCTATTATTTGCGAGAAAACCTAGCTAAAACCAATTAGTTAACAGCACAGAATGAGCAGTTTTCTCTTTTGTTTTGTAGGCCAATGGCTATAGCATTACTGTAGAAGATATTGGATGATCAAATCTCATCTGTAGCAACAGTTACATTGACACAGCAGCTCAGAAAACACATTGATAATTGCAGGCAAGTAATGTTAATTTGGGGATGCTATGAATTTCTAAAGGATTAGAAATCCACTTATTTAGAAACGTAGAAATGACAAATCCAGGCTTACAAAACCGAGACATTGGTGTGCCCAGCAAATGAAGGCAATTTAAAAGAATTTGGATACTCTTTTTGCATTCGAATAAAGGTTGTTTTTCATGGATTTACTCATGGTAGGCACAAGGTGAGCGTTTTATTTGCTTGGAGGGGTTTGAAATCCAGTCCCAAAGCCTGGCATTTTGAAGTTCAAATACTAGTCAATGCTAATATCTGCAGATTCATTTCACAAACCCTTCTCTTATTGTAGTGTAACTAACCTGTTGACATCTCACAAGAGGTGGGTCTCACAGACACCAATAAGTTATAAACATACAAATAATTCATACCAAAGGTACAATTTTAACGCTAGCAGTTAAACTGTAAAAACTACAAACATGGCTTTTGATGGAGTGCGATATTAATGTGTCAACTGTTGCATAGAGGCAAGTGAAAATAAAGGAAATATGCAGTCAAAAGCAATAAGTGAGCCCCACCAAGGCACAACTTTGCCCAGAGTACAAAATGAGAAAAAGACCTTGTTCTTCTATAAAGTCCATAAGAACACAGTGGCAACACTGCCATCCTAGCTGGGTGTGTCAGACTCCTGAGGTCAGTAAGGGTCTCCAGTGTTGCAACTGAAGGATGAAAACCACTAGAGATTTTAAATGATTTTTGGATTTTGTCCCAGAGGAAAACAAAAAGATCAAGACAACTCCCGTTCAGGAATACTGCAAGCGTGGAAAAAAAGAGCCCAGAACACAGCTTTAATGATGGTTTCTCTCAAGTTTAATAAAATGGAAAACACCTGCCCCTTCCCTTTTAGTACACAGACATTTACAAGCTAGAAGTCCTACGATGTCCAGCGACAATGTCTAAGCCCTGTGGGAATAAGTGTGAAGGTGTAGCATACAGACTTTTGATCTGAATTACTGTTGTACTTTTACACACACAGTATTGGCTTCAGCCTACCCTGGCTATTGTCTTCAGGTTCTTCGGTTTTTGTTTGATGTTCCTTGGAAAATATTTGCAGTGCAAAGCAAAAATGTAAAGCTGTGTGCTACCACAACCTTTAATTAACCTGGCAGATCTCTATTGTAATTTCTTGCTGCTTACCGACTTGGACAGGGTGAAGGTAGTCTGGCCTGCACAACGAAGGCTCACGATTTTCACTGGACTCCCTCTCCACTTTAACACAGGATAATGAGTGATGGAATTTGAGTGCACACATCCTGCTGCAAGACCGAAGAGCAGAGCATAGCTGCTTCAAAATCAAATGTAATAAAGACAACACTGTCTCTCATTTCAATTGCCTTGACAAAGAAACACAGGTGGTTTAATTAAAAAAAACTGTAATTAAATGTCAGAAGAGAGGACAAATGAAGAACCTGGAATACAGGACACAGAAAAATGCAAAGCCTTTTATAGATAGTTTTTCCAGGATCTAACTAATGAACACCTGGGACACTTCTTGTAAATGCAAACGATTCAGTTTAAAGGGACTAACTTCCCAAATCTTGCTCTAATTTGTCATTTACTAAACCAATCATCAAATGAAACTTTGGCCTATTTGCTCACTTAACATGATTAAATCCTTGCTGGGTCTGTCCTCGAGACTCATCACTACATGAAGCCAACAGGAACAGAAGGTTTTTGCAGTAGTAGCTTTGGGCTCCTACACCACATCATTCACTTTTTTTGTGCCTTGATTTGTTTAGTAAGGTTGTGTAGTGCACTAACAAAGTGAATGCAATTATCTCGCGAAAGATCACCATTTTCCACTCCCGAAAAAAGAATCTTAACAATACCAGTTAAATATATATACACAGTAACAGGGAAGGGTGCAGGTGAACCATCACTTCTGTCTAGTGTCTTGAGCGTTGACTGGCAAAAAACACATTTTCAAAATCCACACAAGTGTTAATTCTTCAGGTCCTGTATTTCCAAAAATCTCTTCTCCACAAATCATATAGACAGCTGTATTTGAAAAGATCAAGCATAAATGCAGTTCATGCAAAATAACTGGAAGTTTACATTTTTACAGCTTGAAAAATCTGGAATAAGAATTACTGGGGCCAGGTACTCAACCTGATCAGAGCTACATACAGTACTTCATCAACGCATGAAATCTCCCTGGAATCTGAATGCTCCATGTAACAAACAAAACATAAAATCTAAAATGAGCAAGAAAGGCAATAAGTAACAAACCTTTTAACATCTGAAGAAACACTGTGCAAACCATCACCCTACCTCTGGGTTTTGAATATTAAAATCTTTTAGTGAAAACGGTTTTCTATTCATCATACTACTACTTGCAAGGATCAGAGCGGGATTTCATAAACAAATACATCTTGCACTTCTTTATCCATCTCTGCCCCAGCATTTTAAAATGTACATTCCATTTCCACTGCATTGAGATCGGTATCGCACACAGATTCCGCACAAGAAAGCCCAGCCGACACAGAGGAAAGTGGCTTCTACGTGACTACTGTACCATTAAATTTTGCTTCTTTAGTCTCCAGGCAAAATGAGCTTCCCCCTATCCAACACAGACCCACAGATGCAAATTTACTAAAAAATCCCGGAGGATTCGTAGCTTTCATTTGGCCCGTGGCCGGAAAAAAAAAGAAAGTTCTTTCTTCTAACAATGCTTTCTTCTCTTGCAGCCCCAATGTATGCTAAACAGGCTCTCCTATTGTGCCCCCCCCGGATGAAGAATCGAAAAAGACAATGAAGAAAGGAACACGAGAAATAAACGCACACCCAAGTTTCCCTTCTGTTCTGGAAATGCCGGGGTGGCTGGTGGATGCTGAAAGGATCGGCACCAGGTGACGGAGCCCCATCTGGGACTCCCGATGAACCGAACGCCACACCCGCCCTGCAGGAGGAGGGTGGGTGGGGGGGTCCAGGAGGTCTGAGCACACTGATTGTCCCGTGTCCATGAGCGCAGGCCGAGCCGTGTCACTTTATAAACAAGACGTAGAAGGCCATGGCCACACAGGAGAGCGCCACCGCGATGTGCAGACGCGTCCCGATCACTGCCGCTGGAGGAGGAGAGAAGAAGGCACTGTGAGCTGGCAGTCGGGCGGGGGGTGCAAACTACGAAGACAACGAAGTGTGAAACTGGGTCACAAAGTTACCCTGGGCGGTGGTGTAAAGTAATGGTGCAGGAACTTTAATAATGCAGGGCTATATCAAAATCTATTACATTGTTGGAATGTTGAGTAGTTTTGACTTGCATTCTTATAACTCAACAAAGACTAAGACAGGCTCTGTCAGGTAACAAGTGACCCGACTGTTGTGAAATGTGATCTAACAGAATAAAGTACGTGTTAAACCCCAACAAGAGAACTTGGATCCGGCCGAGGCAGAAAGCTGTAATCTGAAATGGCTGACACTTATTTCTTGGTGTGAGAGCTGTGAGAGGTGTTATGCATCTCAAAACACAATAACAACACACAAAGCAGATTGCTCACAGGCAGTAGTATAAAACATTCATGTCATTTTTTTTTCTTTTTACGAGGCATTCCTAAACATTCTTCCCTGCTATTATTCTGATCCACTCCAGTATCATAGAGCTTTATAACTCATCCTCTTCTGGGGGATACAGGGGAGCACTCTGTAAGTTATCCAGCTCTAACCCAACATGCTCCTTATGTCTCATACCCTAGCTGGCTCCTCAGCAGGGTTCGGAAGACTGTTTGCTGCCTCCATCAGATCATAGGACATATACTTCACACTTTCATCAAGTCCTTTTCTTCAGCATTCACCCCAATAACACCAATCTAACCCTTTTAGCATTTCTGGGGTTACTGCACTTTTGTGATCACTGTGATCATGGACGTGTAACTGTGCACAGTTTTTAAGCAGATTTCTGTCCTCCAGCCTCTAAGCAACATTAAAACAATTAACCTAGAGGCATTTGGCTAGTCAAAATGCATCAGTACAGCACGTTGTCTGTGACCTTTCTTTCTGTGCACCCCCCCAGTACAACACTGGAGTGCGGTCGAAACTCTGCTGTGACCCACCTTTGTAGAAGACGCCCCAGATGCCTCTCTTCTCCGACAGCAGCCAGTTCTTTAGCCTGGGCACTTTCTTGAAGTACGCACATGTGCAGACAAACAGCAGGCCGAAAACCAGGATGCCATCGAATGAGTACACTGCCCAGACAGAGACAAGACAAACACACTCAGACTGGCGTTGCATTCCAGGAAAGACTGGTCTGCATGTCACCATGATACACCAC
Source organism: Lepisosteus oculatus (assembly GCF_040954835.1). NCBI lineage: Eukaryota > Metazoa > Chordata > Actinopteri > Semionotiformes > Lepisosteidae > Lepisosteus > Lepisosteus oculatus. The sequence goes on from NC_090700.1 coordinate 30,616,858, forward strand.
AACCATCTCACTGACTGTTTAAATTCATTGGAGACAAAGCCTTTGCAAGCTTGTAACACTCTTTTCATTGATCCAACAGTGTTGTACTTCATTCACTGAATGAGCTCTATATTTGACATAACAAAACCTACAGCGTAAAACTCAGACAGGTCAGATTCCACGTAGAGGTTTGTCTGTTGAAATGTGATGAAAAACGGAGGCACTCACTCGATCCAGAGTTTTTCAGAGCAGTTTCCTAGTGAAAATATTAGAATTTCAGGCGATGAGACAGACGCAGCGGGTCGACATCTTAAAGGTTTTAAGAGTTGGGATTGTTTTTATGCAAGATCCGGGGGAGGATCCTGCTTTTCTCGTATGTGACAATTCAATTTAGACGTGAGCCCTAATTCTTATAAGATATAGAAAGCGGCCTAGACAGGACAAATAGGACAATTTAACCTATTAAAGGCAATAGATTGTGTACGCAGAATTTACACTACATAACTTAAACTGCATATAATTTAGTATCAATAACTAAACACACATTTTATACACCTGTACTTTGTATACACAGGGATATACTTTGTATATACACCAATATACTTTGTGTGCAACTACCATTAATACACGTTTTATGATCCTCACCTAAAAACAGCGTGTATCGCGTAAGAACTAAGGAATCTTGCTCGGGGAAATTAAAGGATATTGCTAACCTAAAACATGGACACAAGCTAGCAACAAACGAGACTCTGCATCGTTTTAAAACCCGGAGACTGGATGGATATTGTTCTGAGAAGCATTTGAAAGACAAGAAAAAGTATTTCTGAACTCCGAACACATCGACAAGGCCTGGCGCTTCTGTCACAGGAGCCACGTCCTCAAAATATCCTAAATTACTTCCTGCTTCACAAAAACTGCAAAGCAGCACGTAAACACAAATTATGTGACTTTGCCTAGCCTTTGACGCGAAAGGGCCGAACCTACCGTTCGTCATGGTGGTCGTGTATTACCGAGACTTCAGATACAATATTCCCGAAGCTGTTCAATTCCCAGCTCTTTCCTATCTCTTCATTTTCCGCCCGCAGTCTCGACCAGTAAACACACAGAGTCAGGAAGGAGCAGCCGAAAGCCGAACTAAATCACCACGCCAGGGAGGAGAAATGTAGGACAGAGAAATTGATTGAGTTCGGATGACGTAATCGTCAAGCCGGCAGTAAAGGACTGATGTTAATTTGCCTCTGTGTGTGTGCTGTTAATATTTACTATTACATGTTGTTTGCGTTGTTTTGCATCAATAAATTGTGTTTATTTTTGTTGTAATTAATAGCTGTATTTTATTGATTGTTGAATCCCTGTAAGAGCAAGAATAAGAACAGAAGCACGGTCACACTTTTAATTTTAATTTAAAGAGTATCACTCATATGCAACCTCAGAGCACTCTGTCACAGTTAACGCCCTAGACAAGTAGCAGATGCACCCTGAATGCATTTGTGAGACAAAACATGATGGAAAAAATCTTCATCTGCAACTGCCAGTGTGATGTCACGTGCATGATCTGAGCAAGTTTTAAAATTCAGCATTCAGACACAGAACACAGAAGTTCTGCAACCCAGTCATGACTTTCTAAGAAGAAAGTTGCACAGAGTAAAGTCTAGACTCTTTGACTGCTGGATCACAATGAACATCACAAAATGAAACACCTGAATATCCCAGGCACTTCCTCAGATCAGATAATAACCAATTCAAGTCCCAAATTAATAATCCGCAAAGCATGAATCTTGCATTGTTTTGAAGTGTGATCTAACAGAATAAAGTACACCAAACAAGAAAAGAATGATCTAGGAATTGTGGGCTGTGCTCTTTAAGTCAGGGGAATAAGCAGTCCTGCAATGAGTGGTGTAGACTGTCCAGGAGTCCTAGTTATAAAACCCATCTCTCGGAAACCTGGATCTCTGTAAGAACAATCCTAGATAGTACAAGGCTGGAAGGCAGTTGAAGAAAACAAGGTTGCTGCTGGTAGAAGTAGTTGATGACCTGTAGGTGGCGATCTTTTCGCTAGACCTGAATTGTGGGGCTAACCAATATGAGGCCCTTTCCAATCTGCTCCCCTTCAGTATTTTAATGTAATTAGACCTCAGGTGTTAATATTGTAACACATACGGCCACCATTGAGCGTGTAAGAGCCGGCCAGAGCAGTGATGTCACCGCCCTCCCCTGTGATAGCAGGGCCCACAGCCCCTGGGCTGACGGGAGATCTTCCTTTAGCTCAAGCGGCTGGGTCCCTGTTGAGCTACGCTGGCGGTCGTGGGTTCGAGTCCCCGACGGTGGGGGGCCGACTTAAGCGGCAACGGCAAGGGTGCCCGTCTGAACCCCGGAGTAATAGTACAATATTATTCTATTATGTGTTCAATAAATAAGAATTGGTTATCGCAAAATTTTGAAAAGGAGTGGACTGGAGGGACAGCAGACTGAGAACCCCTGTTGGAGGCAGTATCGTTTTTCACATGTACTCCTGAACCATCCAACTTTCTCTTGCGGCAGGCCTAAGAGATCACTACAGCTCTTTTTCAAGAGCAGGGTTGTTAACCACAGTGCCAAAGAAGTGCAACAAATCAGAGCCAAGCAGAGCAGAACCGCAGAGGCCACTATCTCAAATTGGGGCTATGTTAAAACCCTTTACTGGGAAAAAAAAAAGTTTATAAAATAATTTATTTAAATTCTGCACTCCACTGCTCTCCTCTCCAAAGCCTTCCTTGTTAATTTCGATAGGCTTCCTGACAAAATAAACCTGATATCCCAGGCGAGTTTCATGCAAGCCTTCCTAGGGAAGTGTATAAATAATAAGCCATTTTGTTGTCCTTTGGTGCTAATTAGAAAGTTTGATAGGGTTGTTTTGTGCTCAGCTCAGCAGGACTGTACATGTTTCTCACCAGTCAGCAGCCTGAAACAATTAGTAATTAGCCATAGTTATAACACCTTTGGGCACTAATGAGCAGAAAGGGGAATTCAGAAGTTGACTGTTTAAAGTGACCAACCAGTTGAAGGCCACAGTGGCTTGTCTGAATCGATAAGTGAGATGGAGTAAGAGCAACAATAACACCAGCAACAACAGCAGTGGGGTCAGGTTACATTTAATCTTCAAAAGGTCCCATATGAGGCAAAGCAGATTGACCAAAACAGAGCTGTGCAGACGTCCTGACACGTGTTAGTTTGTAATGGGTAAAAATGATAGAAGACGATCAAAAAAAGGATGATCTAAGCCATTAGCCAGCATCTGACTTTAACCCAGAGCGCCTCAAACTCAATTTCTAGAACTTTCGGGTACTTATTTCAGCAGAGCTCTCATCATTTAGTCGGTCTGACTATTTAATTAGCTGCATATTCGTAAGATTTCTAGCCAGGCACCAAGGTGTTTTATAAGCACCTATAAGTAATGAATTAAAGTTGAGTTTAAACAATCAACTGCCAAATTAAGAAATTAGTCATGTTTATTGCTTAATTGAGTGTTCAGTTGAAGAGTTAATGAATGGTATTGTTTCCTTATCCTGGTCACGACCCTTTTCAGAACATCTCTCTGACCTCTCAGCGTTGCCTTTAGCACACATAGAATTGTCCACACCCGCAGGAGGCTCCACAGCCTCTTTACCTTTCCCTTCAGCAGGGAATGAACATTCAGCTGTTCCACAGAACCGAGATATTTGCTAAAACCATTGGATATGTGCTTGCGCCGAAAGAGGCCAAAGTGTTTGGGCAATATACGAAATGGAAAAGCTAAAAAAGAGATAAATGTTCCGATGTGGCGGAGTCTTGGTACTGGACAGACCCTGGTGTGACTCTGGTGGGGGCAACGGGGTGCCCCTCCCTGCCAGGAGCGCCACCGCTGGCCAGGTGTCATATATAAGGCAGTGCAGACACTGACAGAGGAGCAGCTGGCGCAGAGCAGTGTGTGAGCGGTAAGTCTGTGCCGGGCAATGGGAGACGGCTGCATGATATATTCCTGTAGTGTCACCTGCAGGGGTAAATGACTAGTTGGAAAAGGGCAGATAGCTAAATAGATCAATTAATTCAAATACCTGTTTTTTTTACTGTTGTAGAACACATCTTCCATCATCATTATAATGAGTCTTCTTTGCCTTAACTTTGAACGTTGTATGACAGAGCAGGGTATTTATCTTGGTTGTGAAATCAGCTTGAGCTAGTGCATGTGAAAACGTTTTTTGACAAACAGAAATGTCTCACCTTTCCCTTTGTTGTCGGATGAAAGCATTTTTTTTTTGCATTTACAGTGGGGAACGCAGCATTGTTCACCTGCCTTGAAGATGTACAGCGCATGGCACATTATTTGTAGTATTTGGTACCAGTAGCTTTTGGAAGTGACACAGTTTAAGGGTTTGTGAAACTAAGCTTATTTGAGTGCCTATGGGGTATCGCGCATTTCGACATAGTTCTAGAATTAAAGAGGATAAGTAACTTCTTTTGCTTTGCTGTCAGAACAGAGCTTGTCCATTGGCTTTGCTGCATTTTAAAATACATTTGTTTAATTTGTTTAGATCTGTGATCTCCCTACTGTGTATAGTTTTATAATATCTTGACTGTCATTGGGTGCAGGAGGTAATGTCTGCAATAAAGCTGACACTGCGGTGTTTTACAGGTGTTAGGTAGAACAGAATGAATTGTCTCTTCACTTGTTCTCTGCCTTGCAGGGCTGAACAGTGAGACCACAAGAGGGAAGCACACCACCGTTAGTGAGGACTGAGATTATTGGCGAGCTCCAACCTAAAAGTTAGGCAGGCTTAAAATAGCCTTTAATAACTTTAAGGTACCCCAATTTACTACTGTGCCTTGTTTCCCAGATGGAGAATGTCACATTCACCCCCGGGCTGCTCCAGACTCTGCAGGTATCGAACAGCACGCCCGGCCCCAGCTTGACCAGATCCTATGTGGTCGTGAGTCAGGTGGTGAGGGCCACTTGGTACGTTGTCATTTTCGTGCTGGGGGTGGCCAGCAACCTGCTGCTCCTGCTGGCTCTGCTGCACAGCCTGCGCGAGGGAGGCGCCAGCCCCCTGCACAGCATGACCAGCTTGCTCATCCTCAACAGCGTCCTGGCCGACACCATCTTTGTGCTCTACAACGTGCCTCTCAGCTTTGCCCAGAGCATTTGGTGGGACCCGCGGTTCATTACGGCCGCCTGCATCTCCAGCCAACCCGTCACCAGCCTGGTGATCTTTGTCAGCTTCTACAGCATGGTGGCCAACTGCGTGTTCCGCTTCTTGGGCGTGGCGCACCCCACGAGCTCCCGGGGGCTCCGCAGGTGGCACATGGGCCTCAGTTTAGGGGTCGTCTGGCTGGCCAGCATCCTGACCTCCCTGCCTGTGTGCTTCTATATCCGCGTGGCGGATGTGAACGGGACGATAAGCTGCGTGCAGGTCATGACCAAGGCTCAGGCCATTCTCTACACCATTCTCCTGGGAGCTGTGGCTTTCTGCCCCGCTGTCCTGCTCATGGTGGCCCTGTACAGCAAGATGATCCACATCCTCTGGAGCCGGAAGGGCGGGGGTGGAAACGTGCGGCAGAACAAGAGGGCCACGGTGATGATCCTCACCGCGCTGCTGGCCTTCATCGTCATGTGGATCCCCTTCTGGGTGCTCATTTTCGTGGTGGCGGCGGCCCAAGAGCTGCAGAGCTCCCCCACCCTGATCTTCGCCTTGGGGGTGCTCGCGCTGCTGGCTTCCTCCAACTGCTTCGTTAACCCCCTCATCTACCTCATCCTGTCTCCGCACTACAGGAGGAGGCTGGCGCGCATGTTCGGCTGCGGGCGGCTCGCAGACAGGCTGGGCGCCACCACGCAGCTGGAGACAAACCCCGACACCGGGGCTACCACCTGACAGCTGCCCACGTGCCTCCCACTGTCGCGCCCCTCGTTCTCACTTCTGTGTCTTGCACCTTTGTCTCACTGCTGGATTACTTACAGTAAATACGTAACACACTTTCACAAAACCTCTCAGTTTGAGCTTAATTCTCACGTTCGGCAGCTGTTTTTAGCCATTCATGAAACAGGCCTGGGTGGCACGGTGGCACAGTGGTCAGTGCTGCTGCTTTGTAGTCCTGGGGTGACATCCATGTGGCGTTTATGTTCTCCTTGTGTTTGGGTGGTTTTCCTCCCGCAGACCAAAGGCATACTGGTTGGCTAGTTGGCATTTGGGAAAACTGACCCTGGTGCGAGTGTGTGTTTTTTTGTGTGATTGTGTCTGTGTGTGCCCTGTGATGGACTGGCATCCCATCCAGGGTGTAGCCAGCCTTGTGCCAGTTGCTTGCCGACAGACTCTGGCTCCCCCGTGACCCTGGATTGGATGAAGTGGTTACAAAATGGATGATACGGGCCTCAGATATGGACTTACTCAGTCAAAGACACAAAAAGCAAATCATAGAAAGAATGAAAGGATTCTAACAGCCGTGTGGAGCCTAGTTTTGTGACAGCAGGTTACCCGTCTTTGAAACGATTCGCCTTCCTGTGCTTTTAGTTTTGTACAAATCAAGGGTTGACCAGATATTCTGAGCATCAAGCAGACACACGCAGGGCTAACAGTGGATTTTCCTGGTGAGATTGTGAGATCTTCTTGGGGTGTTAAACAGTAAGGTGACACCAAGCTGGTAAGGCCAGATTAAAGTACTGTTTTTCAACTGTTTTCTGCCGCCTATTTTTCAAATTAGTTTAAAAGGGCACATGTTTAATCAATATTATGTTTAAATGAAAAAAGGTGGAAAAATAAACTGAATGAAAAAGTAGAGTTGTAATTTATTATTTTTTAGTTTTTTTTGTCCTAAGGGTGGTGGCATATAATTATTATAATTAATTAATAATTATAATAATTATTAAACACTTTACTACTTAAGCTAGGGTATTGACTGGACATTTGTAGGCTAGATGGGTTTGCTGTCTCTCAAGTGCCAGAGTAGTATTGTCCAAACTAGTTTTCATTACAGCTAAGACCAGAGTTAATGAATTGGATGCCTATTAAACATTATCTGTTGTTGGAGAATTGCTTATCTCTGGTAAGTATCATGGCAACCCAGTGCCAGTTCCAGAAACATGAGGCACAAAGCAGGACAACCCCCTGCACAGGACACCAGTCCATCAAGGGCCATGTGCACATACACATAGACAAGCACAAGAGCTACAATACAGAGAACAGCATACCTTTGGAAGGAAAGCGAAAACTGGAGCAACCAGCAAAACTCAGAACATGCAAACTCCACAAAGATGACTTCCCAGTTCAGAATCAAGCCTACTGTCGGTCCCAAAGGATGTGATGCAATAGTGTGAACTGTAAAACTAGAAGTCACACTGGTATATTAATATGAGACCCAAAGCCTCCTGGTCTAAACTGTTGTTTATTAAATGATTTCTGATTACTTTATTTATGAAATATCTGTAAATAGTTTATTTGAATTACTTTTCAAATAAATATGTCTCCTAGAAAAGAAAGAGGCCACTCAGCAGCTTCACATTGACACCTGCTGTCATCTCCACCAGGAAACAAAATATTGAAGAAATCCGGTAACTTCCATAACCAATGGGCTTTGTTTGTGGGAGTTTAAAACATGTATAGATAATTTAAGATTATGAATGAGAGGAGACCATTTGGTAGCTGATAGTCAATTGATCCAAGAATGTCACTCAGTTGTTTTTTGAAAGAAGCCTGGGTATCAGCTTCAACAACATGACCGGGCAGCTTGTTCCACACTCCCACCATCCTTTGGGTAAAGATGTTCTTCCTGTCCTAGGGTTCAAGTGCGTTTCCATTTGTATCCTCTGGTTCTGTGTTTCACTTTTTATTCCAAAGAGGTCCACTGACTTTATTTTGTCAATCCCTTTGCGAATGTTGAATCTCCTTATACTCACAATATATACTGCAACTCCTTTTAAAAGATGGCTTTTCATTTGACACACAATTTTTTAAATGTATGCAAAGGACAGAATGGCTTTGGTGTCCACTGATCACTGTGCTGACACATCTCACATTTCCCAGGAAAAATAACCACATCTTCACTTGAGACATTCTCTCAAGTCTCCATTTCCAGCTCTGTCATGCCCAGGACTTAAACACCCAAGCTGCCACAAAAACCAAGAGTCAAAAAACTCATGACAACTGGATTATAAAATATGAAAAATATTTTATTACAAAAATCACAAGGAATTATAGAAGAAATGCCATGTAATGCTGTTCAGTACAAAAATGCTTGTCTGTTACAATTACTGCAATACCGTGGAGAATTAATCTCACAAGCACACTAATACTTCTCAAAATCATTCTCTCAAATTCAACAAACCCTTGGTTTCTTAAGCAGACTGAAAGAACATAAATAGAATAGCTTGTCAATGTTCCCCTGTAACAGTCGATGTGTGTCGAGTGAGGTCTCCAGAACAATTTACTATTGAAAAGTAACAAGATTTCATGTCACGGTTGATGAGACAATGTGTCTCACTGTAAAATTGAAATAATAGTTCCCTTTCAGAATTCACTAAAATATCCAACAGCCATTGTTTCCAGAGTCAACTGTTCCAGTGCTACAGCTTAAAAAAACCTTTTCAGAAACAATGAAGCGCAGATTGAAACACATCAAAGCATTTGTGCCTGTTTCTAACACTTTTCACCTTTGGATCAACCTGCATTTATAAAGACGTTTTGCCAATTACCCATATTTTTACTTGACAAACTGCATCATTTTCTAGCCACCAGGCCTTGGGCACATAATAGTACCCTTTTCGTATGAAATACTTCAATAATATTTCACATCCCAACCTAATTCATTAGGACTGTGTCTAACTACAAGGCCAATCCTACAATCTGCAGGATTATAATGGTGCTTGATAATAAAATGGAAGGCAGGCTTCTAGGATGAAGAAAAAGTCTCCAGCAGTCTGAAAAGGCAGTGGGCTCACATCAAAAACATGTGTGTGCTGGACAGTGTTTGTATTTTGACAAACCAAGGCAGTGCAGCTGCCCATGCTATTGATTACCAGCAGTACCTCCAGCAGAAGCACACTGTTTCTGCTATTTAATTAGGTTACAGAACCATTTTATTCATTTTAAACAATTGAACTAAACTTTTTTTGCTGATCTAAGGCAGTTTACAAAAGACAGAAACCTAGAAAACACAATAGGCACCGAGCTCTTGAGATAACGATCACTGATCTACAGTATATTGTTTCCAATTACATCAACATCATAACTGAGTACTTCTGTTTGTCTTGGGCAATAAAATAATCCTTAGAACGGAATAGAAAAATAACCTTTTCTCATTACAGAAGGATGATCAAACAGACAGCATGAGTTAGGGTTTTGAATAAAGAGTTGGATTAGCCACTCAGCCAGTCAGTGGCAATCTCTCTACCTGGGCTGCAGAAATGAATCTATAGCCTGGGACTGCATGTTCAAATCCAGACAGATGTAATAGACATACAGCTGTTTGACTGTTTTCTTTGAGTAATGTATTAGTGTACAAAGGAACTTTACAAAGACGTTGCCTGAGGTGCAGTAAGACCCATATGAAGCCTGGATTGACTCACCACCTGGGAATCCTTCAACTTCAAATCATTTCAATGGTGCACATGCACCCAAATACAAACACAATTATTTGAGAAAGGTTACCTGCCAAACTCATTCCATTGCTTGTAGCCTTCTGATCCAGGAATCTCATCCATCTATTTTTTAATTATTCTTTGAATCTGGGTTCCCCCTGGTTTGCCGGGACCTATATTTCACTTTTACATGTATCCTAGGAGACCTCTAATTTGGTTGAAGTTTGAAGCTGTGCATAGTGTTGACTTTTCAGGGTAATGGATTCAAGACCTCCCCAAATCCTCCGTTTCCTGTCATCTGCAAATGCTTCACCCTAACTCCTTAGATTAGGGACCCATTGGGGATAGATTCCCTAGATCTGGTGAAATCAATGCCCAGATCACACCCAAGAAGCCACCGAGGTCATCTAAAATCCATACAGAGATCCACCAGGCTGTCTCCTACCGGAGACTGAGCATGAAGCTGTGCCTCTTTATTTTACCACTATATGGGTAGTACAAACTCTTCTAGTGTCCAGGGGGTCTGATACAAGTATTCTAAATCCTCAAAGGTGCTGCCAAAATCAACCCAGAGGACTTCTTCAGAATAAACAATGAAACAAGACCAGGAGCACAAAGATGTGGAAGTGCATTTAAAACTAAGAACAAGAGCCTTCTTTACACAAAGGGTGGTGGGACGATGCAACAAGCTACCCAGCCGCATTGAAGGTGATTCCCTGCCTTCTTTCAAGACACAGCTGAATGAAGTCTTTGGATCAAGTAGCTAAGGACTACCAAGAGATGTAGTCGGGTACAATGGCCTCCTCTCCTTTGTAACCTTGCTCAAATACTACCGTTCGTTGCATTAGAAACCCACAACTCAAGAACAGTGCGTTGATGACAGGGATGGCAGACTCCTGATTTAGGTCACTGACTGTTGGAGGTAAACCCATTCGACAGGCCAACGAATGTCCTTGACAATAACAGCATGTACTTATCACACAACTACACTGGTCCTGCACTCGTTGTCAGTCAGGGTCAGTTAGTACTCCCCCTCCAGTGTACAGATTCCAGTGAGCTCAGAATCAGAATGGGGCAAAATTCATATACAATTTCAAATATTGCCTTTTAAAACCCACCTTTAAGCAAAGGAGAAGATTCACATAAACTAAACAACACTATCAAAAATATTTAGGCGCTTGTTACAGTAAGTTCACAGCAGGTATTAATATATACTTATAAAGGAATAGCTATAAATAGATCTATTTTTTTGCCATATTTTTATAGAAAACTGTTATAAAAAACATCAAGGTGTTCCTATCCAGGACCTAGCCTTTTAGTACTTTTTTAAATCTGGTTTTACATTTTCAAAGTAAACAGACAGACAGGCTGCCTTACTTAGTGGTGTAGCTCGCTTTTCATTGAAAGCAAAGTTCCATCAAAGTTCCCTTGGCTGGGTAAAACACAGGTTTGCCTGGCGCAGTGCTCTGTAGCACCAAGCCAGGCTGTGTTCTGCGGGCTGGTTCTCCTCCAACTCTGAGTCCGGCTCCTAGAGGAATTGTCCAGCTCCATACATAAATAAGACAGGGGATTCTCTGTTTTTTCCAGTGGACACTGAGACCATGCTGAGTGGGGTGGAGGCCGTAGCTACACCTGACTGACAATCTCCGAGTCCTCTTCCTCGAACCACTGCACTGGTGTCCCATCTGGAGCTCTCTGCAGGATGTGCCGCTGAGGATTCTGGGTGGAAAAAGAAAACAGGAAATAAGCACAGGGGCAGATGGACCACTACCCTGATGTGAAGAGAGAGAGGGAAAGTGGCAGTTTTTTTGGGTATAGAGGCCTGTGTTCTTTTTGCGCATCCAGCCTGCGTAAAAAAAAACTGTACCGCTCAAAGGGCCTTTTTTAACCTAGCACCAGCTACAAATGGCCAACAAGGGCTTCTTCTCCAATATGGCCGTCGTGTGAGCAGTGAACACAGCTGTACTTGGAATCCGCTCAAAGAACAAACGGAGAACAGGGGAAAGAGGGAGACGATTTTGTAAGGCACGCAGAGACTCAAGACAATCTCGGGCAGAGGTAAAAGACGGAAAAATATCCTTAATTTGAGAAACAGTTGAGCTCCAGAGCTAGGGGTCATAGAGTTACACGGAAGGAAAAAAGGGAAATACATTTGTCTGTGTGGGCAGTAACTAAAAAAAGCAATATTTCAGCACCAACATCACAAAGAAAGGTACTCATCCTGTCATCCTATCAGAAAAAAAAGATAACATCTTTCCCACACAGACACAGACTGATGCACTCTGCTTGACTGAAGACACGTTATTTGAAAGACTCCTTTAAACCCAATCAGTACTTTTGCCCCATTCCCAATACAAAGTCACTGGGAAGCCAGAGCCTACGCCAGCAAGCAATGGTCCCAAGGACACACAGCGTGCCATACCAAAGGGCCAATTTTCCCAGAAGCCAACTGAACTACCAGTATGTCTTTCGACTGTGGGAGACAACCTACAAACTCCACAGAGATAGCACCCCAGGTCCAGAATTTATCCTTGGACCCTGGGGATGCAAGGCAGCAATGCTGACCACTACACCAACATACCATTCCATTCATCCATCCCTTCAAATCCTCATATTTCAATGCAAAGGCTTGTGTTCCAGTGTCTAATAACCAAGAAGAATCAACACTGGGTTTTATTCAACATATACATGAAAACTTCAAAACTCACTGGTTCTGAGGTTCAAAGGGCACAGATCGCAGAATGGGCCACCAGACAGGTTAAATCCACAGGAAGTGATGACTGAGCGTTTGAAGCAACAGTATAATAGAATCATGGTTACAAAACAAGAGGCGAACGCAGTGGTGAAACCAGCCTGCCCGAGACAGCAGCCTTTCAAAACAAACAAAAACTTTGCTTTCATGAGTTACTAAGCTCACCTCCCGTCAACCGTGTGAGTCAGACAGCTCATCAGACAGAGCTCACCCAACACTTCAGACTCTCAGCCGCACAGAAGAAAGCAAATCTGACAGGAAGTGAAGAATCCTGAGCAGGTCAGAAACACTTCATCTCTCACCTTCTTTAGCAGAAGCCGCCGAGAGTTCATTTTAAAACCAAAAGGCCAAATGGAGAGACCACTATCCTTATGGCCTCAGTTTATTGCTCTCCCCTACGTGTGCGGAAGAGCTCCTAGCAGTCTAATCCGCCCAACTTTGACAGCGCTAGGGCAAATCATGGCTTTGCTCCGAGCTGCAGCTGGAGTCACAAGACTGGGAGATTCTTGACCAGGAACACAAGGAGCTGGGGGTGTGGGGGCATTGGAAGGGCACCTTCAGTGAGTGGTGGAAGAGTGGGCCACAGGGCACGGGGGCAGAGTGTCTGTCCAGACGGAACATGGAGAAGCACAGGTGGTGCAAAACAAGGGCATTTTCAAACTTCAACTTTTGTCAACTGGAAGAAAAAAAAACTTATTGCATCATCTAATTCTGATGGGACAGGGTGGTCAATGCTTTGCTGAAACTAGGTCAAGACCTTAAGAAAACCACAAGAAATGGTGAAAAACACCACTATGGTAAATTTACCATAAATATACTTGGAAATGGAGATCTAAAAATAAAGCTCCTTACATTTCGGTGAAGCTCTCCACTTCCAAAAGATTCCGAGATTCTTCACATACAGGAGAGGATGGCTGGCATCACAAAACAGCAGCACCCCTGTGGGTGAGGTGCCCATTTTGTGCCCGTAGCCCCACAGGGGAGAGAGTGAGAAATTGCTTCACAGAGTGGACTTCAGTCAGGAAACTGGGCTTAACAGCCCCAATCTGATGAACAGTGCCATTTACTTTATTAAACAAGCAGGCCCCAAAACGGATTAACTTCTCTTACAGTATCCCTGGTCTCCGTACTGGAGAAGTGGGCTGGAAAGCACCAGCTTCTGATCCACCAACACTGCTTACAGCTACAACATGCAAGATCTCACATCCCCATACTGACCAGGGCCAGCCTTGCATAACTGGAGATCTGACAAGATCAGGCTACAAGGTGGTAAACACTGCTGTTGTGCTCCGTAGGACTAATCCTGCGCTTTGGGTAAAGGCTTTTCCTAGAACCGCCCATCACGAACACCCTAACATAACTGGTCTGGTTTATTATTGTAAATTCCAGTCTGTCTGCAGGAGCTGGCACGGTGCCCTGACTGCTGATCTCAGGTGCCAGTCTATAATCGTGTTTAACTTTCAGTATCGTCCTAGGAAGGCCACTGTGGAAGGGGGAGCTTTTCTGGGATGGGGAGATACATGCCATGCAAGTAACTGGGCAGCAGCTGAGGGCCCCAGGAGTTCGAACACAAGCCCCCCTGCCCACGCCTGCCCTGATTTTCATCTGCGACAGATCTGGCACAGCGTGCACTTCAGTCAGGAAAGGGAAGGGCGCCACCGGGTCCCGAGCTTCACAGCTGCGGTGTGTACTCTCCCCGCTCGACAGGTGTGGTGAGGACGCAGCTATCAGTGCTCCAGGGATGAACTCTGCCTGCTGAGTCACTTCAGGCAGAGACAAGATGGCCCAGAGAGGGAGAAACAGAGGTGGAGTGAAAGAACCGGTCGCAAAGAACCCCTCAGACCGAGCACTCCCAAGACAGCAAAGGAGGAAGCACAAGAGCAGAGGACAAGGAAGGATTGTGTGTCTAATTAGAATAACGAAGTACCCGCACTCATAAAGCCCTTTACAACCCAATGTGTGTCACACATCACCTGTATTTCACCAGGAAGTCACCGTGTCCCTTCAGGAATGAGACCCGGTATTAAAGGTGAGAGGTCAAGCAGCACTTCAACCCAATTAATGCAGGGCGACTTCAGAAAGGTCAAAGTTTACAGCACGTAGCAAAGGGACCACGAAGCCAGACCCTCCGTTTAATGTTTCATGCAAAGTTATACGGCACAAACTGTGTGATTTAAAAGCACCCCTTGACTTTGAACAGCTTTTTGAGGCCGTGCTGCTCTGGCACCTGGAGAGGACCAACTGCTGTGGGAGGCGAGGCGAGGCGGGAAAAGTGAGACAGAAAGACGGAGAGAGACGTTGACAGTCGTGCCGTGGCCCGCGGTGGTCGGGCGGAGGGCGGCACCTGTCCAAGCCCAGCTCCCCGTGCTTCCTCTGGCAGAAACTCCGCCGCTCTGCTTGGGCACGACTCAGCCCGGGCGAGTCGGCACAGCCTGTGGCTCCCCTCCTGGGTACCCGGCCAGCAGCAGCCAGTCTTCAGGTCAGAAACACAGCTGATCTCGCCGTGATCAGCACCTTGACCAGTGCGCCCAAAACCTGGCTCTTTAATTCTGAATTGGGCTCTGCTTCCTCACAACTAGACTTTGAATAGCAAGTATATGCTGTTAATAATTCCGAACAATCAAGATGGGTTGAATGGCATCTTGTTTATCATCTTTATTTTAACCCCCCCCCTGAAAGAGCCCGGTTTTAAATGCATCAATTGCTATTGAAAGAAACGGAAGGTTTTATATAGTAAATCACATTCTACATACACCACTTCAAGTGACTTGATGCCTTCCAGATGAGCTTTGTATAGGAGACAGGCTGGATCCAGACATCACAAGCACACTTGGTGACAGAGAACAAATGCTTATTACAGCCACTGTAGATACTGTGCGTCAGGAAAGAGTTCCAGTGTCTGCATCTCTGAAGCGTGGGTAAAATGCCTGCCAGATGCTCGGATTGCTTTTGTCAATTTATGTCTCCTGATAACCATCAGATGAACATCCTTTCCAAGCGCTGGAACTGTTCGCTTGCAGAGACAAACAGATAAGCCTCTTCTGCCAAAACACTGCCTCAGTTCTGTCTCTGCAATCAAAACTTCCATTGTTCCCAGAGGAGAGCTGTGGGGCCCCAGTGACAATACGACATAGTTCAGCAGCCCCTGACAAGACCAGAGATTAAGTATTCGGTACTGTGTATTCTTTACAGTGAAGCTATCACTTTCCGCAACGCTGTAGAATTCCAACCAACAGGAACTGGGTTTTTAACTGGAGAGCTCTTGTTGCTTTGTTCACAGCAGCTCAGGCACTCATTAATACACAATGAAGTGTCTTGGTACGGGATCCTTTTCCGCGGAAATGCAGTTATAACTAGCACACCGAGCAGATCCCCCGTGTGAAGAATACAGGAATCAGATGGAATTTCCTCTACTTGGGAGGTTGAGATCTTTGCATTTTAAATCATGACCCTGCGTGCCTTCACTGTGCAAGTGCTGCAAGAACCATCTTTTATTTGTTTTATTAAATCAGATGGAGTCCACCCTCAGAATAATTAGACAAAGATAGCTGACACGCAAGTGCCAGAACAACATTAACAGCTGACAAAACGCACATCAAACAAACACTGGAAACTTTCTACACAAAATCCTTGAGAGTACTTCTTCCCAAATTCCTCCCAGTATCCTTCATATGTCCTGAAAAATGGGGCTGGGGGGGGGGGGATTTCTAATACCATCCAGACATCCATTAATTTCCTAACCACTTCTTCCAATTCAGGGCTGTGGGGGAGGAAAAAGCCTGTCTCAGCAAGCAACTGTGTGCAGGCAGGACACAGACACAGACTCACACCAGGGCCAGTTTTCCAGAAGCCAATTAACCCAACAGTATGTCTTTGGATGGCAGCAGGAAACTGGAGCACCTGAAGGAAAGACTTACAAAGACAGGGAGAACATACAAACTCAACACAGACAGCACAGACAGCTGTGGAATTGATCCCAGGGTCCAAGCACTGCAAAGCTGCAATGATCAACACTGCACCACCATGCAGCCCAATTTCTAATTCTCTTCAGGACATCTGAAAGGGGTCCATATGCATCTGAGAAGTTCGTTGCTCTGCTCTTGGCCATCATGCAGTATATTCAGCTTTCAGTGGATGAACCGATGAGTTTAAAAGCGGTCACTGTGCCTTCCAGCACCCCTTACATAAGACTTGTTCACAGCATTGGCTTAATCTCCACCTGCAACAAACTACTTTGATCCCTGATCCCGTGTTGATTTCTGTCAGAGTGGAATAGCACATCCCTTCAGCTAGCAGGTCTAAACTTTGGCCACCCATAGCTGTCGCACCTGAGGAACACTGCTGGACAGCCTTCAAAGCTAGAGAGCTTAATTAAAAAAATCCCCTTTGCTTTCTCGGTAACAAAAGCTACATACCACACAGGCCATAACTGACAGCGTCAATACTTTAATAAGGTGAGAAATGTGTTAGGACTGACAATGAATAGCTCACAAAGCGCTAGTCTCTTATTCACCTTTAATGTACACCACTGTACCACTGAATAACCTGTGCATTGTACAGCAAACATTTGTTTAGCTATTGGTAATAGCAAGGGTTTCCAAAAATAGGTTTCTTGGAATATTCAATTTTCTTTTAAATCCGCTTTTATTTCTATATACCTTTTTTATTCTTGTGCTAGAAACAAATTGGAAAGCACTGTTTTCTTTAAAATCTGCTTTGTGTATAGGGCGATGATACTGTTAAATCAACAGGCAGTCATATAGAACAGAAAACAGGCAAGTTAACCTGATCCACCTACATAGGCAGCATTGCTAAAAGGCATCCAGCCTACACAGGAGATGGGGTTTTCATTCTAGTTAGGCAATATGGTCTTTGTCACAAATAAACTTTCCTAGCTAATTTCACTTGTTGGAAATAAATGGGGAAAACCAAACTGAAACTGAACAAAACAGCAGAAAATTCTTCTTTCTTGTCCACCCACAAGTCAGAGAAAGGGTTCAGCCCAGCCCTGCAGGATCTGAAGCGCCTTCGTGATGTGACAGGCCCGGTACGAAATCCCTGCCAAAAATGGGCCAGTTCTGCAAGTAGAAATTCCTTTCACCTGACAAGCTCACCAAAGGAAGCAGAGCAAATGTGAAGCGAAGAAAAATGTTTCGCAAAAGATTCCACAAAAAAAAATCTCTGCTTCTGTGGCGTTTCCATGCACTCAAGTTGACAAAATGCCAGTTTATTTATTTTCAAATACACCAAGAGGCATCGAAAGTGCAACACATGCTATATGTTCCAGATCTCTTATCTCCTGCATTTTTAATGCCTCTCTGTTCTATTAGTTCTCTTCTTCCTGCTTTTTTTAAAAAAAAAACACACTGCTCTCTCTCTCCTTCGCTAGAGGAAGTACCCTGGATACCGCTGTGCTCCTATCTGGGGAAAAAACCTGAAGGAATACTGGGTGACAAATCCCAGTCAACCCACCACATTCCTGAACAGCCTAATCCTTCCGTGGGGATTTGTTCAGCAAAGACATTCTTATACAACACTGGGTGAGAGGACTAGGAGGCCAGGCTGCTGATAAGGAAAAATAATTCTAAAGAACTAACAGAGTTCTCATCATGCACCTGGCAGTTACCTCAACTTCTTTTAGGACATTTTTTTTTGTACTGGAGGTTGGAAGAGAGATAGACAACAGGTTTGCTCATCTTTTGCAACAAATGAGAACATTTAATATTCCACACGCACACACAAAATATTTATTCACATGACATACTGATATTGGGGGCTTGATTATGAATAAAAGGAGAATCGCTGAAAAATGTATTGCAGAATGTGGAAACAGTAGCCTGGGTTAAATCAAAACTTCAAAGCTCATCTAAAGAGCCCGTCAGGAGTGGACAGTTGTCCAGGGCCTGTAGGGGTCAATCCAGTGTCAAGAACTAGCTAAGGGATTGTGGGATTGGTGTGTAGGGGGAAGATTAGCTTTTGATCCAGGCCAACGTGACACTAAACAACTTCTTTGGTCAAAAGTCAGGGCGCCCCCTTATTTTCACATATGTGGGCCCCATCTGTTTGAGTAAGTGGACGTCCACGCGAGATCAGACCCCCAAACCGGGCCGTTCCCTCCCCACAGAAGAACCCCAGGTGGGTGCCGTACCTGCTGGCGGAAGGTGTTTTGCCGGGACAGCGGGGACTCCCTCCCCGGTACGCTCCTCATGCGGACCGCCCCCTGCCGGTCCAGGGAGCGGGGCCGCGCGCCCCTGAACTGGCTGCGCTCGTGCCAGGACTTGAGTTCCTCGGACACCACCTCGCGGGGCAGCGCGCAGCCGGGGCTGGCGCGGCGCGGGTGCTCCTTAAGAGAAGGGGCGCGGCTCAGCCGGACGTGGGCAGGCAGGGGCCTGAGCACCCGCTGAGCCTGGGGCGTGACCTCCTCGTACCAGAACTCTCGGGGGTCCCAGTGGTGGGGCACTGGAGGACCCAGATAAAGTCTGCCCATGTCTATCTCGGCAGGTAAGTATGGCCCATCCTCAACATACCCCCGGTAGAAATTGGGCGAGGACACATGCTGTGGGTTCCTGTAAAAGGTCTGGCCATTAAAAGCAGGGTGTATGCCATAGTTCCCGTTGGGCTGCCCACTGTAATGCCCACTGGGATGCCCATTGTGTTGGCTGACATAGTAGTTGCTGGTTCCAGGATAAGCAGGGGGGCAGGGCCTGGCCTGCTCAGAAACAACCTCGCGGTGAGGAGAACTGGCATAAGAGGGCACGGACTGCTCCGAACTGCTGTCCTCGGAGCTGGACTGGTACAGTGGCTTGCCCACAGTCATCGGCAGAGGCGAACACTCTGGTGAAGGCACAGTGAAACTGGTAAGCCTCCTGGCAGGTAACCTGGCACGTCCTCTCATTTGGTTGGGATCTTGGGGCACATCATTGGTAGGAACCCTGTAAAACCCAAAACATTGGCATCAACTTCGCCTTGAGACATCTGGATACTGGGACAATACGTCATCTACAGGATGGACAATTCTGATGGCCAGGCTCCAAATATACCCACCGATAATCATACTTTTACACTCTCCCTCATCAGTACTGACAGCAGTTGAAGCACATGGTTCCCACCATAACATCACCAAGCATGAAGGGCTTTTGCATACAAGATGCTCCAACATCCCACGTGTCAGAGACTCTTGCTACTTGACACGCTGCTGACTCCTCAGTATAAATAAGGAGAGCTAGCCTGCATTAGGACTGCTCAGCAAGTCCCAGGAGGCACTAAGAGATAACCCTGGGTGACGTTAGGCCCCTGAACCTTGTAGCTGCTCATCTAACTGTTGTTCCCTTCTTGGTGGCTGGCTAATGACACAGGTTGTACGGAATTCAGAACTGGTGTACTATGTACTGTGTACGTTACTGCTGTAACGGTCTACTCACTGGGGTTATTAAATCCACAACAAACTCCAGTATGTCCACAATTCAGCAACCAGAATCCTAACCAGGTCTAGTGCAAGTGATCACATTACTCCTATCCTGGAGTCTTTGTACTGGCTTCCTGTCATATTCCATGTGGACTTTAAAATCCTCATGCTCACCTATAAGGCTCTGCATGGCTTGGCACCTCAGTACCTGTCTGAACTATTACCGCCCTACTCCCCACCTCGCAACCTCTGCTCTTCTAATTCTGGTCGTCTAACTGTTCCCCAAGCCTGTCTACATTCTATGGGTGACAGGGCCTTCTCCTGTTATGCCCCCAAACTCTGGAACTCTCTCCCAAAGGATATCAGAGAGACAGCTTCTCTAACCTCCTTCAAATCCAGACTCAAAACCCTCTTCTTCAGAAGAGCCTTTACTTAACTGGTTCCATTCTTTACCTCTCTGTTCCTACTGTATTTAGTACCACCATCTACTGTCTCCTCTGTGAAACCTCATCGTGTTTATCTTGTGTGTTTATTTTATTTTTATTGTTGTTGCTGTCATTCTGTAAAGGGCTTTGAGAGGCCACCTTTAAAGGGGCTGTATGAACTGCTGACTTGGAAAATGCCAGCTTGGGGCCTCATCACCAACCATACAGCACGTGTCCAGGCACGGCCTCTCGAGAGCTCTGACCTGAAGGACTGGGAGTGCTGGCGCCGCCCCGGCAGCTCAGGAGTGGAGGGGGCGCTGTTGGAGTGGACGTGGCGCAGTGCCAGGGTCTTGACGGGCACGAAGTGGAAGGGAAGAGCCGCTTCGCCCAGCCGGGGGTCCACTGGCGTTGATACTGGGGTGACAGCGGGGCTACTGCACGAAGAGGGAGAGCGAGGGGAAAGAAGTGAAACAGTCAAGCAATTGTTCTTCACAATTTTGGACATCAAAAATTTCATTTTTACTGCAGGAAGAATGCTCTGAGTCATAAAAAGGAGAGCGGTACAGAATTCTTAGTATTAAACTTCTATAAACAATGGAGGATAAATATCTGTGCATGTTAACAGCCTAATTTTCAATTCGGTTATTATTACATCCTTCTACCACAAATGCAAGTCGGAGCAAAACCCCTGCTCCCTCAGTCTTAAAATATCTTTCAAAGCACACGGCACGGCTCGGGTTTCCTTGAACTGAACCACTTCAAAAAACATCCTGCACCTTAACCTTCTAAAGTGGTTTGAAAGCACTCACGCACGGAGAGAACGACACGCGTCCGGACCGTCTTTACTGCAAACCACAAGCCGCTAGCCCAGAACAGCACGGCGGGGAACCAACAGATATTCTCACACGTGGTGAGCTTGTGGTAAACTTCTCGGGCTGACAGGCTAGCACTTGCTGGAGGTTCCCCAGTGAAAAATGAGGTGTGTCATCGAAGCATGAAACAGGCAGATGCAACACTAAGAGTTCTACTGGCAAAGCTTGGCAGCAATATTCAAAAGATCAAGCAGAAGTTCCCAGATCAAAAGTAAAAAGAGTATGAGTGATTTTACAAACTTTAACTTCAACGTTGTTTTGTGCAGTTCCCTACTTTAACCTTGTAACACTATGCTCTAATTCTACAGACAGGTGCATTTGTATTCTTCTAAATCTCTGAAGAATGCAGTATTTACCACAAAATAACACCATAAAAAAAAACAGGAGCTGAACTGAAAAACGCACCTCATGTTGTCACATTTGGAGAAAGAAAGAAAAGTGTATTGCGGACATATTTTCTCCATACTGTAAGGGAGCTACTCATTTTAAGAAGGGTTGCTCGGGACACATACTGGCTCAATTAAAGTTTGCACATACACAAGGATGGAAATTCCCGACTCGGTCTCTTTGCGGTCCAAATGCTCCTGCTTCACACTGAGCTGGCAACAGGGCAGGGCTACCAATTCCGGTGTCTCCCCGGGCCACACACAGCCACAGCCACCCGAGGAATCAATCCCAACGAGCCAGATACAGACGGGATGAGCCGGGTGGTTTCTGGTTACTCTCCCACTGCCGGTAACCTAGTTCTAGTGTCAGGAAAAAGAAACCCAACTCGACGCAAACTCCCACGGTATCGCGGCAGAAAAGCCGCGCAGTTTCTTAACAGTTCGAACAAAGCCAGCTTTCGCTGACAGGACGCTGTTTTTTAAGAAACATCCCTTTCACACATTCAGCTTTTCCTTTGGTTGCGCTTTGAGCTTCAACTTTATGGATGACAATGCATAGAAAACCATCCCAACCTTGATCCAAAACACGTCTATCTTCTCTCCAGCTCTGTTACCACAAGGCAACATTAACCAAATACTTTACTAATGAAAGTTCTTTCAGCTTGAAAATGGTTGGATATTTGAAATTATGTCTAACTCTTCAAAAATCTTATTGAAAAATTTATTTTTTATTATAGTCAGCAGTTGTGCTAGTGCTGAAAGCACTTGAACATCCTTATTTGCAGATGGAAAAATGAAGCCCGCGGTGCAAATCTGATCCTGTGGTTGCCCTAGACGTCTTGACTGTTATCCTTGGAAAACTGCTACCAACCCTCTGATGTCACACAAACCGGGTTCAGATCTTCAGGATCTGATACTCATTTAGAGGTAATCAAATCCTAAAAGAGGAGTTTGGCTTTTGAACCACCAAGAAATTCCAAACGCGATATGGTTTGGGGGAAAAGTTGAGCACACCCTTTTAGAATCCAAAGTCTGAATTCAGAAATTGAAACTTGAAAGTAACTGAAGATGTCAAATGTGCACGAATACGGGATTTCTTGCATGTTTTCTGGAAAAAAAAGTGGTGTAGTTTACTCCTACAAAAAAAAGTGAGTCTATCATAAAGCACAGACGCACTTAAAGCTAACAGCTTTCATATAGCCTGGTACCAACACGGTGTGGTTTAGATAGTTAGATCTCATTGATGAAATCGGTCATGCCCTTTCCAAATCTCCTGGTTCACTTCAGACAGGAGAAATCACCTGAAGTCATTCTGAAAGGCATTTACAGAGACATGAGCAGTTGATGCGTCTTTGTTGTTTGGATTGTTCTGTGACACACCTAGAACAGTAAGAACTGGAACAGATCGCGCAGAGGCAGGTGAAAGTGAACAAAGGACAATAAATCCCTGCAGTTTTTATTTAAAATGATGTCACGCCTGTCTGCGTGCTGTACAGGGTGGTGCTGATGAAATGCTGTCTCATACTTTGGTTTCTGTTTTTCTTTTTACATTTCCTTGTAATAATGAGCAGATGTCCTAAATATATTGGCCTACATCTTAAGGTGTGCAAGCGACTATGTAAAGAAGCTTATTTTTTCCCCACACACTGGATGGAAGGGTGAGGGCCTTGCAGTGCCAATTAGAAATCATGACAAAGGCTTTAATTTGAAGTACAAAAAAAAGCCGCTGGCAGCACTGTGGTGCAGTGGTTAGCTTTGCTGCACCATGGCACCAGGGCCCTGGGTTCAATTCCAGACCTGGAATGCTATCTGTGCAGAGCTTGTATGTTCTTCATGTGTTCGTGGGAGTTTCCACCTGGTGTTTCAGTTTCTTTCCACAGTCCAGAGACACGCTGGTAGGTTAATTTGCTTCTGGAAAAATTGGCCCTGGTTGTGAGTGTGTGTGTTTGTCTGTGGGGGCCCTGCAAGGGACTGGTGTCCTGCCCAGAGTGTACCTGGTCATGTGCCTAAGTGATTAGAAAATGGATGGATGGAAGGAAAGGCAGCACACGGGACATCCTGAATTCAAAATTCAGAAGGCCTGCCTCTCGAAGTTTTTCCACTGAGCCAATGCCAGCATCTCTGCATAACTGCCTTACCTGGACTGGCTGCTGCAGGCGGAGAGCGTCTTCCTGGGCTTCTCGTAGGGCTGGTCCAGGCTGGACTCCTTCCAGGGCGTGTTCTGGATGGGGGAGCGTTCGTACTCTAGGCTGGGGCTGTAGCCCGGCCGCAGGCCGTCCAGGGTCTGTGGGGGGGTCCTCCGGGGGCTTCGGTGAGACGGTAACGGTGAGGCCTGAGGCGGGGGGAGGGAAGCCGGCGTGTGGTCAGGGTCTGAGGTCGGCGGTGCGGACTGGCTGGGTGCCTCTTCTGGTAGAGGAGAGAAACAGCAATTAAGCGGAGTGACCAGAGACTGTGCATCATCAGCAAACACAGGCCAGTATAACATCCCACCAGCCAATGAATACAGGCTAGTACCTATACAGAGAAAGACATCTTCTTAAAGACTGAAGGCCGGTCCTGACTTGCTCTGCTATGTTTTGAAGCTATGTTTTTAGGCCAAGACGAACCAGATATCATATTTCTTCTAATCAAATTCTTTATTTCTTGTTGGCTTCTTTGAATTAAAAGTAAAATTGTATTCCTATGCCATGTATGAACTAGGAACAAGAATATTTCCACAGTTTGCAATAACAGCTGGCCTTGATTCATCATAGTTTAATTTTTAAAGACTTTCTACAAAAAAAAATTAAGATTGCTTGTACTTTCTCCTCTTTGCTCTTGTTGGGCCAGGAATTCTTTTGCAAAGCCTGTCGCTCGGTTGCTGCTGTTTAAGCTCCTCAACCTCCACAAGACAGATTTCTACAGAAACTGCAACCTCTACCAAAACATCAGTCCCTTTTCTGCAGGGGTATCTGAACTCCTACCATCATCCAGGACTGCGGAGTCCGATAGGGAGCTGTCGTCAGAGGCAGCAACGTCTGGAGACACAAACAAGCGGGGAGTCAGCGATTCCTTACGGGGGAGCCCAGTCTCGTCACTTGTGCTCAACAATCACACCCACCCTCATAGCACAGCAACCCATAGCACAGTAGCTGGATGAATTTTTATTTGAATATATACCGCCCAAGTTGAAATCGCATGTTTTACGAATCGACTCTCAACTCGTCTTGGATAAAGGTGAGAGTGCACGCCATTTCCATTCTAATTTGACGCTGGTCGGAAATCTGGTCCCATTGGAGAAAAGCCAGACTGGGAAGGATCTACAGTGCGAAGAATCTTTCAGCCCACAGGTGTGCTGATGAAACAGTCTTATAAGAAACGCACTTTAAATACCCCAAAAGAGGGTTTGAAGCACAGCTCCTTCATCTGAAGTGTAGTCTGCTATATGCAAAGGAGTGAAATGTTAAAATGTTTGGCTTATGGAGGGCGAGCAATACACCACTTCTGTTGCCCGTGGTCATGCTGTAATGCCTTCACCCTGAGTCTTGCCTCGTACCCTGACCAAGCCATGGCGTCTGCGGGGAAGCCTACCTTTGTGTCCGGCGGCGAGGCCCGGGCGTGGTGAGCCGTGGACCAGTCTCAGCCGGCGCTGGTACACGGCCTCCTGCAACTCCTTCACCTTCCTCTCCTCCCTCTTGTACTGCTGCTGCCGGCTCCTCTTCACCGGCTTGCTGTGGTGCTCCTCCAGGGACAGCCTCCTGGCCGCCTCGTAGATCTGGAGCTGCAGGGCCAGCTCAGCCTCCAAGGAGTTGAGCACCGGGTCCTGTTGGAGGAGGGCAGAGACACGGGCGGGTCAAGGCCCGATGCAAATACGGAGAGCAGATCACAGAGTTCTCCATCTTCTCCTTGTCCTCTGTGAGGTACTTATTCAGAGATAACCGTGCTTTAGGCACGAAACGGAATGTGATCTCTGAATTTGTGCTGGCCAGCGAGTGCCTTTCAAGTTGAATACCATCAAAACATTGAAGGCGAAGCACCTGGAACTTGTCCCTGAGTGAGGAATGTCAATTACATGCGAGGGTGAACTTAAACAATTGCTTAATTATCAAGCCAGCCCCTGACATCCAGCTGGCAAAATCATCAAAGCCACCATGAACAATGAAACCAGGACTTGGGGTCATGTGGACAAACTGTCCTTGGGTTCCCGTTACTGGAGTGTCTCAATGCCAGCCTGCCCAAGGCATCCTTGTCCAGATGTCATGGGCAAGCCACACGGGACCAGCAGGCTGCTTATAAGGTTAGGTCTTTTTTTTTTAAAAAGCTGCATCCAAACCATCTTCCCACAACTATAGACTTTTGTACCAGAAGTATGCCAGGAATTCTGGGTATCCTGGATTCCTGGGAATGGGAGGTGCAGCTATTGGCCATTTGGGGTTTTGCTGGGTAAAAGGCAATCTGGGCAGCTGGCTAGTTCATATGATGAAATCAGTCTTGCTTCCATCATGACATTAACTCTAAGTCAGTGCCCTGCTCTGGTCATGCCCAGATGGTGTCTGGGCCACAGACGGGATTGTGTGGAGCTGTGGCCCACTGCAGGGGCTCCAGCAGACTCCCACGTTAACAACGCTTTAACAGTTCTTGCTGCACATACTAAACTAGCAGATTGGCCTTCTGCTGACAGACTCTCGGCGAGGCCCCTGAACCGGATGTACCTCTCCCCGTGGCAGGATGCTCTCCGCGTTCAGTCGGAAGGCCGCCCCGATGCGGCGGCGTATTTGCGGGGGCTTCTCTCCGGGCAGCAGGGGGTAGTCTTTGGACAGCTGGCCCGTCAGCTCCTGTGGAAACAGTAGTGAGAGTATGAGCTCAGCTGTGTCTCTCAACAGGTAGAGAGCAGACCAGCTGTAATGAGTTTGTTAGGCTCAAGAAACAATTGAAAAGCAAAAGGAACAGTGGGCACTGTCGGCAGGGATTTTGTAGACGGCAAAAAGTCTGAGTCTTGAATGATGTGCTAAAATGCTAAAATGAAGAGCTTTTCAGCACCACTCTAAAGAAATTTGGTTGCCAAAGAAAAGACAAAATGTCATTCTCAGCGTAATCATACCACAACAAAAAGGCATGAACACAATAATTCCACAATCTTCCTAATCAGGAACAACAAGGACTCCACAGTATGAGGAAAACAAAACAGGTGCAGACATCATACTCATCTTGGTCTCAAGACACGGGACGAAAACGCTCATTAACACAAGTCGACAAGTTCACACAAGCAGCGCTCATGCACAAGAGCAGAGGGTGTGTGAATCTGCCGAGTTGTACCTTTCTGGGAAGAGCACTTCCTGCCCAACAGAGCTGCTTCCTCTGGCCTGGATCTACAGCTCCTGAGCAAAACCTGAGCTGTGCTGGGCGCATACGTTACATGTTGGGACAGGATGAGAACCAACAGCCAAGCTTCTGTTATGCAATCCCACTTTTGCTTCTCTTTGCCAGAGCCTGTACTGTGTTGCGAAAAGAGATTATGAGCTGTCATGTCTGAGACAGACACTAGATCACATCTGTATCTAAACGAATTAACATATGAGGGGTTGGAAATAAGAGGAGGCCTTTTTACTGATAGCAAAACCAATTCCAGAATCTCATCCAGGCGTTTTGTGAAGGATTCTACATCTGGGCTAAAAAGTTTGTTCCAGACCCCTGCCACTCATTACGCAAAGAACTGCCTGCTGTTTTTTTAAAAAATAACTCATTTCTGTTGTGATCTGAGCACACCTTTCATAGTAGTCCAAGATTACAGCTGCATAATTCTGCTCTTCAAAAATTGTTAGTCTCTAGATGAGTCTTAGCTTTTTTTTACAAAGAAATTCAAAAATGAGACACTAAGTGGAATGTGGCTCTAAAAACAAAAACTTCTTTTGTTGGGATTACGTTTGGCCCAACACACTATCGCCACCCTCGAGTGTGAGGACTTAGTCTACAAAGTCACATCTGTTGTAACAGAAAAATAAATGGAATCTGATTTCATGCAAAACATCATTTCCAGCAATAAGTGAAACCTGGTCTTTGAGATAAAGCAAAAGTAAAGGCGTTATTTATGAGAAGCCCATGGTCTACCACGTCTGGGGTTTCAACATTTGCAGACAGCTGTCTTGGCACCAGATCTAAGTAAACATGGGTGTCAAGAGACAGTGATCAACTGAGCCTCCAATCCCCGTTCCAAATCCCTCTTGCATTCAGCATGGAACTAAAGGCAGAGGCTCCTAAAATTACTGAAATCATGGCACCAACTTGCCCCAGCAGGCTGGTCAAGCGATAGTCACAAGCAGCGGGCAATGAGATTTAGAGCACAGATAGCTTGCAACACTGCTCTCTGTCACACTGCTCTTCAGCTTCTGTAGTAGTTAACAGAGTTCACAATGATATACAGTATTAACTGGGTACACTGTATAGTATCGGTTCACAACGATATACAGTATTAACTGGGTACACTGTATAGTATCCGTTCACAACGATATACAATATTAACTGGGTACACTGTATAGTATCCGTTCACAACGATATACAGTATTAACTGGGTACACTGTATAGTATCCGTTCACAATGGATATACAGTATTAACTGCTCACACACTAAATTTCAATGCCATGAGAGGGACACCACTTATCCAGGTTTGCTGCCATGTATGTCAGTTCAAGATAACAGCAAGTAACCATTTATTAATGAGATTTCCCATTTCCTTCATTCACAATCACATTACCTTTGCAGAATCCCTGAAGCTTGAATTAGACATTTTTCCATGAGGCTTTCTGAGTGCTATTTGGAGTATATCAGGCTCCAGTTAAATGGACAGACAGCACAGATTCGTACAATTAAGACTTAATATTCTCTTTACAGAAGTACAAACTAAATCCATGATGGGGAACATTGATCAGTCAAAAGATTAAATGTGAAAAACATTAATTCCCTAAAGAAACAGAGTGAAAAGGAGAACAAGTAAACCGAGATCCTAAAATTTAAATTTTTAATGTAAGGTTTCTAACAAGTATCGTTTGCAACTGCAAACACAAGCCAAACACCGCAAGCAGAATCATTATTCAAGATGGAAAAAAACAGAAAACACCTTAATCCTACCCAAAGGGTTAGTATTTCTGATGAGAAACTGCGTCTGAAGAGAGCTAAAACCTTCCACCCAATAATGGAACTTCTCATTAAATAACACTTTAGTCATTGCTGTGGTGGCGATGCATGTGAACGACACAAAGATACCTGAGCAGCCATGCTTCGGCAGGTAAATGTCATTTTTTGATTCCTAAGCGATTGAGCATTTTGTACGACGTCTCAAGACAATCCGGTAATAGCTTTTTGAATTGGCTGTATTTATGAGCCGCTTTGCATGCTGCTGAGATTGCTGCCAGCAGCCAAGGCCTGGAGTTTCTGCCAGTTTACACTGATCTAACCTGCACTCTGGAGATTACAGCAGACAAGAATATTCCCAATTCAAAAGCGGCACACGTGTTTAGTTCTTTACTTGGGGTTTCTTGGGTTACACCACTGATGAACAGCTCTTCTCTGAACTCTGGAAGTATGGCTTCTCTTCCAAATCTCAAACTAGGTTTGGTTAGCCAACCAAAAGAGACGACCGTGGATTTTGTGGACTGAGAAAACTCTAGAAATACAATAAGCCCCAGAGAGCTTTCCTTGGCTGCATCAGGCACTCTATACAGACATATAGAGAGGCAGGGCAGCCCAGGAGTCAAGGCAGGACTCCTCAGGGAATCAGACGGGAATCAGACTGGCGTGCTGGACTCACAGCCTCTCGGATACACAGTTTCTTTAGCTCCAGCAGGCACAGCTCCAGCCGGTCCTCCAGGGACTTGTGTCTGAGCTTGACGGCTCTGGTGTGGGTGCTCAGGTCCTTCATGGGTGTAGAGGGGCTGTCTGGACCTGCAAAACACAACCACAGCACTGCAGCTTCCAGTTTTAATATGCAGCAACATTGCCTTGCACTGGATTCCTGGTGCACCAAATGCCTAAACTCTATACTTTCTCTCTCTTTCAATGAGATTTCACTGTGCTGTGCAATATTGATGCTTTTTTTACCATGCTAATTCATAAGGAGTTTTACAAGGGCCCCACCCATCTGCAGTTTGGAGGAAAATCAATGTGTCCATCAAACACAGAAACAACTGCGATCAATTTCACATCATGTGAACAATCCTTGCTCTGCCTCAGTATCGCTCTTTTTACTAGAGCTGCCTAGACTGCGTGCTTAGGGTCTGGTAATGGCCGTATCGTGTGTAATATTTTTTCGAGAAAGATATTTGGAATGGAACTGTATATTGAGGTTTTCTTCCTTGTTGTTTACCAACAAGGGTGTTTCGATCAAAAAGGAAGAGTTTGAATGTTCTCCCGGTCTAAAGACCTCTGTAAAACTGTGTCATGGTCAGTGCATAATGGACCTTACATTTGGATGGGTAATTTATAATCCCAGGAGTCTGGCACATGTTATTAAGTCAAAGAAGTCTAAATGGTGTTGTGAGAAAGGACTGAACCAAATTGCAATCTGCTAAAAAAAAAGGTATTTCACATATGTTTAATCTGGCATTTCCTTAAAACCCTATGTTAAATTAGTAACATCAATCTAGTGGGTCAAGCAGCAAAGGTGCTTGCTTTGAGGTCAATGACCCATACGAGAGCGAGTCTGAGCCTGGGTCTTGCCACCGGCTGATGGGCACCAGGATTGCTTAAGCGGTGGCGCACATTGGGCTGGGCACCGCCACGGAATGGGTGGGATTAGTCAGCACCGGCAACTGCTGGAAATTTCCCAAGAGCCTCCAGACTTGTGGCGACATCAACGAGAGAGGCACCATTCCTCCAATCAGTGTGGACTCTCCCAAGAAGCTGTGTGTGCAGAGTGTGAAATGATGGATGGTTCAACTTTCTGCCCTTCCTCACTCATGTGGGTACAGGAGCCTCCTCTGTGAGACAAGCGGTACAGACATACCAGGCCATTCCAGACAGAGTAGATAGAAGCTGAAAACCTGACCTTAATCTGTCACTAACTGACTACTCAGATGATACCTGACAGGATTGGGCTTTCACCTTTTTCTCCTAGAACCTGCTTAGAGTGATTCACATTTTGCTATGCTCTTTTTTGTGTCTTCTGTCTCTCTCATTTAGTTTTAGTCTCCTTTTTGCAAGGGAATATGTGCAAGGGATATGGGACAGAGTCTGGAAATTCTGTATTTTTCCTTTTCATGAATTATTCTCAGATACCACACCGTACCAACAATCCGTGTGTCCTGTAACACGACTTTCACATGAAACTTATGAATCACCTATTTTTGTCGCTTTAGAGAACAATAAAAATACTCAGCAAAAGAAGCAGTTGAAAAACACAAAGACTGTTAAAAAGAGCATAGGCCGGATGACTGTCAAATACCAATTAAGCATAACAAAAACAAATCAGGGCAGAAACAAAGCAAGTGTAGACTGGAACCACGAGGGCGGCGTTTATTAACATTCCATATTCGCACTGGGTTCATGCTAAGAGCCAGGGAGCAGAAGCCACATCTTTTGTTTTGCAAAACCACTGGGCGCTTCCATGATGAATCACAGCAGGTAATGAAAGACTGCGCATCATTAACCTCTTCCCCTGAGCCGAAAAGGTGCGACTTGGAGAATATAAAAGAGCCATCAGTACTTTATTGGCATGTCAACAACGCTGAGCACGTGCAAAACAGCTCCGAGCACAACCAGATTAGGTGGCAAGCAAGGAATGCCACAGAGTGACACTTCTGTCAAAAAGGAAAAAACGGCCACTGAGCAAAATTGATCACATCGTGCAAATGGAACTCTATCTCAAAAGCAATGGTTCTCAGCCTCGGCTCTGTCTCCGTTTCAGGACTGCATGCAGTCGCGATGTCTTTTTGTATGAAAATTTTTAGAAGCTTGCGTTTCTCAGAAAGAGTAAGGGCCTCCTGGCCAAATTTGCCATTGGCCTCCTAATAATCCCCCTCTCTGAACTGGCTTCATCACTCTGTTCTCCTCCCCACTGATAGCTGGTGTGTGGTGAGCGTTCTGGCGCACTATGGCTGCCGTCGCATCATCCAGGTGGGGCTGCACACTGGTGGTGGAGAGGAGTCCTCATTACCTGTAAAGTGCTTTGAGTGGAGTGTCCAGAAGTATATGGAATTATTAATTAAAAAAAGATCACATATTTTACTACTGTGATAGAGTGATGTTTCATTACACTAATCTCTGTTTCCTAAGTGCAGCACAGATGAATATTTGATAACCCCTCCAGACACAGGCACAGATGTTGGCTATGACAGACGAAGACACAGTGCTGCTTACCAGACTGCAGAATGATCCCACTGTCCGTGTCACTCGTCTCATCTTTACTCTCCATTTTGGGTTCGGTGTCTTCTGGTCTCTTAACAGGAAAGAGGAAATTTCCGGGTCATCGGCAGTGCCTGCAGAAAGGGGAAGTAAGCATAGAGCATGCTTTAAAAAGCAGATCTTTTTTTCCCCAATTAGAACCTGATCCTGGACGCACAAAGGCCGCAAATGTCACAGTAGCACCAGCCTATGGGCTTCCTTAACCAAGTGTACTGAACAACAGCAATATTGAGGAAAATTTGGGATTCACATGGTGGCATCACATAATGCTCTCAACTGGGAGTTCCCAATGTTTGCAGAACAAATAGAGCATCAGGGTTCCAATCCAGGCTGTGCCACCCCTGTTCCCTTCAGCCAGAATGTCCCCAGCTGTGATCCCAAATCCGTAGAGTGCCACTTGGCTTCAATGTGACCCTCAGCCAGGGCTGAGGTGATGCCAGAGTGGGAGCTGTGGTAACACAGGCAGCAGTAGAAAGAGAAAACTTCCTGTGCTGCAAGATCCTGCATTGAAGACAGCACGTGAACGATCTGGTTCTTGTGATGCCACTGTCCTCCGGCCTTCCTTCAAGCCGAATCGGCAGTGACATCATTAAACCTGCCACTGGCCTAACAGCTCTGCTTAAGAAGAGCTTTGAAATTACTCAGGAATTTAGGAGGGTAAAGACTTCTTGCCACTTTCATTTAGAAGTCACTTTCAGAGCTCGAAAAAAAGTCAGTTGAAGGGATCATTCCCTCCTATGAAGTTCTCCACAGCACAGGCTCAACGACCGCTTTGATCTCACTGACGTGGTTTAGAGAGTCCTGAACAAGGCAGCAGAACTGTAATCGAAGGAAAACTGGAAATGCGGTGAACAAATGCTTCCATTTCTTGACAGAGAAATGAAAATGAAGGTGGGGTTGGAGAATTGGTTAAAAGTTGTACTTCAGGCATAAAACATTCTTCACGTGTTGGAATGTAGAAGCCAGACTAAGTGACCCTGGAGCCTCACTCTAAAGAAAGTCAATTTTTCCAAGGCAAGAAAAAAAAAAGAGAGAGAAAGGTTCCCAGCATTTCAATCCTATGGCTGAGAATACTGCTGAGAAACACTCTTGAATGCTGATAACATGCATGTGCTAACAAAACACACACACGGGGGGTTTGCGATGTGATCAAAGGTATGAGGCTGAGGGAGTGAGCTGTGGCTTTCTTAAAGACTGATGTCCATTGCACACATCTGCAAACTGACTGGGTATTAGTTTATACAAGTCTCTGAAAGAAATCGTGCTGGGGCCAATTCGGCACTCCCAAATCCCCGCACTGCATACCGGAACACCGCTGCTGAAGATCGGGGAAAAACACAGTTCCTCAGCCAGGTTGCCCAACACGTGAAAGTCCCACACAGGCACAAACTAGACTCAGGTGCCTCACTCTGAGTTTACAAATTACACAACATCATGGGTGCCAGAGTAAAATGAATGAATAAATCTTTACAACTGGACCTTTACTGTTTTGTTTTTTTCACTGAAGTCCTGGGAATAAATATAAAATTCCAAATTGACAGTGAATGCAATAGATGCAAGAATGTTTTAACTAACCCATCCACGTCAAAGAGATGTACACTGCCTATTTAACTGAAGTATGTTCTCACTTTCCCACCTGATTTGCAGTGTTGCAGGGCTGCTGTGTGTCACTCAGGTGGAGTTACACTTCTGTGGTGGATGAAATGGGTCTCCTCCTAATTGGTGAAGTAGTTTGGGATCTTTTAAGATGAAAAGAGCGACAGAAAGCCATCCATTCATTATCTAACTGCTTCACCCAATTTAGGGTCACGGAGGAGCAGGAGTGTATCCCAGCGAGCAACAGGCACAAGACAGGATACACCCTGGACAGTGTCCATCGCAGAGCACAGATACGGACACAGACATAGATGAAACAAACTCTAACAACGACCATTTTCCACTCAGTCTCCCAGAAGCCATTAACTTACCCCTGTGTTTTTGGACTCTGGGATGAAACCCACACAAATAAGGGTACAACATTCGAAACCAAATAGACAGCACCTCGGGTCCAGAATTGAACCCAGGGCCACAGCACTGCAAGGCAGCAATGCTAACCACTGCTCCAACATGCTCTCTGCTATAGAAATCAGTGAGTTCATTATCATTAGGTATTTATTTTTATTTTGATAATGTGGTCATCTACTCGGAAGGAGAGCCTTTCAAGAAAGGTAGGGGTTGCCACTGAACTGATTTATAGTTGCCTCTTCAGTCAGAAGAACAGAAGAAAAGATACACATGACAGGAGGTTAGTTGAGCCCCTCTGACCTGTGTGGCGGCTAGTTGTTAAATAATCCAATGATCTCACCCAGCTCTTTCTTGAAAGAAAAGTTAGAGAGAAAACCTTTTGCACGTGGGGCACAGTATTACTATGACACTCCCAAGACAAGATTCCATGTTGGGTACAAGACGCAAAGAACAACGTGCTTTATTACATAGCTGTGACCTGTCAAGCTACCCTGAAGAAGCCCCGATCATCCCTGAAGATGATCTAACCATGTCAATGCCTCAGACCAGACATCATGACGTCTGGCTGAAGCCTCAGGTTTGCTCGGAGGGTAATGCTGAGTGATGTCACCGATGCCCGAACTCTCCAGCCCAGCAGAGCATGGTGATGACTGAGTCCACAGGTCTGTGACACACCATGTACTGTACTGTTCCCATGCGCTGTGAGTTTCTGCAGTTTCCGGTGACTCACACACATACTGGCACCCGGAGAGCCTGCGATAGCGTGATGTCAGCACAGGGAGAACTGCTTGCAGTTAAAGCCAACACAGAGAGCTTATCTATGAGCACAAGCTCATAAAGTGGGCTGGCACACTGATAGGCCAAGGGTGGGTAGATATACAGCAGCCACAGCTGTGATTCAGCTGCAGCAACATTACTTGGAACGCAAAGCAGGAATGCAATTGAAAATTAAAACAGTCACACCCTTGAGAAATTAAGACTCATGGTGAACCACAACTGCAGATTAAGAGCAGTGGAGAAAAAAACAACCTAGCAAATAAAAAAAGAAGAAACAATTTGTCATTTTGCTTGTATGTCAGTGTGTATTAAAGCAAGGTTAAGAGATCTGTGTGAACATAAACACACTGAAAATGTTTTAGAACATTTAGATCACAAACATTAGCTGTGTAATACAGTAGACTGGCTGTGGAATACAGTAGATTAACTTGCTCCCTTTTTGATCAAACATCTAGACAATCAACAGGAGGTGGATTTTATTGTCCTATATATATATAACTCAAAAGTTTAAAAAACCGCACAAAAAACTTGTCTTGCTGTTTTATGTCAAAGGGATAACTTAGAATCCATACAATAAACAGATCCTTAAATGTCACTGTATTACAATAATCCCAGCGTTAAAACTTTAAGCAGGTACAATGTCGTATCTGCATTACAATTTTACAGCCAGATCAAAATTAAAACAAATCGTCACCCCACCCGCTGGCAATACATTTAAAACCCCACTGCCGTGCTTCGGCGATTAGGAGAAGCAATCAGCCTGTATTGGTATTGTAATTAGCGAGACGGCCTCAGTCAGGCGGCTCGCCTGCCTGGGGAGACCGATTGAGATTCCTTCGCCCTCAGGAACCAGACTAACACCGGACAACAGCTTCCCCAGAAGAGTCAGCACCCTGCGGCCGGACGCTCAGCAAGTAATGCCGCTTTAATAAACATCACCAATAAATCCCGTTCCTTACATTCAAACGGACCAAACAGCACATATCTGTAAAATCCCGAAAATTAACGGTAAACCCATTCACGTAACCTACGGAGTCCTCAAATACACGGCGAAAGATCTGCTAATTCATAGGTAATCGCATTTGAGGAAGTAAGACCCATACCGCTTCCCAAGTGCAGAAGACATACAAATCACTTGCAACTTAAATTTCTATGTGATTCATAAATCACATTTTCAGCTGCTGATTTTCAGAAATACTAATCTTTGAGCTACTTTAAGAAAACAAATAGAACGTTTCCAAATGAATGTGGTCAAAATCCATATTCAAGGTATTCGCATTCTTTAATGACTAAATCTAAATTACTATTCGACATTGTACGAAACAGCCCGACCCACAACCTTATAAGCAAAAGGCGTATATTCCCATTCACATGAATGAGAATTTGTCAATAAAACGCAAATATAGAATAAATAAGACATGTCTACTTCTTTAAAAATTACGGGAGTGAAATCTGCACACAAAATATCAGTACTGCAAGCACAAGAACGTCTCTCCCTCATTCTCAAATGCAAAAGTTGTACCCGAAATTAAAGGAACAGCAGGATAAGTTTCAGAAGGAAAGCCGAACAAGAAAGACCGTGCGCTTACGCAGCCAAACGCATGGACTTTCAGTGCAACAGCTCGGTCAGAAGTACTTACAGTGTAATGTACGCGCCACCGGTGTTAGTGCTTTCAAGCTCAGGCGCACTCTGACCCGCTGTCTGCGGGTTGCGCTCGCTGGTGGCAAGCGGGGCGTGGAGCCTCCTGTCCAGGGAGTGGCGAGGCAGACCGCATACCTGTCCAGCCCCTGTTCGGGGAGGGGAGAGGAGGAGGAGGAAACAACAGGTCTGTAGCGGAGCCGCAGCCCGGTCGGAGCTGTGTAAATAGCTCAAGTAGGCAGCTGCGTCAGCATAGGCTGCAAAGGAACAAGTAAAGGTTTATTCCATGCTGAAAAGAGAAGAAAGGAAACACAATGTTTCGGCTGTGGAGCCTGCTTCGGGTGTCCGGGAAACACGTTATGTTTCCTTTCTTCTCTTTTCAGTTTGGAATAAACCTTTACTTGTTCCTTTGCTATGTAAATAGAGCCGACACTGCTGCCGGGGGAGGAGGTAAAAGACAAGACTTGCTTTTGCCTGCTTTCCCTTTTCGCGTTTTGGGTGTGCTCAAAAGCCGGAAATCGTTTGTAGAAAGGTACACTTAGCTAACAATGCCGAAATGTAAATAAACATGGTTTCGTGTGAAAGGGAAACTAGAACACATTATTGTTCTCAGGACAATATTTATCAGTCCGTTGTATTATACATGTCCCACAGTACATCAAATAATACTTTATTAATGAATATGCTTATCATAATTAGTAGTAAGTTAACCTGCGGTTTGCAACTAGAGTACAATCAGAGAAGAAGGGTAGCTATAGGAAATGTGTTGTTGCTGGAAGCCGACACAATTTATTTAATCGTTTATTTAAGACCTGCAGACACCCACTGGTATTCTTGTGAAGTATTTCCTGCTAATTCGGATGTGGTATTTGTGTTTTGGGATATCACCCGCTGTTTTGAATATTGATACGTGAAAGGATTTGCTAGGAGGATCAAAGCAACAATCCTAATGCGACGACTTAAGCAATATTAATTGTTAATAAAATGTTTAGTCAGTTCAGTAAGGAGCGCTTGTTGACGTCAGAAACTGTCGAGTCAAGCCCTTGAGACAATAGAGACCAGACTTCTTACAATGACTACAGTGTTTAAGGCAAAACCGTAGAAAAAAGTACTTCCCAAGATTAAATATTGTAGCACTCTCGGGTTCACGTGGGTATGCGCCCTCGCCGCTGCCGCCTCAGGTCGGCCCCCTACCGCTGGGGACTTGAACCCGGGTCTCTGACGTCATTCAACATGGACCCAGCCAGTTGAGCTAAAGGGAAATCTCCCATTAGCCTGCTGGCTGAGGTCCCTACTATTCACAGGGAAGGACGGTGACATCACCGCTCTCGTAAGCCGGCTCTAACAACCCACAATGGTGGCCGTATGCGTTACAATATATTTCTCCTCTTTAATCTTTTGAGCACCATAACAGATGACTTTTGACACTTTTAATGATTTTTTTACAGTTTTTTTGGCATGGGATACAAGTCTCTTGCACAATACTACAAGATATTTGGTAGAATAATCCATAGGGGTTTTAAAATAAAAAAAAGTTATATTTCATTGTGCAAAATCAAATAATGAATTCCTCCTGACTGTTTTCTCATAAATGAAGTACTAGACATTAACAATGATCTTAATAATTCAGGAACCACAGTACTGCCACTGCTAAGGCAAGAGGAATTAAAACCAGTGGGGGAGCGTTGTGGTGCAGTGTTTAGCATTGCTGCTTCGCAGTGCTGGGGGTCCGGGTTTAATTCCTAGGGGCGATCTGTCCACCCACCTCCTAATCAAACATTAGAAGACCAGTTCTTCCAATTCAGTGCTTCAGGGGTGCGGCTGCCAATCCCAGTAAGCTATGGGCACAAGGCAGGGTACGTCTTTGGATGGGATCACAGGGTGCACACACACACAACACCAGGCCCAAATTTTACTAGAGGCCAGATAATCTACCAGAACATGTTTGGAGAAAACCAGAGCACCTGGAGGAAACCCACACGAACACAGGGAGAACAGTATGGTCCATGCAGATAGCAATACACTATAAAACATCTTTGAGATGGTACAGAGTCAACTGTTGAAAGATATAAAAAGAAAGATGATAAAACTGGACCCTGGTTTGTGAATACCACGTTTTTATCACTACAATGTCTGCAGATCCATGTTTAATCACAAGAAGTATAGTGAGAATAACATTTTGGCAAACAATTTCTTGCCGTTTTGAAAACTGAAAGGGAAATACTCCACGACAACAACATGACTAAACTAATGCTCTAACTGCAGGTGTTATGGCTGCTGACAGTTTAAAGACCAAAGTCTAATTTGCACCATAGTGATTTATGACAGACTTCTCCCATATTGAACAAGGCAGTCATTATGGCTACTTCCTCTTAGCTGGCTTGTTTTACCCCAATAGGCTCTGAATAACTGTGCAAAATTCAGTCCCACTGACATAGCAACACATTACTCAGATTTTATCGTTCGGCCCAGTCATACTCTGAAAAGTACCCCAAATACATTTTTGCATCTAAGCGTACTGTATGAGTCTTTAACCAGGAAAAGAGACAATCTGCCAAAACAGCTCATTTAGCTGTAAAGGTAAATACCCCACCGGAAAAACAGGAACTGAAGTTAGTTTGTCCTTTGACAATTAACTTGCAGGATACATTTCCACAGTTAGCCAATTGAACATTAGTTTGGGAAACAGGGGATTTGGCACAGTGATTAGCAAATGAATGGATCTTTATGTGTGATAATCCAAAATATCATTCACAGACCCCCTATTTTCAAAATGAAAGTCATACCAAATTTCCATCTGTGCCCTTTGCTTTAACGAGCAGCACAATTTACTTGAATTCAATTCTCTAGTTGCATACTTTATCACATCTGCTCTGCTCTGTCATCTGTAATTCTGTCTGCTTAGAATGTCACCTCAGGGGAAGCCCATGAGTGGGATGATCATTCTGATCATTTAAGCTCATTAGAAAAATTAGGAAATTACTGTCACACAGTCGGAAGTTTCTGATTTGTCTGCTCTCTAAAAAACTGTATTCAAGTACGCAGTATACTTTGCCGAAGAGAACAGATAATTCACACAAACATTTGGCTGATATTTGTATCCAAAGCGCTCTATATTAGCAACCATTTCTACAGCAATGTGTCTGCATCAATCATCGATCACACATCAATGTCCCACCTGGGATTTGAACCCAGGTAGAAATCTCCAGAATCTTCACTCCTGCTCCACAGTGGCAGTGCTGCCCAAATTCGTTTTGAAGAGATTCTGTACCGTTTGTTTGTTCGGGGACTTGTGCTAGTAACTACAGAACATCCTCCTACACAGCACGACCCTTCTGCACCTGCTGGAGATGGTGTTGTACGGGCAAGCAAGACAGGCACGGCTGAGCCACAAACGCAACAGGCGGTCTCCCACCCCCAGGCTGCATTCTATGCACGTTCCAACAGCCTGCTGGGCCATTCAGGAAAGAAACAAAGAATTTCCATATGCTGTAGCGGCGGTGTGCTCCACACTCCCTCTACAGCCAGCGACACCCAGAGCCTGGTCTGTGGTCAGGCACTAGAAAGCAAACTTTGGACCGTGCGGTGGATGAAGAGGTTTAAAAGTCACGCGGCACCCCTATGCAAGAAGTACAAATATTAACATCCAGGTCTCGATGGACACTCGCACTCTGATAAAAATACTACTAGGAACTTTACTCTTTCTTTCCTCAGTAGGGTCACACCCAGTTGTAATTCCTTACACGGGCATGTTTAATGTTTAGAAACTGTTAAAAAAAATGCAACTTGGAGCACAATATTTTGAGGAAGAGACAGGGAGGTACCGTAATGACATACACAGGAACTGAGAGGTAACTACAGGCATTGAAACGTTTCTCCAGAGTGTAGCAGTTTGACCTTCGGGGAGCTGTCCCAGAGGCACACAGCCCTCCTCCCACCAGCCACACCACTGCCTCGGACCTCTGAAAGACCAGGGAAGCCCACGTCTGAGCCACTGGGATAGGCTGATCCTGCAGAGCAGTCAGCTGATGACCCGTCGCCCGTGGAAACCCACTCCGGCCGCGTTTGTCTTTGGGGGCGTGACGGCGGGCGTTTGCGGAGCAGGACCCCGGAGACAGATGGTGTCTCCGGCAGGAATGCCAGCCCCCTCCCGGTCTCCGCAGCACCTGTTCGCCTCCTCCCTGTGCCACGCGTGGGCGGCGCCCAAACAAAAACCTCCGGTCGGGCTGGAAAGTAAAAAGTGCCTTCGGTGCGGAGTCAGAGCAGCAGCGCAGCCCGAGCAGGCCATGTCGCTCAGACCCTGCAGGAACGTGTCAGAAACGAGGAGGTGCGAGCAAAGAGCTCAGTCAAGCTGCTATAAAGCACAAACATCTTAGAACAGGGGGTCTCCAGCTTCAGTCCCTGCAGGCTACAATCCGGTGCTGAGTAAGTTTCTTTAAATCACCCAAGGACCATTTTACACTACCAGATGTTCATGGTTTGTCAAAAGCCTGTTGGATTGTGGTCTGTGTGTGCCAGGCCCTGGCTGCATGAAACACCTTGAGTACATCAGTTTTGAACGTGCAAACTGTTGCCCTGCACTGTGTTACTGACTTGCAGGTGTTATGCTGCCTTCTGTTACACCAGCACTGCATAACTCCAGTGCTAGAGTGCTGTAAGACCAGCAGGCTTATACGTCTCTGTAGCACATGAAGAAATAGAGAGAGGTATTAAATTGGTCTAGTTCAGGTCGTTCAAAATCCATTCGTCAGTGAAGAGCTGTGCTGCAATGAAAACCTACAGACACTGCAGTCTCACAAGTTGTCTGTGTGACACCTTGACACTCAAAGAAACACAAAGGGGAAATTCAACTTAATTTGCCTCAAGCTTGGCAACAGGCCCACGGACCTGGTTTGGAGGACAGGATCTCCCAGAATTCTGATGAATCTCTACTGACCATCCCAGAGGACCTTGGTATGCCTGTTTCATTTCAGATTTCTGTCATGTGCCTTGTTGACACCACTGCTGCGAGGGTTCAACAAACAAAACGTTCTGTCTCATCGGATTCAGAGGAAAGCGGATGAATGACATTTCTCACAATTAAGAGGAAGCTTTTATCATAAGTCAAAAATGAAGGATTGATATGGCCCAGTGATTTTCTTTACCACTGCAAGAGTTGGAATAATGGGTTTATAACCCCTGTGAAAGCTAGTGAATTAAAATATGTCTTTAATTACAGTTACAGCAGCTATAAAACAATTTCAGGTTTGAATTTAAGTGCTGTATGTTGTTTTCCTGCTAATTAAAGTAATTAGACCAAAGAATAAACAAGAAAGAAGGTGAGGATCTGTATAGACACAGTTTTCTTTCTGTAAGACACAATACTTTCAGCTGACAAGCTTATTTTCTTTTTTTAAAAGTAGCCTCTTCTAGTTCAGCATTTCCAATTTTGTATTTACAGTTTATGTATGTACTACTTGCATGCAAAACCCTGCAGTTGTTTA
Organism: Lepisosteus oculatus; assembly: GCF_040954835.1. NCBI lineage: Eukaryota > Metazoa > Chordata > Actinopteri > Semionotiformes > Lepisosteidae > Lepisosteus > Lepisosteus oculatus. The sequence goes on from NC_090700.1 coordinate 30,658,537, forward strand.
CATTTAGTGCTATCTGCCTTATGTCTGCTCGGCAGTGAATTTTATCTAAGATTTTAAAGATAAAAAATATCTTTCTGTGCTTCTTACTGAAGTCCATTTTTGGACTCCACAGTACAGGCAGGCCTGTTTTAAACAATGTACTGACACATTTTTCTTGTTCTTATCTAGGTTACCACAGGACACTTTTTTGTTGTAGCTGGAGATAAACTTTCAGCTTAGAAAATTAGTGGAAAATCATAAGAATATCAGACATACAGCACAGTGGTGTGGCAGTTGGTGGTGCTGTCTCACAGCTCTTGGGTTCTGGGTTCAGTTCTGGAACTAGAAAGAAAACGACTGTTTTCTGTGTGGAGTTTGCATGTTCTCTTAGTCTGTGTGTTTTTTTTTCTGGATGCTTTACTTTTCTTCAGCCTTCCAATAACATTCTGGCTGGTGTGCTGGTGTCTGTGAGTAGCCTGTGATGAACTGGAATCCTGTCCACTGTGCATTCATTACTTTCAGGATAGAATTTGGATTTAGGCTTTTGTATAGTGGCAAAGAGTATTAAAAGAAAGTATCAACAAGAAGACATCAAATAAACGGAACGTTAGAGTATACATACTCTTTAATAAAGACAAAAATGCAATATTTTTTGATAAAATAAAATGTGCAACACATTTATATTTATTTAAAGTCATATTGTGCAAGACGACTTTTTTGTGTACTGTTCTGTTCTGGTTTTGTTCTGTTCTTTGTGTGTTCTGGACTGCGAGTAACTCTTCTACTTGTGTTATTATTATTGTATCATTCGTTACACTGTGTCTGTGTTGTCTGTGTTAAGCTGCTGTTGCACTGCAATTTCCCTCATGGGATCAATAAAGTATCTATCTATATTGTGATTTAAAGGGACCATAAACACCAATTTAAACCATTAAATGAACAGCATATTCATTCAAAAAAAAGAAATGTAATAAAAGTCAGTGCTACACAGTTGTGCGATTCTTAGGGGTCACAGTTTGCACACATCACAATATTCCAAATTTCTGCACAAGTCTGAACACGGTAAAAGTCAAACCTCAGATAAGAAAGAAAGCCACAGTTAAAATGATGAGGCATACTAGTTAGGACTAATTACCAAACTGTTTGATGAAACAAGCCAACACTCAGATAACTGGAGATTGTAGTCGACCCTCTCAGTGACTATGCATTTCTGTGTCAATACCAAGGTCTGAAGAGAGTGTAGATCATGTTTGCTTTACAGATATCCACAGGATTACTGAAGAGAATTTTCTGTCTATATGCTGCTGACGCGAATATTTTTTTATCCCATCAGCTAGAGTTTTGTCAGTGTAAATCTGTTCCGGAGAAACAGCAGATGTATCTGCTGGAAAATGCAAACATCCGGGAGAAATTTCTATAGGGAGTTATTTAACAGCCAGTCTGGGGTGTTGCCTGGGGAGGGGGGGGGGGGAGGTCACCCCTTTGCTTTCTATTTAAACGAGCAGCCCATGCGTGTGGTTGCGTCTGTGGGCCTGAGGGAGCACGAATCAGCCCCTGCGCCCTCCAGAGTGGACAGCGGTGCATTCCCAGCCCCAAAAACAACAGCCCCTGGGGGGGTGATGGAGTCATTCCCCTGGCCTGACCTCCCTGTCGGGGCGATCTGCTGCAGGACAATGAGCCAACAGCCCACAGCAGACAGCCAGACTCCGCTCGGCAGGGGTCCTGCTCCCCCCCCGGGGAAGGCTAAATAAAGTCGGCCGCGTCAGCTACAGGTGGGAGAAGGCCATCCGGCCCATCATTGCTCATTTGCATTCAGCTCTGTTCAGGTCGTGGTAACTGGTACTGGTAAGGCCAAGAACACCCCCCTCCCTCCACGCAGAAAGGGAGCAATTCAGAGTGGCCATCTGAACCTAATTTGGAAGTGCTTGTGGGTTGGAACTGGCGTGTCCAGTGAAAGCCCGTGAGGAAATGGGGGGGAAACAGGCAAACTCCAGACAGAAAACCGATCAAATCCAGGCAGTTCAATTCCAGCTAGCGCTGACGCTCCTCACCGCCAAAGCACACCCTCAATGTGCCGGGGTCACATCCCTGGCATCGGGGGACCAAGCACTTGTGAACAAAAGAGAGGAGCCCGGCCGATCTAGCCAGTTTGCTAGTTGGCAGCTAATTGATCCCAGGGTCTCTGCCAGCCTGTTCTTGAATGAAGTCAGGGTATTGGTTTCAGCAGCTTGTTCCAGCCCCCCACTACTCTTTGGAAGGGAAGCATGTGCTTCGCTCAAGTTCTCAACCCTGAACAAGGAGTTAAAAGGCAAAACCTGCCAAAAGAGGCTGCAGGCAGACCGACAGACTCCAGGCTGGATTAACAGTCTCCTCCAGCTCAACCCAATCCCCCCGGCCCCCTACTCCCTCCCCAGTTTCACCCCTCAGCACAGAAAGTAAAAGTGTGCCGTCAAAGGAACGGAAGCAAATGCCATAGCCCGAAGTGCAAGAACTAAGACCCTCCGCGAGTCACCCCTAAGCAGCACACTGAGCAGCACAGGGAAGAAATTAAGTAAACCTCAAGGGCCAAATTAAAGACAACGGTATCTTCTGAGCATTTGCTTCCCATACTCACTAGAGGGGTGGTGGGTGGACTGATATTTAGGCCAAACCAAACGAATTCTCAGCAGGACTGACTGTGCACGTGTAACAGACTGATGAGCAGCTGGCAGCCATTCCACACGCAGGAGCTGTCCCTCACACGGGAGCAGGAAAAAGGAAAGGGGAAAAGAGGACACGCTCCCAGGGAACAGAATTAGCAACAGTCAGTTCGGGAAACCTTTGTAACTTCTTATCTACATTACACCCTTTCAACGTCACCAACCTCCGGGAGTGACAGTCAAACTACTGACAGAATTTCACTTGAAAGCGAACGAGGGGACGGATCATGACCTGTCTTGAAGAAACGGGAACGGACTGTGAATGGATGGAGAAGCTTTGTAAAGGCGACCTGGTTCTGCCAGGCCACTGGCTAGCTCTCTATATAATGTGGGAAATTCAAAATAAGTTCAGATGCAAGATGCAGATTGACCGGTGAAGGCACAGAATCTCATCCTGTGGGTTTTTAACTGGTTCCTCCCTGTCCTCGGTGATCTCTGACAGTTTACGACACACAAAGGGCTGATAGCTGCTATCATGATTCCCATAAAGCAACAGCTACATCCTGAAAAGCACAACCCTATTGCAGGCAAAAGTATATACCGCCTTTCTCCTATATTTTCTGTGAAAAATGCTAAGCAGCAGTTGCCCACAAGGAAGGACATCCGTCCATTTTCTAACCAATTAAAGCCGAAACCAATCCTGAAAAGCAACAGGCATAAGGCAGGATATACCCACTGCAACACTGTGCCACCCCGAGGAAAGTCTATAAAACCAAAATCATTTTAAAACACCCCTTATGATAGCCAAAGTAACTCCGTGCTTGAACTTCACCCTTGAACTCATTCTGGATTACATCTGGCGAATGAATGAAAAAATAAACTGCATACATGACTCTACTAAAGAAAGCGGGGACTGAACAGTAATGCAATGTGTGCTTTAATCACACAGAAACGCAGTCCCCATTCTCTTTGGTCCGATGCCATGAATGTGGTAGAAGTGCATGCCGGCGCCTGTCTCTGACATGTGAAAGTGATGGGAGGGGCCCGGGGGTCTCGTTGCAGAAGTGTTGCAGGAGCAGGAAATTGGGTTTCACTTCTGTCTGTAGGAACAGACTGAGCGTCGGATCAGAGAGTCGGTCACAACAAGAGCTGAGCTCTCTGGTCAGGGATCGGCATGGGAAGTATCAAACACGGAGGCAGGGCACGGCAATGAAGTCTGGCTCATAACAGTGACTCGTGTACTGTACTGTATTTCTTAAATAAGTCTACCACAATTAATCAGTGACAGAAGCCAGGTGGGGGACACACAGTGAAGTCAGGACAAAGGGCAGCTGTTGTTAGTTAACAGCTGGAAAACACAGGTATTGAGATGAATTTCATCCATCGTGCTGTAAAATCCAGTTGATACCAAAGGAACTTTAATTTTTCTTTCTATATGGCATTTTTTAAAAATTCAGTCATATTTAGTCAATTGTATATTTGGAAACCTCTCCTAATTCTGATTCTTCAGTAATTTAGGTTTGTGTCCATTAGTCTTGTGTGCTCCAGTCTGAGCTTGAAATAATCACTAAAGTCTTGACACTGCCATTTGCTTCCAGTTCAAATCAAACCTCACCCCGTCATCTGTATTCCAGATTCTCAGGTCCTTTATGGATCTGTAGAGGTCAGTATGTATCAGTGTGGGGTTAATGTGGGAAGACTTTTCCTCTGCAAAATTCTTTTCATAATGCGGTCACTCCGAGGAGCCTAAACTCCACCTCCTTCGCTCTGAATTCTGCAAATTTCACTAACAAAATCAGACAAGACGTGTGTTTCTGGTGTGTTAAACAAACAATATCTCTCACTTTGACAAACTTGGTACATTTCGACACTGATTTTAATATCTTTAGACACTGTCCTACGTCATAATTGCTAACGAGAATTTGAAATGTTTGGATGCATACTGAAGCAATGCAATTGACAATTCAAGTCCTCATTTTCCATAATCTGGGAAAGTAACTCATAGTCATGGCTGAGAAAACCAATCCTAGATTTGTCTTTGAAAAAAAACTAACTCATAAAACAACCTCATAGATCTTTCCTAAGGCGTCTCCTAATGTCTTAATAGAATTTAAACTGTTACTAAAAGAATGTGGGTGGCCTGATTTAATACAACATTTGGCAAGCAGGACAGCTGCCTGTCCAACCTTTTTTCAGGCTTTTTTGTCACAATATATACTCAATTGGCCTTAAATTCTGACAAAGCTAGCTTCAAGGCAGCAAAATAAACTTCATGTATTTACTTCATGTAAGTAAATAAGTAAAATAAACTGACAAAATATCCAAAATGACCCTTCCACTTCCTGAAAATAAAACAAATCTCCATCAATTCAGAGTTACAGTGCTTTTTAGATAAATAGTTGATAGATAGATACTTTATTGATCCCGTGAGGGAAATTGCAGTGCAACAGCAGCTTAACACAAACAACACAGACACAGTGTAACGAATGATACAATAATAATAATACAATACAATCAGTACAGTGAGAAGTGCACTAAGAAGAGTTACTCACAGTCCAGAACACACAAAGAACAAACCAGAACAGAACAGTACACAAAAAAGTCATATTGCACAATATGAATATAAATCTAAATGTATTGCACAGGTCCCTGGCATATATTGTACAAAAATGGTTGTGTTGTTTTACTGAATTTTTTTTTAAAGACTTGTTCATTGGAACAAGAAGATACAGAAAACTCTTATTTTCATCTCGTTTACAATTTTCAAGAACACTTCCCCCTCCCAGCAACCCTGTTAATTGAATTGCGCCTCTAATCTGATTTGACATCTGTCAAAGGGCAAGTATAGGAGCTGAAAAGCACAAACAAAGAGGGAGACCAGGGTAAACTGCAGAAGTATAGGGAGAGAGGGGTATCCCAGGGGGAAAAGCCATAGCATTGCTATTCAACGGGATTCAAGGGGATCAGCTTCTCAGACATGAGCACTTTAATTAAAGTACTGTCTTATTTCCTTCTGCTTGTTTTCTTCTTGATAAGTCATCCTCTGTGACTTCATACTAGATTGGTTTTATTACTCACTGTCTCACAGATTACAGCACCCCCACTAGACAGGGCAGGGACCTTGTATTTTACACAACGTTATACATTTGGCAAAGATACGCAGTCTGATGTGTGAAAAGGGCACGGAAAACAGACACACACACACACAAAAAAAGCATTCACAGTGACAACAAAACCCAGGAGATTTAGTCAACAAAGTTGACAAAACGCCAGTATCCCCATAAGTAAAAAAGTGCTTGGTTAGCTACGATCCTAATATTGTCTTCCCATATAAAAGCAAAGTAATGTGATAACAAGAGCCCATTCCCTTTTTTCCTCCTAGACTTTGACCGGGGGGGGGGGGGGGGAACAAACCGTACGCAGACAATCAAAAATCTTTTTCAGGATGTGTTTCGCCCCAAACCTAAACCTTCATTCCTGAAATTCCTTTTGTGTAAGTGTTCTGATAAAGTACTCAGTAAAATGTGATAAGATACTCCCTTCGGCAAACAGCTGCATAATCAATACTGTATTCCCTGGGCCAGCAAAGTCTTAACTAGGCTTTCTATTTAAATTACAAGAAAATTTGAACTTCTTGTCCATAATCAGACTAAGGCCAGCTCTCACTTTTCAGGATTTACACCTCAGTGACAAATCTAGAAGCCCACTAGAAGCCCTCTATAACTATAACTATAAGTTACGCACGTATATAGTAATGTTGGTGAGATCACAGAGAAAGAAAGGATAAAAACACTTCCACTAGCCTGAGAGGCCGATCTCTCCCTATTCCCCTCTCTTTCAGCCTGTTCCGTGCTATGGTTTGCGCTGCACGTCGTCTTCACAGGGTTAAGCAATAGAAGCTTGTTGTTAAGGAACTGCTCGCAGGAACATGCCCCTGGACAATTACAGTGTCACGGGTCTGAGTTTCTGCTGGGCTGTCGGCAGCGCACAATAGACCCGTGTTTTCGTTTCTCGTGGCTCGGGCTCCATGACAACGCTCCAATTGCAAAGATTGTCCCAGTCCCAGCTCCGTCGCCATCCTTTCCCACTACCTCATACGTTATGAGAGGTGTGGATCCCCTCCTTCTTACCTTGAAGATCTGCCCAGCGTGGACTGAAGTCTGAATACACGGAGAAGCAGCAGAAAGAAACATTGCAAGGATCACGGCAGGCAGGCGGTCGCATTTTCAAGGGAGGAAACAGAATGATAACATCAACCATGAAAAAGTGAAAAGAAACTGCTCCTCCAAGCTCTAAGTTACAAAAACTTCAGTGTGAAAAGATTCATGTGTAAAATTGTGGGATAGGACAAACCTGGGAATTCATGTGTTAGTCAGGCGTGAGTACTATACTGGCAGTTAACACACGATTGACATGCTCTGTATAAAGGCTGGCTATGAGTGTATTATCTTTAGTCAGTAATGAATTAGTAATATACAGTTTATGTATCACTAACAAAGCAAGTATTAGGCATTTAGTTGCGCTTATGAAGCAGTTTTAGTCATATAGTATTGGAAATGGAGAAATACTTCACATTTCTCCTCTTCCACAGTGTTATTGGTTTTACTAGGTGTAATGACTAATACATGTAGCTAATAAAAATATTCCATAATTCACATAATGAGTGAAAAGGCTATATTAACCATCTAAGGTGACAATAATCAGAAGTGTCGATACGGAAATATTCAATTTGCAAATAAGTATCGAATGTTCAGAGTGAAATGGGTGCTCATTTCAGGTGCTAATCCAGTACACTGCAGAAGGAGCTTCTGTTGAATGGGGCAGAGGCGTGGGATTGGACCTGGATGACCCATGGCTTTTTCCAGACACCTTGATTTGAAGAGTGGCGTGAAGAGTAAACAAGATGTGTTGTTTAATGGAGGGCTCAAATGCCCTAGAGACCCCCCTCCTCACGGATTCTTACAAATCCCTCCTCTGGGAATGGGGCTTAAGGGACAGTCTCAGGTCTGTCTGCTACCGACACCACTCTCAGCCAGTTAAAGCCTGACCAGAACCCATATCCTTTGTGCTCATCTGGTAGAAAACATCTTAGTCTCCTATCTGAACAAAACACCACCCTTATGAACTTTCAGCTTGATTGGCCTACCACAAGACGGGTAGACATTACTGTAATTTTACTCTGGTTTTCACTTTATTTTACTGCAACAGAACATGGGAATGCCATGATATATCATGATGAATCTTTCTAAGTAGTATTTATTGTTGTAAACCATGTCATTAACATGGTATATGAAGCACATGACACTATAGCAAACTTAAGCATCAAAAGACATTGTAAATCTGTGAAAATCCAGTGGTGAATTTACCAAGGCCAGCATTTCTAAAGACATTCACACTATCGCTAGAATGAAAAAGCCGTATGCTGTGGCCTGCCTGTATACAGTTTGAACCTCACAAGAAATTCAAAGAGTTGACTTCTTTTCTGACATGTTGAGTTTGTTTTTGAAACTGCAGAAATGACATGCAATGACACATTCTTGCGACTGTCCGCGAATACTGTTTATCAGCCGAGAAGCCCTTTTCGTTCTTTAAGAAAACAGTGCTGTGTTTTGTGAACCACCTAAGGCAAGGACCAAACATTACTCTCCACCAGTCATGAAACACTTCAAACCTGTTGACAATGATGGAAGACAAACACTGATCTGGAACCGCCAGCCTAACTGTGAAACCTCTGAGGACTAACTTATCCACTGCGTAGGGGCAGATAACTGGGGTGAGATACTTTAGAAGCTTTTTTTATATTTAAGAGTCTTTTGCTGGGTTCTTTGAAGAAATGGCTGGATGAGATTCTTAGATTAATCAGCTAGTAAATGCTAAACAGGCTTGCCGGCCTAAATACAGTATCTCTTTCAAACAATTGTATTTTCTTCTCCCTTTTCCTATTGTAACACAATTTCGCTGACTTCTCTGTTGGTAAAATTTTGTCTGTCATTGTGTTGTTATGTTAAGAGTGTGCTGTAAAACAAATTTCCCCAATGGGACAATAAAGCGTGGATTGAAATGGCCTTCCTCTTGTTTCTGAGAGTTTGTATGTTCTTCTCGTCATCCAGCAGACATTGATGCGGTATGGTACAGAGAATTGAATGGGACTATTTAAATCTGGAGCCTCAGCGATGGAGACTAAGACTAAAGGCATCAGAGTGAGGCCTCAGCGCTGGTGTTCGCTGAGCTCTCCTTGGCTCTGGGTCTTGCTCGCACGTTTAGCTCGGCAACAGACCCCTCTGCCCCTCGGCATGCTGGGAGGTCAGGGAAGGAGCAGCGCATGAACGCCGAGGGCTTCCCTTTGATGCGATCTGGAACAGCTGCTGAGGGCCCAGGAGCACGCCAGGCCTGCTGATAAGATCGCTGATCGAAACAGCAACTTGGGAGCCTCTGTCTGCAGGAGGTTTGGCCGTTATTCTGCAGCCCAGGAATAGGCGGCCTGTCATTGGTACCCTTATGAAGGCAAAAGCACTGGCTTTACAGCAAAGAGTCCCAAGCAAAGAAGAGTGTACTACAGCAGGAGTTCTCAGTCCTGGTCATAAAGGCCCACACACCTGCAGGGTTTCATTCCAGCTGAGTTTAGTTTCCCATTTGAAGCACCAACTGAATTAACATGTTGATTGATTGGAAGGTTTGGAAGATTTATTCTCCTGCTCAAAAGTTTGGAATTTTATTTGACTTATTCTATAGCTAATGAGATGGTTAGAGGTGGCAACAAGTTTAAACTAATTCAGTTATCAAATGAATTAAGGGCTGGATTGAGAACAGGGCTGGAAGGCAGTGTCCTCCAGGTGCAGAATTCGGAACTGTACTACAATAATTCCTCTGAGACACCTTTTGGGGTACATCATGAGATTCCCAAGGTCTGGTAAAAAAAAGGCACTAGAGATATTTCTGGAGGCCCACTGAAAGCATCTTAAAACCAAAGCAAACCATGACAAACAGAAGATTTAACCATAGTAAACCCAAACAAAACTTTCAGTATACTTACCATTGAAGGGGTGTGGGAATGGGATTTGCTACAATTTTGACAGACATTGATTCTGCACAACTTTGGTGGGAAGCCTTCAAGAGCTATCTATTTTTGCTTTACACGTCTGTACTAGGTAAAGGATTGGGGTCATTAAATTAATAATTTACACCTTCCTCTATGAACACATAGCACAATGAACTAAGTATTTTGACCGGAGGGCTTCGTTGTCTGACCAGAAGGTGTTACAGGGGGTCAGCCCAATCCATCACTGCAGTACAGCTCCCCTCTATTCAGACATTTTTATAACTCGCTGCCTCAGGAAGGCTGGAAGTATCGCTAAGGTTACCAGTCATCCTGGTTTCTCACTTTTCTCCCCCCTTCCCTCTGGTAAGCATAACAGGAGCATAAAGGCACGAACGTCCAGATTCAGAGACAGTTTCTCCCCACAAGCAGATTACTGAACCCCTGCCACTGACTCACAGTGATGTTGTTTTTCTAAGTTGCATGTTATTTAACTTGTTATTGCTGCTGCTCTTCTGTGTTTATGGTTTTTGGTGTTTCCTTAATGTCTTTGTATTGGAGCAAACATGCAAATAAGCATTTCATTGCACTTGTGCATATGACAAATAAACTGAACTGAACTGATGGTTTATCTGCACCTTACCACGTACCACAGTTCATTATTCTTCCCAACCCCTTTCTAAGATAGTGCATACCGAACAAGGGTTCTTACCATGACCAGCCATTCCAGGAGCTTCACAGAACAATGTGACAAACAGACACCTTAAAGTGTGGCCCTAGAAAATACCACACACCACTACAGGTAAATGTGTCAAATGAAGCTGCAAAAGCAAGTTACAAGCCATGAGTCGGACCAAAAAGCTTTAGACTTGTTAATTGCTAACGCAAGGTTTTGCATAACAGAAGATGGACATTTCTAAACCAGGTTGTAAACTGAGCACATTATTTACAAGTAAAACAATGAGTACTGCTCAGAATGAAGCAGCACGAAGACAGCAGATAACCACAGAGGCCTACAAACAGAAATGTCTGGGGAGGGCCAAAAGGAAATAGAACTAGTGACCCTCGACCAACTTCAAGATTGACCCTCCACAAGCTTCAAGAACTCATTTAAACTCAAGAGTTCACAAGAGGCAAATATGTGCTTTACATCCACCCATTCTCTAACTGGTTAATCCTATACAGGGTCGTGGGGGAGCTATCACCTATCCTGGCAACACCCTGGATGGGACGCCAGTCTATCACAGGACAGACACAGACTCAAACATATACACACTGTACACTCACACCAGGGCCAACTGTTACAGAAGCCAATTAACCGGATCATGGGAGGAAACTGGAGCACCCGGGGGAAACCCACATAAACACAGGGAGAACATACAAACTCAATGGTCCCTGAGCTGCAAGACAGCAACGCTAACCACTGTGCCACCCTGTGCATTACAATTAAACAGTTGCTTTTCACATGTAATCAGATGGCTGTGTAATTGATTGTGTCCAGCTACCAATTAATAGTTCCTTACACTTATATAGCACTTTTCTAGACGCTCCACTCAAAGCGCTTTACAGGCAATGGGGATTCACCTCCAACAGCACAATAAGAAAACTTAACAAACCCATTAACCCTCAACACTGGCCCAATTATCTAATCTCAGCTTGCATTCATATTGCACTTTTCAACTCAAACTTTCCACAAAGCACTTCACATCTAGGAGGGGAACCCCTGTCTGTCACCATTCAAGCACAGCGCTCAGCTGGGTGATGTGCGACAGTCTGTCCACACTACAGGCGAGGGCGAGACATGAGAAATTACTTCAGCAGCTGAAGGGGGAGGTGGGATGGTGCGCACCCAAGGGTGCAATTTAACCAGGACGCCAGGGTTAACACTTCTGCTCTTAAGAGCAGCACTCTGGGATCTGACCAAGGAGTCAGTTTAAATGTCTCATCGGAAGAACAGCGCCTCTTACACATGGAGTCCAAGGGGCGTCACCATGGGGTTTTCCTTAGATCTCCTATCCCAGTAGACACTTGCTCCCGAGATCAGACAGGATTGGGCTACAAGGTGATAGTGCTGCTAATCCAGTGCTTGTAATAGCATTTAAGCATGCACAAGCACTTAAAAGGAGTTTTTTTTTTAAGAAAAGCTGGGCACTTCACACTTTGACATAACAACTTAAGCGCAGACCTTACAGCCACCTGCCAACAACTGGGCTCTTTGTGTTTTGGCACGCTTGCTCCCTTACTTATATACTCCAGCGAAAACTTTACCAGCAGTCAAAAACTATCGCTGCTGGAAACCAGAACAGCTAATTGTGGCAACTACATTACTCCAGCAGCCATATCACCCTGCAGCTCACAACTGGCAGCCCACTGAAGCTCAGCAGGTGTGAGCCTGGTCAGTACCTGGATGGGAGACCTCCTGGGAAAAACTAAGGTTGCTGCTGGAAGGGGTGTTAGTGGGGCCAGCAGGGGGCGCTCACCCTGTGGTCCACGTGGGTCCTAATGCCCCAGTATAGCGACAGGGACACTATACTGTAAACAGGTGCCGTCCTTCGGATGAGACATAAAACTGAGGTCCTGACTCTCTGTGGTCATTAAAAAAAATCCCAGTTTCTTGAAAAGAGTAGGGGTGTAACCCTGGCATCCTGGCCAAATTTCACACCGGCCCTTACCAATCATGGCCTCCTAATAATCCCCATCTCTGAATTGGCTTCATTACTCTACTCTCCTCCCCACTGATAGGTGATGTGTGGTGAGCGTTCTGGCGCACTATGGCTGCCGTCGCATCATCCAGGTGGGGCTGCATATTGGTGGTGGTGGAGGGGAGTCCCCATTACCTGTAAAGCGCTTTGAGTGGAGTGTCCAGCAAAGCACTATATAAGTGTAAGCAATTATTATTATTATTATCTCTTTTTCCTCCAGTACTTACCAAACTGCATGTGGGATACACTAACACACACCACCTTACTTGGATACATGGGATTGTTCTCCATTTTTTTATCTATGCTTAGAAGATCAGCTGCCCTGCGGACCTATTCCATAAAGTTATTTGCTGAACGGACTTCGAAGGGCAAAGCATGACAGATGCCCATCAAGAATCAACACCAGCTGCCAGGCTGGTGGTCATGGACATGTAAACTGGGAGATGGCAAAGCTTTTGCTTCTAATGCAATCATGGAATTCTAATTCCGGAATTCCTTCCAGGCTTGTGGAGCCAGAGCACAGTGTTCAACAGTTCACAAGTACTGTATAAGACATCCCGTTGTTGACTGCAGTTTTGCAAGTCCACTGTGATGAACCACAGCAAAAGCAGAAAAAGAAACTGGAGTATAATAAGTTCATGGCAAAACTAAGAGCATACAGCAGAAACACAGCGTAAATAATTCACAGTATATTTTTTCAAGGTCAACCTAATGTCAGGTCTGGTCAGCGCACGTAGAAGATGCAGCACACTCCATTAGGACGCATGTATGGTCGCATTGGCACACAGGTTACAAGCTCTCACATTTGTTGCGATTTGAAGACAAGGTCCCGGATTGCGGGACAAAAAGAAGTCATGACTGCAGCTGTTTTCCAGGGGGATTTGTCTTCCTCCTCTGAAACAAGGAGGCCTTTGTGGGCCGACTTGAAAAGTACAAACAAACCTCAAAATTAAATTCCCCAGCTCAAGCCTTTGAAAACTCTCCATTCACGGTATCAGTGTGTGAAGCTTATCTCTTGTCTTGGTCTTGTTATCAGATCTGTGCAAGTCTGTTTTTAGCTTTAATTCCTTAGCTACTAGAGCACAGTAATACTGCAAGGGGCTACAGTAACTACAATTTCTAACCATTTGGTTGCTTCACCGTAGTAAAAGTTTGCGGAACACGTATAGGAAAGCCCTGTCAAAGGAGCAAAACTTCTACAGCAGTAACCATGCATAAGGGAACCGATAATTATTTTCAACACAGTGCCGATATATGTAAAAAATCCAAATTACGGAAAAGACTGAAAACCTATATAAACTTCATCATGGAAAAATCGAGCATGTCGAGGATGAGCCGTTCAATCTCTAAAGCAAACAACGGTTAAGTAAAGGTGGGTCACAGTGCTGGACGCGGCTGATCTGAAATACTTACAAAAGTCCATGAGGCAGCCTGAGAGAAACTTACAGCTGCTTTTTACCTCTTTGTATTTCGATCCGCCCTTGAAATTACATTGCTAACAACCACCTCTCCCAACAAAGAAGTCTGACACCAGACTTTGAGGGATAAAGAATCTCTGAAATCAATTACTTCAGATGGGAAGCCACTATTTTTTTGGGGGGGGTTCTAATCGTTTCTAGCACTACAGACCAGTTAAATTGCAATGACGCTCTGAGAGACACAAAGTAACAACTCTGTACAGGGGCATCCCTTGGGCTCAGACAGTAGACAAAGGTTACAGCTGTAACACTGCATTTTATGCTGTATTTGTATTTGTTTACGTTTAGCATGTAACGCATTTTTTCACTTCATCTTAATCTTGTTTCACACTTGATCTTAAATACCGTCAATTCAAAGCCTTAGAATCCCGTTTTCATGTAAACCACGCAAATCAAACTTTTCTGAATTTGGAATCTGGAACGGACGAGCCTCCCCGTCCGTGAAAAGGTATTCCCCTATTCTTCTCATGTAGAAATGACTTGCAGTTGTTAAACAAATGAAACCGACTGACCCCACCCCGAGAAAAAGAGGGAAAAATGCCTGTCTCCTCTCACCCGTGGAGAAATGTAAAATCTCCTGCCTAAATACAAACACCTCCACAGGCAGTCGTCTCTCCGACCACATCAAGCTAATTTGACAAGATGACTGAAGCGCATCTGCGGCGACCAGCACGAATTCTGTGCGCACTGATGCTCGTACCCCATTAACTCAATATTAACTTTTAACTTCCAAACTAGGGACAAAATCATCTCTATAAGCCTTACACCTTGGCCCCTAAGACGAGTTACAAAATGGTATTAACAGCACTGCGCATTCCTGATCATCTTTAGACTTTTAAAGCACATGACAGAAATCGGATTTTTCCCTTATTGTAATTAAAAATTGCAAGTGAAATCTTCTAACCGACTTGATTTTCTTAGGTCTTATTCTCTTAGTTTCAGGGATAAATGCAAATGTTTTACCTTTTCCTGTTTTCTTTAGCAGTCCCAGGGATTCTGAGATCGCTGAGAAGATCTTCCTGTATCCATACCAGGACAACAAGCCCCTACACGCACCCACGTTTTCCACTTTGCGGTATTTGCTGAGCATCTCAAATGTTTTGGAGTGGGACATCTGTCTCAGGGTTATACCATGAGCCAAAGCAGATGGGGGGTAACGGCATGGTGGAGAGATCGCTATTAAATGAGTCAGGGCGAAGGTTGTTCAAACACAGTATTACAGTGTATCACGATCTCACTTGTGTGTTTTGTAGGGATAATCTTTTTATTTTCAATGCATTAACGTTATGGGCTTTCACAAAGAAAATTCAACCGACTTCCCCATCCTGTTTTGGGATTCCCGTCATCCCGCTCCAACAGTTTTGTTCTGGGGTTCAATGTGCTCTTTCAAGCAGCACACGGGTGTACCGCGGGTGGTTATTGTGAAGGTTTTCAAAAAAAAGAATAGCGCGAAAGAGGGAAAAAAAGCTGTCTGCACAAAGCAAGTGTGCGAGACAGCTGGCTGGTTAGTAGTGTAAAAGGGATGAATTGGTGTCTTCACGCCGACCCCCTCCCATTCCGAACCCCAGGACAACGTCAAACCGCGCATCAATCACTTCTCTGCAGAGAACATTAAATAAGCCCCCCCCCCCCCAGTTTCACAACACGCTCGATATGTGCTTACGCTTTTAAAAATGTCTATTATCGCGACATGCTTTTATTTACCGTTTCAAAAATTCTAAGTTATATGGCTTCGTTTGTATTATCCATTAACTAGTTTTGAGTGGGGGAGCTGCGTGAGAAACAAGTAAAGATTAATTCCACCACGCCGAACAGCAGCCTTCTTCAGGTGTGTGATTTCCGAATCTCTCCCTTCTCCACCTGACCTGCTGTGTGGCGGGTAATACTTGTTCTTATTTCTCACATATTTGTTTTGCGTCCACGTACCTATGTTCTGCACACAGAGAGACTTACATACAAACATTACATTAAAAATATAAATACCATTACATAAAAGGCATCAATCCATACATCTTTATGCACCACTCCTACAGGTATCCCACCAGTGTACCAGAACCTGAGCACCTGAAGGTGTTCTTCCAGGAGCTGGGGATGATGGGATTTGTTTGAGTGAGGGACTCCCAGTAGCGACGGGGAAGTATGCTCAGCCTGAAACTCACGCGCATTCCTGCAGATATACTGTAGAATTTATAGCAGAGGCCCAGCAGAACTCTGTGACCCGGAGACAGCAGGATCGCTGTGATCCCTCTCCACCAAACTCAAACCATGCTCCACTCTCTGCTGCACTGAATGGGGCGCCTGGTGTCCACACCCCAGCAGATGGCCTCTTTTCTTCCCCTGCCTTGTGTGGGAGGGAAGGGAGCAGCTAATTAAACGGCGGCTCATTTCCATTTGAAAGGCCTGTGGGACTGGGAGTGCTGAGTGGGTGTAAGTTGGAGGCTGGGGTGGGGGGGAAGGAGGGGGCGTAACACAGTCAGCAGCAGGCAAGTTAATTCTGACATTCAGTCAAGTGGAATGGCTCCACACACTCCTCACCAGCAGCCTGCAGGGTGATTTAGGCAGGAGCAAACAGACACAGCGTCTTCTGAGGAGAGCTACAGGACATGGGGCGCGCGGCTCCAGGTACTCCTGCCACTGTCACCATCTTGCAAGATGTCTGGAGGATATTTGTAAAACATGATGACTTCAGAGCATAGGAAAACAATATAGGATGAAACAAGTTGGTCACTGACAGCTGACACCTGAAGAAGAGAAGCCCATATTAAAGAAATATGAGTTCAGAGAAGTGTTTAAAGAGACATTGGGAATGGGACTCTGTAGCAGTTGTCCAGTTGCCCTACTCACTTGCAAGCGGTTGGGGGGTGAGGTCGTATTCACACATGTCACTCAGTTACCATGGTAACTAATTCTACAGGAGTATTGTGCCACCTGGAGATCACCTACCATACCCGCCTCAGGTGGTTCAAGCTACACAAGCTGTGATCCAGCAGTGCTCAGGTACTCTGTCATACAGTTTATTCTGAGTTTGCTGCATTCCAAGTTCTCACTGTTTGTTGCCCAGATTCTGGATGCTCACTTCTCTCTGAATTCATTCTTTGGATTCTCCTCTGGTGCTTGGTGCATGCACTGTGAGTTCCTCCAGCCTTACATCTAACTTTCATGAGCCTGTGCTCTTGTTTTGAGTGTTACTCTCAAAACCATGAAGAATGGTGGAACTGTTGGTTGCTTATGTCTTATTTTTGCGTAGCAGATTCAGGCAAAGGTGATTTACAAGTACACAGATGTGTTATAGCTAATGGGTCCTATGTGCAGGTACAGCACCGGGCAGACAAGTTTGTAAGATAATTATTGTTTTTAAATGGTGATTGTGTGTGAGTGTGCTTTAGATTGACCCAAACAACAGTCCAACAGATGTCCTACATGTACGTTCAATTCTGTATTGCGATACAGACTACCTGTCCTTACAGACCACAGGTAGCTTAGCCTTTTCACTGTTACAAGGAGTATGTTGTTTTAGTGTGTAGTAGTGTGTTGTGTTATTGTACGGCCTTGCAGAGCTAGTTAATTATTCAATCACACACCCCACTGTGAGTTCTGGTGTTCCATTAAACAGTTAAACATTTTCTTTTATCAAAAAACTTTTATCTAGCCCTGCTGTTATCTGAAGATAAGTTATATCCATATGCTGAAAACAAACTTCTCAAAATACTAACCTTAAAGCTTGTCAAGTGCATTTAAAAAGCCTATTGAATAACCAAGTAAAGCTGGGTCATCTGCTATTTAGACCTCCCATTAACACCTTTCAACACTGTTTTAGATAAGTGCAAAATAGACGCAGAATACTTGGTACTCATTTGATATTGATATCCTCCTTCCATGAAATTTCATAACACAGATACCATAACAGCTCCAAAGTAATAGTTGTTGAATTAGCTAGAGCTGAAAATAGCACCATTAAGAACTGCTGGAGGTCTTGTTAAAGCCTGGAAATATTAACACAGGGACATCCTTTTTTCAAACCTCTTTTTTCTTCATACAGGTGAAGAACAATTGGCTGTGTCAAGGTGTGATGCTTTGTAACCTTTGTTTCCAGACATACTGTGCTGCTTTCATACAATTGGACTTGAGCACTTCTTCAGGGCGAGACACAGAAGCCATGATGTGGCCTGGGGTTGGAAGAACAGAGGCAGCGTGGGAAAGGTTTCTTTATCGCTGGTGCATCAGTGTCGTGGTTAACCAAGTCCTTGAATGAGACATCTTCTTGTGCAGGCGTTCAGCTCAGACATGGGTTGCCCACAGCAAAGGAAATAGTCTACCTGGCACTCTTTCTGTCGTTGACATAGCTCCTTAAAAGTCCACAGGTTCCAGCATTCAGCAAAAGGTAAGAATATCTATTTTTTCATTTCTTTTTCCTTTAAACTGAGCTATACTTAAAACTACACAATTGCTTTTAGGGAATTGTCTGTAGCAAATGCCGCTGTGTGGTGTTCTGTCAGAAGGTGGTCAATAGATAGGTCAATACTCAGCTGAAGCAATAATGCATACTTTAAACCCCCACCTTTTTCAATTGCTTTGAACAGTCTGTAATCTGTGACTAATATGTGAAAATCAGTATTTTGTGTAACAAATAAACATTGTCCCTGGTAGCTTAAAGCAGTGCTTAGCAAGTAATTGCAAGACTGCAGAAATCTTTCACATTGATAAAGCACTAAAGTTTTATTAACTGTGTTTCAAAAGCTGCTGCCCTAAGCACTTGGTCTTTAGCCAGTGAAAGATGTATGTTTTTAGAAAAAACAATGTTTCTGAACTGTTGCAGCAGCAGTCATTTGTAGAACAAATATCAAATCACTCTGGCAAACTGGAAACTCCAAATTGGTCACTTGAAATGAGGACACAGGAGGTCATGAAACATTACACCTCATATACTCATTTATAAGTGCCATAAGTATCCTGGTAAACAGTTCCCAGAGCATGACAATGGAATTAAAACATGCATTTTCATTTATGTATGCTGTTCCAGATTAGGCCTTAATAATGCAAAGGAACAAGTAATAGGTTTATTCCATGCTGAAAAAAGGAAGAAAGAGAACACAACGTTTCGGCCGTGGAGCCTTCTTCAGGTGTGAGGGCCTTAATAATGACTAATACAGTCTAATAGGCCTTAATAATGACTAATACAGTCATTAATAAGGCTGTACATTTTAACAAATAAATGTTAACAAGAAAGTTCTACCTTGTTTCTGCAAAAGTACATTCTGGTGAAGAACAAGGAAAGATCTCACAGAATTCTTGAGTATTTTATAGGTTTTTGGTTGTCTAGCAGATAGTACTGCTGTCTTAAAGCTGCTCCTAGTCTTGATTTCAAACTGTCAGACTGGGGTGCCTTCTGTGTGAAGTTTGCACGTTCTCACTGGTGTGTTTTGTTTCTCCGGGTGCTTTGGTTTCCTTCCAGAGCCCTGCTGGCTAGAATAGCCACAGGGCTTTCAGTTGTGTGTGATCCCAGTCATGGACTGGCATCCTGGCCAGTGTGTAGTCCTGTATTGTGCCATAAGCACTGGTTTGTCACGATATTACCAGGAATAAGTGGCTTTCTTTTAATGGAGATTTTATATGCTTGTAGTTTGCATCTGTTAGAGGTGCACGTGAAGACCATGTTTTTAAAATAACTGCAGGCATCCAGCAGGTGAAATGTGTGCTCTTTTGGGGCAGCACGTTGGTGGTGGGAGTCCCCATTACTTCTAAAGCACTTTGAGTAGAGTGTCCAGAAAAACGCTTTATAAGCATAAGCAATTATTATTATTATTATTATTATTATTATTATTATTATTATTATTATTATTATTATTATTATTATCATCATCATCATCAGAAGTTGAGAGAACCTGACATTGAGTTCAAGTGACTGAAATGGTGTTAATTCCAAAACTCTGCTTATAGGGAGATGGAATCAGCTGTGTTTCAGAGGCTTGAAATGGCACAGTTCTAATCAAAGAGAAAACAAGTTCTGAGAAACAACAAGAGTCAAACAGAACAGCTATCAGGCCACTCAAGGCATGCATGATGGGAGACTCATATACACACACTAATTATTCTATTAGAACTTGTTTAGAAGCTCACTGGGACACAACAGGAAGGATTCTGATCACCTTAGTTAGGGGGCTAGCTGTCCACCCTAACTGCAGTTTACTATGATTGATCAACACAGGACCTATAGCCACACAATGACACCCCTGACAGCGCTGAATGCAGCAGGGGCAGAAAGCCAGCCTCCTGTTGCTGGAGGAATTCAAGGGTATCAAGGCTCTAGATAACATCAGATCTGGCTTGAGCCAAGAGAGACTGCTTACACATGGACCCCTCACTTATTTTATTTTCCCGCATTTATCCCAGGCTTTAACTTACTTTACCACACCTCTCTGTGGTTTCACCATGATTTTCACCTCTCTGCTACACGCGACGATTCAGGGCTTCATTGCATCCGTTAGCCGTGTCTAACGTCTGTGTGATTCCTAGCGTTGCCACTAGGTGTCTCCACTCTCCTTTGGTTGTACAACCAAGCAGCAGAATGGCTTGGTGTGTTATATTACAGACAGAGCAGAAGAGCAATATACTGTATGTCACAAGATACATAGGATTCTGTTTTTAGATTATATCTATATCAAATTTAATAATAGAAATACAGATCAGAAAAGCTTTCCTTTAATATTATATCTTTCTGTCTAGGAATGTTTGTGAACAACATAAATAGGTGCTTAAATTCCTTGCTGAGCTTGAAATAGCCATGAAAGTTCCCTTTCAGGATAGGATTCAAAGACTAGAGCTTCCCCTGTTTCTTGCAAAGGAGATTTAGTTCTGTCATGACCTTTTAATACTGGATGTCAGTGTATCTACGAAAGCCTCTTAAGGTGTTACTAAGATTGGGAAAAAGTGTTTTAGCTCTTAAACAGAAATAGCACTTAAAATGATCATTCCCGTCTGCTTTTAAAACAACAAATGTTCTTCTGCGATTTTGCAGGTGAGTCGTATTAGTTTGTGTTCAAATCTAATCTTAGGCTGGACTGAATGATTTCTCCATTAAGAATCAAATCAAACAATTTATCACATTCAGTTAACCTATGGCTGTAGTCCAGAGTTAGTCTTCTTTCATTTTGTGACAAACATATGTTATCATCAACAGTGTCGCAGCCAAAACAAGGGAGAAGAGAATGCAACTGCTGAGGGAGTGAATAGTTTTTGCTCTAACTTGAAATCTAGAAAAAAGTCTATTAAGATAGTAGTTCAGGTGGGTAGCTGCGTCAGCATGCATAGGCTGCAAAGGAACAAGTAATTGGATTATTCCATGCTGAAAAAAAGAAGAAAGATAACACAACGTTTCAGCCGTGGGGCCCTCACACCTGAAGAAGGCCCCACGGCCGAAACGTTGTGTTTTCATTCTTCTTTTTTTTCAGCATGGAATAAACCTATTACTTGTTAGTCTATTAAGATACCTTTTATTACATCATCCAACAAAGATTCTCTTCCGGCTGATGAAGTTCATCAAGAACCGCCGACAAGAAGTGATGTAATAACCTTTAACAAACATACCCCCTGGAGCCAGAATCTTTTTTTCACCTAAGTAATTTGGTCAGATCAAAATGTAATTATAGAGGTCAGAGCTGCAAGTTGAGAGATCAGCATGCCATGAGTCTAGCTGGAGATAAAATAAAAGGGGCTGCGATTGAGAAAGTTTGGGAGTTTTATATGTTAGACCAGCACTTCAAGGAAATTTCACTGCAGTGGAATTTGAAGTCAAGAATGAATTTAGAAGTGAGAAATTGTGTTGTAGCAAGATCAAGTTTCTAAAAACAACTTTATATTACTGCTCCCACCTGGTATTTTGTTACATATATTTGCATATAATGGGGTATTTCCCCTGCGTAAGCAAAGAGAAAACAAGATTGTGCCCAATCATGCTTAAAAATATGATGCATGTTTTCCATATTTATCAGATCCATTGAGGATGCGTGTGCTTACCCAGATTTTTTTGGTCCTCTTTCACTCAATGCAAATTGTTTTTGACAGTGCTATTTTTTAAATGCAGGAATACACAGAATATTCTGCTGTGATCAGCTTTGTCTTCTGGATTTTGTTTCACAGCATTTGCATTTCTGTCTTTATTTTCTTCATTATTGAGAGCAAATGAGGAACTACAAATGAGCCCAACCTCCTTCTAAAAACAGCCTGCGGAACATCCCCGATTAGAAACGCACTGTATAGGCTAGAATTCACAACAATATGACATGACATTACAAAACACCATTTTATTGGAATTTAGAAAAAAAAGGTGGAAAAGCTGCATAAACTGCAAAAATTCTCCAGAACAGAAAGAGTTGTTAATAGAAGAGAGAAACATAATGTAGGGAGTAGCAATTTTCAGCTGTTTAGCAACATCAGTGGGAATGTAAGAGCTGCCTTCACTTCCAGTTACACTCAGCTAGGGGATGCACAACAGCCAGTGGTGAAACCTTCAAAAACCTCTGGCATTATCAGGATGCAATATGGCACTAGAGGCTGACCTCATGAATATGGGGTCTCTGGCAGAGATTTACAGGAAAATAAGAAGGAACTAGAATTTGCTTCGCAAAACCTAATTGGCACTCAGTGGTAGGGAAGAACTGAAATGGATTTTTTGGAATTATTCATATTCACCAAGAAAGCACAGCAGAAAAGGGTAAATCTTGTGTTGAAAATCCGACTTGTTGTGAAGCATTGAGGTCGAGGACATGACGTCAAAACCGACTTTAATTTGCAGAGTAGTATTATAATTTTAGATTGCATTGCTTTTTTTCAAACAAATTACGACAAGAAAATAACATCCTCCTCCCCTACAAAATCCCCTCCCCCTTCGCGCTGCCCTCCAGGTTTGTAGCTACGCTTGCAAACAAAGGTTTGGCACAGTGATGTCAACCTCCCCGTGGAAACAGCTGGCTCTTTGCCTTTGCCAAGATGTCTGCTCTCCTCCCCCAGCTTCTTCTGATGTCTCCCCTTCCCGTGCCCTCATGGCTGGGTCTCGCCACCCTCTCTCCTCTTTCTCCACAATCTCCCTCCCAAGCCCACCACGTCTTCAGTCCCACCCTATCTCCGGTGTTTACCTGTTCCCCAGTCCTCCTTTTCACTGGTCCCTGTAAGAGCTTCCCTGCCACTCATGCGCACTCCCCCCTCCTGGGAGAAGAGCAGCACAGCGCCCGTCCGCACTGGGCCCGACCCAGGCAGTAAGCTGTAGGGGTTGCTCCCCCTGCTGGTGCTGGTGTCCACTCGGATGCAGCATTAGTCCTCAAAACCCTCCAGGCAAACAAAGCAGCTATCTGCAAATGGAAGCAGAAAATTAAACAGAACTGAGAGCGGGACTATGAAAGTGAGTGTTAAGACAGGATCTGAAAGTGCAGGCAGACTTAGGTGGGGAGATCATTCCACAGCAACAGAACAGGCCTCCTATTGCTCAAGCCCTTCTATGGGAACTGAAAGAAAGCCAGAGTCTGCAGAGTGAAAAAGTGTAGGCGTGTAGGGAGGTAACCGTTCTCTGATCCATTGTTGGTGTCGGACCTTATTTTACTCTTAAAATATAGTGCATTGCATAGTAAATTGAGATAATGAACTGTGAAAGGCTCTACATAAAATAAAGGTTATTATTAAGATATGGTGGGTGGCATGGTGCTGCAGAGGTTAGCATTGCTGCTTCACAGTTGTCACGGATGTCGGAAGGGATGGGCCGTGGGATGACAGGAGAGCGAAAAGACCCTCTGCGTAGCGGCGAGACGGGGGTTAGCCCGGGCTCAGCTGTTCAGGAAATGCCATATAGAAGCCCATATCCTCAGGTAGCGGACGCAGGGTGACCTGGTGCTAGGCGGGTTTCAGGACTTCCGAACATCAATGCTGAGCAAAGGCAGAGTGACAGACCTGGAAATATATAGCCCCAGAGAGAGAGAAACACCGGAAGGACAGCAGAGAACCGGAAATGAGAGACAGGATAGAGAAGGAGCGCCCTCTGGCTGCAGAGGGTGTGACAACAGTGCTGGAGCCCTGGGTTCAATTCTCTCCATGAAGTTTGTCTGTGCACCCCATGTTCATGTAGGTTTCCTCCAGGTGCTTCAGTTTCCTTGCACAGTCAAAAGACATACTAGTGGGTTAACGGACTACTGGGAAACTTAGCCCTGGTGTGAATGTGTGCTGGTCTGTGTTTGTATCTTTGTATCTCAGAAGGCGTCACTGTAGGCTCTGACAATTCAACATATTGGGATTACTTAGGACAGAAGTGAAGGCACAATTACCGATTAGAAATCAAAATCACCAGATAAATGGGCCAGCAAACATAAGAGCTGTTATTCACATCTGCGTCAACAAATAAATCGCATCCCACAGATGTAAACGTGTATATATTATCATAAACACAGTGGACGAAGACAATTACAAATAAAAGTTATGTGAACATGTATTGAACTGCATCAAGTTGTCAGACTGAAACACAAAATGTTATGGTAAATTCTTCACTGTTCTCCTGTGGTTGAAAATATGGTTTGGTTGTATCATCAAAATAATTTTACAATAAGTAATGATCATTAGTAATGTACAATAGATGTTGTAGAAGCAGTAGTTGGTATTGGTATTTGGTAATTGTTATTTTTCATTTAATAATCAGTTGGGTGTAGTTTTAACAGACTGTATTAATTTAACAATGAACTAGTCTAGTTCACTGAACATCAAAAGCACCATCAAAAGAGGAACTAAGAAAACTTCTCTGTGCTTTAGTTTACTTTAAGTCTATTTATATATTTTGCTTAACTATAGATATTTTATTTTGACCCTGCTTGATTTCCCTCAGAATGCAGATCTGAAATACTTTTATGCAAGAAAATGGGTGCCACTACTGTTAACAGCCTGAAAAACAAATGCCATTTCATATCTGAAGTTACACTTCTGAACGATGTGATTGAATTACAGCAGGAAGTCATACGGAATTATCTACTCATGAACAATGTTTACGTGTCTCTGCTGTGCACAGGGAGTGATCTCTATGTATTGTAAGTGCACATTCAGCACATGCACATTATCTGATGTGCTTACAAGATGTTCTAAATTTTTGTGATCAACACTGAATATTGTTCTCAGATATGTGACTCTTGACAAGCTTTTTCTCACATAGCTTCTGAAACCTTAGTAAGAAGCTTTTCCAAACTAGTAGGTGTTTGTTTACACGCTATAATCATAAGTAAGATAGAGATACGTCAGTAGTGTTTACAAAGCCTGGGGAAGCTTAAGGGATGTCTGCAAACATGCTGTATTTCACTCTGTATTCAACAATTGAATCCGCTTACTCACTGTACATTTTTTTCTGGATCTAATAACATGGGGAAGCTATTATTACTGCTCATACTTTCAATAAGATTACATTATGTGGCATAATTAACATGAAGAAAATTATATTGTTAACACACATTTACACAGTTCATCTGAGTGAAGTATTTAGTTTAGATCAGGGGTTCCCAATCCTGGATCTGAAGGCCTTGCACACACCTGCTGTTTTTTTATTCCAGCCCAACTCTCAGTTACACAGCTGAACTCCTCATTTACGAAATAGGATTCTATTCGACTATTTGATTGCATTTAGATCTTAGAGGTGTTGGAGAACGCTTTTTAACCATTGCTTTTCATGAAAAATAAAAATGTTCAGTAAAGTAATCACAAATTGCATATATTCTGATCAGGATTAGGAACCTCTGTATTAGATTTTATCCACCCATCCATTTTCTAACCACTTTATCCAGTACCGAGCCTGTCCTGGCAAGCAATTAATACAAGGCAGGATCAATCCTTGACAGGACACCAGTCCATTGCAGGGCACATACAGACGCAAACACACACTCACACCAGGGCTCACAGCTTTCCAGGAGCCAATTCACAAAGTAGTCTCTCTTTGGGCTGTGGGAGTAAACTGGAGCACCTGGGGTTCAGCTACATGAAAACGAGAAGAACATGCAAACTCCATGCAAACAGCACCCCAGGAATTGAACCCAAGGTCCTGGCACTATGAGGCAGCAATGTTAAACACGATGCTAATGCCACTGTGCTGTTCTGGATTAGATTTTATTCTGAGCATTTTTTTAAATGCACATTTCTTTTTTTTCCTTGATTGTTTTGTCACCTGAATCCAGGAAGAATTGTACAAGTCTGGAAAAGAGAGTTCCTGATTAAGAATCACAAATACTGTATCTCCATAAACTAGGAATGAAAGACAGTTTGCAATACTAATCTATATTATTAGATCCATTAAGAAAGAGAGATGATCCTCACATCTATACAATTAAGGTTTTTCAGGGGTGCTTTAAATATTGTCTAATTATTACTTGTTGTATCTGCATACATTTTTATTCTTAATCTCAAGGAGTAGTCAAGAATTCAGTAGTTGTAGTGAATTCATTTCAGGGTAGTAATATCCAGGGCATTTCAGCAAACAGTTTTATGGCTGTCCTCAAAACAGGTATGACTGTATGACTAGTGAATCATGACATTTTTTGTCAAATTGATACAAATGAAACCCAGCCGGGCCGATTGTCATGAAATCAGCAAAACATTTCACTGGCCTCTCAGCTCAAAATCGACACTTTTTTTAGGTATCATTTTAGCAAGCCATAGCAAGCCTGAGGCACCAGTTGAGTAACGGGCTGTTGGTCACATATCACTGTTTTGTGAACTTGGGTAAAAGTTTCAAAATCAGTCGCAATAAAACTAAGAAACCATCCTCTGCTGGCATATCTGATAAGCTGATGAGAATTTTTTTTTCTGTACGTTTTCAGCTAGCAGAAAGTACCAACTGTCGGTTCAGTCTCCTAAGAAGTACAGTTTCAGCTTAAAAGTCGACTGATTGCGACAGAAATGCTGGTACGGTTTTTTAGGGGCAACATGTACAGTAGCACTTAAAAGAAATGGCCAGGCTGATAAGATGAGATAGTAATGACAAATGCCACTGTCACTGGACAGTTTCATTAAAAAAAAAGATACTATCAGAAATCTCTTCCTTAAGACAGGAGATAAAGGATCCTGGTCTGAAACGACATTGTGGGCATAAGTTGCAACATTTTAAACCAAAATGTGATCATCATTTATGCTTTTGAAAATATAGTGAAAACAAAATTTAAATTTAAATGTATAGAGATTTTAGACACATACTGATGTGTATGTTGGGCATTTAGGTATATGCCAGTGTTGCTCCTGGTAAATGATTGAATGTAAATATAGTCAGAAATATGTATCACATTTTCACATGTATTTTATCATTCTTTTTGACCAAAGGTCACCCATCCATCGACCAGAACTCTGAATCATCAAAGTAAGAACGCTGCTGCTTGTTTATAATGGGAGTAATTAGCCTTTTAGCCTAGTATAGTATTTGGTACTGTAAGATACTGTAAGTACACAACCTAAAATGTGTAAAACGCCTCAGAATGCAGGCGCACTGAGGAACAGTGTTTTGGGAGGTCATGGTGTGAGGCTGGCGTTTCCCGGTTTGTTATTGATGATCTCTTTGCAATACAAAACACGGGTATGAAAAAGTGTATTGTTGGAGAGAAAATACCTAAACCGAGTAAATCCGAGTTGCTCTATACACTATACACATACAGACATACCATATATACACAGACATATAAAACATTTAAGAAATTAAAGGAAAAATATATATTGCACTTCAAGAATGTGTCAGAACTTTAAGTGTGATAACCCCATACATATATACATATTTGTAAATGATAAATAAACAGTCCATGATAAATATCCATATACAGATAATATTGTTAATGCATGTAATGCCATAGTTGTAATCAAAGTGATCAATATTCAATTTTAATAATACAAATGTTCAGTGATTAATAGTGGTGATTGAGAGTCACTGCCTGGGAAAAAAGTTGTTCTTGTGTCCCGTGGTCCTAGTGCTAATTTACCTAAATCTCTTCCCTGATGGGAGCCATTCAAAAATATAATGGCCAGGGTGAGAGGAGTCAGCAATTCTTCTTGGTCCTGGAGATGTAAAGGTCCTGGAAGGTAGGCAGGTCACAGCTCATGATCCTCTCAGCTGTCCTAATAACACTTTGGAGTCTGTTTTTGTCCTGTGTGATGGCAAATCCAAACCAGACAGTTATGGAAAGTTAAGATAACCAGACAGTTATGTTAAGATAAATAGAGAAAAAGTGTAAATCTTCTAAGAAAGCAGACACATTGATGGGCTGTATGATGGGAGGGTGGCATTTCCATTCGGCTACAAAGAACTCGCCATCTTTGTAGCAAATTTTGCTTTGTAACTGCTTAACTGCTACAAAACGCATTTGTTGTTATAGAGAAAATTCATAAACGGGGTGTCTAAAAAAAAAAATCAAAGGATGCATGTACCTCAAATTTGCAAGAACTTTGTGTAACGAACAGTTCTTTCTGGACCCTATGCGGACGACACAATCCGAAAACAATGGGGAAACACTAGGGAAACGTCATGCAGGAATACGGGGCTGAAAACAGGGGGGCGTGTCCAAGGTGCGCTGGTGCACGGGGGAGGTGTGGCCGAGGCAAACAATCCAAAAGAATAATCCTTAGAGGGTATCCAAAACACAAGGGTAAGTCCAAAGCCAGGAGATCCATCAAAACTAGGAATTAAAACCTGGAACCGGGTCGGAACGGGACCAGGCGCTTCCAGGTCCCGGACTCGCACAGTGCGGAAACCAGATGCAGAGCCAGGCTAAACGTCAGCGCCTGGCTTTTAAGGTGGGCTGGGAATAGGAATCAGGTGCACAGAATAAAGTCTTAAGTGAAAGGGCTGGAGCACCCTTAAGGAGGGGGAACTATAATCGTGACACTTTGTATTGAGGACTGGGCTCAAACACCATCCACAAGACATAATGGTTCAATGGATCTCACCTCTGTAGTTTTTTTCCATTAAAATATAGAGGGACTTCCTGTTAGAAATGAAATAAATGACTTAGGTAGGACAGATCCTCTTGTGGAATGATGATTTTCCCTGTACTCGCACAGAAAGACACAATTGACAGAAAATCTATAGTAGATTCCAAAATGTATTTCTTCAAAACTGAGAAAATTCAAATTCAATCCTTGTCTTTTCTGTGCAGAAACCACTGAGGAAGACGATAGTTCTTAAAGGTTTTTTTTTTTACAGGTGTATAATGTTTTAACGGGTGCAAAGCTGTTATCATTGACTCTACACTAGAATAAATACCTCAAGTGTATATGAGACATGTTCATTCCAATGTTAAGTACCGTCAGTATTTATGAATGAAGATATGAGAGTTTAAGCTGTTAATGCTGGTGGAGGGAGTCTATGTTTTCAATGTTTCCTAGTATACAGATATTTTCAACTGACATTCCTTTTGTTGTTCATTGATTTTTCTTGGTTTTACTGATCAGACACATAATGCAGAGTAAGTGATATTTTCTTACATATCTGTTTTGGGAAAGGAAGTCAGCTCACTGTTATTGACAGTTGCGATATACCGCAGTTGTTAATTTAGGAATTCCACACTAGACAGCCAGTTCACACTTGCTGTAATTGTGCCTTGCACTGAACTGTGAGAGATGACAATCCCAAACCCCACACATTTTCCTGTTTAAGTGTGCTGCATAAAACATTATCCAATATGATAAAATGGAAGATTTTGGTTTTTCACATTTGTAACAATTACGGAAGCAACTTTTTCAGATTCACGAACTGGAGCTTAAAAGTTGTGAAATTTACTTGACCTCATCTGATAGAGCAGATAACTTAAAGAAGACAACATCTACTCTTGCACACCTCTGGCTTGGTTCATATGCTTTTGTGTGCCCTTGGAGCAGGTTATAGTTAACAACAGTGATCATCATGTTGTACAGCAAATCTTTGGCCAGAAGACACAAGCAGCTGTTATTGTGCAGAACAGAAAAGAAGAGACAAAGACAATTTTTAAAATGCCATATAGTATGTTCAAGTCTAATTTTAAAACAAAAAACTGACAAACCTCATTGATTGAGAACTTCCTCTTAGAGTTGCAAGGTGCCAAGAAAGTACAGATCAGATATAGAACCTATTTATATGTAGAGTTCAATAAAAAGTGTATTTCCTGTTTGTTTTGAGAGCTGCTTCTCTGATATACAGCTGTACAACTTAATAACTGAATTAGGTTACTTAACTACTCTGGAAACAACAACAACACAGAGAATTACTAGTGACTTCAATAGCTAAGTGTCACGATTGTAGTCCCTCCCACTTAAGGGCGCTCCGGCTCTTTCACATTTGAGTTGATTTTGCGCACCTGTTCCCGGTTCCTGCCTCCCTACTTAAGCCAGATGATCAGTCTGTTCTGGGCCCTGCATTGCTTTTCAGTACCAGCCGAGTCCGGGACCTGGAGCTCCCTTTTTCCCCCCTGACCCTCCGCCAGATCCCGCTCCGGTTTTAAACTCCGTTTGTCTTCGTCTTGGATGGACCACCCGGCTCTGGACATTTGCTTTGTCAAGGATTTCCCTATGGACACTCTTTGGACTGTTTGCCTTGGACTCACACACCAGAACACCAGTGCACCATGGACACACCCCCTGATTTCCTTCCAGCCCCCTTGCATGCTTTTTTCCCCGTGTTTTCCTCACTCTTCCCCGGATTGTGTTTTCTGCATAGGGTCCTGAAAGAACGCTTTTGTTACACTAAGCTGTTAAATGACATTAATTTCCTCTCTGAACACATGAAAGTGCAGCCTCCACATCAACATCAACTGCTGTAAGATCTGTGATACTGGATATGTGGGCATGACATTTTCACTGCACGCTGACTTTAAAAAGTCAAGGCAAAGAACATAGTACAATATAAATTGTGGTGTCACATTTCAGGAAACTGGAGGATCAAACCAGTTAAGACTCTGATCCTATTGTTTGTTTTCCCATTGTATCATCTTTCCTTCATGTGAAATTTGCAGCCATTCTAAGAGTTAAGAGTCTATCACTGGAATTCACTTAAGGCAGGGGTCTCTAATTCAGTTCCTGGAGGTTCTAGTGTCTTCAGATTTTTACCAACCTGAGTATTCAATTAAACAATTGAATTATTTTCTTAGTCATCTATAGGATTTTCCTTGAGGTTTTTCACGGTTGACTACTAAAAATGTTCTCTTCAATAGAGACAGAGCTTCCCCAAAACACCTTGGAGTCAGGATAGAAGTATTTCAGTCATCCAGTTAATTAAAATAATGAGATGATCTTTTAAACAGAGAGCTCAAGTGAAACATGCAGTATACCAGAAGATACTGGGCCTTCCAGGAACTGGGTTTAAGAGCCATGGCAAAAGGTCTCGTATCCACACAGCCTAAGCAGGTTGTAACTTTAACTTTTGCTTTTATTGCAGTTTACCTAAACAGTTTGATCACAGAGGGCAGGAGTAACATCACTGGTTAATTCTCTTGGAAACAAGAGTTGAGCATGGTTGTTATTCCAGTGTACAAGCGCCATTGCTGAAAAAAAGATCTAGACAGATCTAGTTTGCCAGTTTGACAATGTTCTTGTTTCTGCAATTTTTTGTTGTTGCACTCTTACTGTGATGGCAGATTCTGAAACACAGGTCAGAAGGTCATAACTGCCATTGTTGGCTCAGAGACGGTTTTGGGTCCAACAGTGAGGTGTGTGGTTTCTGGGTTTGTGAAACATATGCGAGACATTAAACTGAAATAAGAAAGAGAACTCTCAGATGTTTTAGGGTTGAATCAAGGTAAAAAAAACAATGTAGTCTACATTTATTTTAGTAATGATTCTTATTTGTGAAAGAAATGCTTGCATACATTTTTTACAGAATAGTGTTCAGTAGTGGGACTGTAATGTGGCTATCTTAGCTTAATGCTAAGAGAAGATTCATCAATATCCTTATCAGTTTCACAACTGTCCCTTGATCTAGGCAACATTCTATAAATGTGCTCTTACAATTAACACCTTAGAATAAAAGAAGACTAAAACCTTTTCTTTTTCCAAGCATAGAGAAGGCGAGTGAATTCAGATACGTCAGACTTTGAATATCATATTGAGTTCAGTCTGAGCAAGGCTTATTCAGAAACTAAACTGCAGAGGTTACTGAAAGTTGTCTCCATTCATCTGATGGTACTTTCTGACACAAATGTTCAGAGCTGACAGTGATTTAACTCAAAGTTTAGCCCATGTTTTTAAACTCAAACAAGGCAAGTGCCATCTAAGACACCAAAACCGTAAAGGAAATGAACTAATATATAACAAACGTGTTGCTGATTTCACATTAATACATGTATCTCCTGCAGATTCTAAACAGCACTGTTATCTTTGGCTGAGAGTAACCCTTTTTGCTTTTAGTTTGGAAGTTTTCATAGAGAAAGAGAACAATACCAGCTGTGGCTCTGATTAAAGAGAGCTCCAGATTCAGATGTATTCGTTTTCTCTGTAAATTCATTTTCTGGATCATATGTCGTGCAACCAGGTTCAACAGATAGTTTTGATTGTAGATATTGTATTCAATATTTCTCTATATTATTATTATTCAGTATTACTGTAGAATAAATACACAACTTATTATTTGTATGTCAATATCCCAGTGATAGTTAGGAGTTCCTTGGAAGTCTTGTCAACTGATTAAGTAAGACTAAACCTGTTAAAGTGGAATCCAATTTCTCTTTATATGCCATATATTAGTCACCTATTGCCTTATTGCTATGATTCCTGTACGGATCTGATGAAGACCATTTTGTCTGACTTCATTGGTGTTACTAGTGCTGTTACTTTTATTGGTACTGCTATGTAGGGGGACAGCCAAGCACCTTCAACACTCAGACTCTTTTGTGCGAGCTCTCTTCATTAGCAGTCTTTGCAGACAATAGCACTCAATGGCCAGTGTGTAGAGGATGTGGAGAGTGTTAAATATCTGGGAACCCATATTGATCAGAGGGTGATATACACTGAGAACATAGACAACATTTTAAAGAAAGCCAATCAGAGGCTGTTTTTTAATTCAAAGGTTATAGAGCTTTAATTTTAGCCAAAATGTCCCAGAGATGGCGTATGAAAGCCTAATTGAGAGCATCCTGGCTTTTATCGTGACTGTCTGGTCATGAAAGCAAAACCAAACTGTCCAGGATTGTGAAAATGGCAGGAAAAATAATTGGGAAACAGCAGCTCCAGCTCTGCGATTTATATCATAATAGAGTTCACAGAATGACAAGGAACATCACAGCTGGCTCCACACACCCACTCCATTCTCCATTCATAATACTACCATCAGGGAGGGGGTATAGGGTCTCAAATTCAAATAAAAAGAACATATAAAAACATTTGTGAGAAGTCTTTTGTCCCCACTGCAATAAAACTGCTCCGTGAAGGTATGGAAATACAGTCACCCATTTATTTATGTATCACAGACTGTTCATGTGATTTTATGTGA
Organism: Lepisosteus oculatus; assembly: GCF_040954835.1. Taxonomy (NCBI): domain Eukaryota; kingdom Metazoa; phylum Chordata; class Actinopteri; order Semionotiformes; family Lepisosteidae; genus Lepisosteus; species Lepisosteus oculatus. The sequence continues at coordinate 30,691,818 of NC_090700.1, forward strand.
CTCTTATGTTTTGTGTGTTTTGTATTTCTATGGGAGACATCAAAGGCAAATTTCCACAGTAGTGGACAATAAAGCATCTGTCTACTGGTGCCACTGGTGTCACTGCTACTGCTAGCATTACTTCTATTACTACTGTTGAAACAATACTGCTCCAGCTGGTGTTACTGCTATTGCTACTGAAGCCATTACTGTTTCTGCTGATGCTACGGATAGTTGTGTTACCACTGCTGCTGATGCTGGTGGTGCACTGGTTCGCATTGCTGCCTCGCAGCGCTGGGGCCCTGGGTTCAGTTCTGGACCTGGTGTGATATTCATGTGGAGTTTGTGTGTTCTCCCCTGGTTCATGTGGGGTTCCTCCAGGTGCTCTCTTTTCACCCTCCATAGTCCAAAGACATACTGTAGGTTAATTGGCTTCTGGGAAAATTGGCCCTGGTGTGAGTGTGTGTGTATGTGTGTGTCTGTGTCTCCTCTCTAATGGAACGGCTTCCTGTCCAGGGTGACTCTGTCTTGTGCCTTTTGCTTGTCGGGATAGGCTCCAGTGTCCCCAAGACCCTGAATTAGGAGAATCAGAAGTTCCCAAACCTGGTCCTGGTGGAAAAACCTGATTGTTTTTGTTCCAGCTGAGCCCTCAGTGACACAGTTAAACCCTTTATTGACTTAATGATAATAAGGTTAATTTGAACTGTTTGGTCCCAGCACTTTAACCCTTGTATTTCATAAGTGAAATAAAACTCAAACTTGTAACTAAAAACAAAATGCAAATATTCAACTGAAGCAACTTCTTAGATCAAGTAAGGCTTCCGTTATCTAATGAAGGTGGGATGGAATGAACACCAGCACGTGTGTGTTGGTCACCATGACCAGGATTGGGAACCACTGGGTTAGAAGATGGATGGATATAAAGAACAACACCTAAACTAGATGCCAGAGGAGGGGGAAACTGAAGTCACGCTTCCAGATCAGCTACCTTCTGTCAGGGATGGTCTGACTGCAGAGGATTGGGATCCGATGCGGGGCTTTTCGGAAGGGGATCGATAGGCGAAGGTGTAGTCGGGGAAGTAAGCAGAGTCCAAAATCCAGGAGGGCATAGTAGGAGCGTCGGTACAGAGTCGGGAGGCGAAGGCGTAGTCAAAGAAGAATGCCAGGGTCAAAAATCCAGGAATCTAACACAATTTATCGCAGGATGAACGTACAAGTACGGAGCTCAGGGAGGTGATCTCAATCATGAGCAAGGAAAGGAAGACTGGTGAGGGTTTAAATAGAGAAAAGAAGATTGGTGTGTGCACGTTTGGGAAAAGAAGAGCTCATGGGAATGCGGGAGCGCTCGCATGCGCGAGTGCGATTCGTGACACTGTCTTCTCTTAATTAAAGTCACATTTGAAAGCTTCTTTGGAGGTGAATTTTAGAAGGTGATGTCTGCTGTGTGTGCAAAGAAATCTCAATTTTCATTTTTGTGGTGTTCAAAGAAATCAAATCTGCTGTCTCTGATCACGATGAGTCAAAATTAATGTTCTCATCGTCTGAAAGTCTGGTATGTGGAGACAGTTAGGTGATTTCTCGCTTTGAATCACAGCCCTGAACTTCTGAACTTTCTTTTAACAGCTCTGCTCACCTTTCAGTGCAGATTGTCTCACACTTCAGTTGTGCTGAAACGTGGCATGAAACCTCCTGAAGTCCAGCACATTTGATCAGTCACAATTAACTCATCAATTTTCAAACCTTGGACCAATTTTCTTTTGACCCCTGAAGCGGGTGATTTCTTCAAGACATTTAGAGATCAATTGATCAATAGAAATGGGAACTTTAAAGTTCAAGGCCCGCAAGTGGCCATGGCTGACTGAATAGAACCAATGAACGTCCTCACTTGATCAGAACTCCCATGTGCATTGAGTCTCCAGTGTTCTGTTCTTTTAGTGTGCATTTCAAACTGAGGACAGGCGGCTCTACTTCTGGTGGAAGTGTGAAACAAGTTAGCCAGCTAAGTTGTTGAAGCTGATACCCTGGCTTCTTTCAAGAAATGGCTGGATGAGGCCCTTTGATCAATTCACTACTAATTTCCAAATGGGCGAGATGGGATGAATGGCCTCCTCTCATTTCTAACCCTTCATATGTTCTTACTGTATGTTATACTGATGATTTATTGATGACCAATAAGACCTGGTGGACGTGCACTATCCAGGATCAGAGATGGTCACCCAGAGCAAAGAACTTGAAATCACTTGATGACATGTTAGTGTTTCCCATTGTGTTGAATGTCATCTGTGCATCCAACTTTTCCACAGAGACCTTGAACACAAATAAATAGAAGGGAAACAGTACCATTCTGTGTTATCAGCGGTCAAAACTTAATTGTGCTGAAACTGATGGTGGTATTTTAAGTCGAAAGAACCCATACCATGAAATTTCCTGTTGAAATTGTGTTGATCTGTTGTAGGTATGATCATTGCTACCTCTTAAAACCAGTGCTGTGTCAAACAGGAGGAAACAGATGCACGGGAGAGACAGTCTTGCAAACAGACACCTTTTTGAGTCTCGAGAGACGCTGAGTGCCGTTTTTCTGTCTCCAAACTGAACAACCACAAGTGTTCACAGTCAATGTTTTTTTTGCGGCACAAGCACTTTTCCTATCTTTAGGCGCTACGTGGTTCTTTTGTTCTGCAGTTTTCTGATCATCTTTGCCTTTTAAGACGGATCGAATCTCCATTGAAGGCAACCCGCAGGAGTGGTTAAATATTATACAATATTCATGCAACAGTACGTAACTTGCTTTTGGGTTACATCCACCAAAAAACAAGAGAGGTATGAGAAATTGGAATGAGCATTGTTTTCATGTTCTGTTTTATGTGTTGATGAGAGATCCTTCCAGTGCTTTAATTGATTTAATTGAATTTTTTAGGATAAAGCAATATTTTATAAATGTATATAAATACCCTCAAATGTACAAAGGAATACAATGTACAACATTGTAGATTAATACGGATGTACTAATACTAAATAGATCTTGCCGTTGCACTGCACTGAAAAGCAGAAATATTTAATTTGATTTGTATTTTTAAGTATTTTAAGAAACTAAAATGATTAGCTCTTGAAATCTGATCAGTGCTGATTGTTTTTCCTTAGTTAGTTTGAGCACTGACTCTGAATAGCCAGAGTGCTAGTGCAGGATCTGGGGATACATTGTTCCCAAACACGTTTGTGTACCACTGCAATACTACCCACAATTTCTATTACAGAACCAGAGGAGCTGTGTGAGAATGCCTTCAGAAGACCTGCACCTGTCACATAAAGAGAGACTGAAGGATATATTTTGTTCATTTTAGTTTTAGTGTAATGACGGCAATGTATTAAGTTCTCTTTGCACATACATAGTCAGATGTTAGCTGTCATGGACAGGAGTTTCACTTCAATCAGTGAAATTCATATACATATGTGTATCTGACTTGGAACCCCTTTAGGATTATGGCATGACTTCAGAGCAAGCATACTCTTATGAGAATGAATATTAATTAGCTGTCACAATTTCACAAATCAAAAAAGCAGAAGCATCAAAATAAGGATGAAGACACTTTCTGTCTGTAACTGTATATATTCAGATCTATTTTAGAAGTCTTTGTAGATGGTTCTTGCGAAACCTTGTTAATTGAGATTAATTCCCAAAATGTCTTGTGCCTTTTTGCTCTCCAAGGCAAATGCAAACTCTGAAAGTGTTCCTAGGAACACATACACACACATTAAACCTTACCTTCCCAGGGGGTGTATCTCTCTACTAGTGAGTCACTGCCTGTGCATCACCTGATCGTGGTAACCTTTGACACACTGTAACTATGGGCAACTTCCTGCAAATCAGAGCATAAGATCCTAATCCTGAACTGTCTTTAAATTGTTGGAGTTGTCCCTTAAGACTGAGGCAATTCCTGTCTCCTTCAATTAATTAAAAGTGATTTTGCAGGTGAAATGGAATTTATTTTTTTTATCTCTGCTCCAAGATAGGCTGCACAGCTCCTTCAGTGTCCTCAAAGCCCCATTCTGAAGACTGAATGTGAGGAACAATACACTGAACCAGTAAAACACATGAGGTAAAAGTCATTTTTGTCCATAAAGATGGCAGACTAGCTTAATAAAGGGGCAATCCAATACAGCCACACCCCTCCTGAATATAATAAGAAGGAACAGTCTTTCAGAAAGCTATTAGTCACGTTTGCTTTGCTGTGAAAACCAGATAAACTGCTTTCACACAGCTCCACATGCAAAAAATAAACATGTGAAGAAATGAAAGAGACTGTTTTGCACATACTGTACATAGCAAGGTCATTGCTCTGGAGTGTGGAAAAAATGCTTTTAATACACTATTTTTAACTATAGCTCAGTGAAATGGTTGCTTGTTGTTAAATTTAGAATGTGCAAAGGAAGGAAGCAAAGAGACCATCTGGTAACATTCCATCCTTATGGTTCACCTTCACAGCAAGGAACACATTAGAACCTATGACAGACTATTACAAAGAGGTAGCCATTTGGTCCATCTAAGCCATTTGGTTGGTGAAATCCAATTGAAATGAGAATCTCACCATGACATTTTGTGAAAGAAACCAGGGAAGTAACTTTAGCTACATGGTGGAGTAGCTTGTTTCATACTCCCACCACACTTTGTGAAAAATGAGTTTTCTGTTCTCTGTTTTAAGTGCTCTCTTATTTAGTTTCCACATGTGTCCTTTGGCTTTGCTACTAATTCTGTAGATGCCCATTGGGTCAAGTTTGTCGAAGCCTCTGAGGATTTTGAATTAAGTCTCTTTTCTTCTCTGTTCGGCCCAAAGAAGATTCAGTTCTTTTAGGACAGGGATGACAATGTCAGATTACATCAGAGTACTACAGTATCTTCCTTCAAGACTAGGAATGTATCTGGTATCTCTGCTCCGAGCTGATTCCAGAGCAGCAATATATTTTCTAAAATGTGGTGACCAAAATTTCACACGGTGATCTAAAAAAGATCTTACTAGTACGTCGAACTACTTCAACGTGACATTCCTTGATTTAAATGCTACATTTTGAATTGTGTATAAATTGTATCCACTTTACCCCACACACGTGAGTAAACCCAGCTTTCAGGAGCTGAACTAACTGAAGCAAGAGAGTTCAGATTCAGACACCACATTCTTATAGCTTGTACTCTGGGTGACAGGGAGTGAGAGAGTAGTTGATCAAACATGAGTAAATATTACCCTGTAAAATCTTCAGACCAGACATAAAATATCAGAAGTGAGTAAGAAGAGGCAAATGAATCTTGAACTATTTTTTCAAGTGAATTAAAACTCAAGGAAGTGAAGTTGCAGGGTTCAGTTTCACACAGAATGAGATAAGATGTACAAGATACAGTGACACTGTCACGACCGCCACCCTGCCCAGACCAAACCCCAAGAGAGCTAATCAGGGCCAGCAGCGGGGAGATAATTACAAGCGCCACTGCACGTGTTAACTCGGCACCAGACGCCCTACTGTGCGGCGGGCTGCAGTATTTAAGCCTCTCCAACGTGCTTCCCGCTGTTATTGAGTCTACTCGTTGAGAGCACTACCTGGCGATTACTGTACCTCGTACTATTCTGGACTCTGGACTTCCCTTTAGCCTTTCAACTTCGGACCTCGCCTCTTGTCTCGGATTGTTTGCCACCAGTGTACTTCCCGGATTTCGACCTACCTTACTCCTTTTGACCACGACCTCGCCTCTTATTTCGGATTGTTTGCTTCAATCGTACTTCCTGGATTCGGAATCAACTTTTTCCTTTGGACCACAAACTCGCCTTTCGCATTGGATTGTTTGCCTTCCTTGTCATCTACCTACTCCTGCGTCTGCACAGGATCCACATGAGGGATACCTTACAGACACTTACGTACCTCTATAGACGGGATTCTTTGCAGTTGCTTTTCACTCTCAATGTGAGGGCGCTGATACAGTATTTGTTCACACCATCTTTAGGATCTTCCAAAACAGTCTTTACCGCCCCATAACCAGCAACAAGCACAGTATTTCTCTGACTTTCCCTTCACAACCTTTGACAAAGAAATTGGGGGTTACTGTGGACTCAAAGCTATACTGTGTACTGTGGCTTTCACATGTGACAGATACATGTGTCAAACATTTATGAGTTAAACATAGTTCCAATACAACAGTTTTATAAAGTGTATTTTTGAACTGGAGTTTGTATGTTCTCCTGTGTTTGTGTGGGTTTCCTCTGGGTGTTCCAGCTTCCTCCAACAGTCCACAGATATACTAATTGGCTTCTGGGGAAAATTGCTCTGGAGGGAGTGTATGCATTTGTGTCTGCCCTGTGATGGAATGGCAACTCCCCTCCAGGTTGTATTCTGCATTGTCCCTGTTGCTTGCCTGTTCCCCAGCAGCCCAGAATTGGAAGAAGAAAATGGATGGACAACATTTTGAACTGAAATAAACCATAAGACACAAACAAACCACACACAAGCGCACAAACCAGAATAAGGGCTGAGAACACAATGCATGCAAGCACAAAATGCATTTGTTACACGGCAAATTCTTATTAAATCTTATCAGCTGTTTTGACACAATTTTATTTTCTGTAGTACCCTAGAGGAGTTGGAATACAGCAGGAAGCTGCTCCTATCAGGGCTGGGGCACTTACTGCCTAAATCTGGGGGAAATGCAGTGGTACTAGATTAACCTCCGGATCACGCTGCCAAAAGTAAATTATTGCACCATCGGAAAAAGCATAGCAGACACATCTGCTGTAGTCACACAGCTCTTTCTGAAGAAGTCCGTGTATTAAACACTTCACCAACTTATCCTGCTGCCCTCGCATGTGTTTCTACTGATATGAAACTAAGGATGCCCACTAAATGTTTAACTACAGATGTCAAGACTGCTAAAGTAGTCCTGTTACACAACCCTCCTCCTCCTTCCATCCACAGAAAGTGGAAACAATATGAGCATGAATGTCACACTTGCTAGTTTCTCACAGACCAAGCTGCCATCCAAGTTTCTCAGGGTTGTTTGAAAGTAGATGATTCATTTCACTCCTGAAGTGGGGGATTTTGAGACGACAGATGAACCCTTGAACTCTAAAATTTGTAAGCTTCCAACGCATTTTCTCACGTGAAAAAGACCTGTTCTCTTCAATAAATAGGGGACTAGAAGACTGCTGTCTGCCAGCGTTCTTTGAGCGGTTCTGTCCTGTGAGGTCCTACATGAAGCGGTGAGTGTCGTTTCTGTTCTCAGCAAGAACCTTGCGAGCTTCGCCAAGGCCTCTAATATCTAATATACATCCCAATATCCACACGGCCTTGACCAGCGTGACCAAGTTTGCTCAAGTACTGAAAATGTCAAATGGAAGAAGGTAATGGCCCAATGATGAGTAGATTAAAAAGTCATTTTGTTTTTTGAAGATTCCTTTGATGCATGTTTTACAGCGATGTGACAACTCTTCATGTGTGACTAAACTTTTTATTACTTTACTTAACCAAGTAAGTCAATTGAGAACACGTTCTCTTTTACTGCACCAATTTGGAGACCTGTTTACACAACAGGGCATTTACTGAGGCAGTCTGAAAGACGAGTCCTGTGGTGCCTTGCTCGGGGGTACAGCATCTGGGATTTGAACCCACATCCCTGGCTGCAGCCTACACCCAATCAGACGTGACCATTGCGGCACATTGCTGCTGGAATGCATATTTCTTAAAATAATCGAATGAATAATAACGTTTTTTTATGTATGCGTTATATATGGAGAATTTTTTTAGAATTTTGTTTAAAATACTAAATCCTGGAGTTCAAAAGCGATCTTTGGCTCTTTGAGTCATTTTGGTGTCATATTAAAAAAAAAAGGTTAAATTGCTATTGCCTACAATAGAAAAATGTTATCCTAGTTCATTTAAGACCTGTAAGATCATGTTTCCTTTCTATCGGTTGCATAAACAACGGAAGAAGCACGAAATATAGAGATTCCCAGGCAAAGTACGACTATCGGCCATTTCATCTTAATGCATAATTAAGATGTGGAATATTTTTAGGTTTAAGGCATATTCCTCAAGGTTCCCTTTTATTAACACTTATTAGTCCGTGTTAGATTTATACAATAATTGCGTTTGTGGTTTAAAAGAGTTTGAACATTTTTTTTTCTCTAAATAGGAGGTGAAATCAGAATGTTTGATTTTCTGGACGAATGGTCATCTCCAGTTCACACGAGTCCAGCATGGAGCGAGTTCAATGACTGTAAAAAGATCAGTCGCGATTGGCGACTAAGAAATTGTTTCCAAATATGTGGTAATGTTCTGTGCAGTACTGGCTGGGATGAAAATAATTCCACCACACCGTGTGGTGTAAACGTGAAATAGTGCTGTAGAAACCCTCTAGTTTCAGGACTGAACAAATCGCCTAAACGGAGTTTCACAGTGATATTTACAATAGTCATTCAGACATATCTTTTAAAAACACAACGTGTGCGGCGTATATATGACAGATATATTAGACTTAACACTTCGAAGGAGATTCTGTCCTTACCTATGGAGGAAGATTACCATTCTTTTGTTCATGATAGCATAAGTAAAGGTGCCTATGGAAGTACTGTACGTAAAACCGTACGGTGTTTTTCTGATGCTAGGGCTATATTAAACGTACTACATTAACATACAGCTGACGGGACAAGGGAATGGATAGTTTAAATATGTATTGTACAAATACTGAGGTTTGTTGTTTTGCTGCTTATTGATAGGTAGACCATAATAAAACACACGTGATCGTTTATTTTAAAATGTAAAAAAATTGCGTAAAACATTTTTTGAAAGAGCTTATATTACAATGACAGTCTAGAAGTAAATGTCCAATGTTTACAAAAGTTTTAGATCTTTTTTTGTAACGAGATTTCAAATTTCACATTTTGTAAATGTGTTAAACAATATAATACAAAGAGCGATCAGTTTTATTGCGAAGATCAACTAATGCCACGAATAAACATAACGATAATATAACGAAGTACCAGTTGAACTGAACAGAAGTTACTAAAATATTTCAATCTTAATGCGTAGTTATAACCTAGAAGGTGAATATAAAAATGTTTCAATATGTTGCAATAAAATGTACGTCATTTTTAGCTCCTTTAAGTCATCCGCACTAACTGTAAAAAAAAGTCCGAGACTCCAGCACAATTCTTCTCAATCTCGCACCTACAGTAAAACCACTCATGCAGCACGTTTAAAATTGTAATTTGTTTTTAAATATTTTTCCGTTTTTTCCACAATTAAAAAGGTTTCTCCAATATTTTCAGTCCATTTCATATTTAGAAAAGCGTCTACTGATCTTTATTTCGTATACACATTTTATACATACTGTATAAGCCACTACTTATTATTTGTGTTAAAACGGAAAGAACAGTAAAAACGTACCCAGTGAACTAATACATTCTATAGCGAAAGCATTTTCAAAACACGAGCATGATCTCACTTCTTCAGTCAAAAAAGCTGAGGGCTTTTGAAGTTCTCAGCCTCTGAAGCGAAACTGACAGCGGTTAACACTTCTTATTGCATCTGCATGTGAAGAGCAGCCCGAACTGAGGTCTCCTTTCATGGCAGAAAATAATTTCATGTAGGCTGCGACAGTAAGATGATATCGCTGAAACGTTCGTCTATTAGCCTATTTCCCTCTTGCACTGTGCGTATATGTTCCCATAATTGATTGTGCAAAACAAATAAGTAATGATATTGATACAAAATTGCATTTTTTATGCAAAATGGCATTGAAACAAAAGTGAATTCGGAGAAAGTTGTACAGCTCACTGGAAAGCGACTTTAACAAGTTCTCTGCTGTTACGATAACTGGTGTGGTGCAGAGTGGCGAGCGCTGAAAATCAGAACCTTTCGTTTTTTCATTGTCATACCCAGGGCTTTCCTGTTTTCATACAACATATTAAAACGAGGTGGCGTTTTAGACAAATGTAAACATTCCCAATTAATCAGGTTTATGACCTACGAAGTAATCACGAGTAATCTCTCAACATGATGCCGAATGATATAAAAATACTAAAAAGTTCCTCACAATCCACAGACGCAGTTTTAAGCGTGCAGAATTTGTTTTTTAATTGCCTGACAAGATCGGTTTTTATCTTGTCAATGTTCTGACACTGGGGAGAAAAAAGCTGGGAAACTGAACCCCAAATACCAGGACACCCCAAATCCGAACTCTGCAAACCTCGCGAACCGCTGCCACCTCTTACTGCAACGCCGTCTCCGAGAGTAGGTCCTTCACTGCAAGTGAACTGAAGACATGCGGCAGCGAGGGTAACTGGACACCGAGTAACTGTCAATGGTGAGCCCGGAAGAGGACGCGGCTGGAGCTCCACTCCGCCGCTTGATCTGTGGGCCGAACCAGCCGAGACAGAAGCGCAGAGCGCGATGCCTGAAGTGGTGGTCCAGGAAGATGTAAATGGCGGGGTTAGCGCAGCTGTTTAGGAAGGCAAAGCAAGAGGACAGGGTCAGGCCCCTCGCCAGGGTCGTTTGAGAGGCGCAGGACAGCGACGCGAACTGGAGCTGGCAGGCGATGAGGATGGTTTTGAAGACGTTGAACGGCAGCCAGGAGACGACGAAGGCCACGATGATGACCAGCACAATCTTGAGCGAGTGTCTGCGGCGCTGTTCGGTTTTGGGGTTTTGAAGGCCGGGTGGGTTACGCAGCTTCACCAGAATGGAACAGTAGCAGGCAACTATTATCACCACTGGGAGCACGAAGGCAAGGAAGAGGGCGACAAGGCTGATCCCGTTGAAAACAGCTGAGTCGGCGATTTCGGTGCACAAACGGGCCGCGCCATTTTCCTCCACCCTCCGGTAGATAAGAGAGGGCACTCCTAGCGCGATGGACGCCAACCAGATGACGCAACAGGTCAAGCGTACGCATTGGTTGCTGCGAAGGTATCTGGAGTCCAGCATCCGCACGACGGCCAAGTACCTGTCCACGCTCATGCAGGTGAGGAAAAAAATGTTGGAGAAGCGGTTCACGGCGATGACGTAGCTGCTAAACTTGCAGAGGAAATCGCCGAAGTCCCATTGGTTTTCCTTCGCCGCCGAAATCCCCCAGAACGGTAAAGTGCACACGAAGACCAAGTCCGCCACGGCCAGGTTAATGACAAAGGTGTCCACCAGCCTCCTGTTCTTGTGCTTGGAGGCCATGATGACGATGACGCACAGATTCCCAATGAAGCCAGTGAAGAAGATGAGAAAGTAGAGGGTAGGTATAATGACGGACTGCCAGGGCAAGGATTTCTGGGGACAATCCAATAACTCATGCCAGTCAGGATACAGGTATGTGTAGTTCTCGCTTCCGTTGAAGTCATCTTCAGAGTACTCGTAGTCCGTCGTGTCCATGGTATTCGCCGCCATGTCGCGCAGTGTGGGGACCCTGGTGAGCGCACTGTGCGGTACTGATAGCACTGCAGGGCGTTTAATATGCCAAGTGGTTGGGTCACGTGCGCGCACACACGACGTTTTTTTATCTTTGCCAGCCAGTTTCACTTTTGTTGTTTGTGTCACACCGAGGTAGACAAAACTGCAAAAGTTTTAACTGAATAGAAATGAATGTCCCAGGAATTATACTGGACTAGAAAACAAAACAAACAAATGTTATGGGAGAGTGGTTTAGTGGTGAAAATTAAGAGCACATAATAATAATAATAATAATAATAATAATAATAATAATAATAATAATAATAATAATCAACAAGGATTGTTTCTGCGTTTTTAGGTTTTAAATATCCGACTTCAAACGTACTTTCGAACAACTTCAGTGTACAAAACGGTAAGCAATCTGGCTAAATAGGCATTACATAAAAGGTGATTCACTGTCCATTGTAGGGGTGTTTCATATACTGTGCAGCTGTCCATGGGCTTGCATTTTGGGTAACGCACTTAAATGACGGGAGTTCTGGACGTCTGGGACTGGCAGGGGGCTAAAAAAGATGTCTGATACATTCCAGTCAACATTTATAGACCAGAAAGTGAATTTGAGCATTAAAACCAGTTAAATTAAACCCGAAAGAGACAGTGGGGCAAACCGCCACCGGACCAAACGAGAGCGCCCAGAATAAAAGAAGAACGTGAGAGCCGGTGTTTACAGTGCAGGGTAAAAACTGCAAGATTAACAGCCGCTCAGAGCACCGTCACTCTGTCATGTGTAGAATAAACTGAGACTCTGTTAACTAAAGAATCGTTTACGAGGGTCCCGAGACACATTTTCTCGTGTGTCAAACACGGTTTTTTTAAATCGTACTTGAACTTTGTGAAGCTGAACTAAACAAAACAGATTTTTTTTAAGATGACTGATTTCCAAGGCGCTATAGAAAATATAATGACTAAATAAAAAAAAAAAGTTTTACGTCTCGTAACAAAAATAAACGGATATTGATTAGACGAAAGCCATTGACATACAATTGTTTTGGAGATAAAAAAAAACCTGTGCAGGCACCTCTAACCGTGAGGATGAAATTATAGTTTGTATAGTTTTTCTATAGTAGTTTGTGACTCGACTTTGCGCCTGGGCTCTTGCAGTAACTTCAAACAATGTTAATCCCACAAACGGAACTCAAGTTGCTCCGTCTCAACATGACAGTTTTTACCAGCATATTTTCATTATTAAAAAAGACACAGCGCAGCAACAGGAATCCAAAGCCTAATTTTTTAACTCGCCTCAAGCAAACTAATTATAATTTTGCGGTTTCACGCATTGAGTTGTCTTATCAAAAATGAGTGGATTCCAAGAAGACTTTTTCCACGCGAGAACATTTCTCACAAAGGTAAGGTTAACTTCAACTGAGTTAAATAGCTCATAATTAGCACAATTAAGAAGGATTTTCGAATGTTTTTTTAAATAATATTAAATCTTCTTTAATTTCGAACGGCTTCTCTCGTTTCGGGATTAGTTTATATGGTTAAACAGTATTTTTCAGAAATCAGTAATAGGTTTATTCCACGCTGAAAAGAGAAGAAAGAAATCACAACGTTTCGGGTGTGACACCCGAAAAGGGCTCCACAGCCTAAATGTTGTGTTTTTTCTTCTCTTTTCAGCAGGGAATAAACCTTTACTTGTTCCTTTGTAGCCTACGCATGCTGACGCAGCCGCCCACCTGAACTTTTTCAGAAATCTATTGTTTTAATTTTTCGGTAATATGTTTATTTCGCTTATTGAGCACAATTTGTGGTCGGATGTTCATTTTTGTTAATTTGAATTTTATGATGGAAATGCATTTTCAACACAATTAAATAATAGAGATTATTTTAAGCGTTTAAGGACATCGCGGTCGAAAGTGGAGAAAAAATTATGCATCGTTGAAATATGTAGTTTTACTGTGTATAGTTTAAAAATATCTAAAGGTTTTTAGAATGCTTTGAACATGTGCGGTGTTGAAAGAAAATGACAGAAAAAATTGTTTTTATGTTGTACCAATGTTAAATTATTAAAAAATATTTCGGGACGCTTCTAACAAAAGTCTTTGTAATCTGGTGATGAAGTGTTTTGCAGAGAGCATGTTTAAAATACTTTTTTAAACTTTTAAATATCTGTATTTAGAGTTTCCAGTGCCAGTCATGAATGTCCCCAGAGTAAAAATACACGTAGAAAATCAAAATACTTTATTTCAAGTGCCTGAACAAGGGGAAACACAATTGACGCTCTCGTGTTGCTGGTAGTCGGGAAATTAAAATTAATGTTAGTGTTTAATACCACGGTCTTTCAGAGTTAGAATCAAAGTGTAGTCAGTCTCAGCTGATCTTTTTAATGGTTTCAGTGTTCGTCTCCTTTCGTGGTCGACTTCGTGGTTTTAACATTTTAAATCCCGAAAACCACTGGCAAGAAAACAGCTAGCTGAAAAGGTCTTGCTCCGATTTTTGAGATTGTGTTCATTGCATAAGTCTGCCTCAAAAATGAAGCAGTAGAACAATAATGATTTAAATAACCCTTTCCCCCTCAGAAGGTGGTTATTGTTGACAGGACTAATATTTAACGTTTTAGTGCTATTTTACTCGGCAAATTGAAAAATGCCGTGTTTAATGATGTGATTATTTTTAAAGCAAAATTGTTCTTCATAAACACAAGATAATTTCAATGTCGTTCACTGACATTGAACGACAGCGCTTTCATAAATGATGGAGGGCAATTTAACCAGTTATTCTTTACAGAGGCTGTGAGTGTAGAAGTTGAACTAACATAAATAAACCACATTTACGATTTCCCGAAAACAACCATAAAAATGAAATATTTCACAACCTGATCTCAAAGTCTTGTGAGTCTTACAGAAATTAGATTTATTAATATATATATTACTTTTAATTAAAGAGAGGAGCAATGTCCTTTAATTAATAATTTAAATAATGGGTCCATTACCATTTTGTCCAAAGTGACTTAATAGAGACTTGGAAGTGAGCTGTGAATTTACTATCAGGTGTTTTAAAATCTCTGATACAGGATGTCCCTGACCAGGAATACTGTAAGAGCCTTTCTGTTAATAGTCAGGCATACAGAGCATAAACAGGTCAGGATACTGCACTGTGAATCAGTGGAATGGCTTCAAAACCATCTAACATAACTATCAACCTGCTAGCAATCACACTTCTGATATTTGCTTATTATTGGTAACTACAGAATTTAGTTATGGCACGCTCTTATAACCATCAGAAAAGATTTTGACAGAGTGAACAAAAATGATATTTGAGTATGTAGCATAGTTATATTAAGAAGTTATTACGTACTGGTCTTGGCAGTATATTTTAAGCAGTCAAATAAAATTGATTTTATTGATTCAATGCCGATAGCAAGCTCGTTCTCCAAGTGTTAGTTGTAATTAGATTATTTCTCCCCATTTTCTGACAGTGAGCAAGTTCAAAGCTGCAACCATATAGGCAAACAAGAAGGCAGAGCAGAAAATGCACAATCTACAGCCAGGGCTTTGGGTTTGGAATCGGTCCTGCAGAAACGTAACTTGTAACGTATCTGTGACATGTCACTTGTGCTATTAAGATAAAGATAAGATAACTTTTTTGGCCATATACAATTTCTTGCATTAGGAAATTGTCTTTTCGCATACCCCAACTTGCTCTCCATGAGACACACAGACAGAGAGAAGCTTGGGGTCAGAGCACAGGGTCTGCCATTGTACAGCACTCCTAGAGCAGTTGGGGTTAAGGGCCTTGTTCAGGAGCCCAACGGCCACAGGATTTGAACGGCAACCTTTCAGCCACAGACACAGATCCTTAGCCACAGTGCCACCGCTCTGACGATTTCATTTAACCTGGGTGCTGCGAGGTTAAGGGAAGCTCACGGAAGAGAAGCTAATTAATTTGTTTTTCTATACCCACTTTTTCCATTTTGAGAAATCAGTTGCATTCAGTTTTACAGCGGAGCAAGAAAGGTTTGAAAGCCTCTTTGTGGGGCCCTATGAAAAATATTGCACCTGTCCTTCTGAAACCTTCTGAAACCTTGACATGCTAAATCTGCACAATCGTTACATTCTCCCATGCCTATACCTTGCTTTGTATCGCTTCGCCACAGCCTGGCACATTCGGCCTGGTGCCTCACCACCTAAGGCTGTGCATTTTTAACTATTACCATGATCTCACTATTCTTTTCTGTACCTTACCAAGCCCTTAACTTTACCACGGCAGATGTTTATAAGGCAGCACACAGACACCTTTGAGAGGTGTGAATAATTGTAATTAGAAAAGGACAAGATGTTGAGGCATTATTAAACCCCTCTTGCAAAACGACAGTGAGCAAATTTTTCGCCTTTCTGATGAGTACCACAGTAAAACATCCTGTTATTTGCTACAGGAGTTGGTGGTGGTTGTTTTTTTTTGACTCAGCAGTTGGTTTCGATGCCCATCTTATATTTTCCTGGTAAGGACAACAGCAAGGCCAGGAAACTGGTAAATACATCTCGCTTTGAGACGTACTATAAATACCTGTAAGGGAGAGAGAAATCAATAACAAATGCAATCATTTGTGCGCATTAGGGGCTATTCTGGGCGATGGGGTGTTTCCTTTTAGGTGCATCATCAGTAGGCATCATCATGTGCATCATGTAGGCAGTGCAGTGGTGAGCCAGACCGTTTTCACTTTATGTGTGTACTTGTTTGATGCACAGATCATCAGAAAACCAGCCTGTTTGTCAGTAATCTCACAACCAGAATTGGGTGTACTGGGAACACCCTCCCATACCCAAGTATGAAAACACTATATGAACATACTAAAACCTGAGCCCCTGCCCTCCAAGAAGGGACAATTTAGAGATGCAAGTCACCATAACCTGCATGTTTTTCAGAGACTGGAGGAAACCAGAGCACCTGATGAAAAACCACACATGCTCAGACAGAACACGCAGACTCCACACAGCCAGAATCACATTGAGATGAGGGAACTCTCTCCCCAAAGGGGTTTCTACTAGCAAGTGTCTTTTCTAACTTTGTTTTGTTTAATGTGTCTGGCTTTGCTTTGTTTTAAAATTTCATTTAGAATTTCAGTTGGACTGCCTTTTGAGATACAGTACTGGATGCTTATGAAAAATCATTCATGATCAGAAAACTACTTTTTCTTCTATCTTAGAAGCAGAAGGCACAAGACAGGACTTTATCTTGGACAGTACACCAGTCCATCACACCAAGACACACACAAAGATACAGAGACAATTTGGTAACGGCAGTTAAAGCAATATCTTTAAAAGTATAAAAAGTAAAGTATAAAAACATATCTTTAAAAAGTCAGAGGACACCGGAGAACCTGGAGAAAAGAAAGCCATTGTAAATAATGACTATGGTTGTTAGTAGTACTGTGTAACAAAGGCCTATTACAGATTCAATCATTAATACAAGTGAGCCAAAATAATGTCTCCAGTCCTAAAGTGAGAAATGTCCTCTTACTATGGAATATTGCAGTTTTGGGCTTGAACATCAGTATTAATAAAGATGCCTGATTTGTAGATCAGTGGAAAAATTATAATTCCTCACTTCTTGCTAGATTTGTTTACTTAACATACAGTATTCGTGATCCTTGTATGAGTATCATGGCACCTTTTTTTCTGTAAAAGGCTGAAATCAAGTTTTTTTCATTTCAAGACATCATGCGCTGTGTTTTCAGTCAGTTTCTCTGGCCTACTTTCTATGCTGTTGCAGATAAGGAAGATAAAGACCACAGCAGGTGCCTTGATCGTCTACAACTACTCAATGAAAAGACGGCAGAAAATGACACAAGACGTGAGAAGGAAAAAGAGAGCCCAAATAGACAAATGAAATAGTTGGACTGTTTTCAAGTATTTCCAATGCAATCAAAAGACACAGTTGTGGGGCCAGGAGGATTATTGGTAACCATAACATCATCAATAACATTTTAAGTTAATTTGAATTGTTGTATCTGTAGCGGCGCTAGTGTGGTAACGTCAGCACCCTCACTGGGCGTAGCAGGGTCCTCAGCTGCCTGGGCTGAGGGAGGTCCCCTTTAGCTCATGCGGTTGGTGCCCTGTTGCATTACGCCGGTGACCTGGGTTCCTGCCTCGGGTGTGGGGGACGGGACGGAACGGGTGGTAGGAGTACGACCCCGTGCGGAACTGTGACTATCACATATCTCATTGAAAATAATATAATGGATAACATCTATTATGCAAAATGGCTAAGCTGAGCAGCAGAATCATGTGTATCCCAGTCTGCATCCAAGTAGCTCAGTTTGCAAAAAGGTTGTGCATGGGAGAAATGATTCCTGTTTTTCTGTTTTGCTTGCAGAGATGTACTTCAAGTTTCAACCTGCTTCTCTCCTGAATGGTAGACCCCCGGGCATGTTTCAGTTCTGAGAGGGCTAAGAGAATGACCAACTATCTTCTACTGACATCACCTCTTACATCCTGTCTGGGACCATCTGGACCAGTGCTGTGAGCCGGCTCTCCAACACCTAAAGCAGATCCAGAGAACCCGACCATACAGCTCCAGTGTTCCAGTGTTTCCGACAGCTCCCAGGAATCCTCTCTCCAAAACATCAAGGACCATAGAGGTGTCACTCCAGTGATAATATGAGTTGGTGAAACAAGTAAGACCAAAAACAGTGTAGTCATGGAGAGAGAGGGAACCTAAGTGTTCAACTGCACTCAAAGACTCAAAGGGTGAGCGCCCCCTACTGGCTCCCCTAACACCCCTTCCAGCAGCGACCTTAGCTTTCCTAGGAGGTCTCCCATCCAAGTACTGAACATAATACATTAGTAGCAATTCTGTCTTCAGTGGACGTCTTCTCAGTTGGCATGGAAAGGCATCAGTCAGAGACTGGGCAGCTGACAGCTCTGTGCAGCCATAGTTCTAGGTGAGGGACAAGGTGGGCAGTAGTAACTCTTACCAGGTGCATCCTGCTCATGTCCTGTTGAGATTTAAAGGCAGTGATTTCAAATGCACATGTTTAGGTAGGAGGTTAATTTGCACATCAAGGAGACAGTTTCCTGTTGAAACCATTCGGATTGGGTTTTTTTTTGTCTTGTTTTTCAATCTTTTTTTGTGTCAAGGAGTGTAATTTCTTTTATATTAAAAAAATATAGATTTGCAGAAATGCTGTCAGGCACCTCAGATTTGTGCTGTGGTTTCCTGGCGTGCTTTTCAGGAGCTGCCACAGGTCCCCTCTGGGGTGCTGTTGACATACTGCTTCACAGGGCGGTTAGCTAATATGAAGTCACTCCAGTGCTGGAGGCTCGCAGGCAGACACACCTGCAGCTACCTGCCAGACACCCAGGAGATCAGATAAGACACAGAGGAACAGAGAAACAAGATCAAAGCCGGATCTGAAATCAAGATCAAGCTCTGAGTTTCAGCTCGAAGTGTCACAGCTGTAAAATCTAATTAGGTCTTAAGGATGAAAGCAGATGTTCCATTTTCGATTTTCTGCAGGCATTTCTTCACTCTTAAGAGAATACCTTCCATTGATATCAGAGTTCTTACTCAGTTCCTGGATGGTCTAGTGCGTTCAGGTTTGTCAATTAAGCAATTAACCAGGTTATTTTCTTGGACACTCACAGGATGATTATTAAGGTCTTCTTTTACTGATTACTCACAACATTCACTTCATTAAATGTACAGTTCATGAGAAAACATTACAATTGTACAATGCCAAATACTGCAATTCTGCAGATAATTAGAGAGCATGCTATTACTTAGAACATGAGTGGGAAAAAAACAGAAGACACTTGGCCTTCTAGTAATGGAGTCTTGACACAAAAACTACCCTTTGGTCAATGATTGCTTCTCAGGCTTGAGCCTGCCCCTAAGACCTGAGCCACTCATGAGCACCATTATTCTTTTACAGTCATAACTACCTGATCGATTGTGCACGGTAATAGCTATACCACACTACTGTCACGATTATAGTCCCCCCTCCTTAAGGGTGCTCCAGCCCTTTCACTTTAGACTCTATTCTATGCACCTGCTCCCTATTCCCAGCCCACCTTAAAAGCCAGGCACTGACTCTCATCCGGGCTCTGCAACTGATTTCCATATCGTCCGAGTCCGGGACCTGGAAGCGCCTGGTCCCGTTAAGGTTTTAACCTCTGTTCCCGTTCCTGTTCCCCGTCCGCCGGTTCCGACCTGGCCTTCATGGTTTTTAACTTGTTCTGATGGATCTTCTGGTTTTGGACTTTCTCGTGTGTTCTTGGATATTCCCTAGGACTTCTCTTTTGGATTGTTCGCCTCGGCCACACCTCCCCCGTGCACCAGTGCACCTTGGACACGCCCCCCTGTCTTCTGCCCCGTATTCCTGCATGACGTTTCCCCAGTGTTTCCCCACTCCGTCGGACTGTGTCGTCCGCATAGGGTCCGGAAAGAACTGTTCGTTACAACTACATACAATCCCCTTCCTGATGGACCGCACCAGTGTAGCCAGAGGTTACAAGGAGTTCTCTTTCAATCATTGAAAGATAAAATGCTTTGAAAGTGTTCAAATGGTTAAGGTAATGACCATCCCAGTCAGGTCATTCACTTCAGAGATGGAGCACGAACTCGCAGGTTCTAACCCACTCCAGTCCTGGAGCTGCACACCACTGCCATGCTGAAGACAGCTATGCCAGATGGTGGTGTTTAAAAGGTGTTCACGCACACTTGCATTTCATTTGTTCACTTGTTAATCCATGAAAGTTCAAAATAAGGAATCTTTTATGGTCAGCTTTAATGCATACATTTTAAGAAACCGATGGAATCCTTCTATAGTGATTCCTGCTTTAAATCCTTCTTGAACTTATTTCTAAAGCAACCTTATTGTAGATTCTTACAGGTTTCTGCGCAAAAACCTTTAATGGCATGATTGTGAGACGAAACTGTTTGGATAGTTTACACACAGGCTCACAGGTGGCTGTAGTTTGAAAGTGCACAGCAAGGAGGGAGAATTATTGGATCTGGAACCAGCCTATGTTTTACCTCTTGCTTAACTAGAAAACTGTCAAATCTTTTTCCCAACCCTCTGTCCATGTACTAACCCCTCAGAACACAAGTTATGAACCCATGTCTGTTAAATTCAAAGAGGTTTATTGACATGGCTGGTGAATTACACTGTGACCAAAGCAATAACAATTAGCAAACATTTACAAATACTTGAATCAATAACATAATATTGTTTGATGGACTCTCTCTTCCTCAGGCTGTGACAGGAGTTCACATACTGGGCTGCAACTCTCAGTTCTGTTTCCTCCAACAGTAGGACTGGAAGCTGTTTTGATTCTGGCAGGTGTGGGAATTCTGGGATTTGACTTGTTATTCTGAGGAAGATCTCTATTCTCTATTTATTTCCTGCAGTATAGCAGCTGTCTGTCACTCTGACCTCTCTCTGCCTAAGCCTAGATTGAATGTAATACATGTCAAATGATTGTCGAGGTGGAGAGGTCCTGGAGACCAGCACTGCCATGCCCAGGATGGACAGGGAGGCATGGGTGACCTGTGTGGCCTTGTCTGGGGGAGATGCAGGTGACCAGTATGTAGCATCAGTCATCCACTGGGTTTGATTCCATCTGTGATCTTAGGGATTTGTCTTGACTGACACAGTGGCACAGTGGCAAGCATCGCTGCTCTGCAGCACTGGGATCTTGAGTTTAATTCCTGGGGTGTTATCTATGTGGAGTTTTTATGTCCAGGATTTTTCTCTGGGAGCACTGGTTTCCTCCCACACCCCAGAGACATGCTGGTAGGTCAATTGGCTTCTGGGAAAAAAAAGGCCCTGGTGTGAGTGTGTGTCTGTCTGAAGGACTGGTTTCCTGTCTTCCTGTGTCCTCACTGCACATTATCTAGTGTCCCTTCAAAGTAGCAATTTCCTGATAACAGAACTCTTCCAACAACAATTTTACGACTGATCAATGACTGATAACTGTACCAGTGCACTTTAGGCTAAACCTCAGCTGTAAGGTTGACAATTCAACTGTGTTGTTAATCAATTGCCAAACTGTCAGCATGCAGCCTGTGCCACCTTAACTGGTGGACTGTGGGCCAGGAACAGGACCATCTCTGTGCACGCTGTGTGTTTAGCAGCAGTACGCTGTTGGAATCTCAGATTTCTGTAAGCTTGCTAGTGATTTTAGTGTGAGCAAGCTCTTTAGGAACAGAAATGCTTTGTGTCAATGTGTGAGAGATCCTGCGAGTGGAGGCTTTGAAACACCCATTTTCATGGGTAGTGGTTGTGGAGCAACACACATCCCAGATTTTAGGCTGGATTTCATGGTTAGACAATATTATGTGTAACTGGGCTCAGTGCACTGAGTGAGTTAAAGACTCCTGGATGGTCTAGAGTTCTCCTGCCACAGAGGAGCTGGTGTTTTAGTGAGCTGGAGTTCTCTGCTGTCTAGAGACCAAAGAAATGATTGCCAGTCACATTTATCTTTTTGTTTGAATATGTCTGACATATACAGTAGGACTGCACCACTGTCAGATGCCTACTAGGGCAGGTTTTTTTCTCGTATACTAACATCCGACACTATTTAAACAACCCTCTGGAATCCAACCCCACAAGGGGAAAGGAATAGAAATTCTGTGGCTGTGTCAACTGCCTCTTTCACATTTCACAGTATTTTTAACAGAAAGATTCTAAGTGCAAATCAGTACCGAAATGGTCTTAACTGTTGTGTCCCTACAGGTGTCTGTGCAAAAAAATAAAATACTTAAAAAAAAATGTTCTATGGGTGATTTGGAACTGGTAAATGTGTGCTTAGTTTTGTCTAATCTTTACTGTCAGATCTCTGTACTCTTTTTTGTAATTCGGTATCCCAGAGGCGACCAGAAACACTGTGAAAATATTTTCATATCTTATTTTGGGATGACATAAACTGCCAACTTTTTTAACCTGATCACTCCAGGGCCAGTTTTTCCGGAAAGGTTATTTACACACGCTGTGACAAATTTGTTAGAAAGGTTAGGCAAAGGTCTGTATGTGGTTGAAATTGAGAGCCCCAGAGACATTCAAGATAAATGTTCACTTACACAGGAGGTCAAAAGACAAGGCAGGAAATATCCTACCTTTTAATATTTTTCCTCTTATGCCATTTCTTTATGTAACAGCAGATTAGTTGACGGCAGAGGTACAGTATCCTATTGAATGCCCACATTGTCTTTTCTGATGAACAGAACCCCAGAGTGATGAACACACCACAACAGAACATCCACAGCTGCAATCTCCTGATTTATAATACTATTAGAAAATAAGCAACCACTAGTACTAGCCTGTTTTCACCATTCATAACCATATTTTTCCCTATTTTAACCATATGTAAAATAAAATAGTCTAGAAATGATTAAAACATCATTTAAATTATGTTGCAACGAGCCATGTAGCACTTCATATTTTAGCTAATATTTTTTAAATAACTTTATTGCATGAACATTATACCACCATCCACTGAACAGCAGAATTCAAACATCGCATCTACTGATGACTGTGGCCTTCATAGAGGCTTTCTCTGTTTTCTGTCCATGGAAAGTACACTTCCAACAGCCTGAAGGTGAGGATTTGGAGCTACAAACAGCTCCAGCCCCTTCCTGAATTCACAGAACACTAGGAAAAATGACTGCAACACCAGTCATACTGGATCTTGAGATAACAAACACATTGAGTTTTTTTTTGTTAAAAACAAGCTTTAACCTTATGCTCTGCAAGAAATTGTATTTTGAAATTATTGTGTTGGTGACATTTTATGGACATTGCCATTGTGCCCTTGAGATAACTAAGACGTGGGTGTCACCCAGTCACTGCAGTGCCTAACCTTGCATTATGTTTCTTATTTATAATTAATAATAATAATTGCTTACACTTATATAGTGCTTTTCTGGACACTCCACTTAAAGCGCTTTACAGGTAATGGGGACCCCCCTCCACCACCACCAATGTGCAGCCCCACCTGGATGATGTGACAGCAGCCATAGTGACCAGTAGTCTCACCACACATCAGCTATCAGTGGGGAGGAGAGCAGAGTAATGAACTCAATTCATAGATGGGGATTATTAGGAGGCCATGATTGGTAAGGGCCAATGGGAAATTTGGCCAGGACGCCAGGGTTACACCCCTACTCTTTACGAGAAACGCCCTGGGATTTTTAATGACCACAGAGAATCAGGACCTCGGTTTTACGTCTCATCCAAAGGACGCCGCCTGTTTACAGTATAGTGTCTCCACCACTATACTGGGGCATTAGGACCCACATGGAGCCCAGGGTGAACGCCCCCTGCTGGCCCCACTAACATCTCTTCCAACAGCAGCCTTAGTTTTTCCCAGGAGGTCTTTCCAGGAAGTTTCCCAAGAGTTTTTCCCAAGTGTTAATTTCACTTGAACATTAAGACTGCATGTGCTGTTATCTGTCTGGCTCTCTGGATCCTCTACAACGAGCTGTGTTGTTAGTAGGCTAACGGATTGACAACAAATATCTTGGGACAGACGGGAGAGTAGCACAGGGATATCACCAGCATTTGTTTTGTGCGACTTCTTTTGATCTTCTCTTTCTGTGGCATCAAGGGTATCATGTCCCATGGTAACATGTTAATGTCTTGACGTGTTTCGTCTATATAACCATGGCTGATCCATCCATTTTCTAAATGATTCTTCCAATTCAGGGTCAAAGGGGAGCCAGAGCCTTACCCGGCAAGCAACAGGCACAAGTCAGGGTACACCCCAGAGGGGAAGCAAGTCCTACACAGGGGAGCACACAGATACACACACTACGGCCAATTTCCCAGGAGCCAATTAACTTACTAGTATGATTTTGGACTATGGAAGCAAACCCATGAAAACACAGGGAGAACATTTAAAACTCCATGCAGATACAGTAGCACCCCAGAAATTGAACCCAGGGCCTCCCCATTGCGAGGCAGCAATGCTAATCACTGTGCCATCATGCCTTTTTTTATTCCAGTTAAAACTGAATATTGTGGAATTGGTTAACTGGTTGATAAATCACACGTAAACAGTGGTTATTTGGGAAAAAGTGTGCAGTTTTCTCCTGTATCTGCTTGCCCCTTTCCTGCCTTTGCACACTCACTTTAAAGTTACAAATAACATGAAGTCAGCCCCACCTAACAGCCATGATTGAAGATTGTGGTGGCAAACCCGTTCCTTTTACACTCACACCAGGATGTATACACTACTGTGAACACAAGAGTAAAGAATAAAAACTGCCTAATCTAAGATTTGAGAAAGAAATGCAGTTTTAGATGGGACAAAAGCTTTGCAAAACATTTAGAAGAGATTTTATTTCATCAGTCTTTTGGTGTAAATTTTTGGGTTCAGATTAAATACTGAAAGTTTTGAAAGATCTTGGAATTGTAGTTGAGTAATTCGTTTTAGAGAGAGGTGTTTGAAAACACCCCTTGTCCACACAAAGTAGGTTGTACAGCATAGCAAGACAAAACAGCAATATATTTAATGTACCAAATCCACATCTGTGTTCAAACTCAAATTTCTTACGGGCTGTAACAGTGTGAAGATTGTAAAACTGGAAAAGGCTCAATATGCTTTAGTGCGATTAGTTTCCCTGAACTCCGAAGGAGACTGATTCGGGCTATAGGGAGGATTGAGGGAGATGAGCACTCTGGGCTTCTCACTGCCCCGTCGCCTGGATGTGCCGAAGGCTCTCCTTCACTCGAACAAACTCGGGAATGTTCTCCTGGTCCTCTCTGCGCTTCCTCTCCTCCCGCTCGTACTGCGAAAAAAGATATCAGCGTGGTTACCGGACACAGCTCAGAGACGCAGGAAGGCTGGGAGTCATTAGGGATAGGAAGCCCTGCACAGGCATGTCTGAAAACATTAAATGGACAGCAGCAAATAGATTTAGTTTTTTTATAATAATAACTTCTTGGATGATGATGATGAAAATAATTAATAATTGCTTAGACTTATATAGCACTTTTCTGGACACTTAAAATTCTTTACAGGTAATGGGGACTCTCCCCCACCACCACCAATGTGCAGCCCCACCTGGATGATGCGACAGCAGCCATAGTGACCAGTACACTCACCACACATCAGCTATCAGGGTATGTGGGGATGAGAACAGAGTGATGAAGACAGCTCAAAGAAGGGGGTTATTAGGAGGCCACGATTGGTAAGGGCCAAAGGGAAATTTGGCCAGGATGCCAGGGTAACACCCCTACTCTTTTCGAGAAACATCCTGGGATTTTTAATAACCACAGAGAGTCAGGACCTCGGTTTTATATCTCATCCAAAGGATGGCGCCTTTTTACAGTATAGTGTCCCCATAACTATACTGGGGCATTAGGACCCACAGAGACTGCAGGGTGAGTGCCCCCTGCTGGCCTCACTAACATCACTTCCAGCCACAACCTTAGTTTTTCCCAGGAGGTCTCCCATCCAGGTACTGAGCAGGCTCACACCTGCTGAGCTTCAGTGGGCTGCCAGGTGTGAGTTGCAGGGTTACATGGCTGCTGGCATTTTTGAAAAAATTGTATGTTGCCAGGCATTTATTTTCCTTTTACCTCTTTGAATTTCTAATCAGTGTCGAAGTATCTGCTGTCAGTCTGTCCACTCCTTTCACCCAGCTGAGGTGGGGGTGGAAGGGGCAGCTCTCACTGCTGTCCCAAGAGCCATGGGGGGAAGTTAGTGATTTCATGGCCAGTTACTTCAATCCCCCACACCCTGAAGAATCAAGGTGAACTGGGCCTCACTAACAGGAAGTTAGCACACAGCACACACTGGAACCAGCACTTGACTGGTTAAACCAATCAGGGAACCATTGGTTCTTTTAATGTTAACATAAACCAGTTTACACATACTTTTGTTTGTAATTTTGCCCTGTAGCTCATGGTCATGTGCTGTACGGGTTTTTCATTTTAGCATTGCTTTAGTCCAAGGCTGTGGGCCTTCCACTCCCCTGTGTGACTTGTTTTAAATAATCAGCAACTTAACTGATGCAATGATCCCGTTTATTATCGTTTCAAGCTTGTTGTCACAGTTCATTATGAGTTGACAGGCAGGGCCCCAGGTTAAAGGGCCTGCATTGCTGAACAAGGCCAGTGTGCTGTTTGATGATGTCGTACCTCCTGCAGTTTCTGCTGTCTTTTGCGGAGCTCCTGCTCGAGGTCGGAGGGCGGCTGGAGGGCCTGTTCCTGCTCGCGGTGCTGCTCCAGTCTCCTCTGCTCCAGGACTCGCTGCAGCTCCGGCTTCTCCCCTGGCAACAGGCCCCTGCAGCACCAGAAAGCTCAGTCATCTGCAGGTCGAGGTGAGACAGACTGCCCCTCCAAAGCTCAGGGCAGGAAAAGGCAGACTGCCCCCCCCATAGCGCAGGGCAGGAAAGGGCAGACTGCCTCCCCCCATAGCGCAGGGCAGGAAAGGGCAGACTGCCTCACCCCCCCATAGCGTAGGGCAGGAAAGGGCAGACTGCCCCCACCCCCACCCCCCATAGCGTTAGGCAGGAGAGGGCCGACTGTCCCAACCCCCACACCCCATAGCGGGTGGCAGGAAAGGACAGACTGCCCCCCCCCCCCATAGCACAGGGCAGGAGAGGGCAGCATCGACTCACACAGGGGTAGAACAGGAAACTGCAGCACCATCCCTCCTATAGAGCAGGGCAGGACACTTACATGCAGCTCCATTGTGAAGCAAGAGCATAGTTACAGACAATGCACTGTTCATAGCCCACAGCTGTTTGAGCCAGAGCACTGTGTTTTATGTCAGTTCTGTGTTTCTTTGCTGCACATTCTCTTCAAAACAGAATGGTACAAAATTCAAAATTCAAATTTAAAATTCTAACCACATCATCGGAAAAGCTCATGACTTCAAAGGGGACATGGAAAGCAGGCTTAGCCTTTAACCTGGAAAAAAGAAACATCTGCCACTCCTTTTCAACAGACATCCTCTGCTAAACAAATAGTTTTCAGGGTGGTCAGGTCCTCTGCTCAAAGGGTGCTTGTCCATCAGGAAAGCTTTCCAAACTGCACCTTGTACCCAGGAAGCACAGGGTGCAAGACAGGACTGAACTCTGGCCGGGATTCCAGCCTGTCACTGGGCATGTGTGCACACATTCATGCACACACGGACAATTCAGACGCACCAACTAATCTAGTCAGTCTCCTGCCAAGGGAAGCTGTAAGCCTGCATGTGTTGCATAACAAAATCATTGCACAGACCTGCTCTTTTGCTTCTGTCATTGCTGTGCACATCAGAATCTTAAAAAGTCATTATTAACATGGCTTCTCAGTTCTCTGGCAGCGAGTGGTGAAACTTTGCCTTGAGGGGGTATCCTGCGGAATTCAAGCTCAGCCTGTGAAGGCAAGTGCTGTGGACTTACTGGCCGAATTTCCCATTGGCCTTTACCAGTCATGGCCTCCTAATAATCCCCATCTCTGACCTGGCTTCATTACTCTGCTCTCCTCCCCACTGATAGATGGTGTGTGCTGAGGGTACTGGTCACTATGGCTGCTTTCACATCATCCAGGTGGGGCTGTACACTGGTGGTGGAGGAGGGGAGACCCCATTACCTGTAAAGCGCTTTGAGCAATTATTATTATTATTATTATTATTATTATTATTATTATTATTATTATTAAAGAACAAGTCAAACTAGACTCCCATGATGGTTCCATTCCGCACTCGGAGAGCTTGGAGAACCCTGCCCGATCAGGGAGACTGGGAGCCAGGCCTGGCAGTGGTGTTCGCTGGCCAGTGCCTGGTAGCCTGGGCACTGATGTCTCAGTTTTAAAGGGCTACATTGAACCACTGTGTGGGCTCACCACACGGGTCACGTGCGATGCCAATCACATGATGGGCATGAGCGTCATGGATCTGGACTGACTAGACCCTGGCAACTAACAACTAAGAAAAGAAAAATAAACTACAAGAACGTTGCTTCAACAGCATCAGCAAACAGTGATTTTCAGAATCACAGTTGTTCACCCTTCATATCCTGTGTATTTTTAAGCAGTGGGCCCTGGTCTTAAATCCACCGATTAAAGCTGATTAAACGTGGTCATTACAGTAAAAATAGAAAAGGGTATGATCAGGAATGAAATATATTGACTGTATTCACAATTCACAATCAGTGTTGCAGCAGTAATGAGGAGACAAATATGCACGTTTGTAGACCTCAGAATACATCAAAGTTCTTCAAAGCCCATTTGTTTGTTTTCAAACAAAGCCATCATGCTACCAGACCATTAATCCTGGAGTTAAGTGGATGAGAAAGACTGAGATGTGCTTTCTTGAAATAGGCAGTGGAAAGTTGTGTCCTCAATATAAAGAGTCTGTTTATCCTACTGTCCTGGTCTGCAGACAAGCCTGAGTCACCCCAGGCTGTTAAGAGGCTGTGGCTTTTAGCTTCATCTAGTTCATTCTATTTTTCTTCTTGCTAGATGTGGTTCGGTGTGACAGGTAAATACTCTGTTAGACCTGAAATGGTGGAAAAAGTTCAGTTTTGAGGTAATGTGTGGAGATCTTTACTGTGCTTTTCAGTTACACTAAGTTTTCTATTTTTATTGCCAAAGTGTTAAGTTGTTCAGATAATTGCTTGGCACAAAAAAGCATTCATACTTTGGTACAATTTGGCAACGGCATTGGTTAAATAATGGAAAAATGGACACTACTGTTGTTTAAAACAAGATCCCACTGCACCTTCTACACCTGCAATAGGCAACATCTGCACAGATATAAGCGACACTTGTCCATGTAGTTTTGGTAATACTGTTGACAATTTTGATGACAGTTCAAAATCATGCAGTTTTCCCCCCTCTTTGGCCTTCATTGAAATTAAAACCAGAAACAGGGTTTTTATGTCAAGGATCTCCAAATCTGGTAACAGTCGGGCAGATTCTGACTGGTCTTAAAACATCAGCTGCCTCAGACCTGTGCAGGAGGCTTACATCTGTCCAACTGAGGAAAAAAAACCATGAATTCACAATCGCTATGGTTTAAACTTACTAGGACTGTCGCCCTTGAAGATTAGACAAGATGAACCCAGATCAAGCAAGATAGGTTAAATTGATAATATAATAATAATTGCTTACACTTATATAGCGCTTTTCTGGACATTCCACTCAAACCGCTTTACAGGTAATGGGGTCTCCCCTCCATCACCCCCAATGTGCAGCATCTACCTGGATGATGCAACGGCAGCCATAGTGCGCCAGAATGCTCAC
This sequence comes from Lepisosteus oculatus, assembly GCF_040954835.1. Taxonomy (NCBI): domain Eukaryota; kingdom Metazoa; phylum Chordata; class Actinopteri; order Semionotiformes; family Lepisosteidae; genus Lepisosteus; species Lepisosteus oculatus. Next base: position 30,721,447 of record NC_090700.1, read on the forward strand.
CACACACCAGCTATCAGTGGGGAGAAGAGCAGAGTAATGAAGCCAATTCATAGATATACTCTTAAATGCCTCTATTGTGTTTTTATACCAACAGTATTGCTTACTAGATCTAAACCTGTGCATCCACTAGCAATGACTCCTATAAGTCATTGCTGGTGATGGTGCTCTAGTTCCTGTAATACACTGGCATCAGTCCAGCGCTGTGGCCCATGCTCCGGTAACAGACTTCAGCCTGCGGCGACCCTCACTGGGAGTAGGGACTGGCTGATGATGGGGATGGGGCGATTACTCAATGCAAAGTCACGCAGAGCTCTCTGCTTACGTTTTGTGAGCAAGCAGCAGCTCGCGGTGCAGATCCTGATGGCTGGGCGAATCCAGGATGGGGTTGGTCAGCTTTCTCGGCCGGATGACATCAGGGGGCCTGTTCACAGCCTGGTGCGTGGGAGACATCCGACAGACGTAGTTCTCTGGAATGAAGAAGCACGGATGCCGATCAGTGGGGCTTCCCTACAGGTGAATGCAACAGAAGACTGGGGCAGTAGGGCCCAAAAGGTGCTTCAAAGGTCTTCAGCTGTAGTTGATTTAAAGAGATGACTAAAACCTGTTGGAATGACAATTTGCATTTAGATAAGTTAAGATCACTTTATTGGCCATATACAATTAATTGTATTAGGAATTTGTCTGTTCACATTCCTATTTTTGGTAGAATCCCAACCTGTGGCAAGAGTAATTAAGAGGTCTAAGCTGGAGTGGCAAAGAGACATCTGTGTGACCCTTGATGATGAGGGTTTCTGACAACCTTGGTTTAATTTGGGGTATTTTTTGCTTAGATTGTCTGCCCATACAAATCTGTCACTTTTCTTTTAAAACCAAACAAATTAGTAAAAATATTCTTGAACAGAGTGTTGCTCAGAAAATCTTTCACACAGAGATGGATATTCCTGTAGCTGTCACAAACATATACAGGAAGGAAAGTAAGACTGAACAGGATTAACAGCAAAAGCCTGGAAATAGATGCTAATGTTAGAAAGGATTATGGGTAAATGGGTGTAAGATTTTATGTAAGAGGGTTACATAAGTTGCTTCATCAAGTTTCTCTCCAATGTTTACTTCCTCTACTTCAAGGAAATATAACAGACCTCTCATCCTCTGTTTAAAGAAATAAAGGGTACCTTGTCTCCACTTTTAAACTCTTACCAAAAGCAGAGCTGGATTTCAGTTTTATTAGTAAGACATTATAGTCACCAGCCAATACGTTTTTACAAGAGGGCTTAGCATAAAGATTAATCTTAAAAATATGGCATAAACTCAAAAATTGCTTCAATATTCAGATTCACATAAGCTTTTTGACATTTATGCTTTAGATTTGCTCTGTAAAGAGGATCTCTTAAATTGTTCATTTCAACCTGCTTATCATCAAGAACATCTGAGCTTTTTAGTTGAAATATGTGTCCGCTCTGCTCATTGCTATTTAGACTAGAGTATATTCAGAAAATGCAACTGTTAAATTTAATAATCAGCATTCATCTGTACTAATGTATCAGGATGTTTCCAAACTGCAACTGTTATGCATCGTTTTAATGCCTAGAATTCATAAAGAAATCCAAGGCTATTGGATGTTAAGGGTTAAAATCATTTAAATAACGATAAATACAGATAACTTGAAAGTTATCAATTAAAAACACATAAGATATCTTGCACCTAGCCACACCAAGACTATGAAGAATAAATTGTCTTGGCATCTTAAAAATAAATGCCAAATATGAGCCAAAACATATAGCATAAGTCAGCTTTCATGCACAGACACGAGACAGTATATAGAACACCAACACCAGACTGCAAACACTGAATTCTCAAAATCTTACTGTACCTTTCCTTGGGTTTCTGAACCCCGGCTTCTGCAGAATTCACCCCGTTAGGAAAAAAAACAACAGAAAGAAAATGATTAATTTGAGGAAATGGTTATTTGTTATTTTAAAGGATAAAAATCAGGTTCCCCTTGCAGAGCACTTGACTAGCAGGCCCCTGTGCAATCCACAAGAGAACAGGAAATACACTCTAAATATGCAAACAGACCATATAGTATTATGCACCAAATGGTGGCTTATGCAACAGCTTGTAAAAAGTAGATTAAATAATTATTTGCATTGATGTAGTGCTTTTTATCCAGAAGCATTGCCAAGCCCTTTGCACAGTGAAAATTAAGTATTGGTACAATGAAGTGAAACGTGATTTTTGCTGTGCACTAAAATAACACACATTTCAGATCAAAACATACAAATGAGACAAAAGAAGATAGTGTCAGCTTTTACTGGATATTTTTGTGCATTCGTGTTTAACCTCGTTATGGTTAAAAATGTTTTTGTGTTCAATCCCTCTCCCAGTTTAAGGTCAGAATGAGTATTGAGACAAATGAATGGCTATTGCCCAAATAACTGCTCAGGTTTTCTATGTTGCAATATTTGTGATAACATAGAAGAGCTGTGAATGACTTTTCGGGTCAGCCTCTAGAGTTAGAAGACATTAACCCAGATGAAGAGAGTGTTGTCCATGATGGAAAAAACCAAGACATCATTATACTTCATCTGCTCCTTGAGAGAAGCAAACTACCTGGGTAAAGCATGACCATTCTGCACATTCTTCAGTCCCACAACAGGAAGAACAGGTGCAGAGGTAAACAAGTCCTTCACCAGTTGCATTAAGAGATAACTTCATGGAGGCCAGATTGTGCTCAACGAGAGTGGAGTTTAGCCAGGACACTGGTGTTATCACCCTGGATCAAGCTACTGAACAGTGGGATTCTTATTCATCCTTAAGCACCCAGCATGATTTATTCCCAAAGAAACTCTACTCAAAGCAATGTGTGCAATTTGAAGACCAAAAAATCCCAGAAAACGCGTGGCCCATTTACAGGTTAAATGTTCACATCAATCTCCTCTCAGCTTTAAAAAAGTTTAGCTTTGGCATCAGTAAACCTCTACTTCAGTTAAAGCTTCTCTTGGTCTTCTGAGGATGAGGTAATGGTTTCAGGATAGACAAGTTTTATGTTTAAGCAGACTATATTTGCAATCCCTTAATCTTTTATATTAAACTGCACAGTCAAAAAAGAGAAAAAATAAATTTAGTGGGACATGTGGTTACATCTAACATAAAAATAAGCACATAGTGACGTACAGAGGTATACAGTTTTGAACCACCAATGTGCTATACAGAGTAGACAAAACCACATTTGGACACAGTAATGCACAGGAGTCTCTCAGTGTCGCAACATCAATAACGGTAAATAGGGCTGTGTATTTATTTCCATAGGGTTGTATAAATAATTGGATTACATTATTTGAACCCCTCTCATTTGATATTAATTATTAACCTGGATAAGTGACTTACATTTGTACCCACTTATACAGCCTGGTTTTTAATGGACAAACTCAAGTGAAGTACCTTGCATGAGGGTACAACAGCTGTGCTGCACACAGGATCTGAATCGGGAATCCTCCAAGGAGTGGAGAGCCCTGACTATTATTCTATATTGCTGTCCCTAGCACAGTATCACCCATAAATTGGAGTATTTACCTGTAATATTTTTATGACCAGCTGTCTGGACTTTAAGGAACAGGACACTATGAGAACTTTTGTTGAATGTTTGTGATGTGAGTGTTTATTGTAGAGTAATTCCCCACTGTATGTGTACATCATTAGCTGGTGGCCTATTAAAAGCTGAAGAGATTGTGAAGACAATTATGTTGAGGATTCAATATATGTCAGTTTGAGCCCAGATGACTAAGAAACAGTAGAGTCTTAAAACACAATGAGAAATTGCTTCAGAATTTCAATATTCTTTTTTTGTTACAATTAATCATATCAACTGACTAAAGGCAAAAATGGAAACGGAAGACAGAGTTGCACACCCTGATTAAAGTCAATGTCCCTTACTAAATATATTTATGTGCTCTGGAGGAAACTCACTTCTGAATGCATCACCCAAGAAACTAATATAAACCATCAATAAAAATAGAAGACTGCGAGAACAGGTCCTCTTTGCAAACTGAAAAATAAGCAAATTAGTCAAGTCTGCTCTCTGCTGGATAGTTTATTGGAGATCTGTAAGGTGCACATCACAACAGTGCTTGAATAACAGCCTTGACCTTTAAGATGTGGAAGGCCAAATGCAAAATGTTAGAGAAAAATGTTAGATCCCATGTTCCAAAAAACTGGGGTTTTTAGTGTTAAGTAGCAATATTGAAGGATGCACCATTATGTGAATTACAACGCAGTCACTACTTGGCGATACCAGCAGAATGTCAGTCATCATTTCCACCTTGAGATCCACTGATGGTGAGTGAGTGCCCACTGAGCATCATTAGAGTGAATGGGTGGGGACAAGTTTTCTCTGAGAAGGTACAACTCGCAGATATGCTTGTTACCCACGGTTGATTCATGTATCAAAGTCACAAGTTTCTCTCACTCATCTACCCAATGAAAGGGCAATGACCTGGAAGCTGCATACTATTTCACACACTGGGTACAAATAATGCAATAAGGGAACATTAACAATAGTTGGCCATAAGATCTCGACTTGGAGAAAGTAAACTGAGAGATATGAAATAATAATAAGCTATTTTATATAACACCTTTAAAAGTGGCTTCTCAGAGTGTCACTTTATAGAACGAGAAAAAAATACACAAGGAGAAAGCAGAATTAAACAGTTACAATGATGTACACATACAGTGGGGAATTACTTTACAATAAACACTCACATCACAAACATTCAACAAAAGTTCTCATAGTGTCCTGTTCCTTAAAGTCCAGACAGCTGGTCATAAAAATATTACAGGTAAATACTCCAATTTATGGGTGATACTGTGCTAGGGACAGCAATATAGAATAATAGTTTCTGTTTGTAATACAGAAAGAAAGCAAGCCTGGTTTGAATAGAAGATTTTTGTGTCTAGATTTAAATTTAAAAGGATCCTTATTCTAGGGGACTTTAATATACACATTGATTCAACCTCTTCCAGTCTGGCTAAAGACTTCCTTTCTCTTTTGGGATGCTTTGACCTTGCTCAGTTTGTTTGTACCCCTACACATAACAAAGGACACACCTTAGATCTAATTATTGCAAATGACTCCTTTGTCTCCCACTGCTCCCCCCTTGATCTAGGCCTCTCTGACCACTTAGCCATTCTCTTCAATCTGGAATTACCTGTTTCTAACACTTCCCCCTCACGCTCTGTAAATTTCCGCAACTGGCGATCAATTGATCACCCAAGGTTTGCAAATTCTGTTCTGTCCTCCTTATCCTGTTTCTCTTCCTCTGACCCTCTAGAGGACAAAATACAGTTACTTGACAATGCTCTTTTATCTACCCTCGACACCTTTGCTCCTTTAAAAACTCGAACCATCTCCTTCTCTCGCCCTGCCCCCTGGTACAATGACCATCTGCGCTTCATGAAGGCAGCCTCTCGCAAACTTGAGCGTAGGTGGCGTCTTTCCGGGCTAAATGTACATTATCAGGCCTGGAGAGATTACTTATCTGATTATAAGGTTACTATAGAGTCTGCTAGATCCACCTACTTCTCTCACATCATTGAAAATCACCAAAACAATCCCAGACATCTTTTCTCCACCATCAACAGACTGCTCAAGCCAAACTGCCCCACCACATTACCTGCCTCATCACAACTTTGCAACACATTCTTAGATTTCTTTAGTTCTAAGATTGACAACATCCGGCATCACATTCTCTCCACTACGGATATAATTTCCACACCTCCTCCCTCCTCATCCAACTTCTCTGGTTCCCGTCTCTCCAGCTTCTCTCTTCTTGACTCAGCATCCCTAAACAAACTAGTTACGCGCATGAAACCCACCACATCTATTTTAGATCCCATTCCCACCACTTTATTCCAGTCCTGTTTCTCTTCTCTCTGTCCCATTGTCCTCAATATAATACATGAATCCTTGAGCACCGGCATTGTACCAACGGTCCTCAAAACTGCTGCTATTACCCCAGTGCCAAAGAAGCCTAACATGGCTCTCGACAATCTTAACAACTTTCGCCCCATCTCCAACTTACCCTTTCTCTCTAAAATTCTAGAACGTGCTGTCACACTTCAGTTACATAACCACCTCATGACAAACAACCTTTTCGAACCCCTCCAATCTGGCTTCCGTCAACTTCACAGCACAGAAACCGCCCTAGTCAAAGTCACCAACGATCTCCAAATAGCTTCTGATTCTGGTTCTCTTTCCATACTCATCCTTCTTGATCTCAGTGCTGCCTTTGACACTGTTGACCATAACATCTTGCTTTCTCGTCTCGAGACTGTGTTTGGAGTCTCTGACACTGCCCTCAAATGGTTTAAGTCTTACCTCACTGATCGCTGTCACTTTGTCTCTCTCAATGGGTACAGGTCTGAAATTGGTCTTGTCAAGTCTGGTGTCCCTCAGGGCTCAATACTGGGCCCCTTGCTCTTCAGCATTTACATGTTCCCACTTGGTCAGCTTTTAAGATCACATGGCCTCAGCTTTCATTTTTACGCTGACGATACTCAAATATACATCCATACCAAACCCGACACTGATGTGGCTGTCTCTATTCTATCTAATTGCATCTCTGACATAAAAATTTGGATGACTCAAAACTTCCTTCATCTTAACTGTGACAAGACTGAATTCATGATTATTGGTACCCCCCATCAACTTCGTAAAGCCAGTCCTGTAACCCTGTCTGTAGATGGCTCTGTACTTGAGCTCCAATCAAAATTGAAAAACCTTGGGGTTATATTCGATTCTGGCTTAACATTCGACCCACATGTACAGCATACTGTCAAAACATCTTTTTTTCACCTTAGAAATATCGCAAGACTACGCCCTATGCTATCATTAACTGTGGCTGAAAAGCTGATCAACATATTTGTATTCTCTCGAATTGACTACTGCAATGCTCTGCTCCCTGGGGTATCTAAATCTACTCTGAACAAGCTGCAGTATGTCCAAAATTCAGCAGCCAGAATCCTGACCAGATCTAGTGCAAGTGTTCACATTACTCCTATCCTGGAGTCCTTGCACTGGCTTCCGGTCAAATTCCGCGTAGACTTTAAAATCCTCATGCTCACCTACAAGGCTTTACATGGCTTGGCACCTCAATACCTGTCTGAACTTTTATCGCCCTACTCCCCACCTCGCAACCTCCGCTCTTCAAATTCTGCCCTCCTTACTGTCCCCCAAGCCTGTCTACATTGTATGGGCGACAGGGCCTTCTCCTGCTATGCCCCCAAGCTCTGGAACTCCTTGCCCAAGGATATTAGAGAGTCACCTTCTCTAAACTCCTTCAAATCCAGACTCAAAACCCTCCTTTTCAGAAAAGCCTTTACTTAACTGCTTCCATTCTTCACCCCTCTGCTCTTCTTAATACCATCTTCCACGGTCTCCTCTATTGTTATTGTTGTATTGTTGTAATTATAATTGTGTCCTGTCTTGTGAAATTTTCTTATTTATTGTTGTAGTCTTCTTATTTATTGTTATTGTCATCCTGTAAAGCGCTTTGAGAAGCCACCTTTAAAGGCGCTATATAAAATAAAGTTTATTATTATTATTATTATTATAGATTTGAAAGAATTCAGGGAAGGCTCTCTGGTATCCATAGGGAGAGAATTCCAGAGTTCCAGGGCAGAGCAAGAGAAGGCCCTGTCACCCATAGAGTGTAAGACAGTTTGGGGAAGCAACAGGGAACCAGAATTAGATGAACAAAGATTATGAGGTGGGGAGCAGGAAGAGAAGTCAGACAGGTTCTGAGGTGCCAAGCCATGTAGAGTCTTATAAGTGAGCATGAGGAGTCGACAAAGTTGACAAAACCTAATAGAAAGCCAGTGCAAGGACTCCAGCACAGGAGTAAAGTGATCACTTGAATATGACCTTGTCAGGAGTCAGCTGCTGTATTCTGGACATAATGTAGCTTGTTCAATGTGAATTTAGATCATCAAGCCTGGATCCAATATCACCCCAAAGTAATTTAATTTAGATTGAAACTCAAGCTCAGTACCAGCCACGGATAGGGTTACTGCTTTGGCTTTAAATAGTTGTTGGAAGGTGCCGAGAAGCATTAGAGACAGCCACATCGGTGCCAAGGTTAGTACGCACATAGATTTGAGTATTATCAGCATAGAAATGTTCATTTAGACCATATGATCTTAAACCAGGGCAGTTCCTGTGCTGTGTAGTTGTCTAAAACCAGATTGGAAGGGTTCAAAGAGATTATTTGGAATGAGACAGATGTTTACCTGAATTGTTCAGCATGTTCCAAAATTCCAAAAGGGTTAGGTTAGATACAGGGTGAAAATTGTTTAGCTTTCCCAGAGACATATTTTGTTTTTTTTGGCATGGGGGTAACTGCAGCAGTTCTGAGGGACATTGGTACCACGCGAGTACTCGAGGACTCATTTATTGTCATGTCTATTATTTTATTTGAAATAAAATGAAATCCAATAAGATGCACTTGTGGCACAGCTAACACTTATAACAAAGCTGGATAATCCATCCATCCATTCATTTTTAGCCACTTCATCCAATTCAGGGTTGCAGTGCAATAAGAGCCGTCCTGGCAAGTAATGGGAACCAGTCTATCGCAGGGCACACACAGACAAAAACCTACCAATAGTGGGACAGTGGGAAGAAATTGGAACAAGGGGAGAACATACACACTCCAGGCAGATGGCACCCCAAGAACTGAACCCAAGGACCCAGCAAAGCCAACCACCATTCCATCACGCTGCCCCAAAACTGGAGAATATATATATGATCATGTGACTGATTAGATAAAGGAACCTTTTGGATGCAACAATATGCTGCTGTTTTCCAGCACGAACAGGGTGGCTCTCAGTGTCCGGCCTGTGCAAAGGGATTTTCCGACAGCCAGCATGACAAAATCCCAGCAGATGCCTCTGAAATGATTAACTCCAAAATTAAATCAGATTAAACAGCTAATCACCTGCCTCCCCCCTCAGGTGAAAGGACATGCACTGGTTTTCAGGGAACCAGATGGTACATCGTTCATCAGAGTTGGGTAATACAATGGTAATGTCATGCACTGTTTCATAATATTTTTCAATATAAGAACAATATTACTGAGGGGGGCGGAATGATCCACAAATTTAACAAATTATTTTGAGATATGTTTAGGTCTAACAGTTTGATCTAATTATATCACTATTGTTGTCCCCACTGTTACACTGAAAAGCTATGACTTATTAATTATTAATCAAAGCATCTCATACTTTCACAAAAGATGCCTAGGAACTGGCATCAGCAATGTGGCTGGGCAGTTTGCAACAGACACCCACCACTCTCTGTGTAAAGATGTGCTTCTCCAGGTCAGAATACATTGGCTTTTTAAACAAACAAATCTGCAATTTTTATTGTGTCTCACGTTTTGAGACCAACATATTTATTGTATTTATTTATATAATTTGAACAATCGTGTCAAGTCTCCATATGTTGTACATATGATTTAAGAGTTTATCTTTCTACTCTTACTTTTCTGCATAGCAATATTTCCTTTTCTTTACTAAAGGCCACTCTTAGGAAGAAAAACGAGAAGAACAGCATCACCGACTTATCCCTGTGTGAAGAGAGTCCTTCTTTCTTCAGCTTTGACTTAATTTTTCCTGCACACGCTGGAACAAGTATGTTGCGGAGGACATAAAGCAGGGGACTCAAGCCCTGGCCCCAGAGAGCTCCAATCAGTCTGAATCACAGAGTCTCCAGCCCTGGTCCTGGAGAGCCCCAGTCCAGTCAGTCTAATAGGTCACCTGTTATTACAGATTGGCATCACCTCTAAGCTGCAAAGTCCACTGGTTTAAACTCTCTAACCCACAAAGTAAATATTGTCTTATTTGGACCAAGATGCACATGGTTTTAAGTACTGTAAATATAAAACCTATGTCTGGACTACAAGTCTTTTTTTCCCAGTTAATTATGTGAGCAGACAAGACCAGGGGTGTCTCAGGTCTACAAAGGTTTCAGTCCAGCTGGGCTCTTAATGATTTGAATCAGCTCCAAATGGATTCATTAGACCAATTTCTCATCTTCTCCCAGCTCTTCAGGTGCTGCTATTTTAAACACTTACACCAGCCCCCCAGGAACAGAGCTGGGGACCCCGAACTCAAGTGGTTCTAAAACATTTTCTTGGGGGACCAGTTGAGCTATGAATCACCAGAGCTACAGTAACTGTTGCCTTTACTTGATGTGCTTGCTTGTTTCCGCGCTCTGTCTTGAGTTTCACAGGTAACCCACTTCAAGCATATTGTGTCCGACAAATTCCGCACCCAAATTTGTAAGATAGTGTAACAGACAGATGGAAAGACAATGTATCAGACACCCTCACAGAGAACATCTGCAGAGTTCCAGCTGGTTACCTTTCGGGCAACACAGATAAAAGTTAAAATTCCGAAATTATCAGAGGACTGATATCCATTTCAAATTGCATTCAACGACATAAGATATTGAAGCAAATTAAAAACTATGAACGGAATAGAAAATTTACATTAATTAGCTTGTGATTAAGAACTTGGCTATCGGAAAAACAGCGATGAACCACTGAATCTACATCTTTTATGTCAAAGTAGTCTGTCAGCAAGACCGATGTTCTTAGTCTGGTGTAGCTGCGCCCATAACACTCATAACCCCTACATGTTCTATACGCCACACAAATGTTGCAATACTGCAGTATTGAATCTCAGCGCGATAACAGAAATCGTCATTTTATGCAGGTGTACTGAATAATTCGAATATCCACCAGTATGTCAAACTACTGCAACATCATTGGACATGTCGGAAATACTGCACGGCCCGAAGCCACATTCTACTCAATCACTAAATGAAAACTATTGAGGACCATAGGACCTCATTTTTAAAAACGTTTTTGCGAATTTACACGTTACTATCCCACAGAAATAATGCGCAAGTGCAGCACCTAAAGCGCTGAGAAAGAGTTTTAAATATCAGTTTGCAAGACATAAAAGATTGCAGAAAAAAACCTCTTAGAACATCTGCGAGTGTTATAAAAACTCACTTTTTTTGCGTGCGACCCTCCCATGACGGGGAGACGTCCGACTTCCGACGTAGAGCGATGCAATTCCAGTTTGGATTTTCAGTCCATCAGTTCGATAAATCCTTCTTTCCAGATATACAGAGATCTTGAGAAATGGAGACAGCCCTGTTACGTGAAGCGCAGGTGGTTTTCCGTGAATTCTTTTCAGCTGTTTCTAGACGGATTTTTCAAACCAGTTTTAAGTCGTGCCGTCAGAGAGCTCTGAAATCCCATTACAACAACCAGGCTAAACCTCCGGGGCCGTCCTCCTGCTGCACAAAAAGGGATTTACGCTAATTGTCGCCGACATTGTTGGTTCTATTAAGTAAAATAATGAGAGCTACACTTTCTGTCTACGTCTTTTGAGTCTGATACTTGTACACATGTATCTTGAGTACTTACCCGTACCTGGTACATGCCGAAAATATTAGTAAACAGAACTGGAGGCCTTTAAACCAAACAATACGTATGCTCCACCAGTACTGATACACCAGGACGCATTGAAAGTCTTTTCTAAACAAAATCAATTCCAAACTATGCACTGGAAGCGAAGGGAAATACATTTGGGAATGTATCGCACGACTGTAGTTTTTTTTTCGGATGTTTTCCTCATAGAACTCACTTCAATGATTATTTTTCTCTGAGAGTCCAAGATGGAACTGAAGTCATCAAGTCAGTATAAACGCATATTTAATCTTTATTTAACGCATAAACGTGCGTTTACAATAAAACAATTTGGACTCCGGCTCGCTGGTAGTTTTCTCTGCTAGAGATGTCTACTGCACCCATGCACACAGTATTTTCACTGCGCTTCTACAAAGGTTTGAAGATTCCTCCTCGGTGACAAAATGGAATTGCGTACTTATGCATTTGTGCAGTTTGCCTTTACAAAAGACAATGTACTTCACAGATTCGATATCACTTCCAGCCTACGTCGATACCTGTTTATAGTAAAGTGAAAAGTGCTGCATCTTTCTGTAGGAGAGCCGCGCAGGTGTTTCCAAAAAAGGTGAGCCTGAGTAGAAGACGCTTGTCGACATTTGGAATTAATAAGCTCTTTTTGTTATTTCGAGAGAATTGTAAAAAACAAAATGCTTTCTTTAAAGAGTCGAGAATGTCGTAACTAAATGTAACAACTGGACTAAATATTTCGCAGTTTTGTAAACCGGGACAGGGACATCTCCTTCTCACACATTCAGCAGCTGTGCCGCAGTTATGAAGGTAATTAAAATAAAGTTCAGCATGACAGAACTCATAGAAAACCCCAGGTTTGTGGAAGGAAAACGTTCTGTGAGATCCCATTATGAAAGTAGGACATGTGTGTTGGGGCCACAGTATTTTGCATGCTGAGATGTAAAACACCATACAGTACATGCTGAAGAGCCGCTGTATTAAACTCTCCTTGAAGAAGACAGTTGAGCTGAAGTTATGGAACTCGGAGACATGGATGATTCTTCTGGGTGGCATGGTGCTACATCACAGCTGTACATCACAGTGATTCTAGAATTGGGCACCTTCTACATGGAGTCTGTATGTTCCTCTGTGATCACATGGGTTTTCTCCTGGCAATTTGGTTCCTACCTTCCAAAGACACACTGATTGGTTAGCTGGTGTCTCAAAACTGGTCTCTGTGTTTGTATTGTCCTGCGATGTACTGGTGTGCTGTTTAGAGTGTAGTCCAGATTTGTGTCCTCTGTTTCCAAGGGTTCGTCACATCCTTTGCCAAGAAAAAGGCCCCCTGATGACTGATGGTTGATGACATTTCTCATTTCAGTTTCATCCCATAAGAACCCAAAGGAATATCCCACCTTCAAAGATTTCAAGAATGTCAGTTTCACCTTGTCAAATCTGCTTTCTTGGTGTGAAAGAATAAATCTCTGAAGAATATAAGACACCAAGTGAAGAATTTAAGAGAGGTTATAAATGAGAGGAGGCCAATAGGCCCTTTTGAAAAGAAGATGACAAAAAGATCACTTGGATAATATTTTTAAGTTTGGGATTGTGTTATATTTCAGCTGAACAAGACACGTAGCACACCTGAAAGAGGGCTGGTTCCCTCTGATGGGAGACGTTTGTGTATCGACACATCCTGCGGGGATAAAGCGTCACATCCTCTCAACCTTCAGCGGAGAAGGCAAAATGCAAAGTGTTTTGAAATGTTGTTTCTGCTCCAAGGTGGAAGGGCCGTAGGCGTGCCTACGCCATCCTCTCTTGCACATTGCTGTTTGCCCTGCAAAGTCACCTGGTGTGCGTTGTGGAAAAGTTGCATGCCCTGCACCAGCTGTTTGGCCTTCTATAGTTGCAGGCTTTCCAAATTCATCCAAGTGAGCTTGATATGTCATGGGCGGAGCAGTGGCACTGTGGCTAAGGATCTGCGCCTGTGGCTGGAAGGTTGCTGGTTCAAATCCTGTGGCTGGCAGAGGAATCCTACTCCATTGGGCCCCTGAGCAAGGCCCTTAACCCCAACTGCTCCAGGGGTGCTGTACAATGGCTGACCCTGCGCTCTGACCCCAAGCTTCTCTCCCTGTCTGTGTCTCATGGATAGCAAGCTGGGGTATGTGAAAAGATGAATTCCTAATGCAAGAAATTGTATATGGCTAATAAAGTGATCTTTTTTATGTCTGTAGCCCTTCTTGCACTTTGAATCGCACAGCCTGACCCCTAAAGCCTTTTCTCCCATGGCTGCAGGGGGCGCTCCTCTGAGGGCCCTGTCCGGAGGAGAGAGCAAAGGCGAGTGCAGATGGCTTGCAAACTGCTGAGCGACCCTTTTGTGCTGATCCAGGATGTAAGTAGACCCTCGGAGTAAAGATGTTTGAGAGTTCCTGCAGTTCTCCATCGTTGGAGCTGTGAAAATCTGGTGCACAAACTGGACAAAATGGGTCATGAACATTTGATGCATCAGATTGTATATCTTAGGAATGCTTTGGTGATGGATGCCAGTGGTCTTAATGGCCTGTAGTGAGTAAAACCCATTTCTGTGGAGAATAACCTGACCTGAGCGCTGTCTGGATAATGTATGTAGCACATGTCATGTGCATGGTCTTAATGTTGCTGTTTCTTGAATAGGCTAGCTGACTACAGAACCACCACACAGCTCTGTGAGTCATTTCCTTATATCAGAGTTTTTATGTAATTAACCTCTTAATCATGCAGGCTAACTGAAGCTTTGTAAGTAATTCTTCTGAACAAACAGTTGTATGCAGTCCCGTTTGTTCCTGAAACACTTAGTGAAGACTGCAGTTCCCCTCGATAAGGGAAACGTTCTCAAGCTGCAGTTCTCCAACATGATGTGTGAGAGTCTTTTCAAACTATCAAGGTATTTCATTTTAGAACCGCTCTCCTTCATCATTTTAGGAACCAATGACTGGTCTAGACTCCGGCACCTCATGGTGTCTCCTCTCCACCTTGAGGTGCTTGGCCAAGAAACAGGAAGACCATCTTGTGCTCTGTAAATCAGACATTCTCGGCTCCTTTGACAAACTGCTCATTTTGGCACATGGGCAGGCAAGTGAATTTTCATTGGGGTTAAAACTGAACGCAAGTGCCCTCCCGCTAACAAAAGAATGGCAAAGCTCCAGTACATTGAAATAAGGGCCGCATTATGAATGTAATGTTGCTGCATGAACTAATGTGCTAAACTGACTGCGAGCAGTGGTCAGAGGCAGTGGGCTGAATCCCAGTTGCAGGCTGAGACAAGGGAGCAGGCTGATGAAAGCAGAGATGTGGATGAGCAAAGAAAACAGTCAGAGAAACACAGTCCAAAGCCGTGGTCGAAAATGAAGTAGATTTACAAGTAGGGAAGACACAGGCAAGAGAGAGTTGAAGGAAGCCAAATTCATAGCACAGGAGGGAGTCCAAGGCCAGATCGAGACGGACCCGGCCAATACAGGCAAAGCCCAGGGGTGGGAAAGAGACCTAGTCAGCAGCACAAGTGTAGAACAAAGCTGTGAGAAACAAGCAAGCATGAGAAAACTGAATGCCGAGAGCAGAGATGAACCTCTAAGACTGAGCACAGAGATATGGTTGAGGCTAGTCTTGAATATCCTGTTGGTTAAAGGTAAGTGATGGATTAATTGCTTATAGGTAGTCAGTCTCCTTTCAGATCAAGTCGTCATGACAGCAGGCTGTTTGTCAGGCTTGACTGATTGTCGTGGGTATGACAGTCAAAGCTTGACAATTATATGGATTTAGTGCCTCAGAGGTATTGCTAATTATTTTATTGTGTAGCGGCGAGGCTTAATAATAAGACAGAATTAAGTGTTTCTGAGCTTTCCCAAATTAGGCCTCATTTCTCTGTTCATCTCTGTGGTGCAGCCACAGAGAAACCATTCATGCAAGGTGATTTAAGGTCCAAGGACAGCTCCCAAAGGGGGATGCACTTAGCTAAGCCTGGCTATCATGATCAATGGTCACCCATTGGCGCCTATCTGTCTAGGGAGTGCCAGTTGGACATCTGGACTGCATTACTAAGTGTCAGGACTAAGTGACTCATATCTCACCTTGATCAACCAATCAGGGACTGGTAGGGCCGAGTAACCCACGTGGGACTCTGATGCCCATGGAACTTTCAGCCAATCAATGAGCTGAAGTTCCTCCAGGTAAAAACAGGCAACACAGAGATTCAGATTCAGATTCAGATTCAGATTCAACAATTCTAAAGGGAATTCAAAGGAGAATCCCAAGGGCAGGACATTCTCGCAGCGCGCCTCCTTACCATCCTGAGACTCAGCCCGGACAACCACGGAACAGCCAGTGTGTCCGAGTGCCAGAACTTTCCTTTGTTCTAAGAGTCTAGAGTGGAGGTTGCCAGAGAGTAACCAGCAGCAGGCCTCGTGAACAGGTCGGAACTGTGGACAGCTGAATCACTATTCAGAACTAGCTCTTCATCATAAACGAACTGGTCCTCTTCCTGACTTGCTGGGACCCACAGTCATCTTTTCTCCTGTGCACAAACTTTGCTAGTTAATGCCAACAGTGAGCATCAGCAGCGCACCGTCGCAAGCCGCACAGCACAGCCTGGCACGGAGCCAGAGAGCGCGGATTGGACAGCAACAGCCTGCAACTGTTTCTTTGTGCCCGCAGGAGATCTGAATCCCCAGAGATTGGATGAGTATTCAACTTCAATGCATTACAGCTCGAGAATTCAATTGTTATCCCAACCAGTTGATATCAATTTAATTCCTAAGAGTTATGTACTTGTTTGAGTATCTAATGTAGAAGTTGTAACCAAGTTCACTTTACAAAACGGTCTTAATGAATGATATACTGAACGTATGTCCTCTTGATATGTGTAACACTTTGTAACTGATTGAATATATATCTTTTGTATTCTGATAACCCTCTCGATAAGATCTGTTAGGTTTATATGCATATTCTATGTATTAATAAATGTATCCTCGTGTATTAGTACCTGTGTGTGCGCGTTGTTTGAGTTATGTCGCATGGTTGGATTCTAAAGCCACCAAAAGAATCAACTTTGTGATTTACTGCTACAATTAATAATTGTCTCAGTAAATGCCCAAACCCTACAGAACTGGTGCCTTCAGAGAGCCACTTTTCTTACATTATTTGGCGTCCCTGAACCGGTTTTCTCTACAATTGTAATACTATTGAAGTGTTTTCATCTAACAAATTGGTATAATTTAAGCTAATTTGCTGAAATATAATAACAAAGCATGCTCTCATTTTAACTAAGACAGTGTAGTGAATGTAATATGTAGTAAATGAATTATTACTCTTTTCATCTTATTTAAAGACAGATTCCAATTCATTCTGCATGCACTGTGAAGGGTCTTCAGATATCTAGGAATTCATTTGATGTAGCTCATTAGTTCAGCTCAGGGTAATTGTAGATACAATTCACCTCATGTTGTTTTCAAACACTCAGGTCTGCTTAAGGGCTGCGTTGTGCCATAGTGGTTAACACTGCTGTCTCACAGCACTGTGATCTACTTTCCTCCCACAGTCCAAAGGCATGCTGGTAGGTTAATTGGCTTCTGTGAAAATTGGTCCTGGTGTGAGTGTGTGTGTATGCCTACCCTGCGATAGACTGGCGTCCCATCTAGGGTGTTTATATGACTTGCGCCCATGCTTGTAGGCTCTGGCTCCTCTGTGTCCCTGAATTGGAGGGAAACTGAAAGAGAAGAATGGAGAAGTTACAGAGACCAGCACTTTATAGTTGTCAATTTGTCCTAAATTTGGACATCAATGTTAAATACAGGGTCATTCAATTTCTTCCTGAGTGAGAGAGAGTCTGAACTCCTTACTTTTGTTTAAAGCTGTGTATTCTGGGCAGGTATCGAAGGTCACAGACTTCCTTGGAGACCTGGGAATGCAGTGTCCTCCAGAGAGTAACCCAGCAGACTTCATCTGTGAGTGAGGAAAAGCACTCATCTTTCCCTCCTTGTCCCTCTGTCTTGTACTTGTCCTTTCCATGACCTACCAGGGTTTTAAATAAACAGGGATGCATTCACTGCAATTCAACTGTTTAAATTCCACAGCAGTCAGACCTTGACATGTTGCGTAACTAGAATGCCAGGGCAGGTTCAGGGTTCTCTCCCAGAGCCCTGAGTGGCTTCAGACAGTACAAATCCAGTGGGAATGCGTCACTACACCTGTAACAACCTGTTTACTGTCCTAAACAGCCTACTACTACATGGATAGGAACAATGTCTCCTGTGTAAGGTATCATTATCTGTTTTCAGTGGATAAGATGGTGGAGTCCCCAGAGGCCATGCAAAGCATTGTGGGCTAGAGCAAGAGGCTCCGATAAGTGAAAAAGTATATGTCCATAGGTTTGACTTCATATCTCATTGTGATATCTAGTACTAAGGTTCCATAAGAGAAACTGCACTTCTAAATTGCAGTAGATAAAATGCTTTAGATTATTTTTAAATTCAGGGTAAAGAATTATGATTAATTTAGAGTTTTGTATGTTATCAACATTTTATTGTTTGATTGTATAGCATACAGTAGCTATCAAAGGTGTTCACCGCCCTTGGAATTCTTCACATTTAACTGTATTACCATATAGAATCACAAAGTATTTTTCTGGAATATCTTGCCATAGATCAACACAAAACACTCCATAATGTCAAAGTGAAAACACAATTCTACAGATCTTCCTACATTATAAATATAAAACAGAGAGTGGTTGCATAAGTATTCACCCCTTTACTATGACACACCTAAATAGGCTCTGGTGCAACCAAATGTCTTTGGAAGTCACATTGTTGAAAGAAATCTACCTGTGTGCAATTAGGGTGTTTCACATGAGTTCAGGATAAATATACCTATCTCTAGGAGGTCCCACAGCTGATCAGTACAGGTGCCAACAAAAATTACAAAGACAAAGGAACTTTCAAAGAAAATTTGGGATTGGGTTTTTGAAAAGCACCAGTCAGGGGAATGGTATAAGAAAGGCATTGCATAACCCCAGGAGAAGAGCAGGCGAAAGCCTGTGACAACTCTAAAGGAATTTAAGTCTTCCACAGCTGAGATGGGAGAAACTGTGTATATGACAATTGCTTGGGTGCTTCACAAATTTGGACAAATGTGGGAGACTATGAGACCTAGTGGAAGAAGATTCTATGGTCTGGTGAGACCAAAATTGACCTTTTTGGCCTTAATAGTAAGCATTATGTTTTGTGCCAGTGTAGCAGTGAACACCATCCCTGCTGTAAAGCTCGGTGTTGGCAGTATCATGGTATGGGGATGCTTCACGGCATCAGGGCCTGTAAGACTAGTGAATATAGAAGACAAACTGGATGCAGCAAATAACTGAGAAATTGCTGCAGTCTGCACAAGACATCAGACTTTGGAGAAGATTCATACAGTCATAGCCACACTGGAGTGGATTAAAAAGAAAAAAAAATGTTCTGGAGTGGCCCAGTCAAAGCCTGGACCTGACCTCAATCCAATCAAGAATCTGTGCCCAGAGTTGAAAATTGCTGTTCATCAAAATTTCTGATCCAACCTGAGGAAGATTGAGCAAGACTGGGCAAAGAATGTGCAGTGTCAAAATGTGCAAAGCTGGTAATAATAATAATTGCTTACACTTATATAGCGCTCTTCTGGACACTCAACTCAAAGCGCTTTACAGGTATTGGGGACTCCCCTCCACCACCACCAGTGTGCAGCCCCACCTGGATGATGCGACGGCAGCCATAGTGCGCCAGAACACTCACCACACATCAGCTATCAGTGGGGAGGAGAGCAGAGTGATGAAGCCAGTTCAGAGAGGGGGATTATTAGGAGGCCATGACTGGTAAAGGCCAGTGGGAAATTTGGCCAGGACGCCAGGGTAACACTCTTACTCTTTTCAAGAAATGAGTAGAAACGCATCTAAGAAGACTCATAGCTGTAATTTCTGCCAACCATGGCTCTACCAAATATTGACTCAATATGTATGTAGTCATTCATTTTCTGCTTTATATTTATAATAAATTTAGGAGGATCTGTAGAATTATGTTTTCATTTTGACATTATAAAGAATTTTTCGTCAATGGCAAAAACTCCCAGTTAAATATGATTCCATTTTGTAACACAAAATAGAAGAAGGTTGAAGGCGGGTGAATACTTTTGATAGTCACTGTAGATCTCTGTATCGTTTTAAATCTTTAGGATTTGAAGCAGGCTTAATTCTAAACATAGCACTTCTACAGTTAAAGACATGACATTTTTGCCAGCAAGTTACAACACCCCACCTTTCAGCTCTCTCTCTCTCCTTGAGATCTTGCCTCAAGATACCCTGTGAATCTTGACAGGAAAAATGGGATTTACTCGGACTACAAGGCAGGTGAGTGATCTTGTTTTTGTACCTTATTTTAGGAAAGTCCCCTCCTTGTTCAAAGCTCTAATGCAGTGGTTCTCAGTCCTGGTCTGTGGTACAGTAAGTCCTGTTCTGAAGCAGTGTGTCGGCTGTTTTTTTTTGATCCAGCAGAGTTCTTAATCCCAGGCAAATGTATTTGGATTCTGTAAGGCCTTTTTAAAATAAATGTGCTTTCTTTTCTTTAAAAAAACAAATTATGTTTGTAATTTGTATGAACCCTGTGCTTATTTGAGGGTTTTGGGACTGCTCTCATTTAGGTGTGCCTGTTGAAATATTAGACTTGAGCAGAAGGAAAAACTGACTCGCTGTGGGTGGGTCTGGTACATTTTTTACACCTTCTGTTCACTAATTGATCACTTATTCAAAGTATCATGAGTAATAAGGGGGCTGATTCTTAATGAGTAGGCAGGCACCTCATAGAGTTCTGTGGTTTTTTTAAACCACTACAGAGTGAAGAAAAATGTCTAAACCAGTCAGCAGAACAGTTACTGGCAACAATTAACAATAGTGATCAAGGGCCCAGTTAGAACATGATCCAGCAGACACAGGGGTCCTCCAGAGCCAGGAGTGCTGTAAAGGAACCTATGTTGACTGTCTTAGCTCCTCATTGCTCTGAAGAAACATCTTGCAGCCTGGGAGACCAAGTTCAGATCCATTCTTCACTTCTTCCCGACTGTGGCCCGAACTCCAAGGCCTTCTTTGAGCATGAAATGGCTGTAGTGGTGTGCCCTGTTTCTTTGGTGTCCCATGCTTTTGCCTTAAGGAAGCTGTAAGAAGAGGACTCCTAACAGCTTGGGTTGGCCTACGTCTTTCTGGCGGTGTGACAGTTCAAGCTGTATCTGACTGGGCTCCACGTAGCCAGGACCCTCATTTTGGCAGTGATCACCGGACTCATCTGGCACCAGCTTCAACAAGAGGAGGAGCAAGTGAAAGATCATAGTCAAGAGGTGGGCAGGAGGAGAGGAGTGAATGTGGGGAGCAGGGGATAGGGGTGTGTGAAATGGAGCAAAATGTTGTTCAACTTGAGCTTTTTTCTTGAGCTCAGTTTTAAATAGGGAAAAAATGATAAAATGCCAGAATACCAGAGAACGCACATTCAGATGTTCAGATTTCCACTTGGTGGATTGTTATGACTGGGCTGGCTAAATGATTCCGGCAGAGACAGATATTAAAGCTTATTTCTTAATGTGCCTGAATTGTGTGGTATGTCTGAATATTCACATGGGGGTTGGTGGGTGTGGTTTTCTCATTGCAAGTCAGTAGACTACTTGCATGAATATGCTGGTAGCCTCCATGCTTTGTATGTCTGTGTACTGTTTTTTGCTAAGTTTGGACAGTTTTTGTTTTGTTTCTATACAGCACAATAGAACACAGGGACCTTTCTGAACCTTATTTTTATGGTCCCCAGTGGCCTTCTGGAAGCTTCCACAGGGCACGTCAAGGTATGACTTTACGTTACATACAGTAGTTTGACAGGAGGGAGATGGGTTTGCTCTGTAGGGGTGGAACTCTGTTTAAAGTGCTGTGCATCATGTCTTTTTTGAAGTTTTACATCTTAAAGGAAGATTGCTCTTGGAATGCTGGGGCAAGGTGAACGATAATGAGAATTCTGAAAAAGTCCAAATGAGGTCACAAATGCGAGAGCTCCCAGAAACAGGTCATACAGTGTGTAACTTAAATCACAGATACAGACTGGGAATGAGTGGTGCAGGAAAGCCCAGGTCTCCAGTTTCTCATTTGAAGACAGGAGATTAAGGAAGCAAAGTTACTGACTCGGGTAAAATATCTGACACAGCCTGTCTTGTGTAAAAAAGTCAAAAGAGGGGAGACTCCCACAGAGATAAGAGGAAGGAAAGAGAAGAAAACTGTGGAGAGAGCAGCATGTCAAGGAGATAACTGCTCTGGAGAGCTTACCATGGTAAAAAAAAAGCTCTGGAGCCTTTAGTTGCATCTGTCCTTTACTTTTTACACTGCCTTGCCTTATTACAGTTTCACATTTCACTACAAACAACTTTGCTAATTCTGAGACTTAATGCTAATATTAGGGCAGAGCCAAGCACACTTAGTGTAACATGGCAGATAATATTTCTTTCATCATCTGTTGTGTTATATTAAAACTGTAAAAGCTTGCAAAGTTTTTGGAATGGATAGTGTAAAACATACATATAAGAGCCAAATGTGCAAAAACAGCAAACCTCTGCTTCACAAATTCACAAGAAAACTTTAAAAGACAGTCATGCAGACTTGCAGCAGGTGAATCGCTCCCTTCTTCAACAGGATAAGTAAAACATTTTTTTTCCATTCTCTTTTCATTTCAGGTGTTTATTCTGATGCTGTGCTGGTTCCTCACCCCTGTCTACTGCTCAGTGGGATCACGTGAGTATGACTCTAACACTGTTTCTTCATGTACTGAAGACCTGCAGAAAGGCTTCAGAATACAGTGTGTTCACATCAAACTGCCGAACAGTAAGAATTAATCATTCTGCTTTACTATGAGAGGTGCAGAACGCACAGATACAAGCACTCTAGTGTGTTTCATGAGTGGCAATCTCTCTTTTCATGTATTGAAAATGATTTTTTTCTGGTTTTAGTAGCATGGGGGCAGTGATCCATAAAAGGCATTTATTCATATTGCACAATAGGGAAAGACCGCAACCGCCACTCTGTGCAGCAAGTGGGAGCTGATTTCCAAAGTAAAATAGAGAAAAGTCCCTTATTTTATACACTTAGCTGATGCAGCACCTCAACTTGTTTACTTCATTATGGTTGGTTAGTAATACAAAGACAGGCAAGACAGTAATTTTCCAGTCCTTAGAGGTCTTAGCCTTGAAGGACAGAGAAGACGGCTACGTGCAGTTTTGTATCTGCCTTTTTTGCTGGGGCAGAGATAAACATATTCTTAGAACATCCCGTGCCCTTGACTCGCTGGGTACGATCACACTTTGCTCAAAGAATCCGGCTGCTTTTACAACACAGCTCTGCCCGTAAACTACATTTTTAGGATAAAACACTTTTCTTCAGTAACTTTCCATTACAGTACCACCCCCCGGCCTACTTCCTGGCCAAGGTGCTGATGGAGCTGGCCTTCATCCTGCCTCGCCTGGTGGGCCACCTCTCCATCGCCTTCTGGAGGAGCAGACTGGGAGTGCCGCTGCTCTTCTGGGTGTCAGTGCCCTATCCTGCTTCGCTGCTCAGGTACAGCTCTGAACTGTCGCTTTGCTTTGTTCACCTACCGAACATAAAGCAGCACGTACCTTCAGAAGAGTTCTGGGAAATATCTGCAGTTAAAAGGTCAAATGAAACAAAGGGTGTGTTATTGATATCAACCCCTGTGCCAAGTTTCTGAACCCCTCCTTAGGCGGTGCTGCTTTAAATGGATTCAACTGGACAAAAATGCCCATTTTGCGAGTGTCTGATGTTATTCCCACCTATGCCTGTTCATTAGCAATTGGCCAACTAGTAAGAGCTGGTTCTTCATAAATAATGGCAAGTTGAGGAGAGGCTGAGTAATATTCTGTGTGCTGAAGTAGGGTACTTTTGATACTCAGGACTAATCGAAGATCAAAGTTAATTGATCGGTGTGCTTTTTTCAACTTCTATTTAAGTCCTCAATTAGAACTAGAGCACTAGAGGTGTGGAATGAAAACCAGCAGACTGCTCCTCCAGGTACATGGTCAGGAACCACTGGTGTGCCGCAGTCTGGATGTGGTCGGTCTTGGAAATTGTTTCACAAATAAAGACATCACAGTGCCAGAGTTTAAATATAATTATGGAAATGACAATTGTTTAACATGTTTAACGCTTGTTTGATTGAATCTGGTCTTTGCGTAAACAAGCATAATGGCTTGTATTTATCAATTCAATGTTTGAGATGCACGCAGTATGAAGTAGAAGAAAATAAGACTGAAGAATGAGGTGTAGGAAGCACAGTGGCACAGTGGTTAGCATTGCTACCTCACAGCGCTGGGGCTCTGGGTTAATTTCCTGAGGTGCTGTCTGCATGGACTTTGCATGTTCTCTCTGTGTTTACATGGGTTTCTTCCTGCTGTCTTCCCTACTGTTCTCCCACAGTTCATATTGGTGGAAAAACATACTGGCTGAAAAAGTCAGTACAAAATGAACATCAATACATAATACAGCATAACTAGAGTTATCGGCCAGCCCCATAATTGTGGAGTGTCTGTGTTTGTATGCGCTCTGTGACAGATTGCTGTCATGTCCTGGTTGTGTCCTTCCTTGCACCTGTTGCTTGCTGGGATAGGTACTGGCTCCCCCATGACCCTGAACTTGATAAAGTGGTCAGAAATGGATGTATGGTTGGAATTAAATGTATTAAAAGTGCAATTAAGGGGGTAATTAAAATCAGGTGGTTAAATAATTTGGTAACCACTAAACAAGGACTGAATTTGGGTGATTAAAAGAGATTTCACAAGACCTCAGATAAAAAAAAAGAGTTGATGCTGATTACTCAAGAGGGTTACAAAATCATTTCTAAACATCTTGGGCTCCATCCACTGTCATACAGTGAACCAATGGAAAATATTCAAGAGCACAGTGACTCTACCCAGGATCATTCATCCTGAAAAGAATCACATCTATTCATTTGATTTCAGCAGCACTAGCAACCAACCACAAATCCTGTCACTACTGTGTCAAAAATAAAGTTTATATTTAAATATTTGTTTTTAGAATGAGGTGAGAGTTGTATGACTTTATAACAACCCAATGTACACTGCAAACTCATATAGACCATGTGACTTATTTCTCACTAGTGACAGATGGAAAGCACATTGAATTACCCTAATTGCATAACTACAAAAACTTGAGTCATTGTTTCCACAAATCGGACCTGGCAATCTAATAGGCTGTGGTCACAGATGAGGAAATTAAAAATGGAAAAATAAGTAGAATGAGGTCATTTTTAGACACTGAAGTTTGAACTTCCCCTCAGTCCGCAAGCCTCCTAATTAGCATACTTTTCCTGACACCAGACTGGATTGGCTCCATCACCTCCATTTTTACAATCCTTTCCATCCTGATGATTGGGGACTTTGCCAAGATTCCTGATCACCTGTCTTGGATGTAGTACCTGTTCATGGTAAAGGTCACTCTCCAGCCTTCTCTGCAGCTCAAGTTTGCTGAAGACTGCACTTTCGGGCAAGCTCCACAAGGTTCCGTACCCTCAACTTTTATCGCCCTACTCCCCACCTCGCAACCTCCGCTCTTCAAATTCTGCCCTCCTTACTGTCCCCCAAGCCCGTCTACATTGTATGGGCGACAGGGCCTTCTCCTGCTATGCCCCCAAGCTCTGGAACTCCTTGCCCAAGGATATTAGAGTCACCTTCTCTAAACTCCTTCAAATCCAGACTCAAAACCCTCCTTTTCAGAAAAGCCTTTACTTAACTGGTTCCATTCTTCACCCCTCTGCTCTTCTTAATACCATCTTCCACGGTCTCCTCTATTGTTATTGTTGTATTGTTGTAATTATAATTGTGTCCTGTCTTGTGAAATTTTCTTATTTATTGTTGTAGTCTTCTTATTTATTGTTATTGTCATCCTGTAAAGCGCTTTGAGAAGCCACCTTTAAAGGCGCTATATAAAATAAAGTTTTTTATTATTATTATTATTATTATTAAAGTTGCATCTAAGTTTGAAAAAGAATGTCAGTGCAAAATGAAAATCAAAACCTTAACCCACTGCAGCAAGACACAACTACAGCCCAGCACAGATAGTGTTATTGGCTACCCCCATAAGTGTGGAATGCTTTAAAGCATTTCAGAAACTTGTCTTGTTACTAGAGTCATTGTATATTTGGGAACATATAAATAGTTCATTACATTTGTCTTTGACAAAGAAGATTATTCAGACCTTCCTCATCACTCAGACCATGTGAACTGATGCTCAGTTTTATTTATTTGATTAAAGAAGAGTCTGCAAAAATCAGTCCATTTTCATTCATCCTATTCAAGGTTGCAGATAGCTGGAGCTTGTCCCTTGCAAGCAATGGGCATAAGGTGGGGTACACCCTAGATGGAATGCCAGTCCCTTACAGGTACATAGGTCATGTGGGTGAGTGGAGGTGATTAAGGAGTAGCAGCTCCCAAACTGGAAGGGCATTAAAAAGAAAACCTTCGCTAGTTCAGAATTTTAAAAAAGGGCAGTACACTATCTAGCCGTTTCCTAAATTTCAAAACCCATACCCCTTTTCAAGCACCACATGAAGATGAAATACTCATTCACTTTTATTTTCACATATATTAGTTCTGCATATATAAAAAAAAAACATTTCTCTTATTCCATGCTGTCGAATGCATAACAGCAGAACGTCACTCTGTTACAGTTTTAAAAAAAGGCACTCTTGACTTAAATTTCATTGAGGTGGCTGACTTCTTCTGGAACAGTAAGCTGTGGTCAATAGGCCAGTTGAAACTGGTACCCAGGAGCCCCAGTGCTTTCTAATTTTCTTAATATGATAAAAGCTCTACTCCTTCAGGTGCTGTTTCAAGACCCTGGTGTTGCAGGGCAGTGGAAATCACTTTAGGGCTGACTCCTTGACTATGATTACAAACCAAATAGTTTCCAATCCCCCCACTGTCCCAGGGCCCTTTGAATCATGAAATAACCTCTTCCCACAACTGTCCTTCACACGGTCAGGCATTCTTCTTTAAAATTTCTATGGCCGGCAAAGGCTAGAGAAGCTGGATTCATTTATACATCAAGTGCTGTGTAAGCGAACTGGGTGGTAAAACAACTCCAAAAAGTGTTTTTTGGGGGATTCAGATGGTTTAGCACTGAGGTGTTCAGATCAGAAAACACTGCGTCTATGCTCACAGAGTAAAGCACGCGTGACATGAGCTCCTGTGCTCAGCAGATGTAGCCAGACCCTGGTTCTAAGCTGATAAAATAAAAAGCGCGACCCAGTGGCCGATCTCAGCTTCTAAGTGTCACTGGGTTGACAGAGCTCTCTCCGCAGCTTCGTGTCCAGTGTAAACCTTCCAGGCTACTGGACTGGTACCTGTGGGAGTCTCAGGGGACAGACGCACGAGTCTTGGTTAAAGTGTTCAACACTGTCTGCAGCACCAACACAACACCATTCAAAGCCTCCTCATCTTTCGGATCTTGCTTTAAGGTCACACTAAGGTCAGCCGCCCCTGGGTCCGCGTCCCACGTCAGTTCAGCCAGAACCAGAGTGTCGGAGCTGAAGGTGTACAGGTAGGCCTTCCACGGGCGAGCGCTGGGCCTGCTGAAAGCCAGGGTCTGAATTTTGACCAGCTGCAAGGCGGCCTGCAGGGTTTCCGGGGATGAACCTGGCTGTCGGCAGGCAAGGGTCTGGATATGCGCCGACTCCAGCTCTAACCAACGCTTCTCAAAAAGCTCGGGGGACAGGGCTGGCACTGTGTTCAGGCGGAAACCATCCCCATTATTGGAAGGGCAGGACGCTGCCTCCTCACCTTTCTCTTTGGCTGTGGAGAGACAAAGTCAACAAGTGATAGCAAGAGAACGGATCAGACTTCTGATATAACTGCAGTTTGGGCTACTGTACACTGTACTAGGTACAGGTAGTTGAAGATAGTTAAATGCTTTTTGAGTACATTAATATGAATATTTGTTGTTAATAAAATGTAGTTTTTCTGCTTAGTCTGTACAAAGAGTATGATTGGAAGTATTCTTTGTTTGAAGGACCCCCATTCCAATCAACAGAATAGAGAAATAATATAATGTCAAGACTAGAATGTGCAAAACTGAACTTGAATGAAATACTGCGTTGAATTGTATGCATCAGATTGAAAATATCTTGCCAGTCTCAAACATAGATCAGGCTGCTTCCAAGCTTCAAGACTTCAGAGCCCACTCTATCAACTCCAGAAGCAAGACTTTATGGACCATTTCCCATTACCTGTAAAGCGCTTTGAGTGGAGTGTCCAGAAAAGTGCCATATAAGTGTAAGCAATTATTATTATTATTATTATTATTATTCAGCATATAAACACACAGACCAGTTACTTCAGGCGCTTGAACTCTCAAAGACTCAACCTACCTGATTCAGCTGGTTCTGCAGTACCACGGGAAGGAGGCTCAGGGCTCCCCCTGGTGGTGGCCTGGGCTGCCCAGCGCTCTTGCCCATAAACCGGCACTAGGGAGTTAAAGTCGGAAGCCCAGCTGTTGATGGGCTCCTCAGGCCGACCGGTGATCACGCCCAGGCAGGGGTCGGACTTAGGGCCCTCCAGAACCCGCCTGGTCTCTTCCACCCCGCAGCGCAGCAGGCGGTAGCAGAGCAAAGCTCGGTCGCGCACAGCCATGTTGCTCTCCTCCTCTAAAGAAAAACAGGAAGGAGCTCCATGGGTAATAATTTTTTTCATAACGCTAAAAATCTGTTTTTTCTGGGGGAGGGGGTATCTGAGTCCTCGTACCATTGCAGCCCCTCTGGGCTCAATTGCTGGGGTGCTATCTATGTGGAGTTTGCATGCTCTCCCACTGTTTATGTAAGACATACTGGTAGGCTAATTGTCTTCTGGGAAAACTGGCCCTGGCGTGAGTGTGTGCCTGTATCTGTACCCTGACCTGTTCCCGTTGCTTGCAGGGATAGGCTCTGGCTCCCCTGCAACACTGAATTGGAAGACATGGTTAGAAAATGGATGGATGGTATCCTAGTTTCCTCTGGTACTTGATTGCTTAGTTCCTCCACGCCTGCACAAGGAAATATTTCCAGCATTTTTGGCACATATTTGCTTTTAGGTCATCTTGTATTATACCCACATGCAGCTACCAAAAAGAAAAAGATAAAAATAAAGCTTCTATGATGCCACATGAGGAAGTTTTTTTGGAAGAATTAAGTTCATTGAAATTATTTTTCTTATTACTTTGTGTCACTCTCTCACAGTCGTGAACTTTTACCATCGACTAATACTGCAGCCTGTGCACTGGTGCCCTTCTTTACCGTAATCAACAAATCCCACCCTTCATGTTCTTTACTGCTCATTCAGCCAGCTCCGCGCGGGGACTTCTAACATGTGCTGCCTCAGTGTCTTTGTCATTGGGTTTTTTTCCTCTCCATTTGAATTTTAGATTTACTTTATTACTAGATCACCCTGGATAAGGGTCTGCTAAACAAATACTGACAATTCTGCTTCCTTTTACATTCGCCATCTTGTTCACTTCCTATTCAAGATGCCCTTCCATAATGATCTAAGCTATTACATATTTGGAACATGTTTGTTCCTATTGTGTCTATGCTGCATCCCATGTTCAGCAGTCAGAACTGCACTGGAGAACACATTGCCTTCTTCCCAAGGCTTGTCCACTTAGCCAGAGCTTCTTGGACCAGCAATTAAACGTCCAGGCAGTTATTCAGAATCCTCTCCTGCTGACAGTCTTTTTGGGAGCTTATCTTTAAGTGGGGGTGGGAGGCATGATGGCACACCGGTTAGGTTAGTATTGCAGCCTCACACAGCACTGGGTTTAATTCCTGGTGTACTGTCTAAGTGGAGTTTGTAATGTTCTCCTCATGTTCACACAGGTTTCCTCGGGGTGCTCCCATCTCCCCCCACAGTCCAAAGACATGCTAAAAGGTTAATTGGCTTCTGGAAAAACTGGCCCGTGTGTGAGTGTGTGTCTGTCTGCCTTGGATTAGCGTCCTGCCCAGAGTGTATCCTGCCTTGTGCCCCTTTCTTGCTGGGAGAAGCTCTGGCTCCCCTGTGATCCTGTGGTGGATAAAGCAGAAGAGGGGTGAGAGGTAGGCAGGCAAGCTGTACCTATGCAGTGGTAGAGCAGGCGGCCCAGCATGTCCTGGGTCTCAGCAGGACGGGACAGAAAGAGCCGCATGGTTGCAGTGAGCAGCTCCAGCTTGACGGCTGGAGACACCTCTGTCTTCAGGCTGTCAATGTATTCCTCCAGCACATAGGGGGCGCCAGGAATCTGCTCACCCTGGATTCCCAGCAGCCAAATCAGAGCCTGCTTACCCTGTGCAGCAACAGTTAAACGTCTTCACCACACAAAACCTACCGAGCTTTTCTCAACATTCAGAAATGAATATATTGTCTTCATTTAAAAACTACTCATAAAAATACTACCATAACTTAGTAGAATGCATGCATCTTCAATTATTTTAGAAGAGAAATCATTGTCAATTAAAGCTGAACAAAATGTACTTAATGCACCCAATAAACATTAACTGCATTGCTGGAGATGGAGGACGACAATACTTGGACTGTAGCCGTATACCAAGAACACAGCCAAAGCAAAATGCACAGCTGTCAGGGCTTCATAATGGAGAGAAAATGCAATTGAGACAAAAAATACACTGAAAGGAGAAACAAATATGAATCACGCAGCCTGGTTTGTAGATTGTGCTGGGCCTTGTAGATGGCCGACGTGCATTGCACAGGCATGGGAGTACTGCTGGAAATTGGAGAAATCTGATTTTTTGGAGACTGTACAGAGTGAGCTTGTTCTGCGATGTTGGCGCCCCCTACCTCGCTGTCCTGGATGTGCTCCTCACAGCCCGCGATGGCCTGGCACACCGCCGGCACGCACTGGGGACACAGCCACACCAGGTCGCGGAACGTCTGGACAACAGCTGTGGGAGTAACAGGCAGGAGGAGCTGACGTCACGCCCGCTACGCCAGAGCATGCTTATTGCCCATGTCAAATAAAATAAGTTTCTATTCAAGGGCATCCAGTTTCAAAGATGTCTTTCTTGTGTCTCACTGCCACGCGTTTCTTGCACTTTGTTATCCACATCTCGTGTATAGATTAAGCACAATGATTATTTAGTGAACAAACTTCACGGCACCAAGCTCTGTGACAATATCCCAGTTGCTGCCCTAGAAACTATCTACATTTTTTCCCAAAAGAAAGCTCAAGTTCCATTCCAAGAAATCTTGCACATGTGGTAAGTGACACTTAGAACAGTAAAGAGACAAATGGTGAAAACTGAGCCTTATAATACTGTCCTACAGAATGTACATACAGTGCCTTGCGAAAGTATTCGGCCCCCTTGAACTTTTCAACCTTTTGCCACATTTCAGGCTTCAAACATAAAGATATAAATTTTTTATTTTATGTGAAGAATCACCAACAAGTGGGACACAATTGTGAAGTGGAACGAAATCTATTGGATTTTTGAAACTTTTTTAACTAATAAAAAAATGAAAAGTGGGGCGTGCAAAATTATTCGGCCCCCTTGCGTTAATACTTTGTAGAGCCACCTTTTGCTGCGATTACAGCTGCAAGTCGCTTGGGGTATGTCTCTATCAGTTTTGCACATCGAGAGACTGAAATTCTTGCCCATTCTTCCTTGCAAAACAGCTCGAGCTCAGTGAGGTTGGATGGAGAGCGTTTGTGAACAGCAGTTTTCAGCTCTTTCCACAGATTCTTGATTGGATTCAGGTCTGGACTTTGACTTGGCCATTCAAACACCTGGATACGTTTATTTGTGAACCATTCCTTTGTAGATTTTGCTGTATGTTTGGGATCATTGTCTTGTTGGAAGATAAATCTCCGTCCCAGTTTCAGGTCTTTTGCAGACTCCAACAGGTTTTCATCCAGAATGGTCCTGTATTTGGCTGCATCCATCTTCCCCTCAATTTTAACCATCCTCCCTGTCCCTGCTGAAGAAAAGCAGGCCCAAACCATGATGCTGCCACCACCATGTTTGACAGTGGGGATGGTGTGTTGAGGGTGATGAGCTGTGTTGCTTTTACGCCAAACATATCGTTTTGCATTGTGGCCAAAAAGTTCGATTTTGGTTTCATCTGACCAGAGCACCTTCTTCCACATGTTTGGGGTGTCTCCCAGGTGGCTTGTGGCAAACTTTAGACGAGACTTTTTATGGATATCTTTGAGAAATGGCTTTCTTCTTGCCACTCTTCCATAAAGGCCAGATTTGTGCAGTGTAAGACTGATTGTTGTCCTATGGACAGACTCTCCCACCTCAGCTGTAGTTCTCTGCAGTTCATCCAGAGTGATCATGGGCCTCTTGGCTGCATCTCTGATCAGTCTTCTCCTTGTCTGAGCTGAAAGTTTAGAGGGACGGCCAGGTCTTGGTAGATTTGCAGTGGTCTGATACTCCTTCCATTTCAAGATGATCGCTTGCACAGTGCTCCTTGGGATGTTTGAAGCTTGGGAAATCTTTTTGTATCCAAATCCGGCTTTAAACTTCTCCACAACAGTATTACGGACCTGCCTGGTGTGTTCCTTGGTCTTCATGATGCTCTCTGCGCTTTCAACAGAACCTTGAGACTATCACAGAGCAGGTGCATTTATACAGAGACTTGATTACACACAGGTGGATTCTATTTATCACCATCAGTCATTTAGGACAACATTGGATCATTCAGAGATCCTCGCTGAACTTCTGGAGTGAGTTTGCTGCACTGAAAGTAAAGGGGCCGAATAATTTTGCACGCCCCACTTTTCATTTTTTTATTAGTTAAAAAAGTTTCAAAAATCCAATAGATTTCGTTCCACTTCACAATTGTGTCCCACTTGTTGGTGATTCTTCACATAAAATAAAAAATTTATATCTTTATGTTTGAAGCCTGAAATGTGGCAAAAGGTTGAAAAGTTCAAGGGGGCCGAATACTTTCGCAAGGCACTGTACTTCCCCACCTAGCAATAACTCAGAGTCTGTAGTAATAACACACGCAATTCAAGATATCAGACCAAAAGGAGCCTTCAGATTAGTTTTAACCTTCCTCACCAGAAGTAATGTGCTCCTGTCGGAGTCCCTGCAGGCCGGTTAAAACGTTGAGGCATTTCTCGCTGTAAGTTCGACCAATGCGCCCTGAAAGGAAAGAAATTGAGTTTTTAAAGAGCAGAATAATAATTGAAAGACGAACAAAGCAGAATGCGGAAAAATAATCACAAAGCGCTTTGGTGTTTCCGCAGCTCCCATGAGTGACAAGTGACAGACGGTAGCAAGAGGGTCTGTGACAATCGAGCTGTGTCTCATCACCAGAAGAAAAGCCAGGAGCACAGCCTTGTTCAACCGTTTCCTCCCGCTGTCGTACAGAGCAGCGATTTCAAACCCCCGTCCCTGAACATCAGCTGGGGTGGGGAGCTGCTTACCCAAGGCAAAGATGGCAGCCTGCGCCAGCTCAGGGGACACGTCCGTGCAGTACGCCCGCAGCTCCTCCAGGATCATGTCCACGTTCTCGTCGTTGGCGAGCTCGGTCAGGATCTCCATCTTGCGGAACTTGATGTAGCTTGGCTCCGAGTAGCTGCAGAAGAACTTCTTGAAGTGGGCGCTGAAGTGGCCGGGCAGGCTGCGCAGGACCTGCCGCACGTGGCACAGGGCGGCGAAGCGCAGCTCGCGGCACTGGGAGGCGCAGGCGGCCAGCAGCGGGCCGCGGGCGCGCTCCAGGGTGTCGGCCTGCACGCCCGGGTGCCTGGCGGCCAGGCGCAGGAAGAGGCGGGCGGCGGCGGCCATCACGCCGCTGTGGCTGCTGCGCAGGAGGTCGTCCAGCAGGTTGAGGATGTCAAAGAGCTCCTCCTCGCTGCGGGGCTCGTACCGCAACAGGAAGGTCAGCACATCGCTCTGACCCCACGTGTCCAGGTCCTTCATCCTGAAGAGAAGAACAGACATCCGGCCGTGATTCAAACAGATGTCAACAGATCAGTAAAGATGTTCATGGCGGGCAGTTTCAACTGGCCACTGTCCTGTGTCCATCTGGATAGCTTTTCAACTGTCACTGTCCTGTGGTCCAGTTGGACAGGTCAAACACATGCTTAAACAGCCACTGCAGAAGTACAGTTGTCGTTTGTCTTCTACCTACAAGTAACTGCTAATTGCTGCTCTAGAACAACTCTTCCACACTGGGACGTGGCCTGTTAGGTGCACCTGTTCAGAAGGTGGTGAGCGATGGGTTTGTTGATGACGACACCTCCCTCCTCTTTCAATATCTCCTCTAGGGCCCTCAGGCAGTTCACCATGACCACTGGGTCAGGGTCCCGGAGCAGCCCGTACAGCTCATTCACCACAGCGCCATCTGCAGGAAAAGACATGTTACTGCATCTCCATCAGTAGTGCTGTGCTACGCTCGGCTTTTGGGAACCTGGTGATCTGCCTTTTAATACACAAATAATAAAACTGACAATCTCTTAATAAAAAATCTGGAAAAAATAAGCTCTAGACTTGTTGCCTTATTTAGGATTTAACAATGTAAACTCTCCTGCTGTGGTGCAATGCTGTTTACCAGACACCCACCATTTTGTCCTTAATAATCATTCACTTTTTTCCATTAGCACTTTTGTAGTGATCATCATCGCAGTAGATATGAGGTGTCAGCTCTGATTTGATGACAGTTGGTTAGAGTTGTCAACCCTGGAGGATTGCTATATTCTGTGTAAACTAATTTACTTAGAGTACTCTTCTGTCCTGTCATGCAAGAAACTGAAACAGGTGTAGTGATATGTCTGTGCTAAAGACCTCCCATTTTTAATCCATTCATTTTCCAAGCACTTTATTCAATTCAGGGTCGCAGGGGACCCGGAGCCTATCCTGGCAAGCCACAGGCACAAGGCAGGATACACATTGGGAAGGATGCCAGTCGATCTCTGGGTACATACACAGGCACACACATACCGGGGCTAAGTTTCCCACAAGCCAGTTAACCTACAGTACCAGTATCTTCTTCAATTGTGGGGAAAAAAACTGGAAAACCCGGAGCAAACCCACATGAACATGAGAAGAACATACAAACTCCATGCATATAGCAGCCCAAGAATTGAACCCAACGCTGCATGGCAGCAGTGCTAATCACTGTGCCAACATACTGCCTGAAAATGTTAATGGAGGTAGGAAACGCAAAAGTAATTGGATGAATTTATAAAAAAGCTGCATTATTTATATCAAATATCTAAAAAAATCTATAATGAATTTGATTCCAATAGCTAAAAATCTGTTTGATTTCCTGTTTAATCCAACATAAATCCACATATTACGAGTAACGTTCAAAAAAGTCCAGTGTGGGGCTGCTGGATATATACTGCCCTGCAGAGTACAGTCTGAGAATGCAGCCTTGGCCCTGTTTTTTGCTGCCAAATTAATTCCTACAGCACAGAGAAGTGCTCAAGATGTTTTGTGTTGAGGGCGGACTTGAAATCGATACTGCCTCCGGGGCACAGCAAGAATCAAGAAAACCTGTTTCACCGATCTCAGTGTCCGGTGTCATCTTCCGCATCTTGGCATAGCCCAGCACTGCCACCCGCCTCACGTAGGAAGCTTTGTCCCTCAGTCCGAGGAGAAGGGGCTGCTGGACATACTCGCAGATGCCAGGCATTCTGGGAAAAAGACGGAGAGTCACAGATATAAGAACAACCAAGCAACACCCCCGGGGGATCAGTGTGCTTTAAAAACACTGTCCTATAAAAAAGGAAGGAACAAATATGGAAAATACAGAAAATACAGAAAACAAAGGAAATTCAGAAAAATTCTGAAATGTTTCAAAAAAGGAAAAAGAACGCACGAATTGTTGAGGAGCTAGATTTCTGTCAAAAACAAGGAAAAAAAAAGATGAGGACAATGTGTCCTGATGAAGCTGGAATGTTGACAGCATTTAAGTAGAGTGAGTGTCTGTCTAGCTGGTTTAATTGTTTTTAACAACTCAGGAATGTCAGTAGAACAGTACAATAAGACTAAGAACACTTTGCTTCTTCTTTTGCTTTTGTGCTTAGGGAGCCCAATATAACTGGCTGGTATCATCCTTTGTGTGTTCTGGACCTAACTGAGGGTAGTTATTTAATACACTGCCTTTTGAAAATAAGACTTAGAAAACCCTAGTCTCACATATACCAACCTTGTCATTTAATACTTTCAAAAGATAACTGAATTCAAATCACCTGAAGACCAGAGATGGATGAACACAGCAAACAACCGTCTCACAAACGCTGGCACTGTATGCTAGATAAAGATGAAATCAGCAATATTTTCCTGCTCTGGATGCAAAGAATGACTTTGAAAGTCTTTTTTTTTGCTCTTAGGTTTTGTAACCTCCCATGTCATTTGTTTTGCAAAACTGGTCTTAAGTGGAGAAGAAAAATCCCTTCTCTACATGCTAGACTAGCTTGTTCCCCATACAACTGCTGAGGTAAACAATTAACTGCATCTCCAACCACTGCACCCACCACGTTCTAAGAGAAATCATCTATATATATATATCTCAATATCAATGACATATCAGTGACAGTCATCTAATTCTATTTAATACTCAATCATCCACCCATCCGTTTTCTAACTACCTCATCCAATTCAGGGTCATGGAGAGCTGGAGCCTATCCTGTCAAGGGACAGGGCCAAGGCAGGACACACAGAGACACACACTCACACCAGGGCAAATGTTCCCAGAAGCCAATTAACTTACCAGTATATCTGCAAAAATCAATCCATTTTCTTACCGCTTCATCCTATTCAAGGTTGCAGAGAGCTGGAGCTTGTCCCCTGCAAGCAATGGGCATAAGGTGGGGTACACCCTAGATGGAATGCCAGTCCTTTGCGGGGAACTCTCAGACACTAACACACATCAGAGTCAGTTCTCCCAGAAGCCAATTAACCTACCAGTACGTCTTTGGACCGTGGAGTAAAACCAAAGCACTCAAAGCAAAATCGGGGAGATCATACAAACTCCACACAGATAGTACCCCCTGGAAATGACCCCAGTGCACCAGTACTGTGCCACTGTGCCATGCAATCAATTACCAGACCCCTGAACAATCATGTTTCAGATGGGATCTGATACTTATGTCTGCACTTGTACTCCAATAAAGCCATACAGAAGGCGAGCTCTGTATCGGAGCTCTAGGCCTGTCAGTGTGAATCTTTCTGAAGGGGGCTGACCTCAGGTTGCACATGTTGCGCAGCGCCAGGCCTCGCACCATGGGGTTGGGGTCGGCACAGTCCTTGCGCAGGGTGTTAATGGCCAGCAGCGCCAGGTCGGGTTTCAGGGCAGCGTAGGTGCACATGTACAGGTAGACCAGCTTCTTCTGGACGACGTCCACCGTGGCGCTGGCCTTCACCATGTCCGTGAACAGAGAAGACACGTCCAGGCCCTGCGTCATGTGCCTGCGGGAGCAAGACGTTTCAGCCGCAGATCTCCTTCAGCCGGAACAGAGTAAGAACCATAAACAGGCTCAGGATCCAGAGCATCCTCCTCTCCTGAGTCTTGACAGAGAAGTCCCCAGCCAATCCGAGCGATAAAACTGCCTTTTATTTGGAAGCTCCACCTTACCTGTTACTTTCCCTTAAGCCTCTTAAACACATACTGCTCCTTCACATTTATATGTCCAGGCAACATTAGCACTACACACAAATCACCCTGGGTGGCACAGTGGAGCAGTGGTTGGCACAGAACAGGTGCCCTGGGTTTAATTCTGGACATGGAGTGCTAACCACTGTGCCACTGTGTTGCCCTGCTCTTTTATGTCATATTTATTCTTTACATGATGTGTAAATGGATGGTTTTATGCTTTTGGTATGCCTCAGTGCGAGTCCAGCAAAATTTCGGGAAACCAGACAATAAAGGATTTTCTCATTGGAACGTTTTTCCAACGGAAAAGGCCTGCCACAGTGTGAGCCCTCCTTGGAAGCAGGAGCAGTCACTGCTGGCTCTAGGGAAACCCCTCTGCCTATCGAGACGTGTATTGTACCGGCGGGACTCACCGGATGACTCTGAAGATGACATTCCTGTAGCGGAGGCGGTCTGTCTGGATGTTGGGGTTGGAGAGAGCTCTCTTCAGCTCCTTCACGGTGTCTTCTGAGCCCAGGTATGGCATCCTCACTGGGCAACACCATTCAGGAAGAGCTGTTACTTTAGGGAAACAACACTTTCTTTCTCTGGCTGACAGATGTTCTAAGAAAGTCCTATTAAATAAGTACTTAGTGCAGTAGTTTTAAACTCAGTTCCTGGAGGACCTCATATTTTCTGGTTCTCTTTTTGTCTTTTCCTCCTTATGCAGTAGTCATTTAAACATTTAGCCTAATTATTTTTCTAAATTAGACATGTATAGGATTTTTCTTAAAGTGTTTTACAGTTAAACAAGACATTCACTTCAGGTATAGTAATCTATTAATAACCTCAGATCTTGGTTAGAAGACTTACAGTTACACAGCTAAATAAATACTTACACCAGCTGTGTAATTGAGATCTTGGTTAGAACAAAAATGCCTAAAAAAATAGAACAATAAGCCCTCCAGGAGTGAGACCCCTGATTCAGTCTAAATTTCAGTTCTCAAGCCTGTTATTGGGGGTCCACGAATCTTTTGGATTTCACTGCATTTGAGCACTTTAACCTCTGAGTTTGATTATCTACAATTGAATTACTCACTTGATTACTCTTGTATTCCTCACTTGATTACTCTTTTTTGCACATAGTCTTTGGCTTCAAAAACAGTCAACTGCAGGTAGCATAGCACCCATTCTTTCCTGAGCTTTTCTATTAAGTGATCACAGCCTTATTTTTGTCTAAACAGCTCAACTAATTCAAAATGTCCAGACACAGGAAGGAAAGAATCTGTATATTCCACATCCCCACAAAAGGTGGAATTTTGTAACTGACATTCCACACACCAGCATGACTGGAGATGTAAAACAGAAATTGACTGAAGGCTGATTCCAATGACAACCATTTTATAATAATAATTATTAAAGGTTAATCAGCCTCAATGATTAAGAGCGAACTCAAACCAATAGCCCTAATAAAGGGATACCAAAAGACCAGAATCTAAAAGCTGGTCTAGATTAAAACATACACATCTAGGGTTTTTTAAAGACGAGAAAGACTTTTGTGTTTGATATTCCGCTGTCGGATCAGTCATTAACTGTCTAATGTCAGTCTAACCTACTGTCCAATTTTTATGTTTTAAAGCGACTTTATAGGGACCTTCCCACGAAATTCTTCCATTAACTGAGCCCTACTGATCTTATGAGTACGATTTGGACGCTCATATTTCACCTTTGTAAAAACATAAAAATACATATAAAGCCAAAAAATCCGCATAATCACTCAATTTCTAAAGATACTTCAATAATGAAAATTAAAAAAAAACAGTGTGCGGACTGAAATTATTTGTATTTCATTTTAATTACAAAGTTGTCATTCAGTAAAACGAACTTACCTTCTTCACAGAAAGAGGTAACGCTGCCCGTGTCCAAAAACACACAGATCCATAACTTTAATACAAACGCCGATGACTTCCTCCTGTTAGATCTGGCGTGCTCACCTATTGGTGGAAAGCGGTGCGGCACAAACAATGTTCCCAGCCGAATTCCCCTGTCCGAAACAATAGTTCCGCGAATTTCACGCTTCTTTATTTTAATTCAATACTGTACACACTACTGCTTTTCCCATATATGTTTCATGTTTTCACGTCTTATCTTTTATGTTCAGTTTATACACTTGCACTCTAGGAACAAAAGTATGAAGAAAAAAGTGTGCACAAGCAATAGGTTTCTAATAGTTGTTTGTGCACGAATTCCTACCTTGTTGTCCGACCTTGACTAATAAAAAGAGAGATTTCTAAATATTGCCCGGTAATTGTTGTTGTTGCACACACAGACGGTGCTCTTCCCCCTGGAACAAAATTTGCAAACCAATACCCCAGTATCGGGGGGTGGACACAGCGCACTATGTATTGGGAGTCCTTGTGTCTGCTGATATTCGTTGCACTAGACCTCCAAATCACCAGTAGTAACTGATGGTTTTAATGAGGGTGACCAGACGTCCTCCTTTTGAGACCACATTCATAAATACAAGGCCACAGGAAGGTATGTACAGATATATACAAATGCTGTGACACCGCACAGATGCTGGGGCCAGAAGGACTCTACTGTGACGCTGAAATCTAAAAGAAGATTCATCAATCTCAGCCCAGCAGGCAGGTCCATGGGATCCCAGTGGCAGTGCTGTGCTGAAGACTTCGTCAGCTGCTTTTACTGAGCAATGTCATACTTTCCCCAGTAGATCCAAAGCAACCAGCATTGTGTAGGGCTGGTAGTCAGTCAGAACTGGTCGCCTGTTAGTGAATTTGTGCCGACTGTAGGTTGATGACCATGTTGCGGTTTACCTTCTCATAATCTAGAAATGGCAGGGAGGGTGTTGCACGGGAGGCACAAGTTGTCTATTTGAGTCAGAGGTGTGATGATCATTAATATGATCATTTTGATATTCTTTTCCGAGCATCTCCAATAAGGGCTGGGTTGCAGAACCCTTACCGAAATGTGGAGCAAAAACTTGAAAATGTGCATAAAATACTGATAAGTATGTCCTCTGTAGGGCTCTGCCTATTCCAGACATGTAACCAAAATGATGCCTGGTCCTCGATGGGGATGTGTGTGACACTACACTTTCACAAAATCTGCAGGACAAAATACACATTTAACTGTCTACCTTTACTTTGTAGCATGCAGATATTTTTGATTTCCCTCTAAATGAAATCAGTTCTTGTGTTGTAGAACGTCACCTTTTCAGCCAATTCCCTTTCCTTGAGACCCTTGTTGACGACACTCGCAGTGCCGTGCTGCAATATCGGTCCCACAGGGATTTATAAAATTCCAAAAATTGTTTGGGATTTTGTTTGTCTCGTTACTCAGACTGTATAAACAAACATAGGCCTACATATTTTCGTTCGTTCCATGCATTACCCGTAGATGTTTTGAACTTACACATAGCGGACGTTTTGTGTGTGTGTGTGTGGCCGTTTTTATGGACATGAGAAATAACATCTTGTTTCATTATATTTCAAAATGTTTCGTTAAAATTGATCATTTTTGCAACCAACGAGGACTTCTAAGTTATGATGTCTTCATTTTTTCCTCAGATGTTAAAGTTTATAGGCTATATTTTAGTTTTTTTCCTTGTTTGCCATTATGGAAGACAGACAGACAAACTTCTTAGTAAACATTTTTAAACAGTTGCAGGGTTGCTAAGAAGTTTAATAACAACTAGAGTTTAAATTGATCAATTGTTTATCCATACAGTCATTTTCTAACCGCTTCCAATTCAGGGTTGTGGGGGAGCAGAAGACTATCTTGGCAAGGTAGGGGTGCAAGGCAGGGTAAAACCTGGATAGGATGCCACTCTATGGTAAGGCAGACAAGCACAGTTACACACATTAACACGAGGGCTGATTACCTACTAGTGGGTCTTTAGATTGTGGGAGGAAACAGGAGCACCTTGAGGAAACCCACCCAAACGTAGGGAGAACATAAAAACTTCCCAGGGCTATTAAACCAACTGAAACCTAGGGTTCCAGCACTACGCTAAACACAGCACCACCATGCTGCTCACTTACTTGCTTAGACTTTCAGAAATACTCTTCAAAATTCTTCTGACACCTGTAGCATGCAGAACTGTAAGACGTCTCTCCTGAGCGTTTACTCTTCTTCCAGACTGAGCAGCTATTTATTAATAGCTGATTAATTCACCAGGAACAGACATAGGTGAGAGTAAAATTAAACCAGAGCTTTTCTGTCTCTGACAGGTGGGTGCACTTCAGTGCTTATAAGTGGAGACTCAACTTAACTTCATGTGAAATGTATTTGGATACTTGAGATAAGATGTAGAAATTAGCATTTAACATGACATGCATTAGTACAAAACATAATTAGAGGTGTTTCATTTTCAAAATATGCAGCGGTCATGGGCACCAGCCTAGAGCCCTGCATCTGAGTGCATTACATTGACAGTGATTTCCATTTTCTGTCAGTGAGACTTCTGACATCCAGCTACTACTCAAACACTCCCCACATGATCTTTTCACCTCCCTATAAAAAGGAGTGCCTAGGAAACGCTCGTGGACAACCTGATTAGGGTGACTTGTACAAATCACCTTAAACTGATGGTTTTACCACACCATGCCAAGTATGGCTTGTTTAAACTATCAGGGTTATTAAGATTTAGCACCAAAAGATGGCTCCTCATCCTTAAAATACCCCAAACACAAAGCCAAGTAGATGCGATGACACAGCAGTAACCTGTTGCAGTAAACTGTACTTTTCATGGTACTGAAAATCAAAACAAACAGGAGAAATGTAGTACTAATGTGATCCATAGAAGTTCTAAAACTGGGTTTCTACTAACCAAAAATCGGGAATGTTTGACTTCAATGTTACCGTTTTACTGCCATTTTCAAGTTTGTTCCACCACTATGGTGTGGCTCTTCCTGTGGAGACCATGCCAAACAGCAAATGTATTAAATGTTTTCCTATCTGAGGATACTGGAAAGCTCTCGAGTCTCTGGGTGGGGGTTACACACTCATTCCCTTCATGTGGAATAGAGGCTGGTTTTCAACTTTCCAGGCAGTTTAAAAGCCAGTGGCCTCTTACCTCTGGATTCTTCCTTTTCACACCTGCTGGTGCTGCAACCCCCATCATGCTCCATTCAACAGCTAACCGCTTTCAAAGGTGCTTTCCAGCCCATAACAGAAAACATGGCTGGAGAGTTTTGATCATACATATACACGAACATCTCTACTGGAGCCTTTCAATTTCAGTCTCAAGTTGCCCCAGTCTTATATTTCCACTTCTGCTCCTTGGTCAGCAAGTGTTGATCTTGTGGGTTGAGGGCATTAATACTGTAAAGCACAGAGGGTCAGGGCCTTTAAAATGTTCTATAAAGGACTCGTTAGTTCAGGAAATAACCTGCTGCATTGCCTGGAAAGAGCCATATGGCTACAACCTTAGGTCCCTTCAAGGCACCAAAGGTGATAACTGAAATGAGCCACTGAGCTGTGCTTAAGGTAAAAAAAAACAGCCAGAACAAATGGGTGAGCTGTGTTTATAAACCTTACCCTGGTAAAAAAGCACTTTTCAAAGCTAACTGCTGCTAAAAAGTCTTGCAATTTGCTCATCTGCAGAAGAGACTTTTCATAGACGGAAAAGGAAAGGTTGGGAATTTTCATAAAAGCAAAAAAAGGACAAAATCAGTTTTTTAAACTTTTTATTCATTCAAAAAAGAACTTCTTGATACCATAATACCTCAGATACAATAACATACAAACATCCACAGATCATTGTCATTCGTTTAGCTGGGCGCTACAGATCTGACAGCTGCTCTGCAGGGAGA
The DNA here is from genome assembly GCF_040954835.1 of Lepisosteus oculatus. Classification (NCBI taxonomy): domain Eukaryota; kingdom Metazoa; phylum Chordata; class Actinopteri; order Semionotiformes; family Lepisosteidae; genus Lepisosteus; species Lepisosteus oculatus. The sequence goes on from NC_090700.1 coordinate 30,764,426, forward strand.
GACCGCTGCCATTCAGAAAACCTCCACACCCCAGAGGAAGTGGCACATCTCTGGCGTTCCGTTCCAAACACTAGGGCTTTGTGACCACAAAGGAATGCTGCTATTATAATTTAATACCCCGATTTCAAATGAAAGAACAAGAATGTAGAGATGAGATGTAATCCTAAAAAAGTAAAATACCTGCTTTCCCTCCACATTTGATCCCTAGAATATTTAATTGCAGCATATTGTTTTGATGGCCAGGACACTAATTGCCATGAATGAACCATTTCCTGACTAAAATTCAGGAAACAGAAAAGTGAAAAAGTAACACTGCATATTTCGAATTCTAAAGGTTCTATACAAAAACTAAGACGACCAATTTCCATTACATAAAAACTTCGATCTCAAATGTACAATATAAAAAGGTTCGTTGCTATGATTTTCTTGCAGATAAAAACACTAAAAAACTGGAACTTTGGCCCATTGGGAATGACGAGACCTATTCCTGGAGTAAATGGTAGCTTTTGTCAAAAATGATCCTTTGCCTTGACAATTATCACCCAGCATGTGTAACATCATACATGGCACCCATCTTTCACAAAAAAAAAATTCGGTCACCATTCCAAAACCTAATATTTCCACAAGCTCAGCGGTTTTAATATGGAGATTAAATATTCCTTCCTAGCCACTCAATGCATTTCTCTTCAACTACTATCAAAGGTGGAAGACAAGAGAAATTCCTGAATATACAGAAGGTGCCAACTCGGCATTGACCAGCCTTCTTTGTGTCCACCCTCTCATTTCAGCCATTTCACCTATGGTAAAGGCAAGTTTTAGGATGTGGTTCAACACCACTCATTCAAATAAGGTCAGTTCTATTCACAGCTCATTTTAACCCAAACCCCATCACCAGTCACTGAAGATCAAGAAAGATGCAGGCTCTGGTGGCTGCCTGCTCAGGCGATGAATGTGGACACATGCAGCAATGAAGGTTTTATAAATTCATCTCTGCTGGTGTCCTCATTAGACCCGTGATGCCAATGATTTAGTCAAAGGCTGAAGTGAGCAGGCTGAAGTCCAAGTTCAATGTTTTGCCAACATGGCCAGAGGAAGCACGAACCCACAGACCTGTGCTGTCAGTTATTAGAGGATATGAATGTAGGCACAACAAACTACTTCAACAGTGCACAATGGAAAAGATCAGCAAATGTACAGGCACAGTGCAAACTGGGACAATGGGGACATTGTCTGTAGGACAGGGATGAGGCCATCTGTTTCCAAACCTCCCCGGGAAACTTATAATCTAAACATGCAGGGCTTTCCAGCAATCACAATCATTCCTCAACAACAAGATGTCTTTCTACAGATTCTAAGAACGGATCATTTCATAACAGGGAATGAGAAGCCTGATGCTCTTTTATGGTCCCTCTTGGGTATTTAAGAGGACTATTGGCCTGTAGAAAAATTAAGCAAAAATCAATTAATCTGACGGCATAAATGGACAGCAAGTGATGAACAAAACCCTAAAGGTCTCTCAGCCTGTGAAACGGGATTATAGGATAATCCATGGTCCTATAAAATGCTCCTGAAGAATCTTGTCTAATCCAAAAGAGGTACCTTACTTTTGAATTAATCGTGCACATACTACAAAGCCTGATATTATGCTAACAATACCAAGCATCTTTGTAAAAACTGTAAAGATTGCAATACTATGAAGTGAATTTTTCAGTTGTAGACTTAGCTGGATGGATTTTAAGAAATGTTACTACACACAGAGGACATGTGCTAAATTTATAGTTCCTGTCAAAATTTATATACTGAATCTGCCAGACAGTTCAATTATCCTGCCAAGTCTGATATGCTGTGAAACGTAACTTGCAGTCTACATTGAAAACATTAGTGCATGGCATTTCTGGCCAGTTACTATTCCCACACTAAATGGCTGCTTGACACACCAAAAAGACTAAATCCAGTCTTTGATTGGATCCAGGAGGTGATTTAAATTCCCTTTAGCAACCCCCCCAAGCGTGAGTACACAATTTGACTATCTGCTACCTAAATACTTTTACATTGACTTATTCAATTTAATGCATTTCCAATTCTAGCTTTAGAGTCCAAGATGGAATTGCTTGTCATTAGTCAGCTTGGATTACCATTACACCCCTTATATTAGCACAATTTGCCCCCAGCTTGGAGTGTAAATGGAGCACAGGCAGAGGGACAAAAACATCTGACAATGACAATACTGGCATCTCTTGGCTAACTGCACACTGCCCAGCCTGAAGCACTACATTAGGATTCAGACTAAATCTAGGTAGGCCCAGACTTTGAACAGAAGCCTTTCCATATCCGATTCCTTGTGCTTCACACAATTTGGAATGAGGGACAGACCAGTAAACCACTCCCGGGGTTTTGACATCTTGCCCTCCCACTACACTCCCCCCTTTTGTTGTCCACGAAGCTTGTCCGGGAACTAGAGGCAGATGTACAAACCCAGGAGACTGACCCTTAGATGATCAGTCTACACACAAAAGCTTAGAATTCACGTAAATTAGTTTTCAAGATGTCTAACCTATAGCACTGCTAAGAACACATGGTTAACACTTTCATGTTTTAGTATTCACTAAACTCCCTGCTTCCAGGCATCAAGGCACAGTGTTCAAATAAAATCAAAAAGTTTCACACTGTCCGTCTACGGAATGCCATTAGTGTACCACTAAGCCAGATATTTCCTGACAAAGGAGGGGTCAGCAATTGGCTTCTGTTGCATAAACTGTATGACAAGACAAATGTCAATCACTATGCTGGTGCTTAACAGGTATCATAGCTGGTATCAACCTTATCAGTTCAAAAAAATCTACATAAAAAGCAATTTATTGTACATCAATGAATAAAAACATTAAAAAGTCTTCATACTGCACAGACGTTTAGGTTTAGTCCCTTCCTGATAGATGCATAGAAACAGAGGGCCAGAGCCATATCTGAGGAATGATCCCGGATTCAGAATTACACTGGTGAGTGGAAGAGGTGGTGAAGGAAATTAACAAAGGACTTTTGAGGCTGATGGATACCAACTTCCACCCAAGAGGCACTGTGGAAGACTGTAGACCAAAATAGCCAGGGGTGTACTATTACCGAATTTGTGATTGCAATTAAAAAAACCTTAGGAAGGCTAAAGAGGTCTTGGTAAGGCAAACAGTGGAGCAATAGGCATCTTAATAGGATCACCTTATATATATATACACACACACACACTTTGTGGTTATCTCAGGAATCCAAGAGCTCCACAGAAATGTTTCATCTCCCGAGAAGGTGGGTTTCAACCTGAAGTCACCATACACAATCTCCAAACCTACATACACGCAAGAACAGGAACACTGACCCAAACTTAATCAAATCTGTGACATGCAAATTTCAATCCCAGCACTCTGATGGCACATTCCTTGCTTTTGCCCAGCATTAAAGCATCAAGGCTGGAATTTACCATGGAAAGGTCAGTCTTCTGACTTGCGGTGTTCAAACCCTTTGACATGTGCTCATTTGTACGGAAATGCAGGACAGCTCAAAAGAGGCACAATACAAAATGTGCGAAGTTCAATCCGGACAAGATTCTTAAAAACTAGCATTGCACTAAAGTCACCAGCATACCAAAATGGCGTCAACATGGAAGTGTTCCTGTCAAAGAAGGGACCATCTACAACCTGTGCTACCCAATATCACAGTGATCGCTATTTTTTTTGCTCTCCATCTCAATAGACCTGATACATGTGGAATGCAGCCATTGAGATTTTTAAAGCACAACTATCAACATACCCATATGGTTTGCAACAACTCAGTCTAAGCTTGCAGCAGTATTTATAAAAACCTTCTCCAGAAGGATTTTTCCAAACTGATGAAACAGGAGCAGAGGGGAATCATTTACAGTACTTCCAGGGTTGACAGGAACTAGAATATTTGCTTTATAAATACTGCTGGCACCTGGACCAAGTGGAATACTTTGTTTTTTAAAAAAGGCACTAGATGCACGTTTTCAGCTCAGGACGGATACCAATGGAAGACTAAGGGGCTGGTTCCCCACACCCCAGTCCCCAAAACAGGGCATTACACCTTCTCCTCTGCTGCTTTCAACTCCTCATCCACTTTCTGCGGGGTCGCGTCATTGCTGGCCTCCTTCTCCTTGATGGCTCCGTCAATGTTCGTGTCCTCCTCCCTGGCCTCCTGTTTTTCCCTGCGCTCCTCGGCCTTCTGCTCCTTCTCCAGGAGCCTGTAGTTAATGCCCATCCCCACAGAGAGGAAGATGCTACCGATGATCATGATGATGCCACAGCCATAGTAGGTGTACTTGTAGTCGTGGTAAATGTCGTTCAAACTGCCTGTTGAGATCAAGGGGGGAGGGGGTTTAGAAGGTCAATAATTAATCACATCTTATTAATCTGCCTAACCAGTCTCAAAACAATGAAAGGGAAACAAACCATCGGAAAGTAACAGAAGCAAAGTCTCTTCCTTAGCTGAAGTTTACAGTTACTCAGATTAAATGTTCTGATCTAGAAATTAACAAATCTTGAGGTTTGCTGTGACAATGTGGCTTGGAATTAAGATGACTAAAAAAAGGCATCTGAAATCACTTGCAGTAATCTACCACTTCTCAGCATGCTGCACACTGAACAGACTGCCAAGAAGGCCAAATCCACTTCATCTGACAGCGGCAGCAGAACAAAGCAAGAGCCAGACTGCTGCTCCTTGCAATTCTGAAGACATTTAATGTTTGCAAATTTGAAAGTTGAGAGGCTGGGTCCAACGAGCTTAATGTCCCGGGGTACTGGGTCACTGCTGACTTCAGTCATTTAAATTCAGATTACTGGAAGGTAAAGAATTTGTACAACACTTGCCCCCACATTAAAAATATCAAGTCTTCAACTCCAAATACTGACTTTTACCATAACATCTGCTGTACTGTTTATCACTGCATTCCCAAACACTATTATCCAGAAAACACTGCTTTTATGAAGTACATTTGAATAATCAACTGTAAGAGATTTGAACCCTCCCCCAGATATCTAACCTTCACCTGAGAAACAATAGCTTAAGCTACTAATTAACTACTAATAGCTTAAGCAAAAACAAAATTGCTACTAAGTCTTTAAGGTTTGATACCCGAGACCTGGGTGAATCTGAATTCCTAATCACTGCAGTTACAAAACCCCCACTCACCCAGCAGAGGAGGCCCCAGCAACACAGGGCCGCACTCCACAATTGTCACCAGGCCCACAGCGCTGGAGAACCGCTGCGCCCCGACCAGGTCCATCAGCGTCTCGAACAGGACGGAGCTCAGCCAGCCGAAGGCGAACCCAAAGAAGATGGAGTAGATGACAAAGCCAGTGTAGCCTTCAGACTGGGGGGCCAGCATATGGCACACCCCGTTGTACAGGATGGAAGCTGCAAAGAAGTACTGGATCCTGGGCCTCACCCACTTGGTGCTGGCCACGAAACCCATGGAGGGCCGGGCCACCATGTCCACAAAGGCCAGGATGGAGAGCAGGAAGGCGGCCTTCTCCTTGGCAATGTCCTTGCTCTTGGCGTAGTTGCTGAGGAAGACCAGAGGAGAGAAGAGGCCGAAAAACATGACAACATTGCCCAGCAGGTACAGCAGGAAGCCCCGGTGTGTGAACAGGCTGAGGTCAATGAAGGTGTTGACCTTCTGCCAGACCGTTTTCTTCTCCTTGGGCTTGCCCGCCAGGAGGTCAGTGGCGACTCCTGCATCGCCTGCCTTCCCAGTTTCCTGCAGGGCATCGCTGGGCACCTTCTTGGCGACCTGTGGCTTGGGCCCGATTGGCCTCATGAGGGACCCAGCCACACAGCAGTTGAGCAGCAAGCCGCCCAGGATCAGGAAGCTGCCTCTCCAGCCAAAATGGTCAAAGAACCAGCTGTTGAGAGGGGCCAGAGTGGACAGGAAGACCGGGCTGCCAGCCATAGCAATGCCGTTGGCAATAGGGCGTTTCTTGTAGAAATATTTGCCAATCATGGTCAGGGCAGGGTTGAGGTTGAAGGCCAATCCCAAACCTAGAAGTAGAACAAAAAAAGATTAGGAACTTTTGCAGCCTTTGAAATATGTTTTTTAAACCTTGCATTTGGATAAAACAGCTGCTGTTTTTAAAGGAAAAAATAATTGATTCTAGTGGCCCTGTATTGACCTCTCTTTTCCAGTCACAGATTTGAACTTATTGGCAACATTTCAAAAGTCTAACAATGGACTTATGATCCTAACTTAAATCTGTCCTAAATTAGAAAACTGACATTGTGAAAAATCATGCATTTTGAATCGCCAGCAAAGTTATGTTCTAGCCAAGAGTAAGAATTAATGCAAAATGGGACTGAGCGGAGGGTGAAAAAGTACAAGGGCATGGGCTAGGTCAATAACTTCTCTGTAAGCGACATCTGTAATGGAGGATGTCGCTTTAGACGAAATCTGACACCAGAATAAGAATTTAAGCTTACCTAGGCTTGCTTGATTGCAAGTATCTAACTGACAAAAGGATCATATCCAGCTGTTCATGGATCAGGTCACAGCCGATTTTTGCTCTACTTGTCCTTTTCTGATTTATTCAGACTATAGGCCGTCATTCACTTAGAAATGTGAAAACTTCCTTTTTAGAAGACAGGAAGTGCAGAGATGCATTAAATATGGACAAGCCTAATTAACAGCATGGATGAGCTCCAGGAAAACCTCATTCTTGTGCCAGTACATCATAACACTATTTATAAGAAAACGTGCATCTGCTTAAATTTTCCCAACAGGGCTCAGCTGCTCTTGAAAGTTGACAAAAGAAAAAAACCCAATGTGATTCAAAAACAAATCCCAAGGTCAATTTCATGAAGCAAAACAGGAAACTGATTCGGGTACTGACCCTCCCCAACCCTGCCTGATTGCCTTGGTCCTGGTGCTCAAGTCATGCTCCAGAGGTCTAGCACTCCTCAGCTAAAACCCCCAGGGGCGGTCACTGCAGGTGCTTACCTCCCACCACTCCCACGCAGAAATAGAGCTGCCCCACGGTGTTGCAGAAGGAGGCCGCCACCAGCCCACAGCCCGACAGGCAGCCACCAGCGATCATGATGGGACGGCTGCCATACTTGTTCACCAGGATACTGCTGATGGGACCTGGGGGCAGGGGGACAGAGAAACTGAGCCAGCTGACAGGAGACACGGGCACGCTTCACTTCCGACTCCAACAGGGCTCACGTCTTGGCCCTGTGAACTTGGTTACGTTTCCAGGCAAAGATCGGAAACTTGTCTTTTAACGAAGTTCTACTGGCTTCCATTTTATTATGGAAATTAAACTTCAGATTCACTTTGTCTTTCTACCTTTTCACCTGAACATATAGCTGAACATACCTGCTGCTCCTCATGATGTTATAGATGCCATTCCTGGGGGCTTACCTTACAGGACTGCTTAGAGAAAACATCAAAGCTAGCAGATTAACACCATTTCCCCTTGTGAATGTACAACTTGATAGTGTAGAAGGAGGTAAGTAGTGCTTTTGAGCATTACAGCAGAAAATATTTCACAATGTCCACCTTAGGGTACCTCTCCTACCTTATTATCATCTTATTGTCAATACACCTATTAGGTGTGGCCCGTCAGTTTAACTGACAGTTGGCAATCAAAGTTTAGAGAACTCGGCAGCAAAGGATCAGAAATGCAAAAGTCTGCATAATTCAGACCACAGCTAGGGGGCAGCAGAGCTGTTTAGACTTCTTGGGTCTCCGCAGTTATACACATGGTGATCAGCTCATATCTCCCATCCATCAAGTAAGCAACCAAGCATGGAAAATCTAACAGCCCGTTGTTATTAGAAAAGAGAATGGCAGAACAAGTGTTAATTAGCAAATTTTAGGGCATTAAAAGATGGAGAAAATACACTACCGTCTTATTGTGAGTGCCTCAAATAGCACTTCACAGCACAGTTCAAATGTTCAAGTAGCGTAACAGATCTCTCCCCCCCCAAAGTAAGGCCAGTAAGGCACGAGTACAGAAAAAGTATGCTTCTAATATAAAAATGTTTAGTGCTTAGAACCTCTTTTATACAAGAACCTCCTCCCCTTCCCTGCTGCAAGCATTTCAGATCTTCACAGCCCAGTGTGCAATATGACGGCACTGGAGACAAAAGATCTGTTTCAGCTGAGTTTACATTTTACAAAGTATTACTGTACCTGCTTGAAATTTGTCAATACTACTATAATCTTTCCTTCTGCTGAAGAGTGTAAATAAGAGAGAAATGTAGTTTATGGTGTTCATTAATTTACTGGTTGCTTATTCCACTAAAGGGGTTGAATACTTCTGTCTGGTCCTCCATTTCTCATAATTATGGTCCTGTAGTCTAAGCAGATTCACTAAAGTGGGATAATTTATTTAGCTGGGAGGGGGTGTAGGTTTTAAAGTGAAATAGCACTTTTATAGAGGGACTGAGGAAAAACTGGTCTGTTCAGTGGGAAAGGTCACCAGAAAGAGCAACCAGGCAAAGTAAAAGGCAGGAGCTGCATCCCTGTAAAAGCCACGATCCACCCCTGGGACAAGTGGACCTACACGTCCAGCCACTCGGCTGCTCCCCCCTTATGCCATGATGAGCGTTATAAGACTACAAAACCACGGCAGAAGCACCTCAGAGCCTGGGTTTTCCCACCCGACGCTCATTTGGTTTTCTACAGGTAGGCAGAAAATATACAAAACACCAAAGCAGTAATCTGAATGACTGCTTCCTTTTAGACCTTCCACAAACCTGGTCAAGCAATCAGGTGAAAGCCGAGAGTACAGGGAAACTTCATCTAGTATCAGAATACAGCCTGGAATACTACTTTACCTCCACAAAACTGGGGCTTTCAATACAGACACTAACCTCAAAAAGCTTTAACTAGTACCATGGGTAAGATACAAATATTTCACTGCAATAACAAAACTGAGGAGAGTCATTAAGTGGCTCAAGAGCCAAAGACATCTGTGCAGAGGTCCTGTCATCACTCAGACTACCCAAGGGGTTTTGCATAACCAGCTCAGAGCTGCCATTCTCATGGATATCTATATCTTAGTGTCCACTACAGTGCACCAGCTGCCTGCAAGCTTGCAGGTCTCCCAAAAATTATTCTCCATTGGAAATGGCAACTGACATTCAAGTTTCCCAACACAGGTCCGCCCTCTGCTCTTCCAGAATCCCAATGGTTAAACAAGTTCAGCTAGATTTGAGCAGGGTGACAAGGAGGCCGTGTGTGTCGGCACGTCCCAGCATTACTACACTGAGCAAACTGTTCGCTTCTATCATGCAGCTAGAGAAAAGGAGGTGGAAAAAATGCCTGGGCACAAGCCAACACAAAGCTAATGAGGAACTGTAGAGCCTAATTGATGTTAATGAGCTTAATGCAAGGCTACTTGTGCTACCTCTCCCCTGAGCGTTTTCAGGGTATTTTAGCTTAATTAGGCGATGCCCAAGTAGAGGTTTTGGAGATCGCTGTTCAACCATTAAAACGAAGGGCCTGGGGGCTCCGAGAGGCCCTAGCCACCCGCCTGCTGTGAAGGCAAAGAGCTAGAGAATGGACAGAGAAGCTCATAGTGACCTAGTGTCTCAGGCTCTGTAGACTACACACGAAGGCCTTCTCTCAGCTGTTCTGTGGCTCCTCTCTCTACTTGCACTGCTAGAGACAGAGCAAACAGGAAGCCTGTCCAGTTTCTGATAATACATCTTCCTTAATTTAGGAAGAGTGGAGGCAGGTTTAATTCTCTTATCTGCACAGGAAAGGGGGTAGGGAAGCTCATACTGGCAGAATGGAGAGCTCCTCCAGCTCCAGTGAAACACCACAACCCTTCAGCTGGTGAGCTCGTCAGTATGTAGTGCCATCTCTCACTACCACCTCTTCATAAACCACACCTGTAGTTCCTAGTCTGTTCCAGTGCTGCAGCAACAAACACCACACTCATTCTGAAACATGTCGGCCCCTCCCTTGCAGTATTGCAACCCTAAGTCACATTGATAAACTTAAACCTTTTGCCCACAAAAGAAATTACCCATGTAAGCGCTGTTAGGCTCCAAGGAATGTTTAATTGGGGTTCCCTTTAGTCATTTCTATTCAGTGTGTGCTTGACCGCCAATGTTGCTCTATGAAAAATAAGGATACTGAATTCTTAATCCACAAAAGGCCTACAGTGACAGCCAACTCAATGGTCTTGTTGTAGGAGAAGAGCTGGAAGAGACTGACCAGTTAGAGCCTATAAACCAAACAAGCTAGAAAACCGAAAGTCTTGTCCTTGGAAAGCCATGCAGTAACCTTGCATTACAGTTTTGTTAATTTTGGTGAAGCTCTAACTAATCATTACTTTGGTAACCAGACCTTCAAGAGCTATTTAAGTTTGCACCATAAATCCAGCAGCCATATCACCCTGCAGCTCACAACTGGCAGTCCACTGAAGCTCAGCAGGTGAGAGCCTGGTCAGTCCCTGGATGGGAGACCTCCTGGGAAAACCAAGGTTGCTGCTGAAGGTAAGTAGGGCCAGCAGGGGGCGCTCACACTGCAGTCTGTGTTCTTTCTAATGCCCCAGTAGCGGCAGGGACAACTACCATAAAAAGGTGCCATCCTTCAGATGGGTCAGGACCTCAGTTTCATGTCTCTGTGGTCATTAAAAATCCTAAGGCATTTCTCAAAAAAAGTAGGGGTATAACCTTTACCAATCATGGCCTCCTAATAATCCCCCTCTACGAGTTGGCTTCATTATGGTTCTCCTCCTGATAGCTGGTGTAGTCTGTGTGATCAGTGTACAGGTGTACTATGGCTGCCATCCAGGTAGGGCTGCACACTGGTGGTGGTGGGAGGGGAGTCCCCATTACCTGTAAAGGGCTTTGAGTCTCAAAACACCGGGCCATTCAGGTCAGACCTTGGCACCACAGCAGTAATCCAGTCAGTGGCCAAACAGGCCGGTTCACGGCCTCTGCTTTCAACAGCAAGGCCACCCTGAGATTGTACAGAGAGCCATGTGCCATAGAACTGTCCCTGTCACATTCAGAACAGCACGAAACCAGCAAACATGACTGACCTTCTACTGAACTGAAGTTACACAACCTTCCTTGACAGGCCTGAAGGAATCAAAAGTTGTTTATTAAGAGAAACAAACGGATATGTACAAGAGATAAAATGAGCAGTTTCCCTTGCCTGTGAAAAAAGGAAGAAGCTAACAAGCAGGCCAGGTCAGAGGAAGACAGTCTTCCACAATGAAGTAGGCTGCACGGCCTTGGGTGCACAGCCAAAACATGAAAGAGGCAAGTGAACAATTGCTACCAGTCAATTCACATCCTGTTTTAAACAACCTCACTTCTGCACACAGTCTAGACCACAGTTCAGTCCATCCAAAACCTAATTTGCACTTTTCAACATCTTACACTGTTTAAAGCAAAGCCAGCTAAGGGGAACAATTCACTAATCTCAGATGACAGAAGACCCAGAGTGGTCTTCAGGGGGAAGCGGAGCTGAAAAACAGCTAGTCTGCTTACACAGTTCTGAACATCACATACCTGTTCAAGAACAGTTTTCCCCATCTTTGCGATCTTTACTTGACCTGGCACTCCATGGAATTCCAGGGCAGGACAGACGGGAATAAAGATTGAAAGGGCTTTACTCAGTGGAAAGGCCAGGAAGGACAGACTGAGCACCTTGTGTTGGTTTACTTGGTTGCTTCAGAGCTGGCACAAAAATGAAATGTTATGCACCAATAAACCATGTACAACCTTTTGAATATGGTGCTTGCCAGCAACCACTCACCAAAATTTGGAAGATATTTTCAAATTACAGTCTGCTTTGTTGTGAGAAATGCGAGATAGGTCAGCATCTGTCAGATGGACTAATTATACCAATTACAGAAGACCACAGGCAGCACGATGAGTATTGAATAATTCAATCATCACAGGGGGCAGGAATCACTGGAGGGTTCTCTTGCCCGAGTGCCCATATCCCTATACACTCAACTTTCACTCTTATACAGCTAAGAAAATATGTACAACTACTCTAAGACCTATTCTATGGTCCATCTTAGATGGGATACCTGGGTGATGGGTACATAAGAACAAGTCTAGCTTGTGCTCTAAACAAAATAAATCAGAATAAGAGCAAACCAACAATTTTCAGTAGTTTTTACTTTTTAAAAACTTAAAAATGCCAACTGCAATCCCTCTTTCCATCAAACTCCTTCTAAGATCCAAAACCTATGAACATTACCTGGCCAAGCTGTATTACACTGGTGCCTACATGTTGAGCTCTGAATGGAGTGATTGGGCAGGGTGAGAACCGTTTAGGCCTGTGGCATCACAATTTGTTACTGTGTGCAAAAGAGCCCTCTGGGACCCAAACCTTTTCTCAGACCATTCATCTGAAAGCTCTTTGTTCTTTCTCTAGTGAGGCATTTGATCCAGGGCAGTGCTCTGATTGTGCAGCAACCCTGATTAAACCCAGGCAGGGAAGAGCAGTCCCATTGTCGATTGTGCTGTCCTCTCTCAGGCTGGGCTCTTCACTACGTGCGCAGTTCCCTGTCGCCGTTGAGAAAAGAATGCGTGTGTGGGCATGTGACGCCCGCGAGGTTTGCGGTCCAAATCTTCCGTGTTGGTCACGTGACCCTGGCAAAATGTTAACCTCGCCCATCTCAGTGCTTCATTAGAACAGAAAGCATGTTTTACAAGAAACCATGAGTCATCTTTTTCAGCTTGCATGAGTAGGGAAAAGGCATTTATATGGAGGCATCTTCACTGGATTACAAATCCACAATAGGGGCTTTTAGGAAATAAGATGTTTATTCTAGCAGGACAGTTAAAGCACAGTCCCTAAACATACCTCTGCTTTCCTAACCACTGTTAAAATAGACTGGTGGAACTTCATGTCTGAGCTTCTTCCAACAGAATTCAGTGAGCAGATCTTGAACAAAGAAGTAAATTCATTCCTGGAAACACTTACTCCTGTGTATAAGCCTGTTAGGTGCCACTAGAAAGACAGAATGAAAAGTACATTTAATGAGTATAACTGAAGTTCTGTATACCTCTAAAATGCCTGGTCATACAGTAGAGAAATTGTTCTTTAAGTTTTAAGTATATCAGCGTAGTACTGCACAAAACATGGAACTAATACTCTAAAGCAGTATGCTTCCAGAGAAATACACTTGATTAGGCTGATATTTTCATGTAAAAACTCACATCTGCTGTGAGTTTTACTTGAGCAATTATTCAGGTGAATTACCCTGCTCAGGGCACAATAGCCTCACCTGGGACTCAAACCCTAACCACAGTAAGCATATTTTTTCCCCAAGCTCTTTTCTTTATTTGCTGATTAATCTAGTATTGCTTTAGCCGGAAAATGCAGCTTTGCCAGGGAATTTAATCCAATCCGCTTTGCTAACTTCATGCATATTTTGAGGCCAATTGGTCATAAACACACCCCACCTGCCCCCGAATCCATGTTGTAATGCTATTCTGCAGAAAAGATTGGATCATATGGGAGGATCAAAATCAAGGAATGTGATCTGCTGCAGTTGTAGGATGATATCAGGAAACTGGTTATTTGCCAGGCTGATCAATCAGGGGTGTCAGTCCAAGCCTGTGTTCAGGATGCTGGATAACTGCAGTTAAAATCTCCTGTGCATAGTAGCTAGTATTTGAGTCCTCCTTTTTTAAGAGGTGGAGTGAGGTAGTGGTTAGCTAGAGAAAAGTTTTGCTGGCAGGCGTTTCAGTTCTAAACTCCAGCTCCGTCACCAACGCACAACCATCCTTTGACTACTGATTGGACATAAAACCAAGCTCTTAGTGGCAGATCTTGAGCATTAAAGGATATTTTGCATTCGGATACTACTACTCATGCCCAAAGGAGAAATTCCTTCACAGATTGAATTAACAGGGACCTTTAGGGAGGACAAAGCGTAGAATGGAATTCAGCCAGGAAACCTAGCAAACACTTGTTGATGCAGTTCATTAATTGTTACCCCACACACACACACGATTTAATGTCAAAACATTTCCTGATCTCTAGTACAGTATGACATGCCAAAAACTGAAAACCAGAATCAAAGCCCAGATTCTTGTGAATTGTGATGCCGTCACCACCCAGGAAAGCAAACCCCTACAGTTACAGCTTTTCTAAATAAAGAAACAAGGAAAAACAATTGCGATGTCATAAGGAAGTCTACATTTAGCAAGAAATGAGTTGAGCTTCCAGTTGAACAAGATGGGGCTGTCTCATGCAGCAGGGAATCTTGTGGATAAGAACTTGGGCTCTGCAGTTGGAACTGTGGACATTCGCTGGAGTCCAGCTTCATGGGCCTTTTAAGAATTAGAGGCAATAAAAACACCCAGGAGAAGGAGGGAATACAGAATGAGTTCGGCCTTCAACCATGAGAACAGGCTTACTTCCAATGTAATTAAATTAAATGGATAGGTTTGTGGTGCCTCGTTTTGAAAGCAAAGTAGGTGATGTGCTATTGTGCTGGGGTCTCAAAAGCTCTTGCCATGGCTAGAGAGAAGTTGAGGACATCCCTCTAGCAGCATCAAAGGGCATCAGATTGTTGACAGGAGATGCCCAACCCAGTGCTAGCAATGTCCCACTAAGAAAAAAAAAAAAGACTTTTCTTCCCTTATGATGTAACAAGGGCTAAACAAATGTAACTTGGCAATGTACTCCACACCAGTGTTTTGTAACCCGGGGCGCACATCTCCTAGGTGTGATACATGCCAGATTTTAGCAGGTAAATTAAGCACAACCATGCAAGGACAAATCACTTGATTTATCAGAACTAGGTAAATTGATAGTATAATTTTCGTTCTGTAGTTATGTTATGAGCCAGTTATGACTGCCCTCTTTGACAAGGGGTGTGAACACATCAAGAACCCAATGGGTGCAGGCTGCAGAAAAATTCAAGAACCACCACCCTACACACTACCACACAGCTCCAGGTATTTTGTTTAGAGCTTTCCTTGTCTCTAAACAGGGTTTTTGGGGATCTTACCTCCAGCGTACATTACAGCCAGCATGATGGAAGAGATCCAGGAGACCTGGCTGCTGGTGGCATTGAAGATGACCTCAATCTCTTTGAAGAAGACAGTGATGGACTTGGGGAAGGCATAGGAGAAGCCGATGGAGATGAAGGCACCAGCCACCACGGCCCACCCCCAGCCTCCCTCAGGAGGGGTGTACCCCACGGGTCCTCCGATTGCAGGTGGCATTTCAGCTTGGCAGAGGCTTCAGAACGGAACGTCAAGTGATGTCTGTGAGGGAGATGAAAGGAAAATAATTCCTTTAACAATTCAATTTATTCAAGATGTTTTACTCCTGTCTCCTGCAAGTTCCTCTACTGCTTCATTCTAAGAGCTTCTGAAGTGCTGTGGTGTACGAGAAACTCAAGGGTGTTGAGCCCCAGAGAAGGGACACCACTGCAGCAGCAATGCATCTTGCCTTTCATTAACTGGTTCCTTTCCTCAAGCATACTAGTCACTAAACCTCTTCTGATCTTCCTCAGAAGCCTTCTCTTGTATTTCAGCATAGGCAAGGCTGGGTGTGAACACCAAAAGCAGAAGAGAAACAGCTGTTATCAAATACAGCTGCAAAACTCAAGTATGTAAACAACTCCTGTTTAAACTTGGACAAGCTTAAATCTTTCATTGTTGTTTAGGTCAGACTATGGTCCTACAAATGGAATGATTTTACAAAACTAGGAATGGAATTTTAGTGGAGCCCTAGTCTTTTCCATAACTAGAATGTTTCCCCTAAACGGACTGGCCTTTCAAGCATTAGAAAAAACATTCATTTAAAATTTACTGGGACAGTCCAAACAACCTGGTTTTAAATAGTGTGGAGCCGTGCAATTCAACCTGCATGAACGACAGCATGCCTGTTGGTGGTGGTGTACCGTGATCTTCCAGGTGCAGACTATCTGAGGAGCTAGGCATGCTGCAATTGTGCTTGAAAACATGTCTAAGCCCCACTACCATGCCATAGTTCAAGATACTCATTAGCACGCTAAATGTAAAGTACCGTGAAAGTCTTTCTTGCAGTGGTTCAAGTCTATTCTACCAGCACTTCCAACTCCCCCTCATCTACGGGTAGAACCTGGCTCCCTACATCTTGGATCACTTAATCAGAATGCCTTAACTTACGCTTACTTTTTATAACTTCTGGTCCCTCATCTTTTCTTTACACAGGCAGAAAACTTGGAGCTGCAACCACTTCACATCTTCAAGTTCAGATGTACTATAGAACTGAGGAAAAATGCTTGAAAATGTAGATTCCAAGATGGGATCACATGGTATTATCCAAATTGATCCCAAAAATTGAAAGTTAACCTGCACGCTGAAACTGATCAAACTACTCTGGACAAATCACACCTTCACCTACATATTTATGCTCCCATAATAGTTCAGAGAATCAATAAGGTTGGTCCAAAGTAAGGTTTAGTCAGGCGAGCAGAATACAGACAACAGAAAACCTGCTAGAAGTTGATTTTTGCAGAAGTCATTTTTACTCTTCCCGACACGGAATGAACAACCAGGGTGTGCACTGGAGTCGCTGGACATCAAGGCTTGATGCTTTCACAGACGCCGTGTAAACAGCTGAGGGTCTGAATGCTAAACTCTTGACTACTCCCTCACTTGTACACCACCCTTGTTCAGATAAGCGCACCACCGTGAAGCAAGGAACTGGCACAGAGCGGCACTGTAAACACTTGGAGCTGGTTCATTACTCCAGATGATTCCAGTCAGTGTTTAACTACTCTGCCTCACAGAGGGAGCTTTGAACTGCTTCCTCCGTCCTCTTATTTGTGGGTAATGCACGTGCTCCGAGCTTAAAAACAACTTGAACAGTTAGCCTTAAAAGTTCTGATCTGTCGCATCAGTGCTTGATCCCTTGTGAGACTATTCTCCCAAACTGCGGATATCAGTCCGTCTGAGTTTCCAGGAAAGAAGCATTCCTTGCCTGTGGGAGTTTTCTATCTCCTCATTTACACGACATTCTTCTTGGTGTAATCTGGTAAATAATTCACTAATTTCCCCAATTCCTTACTGCTCAGCAAAGCTATGAAGCTATGCTTTAATTACCAGTAATGACATAGGGAAACTTGCGAAACCATCAAGATGTTCTGAATGTAATGACTTTCAGTTGCTCATACCTAATGCTCATTACAGGTTTATAAATACATCAGATGTTTATTTTATGCCTTGCTGCCAGGTTTAACTTGTTTCCAGGCAGCAATCTGCTGTGTTCATCTTAACCATTTCCAAATTCTTCTTCACATCTGGATTGTGGAATCCCGACAAGAGAAAAGCCAGTTTTAAACAGGACAGCGTCAAGGAACAATAAACCATTTAAACATGCGCCTGAAGTCAGGGTTAATTAAACTAAGCAGTAGCAGCAGTCTTATCTGCAAGTGAAAGGGTGAGAACTTCCAACAAGCCCTCTCAGAGCACACAAGGGCCAATGGTCTTACAACATGACTGTCTAGCCAGCATCAGAAAGCAGTTCTCTCCAATGTCTTTGGCAACTGTGCATCAAATACATTATGCTGGTAGGATGCTGGTTTGTTGCAGGACTTGCCATTTGGACCAGAAACTGGAAATGCAAAATCCACTAAACGTAACCATACCACATTGATTCCAGAGTAGGGACTGGAATACCAAGGGTTAGCTAAATCTGATAAGTATGCCGACCAAAAGAGGCAGATGAATGCCTATTGCACTAAACATGCTTTTTCGGGGGGGAAAAAGCAACTGCCCTGCTTTAGCACCAGCATGATCCACAGGAAATCAATATTGCCTGGCTCCAATGTCTGACATGCCTTTGTACTGCAAGTTACTGTGTGTATGGTGATGTTACCGATCTGAACTGGTGTCACTTGGATCCAAGCTTTAGGGGGTGAATTGCAGACAAAACTATAGTATATGCAATTGCCCTCATGTGGTTATGTTTGCACACTAACGGAAATGCATGTCAGTGCCTTTGAGGCTACAGAACCAATAACACATAAGCAGTGAAAAACATAAGGGGTATCAACAATAATCAATTGCCACTTTGCCTCAAGCAAAAATATAGTATTTGAACTGGCCCTGTGGGTAGACCGTGTCCAAGGATCATGCATACCTCAATACAATTCAGAAACTTCTCCCCAACAATACACAGCTATAACTCAGAAACCTTGACCTCTGAAAAATGTGCATTATATAGGCAAACTGAGTATCCCCTCATTCATCCTAGAAAGGGAAATTGGGTTGATCTCCAAACCTACACTGGAAGACTTAATAGACTTACCGTGACTAATTCCACAACGATTAATCATCCAACCTTACTAAAGGAAGCCCATTTACACAGCTGAATAACTTGGAAGCAGGCCAGAACTGTTTCACATTGAATAATGTGCAATAAAATAAGAACTGGCAAAGAATAATTTAGATGAATAAAAAGTTTATTGATCTTTACAACCCATAACTTTATAATGCCTCATGCAAAGTGCAAGTTTTGCAACAGATCGGTTTCTATCCTTTGAGGAGCACAATAATGGATTGTGAACTGCTGTCTCCATAAATAGCACATGTACAGGACACATACCAATGACCTACAAAGCCACAGGGCAAGCCTGTCCTTCCCAAGGTGATCTTGCCCTCAAGGACAAATGAAGTGACTACAGTATTACTCCCTGGTAACACTGCTCAGTGGTACTTAAACTGAATATTCCATACAAGACAAACAATACTCACCAGGTTACACTTTTTTCCTACACTTGGTGGAGCACTGCTACTACAGTTACATGCCAGTTTTACTGTGTGAATCAGTAATTCTACAACAGTGGAGGACATCTGTTTCAGACCCAGACATAGAAATGGACACAAATTAGAAATCGGTAGCAAGCAGAAAAGGGAAATTTAATCTAGAAGTGATTGTTTCAATTTGCTTTTGTCCGAGGGTGCCAATCAGTTTTCAAAAAACATGCAAGCTGCCAAATGAAAAGAGGTGTTAAGATCTCGCACTGCTAGATCAAAATGTTCTCCTCAAGCTTAAGCTTCATCTCCTTTAAAAATGCTGAGAAGGTTGTGCAAGAAATCGCCAACATGGAGAGATTAGCGTCTTGGCAAAGGTGAAGGCCCTGGTGGGAGGGTTAAAAGAGGGCAATTAATCACATCACACAACTGAGCACAGGCTCAACAGAGCACAGTGAGCACTGGCTGGTCCCTGTTCTTAACACGGAGCATTATAATGAGTGACAAATCTGACTGTGCATTTTAACTGCTTTTATTTTTGGAAGTTTAGACTAAACCAATCTGTGCAATTTCCTGGGTCGTAGTTGTGCATCTGTTGGTACTGGATCGGGTGGACATTAGACAACCAAGGTTATCTTAACATTGCGGCAAGAAAAGCAGTACCAACTCATGTCAATGCAGTGCCCGAACAAAAAAAATTATGGAGGGTTGCATTTGCAGTTAAGAACAGCAGGCGCTACTTTACACAGGTTGTGGGTGTGTGTAACAGGCCACCCACCTGTGCTGTTGAAGTCAATACCCTGGGATCCAAGGGGATGCTGCACATTGGCGGGGGAGGGAATCCCCATTGCCTGTAAAGCACTGAGTGGAGTGTCCAGAAAAGCACTATAGGTGTAACCAATTATACTTTAAGAAATTGGTGTTTGGCCTGTATAGAGAATGCCATCTAATCTTTGATTCTAAAACCTTGTGCTTTACTGAACTAACATCAGCAAACCTCCTGTACATTATGCAGTGAAAAGTGAGCACTTGAAGCAAAAGCCAAGTCTGTGGGCTTTAGAGGAGTGGCACTTCATTCAGAATGTTTTATTAACACCACACAAATTCAAACAATGCCTTGTTGTTACTCTTTAAACTCAGCTCGGATATAGCCTCGCCCTTCAGGAGAATGAAAAAGTATAACGATGTATATAGGGGATGTTGCCATTTCACCCGACCACATGTTGTGCTATACGAATGATCTGGCACCAGGCAGGAAAACGCCTGAACAGCAATGTTTTTGATCCTTCTGGCCTGTTCGGTCTAGTGCAAGCCAAGTTACAATGTGAACTTTTCATCAAATTCAATACATAGCGATCAAAAAGGCACAGGACAGGACAATGTTGTTCCAAGTGACAGTGATAGGAGTCCAGCTGAAACCTGGTCATGTCCTATTGCACCAGGGCATGTAGCCACACCTGATCTTTAGCACTCCTGTCCTCAAAATGAGGAATGACTGTATGCAAGGTCATGAGGGTTACCGGAAGAGTCTGTACATGTAGTCTTGTCCAGCACACAGCTCTACAAGAGAAACACGTGGCACAAACAGCGGAATACAACAGACGTCACAACAAATATTCTGGACAGGTTCTTAAAGTGAATTAAACACGGCCCTCAACTTCAAGAACAACATTTTAAAGATGTAGCCTTTACAGGACAAGGGACAGTGCCGTGGCTCACATACATGGATGACTTTTTCTACATCATGTGAAATATTTCTAAATAGTCTTTAGAGGTAGTCCATCAAAAAGATGAATTATAAAAATACCAATATAAAACTTTAGTAAATAAGTGATTTTAAAGGCATTCATTTGTTGCTGCTGAAAACAAATCCCCAAAACAGGTTAAACCTGACAAGCAATAGAGGCAAGTCTCCAAAAGATGACTATTATACGCAAGGTTGCAGTATTATTACATCACCATATAAATATACATGAACAGTGGGATTGCCTACTATACCCTGCTCTATAACAGTCACTTCTTTTCTTGGGAATCCAATGCAGTGTTGCAGCTGAATGGCTGCCTTGCTTTAGTTAAGTGAAGCATGCAAACATTTATCCCCAACATGCACCTTATAACCTCAAGTTCTCTAAAAGGCCGTTTTCCAGAGATAAGGAGATGTGCGGTCTGCAGTGCCTAACGTAGCAGATCTTACACGCTGAAAAATAACCCCCGTCTCTTAGTTGCAGGCTTCACAGTGTTTTCCTGCAAACACCAGCTAACCTGCTATCCAGGACATCCATTCCCCTTAGCACACGTGAGCCTGTTTTAGAAAGGCTTGCAACATGTTCCAGAGCTCCCTGGGAGCCTGCATTGTTCCTGTGCCTTAAGTGATTGGGACGTTTGTCCAGAAATGGATCCTCATGTAGACCTGTAATAAGAGGACTAGTGACACAGAACTTAAACGAGTCACGAGAGCACAGCTGAGCCCAAGAATGGGCATTCAGGCTGTCTGGTGTAGAAATCCATACACAAAATATCCTTTGTGACCAAAGGAATATTTTGGTTGCTCAAGGAACCAACGTTAAACCTGATAGTCAGCCTTTTCCCCCCACAAATAAGCAGCATGCTTGTCCTAACAGCCGTTTTATTTTCAGTTGGCTCCCAATTCCTACATTTTCTCGAGTTAAGATGTAATGTTAAGTGAGCTGTGAGCCCTTTTCATCTAATAAACAGGTGGTAGGAAACAGTCATATTATAGCCCAAAGTATTTCAGATTAACTAGCAAATGAATGTTAAGACTGTGTAGTGGTGGAGAATAACCATTTTGCAGTACAAATGTGAACATTGTTTTGAGAGTGACACAGAGCACATCTAAGAAGTGGAAACTTTTGTAGATAAAATTTCACATTAATCTGGGAGCATTAATCCCAGAAGCTAGTTTTGGTAGAATACATCATGCCCATCACAAAATATAAAACACACTACATAGGACACTAACAATTTTCCCCACAATTAGGCTGATTTTTGGATCTGAACTTACCAGCTTAAGATTTCAGAAGTGAAGAGCCTACAAGGTCTAATTTCTTAGCGCAGGCAGTTGTCTTTGCCGAAGTGTCAGTCAGTCAGGCACAGGGAAAATGTTAGCATTCATTCAAACCACAGGCAGATGTGCACAGGTGCCCTGTTACTGCACCTTTATTGAGCAACACAAGAGCACTGGTCAGAGTACAGGAAGTTCTCGAACCAAAGTCCAACAGATTTGCTCAGACCAAAACAAACGCTAACCTCGAAACAAACACAGTTGTGGAGACTAAATACGCACATTCACACAAAAGGTTCAGTAGGGTCGGCTTACCTTTTTAAACAGCCGGCAGAGACTTGTACAGCACTAAAAGTCTGCCTGGTACTTATTGGTCACGTACAGCCTGAAGATACGCCTATTTTTCTGTGTGACTGTCAGATGTACTGAGGTTAGTGATGTTTTGACTGGAAGGAGACAGAAGACTTCTGTGGTTCAGAGATAACAGGCTGTGTTTGTTATTGATATCCCCCATTACCTTCATACAGGAATATTACAGGATAGAGTCCTAGATTGTACAACTGCAGAACAAAGAATCATGCTTTGAGAATTGCTGTCCACCGGGACCTGAGCTAATACCAGGCTTTACAATAGTGGTGAGCACCATTCAAAGGTCTTTTAAACTCACGATTGTAATTCTAACTTTTTTTCCAGTCCCTGAGAAAGAAAAGCCACTAGTTATGTATGTTTGTTTCTAAAGCTATTAAAGAGGGGAAACTGGAGAGACTTCAGAGTTCTGAATATAAACAGAGGCAACGCACAAGTCCAGGAACATTCTCAAGCTAATAAACAAACCTTTGTCTTCCAATCTAATCTGAATTATAATCAGTTACTTTCTACTGTCTGTAACGCTCCACAGAGCAGCCCAGGAAAAGCGCACCCCAGGCAATGAAAACAAGAAATGAGAATTCAAAATGTCAGGTATTAAGTGACACTTAACATAAGCTTCATCAATAAACACCCACTGCATTGTTTATCATAAAAGTAGACAGCATAAATGTAAAGTAAAAAAGCTTATAAGAATTATTTAGGAAAAGGTCTTTGTATAAGGTCTTTTCTCTTCCTTTCATTACCACAAAATCCCTAGCATAGCAAGCATATGTCTACATACCATTTGTAAAAATAAGTGATCATAGAACCATAAATCATGATAGAGTACCAAAAAATGTTGCCTGAAGTGCACTTCTGTTTGTAACTTGACTAGAGCAACTCAGGTTCAAGATCACGAACATTTTCATCAGGTGTGACATCCTGCAGAGTGGGTCAAATTGGTAAAAGTGTCAGAAGGGCTCTCTGCACCTCTGACTGTCTGTCAAAAGTACAGAATTGTGCCCCTGAAGCTGCATCTTCCAGGCTTTGATAAAAAGGTCTGGAAAAAGACCTAGCTCAGCAGAATGTTTTCATCCCCCAATTTCACTCAATTCTCCCTTCACATGACACCATGGCCTCATAAGTACCAGAGGATAAGCTAGCTCACCATGTTGTTTGGAAGCCTTGAACACTGGAAAACCATCAAGGACGGAAGAAATAACACTTCTACGGGAACTGGTTGATGGGAATAAAAATCTCTTTTGGGGACACAATCGCCTCACAGTAGGTGACCCTTGCAGAAGGGGCACCCTAACCCCAAAGAAAAGGGTAATGTAAAAAAAGCTCAGACTTGGCAGCCTAGTGATATCGGCAGCTGGGTCAACTTTATTTGCAGTAGGTTTTTAGGTGAGCAGGGCAGCCCTGTGACGCACTGCAACCCAGATTAACAAGCACCCCCCACCCCTTCCATTTACGTTTGTAACTTGGAACTGATCGATGTAGCAGGAACGTGGAAAGTCGCTTATTAACTTCCCTTTTTTCACCCCCTTTGTACTCTGAACTGTTTTCACTTTCTCGCCCCCCTCTTCAACTGCACACGCGTACACTTATTAAAAAAAACACAAACACGAAAGGGAAAAGGTCACCTCTTCAATGACCAGGTCACTTAACATTTCTCCAACAAAAAACACTGCATAAAGAAGGAAAAACTTCCATGAACAGTTTTAACAGATTTTTAAATTCTACCTCCAATTGTTAAATCAAGATCAATACCTTGAACCATTTAAGGAAGCCTTTAGCCTAGCAGTAGAGCATATTTAACCACCAGAGGCAATCCCTAAACGCCTAAAAACTATACATTTTATACTTTGCAGGTGAACAAATTCCCAGAGCACACAACACGGTCTTTTCTTAATGGACTAGGTCCATATCCTGAGATGTTATGTCAAGTTGATAAGTCTCAAGATTTAATGGAAAATGAGTGTTTGTAAGGGCTTAAGTTCAAAGGCCAAGCATCCCAGCAACCTCACCCTTGGGTAGGTGCACTGGAACAAAACAGCATCCAAGACGGAACATGAAAACCACCAAACTGTTGAACTGATACTGGGAAGATTACCAACAACTAAATATTTATAAAATCTTTAACATTGCTTTTGTACTCCAGGTGAGACCATATACTTTGGGAAAAGTGATATGCTCCAGCTCAGAAGCTATCTGGCCAATCAACTCCAAACTTGATATCCCCTTTTCATTCCCTCAACAGGTCATCAACTTCACCTGCTTGGACAACTGCCATGTACCACAAACTGCTCTGCAAAAAATGTTTAGTCAATGAACTCTAAAATGTGGCATCGCTCCAGTTTCTTACTTCTCTAACAGTTGTGGGTAGGGACTTTATTGGAAGTCTTCAAACTGCTTTCTGGTTTGGCCTTCAAGTTAATTGCGCTTATCCAGAATCACATGTACAACAGTACCTCCAAAGGTTTCGCAAGCAGAACATGTTAATAGCAACATTAAACCAATCATCTTCAAACATAAAAACCAAGCTTAGTAGGCAATAAATGCAGAAAAAATGCACCTAGGTACTTTTGATATGAACTTTTACAACTATGCTCCTATCATGGGGAGGTAAATGTCCTTGCAAAGGAAGAGCACTCCACTATCCTGCTCGTGACATTTTAAATGCCATATAATGCAGTACTATTAAAACTGCAATGAATTCCTACGCGGAACACAAGCTGAAGTGTTAAAGGTTATAGATTTGTTTTTCAGGAACTGAAGTCAAGCTGCAGTTTATTAAAAAAAATTTAAGCGATGCAACAAGAGGTGGGATGTCACCTAGTAATGTCTAGTAGTGTTCTGAAATTCAAATGAAGGGTCATTGTCCACCACACCTAACACGACCCCTCACAGCACAGCTTGTTACCTACCAGGTACCCACCACTCTTGTTGAGCTGAATGGGAACCAAACCTCTTAATTGGTCACATACTGCCAACTAAGATGAGGTTATTAGTACTCATGTCAAGGCACTAGAGAAAAGCACTATCTTGTGGATCTACAGCTTGACTACTTCATGTTCTTGTCAAGAGCAGCTCACTGCTGGGCATAAGCCCACTGGCTAGAGGAGAGGCTGGCCATGACCACAATACTTCACCCATAGGTCACACCAAACTAAAACTACACTGCAGCAGAACCTCACTTATCTGGCAATTCCTTTCTGATGCTCTGCTGCCACAGCACCATGACCAGCAGTACAAGGGTACACAATTCATTGAAACCTGTACCAATAAGCATGTTCCCTCTCACACAAGCACAACTTACTCTGCTTGATCACACCGATCGTCTTAATGCTAGGAACCTTCACCAGGAAACCGTGTGACTATTTAGACAGCTGCACATGATTAAATAGCAAACACCCCTTGGGTGATTTGGAATAGTCTATCATTTTTCTCCATTGGAAGAGCACATGGGCCATAATTTAGGAGTAAACATTTCAGTCAGTAACCCAGGAGAAAGTTCAGCTACGAAAGCCATAGACTACAAAAAGTTAGATTTTGGGAAACCATAGTTCTGATCCAAGATTTCATTCTTGTTTCATTAAACCTAAGTTGCTGCTAAAAAAAAACAATAAGCAAGCAGCAAAAGACAATCATGCCCTACTTTTAACAAAAACTAATGGATTATAAAAGCAGCGCATGAGAAGCAGTCCAGGGAACAGGATGTTCTGCTTGAGCAATCGGCAGACTAGCCAGAGATCACTGCTCTGAGGGGGACAGGTCACCTCCTAGATGTCAAAGGAGTTCTAGGAAGAAAACATTCACTTTGGCTGCCTGCTAGCTTCTATAGGCTGGAGAACATGAGACCAAGGTGGAGTTTCTTTTAGGAGTCAAGAAATTGGCGATTTGGGGGCCATCATTATGAGCACAAGCAAAACAAACGGGGAGGCCCTGTGATAAGGGGCAAAATCTTCAGCAGAATAATTCTGGTCCAGACTGTGTCCACTCCTAGAATATATTGTTAAAGTCCTTAAGGCAACAGATTTCCCTGTTCTTAGAAGCAATGCAAGAGATCTTCCAGCAGGACAATGCAGTAGAGAAATTACATGGCACATCAAAAAAAAAAGTGGGGTCTTGCTGTATATAGCTTTTTCTCCTCACAAATTAGTCCCATAAATGTGGGACTAACTCAGTTAACGACTGAAGGCATTACTGCAAAGCAGAAGCACCTGAAGAGTAAGACACCCTTGCCAAATTGAAAGATTCAAAAATTCTGGATGACCATTTCAAAAGAAATTACTGCCGAGTGGGGAAAAAAAAAGAGCTTGGGGGGGGTAGATTTCTTGTATGCAAATAGTCTGATCACAGTTATAGGTGCATAACGTGCCAGCAAGGAGACATACAGTATCAACCACAATACTATTCCCACCAGTATGAAGCTGGCCTGGATGCACTTGGCAGGAGTTTTTTTATAGATTAGGCTGAAACCTTTTGTAATTGAAGAGCAGCTTAAAACTATTTAAGTCACACTTCCCTCTAATCTACTATATGAGGCACCCTGAGGCTTTTGAAGTGCATTAGTGCGAAACTGCTGCTTCACAAGACAAACACAGGAGAAAACTGGATTATGTAAAGAAATGAGGAAATGATGCACAAGTAATGACTGTGTGCATGCGTCATACTGCTATATCTAGGTAGCCAACCCATGCACCACTCAAATTCCAAAGCACCCAAGTCTAAAACTGTCTAAAAAAAGTTTGACTAGATGCCATGGGTTTCCCCTTTAGGATGTGGGCAAAATATCAAAACTGTTAGGTTGGATTCTCAAAACCACAGTCTATAAACCACATTCTATTGCTTTTGCTGGGGGCTATTTCAAGTACAAGGGAAAATTCGCAAGGGTAGATGGCAACACTACAGAAGCAGAGCTGCCTGCCAGACAAAACACAAAACAGTAGATCCTACACGATGGAATTCACAGCATTAAACAGACGTTTCTTTATAACTTGTTCTCCGACGTAAGCCACATTTGCTTTCCACAAGCAAATTCTCCCAAAACCAGTATCGGACTCAGTCAACTTAAATTCAAAAGAAATATCATATATTCAGGTTTCCAAGTAATTCACCCAGCAAAGATAGCTGGCAGGGAGCACAGGCTAAAGTCAATGACCCTGAAGGCTTGGGCACACTTGCCAAATGAAAAGGGATTCACCAAGTGACAACACTGCCAATAAGGGGAAGATTCAGTATTAGGTTACCAGGACTCATTTTCCAGGATACTCTGGGAAAATAGTGATCCATTTGACATTTGCAAGTTGGTCACATTCAGGACAGGGGTCACTGCCAGCCCATTCTTAAAACCATTAGAGATTCCAAATGGAGTGGGTAACTGAGAACAAAAGGCACTTTACACAAAGGGATGTGGGAGTAATTGCTGAATGAGGCCAAGTGGACTCCTCATTACTAAACTAGGTTAATAGGTTCACCTAAAAAAAAAAACACAGCACTACACCAACACGTGTCTTGAGGAAATGTAGACAAGACAGGGTAGCCAGGGCATCCTGGTAGCCTGAAATTAGGCCTGAAGGCCTCAAACTGTTTATCTGTTTTTCTAAAAAGTTGGAATAGCCTGAAGCAAGGACAGAACAACTTATAATCCTTTAAGCCATTCTCTTGGACTGGCAGTAAGCAGACAAATTCACAAAACCTCTCCTGATATTTCACTGAGCCAGAACACCATAACTATTTCAGAGCCAGAGCAGCACCCTGGCCTGAGTGATAACGCCGTCTGGCTTGGCACAAGCAGCTTAAAACACCGCTTTGTAGGCATGAACATCCTAAGAAAAAGAAGCAGTTGTACGGATAGGCATCGCACCCAACAAACCAGGCAGGAGGCCATTTTAAGGGACGTACAAGTAGGGAGCTGTCTCGGCTACAAGGGAACAGGTAAAAGTTTATTCCATGCCGAAAAGAGATTTCAGCTGTGCAGCCTTCTTCGGGCGTCTGGTTCCAGAGCTGAAATGTCTTTTCAGCATTGAATAAACCTTCACCTGCGATTGAGTGAAGGCTAATACGAGGGATGGCCCAAAAACAATCCACTCAACTACTTCCAATTCTTATTCACATGAGTACTGAAGTTTAAAAAGCTCCAGGCACTTTTGAACTTACAGCCACACCTCATTTCTGTCTTCATAAAAGCCGAGATTACCATGTTCATTTCTCCAAGGTGAAAGGTTTTCCCAAGGTGAGCTTCTTACAGGATGTAGTCCTGTTATTCAAGCCTGGGCTTGCGACTCCAGGTGAACAGTACTGCAACACCATATCCCTTATTCTTCATTGCACTGGCTAATTATTCAGACACTGCATTCAGCATTAACTAGGAATGTTGCAGCAGAATTTACTATTAATGCATCACGGTGCAAGTGGAAAAAGTGAAAAACAGAATGAGTTTTGTTCAGAGGATTACGGCAATATCTTAATTAAGAAAAACCGTGGAAAACCACATTTGATGGACCTACAATTAGTTTGTACATGAACACAAACAGGAAACCATAATGTGTCAGTACTAAATGAAAAATAGAATTATCTTTATAACAAGCCGATAAGGGTTAGGGCCTGACTAACAATTACATTAAAAGTCAAGATGAACAGAATTGAGCACTGTTTATATATAGTCATTTGGAAAAAGCATAAATTTGTTACCAACAATGTAGTGACTACATATGTGCAGCTGCTGGAAGAGTTCAAATGTGCTGGAGAATTCCCAAAAACTGAACAAAAAAAAGGAAAAATTTCATATTTCTGAGTGAATTAACCCAGACTTATTATCTCATACGGGTAGATCCTTGCTCAATTTTAAGCATAGAAAAAAAAGGTTTGAGCCAAAGCAACTGCTGCTGTTAAGCATGGATGCACAGGTTACTGATCAACCGTGACACTTTCATTCCACTGTGCTTTTTAAACATCACCCCTTTAAAGCAAATGAGGGTTCCTTGCTTAGATATGGATATACAGATATGCTGCTGAACATCTAACATATTCCAGAACTATACAACTTGATCAGGAAATGTGCAGAAAAGGATCAAAAACATTTAATTTCTTGTAGCTGCTATTTGAATCAAATATGGTCATTCCTTTCTAAAAGAGCAGGCTGAATTTTCAACTTGCTTGCCAAGCACTGCCTTGCTGCCATTTTAGGTCTCTGCACTAATTTGTTCAGCAAATCATAGTGGACTCTATTCTGTTCCTAAGTACCCATCTTACTTTAGCAGGGTTTAAAACATTTAAGAACATGCTTATCCCCCAGTAATTGGCTAGAGATTTTGGCACTAAAGATGCAATCAAAATCACGCTGAGAGGTTGTGGCAGTAACGCACCCGTTTTAACCACAGGATTATGTCTGATTATCCCAGGCTCCGGGAAAGCTGGACCGATACAAAATGCCTCCGGTTTCTTCCTCTGGGCCATAGTTGGCAGGCTCAGAGATTTGCCACTAGGGTTTCAACATGATCCTGATTTTAATAGGCACAGCATTCATTAAAGTGCTCCTCATTCTAAACAAGCAGGGAAGCTTGCACCCCATGACTTTTGAATGTTCTGCTGCATTTTAGGAGAGGCTGAACTCTAATGCTGGTTAGAGGCTAAATTGACTCCCACAGCTCTGCAATCATGTCTAGACAAGGATACTACAACTCCCTCCCTTATTTCCTGCTAGTAATGACAGCTCTGAATATCTATCCCAGAGTCCTCCTTAGGAGTTAAAGCTAAGCATTATCCAGTACTTAGCATACATCTCCCACATTTATTCCTATTGCTCCTTCCGAGTTAAGCACCACTGTTCCTCTGACGGGTCAAAACTCTTAACACAAGCAGTGCTTTAAGCCCTGAGTTGTTCCAGAATCTGCAATACCTCTCTTAGAAGAAAGGATACTCATATAGTTCCAAAGATGGTAGCATTAGTTAGGCTGCATTTACCCGTTTTAGAGTGAATAACTACTGGAATTGTAGTGTATCAAACCTTAGGGGAAAAATATCCTGTCTAAAGCCCACAGACTGCTTGTTGGAGATATCGCATGGATTGTAAAAATGGAATTGCTTAAAAACATTAATTCTTGATCTTCAGTCAGACAATTGTACATTCAAATTCTTGCACCATTACAAGTTGTTGCCTAGGACCAATAAACCTAACATGTGGACAGAAGACACTTGATAATTATACACTTGGGAACAAATCAGTATTTTCTTAAATACCATCCGGCTTGATTGCTTTTTTCATCCATAGGAAATATCCAGTTTGGAACAGACGAATTTTAACATGAACCCAGTTCAGAACTTTCCATGGGTATAGGATACGTGCCTGGACACCATATGCACAGTCGTTACAGCTCATGCACCGGAAACACAAGGGGACCAGAGAAATGAGACACTGCTTAAACAACCTTGCATGTAACATACAACAGACAAAAATAAAGCAGAGGAAGACTTTCAGGTTTCCCTTTTTAAAGATCCTTTACTCTACACTCCAGTTTCCTTACCCATTGTACTTAATGCAGAAGACTCCTAAAACAAAGCCCGTCCTGCTCTCGGGCGTGGCAGGGAAACAGCAGGCGCTGTGGACTTCAAAAACGAGGGGAGCACGCAGACAACTGGGGGGGCCACAAAAAAAACACAAAGTCACACCGAACAACTCCAGAGCCCACGCCAAGCCTTCTTTGAAGGCTAGCCAGCACAATTCCAGGGAGATCACGTCTCCGGCTCAGGGCGGACGTTCATCTTGAGACCTTTCCAAAAGTCTCCAGTCCCCCCGAGATCCCAGCTGCCGCTCCACAAGCAGCGGAAAGCAAGATTGCTGGGGCTGGACGTCTTGTGTAGCGCAGCTGGTCAGACAGGACATTGACCGCCTAGGTCCTCAAGTGCAGGACCCTGCCACACTCTGCGCTTACAGCTTCTGCGTAACCTTCAAACTCGAGAGCAGAGGATACTTACCCTGTTCCTGGAAAGGAACATTCCAGCACGTTTTACAGGATTCTCCACACTCCCTAATCTTAAATGGAATCGTCTTGACTATCGCATCTTCAGAGAAACGTCTGGCCATGCGTCGAAGAGCTCCCACGCACTCAAGGAACCAGCCGATTCTCTGCAACCTTTTCAAGATACAGGGCTCGACTATGCATATCTAAATGCTTTCACTTTCAAATGCAAATGTCAGTAGGAGTTTATGGATAATTTTAACGAGGGTTGCTTTCTGAACCTAGAATACCTTACACCAACCTCCATCTCTAGCAGTGCAGCATTGCTTCACTACTACAAAAGCATGTCCATTAGTTTGCCTAAAGAATTTAGTTCATTGTATGGTTAAAGAGTCTGTTAATCAAATTTCAGGGCCACCATTCTTCACATTCACGACTGAGAAATAGGAAACCTGAAACGCAAATGACAAAGTTTCTGAGGAAAGTATCCACTATCATTAGCAGGGCATTATCAGTGTCTTCCCAGCCCAGGGTGTATCACTACTGCGGAGCCTGCAGGCTGCCTGACACCACAGGGCCCTTCAAATAGTTACACGGCACTGCCTGGAAGAGCAGTAAGGACAAATGCCGATGTAAGTGTGATGGGGCTTGCAACCCTTGCCCTGGTGACCCTCAATACGCTTTCCTTTTTTAGATCACCTTGAACCTCTGTTTCAAAGATTAGGAAGCCTAGGGAGATTAGGAAGAGAACCTGAAGAGAAAGAAACACAGGACATGCTTCTGTACTTATAAGAACCTCCCACCGACTTATTCTGCCCTCTGCTGAAAAAAAAAGACCTAAAAAACTTTTCCCTCTTGGTTTCAGAAAAAGACATGCCTCATGAGAGCCCCCTTACGATGCCTAGGAGTTTCTGCCTTTGAAAAAACACTCCACACTTGGTCCTCATAATAGTAATACTTGCACACAGTACTATTTAAACACAAAGCACCACGCACAGACATGTTAATCCTACAAGTGTAACGGCACTCCTACTTGTTTAACCAGGAAAGCAGAGTCTGATCAATTACATTAGGGCACGTGAACTTTTTAAACTTTTAAATTCCAAACGGGGGAAGTAATTAAAACAGTGCACATTTAGAGCAGCCACAAACATTTAACACACAACACCAGCACTCCCAGTAGCAGGGGGAGCAGATTGTCTAAGCAAATTAAATAAAAGTGGGCTTGCAAAAACAAAATAAATTTGGAATGCTGGCACCAATGAATTCCTTAAACTACAATTTGTACTGCTAAAAGTGTTCACACCACTCGCCTCTGCCATTTTTCTTGAGCAGTGAATCTTGTGAATAGATGCCAGATTACCAAGGTATGACTGGATCACCCAGTGGCATTCATTCAATGTTCAAAGATTTGTGATGCAGCTTATTTTAACATTAATAAGGCATCTGTTTAGCCATGCATGAGCATTGCCCCTGAAAGCTTGAGAATTAATCTCATTAGGGATTGCTGCAGGCAAACTTTCCTCAAACAGTCTTACAATGACTTATTACATGCACTCCTACAAACAGGTTAATGTTAACCCACGCAAAGAAAGACACACCTTTGTTATGCAAATGAGACCAGTACACGGAGATTCCGCAGATAAAGGCTCCGATGTGACTAGGACACAGACCAGCAATGCTAAACAACCAGCCTTATGAAACAAGAGCTGACCAAATACAATGCTGATAAAGCCAAGTTGTGAGTTCCACCGAGCCGTAGGTCTAAATAACTATCAGGAAAAAAAGTCCTTCAGAATTTCAGCATGTCTGAATGTCATTCTGTTTTGCAACATGCTAAGGCTTGTCAAGAGCCAGCCAATCAGAAACTACCTACCAAGTGATGTGTTCTAAACAGTGCAATTGCATTGGTCACATGAAGCCGAGTACTGCAGTCTGAGCTGGGTTAAGGTGAGATAGAGGTTAGGTCCTGTCCTTCTTAGGGGATAATGCTGAAGGACCTAAACATGCATCATTTGATTTTTGCTTAAAACTGCTAGATCTTTATCTTAATTTTAAAAAAAAAGTCAGGAGCCATGAAATGCTACTAACCATTTCTATTGGTGCAGTTTCACATGCTTGACTGATGTACAGATCAATGGCATTCATTCCGCCATCCATTTTCTTTTATATTAGAAAAAGTGCTCAAACCTGATCAGTAGAATTGTCCTTAATGCAGGCTGGCATATTTATATTTCATCCATACTCAAAAGTAAACATTTAAATTGAGACACGAGGTCAACAAATGGCTCCATTTATGATTTTTATACTTTCTTCAACACCAAAGCAGTGTTGTACTAACCATTGCATTTGCAGTAAGACCTTCATTTTATTTTAGGTTTCAAGCCAACAATGACAATAGCCATCTTACCAATGTAACTAGCCATAACCTATAATAAGTGGATAATAAAAATGCACAAGAAGTTTATTGAATGAGGTTTGGTCTCCTTTATTGTATCACTTCTTGATGCAGTGCAATGGTTTTAGTAAAAAGTGTTTAATGTGCCTAAGAAGCAAGCTTTTGAATGTTTCAAGATAAGCAATATTTTTAGTACTTAAAATGACAAAGGCCCTATTATACTAGCAGGTTGAAATTAAGGAATAGAAGGGAGTCATTTCCCTTTGCCAAACTTATAAATTGCTGTTGTAGGGGGTCTTGATTGATTAAAATTGCCAAGGTCACGACAAATTCCTTCGTCTGTTCATATGCTGATGGGGGGGGGGGGGGGGGTTGCTTAACACAGAACACTACCAAAAACCTCCCACCATCTCGGTTCAAGTGGGAAAGCCAAAATGGAAAACGGCAGCAGCAGCAGGTACAGTCAAGTCAACATGAAGGAGCCCGGATTTTTCAGTAAAATGATCAGTATAACTGCTCATGCCTCCTTTCTTTTACAGATTAAATTGCCCATATTAAAGTCAATCTGTGGAACAGGAGGATCATCATAACTGCAGTGCTGGCTCCACAGACGTACTGCAACAGAGAGGCTATGAGCAGCCCAGATAAACTTACAGTGCTAGTAAGAAATCAAGTAGAGCAAGGAGAGTTCTCACTTTCTTCCAAATATACTGAATTGAAGCAATAAACCAATTGCTTTTAATTTATTTCGATTAGGTTATCAAAGAGCATATAAGAAAGGCGAGACTAAGTCTTACACAAAACTAAAGCAAAACCCACTTCAACCTATTCAAAATCTTCAACACTGTTAACCCAATAGACTGCTACTCCTCCCCACAGACATTTGCAAGTACTACAAAGAGGATTTTTGTACATCTTTAAAAAAATGGTTTGTAGTAAGACTGCACTAGGTGTCGTCACACAAGGACAAAGACTTTCTCTGAGGTGGTGGTCGCCCAGGTTGCTGGACATGCACTGGGATGCACCCCATTGTCTCGGCATTAACAGCTCTAAGCAATGCAATGGCCACACAGGCTGCAAGGAGTCACGCTCAGCACTGGAAGCTGTGAGAAACCCCTTAAAAGATCACTATTGGCCATATACAAATTCTTGTATTAGGAATTTGTCTTTTTGCATACCCCAACTTGCTCTCCATGAGACACACAGACAAGGAGAGGAGCTTGGGGTCAGAGCGCAGGGTCAGCCATTTATATGGCGCCCCTGGAGCAGCTGGGGTTAAGGGCCTTGCTCAGGGGCCCCAACAGAGTAGGATTCCTCTGCCAGCCAAAGGATACAAACCGGCAACCTTCTAGCCACAGGCGCAGATCCTTAGCCAGAGTCACCACACTGCCCCATTAGCATTGTTCCAGGATGATTTTAGTTTCAACACTTATATTTTTAAGAGCAAAGGGTGACAATAAAGCAAATTGTCTGAAGCTAAGTTTTGGGTCAAAAACCTCTGATAAAAGTCTCAGAGCTACCCATAGTAGGCCATAGTAGAAGAGTAATAGATTTTTGTGCCCCTACAGCAAATTCTTACTGTTTGGTCAGTTACTCAAATCACTTTGATTTGAAGGCATCAGTTCACTTTTTTGCCCAAAAGCAGTTAACTGAAACTTATCCTATTAATGCAAAGGAGGGCTCAAAGAAGCAGAAAAGTAGGAACGGGCAGATTTCTTCTTCGCTACAATGCGCCAAGCTCAATCAAGCAAATACACAGACCTACTATCTGTGGAAAGCTAACATGACAAGGAACTTAACCTGCAGGGGGATGAAATGAGGAAAACAAGTTTTACAACCTACAGAAATACTGTACATGAGCTCCTCACTGTTGGAATAAGCTTATTCAGTATACTAGCTAGGGGACTTCCAAAACGCCACTCTACGTTAATAAGCATCCCCCTTGGAAAAAGAAGGAAAGAGACAGCCATTTATAGGGGTTTCCGCTGCACCCGGGTACGCTCACAGAAAACCGATCGGGTGTTAGAAATAAGTAAGAACTACAAAGTAATGCCCCGTGTACCGAAGCCGTTGGAGGAAAATAAAAAGATTAACCGCTTTTGTTAAACCGAGTCTGAACAAGCAAGAAGTTTATTAATTTGCTCTGGTGACTCAACCCATGCGGGGGAAAAAAACGGGTTGTCTCCCAGGACCACAGTACCGGTCCTGGTCCACATTAAGAAATGTGCACAAAGGGCCTACTTCCATCCGCAGACATTTCAATACCAAAGCATCTTCCGTGTACGCCATTACTGAGGGGGTCTATTCAAGCGGTGCTCATATGCATAAATTCGGTTATAGTTCACTTTTCCCCCCAGGTTGAGAACACAGTGGTAACCAACGAAGGTTGAAAAGTGCGCCAAACACCGCCGATTGATGACCGTTAACTAAAACCTTAAAGAATGAGAACGTTGAAACGCAAAATTTAACTCGACATTACTCTTACTGTACGGCACAAAAAGCAATACCCCGCGACAGACGCCTCGTTTTAAAATGACCAGGTTTTCAAAATGCACTACGTTAAAGGATGAGTGGGTAGCAAGGAACAAATAGAGGTCAATTACATGTAGAAAAGTAGAGAAGAAAAACGCTTCGGCTCGAACCGGCTTCAAAGACATGAAAAGCACTTCACCTCAACAACAGAAAAG